>NC_136058.1:392264926-393560813 GCF_964261635.1 Lissotriton helveticus | reverse complement strand
CTGTCCTAGCACATTAGTGTAACAGGCAGCGGTTCTACCTCCTGTGCATAGCCTAGAACCGTGGCTTGGAGCCGGCCGTCTTAGACATGCACTGGACACCCCTGTCCCAGCACATTAGTGTAACTGCCAGCGGTTCTACCTTCTGTGCATAGCCTGGAACCGTGGCTTGGAGCCGGCCCTCTTAGACATGCACTGGACACCCCTGTCCCAGCACATTAGTGTAACGGCCAGCGGTTCTACCTTCTGTGCATAGCCTAGAACCGTTGTCAGGAGACGGCCCTCTTAGACATGTACTGGACACCCCTGTCCCAGCACATTAGTGTAACGGCCAGCGGTTCTACCTTCTGCGGATAGCCTGGAACTGTGGCTTGGAGCCGGCACTCTTAGACATGCACTGGACACCCCTGTCCTAGAACATTAGTGTAACGGCCAGCAGTTCTACCTTCATTTGCATAGCCTGGAACCGTGTCTTGGAGCCGGCCCTCTTAGACATGCACTGGACACCCCTGTCCCAGCACATTAGTGTCACGGCCAGCGGTTCTATCTTCTGTGCATAGCCTGGAACCGTTGTCAGGAGACGGCCCTCTTAGACATGTACTGGACACCCCTGTCCCAGCACATTAGTGTAACGGCCAGCGGTTCTACCTTCTGCGGATAGCCTGGAACTGTGGCTTGGAGCCGGCACTCTTAGACATGCACTGGACACCCCTTTCCTTGCACATTAGTGTAACGGCCAGCGGTTCTACCTTCTGCGGATAGCCTAGAAGTGTGGCTTGGAGTCGTCCCTCTTAGACATGCACTGGACACCCCTGTCCCAGCACATTAGTGTAACAGCCAGCGGTTGTACCGTCTGTGGATAGCCTGGAACCGTACCCTGGAGCCGGGCCTCTTAGACATGCACTGGACACCCCTATCCCAGCACATTAGTGTAACGGCCAGCGGTTCTACCTTCTGTGCATAGCCTGGAACTGTGGCTTGGAGCCGGCCCTCTTAGACATGTACTGGACACCCCTGTACCAGCACATTAGTGTAACGGCCAGCGGTTCTACCTTCTGTGCATAGCCTGGAACCGTGGCTTGGAGCCGGCCCTCTTAGACATGCACTGGACACCCCTATCCTAGCACATTAGTGTAACGGCCAGCGGTTCCACCTTCTGCGGATAGCCCAGAACTGTGGCTTGGAGTCGGCCCTCTTAGACATGCACTGGACACCCCTGTCCCAGCACATTAGTGTAACAGCCAGCGGTTCTACCGTCTGTGGATAGCCTGGAACCGTACCCTGGATCCGGGCCTCTTAGACATGCACTGGACACCCCTATCCCAGCACATAAGTGTAACGGCCAGCGGTTCTACCTTCTGTGCATAGCCTGGAACTGTGGCTTGGAGCCGGCCCTCTTAGACATGTACTGGACACCCCTGTACCAGCACATTAGTGTAACGGCCAGCGGTTCTGCCTTCTGTGCATAGCCTGGAACCGTGGCTTGGAGCCGGCCCTCTTAGACATGCACTGGACACCCCTGTCCCAGCACATTAGTGTAACGGCCAGCGGTTCTACCTTCTGTGCATAGCCTGGAACTGTGGCTTGGAGCCGGCCCTCTTAGACATGTACTGGACACCCCTGTACCAGCACATTAGTGTAACGGCCAGCGGTTCTGCCTTCTGTGCATAGCCTGGAACCGTGGCTTGGAGCCGGCCCTCTTAGACATGCACTGGACACCCCTGTCCCAGCACATTAGTGTAACGGCCAGCGGTTCTACCTTCTGTGCATAGCCAGGAACTGTGGCCTGGGCCCGGCCCTCTTAGACATGCACTGGACACCCCTCTCCCAGCACATTAGTGTAACGGCCAGCGTTTCTACCTTCTGTGCAAAGCCTGGAACCGTGGCTTGGAGCTGGCCCTCTTGGACATGCACTGGACACCCCTGTCCCAGCACATTAGTGTAACGGCCAGCGGTTCCAACTTCTGTGCATAGCCTGGAACCGTGGCCTGGGCCGGCCCTCTCAGACATGCACTGGACACCCCTGTCCCAGCACATTAGTGTAACGGCCAGCGCTTCTACCTTCTGTGCATAGCCTGGAACCGTTGCCTGGAGCTGGCCCTCTTAGACATGCACTGGACACCCCTGTCCCAGCACATTAGTGTAACGGCCAGCGGTTCTACCTTCTGTGCATAGCCTGGAACCGTTGCCTGGAGTCGGCCCTCTTAGACATGCACTGGACACCCCTTGTCCCAGCACATTAGTGTAACAGCCAGCTGTTCTACCGTCTGTGGATAGCCTGGAACCGTACCCTGGAGCCGGGCCTCTTAGACATGCACTGGACACCCCTATCCTAGCACATTAGTGTAACGGCCAGCGGTTTTACCTTCTGCGGATAGCCTGGAACTGTGGCTTGGAGCCGGCCCTCTTAGACATGCACTGGACACCCCTATCCTAGCACATTAGTGTAACGGCCAGCGGTTCTACCTTCTGTGCATAGCCTGGAACCGTGGCTTGGAGCCGGCCCTCTTAGACATGCACTGGACACCCCTGTCCTAGCACATTAGTGTAACGGCCAGCGGTTCTACCTTCTGTGCATAGCCTGGAACCGTTGCTTGGAGCCGGCCCTCTTAGGCATGCACTGGACACCCCTGTCCCAGCACATTAGTGTAACGGCCAACGGTTCAACCTTCTGTGCATAGCCTGCAACCGTGGCTTGGAGCCGGCCCTCTTAGACATGCACTGGACACCCCTGTCCCAGCACATTAGTGTAACGGCCAGCGGTTCTACCTTCTGTCCATAGCCTGGAACTGTGGCCTGGAGCCGGCCCTCTTAGACATGCACTGGACACCCCTGTCACAGCACATTAGTGTAACGGCCAACGGTTCATCCTTCTGTGCATAGCCTGGAACCGTGGCTTGGAGCTGGCCCTCTTAGACATGCACTGGACACCCCTGTCCCAGCACATTAGTGTAACGGCCAGCGGTTCTGCCTTCTGTGCATAGCCTGGAACCGTGGCTTGGAGACGGCCCTCTCAAACATGCACTGGACACCCCTGTCCCAGCACATTAGTGTTACGGCCAGCGGTTCTACCTACTGTGCATAGCCTGGAACCGTGGCTTGGAGACGGCCCTCTTAGACATGCACTGGACACCCCTGTCCTAGCACATTAGTGTAACGGCCAGCGGTTCTACCTTCTGTGCATAGCATGGAACCGTTGCCTGGAGCCGGCCCTCTTAGACATACACTGGACACCCCTGTCCTAGCACATTAGTGTAACGGCCAGCGGTTCTACCTTCTGTGCATAGCCTGGAACCGTGGCTTGGAGCCGGCCCTCTTAGACATGCACTGGACACCCCTGTCTCAGCACATTAGTGTAACGGCCAGCTGTTCTACCTTCTGTGCATAGCCTGGAACCGTGACCTGGAGCCGGCCCTCTTAGACATGCACTGGACACCCCTGTCCTAGCACATTAATGTAACGGCCAGCGGTTCATCCTTCTGTGCATAGCCTGGAACCGTGTCTTGGAGCCGGCCCTCTTAGACATGCACTGGACACCCCTGTCCCAGCACATTAGTGTAACGGCCAGCGGTTCTACCTTCTGTGCATAGCCTGGAACCGTGGCCTGGGGCCGGCCCTCTTAGACATGCACTGGACACCCCTGTCCTAGCACATTAATGTAACGGCCAGCGGTTCATCCTTCTGTGCAAAGCCTGGAACCGTGTCTTGCAGCCGGCCCTCTTAGACATGCACTGGACTCCCCTGTCCCAGCACATTAGTGTAACGGCCAGCGGTTCTCCCTTCTGTGGAGAGCCTGGAACCGTGGCTTGGAGCCGGCCCCCTTAGACATGCACTGGACACCCCTGTCCCCGCACATTAGTGTAACGGCCAGCGGTTCTACCTTCTGTGCATAGCCTGGAACCGTGGCTTGGAGACGGCCCTCTTAGATATGCACTGGACACCCCTGTCCCAGCACATTAGTGTAACGGCCAGCGGTTCTACCTACTGTGCATAGCCTGGAACCGTGGCTTGGTGCCGGCCCTCTTAGACATGCACTGGACACCCCTGTCCTAGCACATTAGTGTAACGGCCAGCGGGTCTACCTTCTGTGCATAGCCTGGAACCGTGGCCTGGAGCCGGCCCTCTTAGACATGCACTGGCACCCCTGTCCCAGCACATTAGTGTAACGGCCAGCGGTTCTACCTTCTGTGCGTAGCCTGGAACCGTGTCTTGGAGCCGGCCCTCTTAGACATACACTGGACACCCCTGTCCCAGCACATTAATGTAACGGCCAGGGGTTCTACCTTCTGTGGATAGCCTGGAACCGTGGGCCCTCTTAGACATGCACTGGACACCCCTGTCCTAGCACATTAGTGTAACAGGCAGCGGTTCTACCTTCTGTGCATAGCCTAGAACCGTGGCTGGGAGCCGGCCGTCTTAGACATGCACTGGACACCCCTGTCCCAGCACATTAGTGTAACGGCCAGCGGTTCTACCTTCTGTGCATAGCCTGGAACCGTGGCTTGGAGCCGGCCCTCTTAGACATGCACTGGACACCCCTCTCCCAGCACATTAGTGTAACGGCCAGCGGTTCTACCTTCTGTGCATAGCCTAGAACCGTGGCTTGGAGCCGGCCCTCTTAGACATGCACTGGACACCCCTGTCCTAGAACATTAGTGTAACGGCCAGCAGTTCTACCTTCATTTGCATAGCCTGGAACCGTGGCTTGGAGACGACCCTCTTAGACATGCGCTGGACACCCTTGTCCCAGCACATTAGTGTAAAGGCCAGCGGTTCTATCTTCTGTGCATAGCCTGGAACCGTTGTCAGGAGACGGCCCTCTTAGACATGCACTGGACACCCCTATCCTAGCACATTAGTGTAACGGCCAGCGGTTCTACCTTCTGCGGATAGCCTGGAACTGTGGCTTGGAGCGGGCCCTCTTAGACATGCACTGGACACCCCTATCTTAGCACATTAGTGTAACGGCCAGCGGTTCTACCTTCTGCGGATAGCCTAGAACTGTGGCTTGGAGTCGTCCCTCTTAGACATGCACTGGACACCCCTGTCCCAGCACATTAGTGTAACAGCCAGCGGTTCTACCGTCTGTGGATAGCCTGGAACCGTACCCTGGAGCCGGGCCTCTTAGACATGCACTGGACTCCCCTGTCCCAGCACATTAGTGTAACGGCCAACGGTTCAACCTTCTGTGCATAGCCTGGAACCGTGGCTTGGAGCCGGCCCTCTTAGACATGCACTGGACACCCCTGTCCCAGCACATTAGTGTAACGGCCAGCGGTTCTACCTTCTGTGCATAGCCTGGAACTGTGGCCTGGAGCCGGCCCTCTTAGACATGCACTGGACACCCCTGTCACAGCACATTAGTGTAACGGCCAACGGTTCATCCTTCTGTGCATAGCCTGGAACCGTGGCTTGGAGCTGGCCCTCTTAGACATGCACTGGACACCCCTGTCCCAGCACATTAGAGTAACGGCCAGCGGTTCTGCCTTCTGTGCATAGCCTGGAACCGTGGCTTGGAGACGGCCCTCTTAGACATGCACTGGACACCCCTGTCCTAGCACATTAGTGTAACGGCCAGCGGTTCTACCTTCTGTGCATAGCATGGAACCGTTGCCTGGAGCCGGCCCTCTTAGACATACACTGGACACCCCTGTCCTAGCACATTAGTGTAACGGCCAGCGGTTCTACCTTCTGTGCATAGCCTGGAACCGTGGCTTGGAGCCGGCCCTCTTAGACATGCACTGGACACCCCTGTCCCAGCACATTAGTGTAACGGCCAGCGGTTCTACCTTCTGTGCATAGCCTGGAACCGTGGCCTGGAGCCGGCCCTCTTAGACATGCACTGGACACCCCTCTCCTAGCACATTAATGTAACGGCCAGCGGTTCATCCTTCTGTGCAAAGCCTGGAACCGTGTCTTGGAGCCGGCCCTCTTAGACATGCACTGGACTCCCCTGTCCCAGCACATTAGTGTAACGGCCAGCGATTCTCCCTTCTGTGGAGAGCCTGGAACCGTGGCTTGGAGCCGGCCCCCTTAGACATGCACTGGACACCCCTGTCCCCGCACATTAGTGTAACGGCCAGCGGTTCTACCTTCTGTGCATAGCCTGGAACCGTGGCTTGGAGACGGCCCTCTTAGATATGCACTGGACACCCCTGTCCCAGCACATTAGTGTAACGGCCAGCGGTTCTACCTACTGTGCATAGCCTGGAACCGTGGCTTGGTGCCGGCCCTCTTAGACATGCACTGGACACCCCTGTCCTAGCACATTAGTGTAACGGCCAGCGGTTCTACCTTCTGTGCATAGCCTGGAACCGTGGCCTGGAGCCGGCCCTCTTAGACGTGCACTGCACCAGCACATTACTGTAACGGCCAGCGGTTCTACCTTCTGTGCATAGCCTGGAACCGTGGCTTGGAGACGGCCCTCTTAGATATGCACTGGACACCCCTGTCCCAGCACGTTAGTGTAACGGCCAGCGGTTCTACCTACTGTGCATAGCCTGGAACCGTGGCTTGGTGCCGGCCCTCTTAGACATGCACTGGACACCCCTGTCCTAGCACATTAGTGTAACGGCCAGCGGTTCTACCTTCTGTGCATAGCCTGGAACCGTGGCTTGGAGCCGGCCCCCTTAGACATGCACTGGACACCCCTGTCCCCACACATTAGTGTAACGGCCAGCGGTTCTACCTTCTGTGCATAGCCTGGAACCGTGGCCTGGAGACGGCCCTCTTAGATATGCACTGGACACCCCTGTCCCAGCACATTAGTGTAACGGCCAGCGGTTCTACCTACTGTGCATAGCCTGGAACCGTGGCCTGGAGCCGGCCCTCTTAGACATGCACTGGCAACCCTGTCCCAGCACATTAGTGTAACGGCCAGCGGTTCTACCTTCTGTGCGTAGCCTGGAACCGTGTCTTGGAGCCGGCCCTCTTAGACATACACTGGACACCCCTGTCCCAGCACATTAATGTAACGGCCAGGGGTTCTACCTTCTGTGGATAGCCTGGAACCGTGGGCCCTCTTAGACATGCACTGGACACCCCTGTCCTAGCACATTAGTGTAATAGGCAGCGGTTCTACCTTCTGTGCATAGCCTAGAACAGTGGCTGGGAGCCGGCCGTCTTAGACATGCACTGGACACCCCTGTCCCAGCACATTAGTGTAACGGCCAGCGGTTCTACCTTCTGTGCATAGCCTGGAACCGTGGCTTGGAGTCGGCCCTCTTAGACATGCACTGGACACCCCTGTCCCAGCACATTAGTGTAACGGCCAGCGGTTCTACCTTCTGTGCATAGCCTAGAACCGTGGCTTGGAGCCGGCCCTCTTAGACATGCACTGGACACCCCTGTCCTAGAACATTAGTGTAACGGCAAGCAGTTCTACCTACATTTGCATAGCCTGGAACCGTGGCTTGGAGACGACCCTCTTAGACATGCGCTGGACACCCCTGTCCCAGCACATTAGTGTAACGGCCAGCGGTTCTATCTTCTGTGCATAGCCTGGAACCGTTGTCAGGAGACGGCCCTCTTAGACATGCACTGGACACCCCTATCCTAGCACATTAGTGTAACGGCCAGCGGTTCTACTTTCTGCGGATAGCCTGGAACTGTGGCTTGGAGCGGGCCCTCTTATACATGCACTGGACACCCCTATCTTAGCACATTAGTGTAACGGCCAGCGGTTCTACCTTCTGCGGATAGCCTAGAACTGTGGCTTGGAGTCGTCCCTCTTAGACATGCACTGGACACCCCTGTCCCAGCACATTAGTGTAACAGCCAGCGGTTCTACCGTCTGTGGATAGCCTGGAACCGTACCCTGGAGCCGGGCCTCTTAGACATGCACTGGACACCCCTATCCCAGCTCATTAGTGTAACGGCCAGCGGTTCTACCTTCTGCGGATAGCCTGGAACTGTGGCTTGGAGCGGGCCCTATTAGACATGCACTGGACACCCCTATCCTAGCACATTAGTGTAACGGCCAGCGGTTCTACCTTCTGCGGATAGCCTAGAACTGTGGCTTGGAGTCGGCCTTCTTCGACATGCACTGGACACCCCTGTCCCAGCACATTAGTGTAACAGCCAGCGGTTCTACCGTCTGTGGATAGCCTGGAACCGTACCCTGGAGCCGGGCCTCTTAGACATGCACTGGACACCCCTATCCCAGCACATTAGTGTAACGGCCAGCGGTTCTACCTTCTGTGCATAGCCTGGAACCTTGGCTTGGAGCCGGCCCTCTTAGACATGCACTGGACACCCCTGTCCCAGCACATTAGTGTAACGGCCAGCGGTTCTACCTTCTGTGCATAGCCTGGAACCGTTGCCTGGAGCCGGCCATCTTAGACATGCACTGGACACCCCTGTCCCAACACATTAGTGTAACGGCCAGCGGTTCTACCTCCTGGGCATAGCCTGGAATTGTGGCTTGGAGACGGCCCTTTTAGACATGCACTGGACACCCCTCTCCCAGCACATTAGTGTAACGGCCAGCGGTTCTACCTTCTGTGCATAGCCTAGAACCGTGGCCTGGAGCCGGCCCTCTTAGACATGCACTGGACACCCCTGTCCCAGCACATTAGTGTAACGGCCAGCGGATCTACCGTCTGTGCATAGCCTGGAACCATGTCTTGGACCAGGCCCTCTTAGACATGCACTGGACACCCCTGTCCCAGCACATTAGCGTAACGACCAGCGGTTCTACCTTCTGTGCATAGCCTGGAACCGTGGCCTGGAGCCGGCCCTCTAAGACATGCACTGGACAACCCTGTTCTAGCACATTAGTGTAACGGCCAGTGGTTCTACCTTCTGTGCATAGCCTGGAACTGTGGCCTGGACCCGGCCCTCTTAGACATGCACTGGACACCCCTCTCCCAGCACATTAGTGTAACGGTCATCGGTTCTACCTTATGTGCATAGCCTGGAACCGTTGCCTGGAGCCGGCCCTCCTAGACATGCACTGGACACCCCTGTCCCAGCACATTAGTGTAACGGCCAGCGGTTCTACCTTCTGTGGATAGCCTGGAACCGTGGCCTGGAGCCAGCCCTCTTAGACATGCACTGGACACCCCTGTCAAAGCACATTAGTGTAACGGCCAGCGTTTCTACCTTCTGTGCAAAGCCTGGAACCGTGGCTTGGAGCTGGCCCTCTTAGACATGCACTGGACACTCCTGTCCCAGCACATTAGTGTAACGGCCAGCGGTTCCAACTTCTGTGCATAGCCTGGAACCGTGGCCTGGGCCGGCCCTCTCAGACATGCACTGGACACCCCTGTCCCAGCACATTAGTGTAACGGCCAGCGGTTCTACCTTCTGTGCATAGCCTGGAACAGTTGCCTGGAGCCGGCCCTCTTAGACATGCACTGGACACCCCTGTCCCAGCACATTAGTGTAACGGCCAGCGGTTCTACCTTCTGTGCATAGCCTGAACCGTTGCCTGGAGTCGGCCCTCTTAGACATGCACTGGACACCCCTTGTCCCAGCACATTAGTGTAACAGCCAGCTGTTCTACCGTCTGTGGATAGCCTGGAACCGTACCCTGGAGCCGGGCCTCTTAGACATGCACTGGACACCCCTATCCTAGCACATTAGTGTAACGGCCAGCGGTTCTACCTTCTGCGGATAGCCTGGAACTGTGGCTTGGAGCCGGCCCTCTTAGACATGCACTGGACAACCCTGTCCCAGCACATTAGCGTAACGGCCAGCGGTTCTACCTTCTGTGCATAGCCTGGAACCGTGGCCTGGAGCCGGCCCTCTTAGACATGCACTGGCACTCCTGTCCCAGCACATTAGTGTAACGGCCAGCGGTTCTACCTTCTGTGCGTAGCCTGGAACTGTGTCTTGGAGCCGGCCCTCTTAGACGTGCACTGGACACCCCTGTCCCAGCACATTAGTGTAACAGCCAGCAGTTCTACCTTCTGTGCATAGCCTGAACCGTTGCCTGGAGTCGGCCCTCTTAGACATGCACTGGACACCCCTGTCCTAGCACATTAATGTAACGGCCAGCGGTTCATCCTTCTGTGCATAGCCTGGAACCGTGGCTTGGAGCCGGCCCCCTTAGACATGCACTGGACACCCCTGTCCCCGCACATTAGTGTAACGGCCAGCGGTTCTACCTTCTGTGCATAGCCTGGAACCGTGGCTTGGAGACGGCCCTCTTAGATATGCACTGGACACCCCTGTCCCAGCACATTAGTGTAACGGCCAGCGGTTCTACCTTCTGTGCATAGCATGGAACCGTTGCCTGGAGCCGGCCCTCTTAGACATACACTGGACACCCCTGTCCTAGCACATTAGTGTAACGGCCAGCGGTTCTACCTTCTGTGCATAGCCTGGAACCGTGGCTTGGAGCCGGCCCTCTTAGACATGCACTGGACACCCCTGTCCCAGCACATTAGTGTAACGGCCAGCGGTTCTACCTTCTGTGCATAGCCTGGAACCGTGGCCTGGAGCCGGCCCTCTTAGACATGCACTGGACACCCCTCTCCTAGCACATTAATGTAACGGCCAGCGGTTCATCCTTCTGTGCAAAGCCTGGAACCGTGTCTTGGAGCCGGCCCTCTTAGACATGCACTGGACTCCCCTGTCCCAGCACATTAGTGTAACGGCCAGCGATTCTCCCTTCTGTGGAGAGCCTGGAACCGTGGCTTGGAGCCGGCCCCCTTAGACATGCACTGGACACCCCTGTCCCCGCACATTAGTGTAACGGCCAGCGGTTCTACCTTCTGTGCATAGCCTGGAACCGTGGCTTGGAGACGGCCCTCTTAGATATGCACTGGACACCCCTGTCCCAGCACATTAGTGTAACGGCCAGCGGTTCTACCTACTGTGCATAGCCTGGAACCGTGGCTTGGTGCCGGCCCTCTTAGACATGCACTGGACACCCCTGTCCTAGCACATTAGTGTAACGGCCAGCGGTTCTACCTTCTGTGCATAGCCTGGAACCGTGGCCTGGAGCCGGCCCTCTTAGACGTGCACTGCACCAGCACATTACTGTAACGGCCAGCGGTTCTACCTTCTGTGCATAGCCTGGAACCGTGGCTTGGAGACGGCCCTCTTAGATATGCACTGGACACCCCTGTCCCAGCACATTAGTGTAACGGCCAGCGGTTCTACCTACTGTGCATAGCCTGGAACCGTGGCTTGGTGCCGGCCCTCTTAGACATGCACTGGACACCCCTGTCCTAGCACATTAGTGTAACGGCCAGCGGTTCTACCTTCTGTGCATAGCCTGGAACCGTGGCTTGGAGCCGGCCCCCTTAGACATGCACTGGACACCCCTGTCCCCACACATTAGTGTAACGGCCAGCGGTTCTACCTTCTGTGCATAGCCTGGAACCGTGGCCTGGAGACGGCCCTCTTAGATATGCACTGGACACCCCTGTCCCAGCACATTAGTGTAACGGCCAGCGGTTCTACCTACTGTGCATAGCCTGGAACCGTGGCCTGGAGCCGGCCCTCTTAGACATGCACTGGCAACCCTGTCCCAGCACATTAGTGTAACGGCCAGCGGTTCTACCTTCTGTGCGTAGCCTGGAACCGTGTCTTGGAGCCGGCCCTCTTAGACATACACTGGACACCCCTGTCCCAGCACATTAATGTAACGGCCAGGGGTTCTACCTTCTGTGGATAGCCTGGAACCGTGGGCCCTCTTAGACATGCACTGGACACCCCTGTCCTAGCACATTAGTGTAATAGGCAGCGGTTCTACCTTCTGTGCATAGCCTAGAACAGTGGCTGGGAGCCGGCCGTCTTAGACATGCACTGGACACCCCTGTCCCAGCACATTAGTGTAACGGCCAGCGGTTCTACCTTCTGTGCATAGCCTGGAACCGTGGCTTGGAGTCGGCCCTCTTAGACATGCACTGGACACCCCTGTCCCAGCACATTAGTGTAACGGCCAGCGGTTCTACCTTCTGTGCATAGCCTAGAACCGTGGCTTGGAGCCGGCCCTCTTAGACATGCACTGGACACCCCTGTCCTAGAACATTAGTGTAACGGCAAGCAGTTCTACCTACATTTGCATAGCCTGGAACCGTGGCTTGGAGACGACCCTCTTAGACATGCGCTGGACACCCCTGTCCCAGCACATTAGTGTAACGGCCAGCGGTTCTATCTTCTGTGCATAGCCTGGAACCGTTGTCAGGAGACGGCCCTCTTAGACATGCACTGGACACCCCTATCCTAGCACATTAGTGTAACGGCCAGCGGTTCTACTTTCTGCGGATAGCCTGGAACTGTGGCTTGGAGCGGGCCCTCTTATACATGCACTGGACACCCCTATCTTAGCACATTAGTGTAACGGCCAGCGGTTCTACCTTCTGCGGATAGCCTAGAACTGTGGCTTGGAGTCGTCCCTCTTAGACATGCACTGGACACCCCTGTCCCAGCACATTAGTGTAACAGCCAGCGGTTCTACCGTCTGTGGATAGCCTGGAACCGTACCCTGGAGCCGGGCCTCTTAGACATGCACTGGACACCCCTATCCCAGCTCATTAGTGTAACGGCCAGCGGTTCTACCTTCTGCGGATAGCCTGGAACTGTGGCTTGGAGCGGGCCCTATTAGACATGCACTGGACACCCCTATCCTAGCACATTAGTGTAACGGCCAGCGGTTCTACCTTCTGCGGATAGCCTAGAACTGTGGCTTGGAGTCGGCCTTCTTCGACATGCACTGGACACCCCTGTCCCAGCACATTAGTGTAACAGCCAGCGGTTCTACCGTCTGTGGATAGCCTGGAACCGTACCCTGGAGCCGGGCCTCTTAGACATGCACTGGACACCCCTATCCCAGCACATTAGTGTAACGGCCAGCGGTTCTACCTTCTGTGCATAGCCTGGAACCTTGGCTTGGAGCCGGCCCTCTTAGACATGCACTGGACACCCCTGTCCCAGCACATTAGTGTAACGGCCAGCGGTTCTACCTTCTGTGCATAGCCTGGAACCGTTGCCTGGAGCCGGCCATCTTAGACATGCACTGGACACCCCTGTCCCAACACATTAGTGTAACGGCCAGCGGTTCTACCTCCTGGGCATAGCCTGGAATTGTGGCTTGGAGACGGCCCTTTTAGACATGCACTGGACACCCCTCTCCCAGCACATTAGTGTAACGGCCAGCGGTTCTACCTTCTGTGCATAGCCTAGAACCGTGGCCTGGAGCCGGCCCTCTTAGACATGCACTGGACACCCCTGTCCCAGCACATTAGTGTAACGGCCAGCGGATCTACCGTCTGTGCATAGCCTGGAACCATGTCTTGGACCAGGCCCTCTTAGACATGCACTGGACACCCCTGTCCCAGCACATTAGCGTAACGACCAGCGGTTCTACCTTCTGTGCATAGCCTGGAACCGTGGCCTGGAGCCGGCCCTCTAAGACATGCACTGGACAACCCTGTTCTAGCACATTAGTGTAACGGCCAGTGGTTCTACCTTCTGTGCATAGCCTGGAACTGTGGCCTGGACCCGGCCCTCTTAGACATGCACTGGACACCCCTCTCCCAGCACATTAGTGTAACGGTCATCGGTTCTACCTTATGTGCATAGCCTGGAACCGTTGCCTGGAGCCGGCCCTCCTAGACATGCACTGGACACCCCTGTCCCAGCACATTAGTGTAACGGCCAGCGGTTCTACCTTCTGTGGATAGCCTGGAACCGTGGCCTGGAGCCAGCCCTCTTAGACATGCACTGGACACCCCTGTCAAAGCACATTAGTGTAACGGCCAGCGTTTCTACCTTCTGTGCAAAGCCTGGAACCGTGGCTTGGAGCTGGCCCTCTTAGACATGCACTGGACACTCCTGTCCCAGCACATTAGTGTAACGGCCAGCGGTTCCAACTTCTGTGCATAGCCTGGAACCGTGGCCTGGGCCGGCCCTCTCAGACATGCACTGGACACCCCTGTCCCAGCACATTAGTGTAACGGCCAGCGGTTCTACCTTCTGTGCATAGCCTGGAACAGTTGCCTGGAGCCGGCCCTCTTAGACATGCACTGGACACCCCTGTCCCAGCACATTAGTGTAACGGCCAGCGGTTCTACCTTCTGTGCATAGCCTGAAACGTTGCCTGGAGTCGGCCCTCTTAGACATGCACTGGACACCCCTTGTCCCAGCACATTAGTGTAACAGCCAGCTGTTCTACCGTCTGTGGATAGCCTGGAACCGTACCCTGGAGCCGGGCCTCTTAGACATGCACTGGACACCCCTATCCTAGCACATTAGTGTAACGGCCAGCGGTTCTACCTTCTGCGGATAGCCTGGAACTGTGGCTTGGAGCCGGCCCTCTTAGACATGCACTGGACAACCCTGTCCCAGCACATTAGCGTAACGGCCAGCGGTTCTACCTTCTGTGCATAGCCTGGAACCGTGGCCTGGAGCCGGCCCTCTTAGACATGCACTGGCACTCCTGTCCCAGCACATTAGTGTAACGGCCAGCGGTTCTACCTTCTGTGCGTAGCCTGGAACTGTGTCTTGGAGCCGGCCCTCTTAGACGTGCACTGGACACCCCTGTCCCAGCACATTAGTGTAACGGCCAGCAGTTCTACCTTCTGTGCATAGCCTGAACCGTTGCCTGGAGTCGGCCCTCTTAGACATGCACTGGACACCCCTGTCCTAGCACATTAATGTAACGGCCAGCGGTTCATCCTTCTGTGCATAGCCTGGAACCGTGGCTTGGAGCCGGCCCCCTTAGACATGCACTGGACACCCCTGTCCCCGCACATTAGTGTAACGGCCAGCGGTTCTACCTTCTGTGCATAGCCTGGAACCGTGGCTTGGAGACGGCCCTCTTAGATATGCACTGGACACCCCTGTCCCAGCACATTAGTGTAACGGCCAGCGGTTCTACCTTCTGTGCATAGCATGGAACCGTTGCCTGGAGCCGGCCCTCTTAGACATACACTGGACACCCCTGTCCTAGCACATTAGTGTAACGGCCAGCGGTTCTACCTTCTGTGCATAGCCTGGAACCGTGGCTTGGAGCCGGCCCTCTTAGACATGCACTGGACACCCCTGTCCCAGCACATTAGTGTAACGGCCAGCGGTTCTACCTTCTGTGCATAGCCTGGAACCGTGGCCTGGAGCCGGCCCTCTTAGACATGCACTGGACACCCCTCTCCTAGCACATTAATGTAACGGCCAGCGGTTCATCCTTCTGTGCAAAGCCTGGAACCGTGTCTTGGAGCCGGCCCTCTTAGACATGCACTGGACTCCCCTGTCCCAGCACATTAGTGTAACGGCCAGCGATTCTCCCTTCTGTGGAGAGCCTGGAACCGTGGCTTGGAGCCGGCCCCCTTAGACATGCACTGGACACCCCTGTCCCCGCACATTAGTGTAACGGCCAGCGGTTCTACCTTCTGTGCATAGCCTGGAACCGTGGCTTGGAGACGGCCCTCTTAGATATGCACTGGACACCCCTGTCCCAGCACATTAGTGTAACGGCCAGCGGTTCTACCTACTGTGCATAGCCTGGAACCGTGGCTTGGTGCCGGCCCTCTTAGACATGCACTGGACACCCCTGTCCTAGCACATTAGTGTAACGGCCAGCGGTTCTACCTTCTGTGCATAGCCTGGAACCGTGGCCTGGAGCCGGCCCTCTTAGACGTGCACTGCACCAGCACATTACTGTAACGGCCAGCGGTTCTACCTTCTGTGCATAGCCTGGAACCGTGGCTTGGAGACGGCCCTCTTAGATATGCACTGGACACCCCTGTCCCAGCACATTAGTGTAACGGCCAGCGGTTCTACCTACTGTGCATAGCCTGGAACCGTGGCTTGGTGCCGGCCCTCTTAGACATGCACTGGACACCCCTGTCCTAGCACATTAGTGTAACGGCCAGCGGTTCTACCTTCTGTGCATAGCCTGGAACCGTGGCTTGGAGCCGGCCCCCTTAGACATGCACTGGACACCCCTGTCCCCACACATTAGTGTAACGGCCAGCGGTTCTACCTTCTGTGCATAGCCTGGAACCGTGGCCTGGAGACGGCCCTCTTAGATATGCACTGGACACCCCTGTCCCAGCACATTAGTGTAACGGCCAGCGGTTCTACCTACTGTGCATAGCCTGGAACCGTGGCCTGGAGCCGGCCCTCTTAGACATGCACTGGCAACCCTGTCCCAGCACATTAGTGTAACGGCCAGCGGTTCTACCTTCTGTGCGTAGCCTGGAACCGTGTCTTGGAGCCGGCCCTCTTAGACATACACTGGACACCCCTGTCCCAGCACATTAATGTAACGGCCAGGGGTTCTACCTTCTGTGGATAGCCTGGAACCGTGGGCCCTCTTAGACATGCACTGGACACCCCTGTCCTAGCACATTAGTGTAATAGGCAGCGGTTCTACCTTCTGTGCATAGCCTAGAACAGTGGCTGGGAGCCGGCCGTCTTAGACATGCACTGGACACCCCTGTCCCAGCACATTAGTGTAACGGCCAGCGGTTCTACCTTCTGTGCATAGCCTGGAACCGTGGCTTGGAGTCGGCCCTCTTAGACATGCACTGGACACCCCTGTCCCAGCACATTGGTGTAACGGCCAGCGGTTCTACCTTCTGTGCATAGCCTAGAACCGTGGCTTGGAGCCGGCCCTCTTAGACATGCACTGGACACCCCTGTCCTAGAACATTAGTGTAACGGCAAGCAGTTCTACCTACATTTGCATAGCCTGGAACCGTGGCTTGGAGACGACCCTCTTAGACATGCGCTGGACACCCCTGTCCCAGCACATTAGTGTAACGGCCAGCGGTTCTATCTTCTGTGCATAGCCTGGAACCGTTGTCAGGAGACGGCCCTCTTAGACATGCACTGGACACCCCTATCCTAGCACATTAGTGTAACGGCCAGCGGTTCTACTTTCTGCGGATAGCCTGGAACTGTGGCTTGGAGCGGGCCCTCTTATACATGCACTGGACACCCCTATCTTAGCACATTAGTGTAACGGCCAGCGGTTCTACCTTCTGCGGATAGCCTAGAACTGTGGCTTGGAGTCGTCCCTCTTAGACATGCACTGGACACCCCTGTCCCAGCACATTAGTGTAACAGCCAGCGGTTCTACCGTCTGTGGATAGCCTGGAACCGTACCCTGGAGCCGGGCCTCTTAGACATGCACTGGACACCCCTATCCCAGCTCATTAGTGTAACGGCCAGCGGTTCTACCTTCTGCGGATAGCCTGGAACTGTGGCTTGGAGCGGGCCCTATTAGACATGCACTGGACACCCCTATCCTAGCACATTAGTGTAACGGCCAGCGGTTCTACCTTCTGCGGATAGCCTAGAACTGTGGCTTGGAGTCGGCCTTCTTCGACATGCACTGGACACCCCTGTCCCAGCACATTAGTGTAACAGCCAGCGGTTCTACCGTCTGTGGATAGCCTGGAACCGTACCCTGGAGCCGGGCCTCTTAGACATGCACTGGACACCCCTATCCCAGCACATTAGTGTAACGGCCAGCGGTTCTACCTTCTGTGCATAGCCTGGAACCTTGGCTTGGAGCCGGCCCTCTTAGACATGCACTGGACACCCCTGTCCCAGCACATTAGTGTAACGGCCAGCGGTTCTACCTTCTGTGCATAGCCTGGAACCGTTGCCTGGAGCCGGCCATCTTAGACATGCACTGGACACCCCTGTCCCAACACATTAGTGTAACGGCCAGCGGTTCTACCTCCTGGGCATAGCCTGGAATTGTGGCTTGGAGACGGCCCTTTTAGACATGCACTGGACACCCCTCTCCCAGCACATTAGTGTAACGGCCAGCGGTTCTACCTTCTGTGCATAGCCTAGAACCGTGGCCTGGAGCCGGCCCTCTTAGACATGCACTGGACACCCCTGTCCCAGCACATTAGTGTAACGGCCAGCGGATCTACCGTCTGTGCATAGCCTGGAACCATGTCTTGGACCAGGCCCTCTTAGACATGCACTGGACACCCCTGTCCCAGCACATTAGCGTAACGACCAGCGGTTCTACCTTCTGTGCATAGCCTGGAACCGTGGCCTGGAGCCGGCCCTCTTAGACATGCACTGGACAACCCTGTTCTAGCACATTAGTGTAACGGCCAGTGGTTCTACCTTCTGTGCATAGCCTGGAACTGTGGCCTGGACCCGGCCCTCTTAGACATGCACTGGACACCCCTCTCCCAGCACATTAGTGTAACGGTCATCGGTTCTACCTTATGTGCATAGCCTGGAACCGTTGCCTGGAGCCGGCCCTCCTAGACATGCACTGGACACCCCTGTCCCAGCACATTAGTGTAACGGCCAGCGGTTCTACCTTCTGTGGATAGCCTGGAACCGTGGCCTGGAGCCAGCCCTCTTAGACATGCACTGGACACCCCTGTCAAAGCACATTAGTGTAACGGCCAGCGTTTCTACCTTCTGTGCAAAGCCTGGAACCGTGGCTTGGAGCTGGCCCTCTTAGACATGCACTGGACACTCCTGTCCCAGCACATTAGTGTAACGGCCAGCGGTTCCAACTTCTGTGCATAGCCTGGAACCGTGGCCTGGGCCGGCCCTCTCAGACATGCACTGGACACCCCTGTCCCAGCACATTAGTGTAACGGCCAGCGGTTCTACCTTCTGTGCATAGCCTGGAACAGTTGCCTGGAGCCGGCCCTCTTAGACATGCACTGGACACCCCTGTCCCAGCACATTAGTGTAACGGCCAGCGGTTCTACCTTCTGTGCATAGCCTGAACCGTTGCCTGGAGTCGGCCCTCTTAGACATGCACTGGACACCCCTTGTCCCAGCACATTAGTGTAACAGCCAGCTGTTCTACCGTCTGTGGATAGCCTGGAACCGTACCCTGGAGCCGGGCCTCTTAGACATGCACTGGACACCCCTATCCTAGCACATTAGTGTAACGGCCAGCGGTTCTACCTTCTGCGGATAGCCTGGAACTGTGGCTTGGAGCCGGCCCTCTTAGACATGCACTGGACAACCCTGTCCCAGCACATTAGCGTAACGGCCAGCGGTTCTACCTTCTGTGCATAGCCTGGAACCGTGGCCTGGAGCCGGCCCTCTTAGACATGCACTGGCACTCCTGTCCCAGCACATTAGTGTAACGGCCAGCGGTTCTACCTTCTGTGCGTAGCCTGGAACTGTGTCTTGGAGCCGGCCCTCTTAGACGTGCACTGGACACCCCTGTCCCAGCACATTAGTGTAACGGCCAGCAGTTCTACCTTCTGTGCATAGCCTGAACCGTTGCCTGGAGTCGGCCCTCTTAGACATGCACTGGACACCCCTGTCCTAGCACATTAATGTAACGGCCAGCATTTCATCCTTCTGTGCATAGCCTGGAACCGTGGCCTGGAGCCGGCCCTCTTAGACATGCACTGGACACCCCTGTCCTAGCACCCTAATGTAACGGCCAGCGGTTAATCCTTCTGTGCAAAGCCTGGAACCGTGTCTTGGAGCCGGCCCTCTTAGACATGCACTGGACTCCCCTGTCCCAGCACATTAGTGTAACGGCCAGCGGTTCTCCCTTCTGTGGAGAGCCTGGAACCGTGGCTTGGAGCCGGCCCCCTTAGACATGCACTGGACACCCCTGACCCCGCACATTAGTGTAACGGCCAGCGGTTCTACCTTCTGTGCATAGCCTGGAACCGTGGCTTGGAGACGGCCCTCTTAGATATGCACTGGACACCCCTGTCCCAGCACATTAGTGTAACGGCCAGCGGTTCTACCTACTGTGCATAGCCTGGAACCTTGGCTTGGTGCCGGCCCTCTTAGACATGCACTGGACACCCCTGTCCTAGCACATTAGTGTAACGGCCAGCGGGTCTACCTTCTGTGCATAGCCTGGAACCGTGGCCTGGAGCCGGCCCTCTTAGACATGCACTGGCACCCCTGTCCCAGCACATTAGTGTAACGGCCAGCGGTTCTACCTTCTGTGCGTAGCCTGGAACCGTGTCTTGGAGCCGGCCCTCTTAGACATACACTGGACACCCCTGTCCCAGCACATTAATGTAACGGCCAGGGGTTCTACCTTCTGTGGATAGCCTGGAACCGTGGGCCCTCTTAGACATGCACTGGACACCCCTGTCCTAGCACATTAGTGTAACAGGCAGCGGTTCTACCTTCTGTGCATAGCCTAGAACCGTGGCTTGGAGCCGGCATGTCTTAGACATGCACTGGACACCCCTGTCCCAGCACATTAGTGTAACGGCCAGCGGTTCTACCTTCTGTGCATAGCCTGGAACCGTGGCTTGGAGCCGGCCCTCTTAGACATGCACTGGACACCCCTGTCCCAGCACATTAGTGTAACGGCCAGCGGTTCTACCTTCGGTGCATAGCCTAGAACCGTGGCTTGGAGCCGGCCCTCTTAGACATGCACTGGACACCCCTGTCCTAGAACATTAGTGTAACGGCCAGCAGTTCTACCTTCATTTGCATAGCCTGGAACCGTGGCTTGGAGACGACCCTCTTAGACATGCGCTGGACACCCCTGTCCCAGCACATTAGTGTAAAGGCCAGCGGTTCTATCTTCTGTGCATAGCCTGGAACCGTTGTCAGGAGACGGCCCTCTTAGACATGCACTGGACACCCCTATCCTAGCACATTAGTGTAACGGCCAGCGGTTCTACCTTCTGCGGATAGCCTGGAACTGTGGCTTGGAGCGGGCCCTCTTAGACATGCACTGGACACCCCTATCTTAGCACATTAGTGTAACGGCCAGCGGTTCTACCTTCTGCGGATAGCCTAGAACTGTGGCTTGGAGTCGTCCCTCTTAGACATGCACTGGACACCCCTGTCCCAGCACATTAGTGTAACAGCCAGCGGTTCTACCGTCTGTGGATAGCCTGGAACCGTACCCTGGAGCCGGGCCTCTTAGACATGCACTGGACTCCCCTGTCCCAGCACATTAGTGTAACGGCCAACGGTTCAACCTTCTGTGCATAGCCTGGAACCGTGGCTTGGAGCCGGCCCTCTTAGACATGCACTGGACACCCCTGTCACAGCACATTAGTGTAACGGCCAGCGGTTCTACCTTCTGTGCATAGCCTGGAACTGTGGCCTGGAGCCGGCCCTCTTAGACATGCACTGGACACCCCTGTCACAGCACATTAGTGTAACGGCCAACGGTTCATCCTTCTGTGCATAGCCTGGAACCGTGGCTTGGAGCTGGCCCTCTTAGACATGCACTGGACACCCCTGTCCCAGCACATTAGTGTAACGGCCAGCGGTTATGCCTTCTGTGCATAGCCTGGAACCGTGGCTTGGAGACGGCCCTCTCAGACATGCACTGGACACCCCTGTCCCAGCACATTAGTGTAACGGCCAGCGGTTCTACCTACTGTGCATAGCCTGGAACCGTGGCTTGGAGACGGCCCTCTTAGACATGCACTGGACACCCCTGTCCTAGCACATTAGTGTAACGGCCAGCGGTTCTACCTTCTGTGCATAGCATGGAACCGTTGCCTGGAGCCGGCCCTCTTAGACATACACTGGACACCCCTGTCCTAGCACATTAGTGTAACAGCCAGCGGTTCTACCTTCTGTGCATAGCCTGGAACCGTGGCTTGGAGCCGGCCCTCTTAGACATGCACTGGACACCCCTGTCCCAGCACATTAGTGTAACGGCCAGCGGTTCTACCTTCTGTGCATAGCCTGGAACCGTGACCTGGAGCCGGCCCTCTTAGACATGCACTGGACACCCCTGTCCTAGCACATTAGTGTAACGGCCAGCGGTTCATCCTTCTGTGCATAGCCTGGAACCGTGTCTTGGAGCCGGCCCTCTTAGACATGCACTGGACACCCCTGTCCCAGCACATTAGTGTAACGGCCAGCGGTTCTACCTTCTGTGCATAGCCTGGAACCGTGGCCTGGAGCCGGCCCTCTTAGACATGCACTGGACACCCCTGTCCTAGCACATTAATGTAACGGCCAGCGGTTCATCCTTCTGTGCAAAGCCTGGAACCGTGTCTTGGAGCCGGCCCTCTTAGACATGCACTGGACTCCCCTGTCCCAGCACATTAGTGTAACGGCCAGCGGTTCTCCCTTCTGTGGAGAGCCTGGAACCGTGGCTTGGAGCCGGCCCCCTTAGACATGCACTGGACACCCCTGTCCCCGCACATTAGTGTAACGGCCAGCGGTTCTACCTTCTGTGCATAGCCTGGAACTGTGGCTTGGAGACGGCCCTCTTAGATATGCACTGGACACCCCTGTCCCAGCACATTAGTGTAACGGCCAGCGGTTCTACCTACTGTGCATAGCCTGGAACCGTGGCTTGGTGCCGGCCCTCTTAGACATGCACTGGACACCCCTGTCCTAGCACATTAGTGTAACGGCCAGCGGTTCTACCTTCTGCGCATAGCCTGGAACCGTGGCCTGGAGCCCGCCCTCTTAGACATGCACTGGACACCCCTATCCCAGCACATTACTGTAACGGCCAGCGGTTCTACCTTCTGTGCATAGCCTGGAACCGTGGCCTGGAGCCGGCCCTCTTAGACATGCACTGGCAACCCTGTCCCAGCACATTAGTGTAACGGCCAGCGGTTCTACCTTCTGTGCGTAGCCTGGAACCGTGTCTTGGAGCCGGCCCTCTTAGACATACACTGGACACCCCTGTCCCAGCACATTAAGGTAACGGCCAGGGGTTCTACCTTCTGTGGATAGCCTGGAACCGTGGGCCCTCTTAGACATGCACTGGACACCCCTGTCCTAGCACATTAGTGTAACAGGCAGCGGTTCTACCTTCTGTGCATTGCCTAGAACCGTGGCTGGGAGCCGGCCGTCTTAGACATGCACTGGACACCCCTGTCCCAGCACATTAGTGTAACGGCCAGCGGTTCTACCTTCTGTGCATAGCCTGGAACAGTGGCTTGGAGTCGGCCCTCTTAGACATGCACTGGACACCCCTGTCCCAGCACATTAGTGTAACGGCCAGCGGTTCTACCTTCTGTGCATAGCCTAGAACCGTGGCTTGGAGCCGGCCCTCTTAGACATGCACTGGACACCCCTGTCCTAGAACATTAGTGTAACGGCCAGCAGTTCTACCTTCATTTGCATAGCCTGGAACCGTGGCTTGGAGACGACCCTCTTAGACATGCGCTGGACACCCCTGTCCCAGCACATTAGTGTAACGGCCAGCGGTTCTATCTTCTGTGCATAGCCTGGAACCGTTGATAGGAGACGGCCCTCTTAGACATGCACTGGACACCCCTATCCTAGCACATTAGTGTAACGGCCAGCGGTTCTACTTTCTGCGGATAGCCTGGAACTGTGGCTTGGAGCGGGCCCTCTTATACATGCACTGGACACCCCTATCTTAGCATATTAGTGTAACGGCCAGCGGTTCTACCTTCTGCGGATAGCCTAGAACTGTGGCTTGGAGTCGTCCCTCTTAGACATGCACTGGACACCCCTGTCCCAGCACATTAGTGTAACAGCCAGCGGTTCTACCGTCTGTGGATAGCCTGGAACCGTACCCTGGAGCCGGGCCTCTAAGACATGCACTGGACACCCCTATCCCAGCTCATTAGTGTAACGGCCAGCGGTTCTACCTTCTGCGGATAGCCTGGAACTGTGGCTTGGAGCGGGCCCTATTAGACATGCACTGGACACCCCTATCCTAGCACATTAGTGTAACGGCCAGCGGTTCTACCTACTGTGCATAGCCTGGAACCGTGGCTTGGAGACGGCCCTCTTAGACATGCACTGGACACCCCTGTCCTAGCACATTAGTGTAACGGCCAGCGGTTCTACCTTCTGTGCATAGCCTGGAACTGTGGCTTGGAGCCGGCCCTCTTAGACATGTACTGGACACCCCTGTACCAGCACATTAGTGTAACGGCCAGCGGTTCTACCTTCTGTGCATAGCCTGGAACCGTGGCTTGGAGCCGGCCCTCTTAGACATGCACTGGACACCCCTGTCCCAGCACATTAGTGTAACGGCCAGCGGTTCTACCTTCTGTGCATAGCCTGGAACCGTTGCCTGGAGCCGGCCATCTTAGACATGCACTGGACACCCCTGTCCCAACACATTAGTGTAACGGCCAGCGGTTCTACCTCCTGGGCATAGCCTGGAATTGTGGCTTGGAGACGGCCCTTTTAGACATGCACTGGACACCCCTCTCCCAGCACATTAGTGTAACGGCCAGCGGTTCTACCTTCTGTGCATAGCCTAGAACCGTGGCCTGGATCCGGCCCTCTTAGACATGCACTGGACACCCCTGTCCCAGCACATTAGTGTAACGGCCAGCGGATCTACCGTCTGTGCATAGCCTGGAACCATGTCTTGGACCAGGCCCTCTTAGACATGCACTGGACACCCCTGTCCCAGCACATTAGCGTAACGGCCAGCGGTTCTACCTTCTGTGCATAGCCTGGAACCGTGGCCTGGAGCCGGCCCTCCTAGACATGCACTGGACAACCCTGTTCTAGCACATTAGTGTAACGGCCAGTGGTTCTACCTTCTGTGCATAGCCTGGAACTGTGGCCTGGACCCGGCCCTCTTAGACATGCACTGGACACCCCTCTCCCAGCACATTAGTGTAACGGTCATCGGTTCTACCTTATGTGCATAGCCTGGAACCGTTGCCTGGAGCCGGCCCTCCTAGACATGCACTGGACACCCCTGTCCCAGCACATTAGTGTAACGGCCAGCGGTTCTACCTTCTGTGGATAGCCTGGAACCGTGGCCTGGAGCCAGCCCTCTTAGACATGCACTGGACACCCCTGTCAAAGCACATTAGTGTAACGGCCAGCGTTTCTACCTTCTGTGCAAAGCCTGGAACCGTGGCTTGGAGCTGGCCCTCTTAGACATGCACTGGACACTCCTGTCCCAGCACATTAGTGTAACGGCCAGCGGTTCCAACTTCTGTGCATAGCCTGGAACCGTGGCCTGGGCCGGCCCTCTCAGACATGCACTGGACACCCCTGTCCCAGCACATTAGTGTAACGGCCAGCGGTTCTACCTTCTGTGCATAGCCTGGAACAGTTGCCTGGAGCCGGCCCTCTTAGACATGCACTGGACACCCCTGTCCCAGCACATTAGTGTAACGGCCAGCGGTTCTACCTTCTGTGCATAGCCTGAACCGTTGCCTGGAGTCGGCCCTCTTAGACATGCACTGGACACCCCTTGTCCCAGCACATTAGTGTAACAGCCAGCTGTTCTACCGTCTGTGGATAGCCTGGAACCGTACCCTGGAGCCGGGCCTCTTAGATATGCACTGGACACCCCTATCCTAGCACATTAGTGTAACGGCCAGCGGTTCTACCTTCTGCGGATAGCCTGGAACTGTGGCTTGGAGCCGGCCCTCTTAGACATGCACTGGACACTCCTGTCCCAGCACATTAGCGTAACGGCCAGCGGTTCTACCTTCTGTGCATAGCCTGGAACCGTGGCCTGGAGCCGGCCCTCTTAGACATGCACTGGCACCCCTGTCCCAGCACATTAGTGTAACGGCCAGCGGTTCTACCTTCTGTGCGTAGCCTGGAACTGTGTCTTGGAGCCGGCCCTCTTAGACATGCACTGGACACCCCTGTCCCAGCACATTAGTGTAACGGCCAGCAGTTCTACCTTCTGTGCATAGCCTGAACCGTTGCCTGGAGTCGGCCCTCTTAGACATGCACTGGACACCCCTTGTCCCAGCACATTAGTGTAACAGCCAGCTGTTCTACCGTCTGTGGATAGCCTGGAACCGTACCCTGGAGCCGGGCCTCTTAGACATGCACTGGACACCCCTATCCTAGCACATTAGTGTAACGGCCAGCGGTTCTACCTTCTGCGGATAGCCTGGAACTGTGGCTTGGAGCCGGCCCTCTTAGACATGCACTGGACACCCCTGTCCCAGCACATTAGCGTAACGGCCAGCGGTTCTACCTTCTGTGCGTAGCCTGGAACCGTGTCTTGGAGCCGGCCCTCTTAGACATACACTTGACACCCCTGTCCCAGCACATTAATCTAACGGCCAGGGGTTCTACCTTCTGTGGATAGCCTGGAACCGTGGGCCCTCTTAGACATGCTCTGGACACCCCTGTCCTAGCACATTAGTGTAACAGGCAGCGGTTCTACCTTCTGTGCATAGCCTAGAACCGTGGCTTGGAGCCGGCCGTCTTAGACATGCACTGGACACCCCTGTCCCAGCACATTAGTGTAACAGCCAGCGGTTCTACCTTCTGTGCATAGCCTGGAACCGTGGCTTGGAGCCGGCCCTCTTAGACATGCACTGGACACCCCTGTCCCAGCACATTAGTGTAACGGCCAGCGGTTCTACCTTCTGTGCATAGCCTAGAACCGTGGCTTGGAGCCGGCCCTCTTAGACATGCATTGGACACCCCTGTCCTAGAACATTAGTGTAACGGCCAGCAGTTCTACCTTCATTTGCATAGCCTGGAACCGTGGCTTGGAGACGACCCTCTTAGACATGCGCTGGACAACCCTGTCCCAGCACATTAGTGTAACGGCCAGCGGTTCTATCTTCTGTGCATAGCCTGGAACCGTTGTCAGGAGACGGCCCTCTTAGACATGTACTGGACACCCCTGTCCCAGCACATTAGTGTAACGGCCAGCTATTCTACCGTCTGTGGATAGCCTGGAACCGTACCCTGGAGCCGGGCCTCTTAGACATGCACTGGACACCCCTATCCTAGCACATTAGTGTAACGGCCAGCGGTTCTACCTTCTGCGGATAGCCTGGAACTGTGGCTTGGAGCCGGCCCTCTTAGACATGCACTGGACACCCCTATCCTAGCACATTAGTGTAACGGCCAGCGGTTCTACCTTCTGCGGATAGCCTAGAACTGTGGCTTGGAGTCGTCCCTCTTAGACATGCACTGGACACCCCTGTCCCAGCACATTAGTGTAACAGCCAGCGGTTCTACCGTCTGTGGATAGCCTGGAACCGTATCCTGGAGCCGGGCCTCTTAGACATGCACTGGACACCCCTGTCCCAGCACATTAGTGTAACGGCCAGCGGTTCTACCTTCTGTGCATAGCCTGGAACTGTGGCTTGGAGCCGGCCCTCTTAGACATGTACTGGACACCCCTGTACCAGCACATTAGTGTAACGGCCAGCGGTTCTACCTTCTGTGCATAGCCTGGAACCGTGGCTTGGAGCCGGCCCTCTTAGACATGCACTGGACACCCCTATCCTAGCACATTAGTGTAACGGCCAGCGGTTCTACCTTCTGCGGATAGCCTAGAACTGTGGCTTGGAGTCGGCCCTCTTAGACATGCACTGGACACCCCTGTCCCAGCACATTAGTGTAACAGCCAGCGGTTCTACCGTCTGTGGATAGCCTGGAACCGTACCCTGGAGCCGGGCCTCTTAGACATGCACTGGACACCCCTATCCCAGCACATTAGTGTAACGGCCAGCGGTTCTACCTTCTGTGCATAGCCTGGAACTGTGGCTTGGAGCCGGCCCTCTTAGACATGTACTGGACACCCCTGTACCAGCACATTAGTGTAACGGCCAGCGGTTCTACCTTCTGTGCATAGCCTGGAACCGTGGCTTGGAGCCGGCCCTCTTAGACATGCACTGGACACCCCTGTCCCAGCACATTAGTGTAACGGCCAGCGGTTCTACCTTCTGTGCATAGCCTGGAACCGTTGCCTGCAGCCGGCCCTCTTAGACATGCACTGGACACCCCTGTCCCAGCACATTAGTGTAACGGCCAGCGGTTCTACCTTCTGTGCATAGCCTGGAACCGTTGCCTGGAGCCGGCCCTCTTAGACATGCACTGGACACCCCTGTCCCAGCACATTAGGGTAACGGCCAGCGGTTCTACCTACTGTGCATAGCCTGGAACCGTGGCTTGGAGACGGCCCTCTTAGACATGCACTGGACACCCCTATCCTAGCACATTAGTGTAACGGCCAGCGGTTCTACCTTCTGCGGATAGCCTAGAACTGTGGCTTGGAGTCGGCCCTCATCGACATGCAATGGACACCCCTGTCCCAGCACATTAGTGTAACAGCCAGCGGTTCTACCGTCTGTGGATAGCCTGGAACCGTACCCTGGAGCCGGGACTCTTAGACATGCACTGGACACCCCTGTCCCAGCACATTAGTGTAACGTCCAGTGGTTCTACCTTCTGTGCATAGCCTGGAACGGTGGCCTGGAGCCGGCCCTATTAGACATGCACTGGACAACCCTGTCCTAGCACATTAGTGTAACGGCCAGCGGTTCTACCTTCTGTGCATAGCCTGGAACTGTGGCCTGGACCCGGCCCTCTTAGACATGCACTGGACACCCCTCTCCCAGCACATTAGTGTAACGGCCAGCGGTTCTACCTTCTGTGCATAGCCTGGAACCGTTGCCTGGAGCCGGCCCTCTTAGACATGCACTGGACACCCCTCTCCCAGCACATTAGTGTAACGGCCAGCGGTTCTACCTTCTGTGCATAGCCTGGCACCGTGGCTTCGAGCCGGCCCTCTTAGACATGCACTGGACACCCCTGTCAAAGGACATTAGTGTAACGGCCAGCGTTTCTACCTTCTGTGCAAAGCCTGGAACCGTGGCTTGGAGCTGGCCCTCTTAGACATGCACTGGACACCCCTGTCCCAGCACATTAGTGTAACGGCCAGCGGTTTCAACTTCTGTGCATAGCCTGGAACCGTGGCCTGGGCCGGCCCTCTCAGACATGCACTGGACACCCCTGTCCCAGCACATTAGTGTAACGGCCAGCGGTTCTACCTTCTGTGCATAGCCTGGAACCGTTGCCTGGAGCCGGCCCTCTTAGACATGCACTGGACACCCCTGTCCCAGCACATTAGTGTAACGGCCAGCGGTTCTACCATCTGTGCATAGCCTGGAACCGTTGTCTGGAGTCGGCCCTCTTAGACATGCACTGGACACCCCTTGTCCCAGCACATTAGTGTAACAGCCAGCTATTCTACCGTCTGTGGATAGCCTGGAACCGTACCCTTGAGCCGGGCCTCTTAGACATGCACTGGACACCCCTGTCCCAGCACATTAGTGTAACGGCCAGCGGTTCTACCTTCTGTGCATAGCCTGGAACTGTGGCTTGGAGCCAGCCCTCTTAGACATGCACTGGACACCCCTGTCCCAGCACATTAGTGTAACGGCCAGCGGTTCTACCTTCTGTGCATAGCCTGGAACCGTGGCTTGGAGCCGGCTCTCTTAGACATGCACTGGACACCCCTGTCCCAGCACATTAGTGTAACTGCCAGCGGTTCTACCTTCTGTGCATTGCCTGGAACCGTTGCCTGGAGCCGGCCCTCTTAGACATGCACTGGACACCCCTCTCCCAGCACATTAGTGTAACGGCCAGTGGTTCTACCTTCTGTGCATAGCCTGGAACTGTGGCCTGGACCCGGCCCTCTTAGACATGCACTGGACACCCCTCTCCCAGCACATTAGTGTAACGGCCAGCGGTTCTACCTTATGTGCATAGCCTGGAACCGTTGCCTGGAGCCGGCCCTCCTAGACATGCACTGGACACCCCTGTCCCAGCACATTAGTGTAACGGCCAGCGGTTCTACCTTCTGTGGATAGCCTGGAACCGTGGCCTGGAGCCAGCCCTCTTAGACATGCACTGGACACCCCTGTCAAAGCACATTAATGTAACGGCCAGCGTTTCTACCTTCTGTGCAAAGCCTGGAACCGTGGCTTGGAGCTGGCCCTCTTAGACATGCACTGGACACCCCTGTCCCAGCACATTAGTGTAACGGCCAGTGGTTCCAACTTCTGTGCATAGCCTGGAACCGTGGCCTGGGCCGGCCCTCTCAGACATGCACTGGACACCCCTGTCCCAGCACATTAGTGTAACGGCCAGCGGTTCTACCTTCTGTGCATAGCCTGGAACAGTTGCCTGGAGCCGGCCCTCTTAGACATGCACTGGACACCCCTGTCCCAGCACATTAGTGTAACGGTCAGCGGTTCTACCTTCTGTGCATAGCCTGAACCGTTGCCTGGAGTCGGCCCTCTTAGACATGCACTGGACACCCCTTGTCCCAGCACATTAGTGTAACAGCCAGCTGTTCTACCGTCTGTGGATAGCCTGGAACCGTACCCGGGAGCCGGGCCTCTTAGACATGCACTGGACACCCCTATCCTAGCACATTAGTGTAACGGCCAGCGGTTCTACCTTCTGCGGATAGCCTGGAACTGTGGCTTGGAGCCGGCCCTCTTAGACATGCACTGGACACCCCTGTCCCAGGACATTAGTGTAACGGCCAGCGGTTCTACCTTCTGTGCATAGCCTGGAACCGTGGCCTGGAGCCGGCCCTCTTAGACATGCACTGGCACCCCTGTCCCAGCACATTAGTGTAACGGCCAGCGGTTCTACCTTCTGTGCATAGCCTAGAACCGTGGCTTGGAGCCGGCCGTCTTAGACATGCACTGGACACCCCTGTCCCAGCACATTAGTGTAACGGCCAGCGGTTCTACCTTCTGTGCATAGCCTGGAACCGTGGCTTGGAGCCGTCCCTCTTAGACATGCACTGGACACCCCTGTCCCAGCACATTAGTGTAATGGCCAGCGGTTCTACCTTCTGTGCATAGCCTAGAACCGTGGCTTGGAGCCGGCCCTCTTAGACATGCATTGGACACCCCTGTCCTAGAACATTAGTGTAACGGCCAGCAGTTCTACCTTCATTTGCATAGCCTGGAACCGTGGCTTGGAGACGACCCTCTTAGACATGCGCTGGACACCCCTGTCCCAGCACATTAGTGTAACGGCCAGCTGTTCTACCGTCTGTGGATAGCCTGGAACCGTTGTCAGGAGACGGGCCTCTTAGACATGCACTGGACACCCCTATCCTAGCACATTAGTGTAACGGCCAGCGGTTCTACTTTCTGCGGATAGCCTGGAACTGTGGCTTGGAGCCGGCCCTCTTAGACATGCACTGGACACCCCTGTCCCAGGACATTAGTGTAACGGCCAGCGGTTCTACCTTCTGTGCATAGCCTGGAACCGTGGCCTGGAGCCGGCCCTCTTAGACATGCACTGGCACCCCTGTCCCAGCACATTAGTGTAACGGCCAGCGGTTCTACCTTCTGTGCATAGCCTGGAACCGTGGCTTGGAGCCGGCCCTCTTAGACATGCACTGGACACCCCTGTCCCAGCACATTAGTGTAATGGCCAGCGGTTCTACCTTCTGTGCATAGCCTAGAACCGTGGCTTGGAGCCGGCCCTCTTAGACATGCATTGGACACCCCTGTCCTAGAACATTAGTGTAACGGCCAGCAGTTCTACCTTCATTTGCATAGCCTGGAACCGTGGCTTGGAGACGACCCTCTTAGACATGCGCTGGACACCCCTGTCCCAGCACATTAGTGTAACGGCCAGCGGTACTATCTTCTGTGCATAGCCTGGAACCGTTGTCAGGAGACGGCCCTCTTAGACATGTACTGGACACCCCTGTCCCAGCACATTAGTGTAACGGCCAGCTATTCTACTGTCTGTGGATAGTCTGGAACCGTACCCTGGAGCCGGGCCTCTTAGACATGCACTGGACACCCCTATCCTAGCACATTAGTGTAACGGCCAGCGGTTCTACCTTCTGCGGATAGCCTGGAATAGTTGCCTGGAGCCGGCCCTCTTAGACATGTACTGGACACCCCTGTCCCAGCACATTAGTGTAACGGCCAGCGGTTCTACCGTCTGTGGATAGCCTGGAACCGTACCCTGGAGCCGGGCCTCTTAGACATGCACTGGACACCCCTATCCTAGCACATTAGTGTAACGGCCAGCGGTTCTACCTTCTGCGGATAGCCTGGAACTGTGGCTTGGAGCCGGCCCTCTTAGACATGCACTGGACACCCCTGTCCCAGGACATTAGTGTAACGGCCAGCGGTTCTACCTTCTGTGCATAGCCTGGAACCGTGGCCTGGAGCCGGCCCTCTTAGACATGCACTGGCACCCCTGTCCCAGCACATTAGTGTAACGGCCAGCGGTTCTACCTTCTGTGCATAGCCTAGAACCGTGGCTTGGAGCCGGCCGTCTTAGACATGCACTGGACACCCCTGTCCCAGCACATTAGTGTAACGGCCAGCGGTTCTACCTTCTGTGCATAGCCTGGAACCGTGGCTTGGAGCCGGCCCTCTTAGACATGCACTGGACACCCCTGTCCCAGCACATTAGTGTAACGGCCAGCGGTTCTACCTTCTGTGCATAGCCTGGAACCGTTGCCTGGAGCCGGCCCTCTTAGACATGCACTGGACACCCCTGTCCCAGCACATTAGTGTAACGGCCAGCGGTTCTACCATCTGTGCATAGCCTGGAACCGTTGTCTGGAGTCGGCCCTCTTAGACATGCACTGGACACCCCTTGTCCCAGCACATTAGTGTAACAGCCAGCTATTCTACCGTCTGTGGATAGCCTGGAACCGTACCCTGGAGCCGGGCCTCTTAGACATGCACTGGACACCCCTATCCTAGCACATTAGTGTAACGGCCAGCGGTACTACCTTCTGCGGATGGCCTGGAACTGTGGCTTGGAGCCGGCCCTCTTAGACATGCACTGGACACCCCTATCCTAGCACATTGGTATAACGGCCAGCGGTTCTACCTTCTGCGGATAGCCTAGAACTGTGGCTTGGAGTCGGCCCTCTTAGACATGCACTGGACACCCCTGTCCCAGCACATTAGTGTAACAGCCAGCGGTTCTACCGTCTGTGGATAGCCTGGAACCGTACCCTGGAGCCGGGCCTCTTAGACATGCACTGGACACCCCTGTCCCAGCACATTAGTGTAACGGCCAGCGGTTCTACCTTCTGTGCATAGCCTGGAACTGTGGCTTGGAGCCGGCCCTCTTAGACATGCACTGGACACCCCTGTCCCAGCACATTAGTGTAACGGCCAGCGGTTCTACCTTCTGTGCATAGCCTGGAACCGTGGCTTGGAGCCGGCCCTCTTAGACATGCACTGGACACCCCTGTCCCAGCACATTAGTGTAACGGCCAGCGGTTCTACCTTCTGTGCATTGCCTGGAACCGTTGCCTGGAGCCGGCCCTCTTAGACATGCACTGGACACCCCTCTCCCAGCACATTAGTGTAACGGCCAGTGGTTCTACCTTCTGTGCATAGCCTGGAACTGTGGCCTGGACCCGGCCCTCTTAGACATGCACTGGACACCCCTCTCCCAGCACATTAGTGTAACGGCCAGCGGTTCTACCTTATGTGCATAGCCTGGAACCGTTGCCTGGAGCCGGCCCTCCTAGACATGCACTGGACACCCCTGTCCCAGCACATTAGTGTAACGGCCAGCGGTTCTACCTTCTGTGGATAGCCTGGAACCGTGGGCTGGAGCCAGCCCTCTTAGACATGCACTGGACACCCCTGTCAAAGCACATTAGTGTAACGGCCAGCGTTTCTACCTTCTGTGCAAAGCCTGGAACCGTGGCTTGGAGCTGGCCCTCTTAGACATGCACTGGACACCCCTGTCCCAGCACATTAGTGTAACGGCCAGCGGTTCCAACTTCTGTGCATAGCCTGGAACCGTGGCCTGGGCCGGTCCTCTCAGACATGCACTGGACACCCCTGTCCCAGCACATTAGTGTAACGGCCAGCGGTTCTACCTTCTGTGCATTGTCGCAGGGTTTCTGTTCTCACACAGAACTTTGCACAGAGGAGTGGAACCTCGGCAAATTAGGGTGTCCCAAAACTTACCTTAGCAACCAACTCACCCCTTACCGAGCTAGCTACAGTGTCTCATTGGACATATCAAACTCCCAATGTTTAGACAAACCAGAACATGAACTTACAGTACCTCAGGGTACGTGGAACTCATGAACACTCTTTTGTTATATTATCATTACAAACCCGAACTTGGAGTAAAAAAGACACATGTGCATTTGAAATGTTTATTTACTAATGCCGTCTTCTCAGGCGCAGTATCTTAGATAATACAAGTATACTTATTATCAGTATCAAAATTATCAGCATAGTTACTAAGACATAAAAAGCGAATGGTGACAGCATGTTAACATGCTGTAATGAATAAGAGTCAACAACACTTATATCTCACCCTCCCTAACACATATATTATATTATTAGCTAAGAAGGTCTCTTTGGGTTGTTTTAGGGCGGGCCCATACCTTAGTGTCCTAGCATGAAGGAATCACATCAGCATACACCAGCTCTCTCTGCATGTGCACCGCATCAAGTGTGTTAACAATTCTCGTGCAAAGCAATATCAATCCCGCCTCAAGCCCAAGTTGGCAAAGGCTGCACTTGTGTTATGACTATGAAGGCGTGGAGATCAGACCTCATAACAATTCCATATCGTGTTGCTCCTGAAACTTCAGCACTCTCCGTGCAGACATGGTTTATTAAACAAAACTGATATCAGAGCAATAACATATTATTCTCACATACACCACGGCAAACCACTAGGTTGAAAGCTAAGTCAACAATTAAGGGTCGTGTGCAGAAGTTGCAAGAAAGGAAAAATGGCGTTTAAACCTAAAATGTACCTATGCTAACTTAACACGATATAAGGATATATAGGAGCTATATAACACCCCCCCATGATCCGAGAACGGACTAAATAAGATAACAGAAGTGCCATCACATGAGAGCAGAATCCAACAATAAACGAGCATGAATAAAAATTCAATTATAAAAACTAATGCTAAAAAATAGCCCAAAAGTATAATGTGGCTCAAGCCAATAGGCAAGCAAAAACAAAATGTCTTGACCAAAAGTCAATAAAATCAAGGAAATGCTATTAATCAGCATGTCAATTCGAGGCAGTGTTTATGATAAGACTGTATATGAAAAGTAAGCTGCAACAGCCTCCAGGAGGAAGTCACTGTCCTCATCCGAAAACAGATCAGCCATCCAATTTAAAAGATGAAAGGAACATACGTGATCTCCCAGCACCGGAACCTCTATAACCATCAGAGGACAGCTCGGTGGGTTTTCAAGAAAACTTCGTTCCAAGAAATTTTGCGCTGCCGACAATACATCCCAGGGACCCATTAGTCCATGTGCCACCGCCAAGGCCATAATCCTTTCGTCAGAACAAACCAACTCGTGAGCAATGATAGGACTCATCAGTTGATCAAAATCGACGTCAGAAGAAATCGGTCCGCAGAGACACAAATCAATGGCCCAAAGGAAATCACAGGTCAGGCAGCGAAATACAGGCTGGACACAGGTGAAATAGGAGAACCGAAAAGATAATCCAAACGCCGTGCTTAGAGTCGCCAACGGCAGTGTGCCATAATAATCAAGCATGCGGTTGCGAAACCGCGTCAGTAGCAGTTGAGCGTGGTCTTGCACAGGAAGGGCATCCATATTTAAAAAGGCAGAAAACCACCAAAGCGCCAGCCGCTAATGCAAGAAAAAACGGGAACCCTCCAAATAAGGATGAAAAAATAGAATGGAAGAAGGCAGGGATGACTCCAAAAATCTTCTCAAAGGAAGTCACGAGACCACTGCTAACAACTTTAAAAAAATGTGCTAGGCCCGTTGTGGAGGATGCGTTAAAGATAGAACGAACCATGGCTCCGAAATGCAAAGGCAAATCAGTATTTAAAAGAGCCTGAACCTCCGTACGGGTGTTAGCAATGTGAAGCACGAAAGTTTCACGGGCCGAGCTCAAGGCCACCTCTTTCTGGGACAAAAGAGCTCTTATTCTAGCCATGCCGCTGAATTCTGCTCCCAAGGTCGGTATCTGTGGCCAAATGGAAGACTCCCTATGTTCACGCGCGGGAGGATAAAGAACATTTCTGCAGCAAATAACTCGCTCACTTACTGTTACTATGAAAGCTATACCTTTAATTAACCCACAACAGTTTTCATTATTGAGCATCAAATAACTACCATTTTCTAACAATTTAAACGTGGGGATGATAGCCGGAACTGGCGTGCCCTGTAAAACGCAAGCCATATTCGGTCGGTCCTTGTTACATGAACCGTGTAACTGTATGTGTCTGCACATCAAAGAATGATCAGGCGTCTCAGTACACTCCTCCCCTGTTAGATAAACCTCCTGTTCATCCTTGAAACATCTGTATGTGTATGGGAGCGACCAGACCTCATGAAGAAAACCGCTACCTAAGGGTTCAAAACGACCTATTGGCACATATTTCATACAATTTGAAAACTTATATAAAGCAAAAGGCAGTGTTATTAAACCGTGGATAAGCCACGTAGCAGCAGTGGCTTCTGCCACAGAAAAAGGTAAAGATTCCAACCTTTCAATATGTAACATAGAAAAGGAAGCATCACGCATTGAAAGCAAGCGTTGTTTGTCAGTCAAATTAAATGGTGCAAATAAAGAGGAAACGTTCATGTATCCCCAGGGAACTCTACCCATTTTCAGAGTCTGAAGTGTCCATGCAAACTGCATGATTGACCGTAATTGATTTTGACCATGGTATAATACTGACACTTCATCATGCACAATATCAACAACAGACGACACAATATTATCCAATGTGTAAATTCTAGAGGAAAGCACGTTAATGCTATTGTCAACAACTGCAAGCACTTTCTCAAGATTTGCCTGATCAATAGCCCTAAGGCGTGTAGCAGCCTCAATCTGTGACAGTTTCCAAATTTCATTGTAAACCCCATATAACCACCTTTTCGACCTGCCACTAGCTGGGCCTCTAATGAAATCATTCAAATCCACGTCTGCATTCAGTTTGGAAAGGTGATACTTAACCGCAGGTAAAGTTGAATGTTTCAGCCAAGCTTGACACAACTTGCCCACAGAGTAAGAGGTGACAGTATGACTCAAATCAAACCGGGGATCAGATCTAACAGTCTTAAAACCGTCAGTTATATTCAAAAATCTTTTTTGGCAAGAATCAGCACTACGGTGCCAAAGCAGCCAACCCTTAGGATTCATACTGGAAATATTAAAGGAGGAATTAAGAAGCAGAGCCTGTATATCTTTAATGGACAATTGAGTAAAATTACTCCAATCCTCATATTCCTCCAACTCTGGGAAAGACGGGGTGTTTAACCTTTTAGATGTAGCCAATCCAAAGCATGTGGTCTGGGAAATGGTTTCATTTAAAAACAACATATGATTCGGGATGAGACATGCACGGTGCAAAGCCTCAGTGCCTCGTACCTGCCAGGCCCTTGAACCCCAAACCGATTTAAGGTCTATTGTATCCTTCCATAACTCATAGCCCCCAGTAACTAATTGATCTAGGAAGGCCTTCGAATACAACAATTTTGTATTTGTAAGTCTAACCTTGGACAATGGCTGTTTGTGAAATTTAAAATAAAAGGACTCGGGATTGGACTGATTAAAGTCAGTGAAATAAGTATACTTTTTAAGAAACGTTTCTGAACTCCCCTGTTTAGGTGCTGGGCAATGTTCCCACTGAGTAAAATTAACAGCATCCCTTCGGGAAGATGTTTTGTGTAAGAAGCGATTGCCATAATGTTGGTAACAGAACAATTCACCATAATTAGCAGATTCTAAATATAAATCCTCAGCATCAAAAGCAGCATAGTATTTCAAATCAGAAAACAAACTTTCCACAGCATTAACATCCCAATCATCAGAACGAATGTTTTGTTTCACCACATCCCCCATATTCACTCTAAGTACATTAGGAACATTAACTACTTCCGTTGGGCCATGAATCTGAAACCGAACTGCATCCCACGCGATTCCATCCAGAACAGGCCATGCTGTGATGTTAACCAAAGTCAAGTCTCTTTTTAATCTGTGTGTAGAATGTGAAGAGGAAAGGGGGGCCAAAGTTCCATTCAAATGAGTAATGCATGTTCTTTCTTCGACATAATGACCATTGATGATTCGAAAAAAATAAAACACAAAACCAACTGACATAAAAATGTAAATCGAAACAAGGACTAGCCAAATGTAAGTCCAAGGTGGTATTAAAAAATGTTTTTTAAACAGGCTTGCATAAACTGCAACTCGAGAGGGTTCCTTTGAGGTAAGAGAAACAGAGTCAAAAGAAAATCTGGATTCTGTGGCTAAACGTGTTTGCAGGTCAGGTATGGACAAATCAGCGGGATAGGAATAGTCTGTGTCATCAATGTTAGTTCCCGGTAAATTATTTAATAAAGGACTGGAAACAGCAGGTAATTCGATGGCCACTTCAGGTTCAATATTAGAAGCAGTGGGCATAATTGAATTTCTCACAATGGAAGGACAGGAAACAGCTGGTGTCATGCTAAGTAGAATCGGCCACTCTGTGTATCTTGACATTGTCAATAGAAATAAACCTGTTTTCTTTACGACCTGGAAGTGGTGGTAATATGACTGTTCTTGTGCCCTTCACTCCAAGCACTGGGACTGGAGCTCGATAGGAAGGACCAAATTCTTTCTTGTTGTCGATCTTCTCTCGAACCAGTTCTCCAACCTGGGGTAGCCAGCCAACTACCGGGATCTGCAACGCATCATCCGATGTGGAGGGCAAATGGTCCTTTGCAAGACTGTCTCTGGTCTTTTGTAGATTCTGTAAAACATTGCAATGTTCATCTGCGTCAAAGGAAGTGGCGCGAACCACTGGGTCTAGACCGTCAAGGTCAGGGACGTACATTTTGATGCCAAAGAGCATTTCGTATGGGGTCCGCCCACCCAGAGACCTTCTAGGGAGATTATTAAGAGCACGCTGCACGCCATAGAGATGAGCCAGCCAGTTTCTGCCAGTGCCTATAACTCGGGCTGTCAAAGATTGCTTTAAATCACGGTTCATTCGTTCTACTACACTATTACCCTCAGGTCTGTAGGGTGACGAAAACTTGACTTGGACCCCCATCGAAGTCATGGCATCCTTATACGCCTTAGAGGCGAAAGCCGGACCCTGATCCGAATGGAAGGTACCACAGGCAAAAATCCCTATAAAGATACGCAAATCTCTAATGACAGTCCGTGAATCAGCGCTGCGATGTGGCCATACCCACACAAAGCGTGTGCATGAGTCAACTGCTACTAAGATGTACTTATACGCAGTATCAGATGAAAAAGGACCGCAGTGATCTAAATAAACACAGCCTAGCGGTTTATTAGAAATGTACAACTGAGTCTGTGGCGGACGCGTAGCAGTTGAAGGTTTAATCTGCTGGCATATGTCACAAAGAAGGACATAATCACGAGTCTGTTTGTACAGTCCCCGCCACCAGAAACGTAGTTGTAATTGAGTTACAGTGGCCGAGACGCCCGCATGCGCAGACGCCACACCTTCATGAGCCGCTGTAATCAAGTCTGCTCTGCGATCCGAGTTGGGAATCAGCCGTTCCCCAACATCAAGAATTGTCACAAAAGGAACCTTTTCGGGACTTAAGTGGTATTTATACTTCGAAGGGAATCCCGCAGGATGTTTACTTCCCTTCTCAGAGGCAGCAATCGCTGCCAAGATGTCGCTATCAATCTTGGTTTTAGACCTAGTAACTGCTGCAACTAAGTATGTAGATACTGCTGATTTCGCTGCTTCATCAGCAAGCGAGTTGCCAACAGCGTGAACTCCTACGCGCTGATGACCGAGAGTATGAATAACAAAAACGAGTGGCAACTTAGCCTTAAGCTCTGCCACACGAACCCAGATCATTTTAAGTTTTATTGTGCTACCCTTTGAATCATGAAAATCATTTTGAATCCAAAAGAACAAGTTTTCATTGTAAGACTGGACACAGTAGTAAGAATCACTTACAATCAGAGTTGTAACACTTGGATCCGCGTACTCTAACGCTAGTAATAGAGCACGAAGCTCTGCCAATTGTGCGGTGCAATCGCCCAGGGGCATCGTGTGCACCTCCCTGGAAATGAACTCATCATTCAACATAGCACCGACCACAATGGCGCATGCGGAAACGTAGGCATGTTTAGAGCCATGCGCAACCTGCGCCAAGCCATCAGTGTAAATGATGCAATGGAAGTCCTCCAAAGGTCGCATAGCCAGAGGAGCAGGATGAACGAATTCATACTGCAAGTACTCTTGCGACCGTAAGGAGGCGTCAAAAATAAACATGACATCCGTGGATGACAATGACGCAGCCCACTGAATCCACCGAGGGTGCAAAGCTTTTGAATTTGGTACACTGGCTTTCGTGACTGCCTCCAAGTGAGGACAGGGTGTTACCACTAGCATGCGTTTCCCCTGAGACAGTGCTCGTTCCTTAAGAATTGCCATCTGTACAGCAGTTAAAACCTTTTCCACTGTGGGAAACCGCAACTCAGCCGAAGTGTACAAGTGTGACTTGTAAGCAATAGGTACTGTGTCACCTTCATTAAAAGTGAGGTATGTGAAACCCACCGTCCCAGGAATTATTCCTATTACCAGGTTGGTGTGGTTATCACGAGTCAGTAAATATTTAGAAGCGAGCAGATCAGCCTGCAAGGATTGCAAAATGGCTGAATGCTCAGGCAGCCAGCATGATTTTGAGAAAGTTGGTTGTATCAAAGCATACAAAGGCTTGATACGCTGGGCATATTCCGGAATGTAAGTTCTGCCGAAATTTAAAAAGCCCAGCAAAGACTGTAATTTTTTCAGTGTTGTAGGAGCGCGCAATTGTGCGCATTTCTCCAAGAAGTGAGGGGCCAAACCTCTACCTTCATTGTTCAGCTCATAGCCGAGGAACAACACTGTGTGTTCTGCAATGTGCGATTTTGCAAAATTAAATTTGTAACCCATATCAGCAAAGGTACAAATTATGGAATTCACTCGACACAGATGCATCCAAATCTCGTCGTCTGTGAGATAAATGTCATCCACATAAGAACATGCATCGGGATCGATACCCTCCAATAGAGTGACTATTCTGGAGGTGAACACTCCAGGACTATTTTTGTAGCCCATAGGGAGTCGCCGGAAGCATTTTTGCACACCAGCGGACGTAAAACTTGTCCATTGGGAGCTAAAGCCATCCAGTCTGTGGGCATAAAAACCATTGGAAATGTCAAGCGTTGTCTTGAAACGCTTACGCACTAGACTATCCACTAACGCAGAGCCGTGAGTATTCTGTACTGCACAGTTACGGCAATGCGAGTTCAAATGCCGGTAATCCAATACCAAACGATATGATCCGTCAGGTTTGGTCACCGTAAAAAGGGGATTATTCATTGGTGACACACACGTTTCAATAACTCCCTGATATTCCAATTGTTCAAGGATTTCCGCGACGGCTGCTTTAGCTTCACGTCGTATGGGATATTGAGGCTGAGGCTGCGGCTCAGACCGCAAAGGAATTTCGTGGCAAGGGGACAATTTGTCCCAACCACATTGGTTGCGGTAGAGAGCCGGTGCAAGAGCCCGAGCCCACTCTTCTGCAAAATGCTGCGCATGCTCAGTGGAGACAGTGTGCGCGAAACTGGGAAGGATTACCTCCTCCCCTCGCGGCGCTGCGAGCACAAAAGGTGGGGGCCAGTCAGCCTCAGAAAGCAAAATGTCGTACGTAGACGACATGTTCTCCCAAAATACCCCTCTGACCTTACGCTGTATGTCACCTTCAATTAACATGACAATTTCAAAAAGTCTTTCAGGGGGAGCTAATCTCGTATCGGCTGTTTCTATGACAACAAACACATCAGTCGCTGTCACCTTCAGTAGTGGACGGAGCGCCTCTCTGACTATGGTAATCTCCGCCGCGCTGTCCAGCAAGGTCAGAGCCCACGTCAGATTCCGAAGCCGCGTTCTCACTATCTGTGGCATATCTATGCGCTGTTAAGGCTGCGACTTTCTTTTTCGCAAACTGCGGACGCTTAGGCGTAGAATCTTCCTGCTTCACTGCGCCGTCCGTCTGGCGGGACTGACCACGTCCTTGTTGGCCACCACGTCCACGTCCACCCCCTCCTCCTCCACCGGTCTTCGGGGCCGATGTTTCCTGAAAGGAACGAGGAGAGCGTTGATCAGAACCCTGAAATCGATCAGGTGATTTAATCATCGCGCGATCGCGCAAATCATAAACTTTTTCTTTCGGCGCAGGTGCTTGTACTGCAGGAAAAGAATCCTGAGTCTGTGTATTCTTCTTCCCCTGTGTCTGTTTCTTAGGCCAATTTTGTTTTTTGGACTTGGGCTGGACATCTGTCACTGCAGATTGTCCCTGAGGTTGTTTTTTCTCCTTTACTGGAAAATATTTCAGACCTCTACTTGTGCGGCCAATTGTCTTATAAGCGGCCACCACAATCTTTGCTAACTGGCGGGGTTTGTCGGCATCGGGCAGAGCAGCCAAAGCATTCAACACCTGAAAGTTAACTGCATCTCCTTTAACATTGGAGAGAATGAGATCACATACAATCTCAAAAGAACCACACAGGCGCATACCCAATTCAACCGCTGCCTCTGGACCGTGATCATTCTGAACACGTCTAATGATTTCAGGCAGGGCAGTCATAGACGGGGTGCCGAAGCACCTTGTATAAACTGCCGCAAATGTTTTTCCCCAGCTTTCACAGTCAACAAGTTCAGGAGTTATATCCTTCGGTAGAGTAATCGTTAACATTCTATGTTTATCAGCAGGAGTAGAATTCGGAAAAACCGCCTCCAGTTGATCAAACTTCTCTGCTAGCCAGAATGGGAAGTCATCGTTGTCAACTGGACGCGCACCAAAAACCGAATTAACCATCACTGGATTGAGACGCATTCCGCCTCGTTCCACGGGAGCGGCCGCACCCCCCTGGGGACCACCAGGAAGATGTCGACCGATGTATTGCACTAAAGCACGAATCACGGAAATGGAAACAACATGTAGCCTGCGAATTTCTGCTAGGGTACAAGCCCCGTGATTCGGGTGCGGGGTAAAGCCACCCAACGCAGGCCAATTCGTACCTGGAATTGAGAGCGGACCTAACCTCGCTGCGGACAAAGAGTGGGGGAGGGCGCCATCAAATCAAACTCGATGCTGCCAATGATCAATAGGTATTTCCAATGCCCTGTACGGCGTATATTCAGCCGGGACAGCCGAGGCGGTGTAGGAGTGGAACAAACCAGAATTAGCGTCCACAGCCGGAAACGTAACCCAAGAGTAAAACAACTCGTAAGGAAACGCCGGATCTGCACATACCACGAAAATCACAGCCATCCCATCTACTGGGACCTGGTACGTCTGAAGATGGTTGCGTACCGCTACGCGACTATGCTGCGCAATAGCCACCGCCGCCATGACAACACTGGAAACAAGAAAACACAAAGAATACTTTGTAGCACAACTGGGTAGTAATTCAAAGAAACCGTTTAAGAAAGAATCAAGCTTGAATAAAGACCTCATTCAAAAAATAGGTAGGTTTCACCGACACCCCGTTTTCCGGAAACGGATGTGAAGGGGTTAAGGCATGAACGATAAACTACTCGAGTGTCATGATATAAGACCACCGAAACCGTTGGGCGCCATGTCGCAGGGTTTCTGTTCTCACACAGAACTGTGCACAGAGGAGTGGAACCTCGGCAAATTAGGGTGTCCCAAAACTTACCTTAGCAACCAACTCACCCCTTACCGAGCTAGCTACAGTGTCTCATTGGACATATCAAACTCCCAATGTTTAGACAAACCAGAACATGAACTTACAGTACCTCAGGGTACGTGGAACTCATGAACACTCTTTTGTTATATTATCATTACAAACCCGAACTTGGAGTAAAGAAGACACATGTGCATTTGAAATGTTTATTTACTAATGCCGTCTTCTCAGGCGCAGTATCTTAGATAATACAAGTATACTTATTATCAGTATCAAAATTATCAGCATAGTTACTAAGACATAAAAAGCGAATGGTGACAGCATGTTAACATGCTGTAATGAATAAGAGTCAACAACACTTATATCTCACCCTCCCTAACACATATATTATATTATTAGCTAAGAAGGTCTCTTTGGGTTGTTTTAGGGCGGGCCCATACCTTAGTGTCCTAGCATGAAGGAATCACATCAGCATACACCAGCTCTCTCTGCATGTGCACCGCATCAAGTGTGTTAACAATTCTCGTGCAAAGCAATATCAATCCCGCCTCAAGCCCAAGTTGGCAAAGGCTGCACTTGTGTTATGACTATGAAGGCGTGGAGATCAGACCTCATAACAATTCCATATCGTGTTGCTCCTGAAACTTCAGCACTCTCCGTGCAGACATGGTTTATTAAACAAAACTGATATCAGAGCAATAACATATTATTCTCACATACACCACGGCAAACCACTAGGTTGAAAGCTAAGTCAACAATTAAGGGTCGTGTGCAGAAGTTGCAAGAAAGGAAAAATGGCGTTTAAACCTAAAATGTACCTATGCTAACTTAACACGATATAAGGATATATAGGAGCTATATAACAGCATAGCCTGGAACAGTTGCCTGGAGCCGGCCCTCTTAGACATGCACTGGACACCCCTGTCCCAGCACATTAGTGTAACGGCCAGCGGTTCTACCTTCTGTGCATAGCCTGAACCGTTGCCTTGAGACGGCCCTCTTAGATATGCACTGGACACCCCTTGTCCCAGCACATTAGTGTAACAGCCAGCTGTTCTACCGTCTGTGGATAGCCTGGAACCGTACCCGGGAGCCGGGCCTCTTAGACATGCACTGGACACCCCTATCCTAGCACATTAGTGTAACGGCCAGCGGTTCTACCTTCTGCGGATAGCCTGGAACTGTGGCTTGGAGCCGGCCCTCTTAGACATGCACTGGACACCCCTGTCCCAGGACATTAGTGTAACGGCCAGCGGTTCTACCTTCTGTGCATAGCCTGGAACCGTGGCCTGGAGCCGGCCCTCTTAGACATGCACTGGCACCCCTGTCCCAGCACATTAGTGTAACGGCCAGCGGTTCTACCTTCTGTGCATAGCCTGGAACCGTGGCTTGGAGCCGGCCCTCTTAGACATGCACTGGACACCCCTGTCCCAGCACATTAGTGTAATGGCCAGCGGTTCTACCTTCTGTGCATAGCCTAGAACCGTGGCTTGGAGCCGGCCCTCTTAGACATGCATTGGACACCCCTGTCCTAGAACATTAGTGTAACGGCCAGCAGTTCTACCTTCATTTGCATAGCCTGGAACCGTGGCTTGGAGACGACCCTCTTAGACATGCGCTGGACACCCCTGTCCCAGCACATTAGTGTAACGGCCAGCGGTTCTATCTTCTGTGCATAGCCTGGAACCGTTGTCAGGAGACGGCCCTCTTAGACATGTACTGGACACCCCTGTCCCAGCACATTAGTGTAAGGGCCAGCTATTCTACTGTCTGTGGATAGTCTGGAACCGTACCCTGGAGCCGGGCCTCTTAGACATGCACTGGACACCCCTATCCTAGCACATTAGTGTAACGGCCAGCGGTTCTACCTTCTGCGGATAGCCTGGAATAGTTGCCTGGAGCCGGCCCTCTTAGACATGCACTGGACACCCCTGTCCCAGCACATTAGTGTAACGGCCAGCGGTTCTACCTTCTGTGCATAGCCTGAACCGTTACCTGGAGTCGGCCCTCTTAGACATGCACTGGACACCCCTTGTCCCAGCACATTAGTGTAACAGCCAGCTGTTCTACCGTCTGTGGATAGCCTGGAACCGTACCCTGGAGCCGGGCCTCTTAGACATGCACTGGACACCCCTATCCTAGCACATTAGTGTAACGGCCAGCGGTTCTACCTTCTGCGGATAGCCTGGAACTGTGGCTTGGAGCCGGCCCTCTTAGACATGCACTGGACACCCCTGTCCCAGGACATTAGTGTAACAGCCAGCGGTTCTACCTTCTGTGCATAGCCTGGAACCGTGGCCTGGAGCCGGCCCTCTTAGACATGCACTGGCATCCCTGTCCCAGCACATTAGTGTAACGGCCAGCGGTTCTACCTTCTGTGCGTAGCCTAGAACCGTGGCTTGGAGCCGGCCGTCTTAGACATGCACTGGACACCCCTATCCCAGCACATTACTGTAACAGCCAGCGGTTCTACCTTCTGTGCATAGCCTGGAACCGTGGCCTGGAGCCGGCCCTCTTAGACATGCACTGGCACCCCTGTCCCAGCACATTAGTGTAACGGCCAGCGGTTCTACCTTCTGTGCATAGCCTGGAACCGTGGCCTGGAGCCGGCCCTCTTAGACATGCACTGGACACCCCTATCCCAGCACATTACTGTAACGGCCAGCGGTTCTACCTTCTGTGCATAGCCTGGAACCTTGGCTTGGAGACGGCCCTCTTAGACATGCACTGGACACCCCTGTCCTAGCACATTAGTGTAACAAGCAGCGGTTCTACCTTCTGTGCATAGCCTAGAACCGTGGCTTGGAGCCGGCCGTCTTAGACATGCACTGGACACCCCTGTCCTAGCACATTAGTGTAACGGCCAGCGGTTCTACCTTCTGTGCATAGCCTGGAACCGTTGCCTGGAGCCGGCCATCTTAGACATACACTGGACACCCCTGTCCTAGCACATTAGTGTAACGGCCAGCGGTTCTACCTTCTGTGCATAGCCTGGAACCGTTGGCTGGAGACGGCCCTCTTACACATGCACTGGACACCCCTGTCCCAGCGCATTAGTGTAACGGCCATCGGTTCTACCTTCTGTGAATAGCCTAGAACCGTGGCTTGGAGCCGGCCGTCTTAGACATGCACTGGACACCCCTGTCCCAGCACATTAGTGTAACGTCCAGTGGTTCTACCTTCTATGCATAGCCTGGAACCGTTGCTTGGAGCCGGCCCTCTTAGACATGCCCTGGACACCCCTGTCCTAGCACATTAGTGTCACAGCCAGCAGTTCAACCTTCTGTGCATAGCCTGGAACCGTGGCTTGGAGCCGGCCCTCTTAGACATGCACTGGACACCCCTTTCCTAGCACATTAGTGTAACGCCAAGCGGTTCTACCTTCTGTGCATAGCCTGGAACCGTTGCCTGGAGCCAGCCCACTTAGACATGCACTGGACACCCCTGTCCAAGCACATAAGTGTAACAGCCAGCGGATCTACCTTCTGTGGATAGCCTGGAACCGTGGCTTGGAGCCGGCCCTCTTAGACATGTACTGGACACCACTGTCCCAGCACATTAGTGTCACGGCCAGCCGTTCTACCTTCTGTGCATAGCCTGGAACCATGGCTTGGAGCCGGCCGTCTTAGGCATGCACTGGACACCCCTGTCCCAGCACATTAGTGTAACGGCCAACGGTTCAACCTTCTGTGCATAGCCTGGAACCGTGGCTTGGAGCCGGCCCTCTTAGACATGCACTGGACACCCCTGTCCCAGCACATTAGTGTAACGGCCAGCGGTTCTACCTTCTGTGCATAGCCTGGAACCGTGGCCTGGAGCCGGCCCTCTTAGACATGCACTGGACACCCCTGTCACAGCACATTAGTGTAACGGCCAACGGTTCATCCTTCTGTGCATAGCCTGGAACCGTGGCTTGGAGCTGGCCCTCTTAGACATGCACTGGACACCCCTGTCACAGCACATTAGTGTAACGGCCAGCGGTTCTGCCTTCTGTGCATAGCCTGGAACCGTGGCTTGGAGACGGCCCTCTCAGACATGCACTGGACACCCCTGTCCCAGCACATTAGTGTAACGGCCAGCGGTTCTACCTACTGTGCATAGCCTGGAACCGTGGCTTGGAGACGGCCCTCTTAGACATGCACTGGACACCCCTGTCCTAGCACATTAGTGTAACGGCCAGCGGTTCTACCTTCTGTGCATAGCATGGAACCGTTGCCTGGAGCCGGCCCTCTTAGAAATACACTGGACTCCCCTGTCCTAGCACATTAGTGTAACGGCCAGCGGTTCTACCTTCTGTGCATAGCCTGGAACCGTGGCTTGGAGCCGGCCCTCTTAGACATGCACTGGACACCCCTGTCCCAGCACATTAGTGTAACGGCCAGCGGTTCTACCTTCTGTGCATAGCCTGGAACCGTGACCTGGAGCCAGCCCTCTTAGACATGCACTGGACACCCCTGTCCTAGCACATTAGTGTAACGGCCAGCGGTTCATCCTTCTGTGCATAGCCTGGAACCGTGTCTTGGAGCCAGCCCTCTTAGACATGCACTGGACACCCCTGTCCCAGCACATTAGTGTAACGGCCAGCGGTTCTACCTTCTTTGCATAGCCTGGAACCATGGCCTGGAGCCGGCCCTCTTAGACATGCACTGGACACCCCTGTCCTAGCACATTAATGTAACGGCCAGCGGTTCATCCTTCTGTGCATAGCCTGGAACCGTGTCTTGGAGCCGGCCCTCTTAGACATGCACTGGACTCCCCTGTCCCAACACATTAGTGTAACGGCCAGAGGTTCTCCCTTCTGTGGAGAGCCTGGAACCGTGGCTTGGGCCCGGCCCCCTTAGACATGCACTGGACACCCCTGTCCCAACACATTAGTGTAACGGCCAGCGGTTCTACCTTCTGTGCATAGCCTGGAACCGTGGCTTGGAGACGGCCCTCTTAGATATGCACTGGACACCCCTGTCCCAGCACATTAGTGTAACGGCCAGCGGTTCTACCTACTGTGCATAGCCTGGAACCGTGGCTTGGTGCCAGCCCTCTTAGACATGCACTGGACACCCCTGTCCTAGCACATTAGTGTAACGGCCAGCGGTTCTACCTTCTGTGCATAGCCTGGAACCGTGACCTGGAGCCGCCCTCTTAGACATGCACTGGACACCCCTATCCCAGCACATTACTGTAACGGACAGCGGGTCTACCTTCTGTGCATAGCCTGGAACCGTGGCCTGGAGCCGGCCCTCTTAGACATGCACTGGCACCCCTGTCCCAGCACATTAGTGTAACGGCCAGCGGTTCTACCTTCTGTGCGTAGCCTGGAACCGTGTCTTGGAGCCGGCCCTCTTAGACATACACTGGACACCCCTGTCCCAGCACATTAATGTAACGGCCAGGGGTTCTACCGTCTGTGGATAGCCTGGAACCGTGGGCCCTCTTAGACATGCACTGGACACCCCTGTCCTAGCACATTAGTGTAACAGGCAGCGGTGCTACCTTCTGTGCATAGCCTAGAACCGTGGCTTGGAGCCGGCCGTCTTAGACATGCACTGGACACCCCTGTCCCAGCACATTAGTGTAACGGCCAGCGGTTCTACCTTCTGTGCATAGCCTGGAACCGTGGCTTGGAGCCGGCCCTCTTAGACATGCACTGGACACCCCTGTCCCAGCACATTAGTGTAACGGCCAGCGGTTCTACCTTCTGTGCATAGCCTAGAACCGTGGCTTGGAGCCGGCCCTCTTAGACATGCACTGGACACCCCTGTCCTAGAACATTAGTGTAACGGCCAGCAGTTCTACCTTCATTTGCATAGCCTGGAACCGTGGCTTGGAGAGGACCCTCTTAGACATGCGCTGGACACCCCTGTCTCAGCACATTAGTGTAACGGCCAGCGGTTCTATCTTCTGTGCATAGCCTGGAACCGTTGTCAGGAGACGGCCCTCTTAGACATGTACTGGACACCCCTGTCCCAGCACATTAGTGTAACGGCCAGCTATTCTACCGTCTGTGGATAGCCTGGAACCGTACCCTGGAGCCGGGCCTCTTAGACATGCACTGGACACCCCTATCCTAGCACATTAGTGTAACGGCCAGCGGTTCTACCTTCTGCAGATAGCCTGGAACTGTGGCTTGGAGCCGGCACTCTTAGACATGCACTGGACACCCCTATCCTAGCACATTAGTGTAACGGCCAGCGGTTCTACCTTCTGCGGATAGCCTAGAACTGTGGCTTTGAGTCGTCCCTCTTAGACATGCACTGGACACCCCTGTCCCAGCACATTAGTGTAACAGCCAGCGGTTGTACCGTCTGTGGATAGCCTGGAACCGTACCCTGGAGCCGGGCCTCTTAGACATGCACTGGACACCCCTATCCCAGCACATTAGTGTAACGGCCAGCGGTTCTACCTTCTGTGCATAGCCTGGAACTGTGGCTTGGAGCCGGCCCTCTTAGACATGTACTGGACACCCCTGTACCAGCACATTAGTGTAACGGCCAGCGGTTCTACCTTCTGTGCATAGCCTGGAACCGTGGATTGGAGCCGGCCCTCTTAGACATGCACTGGACACCCCTGTCCCAGCACATTAGTGTAACGGCCAGCGGTTCTACCTTCTGTGCATAGCCTGGAACCGTTGCCTGAAGCCGGCCCTCTTAGACATGCACTGGACACCCCTGTCCCAACACATTAGTGTAACGGCCAGCGGTTCTACCTCCTGGGCATAGCCTGGAACCGTGGCTTGGAGACGGCCCTTTTAGACATGCACTGGACACCCCTCTCCCAGCACATTAGTGTAACGGCCAGCGGTTCTACCTTCTGTGCAGAGCCTAGAACCGTGGCCTGGAGCCGGCCCTCTTAGACATGCACTGGACACCCCTGTCCCAGCACAGTAGTGTAACGGCCAGCGGATCTACCTTCTGTGCATAGCCTGGAACCGTGGCTTGGAGCCGGCCCTCTTAGACATGCACTGGACACCCCTGTCCCAGCACATTAGTGTAACGGCCAGCGGTTCTGCCTTCTGTGCATAGCATGGAACCGTTGCCTGGAGCCGGCCCTCTTAGAAATACACTGGACTCCCCTGTCCTAGCACATTAGTGTAACGGCCAGCGGTTCTACCTTCTGTGCATAGCCTGGAACCGTGGCTTGGAGCCGGCCCTCTTAGACATGCACTGGACACCCCTGTCCCAGCACATTAGTGTAACGGCCAGCGGTTCTACTTTCTGTGCATAGCCTGGAACCGTGACCTGGAGCCGGCCCTCTTAGACATGCACTGGACACCCCTGTCCTAGCACATTAGTGTAACGGCCAGCGGTTCATCCTTCTGTGCATAGCCTGGAACCGTGTCTTGGAGCCAGCCCTCTTAGACATGCACTGGACACCCCTGTCCCAGCACATTAGTGTAACGGCCAGCGGTTCTACCTTCTGTGCATAGCCTGGAACCATGGCCTGGAGCCGGCCCTCTTAGACATGCACTGGACACCCCTGTCCTAGCACATTAATGTAACGGCCAGCGGTTCATCCTTCTGTGCATAGCCTGGAACCGTGTCTTGGAGCCGGCCCTCTTAGACATGCACTGGACTCCCCTGTCCCAACACATTAGTGTAACGGCCAGCGGTTCTCCCTTCTGTGGAGAGCCTGGAACCGTGGCTTGGAGCCGGCCCCCTTAGACATGCACTGGACACCCCTGTCCCAACACATTAGTGTAACGGCCAGCGGTTCTACCTTCTGTGCATAGCCTGGAACCGTGGCTTGGAGACGGCCCTCTTAGATATGCACTGGACACCCCTGTCCCAGCACATTAGTGTAACGGCCAGCGGTTCTACCTACTGTGCATAGCCTGGAACCGTGGCTTGGTGCCGGCCCTCTTAGACATGCACTGGACACCCCTGTCCCAGCACATTAGTGTAACGGCCAGCGGATCTACCTTCTGTGCATAGCCTGGAACCGTGGCTTGGAGCCGGCCCTCTTAGACATGCACTGGACACCCCTGTCCCAGCACATTAGTGTAACGGCCAGCGGTTCTGCCTTCTGTGCATAGCATGGAACCGTTGCCTGGAGCCGGCCCTCTTAGAAATACACTGGACTCCCCTGTCCTAGCACATTAGTGTAACGGCCAGCGGTTCTACCTTCTGTGCATAGCCTGGAACCGTGGCTTGGAGCCGGCCCTCTTAGACATGCACTGGACACCCCTGTCCCAGCACATTAGTGTAACGGCCAGCGGTTCTACCTTCTGTGCATAGCCTGGAACCGTGACCTGGAGCCGGCCCTCTTAGACATGCACTGGACACCCCTGTCCTAGCACATTAGTGTAACGGCCAGCGGTTCATCCTTCTGTGCATAGCCTGGAACCGTGTCTTGGAGCCAGCCCTCTTAGACATGCACTGGACACCCCTGTCCCAGCACATTAGTGTAACGGCCAGCGGTTCTACCTTCTGTGCATAGCCTGGAACCATGGCCTGGAGCCGGCCCTCTTAGACATGCACTGGACACCCCTGTCCTAGCACATTAATGTAACGGCCAGCGGTTCATCCTTCTGTGCATAGCCTGGAACCGTGTCTTGGAGCCGGCCCACTCCCCTGTCCCAACACATTAGTGTAACGGCCAGCGGTTCTCCCTTCTGTGGAGAGCCTGGAACCGTGGCTTGGAGCCGGCCCCCTTAGACATGCACTGGACACCCCTGTCCCAACACATTAGTGTAACGGCCAGCGGTTCTACCTTCTGTGCATAGCCTGGAACCCTGGCTTGGAGACGGCCCTCTTAGATATGCACTGGACACCCCTGTCCCAGCACATTAGTGTAACGGCCAGCGGTTCTACCTACTGTGCATAGCCTGGAACCGTGGCTTGGTGCCGGCCCTCTTAGACATGCACTGGACACCCCTGTCCTAGCACATTAGTGTAACGGCCAGCGGTTCTACCTTCTGTGCATAGCCTGGAACCGTGACCTGGAGCCGCCCTCTTAGACATGCACTGGACACCCCTATCCCAGCACATTACTGTAACGGACAGCGGTTCTACCTTCTGTGCATAGCCTGGAACCGTGGCCTGGAGCCGGCCCTCTTAGACATGCACTGGCACCCCTGTCCCAGCACATTAGTGTAACGGCCAGCGGTTCTACCTTCTGTGCGTAGCCTGGAACCGTGTCTTGGAGCCGGCCCTCTTAGACATACACTGGACACCCCTGTCCCAGCACATTAATGTAACGGCCAGGGGTTCTACCGTCTGTGGATAGCCTGGAACCGTGGGCCCTCTTAGACATGCACTGGACACCCCTGTCCGAGCACATTAGTGTAACAGGCAGCGGTGCTACCTTCTGTGCATAGCCTAGAACCGTGGCTTGGAGCCGGCCGTCTTAGACATGCACTGGACACCCCTGTCCCAGCACATTAGTGTAACGGCCAGCGGTTCTACCTTCTGTGCATAGCCTGGAACCGTGGCTTGGAGCCGGCCCTCTTAGACATGCACTGGACACCCCTGTCAAAGCACATTAGTGTAACGGCCAGCGGTTCTACCTTCTGTGCATAGCCTAGAACCGTGGCTTGGAGCCGGCCCTCTTAGACATGCACTGGACACCCCGGTCCTAGAACATTAGTGTAACGGCCAGCAGTTCTACCTTCATTTGCATAGCCTGGAACCGTGGCTTGGAGAGGACCCTCTTAGACATGCGCTGGACACCCCTGTCTCAGCACATTAGTGTAACGGCCAGCGGTTCTATCTTCTGTGCATAGCCTGGAACCGTTGTCAGGAGACGGCCCTCTTAGACATGTACTGGACACCCCTGTCCCAGCACATTAGTGTAACGGCCAGCTATTCTACCGTCTGTGGATAGCCTGGAACCGTACCCTGGAGCCGGGCCTCTTAGACATGCACTGGACACCCCTATCCTAGCACATTAGTGTAACGGCCAGCGGTTCTACCTTCTGCGGATAGCCTGGAACTGTGGCTTGGAGCCGGCACTCTTAGACATGCACTGGACACCCCTATCCTAGCACATTAGTGTAACGGCCAGCGGTTCTACCTTCTGCTGATAGCCTAGAACTGTGGCTTTGAGTCGTCCCTCTTAGACATGCACTGGACACCCCTGTCCCAGCACATTAGTGTAACAGCCAGCGGTTGTACCGTCTGTGGATAGCCTGGAACCGTACCCTGGAGCCGGGCCTCTTAGACATGCACTGGACACCCCTATCCCAGCACATTAGTGTAACGGCCAGCGGTTCTACCTTCTGTGCATAGCCTGGAACTGTGGCTTGGAGCCGGCCCTCTTAGACATGTACTGGACACCCCTGTACCAGCACATTAGTGTAACGGCCAGCGGTTCTACCTTCTGTGCATAGCCTGGAACCGTGGATTGGAGCCGGCCCTCTTAGACATGCACTGGACACCCCTATCCTAGCACATTAGTGTAACGGCCAGCGGTTCCACCTTCTGCGGATAGCCCAGAACTGTGGCTTGGAGTCGGCCCTCTTAGACATGCACTGGACACCCCTGTCCCAGCACATTAGTGGAACAGCCAGCGGTTCTACCGTCTGTGGATAGCCTGGAACCGTACCCTGGATCCGGGCCTCTTAGACATGCACTGGACACCCCTATCCCAGCACATTAGTGTAACGGCCAGCGGTTCTACCTTCTGTGCATAACCTGGAACTGTGGCTTGGAGCCGGCCCTCTTAGACATGTACTGGACACCCTGTACCAGCACATTAGTGTAACGGCCAGCGGTTCTGCCTTCTGTGCATAGCCTGGAACCATGGTTTGGAGCCGGCCCTCTTAGACATGCACTGGACACCCCTGTCCCAGCACATTAGTGTAACGGCCAGCGGTTCTACCTTCTGTGCATAGCCTGGAACCGTTGCCTGAAGCCGGCCCTCTTAGACATGCACTGGACACCCCTGTCCCAACACATTAGTGTAACGGCCAGCGGTTCTACCTCCTGGGCATAGCCTGGAACCGTGGCTTGGAGACGGCCCTTTTAGACATGCACTGGACACCCCTCTCCCAGCACATTAGTGTAACGGCCAGCGGTTCTACCTTCTGTGCAGAGCCTAGAACCGTGGCCTGGAGCCGGCCCTCTTAGACATGCACTGGACACCCCTGTCCCAGCACATTAGTGTAACGGCCAGCGGATCTACCTTCTGTGCATAGCCTGGAACCATGGCTTGGACCTGGCCCTCTTAGACATGCACTGGACACCCCTGTCCCAGCACATTAGCGTAACGGCCAGCGGTTCTACCTTCTGTGCATAGCCTGGAACCGTGGCCTGGAGCCAGCCCTCTTAGACATGCACTGGACAACCCTGTTCTAGCACATTAGTGTAACGGCCAGCGGTTCTACCTTCTGTGCATAGCCTAGAACTGTGGCTTGGAGTCGGCCCTCTTAGACATGCACTGGACACCCCTGTCCCAGCACATTAGTGTAACGGCCAGCGGTTCTACCTACTGTGCATAGCCTGGAACCGTGGCTTGGAGACGGCCCTCTTAGACATGCACTGGACACCCCTGTCCTAGCACATTAGTGTAACGGCCAGCGGTTCTACCTTCTGTGCATAGCATGGAACCGTTGCCTGGAGCCGGCCCTCTTAGACATACACTGGACACCCCTGTCCTAGCACATTAGTGTAACGGCCAGCGGTTCTACCTTCTGTGCATAGCCTGGAACCGTGGCTTGGAGCCGGCCCTCTTAGACATGCACTGGACACCCCTGTCCCAGCACATTAGTGTAACGGCCAGCGGTTCTACCTTCTGTGCATAGCCTGGAACCGTGACCTGGAGCCGGCCCTCTTAGACATGCACTGGACACCCCTGTCCTAGCACATTAGTGTAACGGCCAGCGGTTCATCCTTCTGTGCATAGCCTGGAACCGTGTCTTGGAGCCGGCCCTCTTAGACATGCACTGGACACCCCTGTCCCAGCACATTAGTGTAACGGCCAGCGGTTCTACCTTCTGTGCATAGCCTGGAACCGTGGCCTGGAGCCGGCCCTCTTAGACATGCACTGGACACCCCTGTCCTAACACATTAATGTAACGGCCAGCGGTTCATCCTTCTGTGCATAGCCTGGAACCGTGTCTTGGAGCCGGCCCTCTTAGACATGCACTGGACTCCCCTGTCCCAACACATTAGTGTAACGGCCAGCGGTTCTCCCTTCTGTGGAGAGCCTGGAACCGTGGCTTGGAGCCGGCCCCCTTGGACATGCACTGGACACCCCTGTCCCCACACATTAGTGTAACGGCCAGCGGTTCTACCTTCTGTGCATAGCCTGGAACCGTGGCTTGGAGACGGCCCTCTTAGATATGCACTGGACACCCCTGTCCCAGCACATTAGTGTAACGGCCAGCGGTTCTACCTACTGTGCATAGCCTGGAACCGTGGCTTGGTGCCGGCCCTCTTAGACATGCACTGGACACCCCTGTCCTAGCACATTAGTGTAACGGCCAGCCGTTCTACCTTCTGTGCATAGCCTGGAACCGTGACCTGGAGCCGCCCTCTTAGACATGCACTGGACACCCCTGTCCTAGCACATTAGTGTAACGGCCAGCGGTTCTACCTTCTGTGCATAGCATGGAACCGTTGCCTGGAGCCGGCCCTCTTAGACATACACTGGACACCCCTGTCCTAGCACATTAGTGTAACGGCCAGCGGTTCTACCTTCTGTGCATAGCCTGGAACCGTGGCTTTGAGCCGGCCCTCTTAGACATGCACTGGACACCCCTGTCCCAGCACATTAGTGTAACGGCCAGCGGTTCTACCTTCTGTGCATAGCCTGGAACCGTGACCTGGAGCCGGCCCTCTTAGACATGCACTGGACACCCCTGTCCTAGCACATTAGTGTAACGGCCAGCGGTTCATCCTTCTGTGCATAGCCTGGAACCGTGTCTTGGAGCCGGCCCTCTTAGACATGCACTGGACACCCCTGTCCTAGCACATTAGTGTAACGGCCAGCCGTTCTACCTTCTGTGCATAGCCTGGAACCGTGACCTGGAGCCGCCCTCTTAGACATGCACTGGACACCCCTATCCCAGCACATTACTGTAAAGGACAGCGGTTCTACCTTCTGTGCATAGCCTGGAACCGTGGCCTGGAGCCGGCCCTCTTAGACATGCACTGGCACCCCTGTCCCAGCACATTAGTGTAACGGCCAGCGGTTCTACCTTCTGTGCGTAGCCTGGAACCGTGTCTTGGAGCCGGCCCTCTTAGACATACACTGGACACCCCTGTCCCAGCACATTAATGTAACGGCCAGCGGTTCTACCGTCTGTGGATAGCCTGGAACCTTGGGCCCTCTTAGACATGCACTGGACACCCCTGTCCTAGCACATTAGTGTAACAGGCAGCGGTGCTACCTTCTGTGCATAGCCTAGAACCGTGGCTTGGAGCCGGCCGTCTTAGACATGCACTGGACACCCCTGTCCCAGCACATTAGTGTAACCGCCAGCGGTTCTACCTTCTGTGCATAGCCTAGAACCGTGGCTTGGAGCTGGCCCTCTTAGACATGCACTGGACACCCCTGTCCCAGCACATTAGTGTAACGGCCAGCGGTTCTGCCTTCTGTGCATAGCCTGGAACCGTGGCTTGGAGACGGCCCTCTCAGACATGCACTGGACACCCCTGTCCCAGCACATTAGTGTAACGGCCAGCGGTTCTACCTTCTGTGCATAGCCTAGAACCGTGGCTTGGAGCCGGCCGTCTTAGACATGCACTGGACACCCCTGTCCTAGCACATTAGTGTAACGGCCAGCGGTTCTACCTTCTGTGCATAGCCTGGAACCGTTGCCTGGAGCCGGCCATCTTAGACATACACTGGACACCCCTGTCCTAGCACATTAGTGTAACGGCCAGCGGTTCTACCTTCTGTGCATAGCCTGGAACCGTTGGCTGGAGACGGCCCTCTTACACATGCACTGGACACCCCTGTCCCAGCGCATTAGTGTAACGGCCATCGGTTCTACCTTCTGTGCATAGCCTAGAACCGTGGCTTGGAGCCGGCCGTCTTAGACATGCACTGGACACCCCTGTCCCAGCACATTAGTGTAACGTCCAGTGGTTCTACCTTCTATGCATAGCCTGGAACCGTTGCCTGGAGCCGGCCCTCTTAGACATGCACTGGACACTCCTGCCCTAGCACATTAGTGTAACGGCCAGCGATACTACCATCTGTGGATAGCCTGGAACCGGTGCCTGGAGCCGGCCCTCTTAGACATGCACTGGACACCCCTCTCCCAGCACATTAGTGTCACGGCCAGCGGTTCAACCTTCTGTGCATAGCCTGGAACCGTGTCTTGGAGCCGGCCCTCCTAGACATGCACTGGTCACCTCTGTCCTAGCACATTAGTGTAACGGCCAGCGGTTCTACCTTCTGTGCATAGCCTGGAACCGATGCTTGGAGCCGGCCCTCTTAGACATGCCCTGGACACCCCTGTCCTAGCACATTAGTGTCACAGCCAGCAGTTCAACCTTCTGTGCATAGCCTGGAACCGTGGCTTGGAGCCGGCCCTCTTAGACATGCACTGGACACCCCTTTCCTAGCACATTAGTGTAACGCCAAGCGGTTCTACCTTCTGTGCATAGCCTGGAACCGTTGCCTGGAGCCAGCCCACTTAGACATGCACTGGACACCCCTGTCCAAGCACATAAGTGTAACAGCCAGCGGATCTACCTTCTGTGGATAGCCTGGAACCGTGGCTTGGAGCCGGCCCTCTTAGACATGTACTGGACACCACTGTCCCAGCACATTAGTGTCACGGCCAGCCGTTCTACCTTCTGTGCATAGCCTGGAACCATGGCTTGGAGCCGGCCGTCTTAGGCATGCACTGGACACCCCTGTCCCAGCACATTAGTGTAACGGCCAACGGTTCAACCTTCTGTGCATAGCCTGGAACCGTGGCTTGGAGCCGGCCCTCTTAGACATGCACTGGACACCCCTGTCCCAGCACATTAGTGTAACGGCCAGCGGTTCTACCTTCTGTGCATAGCCTGGAACCGTGGCCTGGAGCCGGCCCTCTTAGACATGCACTGGACACCCCTGTCACAGCACATTAGTGTAACGGCCAACGGTTCATCCTTCTGTGCATAGCCTGGAACCGTGGCTTGGAGCTGGCCCTCTTAGACATGCACTGGACACCCCTGTCCCAGCACATTAGTGTAACGGCCAGCGGTTCTGCCTTCTGTGCATAGCATGGAACCGTGGCTTGGAGACGGCCCTCTCAGACATGCACTGGACACCCCTGTCCCAGCACATTAGTGTAACGGCCAGCGGTTCTACCTACTGTGCATAGCCTGGAACCGTGGCTTGGAGACGGCCCTCTTAGACATGCACTGGACACCCCTGTCCTAGCACATTAGTGTAACGGCCAGCGGTTCTACCTACTGTGCATAGCCTGGAACCGTGGCTTGGTGCCAGCCCTCTTAGACATGCACTGGACACCCCTGTCCTAGCACATTAGTGTAACGGCCAGCGGTTCTACCTTCTGTGCATAGCCTGGAACCGTGACCTGGAGCCGCCCTCTTAGACATGCACTGGACACCCCTATCCCAGCACATTACTGTAACGGACAGCGGTTCTACCTTCTGTGCATAGCCTGGAACCGTGGCCTGGAGCCGGCCCTCTTAGACATGCACTGGCACCCCTGTCCCAGCACATTAGTGTAACGGCCAGCGGTTCTACCTTCTGTGCGTAGCCTGGAACCGTGTCTTGGAGCCGGCCCTCTTAGACATACACTGGACACCCCTGTCCCAGCACATTAATGTAACGGCCAGGGGTTCTACCGTCTGTGGATAGCCTGGAACCGTGGGCCCTCTTAGACATGCACTGGACACCCCTGTCCTAGCACATTAGTGTAACAGGCAGCGGTGCTACCTTCTGTGCATAGCCTAGAACCGTGGCTTGGAGCCGGCCGTCTTAGACATGCACTGGACACCCCTGTCCCAGCACATTAGTGTAACGGCCAGCGGTTCTACCTTCTGTGCATAGCCTGGAACCGTGGCTTGGAGCCGGCCCTCTTAGACATGCACTGGACACCCCTGTCCCAGCACATTAGTGTAACGGCCAGCGGTTCTACCTTCTGTGCATAGCCTAGAACCGTGGCTTGGAGCCGGCCCTCTTAGACATGCACTGGACACCCCTGTCCTAGAACATTAGTGTAACGGCCAGCAGTTCTACCTTCATTTGCATAGCCTGGAACCGTGGCTTGGAGAGGACCCTCTTAGACATGCGCTGGACACCCCTGTCTCAGCACATTAGTGTAACGGCCAGCGGTTCTATCTTCTGTGCATAGCCTGGAACCGTTGTCAGGCGACGGCCCTCTTAGACATGTACTGGACACCCCTGTCCCAGCACATTAGTGTAAAGGCCAGCTATTCTACCGTCTGTGGATAGCCTGGAACCGCACCCTGGAGCCGGGCCTCTTAGACATGCACTGGACACCCCTATCCTAGCACATTAGTGTAACGGCCAGCGGTTCTACCTTCTGCGGATAGCCTGGAACTGTGGCTTGGAGCCGGCACTCTTAGACATGCACTGGACACCCCTATCCTAGCACATTAGTGTAACGGCCAGCGGTTCTACCTTCTGCGGATAGCCTAGAACTGTGGCTTTGAGTCGTCTCTCTTAGACATGCACTGGACACCCCTGTCCCAGCACATTAGTGTAACAGCCAGCGGTTGTACCGTCTGTGGATAGCCTGGAACCGTACCCTGGAGCCGGGCCTCTTAGACATGCACTGGACACCCCTATCCCAGCACATTAGTGTAACGGCCATCGGTTCTACCTTCTGTGCATAGCCTAGAACCGTGGCTTGGAGCCGGCCGTCTTAGACATGCACTGGACACCCCTGTCCCAGCACATTAGTGTAACGTCCAGTGGTTCTACCTTCTATGCATAGCCTGGAACCGTTGCCTGGAGCCGGCCCTCTTAGACATGCACTGGACACCCCTGCCCTAGCACATTAGTGTAACGGCCAGCGATACTACCATCTGTGGATAGCCTGGAACCGGTGCCTGGAGCCGGCCCTCTTAGACATGCACTGGACACCCCTCTCCCAGCACATTAGTGTCACGGCCAGCGGTTCAACCTTCTGTGCATAGCCTGGAACCGTGTCTTGGAGCCGGCCCTCCTAGACATGCACTGGTCACCTCTGTCCTAGCACATTAGTGTAACGGCCAGCGGTTCTACCTTCTGTGCATAGCCTGGAACCGTTGCTTGGAGCCGGCCCTCTTAGACATGCCCTGGACACCCCTGTCCTAGCACATTAGTGTCACAGCCAGCAGTTCAACCTTCTGTGCATAGCCTGGAACCGTGGCTTGGAGCCGGCCCTCCTAGACATGCACTGGACACCCCTTTCCTAGCACATTAGTGTAACGCCAAGCGGTTCTACCTTCTGTGCATAGCCTGGAACCGTTGCCTGGAGCCAGCCCACTTAGACATGCACTGGACACCCCTGTCCAAGCACATAAGTGTAACAGCCAGCGGATCTACCTTCTGTGGATAGCCTGGAACCGTGGCTTGGAGCCGGCCCTCTTAGACATGTACTGGACACCACTGTCCCAGCACATTAGTGTCACGGCCAGCCGTTCTACCTTCTGTGCATAGCCTGGAACCATGGCTTGGAGCCGGCCGTCTTAGGCATGCACTGGACACCCCTGTCCCAGCACATTAGTGTAACGGCCAACGGTTCAACCTTCTGTGCATAGCCTGGAACCGTGGCTTGGAGCCGGCCCTCTTAGACATGCACTGGACACCCCTGTCCCAGCACATTAGTGTAACGGCCAGCGGTTCTACCTTCTGTGCATAGCCTGGAACCGTGGCCTGGAGCCGGCCCTCTTAGACATGCACTGGACACCCCTGTCACAGCACATTAGTGTAACGGCCAACGGTTCATCCTTCTGTGCATAGCCTGGAACCGTGGCTTGGAGCTGGCCCTCTTAGACATGCACTGGACACCCCTGTCCCAGCACATTAGTGTAACGGCCAGCGGTTCTGCCTTCTGTGCATAGCATGGAACCGTGGCTTGGAGACGGCCCTCTCAGACATGCACTGGACACCCCTGTCCCAGCACATTAGTGTAACGGCCAGCGGTTCTACCTACTGTGCATAGCCTGGAACCGTGGCTTGGAGACGGCCCTCTTAGACATGCACTGGACACCCCTGTCCTAGCACATTAGTGTAACGGCCAGCGGTTCTACCTTCTGTGCATAGCATGGAACCGTTGCCTGGAGCCGGCCCTCTTAGAAATACACTGGACTCCCCTGTCCTAGCACATTAGTGTAACGGCCAGCGGTTCTACCTTCTGTGCATAGCCTGGAACCGTGGCTTGGAGCCGGCCCTCTTAGACATGCACTGGACACCCCTGTCCCAGCACATTAGTGTAACGGCCAGCGGTTCTACCTTCTGTGCATAGCCTGGAACCGTGACCTGGAGCCGGCCCTCTTAGACATGCACTGGACACCCCTGTCCTAGCACATTAGTGTAACGGCCAGCGGTTCATCCTTCTGTGCATAGCCTGGAACCGTGTCTTGGAGCCAGCCCTCTTAGACATGCACTGGACACCCCTGTCCCAGCACATTAGTGTAACGGCCAGCGGTTCTACCTTCTGTGCATAGCCTGGAACCATGGCCTGGAGCCGGCCCTCTTAGACATGCACTGGACACCCCTGTCCTAGCACATTAATGTAACGGCCAGCGGTTCATCCTTCTGTGCATAGCCTGGAACCGTGTCTTGGAGCCGGCCCTCTTAGACATGCACTGGACTCCCCTGTCCCAACACATTAGTGTAACGGCCAGCGGTTCTCCCTTCTGTGGAGAGCCTGGAACCGTGGCTTGGAGCCGGCCCCCTTAGACATGCACTGGACACCCCTGTCCCAACACATTAGTGTAACGGCCAGCGGTTCTACCTTCTGTGCATAGCCTGGAACCGTGGCTTGGAGACGGCCCTCTTAGATATGCACTGGACACCCCTGTCCCAGCACATTAGTGTAACGGCCAGCGGTTCTACCTACTGTGCATAGCCTGGAACCGTGGCTTGGTGCCAGCCCTCTTAGACATGCACTGGACACCCCTGTCCTAGCACATTAGTGTAACGGCCAGCGGTTCTACCTTCTGTGCATAGCCTGGAACCGTGACCTGGAGCCGCCCTCTTAGACATGCACTGGACACCCCTATCCCAGCACATTACTGTAACGGACAGCGGTTCTACCTTCTGTGCATAGCCTGGAACCGTGGCCTGGAGCCGGCCCTCTTAGACATGCACTGGCACCCCTGTCCCAGCACATTAGTGTAACGGCCAGCGGTTCTACCTTCTGTGCGTAGCCTGGAACCGTGTCTTGGAGCCGGCCCTCTTAGACATACACTGGACACCCCTGTCCCAGCACATTAATGTAACGGCCAGGGGTTCTACCGTCTGTGGATAGCCTGGAACCGTGGGCCCTCTTAGACATGCACTGGACACCCCTGTCCTAGCACATTAGTGTAACAGGCAGCGGTGCTACCTTCTGTGCATAGCCTAGAACCGTGGCTTGGAGCCGGCTGTCTTAGACATGCACTGGACACCCCTGTCCCAGCACATTAGTGTAACGGCCAGCGGTTCTACCTTCTGTGCATAGCCTGGAACCGTGGCTTGGAGCCGGCCCTCTTAGACATGCACTGGACACCCCTGTCCCAGCACATTAGTGTAACGGCCAGCGGTTCTACCTTCTGTGCATAGCCTAGAACCGTGGCTTGGAGCCGGCCCTCTTAGACATGCACTGGACACCCCTGTCCTAGAACATTAGTGTAACGGCCAGCAGTTCTACCTTCATTTGCATAGCCTGGAACCGTGGCTTGGAGAGGACCCTCTTAGACATGCGCTGGACACCCCTGTCTCAGCACATTAGTGTAACGGCCAGCGGTTCTATCTTCTGTGCATAGCCTGGAACCGTTGTCAGGAGACGGCCCTCTTAGACATGTACTGGACACCCCTGTCCCAGCACATTAGTGTAACGGCCAGCTATTCTACCGTCTGTGGATAGCCTGGAACCGCACCCTGGAGCCGGGCCTCTTAGACATGCACTGGACACCCCTATCCTAGCACATTAGTGTAACGGCCAGCGGTTCTACCTTCTGCGGATAGCCTGGAACTGTGGCTTGGAGCCGGCACTCTTAGACATGCACTGGACACCCCTATCCTAGCACATTAGTGTAACGGCCAGCGGTTCTACCTTCTGCGGATAGCCTAGAACTGTGGCTTTGAGTCGTCTCTCTTAGACATGCACTGGACACCCCTGTCCCAGCACATTAGTGTAACAGCCAGCGGTTGTACCGTCTGTGGATAGCCTGGAACCGTACCCTGGAGCCGGGCCTCTTAGACATGCACTGGACACCCCTATCCCAGCACATTAGTGTAACGGCCAGCGGTTCTACCTTCTGTGCATAGCCTGGAACTGTGGCTTGGAGCCGGCCCTCTTAGACATGTACTGGACACCCCTGTACCAGCACATTAGTGTAACGGCCAGCGGTTCTACCTTCTGTGCATAGCCTGGAACCGTGGATTGGAGCCGGCCCTCTTAGACATGCACTGGACACCCCTATCCTAGCACATTAGTGTAACGGCCAGCGGTTCCACCTTCTGCGGATAGCCCAGAACTGTGGCTTGGAGTCAGCCCTCTTAGACATGCACTGGACACCCCTGTCCCAGCACATTAGTGTAACAGCCAGCGGTTCTACCGTCTGTGGATAGCCTGGAACCGTACCCTGGATCCGGGCCTCTTAGACATGCACTGGACACCCCTATCCCAGCACATTAGTGTAACGGCCAGCGGTTCTACCTTCTGTGCATAGCCTGGAACTGTGGCTTGGAGCCGGCCCTCTTAGACATGTACTGGACACCCCTGTACCAGCACATTAGTGTAACGGCCAGCGGTTCTGCCTTCTGTGCATAGCCTGGAACCGTGGTTTGGAGCCGGCCCTCTTAGACATGCACTGGACACCCCTGTCCCAGCACATTAGTGTAACGGCCAGCGGTTCTACCTTCTGTGCATAGCCTGGAACCGTTGCCTGAAGCCGGCCCTCTTAGACATGCACTGGACACCCCTGTCCCAACACATTAGTGTAACGGCCAGCGGTTCTACCTCCTGGGCATAGCCTGGAACCGTGGCTTGGAGACGGCCCTTTTAGACATGCACTGGACACCCCTCTCCCAGCACATTAGTGTAACGGCCAGCGGTTCTACCTTCTGTGCAGAGCCTAGAACCGTGGCCTGGAGCCGGCCCTCTTAGACATGCACTGGACACCCCTGTCCCAGCACATTAGTGTAACGGCCAGCGGATCTACCTTCTGTGCATAGCCTGGAACCATGGCTTGGACCAGGCCCTCTTAGACATGCACTGGACACCCCTGTCCCAGCACATTAGCGTAACGGCCAGCGGTTCTACCTTCTGTGCATAGCCTGGAACCGTGGCCTGGAGCCGGCCCTCTTAGACATGCACTGGACAACCCTGTTCTAGCACATTAGTGTAACGGCCAGCGGTTCTACCTTCTGTGCATAGCCTAGAACTGTGGCTTGGAGTCGGCCCTCCTAGACATGCACTGGACACCCCTGTCCCAGCACATTAGTGTAACGGCCAGCCGTTCTACCTACTGTGCATAGCCTGGAACCGTGGCTTGGAGACGGCCCTCTTAGACATGCACTGGACACCCCTGTCCTAGCACATTAGTGTAACGGCCAGCGGTTCTACCTTCTGTGCATAGCATGGAACCGTTGCCTGGAGCCGGCCCTCTTAGACATACACTGGACACCCCTGTCCTAGCACATTAGTGTAACGGCCAGCGGTTCTACCTTCTGTGCATAGCTTGGAACCGTGGCTTGGAGCCGGCCCTCTTAGACATGCACTGGACACCCCTGTCCCAGCACATTAGTGTAACGGCCAGCGGTTCTACCTTCTGTGCATAGCCTGGAACCGTGACCTGGAGCCGGCCCTCTTAGACATGCACTGGACACCCCTGTCCTAGCACATTAGTGTAACGGCCAGCGGTTCATCCTTCTGTGCATAGCCTGGAACCGTGTCTTGGAGCCGGCCCTCTTAGACATGCACTGGACACCCCTGTCCCAGCACATTAGTGTAACGGCCAGCGGTTCTACCTTCTGTGCATAGCCTGGAACCGTGGCCTGGAGCCGGCCCTCTTAGACATGCACTGGACACCCCTGTCCTAGCACATTAATGTAACGGCCAGCGGTTCATCCTTCTGTGCATAGCCTGGAACCGTGTCTTGGAGCCGGCCCTCTTAGACATGCACTGGACTCCCCTGTCCCAACACATTAGTGTAACGGCCAGCGGTTCTCCCTTCTGTGGAGAGCCTGGAACCGTGGCTTGGAGCCGGCCCCCTTAGACATGCACTGGACACCCCTGTCCCCACACATTAGTGTAACGGCCAGCGGTTCTACCTTCTGTGCATAGCCTGGAACCGTGGCTTGGAGACGGCCCTCTTAGATATGCACTGGACACCCCTGTCCTAGCACATTAGTGTAACGGCCAGCGGTTCTACCTACTGTGCATAGCCTGGAACCGTGGCTTGGTGCCGGCCCTCTTAGACATGCACTGGACACCCCTGTCCTAGCACATTAGTGTAACGGCCAGCGGTTCTACCTTCTGTGCATAGCCTGGAACCGTGACCTGGAGCCGCCCTCTTAGACATGCACTGGACACCCCTATCCCAGCACATTACTGTAACGGACAGCGGTTCTACCTTCTGTGCATAGCCTGGAACCGTGGCCTGGAGCCGGCCCTCTTAGACATGCACTGGCACCCCTGTCCCAGCACATTAGTGTAACGGCCAGCGGTTCTACCTTCTGTGCGTAGCCTGGAACCGTGTCTTGGAGCCGGCCCTCTTAGACATACACTGGACACCCCTGTCCCAGCACATTAATGTAACGGCCAGGGGTTCTACCGTCTGTGGATAGCCTGGAACCGTGGGCCCTCTTAGACATGCACTGGACACCCCTGTCCTAGCACATTAGTGTAACAGGCAGCGGTGCTACCTTCTGTGCATAGTCTAGAACCGTGGCTTGGAGCCGGCCGTCTTAGACATGCACTGGACACCCCTGTCCCAGCACATTAGTGTAACGGCCAGCGGTTCTACCTTCTGTGCATAGCCTGGAACAGTGGCTTGGAGCCGGCCCTCTTAGACATGCACTGGACACCCCTGTCCCAGCAGATTAGTGTAACGGCCAGCGGTTCTACCTTCTGTGCATAGCCTAGAACCGTGGCTTGGAGCCGGCCCTCTTAGACATGCACTGGACACCCCTGTCCTAGAACATTAGTGTAACGGCCAGCAGTTCTACCTTCATTTGCATAGCCTGGAACCGTGGCTTGGAGAGGACCCTCTTAGACATGCGCTGGACACCCCTGTCTCAGCACATTAGTGTAACGGCCAGCGGTTCTATCTTCTGTGCATAGCCTGGAACCGTTGTCAGGAGACGGCCCTCTTAGACATGTACTGGACACCCCTGTCCCAGCACATTAGTGTAACGGCCAGCTATTCTACCGTCTGTGGATAGCCTGGAACCGCACCCTGGAGCCGGGCCTCTTAGACATGCACTGGACACCCCTATCCTAGCACATTAGTGTAACGGCCAGCGGTTCTACCTTCTGCGGATAGCCTGGAACTGTGGCTTGGAGCCGGCACTCTTAGACATGCACTGGACACCCCTATCCTAGCACATTAGTGTAACGGCCAGCGGTTCTACCTTCTGCGGATAGCCTAGAACTGTGGCTTTGAGTCGTCTCTCTTAGACATGCACTGGACACCCCTATCCCAGCACATTAGTGTAACAGCCAGCGGTTGTACCGTCTGTGGATAGCCTGGAACCGTACCCTGGAGCCGGGCCTCTTAGACATGCACTGGACACCCCTATCCCAGCACATTAGTGTAACGGCCAGCGGTTCTACCTTCTGTGCATAGCCTGGAACTGTGGCTTGGAGCCGGCCCTCTTAGACATGTACTGGACACCCCTGTACCAGCACATTAGTGTAACGGCCAGCGGTTCTACCTTCTGTGCATAGCCTGGAACCGAGGATTGGAGCCGGCCCTCTTAGACATGCACTGGACACCCCTATCCTAGCACATTAGTGTAACGGCCAGCGGTTGCACCTTCTGCGGATAGCCCAGAACTGTGGCTTGGAGTCAGCCCTCTTAGACATGCACTGGACACCCCTGTCCCAGCACATTAGTGTAACAGCCAGCGGTTCTACCGTCTGTGAATAGCCTGGAACCGTACCCTGGATCCGGGCCTCTTAGACATGCACTGGACACCCCTATCCCAGCACATTAGTGTAACGGCCAGCGGTTCTACCGTCTGTGGATAGCCTGGAACCGTACCCTGGATCCGGGCCTCTTAGACATGCACTGGACACCCCTATCCCAGCACATTAGTGTAACGGCCAGCGGTTCTACCTTCTGTGCATAGCCTGGAACCGTGGCTTGGAGCCGGCCCTCTTAGACATGCACTGGACACCCCTGTCCCAGCACATTAGTGTAACGGCCAGCGGTTCTACCTTCTGTGCATAGCCTGGAACCGTGACCTGGAGCCGGCCCTCTTAGAAATGCACTGGACACCCCTGTCCTAGCACATTAGTGTAACGGCCAGCGGTTCATCCTTCTGTGCATAGCCTGGAACCGTGTCTTGGAGCCGGCCCTCTTAGACATGCACTGGACACCCCTGTCCCAGCACATTAGTGTAACGGCCAGCGGTTCTACCTTCTGTGCATAGCCTGGAACCGTGGCCTGGAGCCGGCCCTTTTAGACATGCACTGGACACCCCTCTCCCAGCACATTAGTGTAACGGCCAGCGGTTCTACCTTCTGTGCAGAGCCTAGAACCGTGGCCTGGAGCCGGCCCTCTTAGACATGCACTGGACACCCCTGTCCCAGCACATTAGTGTAACGGCCAGCGGATCTACCTTCTGTGCATAGCCTGGAACCATGGCTTGGACCAGGCCCTCTTAGACATGCACTGGACACCCCTGTCCCCACACATTAGTGTAACGGCCAGCGGTTCTACCTTCTGTGCATAGCCTGGAACCGTGGCTTGGAGACGGCCCTCTTAGATATGCACTGGACACCCCTGTCCCAGCACATTAGTGTAACAGGCAGCGGTGCTACCTTCTGTGCATAGCCTAGAACCGTGGCTTGGAGCCGGCCGTCTTAGACATGCACTGGACACCCCTGTCCCAGCACATTAGTGTAACGGCCAGTGGTTCTACCTTCTGTGCATAGCCTGGAACCGTGGCTTGGAGCCGGCCCTCTTAGACATGCACTGGACACCCTTGTCCTAGCACATTAGTGTAACAGGCAGCGGTGCTACCTTCTGTGCATAGCCTAGAACCGTGGCTTGGAGCCGGCCGTCTTAGACATGCACTGGACACCCCTGTCCCAGCACATTAGTGTAACGGCCAGCGGTTCTACCTTCTGTGCATAGCCTGGAACCGTGGCTTGGAGCCGGCCCTCTTAGACATGCACTGGACACCCCTGTCGCAGCACATTAGTGTAACGGCCAGCGGTTCTACCTTCTGTGCATAGCCTAGAACCGTGGCTTGGAGCCGGCCCTCTTAGACATGCACTGGACACCCCTGTCCTAGAACATTAGTGTAACGGCCAGCAGTTCTACCTTCATTTGCATAGCCTGGAACCGTGGCTTGGAGAGGACCCTCTTAGACATGCGCTGGACACCCCTGTCTCAGCACATTAGTGTAACGGCCAGCGGTTCTATCTTCTGTGCATAGCCTGGAACCGTTGTCAGGAGACGGCCCTCTTAGACATGTACTGGACACCCCTGTCCCAGCACATTAGTGTAACGGCCAGCTATTCTACCTTCTGTGCATAGCCTGGAACCGTGGCTTGGAGCCGGCCCTCTTAGACATGCACTGGACACCCCTGTCCCAGCACATTAGTGTAACGGCCAGCGGTTCTACCTTCTGTGCATAGCCTGGAACCGTGACCTGGAGCCGGCCCTCTTAGACATGCACTGGACACCCCTGTCCTAGCACATTAGTGTAACGGCCAGCGGTTCATCCTTCTGTGCATAGCCTGGAACCGTGTCTTGGAGCCAGCCCTCTTAGACATGCACTGGACACCCCTGTCCCAGCACATTAGTGTAACGGCCAGCGGTTCTCCCTTCTGTGGAGAGCCTGGAACCGTGGCTTGGAGCCGGCCCCCTTAGACATGCACTGGACACCCCTGTCCCCACACATTAGTGTAACGGCCAGCGGTTCTACCTTCTGTGCATAGCCTGGAACCGTGGCTTGGAGACGGCCCTCTTAGATATGCACTGGACACCCCTGTCCCAGCACATTAGTGTAACGGCCAGCGGTTCTACCTACTGTGCATAGCCTGGAACCGTGGCTTGGTGCCGGCCCTCTTAGACATGCACTGGACACCCCTGTCCTAGCACATTAGTGTAACGGCCAGCGGTTCTACCTTCTGTGCATAGCCTGGAACCGTGACCTGGAGCCGCCCTCTTAGACATGCACTGGACACCCCTATCCCAGCACATTACTGTAACGGACAGCGGTTCTACCTTCTGTGCATAGCCTGGAACCGTGGCCTGGAGCCGGCCCTCTTAGACATGCACTGGCACCCCTGTCCCAGCACATTAGTGTAACGGCCAGCGGTTCTACCTTCTGTGCGTAGCCTGGAACCGTGTCTTGGAGCCGGCCCTCTTAGACATACACTGGACACCCCTGTCCCAGCACATTAATGTAACGGCCAGGGGTTCTACCGTCTGTGGATAGCCTGGAACCGTGGGCCCTCTTAGACATGCACTGGACACCCCTGTCCTAGCACATTAGTGTAACAGGCAGCGGTGCTACCTTCTGTGCATAGCCTAGAACTGTGGCTTGGAGCCGGCCGTCTTAGACATGCACTGGACACCCCTGTCCCAGCACATTAGTGTAACGGCCAGCGGTTCTACCTTCTGTGCATAGCCTGGAACCGTGGCTTGGAGCCGGCCCTCTTAGACATGCACTGGACACCCCTGTCCCAGCACATTAGTGTAACGGCCAGCGGTTCTACCTTCTGTGCATAGCCTAGAACCGTGGCTTGGAGCCGGCCCTCTTAGACATGCACTGGACACCCCTGTCCTAGAACATTAGTGTAACGGCCAGCAGTTCTACCTTCATTTGCATAGCCTGGAACCGTGGCTTGGAGAGGACCCTCTTAGACATGCGCTGGACACCCCTGTCTCAGCACATTAGTGTAACGGCCAGCGGTTCTATCTTCTGTGCATAGCCTGGAACCGTTGTCAGGAGACGGCCCTCTTAGACATGTACTGGACACCCCTGTCCCAGCACATTAGTGTAACGGCCAGCTATTCTACCGTCTGTGGATAGCCTGGAACCGCACCCTGGAGCCGGGCCTCTTAGACATGCACTGGACACCCCTATCCTAGCACATTAGTGTAACGGCCAGCGGTTCTACCTTCTGCGGATAGCCTGGAACTGTGGCTTGGAGCCGGCACTCTTAGACATGCACTGGACACCCCTATCCTAGCACATTAGTGTAACGGCCAGCGGTTCTACCTTCTGCGGATAGCCTAGAACTGTGGCTTTGAGTCGTCTCTCTTAGACATGCACTGGACACCCCTGTCCCAGCACATTAGTGTAACAGCCAGCGGTTGTACCGTCTGTGGATAGCCTGGAACCGTACCCTGGAGCCGGGCCTCTTAGACATGCACTGGACACCCCTATCCCAGCACATTAGTGTAACGGCCAGCGGTTCTACCTTCTGTGCATAGCCTGGAACTGTGGCTTGGAGCCGGCCCTCTTAGACATGTACTGGACACCCCTGTACCAGCACATTAGTGTAACGGCCAGCGGTTCTACCTTCTGTGCATAGCCTGGAACCGTGGATTGGAGCCGGCCCTCTTAGACATGCACTGGACACCCCTATCCTAGCACATTAGTGTAACGGCCAGCGGTTCCACCTTCTGCGGATAGCCCAGAACTGTGGCTTGGAGTCAGCCCTCTTAGACATGCACTGGACACCCCTGTCCCAGCACATTAGTGTAACAGCCAGCGGTTCTACCGTCTGTGGATAGCCTGGAACCGTACCCTGGATCCGGGCCTCTTAGACATGCACTGGACACCCCTATCCCAGCACATTAGTGTAACGGCCAGCGGTTCTACCGTCTGTGGATAGCCTGGAACCGTACCCTGGATCCGGGCCTCTTAGACATGCACTGGACACCCCTATCCCAGCACATTAGTGTAACGGCCAGCGGTTCTACCTTCTGTGCATAGCCTGGAACCGTGGCTTGGAGCCGGCCCTCTTAGACATGCACTGGACACCCCTGTCCCAGCACATTAGTGTAACGGCCAGCGGTTCTACCTTCTGTGCATAGCCTGGAACCGTGACCTGGAGCCGGCCCTCTTAGAAATGCACTGGACACCCCTGTCCTAGCACATTAGTGTAACGGCCAGCGGTTCATCCTTCTGTGCATAGCCTGGAACCGTGTCTTGGAGCCGGCCCTCTTAGACATGCACTGGACACCCCTGTCCCAGCACATTAGTGTAACGGCCAGCGGTTCTACCTTCTGTGCATAGCCTGGAACCGTGGCCTGGAGCCGGCCCTTTTAGACATGCACTGGACACCCCTCTCCCAGCACATTAGTGTAACGGCCAGCGGTTCTACCTTCTGTGCAGAGCCTAGAACCGTGGCCTGGAGCCGGCCCTCTTAGACATGCACTGGACACCCCTGTCCCAGCACATTAGTGTAACGGCCAGCGGATCTACCTTCTGTGCATAGCCTGGAACCATGGCTTGGACCAGGCCCTCTTAGACATGCACTGGACACCCCTGTCCCCACACATTAGTGTAACGGCCAGCGGTTCTACCTTCTGTGCATAGCCTGGAACCGTGGCTTGGAGACGGCCCTCTTAGATATGCACTGGACACCCCTGTCCCAGCACATTAGTGTAACAGGCAGCGGTGCTACCTTCTGTGCATAGCCTAGAACCGTGGCTTGGAGCCGGCCGTCTTAGACATGCACTGGACACCCCTGTCCCAGCACATTAGTGTAACGGCCAGCGGTTCTACCTTCTGTGCATAGCCTGGAACCGTGGCTTGGAGCCGGCCCTCTTAGACATGCACTGGACACCCTTGTCCTAGCACATTAGTGTAACAGGCAGCGGTGCTACCTTCTGTGCATAGCCTAGAACCGTGGCTTGGAGCCGGCCGTCTTAGACATGCACTGGACACCCCTGTCCCAGCACATTAGTGTAACGGCCAGCGGTTCTACCTTCTGTGCATAGCCTGGAACCGTGGCTTGGAGCCGGCCCTCTTAGACATGCACTGGACACCCCTGTCGCAGCACATTAGTGTAACGGCCAGCGGTTCTACCTTCTGTGCATAGCCTAGAACCGTGGCTTGGAGCCGGCCCTCTTAGACATGCACTGGACACCCCTGTCCTAGAACATTAGTGTAACGGCCAGCAGTTCTACCTTCATTTGCATAGCCTGGAACCGTGGCTTGGAGAGGACCCTCTTAGACATGCGCTGGACACCCCTGTCTCAGCACATTAGTGTAACGGCCAGCGGTTCTATCTTCTGTGCATAGCCTGGAACCGTTGTCAGGAGACGGCCCTCTTAGACATGTACTGGACACCCCTGTCCCAGCACATTAGTGTAACGGCCAGCTATTCTACCTTCTGTGCATAGCCTGGAACCGTGGCTTGGAGCCGGCCCTCTTAGACATGCACTGGACACCCCTGTCCCAGCACATTAGTGTAACGGCCAGCGGTTCTACCTTCTGTGCATAGCCTGGAACCGTGACCTGGAGCCGGCCCTCTTAGACATGCACTGGACACCCCTGTCCTAGCACATTAGTGTAACGGCCAGCGGTTCATCCTTCTGTGCATAGCCTGGAACCGTGTCTTGGAGCCAGCCCTCTTAGACATGCACTGGACACCCCTGTCCCAGCACATTAGTGTAACGGCCAGCGGTTCTACCTTCTGTGCATAGCCTGGAACCATGGCCTGGAGCCGGCCCTCTTAGACATGCACTGGACACCCCTGTCCTAGCACATTAATGTAACGGCCAGCGGTTCATCCTTCTGTGCATAGCCTGGAACCGTGTCTTGGAGCCGGCCCTCTTAGACATGCACTGGACTCCCCTGTCCCAACACATTAGTGTAACGGCCAGCGGTTCTCCCTTCTGTGGAGAGCCTGGAACCGTGGCTTGGAGCCGGCCCCCTTAGACATGCACTGGACACCCCTGTCCCAACACATTAGTGTAACGGCCAGCGGTTCTACCTTCTGTGCATAGCCTGGAACCGTGGCTTGGAGACGGCCCTCTTAGATATGCACTGGACACCCCTGTCCCAGCACATTAGTGTAACGGCCAGCGGTTCTACCTACTGTGCATAGCCTGGAACCGTGGCTTGGTGCCAGCCCTCTTAGACATGCACTGGACACCCCTGTCCTAGCACATTAGTGTAACGGCCAGCGGTTCTACCTTCTGTGCATAGCCTGGAACCGTGACCTGGAGCCGCCCTCTTAGACATGCACTGGACACCCCTATCCCAGCACATTACTGTAACGGACAGCGGTTCTACCTTCTGTGCATAGCCTGGAACCGTGGCCTGGAGCCGGCCCTCTTAGACATGCACTGGCACCCCTGTCCCAGCACATTAGTGTAACGGCCAGCGGTTCTACCTTCTGTGCGTAGCCTGGAACCGTGTCTTGGAGCCGGCCCTCTTAGACATACACTGGACACCCCTGTCCCAGCACATTAATGTAACGGCCAGGGGTTCTACCGTCTGTGGATAGCCTGGAACCGTGGGCCCTCTTAGACATGCACTGGACACCCCTGTCCTAGCACATTAGTGTAACAGGCAGCGGTGCTACCTTCTGTGCATAGCCTAGAACCGTGGCTTGGAGCCGGCCGTCTTAGACATGCACTGGACACCCCTGTCCCAGCACATTAGTGTAACGGCCAGCGGTTCTACCTTCTGTGCATAGCCTAGAACCGTGGCTTGGAGCTGGCCCTCTTAGACATGCACTGGACACCCCTGTCCCAGCACATGAGTGTAACGGCCAGCGGTTCTACCTTCTGTGCATAGCCTAGAACCGTGGCTTGGAGCCGGCCCTCTTAGACATGCACTGGACACCCCTGTCCTAGAACATTAGTGTAACGGCCAGCAGTTCTACCTTCATTTGCATAGCCTGGAACCGTGGCTTGGAGAGGACCCTCTTAGACATGCGCTGGACACCCCTGTCTCAGCACATTAGTGTAACGGCCAGCGGTTCTATCTTCTGTGCATAGCCTGGAACCGTTGTCAGGAGACGGCCCTCTTAGACATGTACTGGACACCCCTGTCCCAGCACATTAGTGTAACGGCCAGCTATTCTACCGTCTGTGGATAGCCTGGAACCGCACCCTGGAGCCGGGCCTCTTAGACATGCACTGGACACCCCTATCCTAGCACATTAGTGTAACGGCCAGCGGTTCTACCTTCTGCGGATAGCCTGGAACTGTGGCTTGGAGCCGGCACTCTTAGACATGCACTGGACACCCCTATCCTAGCACATTAGTGTAACGGCCAGCGGTTCTACCTTCTGCGGATAGCCTAGAACTGTGGCTTTGAGTCGTCTCTCTTAGACATGCACTGGACACCCCTGTCCCAGCACATTAATGTAACGGCCAGGGGTTCTACCGTCTGTGGATAGCCTGGAACCGTGGGCCCTCTTAGACATGCACTGGACACCCCTGTCCTAGCACATTAGTGTAACAGGCAGCGGTGCTACCTTCTGTGCATAGCCTAGAACCGTGGCTTGGAGCCGGCCGTCTTAGACATGCACTGGACACCCCTGTCCCAGCACATTAGTGTAACGGCCAGCGGTTCTACCTTCTGTGCATAGCCTAGAACCGTGGCTTGGAGCTGGCCCTCTTAGACATGCACTGGACACCCCTGTCCCAGCACATGAGTGTAACGGCCAGCGGTTCTACCTTCTGTGCATAGCCTAGAACCGTGGCTTGGAGCCGGCCCTCTTAGACATGCACTGGACACCCCTGTCCTAGAACATTAGTGTAACGGCCAGCAGTTCTACCTTCATTTGCATAGCCTGGAACCGTGGCTTGGAGAGGACCCTCTTAGACATGCGCTGGACACCCCTGTCTCAGCACATTAGTGTAACGGCCAGCGGTTCTATCTTCTGTGCATAGCCTGGAACCGTTGTCAGGAGACGGCCCTCTTAGACATGTACTGGACACCCCTGTCCCAGCACATTAGTGTAACGGCCAGCTATTCTACCTTCTGTGCATAGCCTGGAACCGTGGCTTGGAGCCGGCCCTCTTAGACATGCACTGGACACCCCTGTCCCAGCACATTAGTGTAACGGCCAGCGGTTCTACCTTCTGTGCATAGCCTGGAACCGTGACCTGGAGCCGGCCCTCTTAGACATGCACTGGACACCCCTGTCCTAGCACATTAGTGTAACGGCCAGCGGTTCATCCTTCTGTGCATAGCCTGGAACCGTGTCTTGGAGCCAGCCCTCTTAGACATGCACTGGACACCCCTGTCCCAGCACATTAGTGTAACGGCCAGCGGTTCTACCTTCTGTGCATAGCCTGGAACCATGGCCTGGAGCCGGCCCTCTTAGACATGCACTGGACACCCCTGTCCTAGCACATTAATGTAACGGCCAGCGGTTCATCCTTCTGTGCATAGCCTGGAACCGTGTCTTGGAGCCGGCCCTCTTAGACATGCACTGGACTCCCCTGTCCCAACACATTAGTGTAACGGCCAGCGGTTCTCCCTTCTGTGGAGAGCCTGGAACCGTGGCTTGGAGCCGGCCCCCTTAGACATGCACTGGACACCCCTGTCCCAACACATTAGTGTAACGGCCAGCGGTTCTACCTTCTGTGCATAGCCTGGAACCGTGGCTTGGAGACGGCCCTCTTAGATATGCACTGGACACCCCTGTCCCAGCACATTAGTGTAACGGCCAGCGGTTCTACCTACTGTGCATAGCCTGGAACCGTGGCTTGGTGCCAGCCCTCTTAGACATGCACTGGACACCCCTGTCCTAGCACATTAGTGTAACGGCCAGCGGTTCTACCTTCTGTGCATAGCCTGGAACCGTGACCTGGAGCCGCCCTCTTAGACATGCACTGGACACCCCTATCCCAGCACATTACTGTAACGGACAGCGGTTCTACCTTCTGTGCATAGCCTGGAACCGTGGCCTGGAGCCGGCCCTCTTAGACATGCACTGGCACCCCTGTCCCAGCACATTAGTGTAACGGCCAGCGGTTCTACCTTCTGTGCGTAGCCTGGAACCGTGTCTTGGAGCCGGCCCTCTTAGACATACACTGGACACCCCTGTCCCAGCACATTAATGTAACGGCCAGGGGTTCTACCGTCTGTGGATAGCCTGGAACCGTGGGCCCTCTTAGACATGCACTGGACACCCCTGTCCTAGCACATTAGTGTAACAGGCAGCGGTGCTACCTTCTGTGCATAGCCTAGAACCGTGGCTTGGAGCCGGCCGTCTTAGACATGCACTGGACACCCCTGTCCCAGCACATTAGTGTAACGGCCAGCGGTTCTACCTTCTGTGCATAGCCTAGAACCGTGGCTTGGAGCTGGCCCTCTTAGACATGCACTGGACACCCCTGTCCCAGCACATGAGTGTAACGGCCAGCGGTTCTACCTTCTGTGCATAGCCTAGAACCGTGGCTTGGAGCCGGCCCTCTTAGACATGCACTGGACACCCCTGTCCTAGAACATTAGTGTAACGGCCAGCAGTTCTACCTTCATTTGCATAGCCTGGAACCGTGGCTTGGAGAGGACCCTCTTAGACATGCGCTGGACACCCCTGTCTCAGCACATTAGTGTAACGGCCAGCGGTTCTATCTTCTGTGCATAGCCTGGAACCGTTGTCAGGAGACGGCCCTCTTAGACATGTACTGGACACCCCTGTCCCAGCACATTAGTGTAACGGCCAGCTATTCTACCGTCTGTGGATAGCCTGGAACCGCACCCTGGAGCCGGGCCTCTTAGACATGCACTGGACACCCCTATCCTAGCACATTAGTGTAACGGCCAGCGGTTCTACCTTCTGCGGATAGCCTGGAACTGTGGCTTGGAGCCGGCACTCTTAGACATGCACTGGACACCCCTATCCTAGCACATTAGTGTAACGGCCAGCGGTTCTACCTTCTGCGGATAGCCTAGAACTGTGGCTTTGAGTCGTCTCTCTTAGACATGCACTGGACACCCCTGTCCCAGCACATTAGTGTAACAGCCAGCGGTTGTACCGTCTGTGGATAGCCTGGAACCGTACCCTGGAGCCGGGCCTCTTAGACATGCACTGGACACCCCTATCCCAGCACATTAGTGTAACGGCCAGCGGTTCTACCTTCTGTGCATAGCCTGGAACTGTGGCTTGGAGCCGGCCCTCTTAGACATGTACTGGACACCCCTGTACCAGCACATTAGTGTAACGGCCAGCGGTTCTACCTTCTGTGCATAGCCTGGAACCGTGGATTGGAGCCGGCCCTCTTAGACATGCACTGGACACCCCTATCCTAGCACATTAGTGTAACGGCCAGCGGTTCCACCTTCTGCGGATAGCCCAGAACTGTGGCTTGGAGTCAGCCCTCTTAGACATGCACTGGACACCCCTGTCCCAGCACATTAGTGTAACAGCCAGCGGTTCTACCGTCTGTGGATAGCCTGGAACCGTACCCTGGATCCGGGCCTCTTAGACATGCACTGGACACCCCTATCCCAGCACATTAGTGTAACGGCCAGCGGTTCTACCTTCTGTGCATAGCCTGGAACTGTGGCTTGGAGCCGGCCCTCTTAGACATGTACTGGACACCCCTGTACCAGCACATTAGTGTAACGGCCAGCGGTTCTGCCTTCTGTGCATAGCCTGGAACCGTGGTTTGGAGCCGGCCCTCTTAGACATGCACTGGACACCCCTGTCCCAGCACATTAGTGTAACGGCCAGCGGTTCTACCTTCTGTGCATAGCCTGGAACCGTTGCCTGAAGCCGGCCCTCTTAGACATGCACTGGACACCCCTGTCCCAACACATTAGTGTAACGGCCAGCGGTTCTACCTCCTGGGCATAGCCTGGAACCGTGGCTTGGAGACGGCCCTTTTAGACATGCACTGGACACCCCTCTCCCAGCACATTAGTGTAACGGCCAGCGGTTCTACCTTCTGTGCAGAGCCTAGAACCGTGGCCTGGAGCCGGCCCTCTTAGACATGCACTGGACACCCCTGTCCCAGCACATTAGTGTAACGGCCAGCGGATCTACCTTCTGTGCATAGCCTGGAACCATGGCTTGAACCAGGCCCTCTTAGACATGCACTGGACACCCCTGTCCCAGCACATTAGCGTAACGGCCAGCGGTTCTACCTTCTGTGCATAGCCTGGAACCGTGGCCTGGAGCCGGCCCTCTTAGACATGCACTGGACAACCCTGTTCTAGCACATTAGTGTAACGGCCAGCGGTTCTACCTTCTGTGCATAGCCTAGAACTGTGGCTTGGAGTCGGCCCTCCTAGACATGCACTGGACACCCCTGTCCCAGCACATTAGTGTAACGGCCAGCGGTTCTACCTACTGTGCATAGCCTGGAACCGTGGCTTGGAGACGGCCCTCTTAGACATGCACTGGACACCCCTGTCCTAGCACATTAGTGTAACGGCCAGCGGTTCTACCTTCTGTGCATAGCATGGAACCGTTGCCTGGAGCTGGCCCTCTTAGACATACACTGGACACCCCTGTCCTAGCACATTAGTGTAACGGCCAGCGGTTCTACCTTCTGTGCATAGCCTGGAACCGTGGCTTGGAGCCGGCCCTCTTAGACATGCACTGGACACCCCTGTCCCAGCACATTAGTGTAACGGCCAGCGGTTCTACCTTCTGTGCATAGCCTGGAACCGTGACCTGGAGCCGGCCCTCTTAGACATGCACTGGACACCCCTGTCCTAGCACATTAGTGTAACGGCCAGCGGTTCATCCTTCTGTGCATAGCCTGGAACCGTGTCTTGGAGCCGGCCCTCTTAGACATGCACTGGACACCCCTGTCCCAGCACATTAGTGTAACGGCCAGCGGTTCTACCTTCTGTGCATAGCCTGGAACCGTGGCCTGGAGCCGGCCCTCTTAGACATGCACTGGACACCCCTGTCCTAGCACATTAATGTAACGGCCAGCGGTTCATCCTTCTGTGCATAGCCTGGAACCGTGTCTTGGAGCCGGCCCTCTTAGACATGCACTGGACTCCCCTGTCCCAACACATTAGTGTAACGGCCAGCGGTTCTCCCTTCTGTGCATAGCCTGGAACCGTGGCTTGGAGCCGGCCCCCTTAGACATGCACTGGACACCCCTGTCCCCACACATTAGTGTAACGGCCAGCGGTTCTACCTTCTGTGCATAGCCTGGAACCGTGGCTTGGAGATGGCCCTCTTAGATATGCACTGGACACCCCTGTCCCAGCACATTAGTGTAACGGCCAGCGGTTCTACCTACTGTGCATAGCCTGGAACCGTGGCTTGGTGCCGGCCCTCTTAGACATGCACTGGACACCCCTGTCCTAGCACATTAGTGTAACGGCCAGCGGTTCTACCTTCTGTGCATAGCCTGGAACCGTGACCTGGAGCCGCCCTCTTAGACATGCACTGGACACCCCTATCCCAGCACATTACTGTAACGGACAGCGGTTCTACCTTCTGTGCATAGCCTGGAACCGTGGCCTGGAGCCGGCCCTCTTAGACATGCACTGGCACCCCTGTCCCAGCACATTAGTGTAACGGCCAGCGGTTCTACCTTCTGTGCGTAGCCTGGAACCGTGTCTTGGAGCCGGCCCTCTTAGACATACACTGGACACCCCTGTCCCAGCACATTAATGTAACGGCCAGGGGTTCTACCGTCTGTGGATAGCCTGGAACCGTGGGCCCTCTTAGACATGCACTGGACACCCCTGTCCTAGCACATTAGTGTAACAGGCAGCGGTGCTACCTTCTGTGCATAGCCTAGAACCGTGGCTTGGAGCCGGCCGTCTTAGACATGCACTGGACACCCCTGTCCCAGCACATTAGTGTAACGGCCAGCGGTTCTACCTTCTGTGCATAGCCTAGAACCGTGGCTTGGAGCTGGCCCTCTTAGACATGCACTGGACACCCCTGTCCCAGCACATTAGTGTAACGGCCAGCGGTTCTGCCTTCTGTGCATAGCCTGGAACCGTGGCTTGGAGACGGCCCTCTCAGACATGCACTGGACACCCCTGTCCCAGCACATTAGTGTAACGGCCAGCGGTTCTACCTACTGTGCATAGCCTGGAACCGTGGCTTGGAGACGGCCCTCTTAGACATGCACTGGACACCCCTGTCCTAGCACATTAGTGTAACGGCCAGCGGTTCTACCTTCTGTGCATAGCATGGAACCGTTGCCTGGAGCCGGCCCTCTTAGAAATACACTGGACACCCCTGTCCTAGCACATTAGTGTAACGGGCAGCGGTTCTACCTTCTGTGCATAGCCTGGAACCGTGGCTTGGAGCCGGCCCTCTTAGACATGCACTGGACACCCCTGTCCCAGCACATTAGTGTAACGGCCAGCGGTTCTACCTTCTGTGCATAGCCTGGAACCGTGACCTGGAGCCGGCCCTCTTAGAAATGCACTGGACACCCCTGTCCTAGCACATTAGTGTAACGGCCAGCGGTTCATCCTTCTGTGCATAGCCTGGAACCGTGTCTTGGAGCCGGCCCTCTTAGACATGCACTGGACACCCCTGTCCCAGCACATTAGTGTAACGGCCAGCGGTTCTACCTTCTGTGCATAGCCTGGAACCGTGGCCTGGAGCCGGCCCTTTTAGACATGCACTGGACACCCCTCTCCCAGCACATTAGTGTAACGGCCAGCGGTTCTACCTTCTGTGCAGAGCCTAGAACCGTGGCCTGGAGCCGGCCCTCTTAGACATGCACTGGACACTCCTGTCCCAGCACATTAGTGTAACGGCCAGCGGATCTACCTTCTGTGCATAGCCTGGAACCATGGCTTGGACCAGGCCCTCTTAGACATGCACTGGACACCCCTGTCCCCACACATTAGTGTAACGGCCAGCGGTTCTACCTTCTGTGCATAGCCTGGAACCGTGGCTTGGAGACGGCCCTCTTAGATATGCACTGGACACCCCTGTCCCAGCACATTAGTGTAACGGCCAGCGGTTCTACCTACTGTGCATAGCCTGGAACCGTGGCTTGGTGCCGGCCCTCTAAGACATGCACTGGACACCCCTGTCCTAGCACATTAGTGTAACGGCCAGCGGTTCTACCTTCTGTGCATAGCCTGGAACCGTGACCTGGAGCCGCCCTCTTAGACATGCACTGGACACCCCTATCCCAGCACATTACTGTAACGGACAGCGGTTCTACCTTCTGTGCATAGCCTGGAACCGTGGCCTGGAGCCGGCCCTCTTAGACATGCACTGGCACCCCTGTCCCAGCACATTAGTGTAACGGCCAGCGGTTCTACCTTCTGTGCGTAGCCTGGAACCGTGTCTTGGAGCCGGCCCTCTTAGACATACACTGGACACCCCTGTCCCAGCACATTAATGTAACGGCCAGGGGTTCTACCGTCTGTGGATAGCCTGGAACCGTGGGCCCTCTTAGACATGCACTGGACACCCTTGTCCTAGCACATTAGTGTAACAGGCAGCGGTGCTACCTTCTGTGCATAGCCTAGAACCGTGGCTTGGAGCCGGCCGTCTTAGACATGCACTGGACACCCCTGTCCCAGCACATTAGTGTAACGGCCAGCGGTTCTACCTTCTGTGCATAGCCTGGAACCGTGGCTTGGAGCCGGCCCTCTTAGACATGCACTGGACACCCCTGTCGCAGCACATTAGTGTAACGGCCAGCGGTTCTACCTTCTGTGCATAGCCTAGAACCGTGGCTTGGAGCCGGCCCTCTTAGACATGCACTGGACACCCCTGTCCTAGAACATTAGTGTAACGGCCAGCAGTTCTACCTTCATTTGCATAGCCTGGAACCGTGGCTTGGAGAGGACCCTCTTAGACATGCGCTGGACACCCCTGTCTCAGCACATTAGTGTAACGGCCAGCGGTTCTATCTTCTTTGCATAGCCTGGAACCGTTGTCAGGAGACGGCCCTCTTAGACATGTACTGGACACCCCTGTCCCAGCACATTAGTGTAACGGCCAGCTATTCTACCGTCTGTGGATAGCCTGGAACCGTACCCTGGAGCCGGGCCTCTTAGACATGCACTGGACACCCCTATCCTAGCACATTAGTGTAACGGCCAGCGGTTCTACCTTCTGCGGATAGCCTGGAACTGTGGCTTGGAGCCGGCACTCTTAGACATGCACTGGACACCCCTATCCTAGCACATTAGTGTAACGGCCAGCGGTTCTACCTTCTGCGGATAGCCTAGAACTGTGGCTTGGAGTCGTCCCTCTTAGACATGCACTGGACACCCCTGTCCCAGCACATTAGTGTAACAGCCAGCGGTTGTACCGTCTGTGGATAGCCTGGAACCGTACCCTGGAGCCGGGCCTCTTAGACATGCACTGGACACCCCTATCCCAGCACATTAGTGTAACGGCCAGCGGTTCTACCTTCTGTGCATAGCCTGGAACTGTGGCTTGGAGCCGGCCCTCTTAGACATGTACTGGACACCCCTGTACCAGCACATTAGTGTAACGGCCAGCGGTTCTACCTTCTGTGCATAGCCTGGACCCGTGGATTGGAGCCGGCCCTCTTAGACATGCACTGGACACCCCTATCCTAGCACATTAGTGTAACGGCCAGCGGTTCCACCTTCTGCGGATAGCCCAGAAATGTGGCTTGGAGTCGGCCCTCTTAGACATGCACTGGACACCCCTGTCCCAGCATATTAGTGTAACAGCCAGTGGTTCTACCGTCTGTGGATAGCCTGGAACCGTACCCTGGATCCGGGCCTCTTAGACATGCACTGGACACCCCTATCCCAGCACATTAGTGTAACGGCCAGCGGTTCTACCTTCTGTGCATAGCCTGGAACTGTGGCTTGGAGCCGGCCCTCTTAGACATGTCTTGGACACCCCTGTACCAGCACATTAGTGTAACGGCCAGCGGTTCTGCCTTCTGTGCATAGCCTGGAACCGTGGTTTGGAGCCGGCCCTCTTAGACATGCACTGGACACCCCTGTCCCAGCACATTAGTGTAACGGCCAGCGGTTCTACCTTCTGTGCATAGCCTGGAACCGTTGCCTGAAGCCGGCCCTCTTAGACATGCACTGGACACCCCTGTCCCAACACATTAGGGTAACGGCCAGCGGTTCTACCTCCTGGGCATAGCCTGGAACCGTGGCTTGGAGACGGCCCTTTTAGACATGCACTGGACACCCCTCTCCCAGCACATTAGTGTAACGGCCAGCGGTTCTACCTTCTGTGCAGAGCCTAGAACCGTGGCCTGGAGCCGGCCCTCTTAGACATGCACTGGACACCCCTGTCCCAGCACATTAGTGTAACGGCCAGCGGATCTACCTTCTGTGCATAGCCTGGAACCATGGCTTGGACCAGGCCCTCTTAGACATGCACTGGACACCCCTGTCCCAGCACATTAGCGTAACGGTCAGCGGTTCTACCTTCTGTGCATAGCCTGGAACCGTGGCCTGGAGCCGGCCCTCTTAGACATGCACTGGACAACCCTGTTCTAGCACATTAGTGTAACGGCCAGCGGTTCTACCTTCTGTGCATAGCCTAGAACTGTGGCTTGGAGTCGGCCCTCTTAGACATGCACTGGACACCCCTGTCCCAGCACATTAGTGTAACGGCCAGCGGTTCTACCTACTGTGCATAGCCTGGAACCGTGGCTTGGAGAGGGCCCTCTTAGACATGCACTGGACACCCCTGTCCTAGCACATTAGTGTAACGGCCAGCGGTTCTACCTTCTGTGCATAGCATGGAACCGTTGCCTGGAGCCGGCCCTCTTAGACATACACTGGACACCCCTGTCCTAGCACATTAGTGTAACGGCCAGCGGTTCTACCTTCTGTGCATAGCCTGGAACCGTGGCTTGGAGCCGGCCCTCTTAGACATGCACTGGACACCCCTGTCCCAGCACATTAGTGTAACGGCCAGCGGTTCTACCTTCTGTGCATAGCCTGGAACCGTGACCTGGAGCCGGCCCTCTTAGACATGCACTGGACACCCCTGTCCTAGCACATTAGTGTAACAGCCAGCGGTTCATCCTTCTGTGCATAGCCTGGAACCGTGTCTTGGAGCCGGCCCTCTTAGACATGCACTGGACACCCCTGTCCCAGCACATTAGTGTAACGGCCAGCCGTTCTACCTTCTGTGCATAGCCTGGAACCGTGACCTGGAGCCGGCCCTCTTAGACATGCACTGGACACCCCTGTCCTAGCACATTAGTGTAACAGCCAGCGGTTCATCCTTCTGTGCATAGCCTGGAACCGTGTCTTGGAGCCGGCCCTCTTAGACATGCACTGGACTCCCCTGTCCCAACACATTAGTGTAACGGCCAGCGGTTCTCCCTTCTGTGGAGAGCCTGGAACCGTGGCTTGGAGCCGGCCCCCTTAGACATGCACTGGACACCCCTGTCCCCACACATTAGTGTAACGGCCAGCGGTTCTACCTTCTGTGCATAGCCTGGAACCGTGGCTTGGAGACGGCCCTCTTAGATATGCACTGGACACCCCTGTCCCAGCACATTAGTGTAACGGCCAGCGGTTCTACCTACTGTGCATAGCCTGGAACCGTGGCTTGGTGCCGGCCCTCTTAGACATGCACTGGACACCCCTGTCCTAGCACATTAGTGTAACGGCCAGCGGTTCTACCTTCTGCGCATAGCCTGGAACCGTGACCTGGAGCCGCCCTCTTAGACATGCACTGGACACCCCTATCCCAGCACATTACTGTAACGGACAGCGGTTCTACCTTCTGTGCATAGCCTGGAACCGTGGCCTGGAGCCGGCCCTCTTAGACATGCACTGGCACCCCTGTCCCAGCACATTAGTGTAACGGCCAGCGGTTCTACCTTCTGTGCGTAGCCTGGAACCGTGTCTTGGAGCCGGCCCTCTTAGACATACACTGGACACCCCTGTCCCAGCACATTAATGTAACGGCCAGGGGTTCTACCGTCTGTGGATAGCCTGGAACCGTGGGCCCTCTTAGACATGCACTGGACACCCCTGTCCTAGCACATTAGTGTAACAGGCAGCGGTGCTACCTTCTGTGCATAGCCTAGAACCGTGGCTTGGAGCCGGCCGTCTTAGACATGCACTGGACACCCCTGTCCCAGCACATTAGTGTAACGGCCAGCGGTTCTACCTTCTGTGCATAGCCTGGAACCGTGGCTTGGAGCCGGCCCTCTTAGACATGCACTGGACACCCCTGTCCCAGCACATTAGTGTAACGGCCAGCGGTTCTACCTTCTGTGCATAGCCTAGAACCGTGGCTTGGAGCCGGCCCTCTTAGACATGCACTGGACACCCCTGTCCTAGAACATTAGTGTAACGGCCAGCAGTTCTACCTTCATTTGCATAGCCTGGAACCGTGGCTTGGAGAGGACCCTCTTAGACATGCGCTGGACACCCCTGTCTCAGCACATTAGTGTAACGGCCAGCGGTTCTATCTTCTGTGCATAGCCTGGAACCGTTGTCAGGAGACGGCCCTCTTAGACATGTACTGGACACCCCTGTCCCAGCACATTAGTGTAACGGCCAGCTATTCTACCGTCTGTGGATAGCCTGGAACCGTACCCTGGAGCCGGGCCTCTTAGACATGCACTGGACACCCCTATCCTAGCACATTAGTGTAACGGCCAGCGGTTCTACCATCTGCGGATAGCCTGGAACTGTGGCTTGGAGCCGGCACTCTTAGACATGCACTGGACACCCCTATCCTAGCACATTAGTGTAACGGCCAGCGGTTCTACCTTCTGCGGATAGCCTAGAACTGTGGCTTGCAGTTGTCCCTCTTAGACATGCACTGGACACCCCTGTCCCAGCACATTAGTGTAACAGCCAGCGGTTGTACCGTCTGTGGATAGCCTGGAACCGTACCCTGGAGCCGGGCCTCTTAGACATGCACTGGACACCCCTATCCCAGCACATTAGTGTAACGGCCAGCGGTTCTACCTTCTGTGCATAGCCTGGAACTGTGGCTTGGAGCCGGCCCTCTTAGACATGTACTGGACATCCCTCTACCAGCACATTAGTGTAACGGCCAGCGGTTCTACCTTCTGTGCATAGCCTGGAACCGTGGCTTGGAGACGGCCCTCTTAGACATGCACTGGACACCCCTATCCTAGCACATTAGTGTAACGGCCAGCGGTTCCACCTTCTGCGGATAGCCCAGAACTGTGGCTTGGAGTCGGCCCTCTTAGACATGCACTGGACACCCCTGTCCCAGCACATTAGTGTAACGGCCAGCGGATCTACCTTCTGTGCATAGCCTGGAACCATGGCTTGGACCAGGCCCTCTTAGACATGCACTGGACACCCCTGTCCCAGCACATTAGCGTAACGGCCAGCGGTTCTACCTTCTGTGCATAGCCTGGAACCGTGGCCTGGAGCCGGCCCTCTTAGACATGCACTGGACAACCCTGTTCTAGCACATTAGTGTAACGGCCAGCGGTTCTACCTTCTGTGCATAGCCTGGAACTGTGGCCTGGACCCGGCCCTCTTAGACATGCACTGGACACCCCTCTCCCAGCACATTAGTGTAACGGCCAGCGTTTCTACCTTCTGTGCAAAGCCTGGAACCGTGGCTTGGAGCTGGCCCTCTTAGACATGCACTGGACACCCCTGTCCCAGCACATTAGTGTAACGGCCAGCGGTTCTACCTTCTGTGCATAGCCTGGAACCGTTGCCTGGAGCTGGCCCTCTTAGACATGCACTGGACACCCCTGTCCCAGCACATTAGTGTAACGGCCAGCGGTTCTACCTTCTGTGCATAGCCTGGAACCGTTGCCTGGAGTCGGCCCTCTTAGACATGCACTGGACACCCCTTGTCCCAGCACATTAGTGTAACAGCCAGCTGTTCTACCGTCTGTGGATAGCCTGGAACCGTACCCTGGAGCCGGGCCTCTTAGACTTGCACTGGACACCCCTATCCTAGCACATTAGTGTAACGGCCAGCGGTTTTACCTTCAGCGGATAGCCTGGAACTGTGGCTTGGAGCCGGCCCTCTTAGACATGCACTGGACACCCCTATCCTAGCACATTAGTGTAACGGCCAGCGGTTCTACCTTCTGTGCATAGCCTGGAACCGTGGCTTGGAGCCGGCCCTCTTAGACATGCACTGGACACCCCTGTCCTAGCACATTAGTGTAACGGCCAGCGGTTCTACCTTCTGTGCATAGCCTGGAACCGTTGCTTGGAGCCGGCCCTCTTAGGCATGCACTGGACACCCCTGTCCCAGCACATTAGTGTAACGGCAAACGGTTCAACCTTCTGTGCATAGCCTGGAACCGTGGCTTGGAGCCGGCCCTCTTAGACATGCACTGGACACCCCTGTCCCAGCACATTAGTGTAACGGCCAGCGGTTCTACCTTCTGTGCATAGCCTGGAACTGTGGCCTGGAGCCGGCCCTCTTAGACATGCACTGGACACCCCTGTCACAGCACATTAGTGTAACGGCCAACGGTTCATCCTTCTGTGCATAGCCTGGAACCGTGGCTTGGAGCTGGCCCTCTTAGACATGCACTGGACACCCCTGTCCCAGCACATTAGTGTAACGGGCAGCGGTTCTGCCTTCTGTGCATAGCCTGGAACCGTGGCTTGGAGCCGGCCCTCTTAGACATGCACTGGACACCCCTGTCCCAGCACATTAGTGTAACGGCCAGCGGTTCTACCTTCTGTGCATAGCCTGGAACCGTGACCTGGAGCCGGCCCTCTTAGACATGCACTGGACACCCCTGTCCTAGCACATTAGTGTAACGGCCAGCGGTTCATCCTTCTGTGCATAGCCTGGAACCGTGTCTTGGAGCCGGCCCTCTTAGACATGCACTGGACACCCCTGTCCCAGCACATTAGTGTAACGGCCAGCGGTTCTACCTTCTGTGCATAGCCTGGAACCGTGGCCTGGAGCCGGCCCTCTTAGACATGCACTGGACACCCCTGTCCTAGCACATTAATGTAACGGCCAGCGGTTCATCCTTCTGTGCATAGCCTGGAACCGTGTCTTGGAGCCGGCCCTCTTAGACATGCACTGGACTCCCCTGTCCCAACACATTAGTGTAACGGCCAGCGGTTCTCCCTTCTGTGGAGAGCCTGGAACCGTGGCTTGGAGCCGGCCCCCTTAGACATGCACTGGACACCCCTGTCCCCACACATTAGTGTAACGGCCAGCGGTTCTACCTTCTGTGCATAGCCTGGAACCGTGGCTTGGAGACGGCCCTCTTAGATATGCACTGGACACCCCTGTCCCAGCACATTAGTGTAACGGCCAGCGGTTCTACCTACTGTGCATAGCCTGGAACCGTGGCTTGGTGCCGGCCCTCTTAGACATGCACTGGACACCCCTGTCCTAGCACATTAGTGTAACGGCCAGCGGTTCTACCTTCTGTGCATAGCCTGGAACCGTGACCTGGAGCCGCCCTCTTAGACATGCACTGGACACCCCTATCCCAGCACATTACTGTAACGGACAGCGGTTCTACCTTCTGTGCATAGCCTGGAACCGTGGCCTGGAGCCGGCCCTCTTAGACATGCACTGGCACCCCTGTCCCAGCACATTAGTGTAACGGCCAGCGGTTCTACCTTCTGTGCGTAGCCTGGAACCGTGTCTTGGAGCCGGCCCTCTTAGACATACACTGGACACCCCTGTCCCAGCACATTAATGTAACGGCCAGGGGTTCTACCGTCTGTGGATAGCCTGGAACCGTGGGCCCTCTTAGACATGCACTGGACACCCCTGTCCTAGCACATTAGTGTAACAGGCAGCGGTGCTACCTTCTGTGCATAGCCTAGAACCGTGGCTTGGAGCCGGCCGTCTTAGACATGCACTGGACACCCCTGTCCCAGCACATTAGTGTAACGGCCAGCGGTTCTACCTTCTGTGCATAGCCTGGAACCGTGGCTTGGAGCCGGCCCTCTTAGACATGCACTGGACACCCCTGTCCCAGCACATTAGTGTAACGGCCAGCGGTTCTACCTTCTGTGCATAGCCTAGAACCGTGGCTTGGAGCCGGCCCTCTTAGACATGCACTGGACACCCCTGTCCTAGAACATTAGTGTAACGGCCAGCAGTTCTACCTTCATTTGCATAGCCTGGAACCGTGGCTTGGAGAGGACCCTCTTAGACATGCGCTGGACACCCCTGTTTCAGCACATTAGTGTAACGGCCAGCGGTTCTATCTTCTGTGCATAGCCTGGAACCGTTGTCAGGAGACGGCCCTCTTAGACATGTACTGGACACCCCTGTCCCAGCACATTAGTGTAACGGCCAGCTATTCTACCGTCTTTGGATAGCCTGGAACCGTACCCTGGAGACGGGCCTCTTAGACATGCACTGGACACCCCTATCCTAGCACATTAGTGTAACGGCCAGCGGTTCTACCTTCTGCGGATAGCCTGGAACTGTGGCTTGGAGCCGGCACTCTTAGACATGCACTGGACACCCCTATCCTAGCACATTAGTGTAACGGCCAGCGGTTCTACCTTCTGCGGATAGCCTAGAACTGTGGCTTGCAGTTGTCCCTCTTAGACATGCACTGGACACCCCTGTCCCAGCACATTAGTGTAACAGCCAGCGGTTGTACCGTCTGTGGATAGCCTGGAACCGTACCCTGGAGCCGGGCCTCTTAGACATGCACTGGACACCCCTATCCCAGCACATTAGTGTAACGGCCAGCGGTTCTACCTTCTGTGCATAGCCTGGAACTGTGGCTTGGAGCCGGCCCTCTTAGACATGTACTGGACACCCCTCTACCAGCACATTAGTGTAACGGCCAGCGGTTCTACCTTCTGTGCATAGCCTGGAACCGTGGCTTGGAGCCGGCCCTCTTAGACATGCACTGGACACCCCTATCCTAGCACATTAGTGTAACGGCCAGCGGTTCCACCTTCTGCGGATAGCCCAGAACTGTGGCTTGGAGTCGGCCCTCTTAGACATGCACTGGACACCCCTGTCCCAGCACATTAGTGTAACGGCCAGCGGATCTACCTTCTGTGCATAGCCTGGAACCATGGCTTGGACCAGGCCCTCTTAGACATGCACTGGACACCCCTGTCCCAGCACATTAGCGTAACGGCCAGCGGTTCTACCTTCTGTGCATAGCCTGGAACCGTGGCCTGGAGCCGGCCCTCTTAGACATGCACTGGACAACCCTGTTCTAGCACATTAGTGTAACGGCCAGCGGTTCTACCTTCTGTGCATAGCCTGGAACTGTGGCCTGGACCCGGCCCTCTTAGACATGCACTGGACACCCCTCTCCCAGCACATTAGTGTAACGGCCAGCGTTTCTACCTTCTGTGCAAAGCCTGGAACCGTGGCTTGGAGCTGGCCCTCTTAGACATGCACTGGACACCCCTGTCCCAGCACATTAGTGTAACGGCCAGCGGTTCTACCTTCTGTGCATAGCCTGGAACCGTTGCCTGGAGCTGGCCCTCTTAGACATGCACTGGACACCCCTGTCCCAGCACATTAGTGTAACGGCCAGCGGTTCTACCTTCTGTGCATAGCCTGGAACCGTTGCCTGGAGTCGGCCCTCTTAGACATGCACTGGACACCCCTTGTCCCAGCACATTAGTGTAACAGCCAGCTGTTCTACCGTCTGTGGATAGCCTGGAACCGTACCCTGGAGCCGGGCCTCTTAGACTTGCACTGGACACCCCTATCCTAGCACATTAGTGTAACGGCCAGCGGTTTTACCTTCAGCGGATAGCCTGGAACTGTGGCTTGGAGCCGGCCCTCTTAGACATGCACTGGACACCCCTATCCTAGCACATTAGTGTAACGGCCAGCGGTTCTACCTTCTGTGCATAGCCTGGAACCGTGGCTTGGAGCCGGCCCTCTTAGACATGCACTGGACACCCCTGTCCTAGCACATTAGTGTAACGGCCAGCGGTTCTACCTTCTGTGCATAGCCTGGAACCGTTGCTTGGAGCCGGCCCTCTTAGGCATGCACTGGACACCCCTGTCCCAGCACATTAGTGTAACGGCCAACGGTTCAACCTTCTGTGCATAGCCTGGAACCGTGGCTTGGAGCCGGCCCTCTTAGACATGCACTGGACACCCCTGTCCCAGCACATTAGTGTAACGGCCAGCGGTTCTACCTTCTGTGCATAGCCTGGAACTGTGGCCTGGAGCCGGCCCTCTTAGACATGCACTGGACACCCCTGTCACAGCACATTAGTGTAACGGCCAACGGTTCATCCTTCTGTGCATAGCCTGGAACCGTGGCTTGGAGCTGGCCCTCTTAGACATGCACTGGACACCCCTGTCCCAGCACATTAGTGTAACAGCCAGCGGTTCTGCCTTCTGTGCATAGCCTGGAACCGTGGCTTGGAGACGGCCCTCTCAGACATGCGCTGGACACCCCTGTCCCAGCACATTAGTGTAACGGCCAGCGGTTCTACCTACTGTGCATAGCCTGGAACCTTGGCTTGGAGACGGCCCTCTTAGACATGCACTGGACACCCCTGTCCTAGCACATTAGTGTAACGGCCAGCGGTTCTACCTTCTGTGCATAGCATGGAACCGTTGCCTGGAGCCGGCCCTCTTAGACATACACTGGACACCCCTGTCCTAGCACATTAGTGTAACGGCCAGCGGTTCTACCTTCTGTGCATAGCCTGGAACCGTGGCTTGGAGCCGGCCCTCTTAGACATGCACTGGACACCCCTGTCCCAGCACATTAGTGTAACGGCCAGCGGTTCTACCTTCTGTGCATAGCCTGGAACCGTGACCTGGAGCCGGCCCTCTTAGACATGCACTGGACACCCCTGTCCTAGCACATTAGTGTAACGGCCAACGGTTCATCCTTCTGTGCATAGCCTGGAACCGTGGCTTGGAGCTGGCCCTCTTAGACATGCACTGGACACCCCTGTCCCAGCACATTAGTGTAACAGCCAGCGGTTCTGCCTTCTGTGCATAGCCTGGAACCGTGGCTTGGAGACGGCCCTCTCAGACATGCGCTGGACACCCCTGTCCCAGCACATTAGTGTAACGGCCAGCGGTTCTACCTACTGTGCATAGCCTGGAACCGTGGCCTGGAGCCGGCCCTCTTAGACATGCACTGGACACCCCTATCCCAGCACATTACTGTAACGGCCAGCGGTTCTACCTTCTGTGCATAGCCTGGAACCGTGGCCTGGAGCCGGCCCTCTTAGACATGCACTGGCACCCCTGTCCCAGCACATTAGTGTAACGGCCAGCGGTTCTACCTTCTGTGCGTAGCCTGGAACCGTGTCTTGGAGCCGGCCCTCTTAGACATACACTGGACACCCCTGTCCCAGCACATTAATGTAACGGCCAGGGGTTCTACCTTCTGTGGATAGCCTGGAACCGTGGGCCCTCTTAGACATGCACTGGACACCCCTGTCCTAGCACATTAGTGTAACAGGCAGCGGTTCTACCTTCTGTGCATAGCCTAGAACCGTGGCTGGGAGCCGGCCGTCTTAGACATGCACTGGACACCCCTGTCCCAGCACATTAGTGTAACGGCCAGCGGTTCTACCTTCTGTGCATAGCCTGGAACTGTGGCCTGGAGCCGGCCCTCTTAGACATGCACTGGACACCCCTGTCACAGCACATTAGTGTAACGGCCAACGGTTCATCCTTCTGTGCATAGCCTGGAACCGTGGCTTGGAGCTGGCCCTCTTAGACATGCACTGGACACCCCTGTCCCAGCACATTAGTGTAACAGCCAGCGGTTCTGCCTTCTGTGCATAGCCTGGAACCGTGGCTTGGAGACGGCCCTCTCAGACATGCGCTGGACACCCCTGTCCCAGCACATTAGTGTAACGGCCAGCGGTTCTACCTACTGTGCATAGCCTGGAACCTTGGCTTGGAGACGGCCCTCTTAGACATGCACTGGACACCCCTGTCCTAGCACATTAGTGTAACGGCCAGCGGTTCTACCTTCTGTGCATAGCATGGAACCGTTGCCTGGAGCCGGCCCTCTTAGACATACACTGGACACCCCTGTCCTAGCACATTAGTGTAACGGCCAGCGGTTCTACCTTCTGTGCATAGCCTGGAACCGTGGCTTGGAGCCGGCCCTCTTAGACATGCACTGGACACCCCTGTCCCAGCACATTAGTGTAACGGCCAGCGGTTCTACCTTCTGTGCATAGCCTGGAACCGTGACCTGGAGCCGGCCCTCTTAGACATGCACTGGACACCCCTGTCCTAGCACATTAGTGTAACGGCCAACGGTTCATCCTTCTGTGCATAGCCTGGAACCGTGGCTTGGAGCTGGCCCTCTTAGACATGCACTGGACACCCCTGTCCCAGCACATTAGTGTAACAGCCAGCGGTTCTGCCTTCTGTGCATAGCCTGGAACCGTGGCTTGGAGACGGCCCTCTCAGACATGCGCTGGACACCCCTGTCCCAGCACATTAGTGTAACGGCCAGCGGTTCTACCTACTGTGCATAGCCTGGAACCGTGGCCTGGAGCCGGCCCTCTTAGACATGCACTGGACACCCCTATCCCAGCACATTACTGTAACGGCCAGCGGTTCTACCTTCTGTGCATAGCCTGGAACCGTGGCCTGGAGCCGGCCCTCTTAGACATGCACTGGCACCCCTGTCCCAGCACATTAGTGTAACGGCCAGCGGTTCTACCTTCTGTGCGTAGCCTGGAACCGTGTCTTGGAGCCGGCCCTCTTAGACATACACTGGACACCCCTGTCCCAGCACATTAATGTAACGGCCAGGGGTTCTACCTTCTGTGGATAGCCTGGAACCGTGGGCCCTCTTAGACATGCACTGGACACCCCTGTCCTAGCACATTAGTGTAACAGGCAGCGGTTCTACCTTCTGTGCATAGCCTAGAACCGTGGCTGGGAGCCGGCCGTCTTAGACATGCACTGGACACCCCTGTCCCAGCACATTAGTGTAACGGCCAGCGGTTCTACCTTCTGTGCATAGCCTGGAACCGTGGCTTGGAGCCGGCCCTCTTAGACATGCACTGGACACCCCTGTCCCAGCACATTAGTGTAACGGCCAGCGGTTCTACCTTCTGTGCATAGCCTAGAACCGTGGCTTGGAGCCGGCCCTCTTAGACATGCACTGGACACCCCTGTCCTAGAACATTAGTGTAACGGCCAGCAGTTCTACCTTCATTTGCATAGCCTGGAACCGTGGCTTGGAGACGACCCTCTTAGACATGCGCTGGACACCCCTGTCCCAGCACATTAGTGTAACGGCCAGCGGTTCTATCTTCTGTGCATAGCCTGGAACCGTTGTCAGGAGACGGCCCTCTTAGACATGCACTGGACACCCCTATCCTAGCACATTAGTGTAACGGCCAGCGGTTCTACCTTCTGCGGATAGCCTGGAACTGTGGCTTGGAGCGGGCCCTCTTAGACATGCACTGGACACCCCTATCTTAGCACATTAGTGTAACGGCCAGCGGTTCTACCTTCTGCGGATAGCCTAGAACTGTGGCTTGGAGTCGTCCCTCTTAGACATGCACTGGACACCCCTGTCCCAGCACATTAGTGTAACAGCCAGCGGTTCTACCGTCTGTGGATAGCCTGGAACCGTACCCTGGAGCCGGGCCTCTTAGACATGCACTGGACTCCCCTGTCCCAGCACATTAGTGTAACGGCCAACGGTTCAACCTTCTGTGCATAGCCTGGAACCGTGGCTTGGAGCCAGCCCTCTTAGACATGCACTGGACACCCCTGTCCCAGCACATTAGTGTAACGGCCAGCGGTTCTACCTTCTGTGCATAGCCTGGAACTGTGGCCTGGAGCCGGCCCTCTTAGACATGCACTGGACACCCCTGTCACAGCACATTAGTGTAACGGCCAACGGTTCATCCTTCTGTGCATAGCCTGGAACCGTGGCTTGGAGCTGGCCCTCTTAGACATGCACTGGACACCCCTGTCCCAGCACATTAGTGTAACGGCCAGCGGTTCTGCCTTCTGTGCATAGCCTGGAACCGTGGCTTGGAGACGGCCCTCTCAGACATGCACTGGACACCCCTGTCCCAGCACATTAGTGTAACGGCCAGCGGTTCTACCTTCTGTGCATAGCCTGGAACCGTGGCTTGGAGCCGGCCCTCTTAGACATGCACTGGACACCCCTATCCTAGCACATTAGTGTAACGGCCAGCGGTTCCACCTTCTGCGGATAGCCCAGAACTGTGGCTTGGAGTCGGCCCTCTTAGACATGCACTGGACACCCCTGTCCCAGCACATTAGTGTAACAGCCAGCGGTTGTACCGTCTGTGGATAGCCTGGAACCGTACCCTGGAGCCGGGCCTCTTAGACATGCACTGGACACCCCTATCCCAGCACATTAGTGTAACGGCCAGCGGTTCTACCTTCTGTGCATAGCCTGGAACTGTGGCTTGGAGCCGGCCCTCTTAGACATGTACTGGACACCCCTGTCCCAGCACATTAGTGTAACGGCCAGCTATTCTACCGTCTGTGGATAGCCTGGAACCGTACCCTGGAGCCGGGCCTCTTAGACATGCACTGGACACCCCTATCCTAGCACATTAGTGTAACGGCCAGCGGTTCTACCTTCTGCGGATAGCCTGGAACTGTGGCTTGGAGCCGGCACTCTTAGACATGCACTGGACACCCCTATCCTAGCACATTAGTGTAACGGCCAGCGGTTCTACCTTCTGCGGATAGCCTAGAACTGTGGCTTGGAGTCGTCCCTCTTAGACATGCACTGGACACCCCTGTCCCAGCACATTAGTGTAACAGCCAGCGGTTGTACCGTCTGTGGATAGCCTGGAACCGTACCCTGGAGCCGGGCCTCTTAGACATGCACTGGACACCCCTATCCCAGCACATTAGTGTAACGGCCAGCGGTTCTACCTTCTGTGCATAGCCTGGAACTGTGGCTTGGAGCCGGCCCTCTTAGACATGTACTGGACACCCCTGTACCAGCACATTAGTGTAACGGCCAGCGGTTCTACCTTCTGTGCATAGCCTGGAACCGTGGATTGGAGCCGGCCCTCTTAGACATGCACTGGACACCCCTATCCTAGCACATTAGTGTAACGGCCAGCGGTTCCACCTTCTGCGGATAGCCCAGAAATGTGGCTTGGAGTCGGCCCTCTTAGACATGCACTGGACACCCCTGTCCCAGCATATTAGTGTAACAGCCAGCGGTTCTACCGTCTGTGGATAGCCTGGAACCGTACCCTGGATCCGGGCCTCTTAGACATGCACTGGACACCCCTATCCCAGCACATTAGTGTAACGGCCAGCGGTTCTACCTTCTGTGCATAGCCTGGAACTGTGGCTTGGAGCCGGCCCTCTTAAACATGTCTTGGACACCCCTGTACCAGCACATTAGTGTAACGGCCAGCGGTTCTGCCTTCTGTGCATAGCCTGGAACCGTGGTTTGGAGCCGGCCCTCTTAGACATGCACTGGACACCCCTGTCCCAGCACATTAGTGTAACGGCCAGCGGTTCTACCTTCTGTGCATAGCCTGGAACCGTTGCCTGAAGCCGGCCCTCTTAGACATGCACTGGACACCCCTGTTCCAACACATTAGGGTAACGGCCAGCGGTTCTACCTCCTGGGCATAGCCTGGAACCGTGGCTTGGAGACGGCCCTTTTAGACATGCACTGGACACCCCTCTCCCAGCACATTAGTGTAACGGCCAGCGGTTCTACCTTCTGTGCAGAGCCTAGAACCGTGGCCTGGAGCCGGCCCTCTTAGACATGCACTGGACACCCCTGTCCCAGCACATTAGTGTAACGGCCAGCGGATCTACCTTCTATGCATAGCCTGGAACCATGGCTTGGACCAGGCCCTCTTAGACATGCACTGGACATCCCTGTCCCAGCACATTAGTGTAACGGCCAGCGGATCTACCTTCTATGCATAGCCTGGAACCGTGGTTTGGAGCCGGCCCTCTTAGACATGCACTGGACACCCCTGTCCCAGCACATTAGTGTAACAGCCAGCGGTTGTACCGTCTGTGGATAGCCTGGAACCGTACCCTGGAGCCGGGCCTCTTAGACATGCACTGGACACCCCTATCCCAGCACATTAGTGTAACGGCCAGCGGTTCTACCTTCTGTGCATAGCCTGGAACTGTGGCTTGGAGCCGGCCCTCTTAGACATGTACTGGACACCCCTCTACCAGCACATTAGTGTAACGGCCAGCGGTTCTACCTTCTGTGCATAGCCTGGAACTGTGGCTTGGAGCCGGCCCTCTTAGACATGCACTGGACACCCCTATCCTAGCACATTAGTGTAACGGCCAGCGGTTCCACCTTCTGCGGATAGCCCAGAACTGTGGCTTGGAGTCGGCCCTCTTAGACATGGACTGGACACCCCTGTCCCAGCACATTAGTGTAACGGCCAGCGGATCTACCTTCTGTGCATAGCCTGGAACCATGGCTTGGACCAGGCCCTCTTAGACATGCACTGGACACCCCTGTCCCAGCACATTAGCGTAACGGCCAGCGGTTCTACCTTCTGTGCATAGCCTGGAACCGTGGCCTGGAGCCGGCCCTCTTAGACATGTACTGGACACCCCTCTACCAGCACATTAGTGTAATGGCCAGCGGTTCTACCTTCTGTGCATAGCCTGGAACCGTGGCTTGGAGCCGGCCCTCTTAGACATGCACTGGACACCCCTATCCTAGCACATTAGTGTAACGGCCAGCGGTTCCACCTTCTGCGGATAGCCCAGAACTGTGGCTTGGAGTCGGCCCTCTTAGACATGCACTGGACACCCCTGTCCCAGCACATTAGTGTAACGGCCAGCGGATCTACCTGCTGTGCATAGCCTGGAACCATGGCTTGGACCAGGCCCTCTTAGACATGCACTGGACACCCCTGTCCCAGCACATTAGCGTAACGGCCAGCGGTTCTACCTTCTGTGCATAGCCTGGAACCGTGGCCTGGAGCCGGCCCTCTTAGACATGCACTGGACAACCCTGTTCTAGCACATTAGTGTAACGGCCAGCGGTTCTACCTTCTGTGCATAGCCTGGAACTGTGGCCTGGACCCGGCCCTCTTAGACATGCACTGGACACCCCTCTCCCAGCACATTAGTGTAACGGCCAGCGTTTCTACCTTCTGTGCAAAGCCTGGAACCGTGGCTTGGAGCTGGCCCTCTTAGACATGCACTGGACACCCCTGTCCCAGCACATTAGTGTAACGGCCAGCGGTTCTACCTTCTGTGCATAGCCTGGAACCGTTGCCTGGAGCTGGCCCTCTTAGACATGCACTGGACACCCCTGTCCCAGCACATTAGTGTAACGGCCAGCGGTTCTACCTTCTGTGCATAGCCTGGAACCGTTGCCTGGAGTCGGCCCTCTTAGACATGCACTGGACACCCCTTGTCCCAGCACATTAGTGTAACAGCCAGCTGTTCTACCGTCTGTGGATAGCCTGGAACCGTACCCTGGAGCCGGGCCTCTTAGACGTGCACTGGACACCCCTATCCTAGCACATTAGTGTAACGGCCAGCGGTTTTACCTTCAGCGGATAGCCTGGAACTGTGGCTTGGAGCCGGCCCTCTTAGACATGCACTGGACACCCCTATCCTAGCACATTAGTGTAACGGCCAGCGGTTCTACCTTCTGTGCATAGCCTGGAACCGTGGCTTGGAGCCGGCCCTCTTAGACATGCACTGGACACCCCTGTCCTCGCACATTAGTGTAACGGCCAGCGGTTCTACCTTCTGTGCATAGCCTGGAACCGTTGCTTGGAGCCGGCCCTCTTAGGCATGCACTGGACACCCCTGTCCCAGCACATTAGTGTAACGGCCAACGGTTCAACCTTCTGTGCATAGCCTGGAACCGTGGCTTGGAGCCGGCCCTCTTAGACATGCACTGGACACCCCTGTCCCAGCACATTAGTGTAACGGCCAGCGGTTCTACCTTCTGTGCATAGCCTGGAACTGTGGCCTGGAGCCGGCCCTCTTAGACATGCACTGGACACCCCTGTCACAGCACATTAGTGTAACGGCCAACGGTTCATCCTTCTGTGCATAGCCTGGAACCGTGGCTTGGAGCTGGCCCTCTTAGACATGCACTGGACACCCCTGTCCCAGCACATTAGTGTAACAGCCAGCGGTTCTGCCTTCTGTGCATAGCCTGGAACCGTGGCTTGGAGACGGCCCTCTCAGACATGCGCTGGACACCCCTGTCCCAGCACATTAGTGTAACGGCCAGCGGTTCTACCTACTGTGCATAGCCTGGAACCTTGGCTTGGAGACGGCCCTCTTAGACATGCACTGGACACCCCTGTCCCAGCACATTAGTGTAACAGCCAGCGGTTGTACCGTCTGTGGATAGCCTGGAACCGTACCCTGGAGCCGGGCCTCTTAGACATGCACTGGACACCCCTATCCCAGCACATTAGTGTAACGGCCAGCGGTTCTACCTTCTGTGCATAGCCTGGAACTGTGGCTTGGAGCCGGCCCTCTTAGACATGTACTGGACACCCCTCTACCAGCACATTAGTGTAACGGCCAGCGGTTCTACCTTCTGTGCATAGCCTGGAACTGTGGCTTGGAGCCGGCCCTCTTAGACATGCACTGGACACCCCTATCCTAGCACATTAGTGTAACGGCCAGCGGTTCCACCTTCTGCGGATAGCCCAGAACTGTGGCTTGGAGTCGGCCCTCTTAGACATGCACTGGACACCCCTGTCCCAGCACATTAGTGTAACGGCCAGCGGATCTACCTTCTGTGCATAGCCTGGAACCATGGCTTGGACCAGGCCCTCTTAGACATGCACTGGACACCCCTGTCCCAGCACATTAGCGTAACGGCCAGCGGTTCTACCTTCTGTGCATAGCCTGGAACCGTGGCCTGGAGCCGGCCCTCTTAGACATGTACTGGACACCCCTCTACCAGCACATTAGTGTAACGGCCAGCGGTTCTACCTTCTGTGCATAGCCTGGAACCGTGGCTTGGAGCCGGCCCTCTTAGACATGCACTGGACACCCCTATCCTAGCACATTAGTGTAACGGCCAGCGGTTCCACCTTCTGCGGATAGCCCAGAACTGTGGCTTGGAGTCGGCCCTCTTAGACATGCACTGGACACCCCTGTCCCAGCACATTAGTGTAACGGCCAGCGGATCTACCTTCTGTGCATAGCCTGGAACCATGGCTTGGACCAGGCCCTCTTAGACATGCACTGGACACCCCTGTCCCAGCACATTAGCGTAACGGCCAGCGGTTCTACCTTCTGTGCATAGCCTGGAACCGTGGCCTGGAGCCGGCCCTCTTAGACATGCACTGGACAACCCTGTTCTAGCACATTAGTGTAACGGCCAGCGGTTCTACCTTCTGTGCATAGCCTGGAACTGTGGCCTGGACCCGGCCCTCTTAGACATGCACTGGACACCCCTCTCCCAGCACATTAGTGTAACGGCCAGCGTTTCTACATTCTGTGCAAAGCCTGGAACCGTGGCTTGGAGCTGGCCCTCTTAGACATGCACTGGACACCCCTGTCCCAGCACATTAGTGTAACGGCCAGCGGTTCTACCTTCTGTGCATAGCCTGGAACCGTTGCCTGGAGCTGGCCCTCTTAGACATGCACTGGACACCCCTGTCCCAGCACATTAGTGTAACGGCCAGCGGTTCTACCTTCTGTGCATAGCCTGGAACAGTTGCCTGGAGTCGGCCCTCTTAGACATGCACTGGACACCCCTTGTCCCAGCACATTAGTGTAACAGCCAGCTGTTCTACCGTCTGTGGATAGCCTGGAACCGTACCCTGGAGCCGGGCCTCTTAGACGTGTACTGGACACCCCTATCCTAGCACATTAGTGTAACGGCCAGCGGTTTTACCTTCAGCGGATAGCCTGGAACTGTGGCTTGGAGCCGGCCCTCTTAGACATGCACTGGACACCCCTATCCTAGCACATTAGTGTAACGGCCAGCGGTTCTACCTTCTGTGCATAGCCTGGAACCGTGGCTTGGAGCCGGCCCTCTTAGACATGCACTGGACACCCCTGTCCTAGCACATTAGTGTAACGGCCAGCGGTTCTACCTTCTGTGCATAGCCTGGAACCGTTGCTTGGAGCCGGCCCTCTTAGGCATGCACTGGACACCCCTGTCCCAGCACATTAGTGTAACGGCCAACGGTTCAACCTTCTGTGCATAGCCTGGAACCGTGGCTTGGAGCCGGCCCTCTTAGACATGCACTGGACACCCCTGTCCCAGCACATTAGTGTAACGGCCAGCGGTTCTACCTTCTGTGCATAGCCTGGAACTGTGGCCTGGAGCCGGCCCTCTTAGACATGCACTGGACACCCCTGTCACAGCACATTAGTGTAACGGCCAACGGTTCATCCTTCTGTGCATAGCCTGGAACCGTGGCTTGGAGCTGGCCCTCTTAGACATGCACTGGACACCCCTGTCCCAGCACATTAGTGTAACAGCCAGCGGTTCTGCCTTCTGTGCATAGCCTGGAACCGTGGCTTGGAGACGGCCCTCTCAGACATGCGCTGGACACCCCTGTCCCAGCACATTAGTGTAACGGCCAGCGGTTCTACCTACTGTGCATAGCCTGGAACCTTGGCTTGGAGACGGCCCTCTTAGACATGCACTGGACACCCCTGTCCTAGCACATTAGTGTAACGGCCAGCGGTTCTACCTTCTGTGCATAGCATGGAACCGTTGCCTGGAGCCGGCCCTCTTAGACATACACTGGACACCCCTGTCCTAGCACATTAGTGTAACGGCCAGCGGTTCTACCTTCTGTGCATAGCCTGGAACCGTGGCTTGGAGCCGGCCCTCTTAGACATGCACTGGACACCCCTGTCCCAGCACATTAGTGTAACGGCCAGCGGTTCTACCTTCTGTGCATAGCCTGGAACCGTGACCTGGAGCCGGCCCTCTTAGACATGCACTGGACACCCCTGTCCTAGCACATTAGTGTAACGGCCAGCGGTTCATCCTTCTGTGCATAGCCTGGAACCGTGTCTTGGAGCCGGCCCTCTTAGACATGCACTGGACACCCCTGTCCCAGCACATTAGTGTAACGGCCAGCGGTTCTACCTTCTGTGCATAGCCTGGAACCGTGGCCTGGAGCCGGCCCTCTTAGACATGCACTGGACACCCCTGTCCTAGCACATTAATGTAACGGCCAGCGGTTCATCCTTCTGTGCACAGCCTGGAACCGTGTCTTGGAGCTGGCCCCCTTAGACATGCACTGGACACCCCTGTCCCCGCACATTAGTTTAACGGCCAGCGGTTCTACCTTCTGTGCATAGCCTGGAACCGTGGCCTGGAGCCGGCCCTCTTAGACATGCACTGGACACCCCTATCCCAGCACATTACTGTAACGGCCAGCGGTTCTACCTTCTGTGCATAGCCTGGAACCGTGGCCTGGAGCCGGCCCTCTTAGACATGCACTGGCACCCCTGTCCCAGCACATTAGTGTAACGGCCAGCGGTTCTACCTTCTGTGCGTAGCCTGGAACCGTGTCTTGGAGCCGGCCCTCTTAGACATACACTGGACACCCCTGTCCCAGCACATTAATGTAACGGCCAGGGGTTCTACCTTCTGTGGATAGCCTGGAACCGTGGGCCCTCTTAGACATGCACTGGACACCCCTGTCCTAGCACATTAGTGTAACAGGCAGCGGTTCTACCTTCTGTGCATAGCCTAGAACCGTGGCTGGGAGCCGGCCGTCTTAGACATGCACTGGACACCCCTGTCCCAGCACATTAGTGTAACGGCCAGCGGTTCTACCTTCTGTGCATAGCCTGGAACCGTGGCTTGGAGCCGGCCCTCTTAGACATGCACTGGACACCCCTGTCCCAGCACATTAGTGTAACGGCCAGCGGTTCTACCTTCTGTGCATAGCCTAGAACCGTGGCTTGGAGCCGGCCCTCTTAGACATGCACTGGACACCCCTGTCCTAGAACATTAGTGTAACGGCCAGCAGTTCTACCTTCATTTGCATAGCCTGGAACCGTGGCTTGGAGACGACCCTCTTAGACATGCGCTGGACACCCCTGTCCCAGCACATTAGTGTAACGGCCAGCGGTTCTATCTTCTGTGCATAGCCTGGAACCGTTGTCAGGAGACGGCCCTCTTAGACATGCACTGGACACCCCTATCCTAGCACATTAGTGTAACGGCCAGCGGTTCTACCTTCTGCGGATAGCCTGGAACTGTGGCTTGGAGCGGGCCCTCTTAGACATGCACTGGACACCCCTATCTTAGCACATTAGTGTAACGGCCAGCGGTTCTACCTTCTGCGGATAGCCTAGAACTGTGGCTTGGAGTCGTCCCTCTTAGACATGCACTGGACACCCCTGTCCCAGCACATTAGTGTAACAGCCAGCGGTTCTACCGTCTGTGGATAGCCTGGAACCGTACCCTGGAGCCGGGCCTCTTAGACATGCACTGGACTCCCCTGTCCCAGCACATTAGTGTAACGGCCAACGGTTCAACCTTCTGTGCATAGCCTGGAACCGTGGCTTGGAGCCAGCCCTCTTAGACATGCACTGGACACCCCTGTCCCAGCACATTAGTGTAACGGCCAGCGGTTCTACCTTCTGTGCATAGCCTGGAACTGTGGCCTGGAGCCGGCCCTCTTAGACATGCACTGGACACCCTTGTCACAGCACATTAGTGTAACGGCCAACGGTTCATCCTTCTGTGCATAGCCTGGAACCGTGGCTTGGAGCTGGCCCTCTTAGACATGCACTGGACACCCCTGTCCCAGCACATTAGTGTAACGGCCAGCGGTTCTGCCTTCTGTGCATAGCCTGGAACCGTGGCTTGGAGACGGCCCTCTCAGACATGCACTGGACACCCCTGTCCCAGCACATTAGTGTAACGGCCAGCGGTTCTACCTTCTGTGCATAGCCTGGAACCGTGGCTTGGAGCCGGCCCTCTTAGACATGCACTGGACACCCCTATCCTAGCACATTAGTGTAACGGCCAGCGGTTCCACCTTCTGCGGATAGCCCAGAACTGTGGCTTGGAGTCGGCCCTCTTAGACATGCACTGGACACCCCTGTCCCAGCACATTAGTGTAACAGCCAGCGGTTGTACCGTCTGTGGATAGCCTGGAACCGTACCCTGGAGCCGGGCCTCTTAGACATGCACTGGACACCCCTATCCCAGCACATTAGTGTAACGGCCAGCGGTTCTACCTTCTGTGCATAGCCTGGAACTGTGGCTTGGAGCCGGCCCTCTTAGACATGTACTGGACACCCCTGTCCCAGCACATTAGTGTAACGGCCAGCTATTCTACCTTCTGCGGATAGCCTAGAACTGTGGCTTGGAGTCGTCCCTCTTAGACATGCACTGGACACCCCTGTCCCAGCACATTAGTGTAACAGCCAGCTGTTGTACCGTCTGTGGATAGCCTGGAACCGTACCCTGGAGCCGGGCCTCCTAGACATGCACTGGACACCCCTATCCCAGCACATTAGTGTAACGGCCAGCGGTTCTACCTTCTGTGCATAGCCTGGAACTGTGGCTTGGAGCCGGCCCTCTTAGACATGTACTGGACACCCCTGTACCAGCACATTAGTGTAACGGCCAGCGGTTCTACCTTCTGTGCATAGCCTGGAACCGTGGATTGGAGCCGGCCCTCTTAGACATGCACTGGACACCCCTATCCTAGCACATTAGTGTAACGGCCAGCGGTTCCACCTTCTGCGGATAGCCCAGAAATGTGGCTTGGAGTCGGCCCTCTTAGACATGCACTGGACACCCCTGTCCCAGCATATTAGTGTAACAGCCAGCGGTTCTACCGTCTGTGGATAGCCTGGAACCGTACCCTGGATCCGGGCCTCTTAGACATGCACTGGACACCCCTATCCCAGCACATTAGTGTAACGGCCAGCGGTTCTACCTTCTGTGCATAGCCTGGAACTGTGGCTTGGAGCCGGCCCTCTTAGACATGTCTTGGACACCCCTGTACCAGCACATTAGTGTAACGGCCAGCGGTTCTGCCTTCTGTGCATAGCCTGGAACCGTGGTTTGGAGCCGGCCCTCTTAGACATGCACTGGACACCCCTGTCCCAGCACATTAGTGTAACGGCCAGCGGTTCTACCTTCTGTGCATAGCCTGGAACCGTTGCCTGAAGCCGGCCCTCTTAGACATGCACTGGACACCCCTGTTCCAACACATTAGGGTAACGGCCAGCGGTTCTACCTCCTGGGCATAGCCTGGAACCGTGGCTTGGAGACGGCCCTTTTAGACATGCACTGGACACCTCTCTCCCAGCACATTAGTGTAACGGCCAGCGGTTCTACCTTCTGTGCAGAGCCTAGAACCGTGGCCTGGAGCCGGCCCTCTTAGACATGCACTGGACACCCCTGTCCCAGCACATTAGTGTAACGGCCAGCGGATCTACCTTCTATGCATAGCCTGGAACCATGGCTTGGACCAGGCCCTCTTAGACATGCACTGGACACCCCTGTCCCAGCACATTAGTGTAACGGCCAGCGGATCTACCTTCTATGCATAGCCTGGAACCGTGGTTTGGAGCCGGCCCTCTTAGACATGCACTGGACACCCCTGTCCCAGCACATTAGTGTAACAGCCAGCGGTTGTACCGTCTGTGGATAGCCTGGAACCGTGGCCTGGAGCCGGGCCTCTTAGACATGCACTGGACACCCCTATCCCAGCACATTAGTGTAACGGCCAGCGGTTCTACCTTCTGTGCATAGCCTGGAACTGTGGCTTGGAGCCGGCCCTCTTAGACATGTACTGGACACCCCTCTACCAGCACATTAGTGTAACGGCCAGCGGTTCTACCTTCTGTGCATAGCCTGGAACCGTGGCTTGGAGCCGGCCCTCTTAGACATGCACTGGACACCCCTATCCTAGCACATTAGTGTAACGGCCAGCGGTTCCACCTTCTGCGGATAGCCCAGAACTGTGGCTTGGAGTCGGCCCTCTTAGACATGCACTGGACACCCCTGTCCCAGCACATTAGTGTAACGGCCAGCGGATCTACCTTCTGTGCATAGCCTGGAACCATGGCTTGGACCAGGCCCTCTTAGACATGCACTGGACACCCCTGTCCCAGCACATTAGCGTAACGGCCAGCGGTTCTACCTTCTGTGCATAGCCTGGAACCGTGGCCTGGAGCCGGCCCTCTTAGACATGCACTGGACAACCCTGTTCTAGCACATTAGTGTAACGGCCAGCGGTTCTACCTTCTGTGCATAGCCTGGAACTGTGGCCTGGACCCGGCCCTCTTAGACATGCACTGGACACCCCTCTCCCAGCACATTAGTGTAACGGCCAGCGTTTCTACCTTCTGTGCAAAGCCTGGAACCGTGGCTTGGAGCTGGCCCTCTTAGACATGCACTGGACACCCCTGTCCCAGCACATTAGTGTAACGGCCAGCGGTTCTACCTTCTGTGCATAGCCTGGAACCGTTGCCTGGAGCTGGCCCTCTTAGACATGCACTGGACACCCCTGTCCCAGCACATTAGTGTATCGGCCAGCGGTTCTACCTTCTGTGCATAGCCTGGAACCGTTGCCTGGAGTCGGCCCTCTTAGACATGCACTGGACACCCCTTGTCCCAGCACATTAGTGTAACAGCCAGCTGTTCTACCGTCTGTGGATAGCCTGGAACCGTACCCTGGAGCCGGGCCTCTTAGACTTGCACTGGACACCCCTATCCTAGCACATTAGTGTAACGGCCAGCGGTTTTACCTTCAGCGGATAGCCTGGAACTGTGGCTTGGAGCCGGCCCTCTTAGACATGCACTGGACACCCCTATCCTAGCACATTAGTGTAACGGCCAGCGGTTCTACCTTCTGTGCATAGCCTGGAACCGTGGCTTGGAGCCGGCCCTCTTAGACATGCACTGGACACCCCTGTCCTAGCACATTAGTGTAACGGCCAGCGGTTCTACCTTCTGTGCATAGCCTGGAACCGTTGCTTGGAGCCGGCCCTCTTAGGCATGCACTGGACACCCCTGTCCCAGCACATTAGTGTAACGGCCAACGGTTCAACCTTCTGTGCATAGCCTGGAACCGTGGCTTGGAGCCGGCCCTCTTAGACATGCACTGGACACCCCTGTCCCAGCACATTAGTGTAACGGCCAGCGGTTCTACCTTCTGTGCATAGCCTGGAACTGTGGCCTGGAGCCGGCCCTCTTAGACATGCACTGGACACCCCTGTCACAGCACATTAGTGTAACGGCCAACGGTTCATCCTTCTGTGCATAGCCTGGAACCGTGGCTTGGAGCTGGCCCTCTTAGACATGCACTGGACACCCCTGTCCCAGCACATTAGTGTAACGGCCAGCGGTTCTGCCTTCTGTGCATAGCCTGGAACCGTGGCTTGGAGCCGGCCCTCTTAGACATGCACTGGACACCCCTGTCCCAGCACATTAGTGTAACGGCCAGCGGTTCTACCTTCTGTGCATAGCCTGGAACCGTGACCTGGAGCCGGCCCTCTTAGACATGCACTGGACACCCCTGTCCTAGCACATTAGTGTAACGGCCAGCGGTTCATCCTTCTGTGCATAGCCTGGAACCGTGTCTTGGAGCCGGCCCTCTTAGACATGCACTGGACACCCCTGTCCCAGCACATTAGTGTAACGGCCAGCGGTTCTACCTTCTGTGCATAGCCTGGAACCGTGGCCTGGAGCCGGCCCTCTTAGACATGCACTGGACACCCCTGTCCTAGCACATTAATGTAACGGCCAGCGGTTCATCCTTCTGTGCATAGCCTGGAACCGTGTCTTGGAGCCGGCCCTCTTAGACATGCACTGGACTCCCCTGTCCCAACACATTAGTGTAACGGCCAGCGGTTCTCCCTTCTGTGGAGAGCCTGGAACCGTGGCTTGGAGCCGGCCCCCTTAGACATGCACTGGACACCCCTGTCCCCACACATTAGTGTAACGGCCAGCGGTTCTACCTTCTGTGCATAGCCTGGAACCGTGGCTTGGAGACGGCCCTCTTAGATATGCACTGGACACCCCTGTCCCAGCACATTAGTGTAACGGCCAGCGGTTCTACCTACTGTGCATAGCCTGGAACCGTGGCTTGGTGCCGGCCCTCTTAGACATGCACTGGACACCCCTGTCCTAGCACATTAGTGTAACGGCCAGCGGTTCTACCTTCTGTGCATAGCCTGGAACCGTGACCTGGAGCCGCCCTCTTAGACATGCACTGGACACCCCTATCCCAGCACATTACTGTAACGGACAGCGGTTCTACCTTCTGTGCATAGCCTGGAACCGTGGCCTGGAGCCGGCCCTCTTAGACATGCACTGGCACCCCTGTCCCAGCACATTAGTGTAACGGCCAGCGGTTCTACCTTCTGTGCGTAGCCTGGAACCGTGTCTTGGAGCCGGCCCTCTTAGACATACACTGGACACCCCTGTCCCAGCACATTAATGTAACGGCCAGGGGTTCTACCGTCTGTGGATAGCCTGGAACCGTGGGCCCTCTTAGACATGCACTGGACACCCCTGTCCTAGCACATTAGTGTAACAGGCAGCGGTGCTACCTTCTGTGCATAGCCTAGAACCGTGGCTTGGAGCCGGCCGTCTTAGACATGCACTGGACACCCCTGTCCCAGCACATTAGTGTAACGGCCAGCGGTTCTACCTTCTGTGCATAGCCTGGAACCGTGGCTTGGAGCCGGCCCTCTTAGACATGCACTGGACACCCCTGTCCCAGCACATTAGTGTAACGGCCAGCGGTTCTACCTTCTGTGCATAGCCTAGAACCGTGGCTTGGAGCCGGCCCTCTTAGACATGCACTGGACACCCCTGTCCTAGAACATTAGTGTAACGGCCAGCAGTTCTACCTTCATTTGCATAGCCTGGAACCGTGGCTTGGAGAGGACCCTCTTAGACATGTGCTGGACACCCCTGTCTCAGCACATTAGTGTAACGGCCAGCGGTTCTATCTTCTGTGCATAGCCTGGAACCGTTGTCAGGAGACGGCCCTCTTAGACATGTACTGGACACCCCTGTCCCAGCACATTAGTGTAACGGCCAGCTATTCTACCGTCTGTGGATAGCCTGGAACCGTACCCTGGAGCCGGGCCTCTTAGACATGCACTGGACACCCCTATCCTAGCACATTAGTGTAACGGCCAGCGGTTCTACCTTCTGCGGATAGCCTGGAACTGTGGCTTGGAGCCGGCACTCTTAGACATGCACTGGACACCCCTATCCTAGCACATTAGTGTAACGGCCAGCGGTTCTACCTTCTGCGGATAGCCTAGAACTGTGGCTTGCAGTTGTCCCTCTTAGACATGCACTGGACACCCCTGTCCCAGCACATTAGTGTAACAGCCAGCGGTTGTACCGTCTGTGGATAGCCTGGAACCGTACCCTGGAGCCGGGCCTCTTAGACATGCACTGGACACCCCTATCCCAGCACATTAGTGTAACGGCCAGCGGTTCTACCTTCTGTGCATAGCCTGGAACTGTGGCTTGGAGCCGGCCCTCTTAGACATGTACTGGACACCCCTCTACCAGCACATTAGTGTAACGGCCAGCGGTTCTACCTTCTGTGCATAGCCTGGAACCGTGGCTTGGAGCCGGCCCTCTTAGACATGCACTGGACACCCCTATCCTAGCACATTAGTGTAACGGCCAGCGGTTCCACCTTCTGCGGATAGCCCAGAACTGTGGCTTGGAGTCGGCCCTCTTAGACAAGCACTGGACACCCCTGTCCCAGCACATTAGTGTAACGGCCAGCGGATCTACCTTCTGTGCATAGCCTGGAACCATGGCTTGGACCAGGCCCTCTTAGACATGCACTGGACACCCCTGTCCCAGCACATTAGCGTAACGGCCAGCGGTTCTACCTTCTGTGCATAGCCTGGAACCGTGGCCTGGAGCCGGCCCTCTTAGACATGCACTGGACAACCCTGTTCTAGCACATTAGTGTAACGGCCAGCGGTTCTACCTTCTGTGCATAGCCTGGAACTGTGGCCTGGACCCGGCCCTCTTAGACATGCACTGGACACCCCTCTCCCAGCACATTAGTGTAACGGCCAGCGTTTCTACCTTCTGTGCAAAGCCTGGAACCGTGGCTTGGAGCTGGCCCTCTTAGACATGCACTGGACACGCCTGTCCCAGCACATTAGTGTAACGGCCAGCGGTTCTACCTTCTGTGCATAGCCTGGAACCGTTGCCTGGAGCTGGCCCTCTTAGACATGCACTGGACACCCCTGTCCCAGCACATTAGTGTAACGGCCAGCGGTTCTACCTTCTGTGCATAGCCTGGAACCGTTGCCTGGAGTCGGCCCTCTTAGACATGCACTGGACACCCCTTGTCCCAGCACATTAGTGTAACAGCCAGCTGTTCTACCGTCTGTGGATAGCCTGGAACCGTACCCTGGAGCCGGGCCTCTTAGACTTGCACTGGACACCCCTATCCTAGCACATTAGTGTAACGGCCAGCGGTTTTACCTTCAGCGGATAGCCTGGAACTGTGGCTTGGAGCCGGCCCTCTTAGACATGCACTGGACACCCCTATCCTAGCACATTAGTGTAACGGCCAGCGGTTCTACCTTCTGTGCATAGCCTGGAACCGTGGCTTGGAGCTGGCCCTCTTAGACATGCACTGGACACCCCTGTCCTAGCACATTAGTGTAACGGCCAGCGGTTCTACCTTCTGTGCATAGCCTGGAACCGTTGCTTGGAGCCGGCCCTCTTAGGCATGCACTGGACACCCCTGTCCCAGCACATTAGTGTAATGGCCAACGGTTCAACCTTCTGTGCATAGCCTGGAACCGTGGCTTGGAGCCGGCCCTCTTAGACATGCACTGGACACCCCTGTCCCAGCACATTAGTGTAACGGCCAGCGGTTCTACCTTCTGTGCATAGCCTGGAACTGTGGCCTGGAGCCGGCCCTCTTAGACATGCACTGGACACCCCTGTCACAGCACATTAGTGTAACGGCCAACGGTTCATCCTTCTGTGCATAGCCTGGAACCGTGGCTTGGAGCTGGCCCTCTTAGACATGCACTGGACACCCCTGTCCCAGCACATTAGTGTAACAGCCAGCGGTTCTGCCTTCTGTGCATAGCCTGGAACCGTGGCTTGGAGACGGCCCTCTCAGACATGCGCTGGACACCCCTGTCCCAGCACATTAGTGTAACGGCCAGCGGTTCTACCTACTGTGCATAGCCTGGAACCTTGGCTTGGAGACGGCCCTCTTAGACATGCACTGGACACCCCTGTCCTAGCACATTAGTGTAACGGCCAGCGGTTCTACCTTCTGTGCATAGCATGGAACCGTTGCCTGGAGCCGGCCCTCTTAGACATACACTGGACACCCCTGTCCTAGCACATTAGTGTAACGGCCAGCGGTTCTACCTTCTGTGCATAGCCTGGAACCGTGGCTTGGAGCCGGCCCTCTTAGACATGCACTGGACACCCCTGTCCCAGCACATTAGTGTAACGGCCAGCGGTTCTACCTTCTGTGCATAGCCTGGAACCGTGACCTGGAGCCGGCCCTCTTAGACATGCACTGGACACCCCTGTCCTAGCACATTAGTGTAACGGCCAGCGGTTCATCCTTCTGTGCATAGCCTGGAACCGTGTCTTGGAGCCGGCCCTCTTAGACATGCACTGGACACCCCTGTCCCAGCACATTAGTGTAACGGCCAGCGGTTCTACCTTCTGTGCATAGCCTGGAACCGTGGCCTGGAGCCGGCCCTCTTAGACATGCACTGGACACCCCTGTCCTAGCACATTAATGTAACGGCCAGCGGTTCATCCTTCTGTGCACAGCCTGGAACCGTGTCTTGGAGCCGGCCCTCTTAGACATGCACTGGACTCCCCTGTCCCAGCACATTAGTGTAACGGCCAGCGGTTCTCCCTTCTGTGGAGAGCCTGGAACCGTGGCTTGGAGCTGGCCCCCTTAGACATGCACTGGACACCCCTGTCCCCGCACATTAGTTTAACGGCCAGCGGTTCTACCTTCTGTGCATAGCCTGGAACCGTGGCTTGGAGACGGCCCTCTTAGATATGCACTGGACACCCCTGTCCCAGCACATTAGTGTAACGGCCAGTGGTTCTACCTACTGTGCATAGCCTGGAACCGTGGCTTGGTGCCGGCCCTCTTAGACATGCACTGGACACCCCTGTCCTAGCACATTAGTGTAACGGCCAGCGGTTCTACCTTCTGTGCATAGCCTGGAACCGTGGCCTGGAGCCGGCCCTCTTAGACATGCACTGGACACCCCTATCCCAGCACATTACTGTAACGGCCAGCGGTTCTACCTTCTGTGCATAGCCTGGAACCGTGGCCTGGAGCCGGCCCTCTTAGACATGCACTGGCACCCCTGTCCCAGCACATTAGTGTAACGGCCAGCGGTTCTACCTTCTGTGCGTAGCCTGGAACCGTGTCTTGGAGCCGGCCCTCTTAGACATACACTGGACACCCCTGTCCCAGCACATTAATGTAACGGCCAGGGGTTCTACCTTCTGTGGATAGCCTGGAACCGTGGGCCCTCTTAGACATGCACTGGACACCCCTGTCCTAGCACATTAGTGTAACAGGCAGCGGTTCTACCTTCTGTGCATAGCCTAGAACCGTGGCTGGGAGCCGGCCGTCTTAGACATGCACTGGACACCCCTGTCCCAGCACATTAGTGTAACGGCCAGCGGTTCTACCTTCTGTGCATAGCCTGGAACCGTGGCTTGGAGCCGGCCCTCTTAGACATGCACTGGACACCCCTGTCCCAGCACATTAGTGTAACGGCCAGCGGTTCTACCTTCTGTGCATAGCCTAGAACCGTGGCTTGGAGCCGGCCCTCTTAGACATGCACTGGACACCCCTGTCCTAGAACATTAGTCTAACGGCCAGCAGTTCTACCTTCATTTGCATAGCCTGGAACCGTGGCTTGGAGACGACCCTCTTAGACATGCGCTGGACACCCCTGTCCCAGCACATTAGTGTAACGGCCAGCGGTTCTATCTTCTTTGCATAGCCTGGAACCGTTGTCAGGAGACGGCCCTCTTAGACATGCACTGGACACCCCTATACTAGCACATTAGTGTAACGGCCAGCGGTTCTACCTTCTGCGGATAGCCTGGAACTGTGGCTTGGAGCGGGCCCTCTTAGACATGCACTGGACACCCCTATCTTAGCACATTAGTGTAACGGCCAGCGGTTCTACCTTCTGCGGATAGCCTAGAACTGTGGCTTGGAGTCGTCCCTCTTAGACATCCACTGGACACCCCTGTCCCAGCACATTAGTGTAACAGCCAGCGGTTCTACCGTCTGTGGATAGCCTGGAACCGTACCCTGGAGCCGGGCCTCTTAGACATGCACTGGACTCCCCTGTCCCAACACATTAGTGTAACGGCCAACGGTTCAACCTTCTGTGCATAGCCTGGAACCGTGGCTTGGAGCCAGCCCTCTTAGACATGCACTGGACACCCCTGTCCCAGCACATTAGTGTAACGGCCAGCGGTTCTACCTTCTGTGCATAGCCTGGAACTGTGGCCTGGAGCCGGCCCTCTTAGACATGCACTGGACACCCCTGTCACAGCACATTAGTGTAACGGCCAACGGTTCATCCTTCTGTGCATAGCCTGGAACCGTGGCTTGGAGCTGGCCCTCTTAGACATGCACTGGACACCCCTGTCCCAGCACATTAGTGTAACGGCCAGCGGTTCTGCCTTCTGTGCATAGCCTGGAACCGTGGCTTGGAGACGGCCCTCTCAGACATGCACTGGACACCCCTGTCCCAGCACATTAGTGTAACGGCCAGCGGTTCTACCTTCTGTGCATAGCCTGGAACCGTGGCTTGGAGCCGGCCCTCTTAGACATGCACTGGACACCCCTATCCTAGCACATTAGTGTAACGGCCAGCGGTTCCACCTTCTGCGGATAGCCCAGAACTGTGGCTTGGAGTCGGCCCTCTTAGACATGCACTGGACACCCCTGTCCCAGCACATTAGTGTAACAGCCAGCGGTTGTACCGTCTGTGGATAGCCTGGAACCGTACCCTGGAGCCGGGCCTCTTAGACATGCACTGGACACCCCTATCCCAGCACATTAGTGTAACGGCCAGCGGTTCTACCTTCTGTGCATAGCCTGGAACTGTGGCTTGGAGCCGGCCCTCTTAGACATGTACTGGACACCCCTGTCCCAGCACATTAGTGTAACGGCCAGCTATTCTACCGTCTGTGGATAGCCTGGAACCGTACCCTGGAGCCGGGCCTCTTAGACATGCACTGGACACCCCTATCCTAGCACATTAGTGTAACGGCCAGCGGTTCTACCTTCTGCGGATAGCCTGGAACTGTGGCTTGGAGCCGGCACTCTTAGACATGCACTGGACACCCCTATCCTAGCACATTAGTGTAACGGCCAGCGGTTCTACCTTCTGCGGATAGCCTAGAACTGTGGCTTGGAGTCGTCCCTCTTAGACATGCACTGGACACCCCTGTCCCAGCACATTAGTGTAACAGCCAGCGGTTGTACCGTCTGTGGATAGCCTGGAACCGTACCCTGGAGCCGGGCCTCTTAGACATGCACTGGACACCCCTATCCCAGCACATTAGTGTAACGGCCAGCGGTTCTACCTTCTGTGCATAGCCTGGAACTGTGGCTTGGAGCCGGCCCTCTTAGACATGTACTGGACACCCCTGTACCAGCACATTAGTGTAACGGCCAGCGGTTCTACCTTCTGTGCATAGCCTGGAACCGTGGATTGGAGCCGGCCCTCTTAGACATGCACTGGACACCCCTATCCTAGCACATTAGTGTAACGGCCAGCGGTTCCACCTTCTGCGGATAGCCCAGAAATGTGGCTTGGAGTCGGCCCTCTTAGACATGCATTGGACACCCCTGTCCTAGAACATTAGTGTAACGGCCAGCAGTTCTACCTTCATTTGCATAGCCTGAAACCGTGGCTTGGAGACGACCCTCTTAGACATGCGCTGGACACCCCTGTCCCAGCACATTAGTGTAACGGCCAGCGGTTCTATCTTCTGTGCATAGCCTGGAACCGTTGTCAGGAGCCGGGCCTCTCAGACATGCACTGGACACCCCTATCCTAGCACATTAGTGTAACGGCCAGCGGTTCTACCTTCTGCGGATAGCCTGGAACTGTGGCTTGGAGCCGGCCCTCTTAGACATGCACTGGACACCCCTATCCTAGCACATTAGTGTAACGGCCAGCGGTTCTACCTTCTGCGGATAGCCTAGAACTGTGGCTTGGAGTCGTCCCTCTTAGACATGCACTGGACACCCCTGTCCCAGCACATTAGTGTAACAGCCAGCGGTTCTACCGTCTGTGGATAGCCTGGAACCGTATCCTGGAGCCGGGCCTCTTAGACATGCACTGGACACCCCTATCCCAGCACATTAGTGTAACGGCCAGCGGTTCTACCTTCTGTGCATAGCCTGGAACTGTGGCTTGGAGCCGGCCCTCTTAGACATGTACTGGACACCCCTGTACCAGCACATTAGTGTAACGGCCAGCGGTTCTGCCTTCTGTGCATAGCCTGGAACCGTGGTTTGGAGCCGGCCCTCTTAGACATGCACTGGACACCCCTGTCCCAGCACATTAGTGTAACGGCCAGCGGTTCTACCTTCTGTGCATAGCCTGGAACCGTTGCCTGAAGCCGGCCCTCTTAGACATGCACTGGACACCCCTGTTCCAACACATTAGGGTAACGGCCAGCGGTTCTACCTCCTGGGCATAGCCTGGAACCGTGGCTTGGAGACGGCCCTTTTAGACATGCACTGGACACCCCTCTCCCAGCACATTAGTGTAACGGCCAGCGGTTCTACCTTCTGTGCAGAGCCTAGAACCGTGGCCTGGAGCCGGCCCTCTTAGACATGCACTGGACACCCCTGTCCCAGCACATTAGTGTAACGGCCAGCGGATCTACCTTCTATGCATAGCCTGGAACCATGGCTTGGACCAGGCCCTCTTAGACATGCACTGGACACCCCTGTCCCAGCACATTAGCGTAACGGCCAGCGGTTCTACCTTCTGTGCATAGCCTGGAACCGTGGCCTGGAGCCGGCCCTCTTAGACATGCACTGGACAACCCTGTTCTAGCACATTAGTGTAACGGCCAGCGGTTCTACCTTCTGTGCATAGCCTGAAACTGTGGCTTGGAGTCGGCCCTCTTAGACATGCACTGGACATCCCTGTCCCAGCACATTAGTGTAACGGCCAGCGGTTCTACCTACTGTGCATAGCCTGGAACCGTGGCTTGGAGAGGGCCCTCTTAGACATGCACTGGACACCCCTGTCCTAGCACATTAGTGTAACGGCCAGCGGTTCTACCTTCTGTGCATAGCATGGAACCGTTGCCTGGAGCCGGCCCTCTTAGACATACACTGGACACCCCTGTCCTAGCACATTAGTGTAACGGCCAGCGGTTCTACCTTCTGTGCATAGCCTGGAACCGTGGCTTGGAGCCGGCCCTCTTAGACATGCACTGGACACCCCTGTCCCAGCACATTAGTGTAACGGCCAGCGGTTCTACCTTCTGTGCATAGCCTGGAACCGTGACCTGGAGCCGGCCCTCTTAGACATGCACTTGACACCCCTGTCCTAGCACATTAGTGTAACGGCCAGCGGTTCATCCTTCTGTGCATAGCCTGGAACCGTGTCTTGGAGCCGGCCCTCTTAGACATGCACTGGACACCCCTGTCCCAGCACATTAGTGTAACGGCCAGCGGTTCTACCTTCTGTGCATAGCCTGGAACCGTGGCCTGGAGCCGGCCCTCTTAGAGATGCACTGGACACCCCTGTCCTAGCACATTAATGTAACGGCCAGCGGTTCATCCTTCTGTGCATAGCCTGGAACCGTGTCTTGGAGCCGGCCCTCTTAGACATGCACTGGACTCCCCTGTCCCAACACATTAGTGTAACGGCCAGCGGTTCTCCCTTCTGTGGAGAGCCTGGAACCGTGGCTTGGAGCCGGCCCCCTTAGACATGCACTGGACACCCCTGTCCCCACACATTAGTGTAATGGCCAGCGGTTCTACCTTCTGTGCATAGCCTGGAACCGTGGCTTGGAGACGGCCCTCTTAGATATGCACTGGACACCCCTGTCCCAGCACATTAGTGTAACGGCCAGCGGTTCTACCTACTGTGCATAGCCTGGAACCGTGGCTTGGTGCCGGCCCTCTTAGACATGCACTGGACACCCCTGTCCTAGCACATTAGTGTAACGGCCAGCGGTTCTACCTTCTGTGCATAGCCTGGAACCGTGACCTGGAGCCGCCCTCTTAGACATGCACTGGACACCCCTATCCCAGCACATTACTGTAACGGACAGCGGTTCTACCTTCTGTGCATAGCCTGGAACCGTGGCCTGGAGCCGGCCCTCTTAGACATGCACTGGCACCCCTGTCCCAGCACATTAGTGTAACGGCCAGCGGTTCTACCTTCTGTGCGTAGCCTGGAACCGTGTCTTGGAGCCGGCCCTCTTAGACATACACTGGACACCCCTGTCCCAGCACATTAATGTAACGGCCAGGGGTTCTACCGTCTGTGGATAGCCTGGAACCGTGGGCCCTCTTAGACATGCACTGGACACCCCTGTCCTAGCACATTAGTGTAACAGGCAGCGGTGCTACCTTCTGTGCATAGCCTAGAACCGTGGCTTGGAGCCGGCCGTCTTAGACATGCACTGGACACCCCTGTCCCAGCACATTAGTGTAACGGCCAGCGGTTCTACCTTCATTTGCATAGCCTGGAACCGTGGCTTGGAGAGGACCCTCTTAGACATGCGCTGGACACCCCTGTCTCAGCACATTAGTGTAACGGCCAGCGGTTCTATCTTCTGTGCATAGCCTGGAACCGTTGTCAGGAGACGGCCCTCTTAGACATGTACTGGACACCCCTGTCCCAGCACATTAGTGTAACGGCCAGCTATTCTACCGTCTGTGGATAGCCTGGAACCGTACCCTGGAGCCGGGCCTCTTAGACATGCACTGGACACCCCTATCCTAGCACATTAGTGTAACGGCCAGCGGTTCTACCTTCTGCGGATAGCCTGGAACTGTGGCTTGGAGCCGGCACTCTTAGACATGCACTGGACACCCCTATCCTAGCACATTAGTGTAACGGCCAGCGGTTCTACCTTCTGCGGATAGCCTAGAACTGTGGCTTGGAGTCGTCCCTCTTAGACATGCACTGGACACCCCTGTCCCAGCACATTAGTGTAACAGCCAGCGGTTGTACCGTCTGTGGATAGCCTGGAACCGTACCCTGGAGCCGGGCCTCTTAGACATGCACTGGACACCCCTATCCCAGCACATTAGTGTAACGGCCAGCGGTTCTACCTTCTGTGCATAGCCTGGAACTGTGGCTTGGAGCCGGCCCTCTTAGACATGTACTGGACACCCCTGTACCAGCACATTAGTGTAACGGCCAGCGGTTCTACCTTCTGTGCATAGCCTGGAACCGTGGCTTGGAGCCGGCCCTCTTAGACATGCACTGGACACCCCTATCCTAGCACATTAGTGTAACGGCCAGCGGTTCCACCTTCTGCGGATAGCCCAGAACTGTGGCTTGGAGTCGGCCCTCTTAGACATGCACTGGACACCCCTGTCCCAGCACATTAGTGTAACAGCCAGCGGTTCTACCGTCTGTGGATAGCCTGGAACCGTACCCTGGATCCGGGCCTCTTAGACATGCACTGGACACCCCTATCCCAGCACATTAGTGTAACGGCCAGCGGTTCTACCTTCTGTGCATAGCCTGGAACTGTGGCTTGGAGCCGGCCCTCTTAGACATGTACTGGACACCCCTGTACCAGCACATTAGTGTAACGGCCAGCGGTTCTGCCTTCTGTGCATAGCCTGGAACCGTGGCTTGGAGCCGGCCCTCTTAGACATGCACTGGACACCCCTGTCCCAGCACATTAGTGTAACGGCCAGCGGTTCTACCTTCTGTGCATAGCCTGGAACCGTTGCCTGAAGCCGGCCCTCTTAGACATGCACTGGACACCCCTGTCCCAACACATTAGTGTAACGGCCAGCGGTTCTACCTCCTGGGCATAGCCTGGAACCGTGGCTTGGAGACGGCCCTTTTAGACATGCACTGGACACTCCTCTCCCAGCACATTAGTGTAACGGCCAGCGGTTCTACCTTCTGTGCAGAGCCTAGAACCGTGGCCTGGAGCCGGCCCTCTTAGACATGCACTGGCACCCCTGTCCCAGCACATTAGTGTAACGGCCAGCGGTTCTACCTTCTGTGCGTAGCCTGGAACCGTGTCTTGGAGCCGGCCCTCTTAGACATACACTGGACACCCCTGTCCCAGCACATTAATGTAACGGCCAGGGGTTCTACCGTCTGTGGATAGCCTGGAACCGTGGGCCCTCTTAGACATGCACTGGACACCCCTGTCCTAGCACATTAGTGTAACAGGCAGCGGTGCTACCTTCTGTGCATAGCCTAGAACCGTGGCTTGGAGCCGGCCGTCTTAGACATGCACTGGACACCCCTGTCCCAGCACATTAGTGTAACGGCCAGCGGTTCTACCTTCATTTGCATAGCCTGGAACCGTGGCTTGGAGCCGGCCCTCTTAGACATGCACTGGACACCCCTATCCTAGCACATTAGTGTAACGGCCAGCGGTTCCACCTTCTGCGGATAGCCCAGAACTGTGGCTTGGAGTCGGCCCTCTTAGACATGCACTGGACACCCCTGTCCCAGCACATTAGTGTAACAGCCAGCGGTTCTACCGTCTGTGGATAGCCTGGAACCGTACCCTGGATCCGGGCCTCTTAGACATGCACTGGACACCCCTATCCCAGCACATTAGTGTAACGGCCAGCGGTTCTACCTTCTGTGCATAGCCTGGAACTGTGGCTTGGAGCCGGCCCTCTTAGACATGTACTGGACACCCCTGTACCAGCACATTAGTGTAACGGCCAGCGGTTCTGCCTTCTGTGCATAGCCTGGAACCGTGGCTTGGAGCCGGCCCTCTTAGACATGCACTGGACACCCCTGTCCCAGCACATTAGTGTAACGGCCAGCGGTTCTACCTTCTGTGCATAGCCTGGAACCGTTGCCTGAAGCCGGCCCTCTTAGACATGCACTGGACACCCCTGTCCCAACACATTAGTGTAACGGCCAGCGGTTCTACCTCCTGGGCATAGCCTGGAACCGTGGCTTGGAGACGGCCCTTTTAGACATGCACTGGACACTCCTCTCCCAGCACATTAGTGTAACGGCCAGCGGTTCTACCTTCTGTGCAGAGCCTAGAACCGTGGTCTGGAGCCGGCCCTCTTAGACATGCACTGGACACCCCTGTCCCAGCACATTAGTGTAACGGCCAGCGGATCTACCTTCTGTGCATAGCCTGGAACCATGGCTTGGACCAGGCCCTCTTAGACATGCACTGGACACCCCTGTCCCAGCACATTAGCGTAATGGCCAGCGGTTCTACCTTCTGTGCATAGCCTGGAACCGTGGCCTGGGGCCGGCCCTCTTAGACATGCACTGGACAACCCTGTTCTAGCACATTAGTGTAACGCCAGCGGTTCTACCTTCTGTGCATAGCCTGGAACTGTGGCCTGGACCCGGCCCTCTTAGACATGCACTGGACACCCCTCTCCCAGCACATTAGTGTAACGGCCAGCGTTTCTACCTTCTGTGCAAAGCCTGGAACCGTGGCTGGGAGCTGGCCCTCTTAGACATGCACTGGACACCCCTGTCCCAGCACATTAGTGTAACGGCCAGCGGTTCCAACTTCTGTGCATAGCCTGGAACCGTGGCCTGGGCCGGCCCTCTCAGACATGCACTGGACACCCCTGTCCCAGCACATTAGTGTAACGGCCAGCGGTTCTACCTTCTGTGCATAGCCTGGAACCGTTGCCTGGAGCTGGCCCTCTTAGACATGCACTGGACACCCCTGTCCCAGCACATTAGTGTAACGGCCAGCGGTTCTACCTTCTGTGCATAGCCTGGAACCGTTGCCTGGAGTCGGCCCTCTTAGACATGCACTGGACACCCCTTGTCCCAGCACATTAGTGTAACAGCCAGCTGTTCTACCGTCTGTGGATAGCCTGGAACCGTACCCTGGAGCCGGGCCTCTTAGACATGCACTGGACACCCCTATCCTAGCACATTAGTGTAACGGCCAGCGGTTTTACCTTCAGCGGATAGCCTGGAACTGTGGCTTGGAGCCGGCCCTCTTAGACATGCACTGGACACCCCTATCCTAGCACATTAGTGTAACGGCCAGCGGTTCTACCTTCTGTGCATAGCCTGGAACCGTGGCTTGGAGCCGGCCCTCTTAGACATGCACTGGACACCCCTGTCCTAGCACATTAGTGTAACGGCCAGCGGTTCTACCTTCTGTGCATAGCCTGGAACCGTTGCTTGGAGCCGGCCCTCTTAGGCATGCACTGGACACCCCTGTCCCAGCACATTAGTGTAACGGCCAACGGTTCAACCTTCTGTGCATAGCCTGGAACCGTGGCTTGGAGCCGGCCCTCTTAGACATGCACTGGACACCCCTGTCCCAGCACATTAGTGTAACGGCCAGCAGTTCTACCTTCTGTGCATAGCCTGGAACTGTGGCCTGGAGCCGGCCCTCTTAGACATGCACTGGAAACCCCTGTCACAGCACATTAGTGTAACGGCCAACGGTTCATCCTTCTGTGCATAGCCTGGAACCGTGGCTTGGAGCTGGCCCTCTTAGACATGCACTGGACACCCCTGTCCCAGCACATTAGTGTAACGGCCAGCGGTTCTGCCTTCTGTGCATAGCCTGGAACCGTGGCTTGGAGACGGCCCTCTCAGACATGCACTGGACACCCCTGTCCCAGCACATTAGTGTAACGGCCAGCGGTTCTACCTACTGTGCATAGCCTGGAACCTTGGCTTGGAGACGGCCCTCTTAGACATGCACTGGACACCCCTGTCCTAGCACATTAGTGTAACGGCCAGCGGTTCTACCTTCTGTGCATAGCATGGAACCGTTGCCTGGAGCCGGCCCTCTTAGACATACACTGGACACCCCTGTCCTAGCACATTAGTGTAACGGCCAGCGGTTCTACCTTCTGTGCATAGCCTGGAACCGTGTCTTGGAGCCGGCCCTCTTAGACATGCACTGGACACCCCTGTCCCAGCATATTAGTGTAACGGCCAGCGGTTCTACCTTCTGTGCATAGCCTGGAACCGTGGCCTGGAGCCGGCCCTCTTAGACATGCACTGGACACCCCTGTCCTAGCACATTAATGTAACGGCCAGCGGTTCATCCTTCTGTGCATAGCCTGGAACCGTGTCTTGGAGCCGGCCCTCTTAGACATGCACTGGACTCCCCTGTCCCAACACATTAGTGTAACGGCCAGCGGTTCTCCCTTCTGTGGAGAGCCTGGACCTGTGGCTTGGAGCCGGCCCCCTTAGACATGCACTGGACACCCCTGTCCCCACACATTAGTGTAACGGCCAGCGGTTCTACCTTCTGTGCATAGCCTGGAACCGTGGCTTGGAGACGGCCCTCTTAGATATGCACTGGACACCCCTGTCCCAGCACATTAGTGTAACGGCCAGCGGTTCTACCTACTGTGCATAGCCTGGAACCGTGGCTTGGTGCCGGCCCTCTTAGACATGCACTGGACACCCCTGTCCTAGCACATTAGTGTAACGGCCAGCGGTTCTACCTTCTGTGCATAGCCTGGAACCGTGACCTGGAGCCACCCTCTTAGACATGCACTGGACACCCCTATCCCAGCACATTACTGTAACGGACAGCGGTTCTACCTTCTGTGCATAGCCCGGAACCGTGGCCTGGAGCCGGCCCTCTTAGACATGCACTGGCACCCCTGTCCCAGCACATTAGTGTAACGGCCAGCGGTTCTACCTTCTGTGCGTAGCCTGGAACCGTGTCTTGGAGCCGGCCCTCTTAGACATACACTGGACACCCCTGTCCCAGCACATTAATGTAACGGCCAGGGGTTCTACCGTCTGTGGATAGCCTGGAACCGTGGGCCCTCTTAGACATGCACTGGACACCCCTGTCCTAGCACATTAGTGTAACAGGCAGCGGTGCTACCTTCTGTGCATAGCCTAGAACCGTGGCTTGGAGCCGGCCGTCTTAGACATGCACTGGACACCCCTGTCCCAGCACATTAGTGTAACGGCCAGCGGTTCTACCTTCTGTGCATAGCCTGGAACCGTGGCTTGGAGCCGGCCCTCTTAGACATGCACTGGACACCCCTGTCCCAGCACATTAGTGTAACGGCCAGCGGTTCTACCTTCTGTGCATAGCCTAGAACCGTGGCTTGGAGCCGGCCCTCTTAGACATGCACTGGACACCCCTGTCCTAGAACATTAGTGTAACGGCCAGCAGTTCTACCTTCATTTGCATAGCCTGGAACCGTGGCTTGGAGAGGACCCTCTTAGACATGCTCTGGACACCCCTGTCTCAGCACATTAGTGTAACGGCCAGCGGTTCTATCTTCTGTGCATAGCCTGGAACCGTTGTCAGGAGACGGCCCTCTTAGATATGTACTGGACACCCCTGTCCCAGCACATTAGTGTAACGGCCAGCTATTCTACCGTCTGTGGATAGCCTGGAACCGTACCCTGGAGCCGGGCCTCTTAGACATGCACTGGACACCCCTATCCTAGCACATTAGTGTAACGGCCAGCGGTTCTACCTTCTGCGGATAGCCTGGAACTGTGGCTTGGAGCCGGCACTCTTAGACATGCACTGGACACCCCTATCCTAGCACATTAGTGTAACGGCCAGCGGTTCTACCTTCTGCGGATAGCCTAGAACTGTGGCTTGGAGTCGTCCCTCTTAGACATGCACTGGACACCCCTGTCCCAGCACATTAGTGTAACAGCCAGCGGTTGTACCGTCTGTGGATAGCCTGGAACCGTACCCTGGAGCCGGGCCTCTTAGACATGCACTGGACACCCCTATCCCAGCACATTAGTGTAACGGCCAGCGGTTCTACTTTCTGTGCATAGCCTGGAACTGTGGCTTGGAGCCGGCCCTCTTAGACATGTACTGGACACCCCTGTACCAGCACATTAGTGTAACGGCCAGCGGTTCTACCTTCTGTGCATAGCCTGGAACCGTGGCTTGGAGCCGGCCCTCTTAGACATGCACTGGACACCCCTATCCTAGCACATTAGTGTAACGGCCAGCGGTTCCACCTTCTACGGATAGCCCAGAACTGTGGCTTGGAGTCGGCCCTCTTAGACATGCACTGGACACCCCTGTCCCAGCACATTAGTGTAACAGCCAGCGGTTCTACCGTCTGTGGATAGCCTGGAACCGTACCCTGGATCCGGGCCTCTTAGACATGCACTGGACACCCCTATCCCAGCACATTAGTGTAACGGCCAGCGGTTCTGCCTTCTGTGCATAGCCTGGAACCGTGGCTTGGAGCCGGCCCTCTTAGACATGCACTGGACACCCCTGTCCCAGCACATTAGTGTAACGGCCAGCGGTTCTACCTTCTGTGCATAGCCTGGAACCGTGGCTTGGAGACGGCCCTTTTAGACATGCACTGGACACCCCTCTCCCAGCACATTAGTGTAACGGCCAGCGGTTCTACCTTCTGTGCAGAGCCTAGAACCGTGGCCTGGAGCCGGCCCTCTTAGACATGCACTGGACACCCCTGTCCCAGCACATTAGTGTAACGGCCAGCGGATCTACCTTCTGTGCATAGCCTGGAACCATGGCTTGGACCAGGCCCTCTTAGACATGCACTGGACACCCCTGTCCCAGCACATTAGCGTAACGGCCAGCGGTTCTACCTTCTGTGCATAGCCTGGAACCGTGGCCTGGAGCCGGCCCTCTTAGACATGCACTGGACACCCCTGTCCCAGCACATTAGTGTAACGGCCAGCGGATCTACCTTCTGTGCATAGCCTGGAACCATGGCTTGGACCAGGCCCTCTTAGACATGCACTGGACACCCCTGTCCCAGCACATTAGCGTAACGGCCAGCGGTTCTACCTTCTGTGCATAGCCTGGAACCGTGGCCTGGGCCGGCCCTCTCAGACATGCACTGGACACCCCTGTCCCAGCACATTAGTGTAACGGCCAGCGGTTCTACCTTCTGTGCATAGCCTGGAACCGTTGCCTGGAGCTGGCCCTCTTAGACATGCACTGGACACCCCTGTCCCAGCACATTAGTGTAACAGCCAGCTGTTCTACCGTCTGTGGATAGCCTGGAACCGTACCCTGGAGCCGGGCCTCTTAGACATGCACTGGACACCCCTATCCTAGCACATTAGTGTAACGGCCAGCGGTTTTACCTTCAGCGGATAGCCTGGAACTGTGGCTTGGAGCCGGCCCTCTTAGACATGCACTGGACACCCCTATCCTAGCACATTAGTGTAACGGCCAGCGGTTCTACCTTCTGTGCATAGCCTGGAACCGTGGCTTGGAGCCGGCCCTCTTAGACATGCACTGGACACCCCTGTCATAGCACATTAGTGTAACGGCCAGCGGTTCTACCTTCTGTGCATAGCCTGGAACCGTTGCTTGGAGCCGGCCCTCTTAGGCATGCACTGGACACCCCTGTCCCAGCACATTAGTGTAACGGCCAACGGTTCAACCTTCTGTGCATAGCCTGGAACCGTGGCTTGGAGCCGGCCCTCTTAGACATGCACTGGACACCCCTGTCCCAGCACATTAGTGTAACGGCCAGCGGTTCTACCTTCTGTGCATAGCCTGGAACTGTGGCCTGGAGCCGGCCCTCTTAGACATGCACTGGAAACCCCTGTCACAGCACATTAGTGTAACGGCCAACGGTTCATCCTTCTGTGCATAGCCTGGAACCGTGGCTTGGAGCTGGCCCTCTTAGACATGCACTGGACACCCCTGTCCCAGCACATTAGTGTAACGGCCAGCGGTTCTGCCTTCTGTGCATAGCCTGGAACCGTGGCTTGGAGACGGCCCTCTCAGACATGCACTGGACACCCCTGTCCCAGCACATTAGTGTAACGGCCAGCGGTTCTACCTACTGTGCATAGCCTGGAACCTTGGCTTGGAGACGGCCCTCTTAGACATGCACTGGACACCCCTGTCCTAGCACATTAGTGTAACGGCCAGCGGTTCTACCTTCTGTGCATAGCATGGAACCGTTGCCTGGAGCCGGCCCTCTTAGACATACACTGGACACCCCTGTCCTAGCACATTAGTGTAACGGCCAGCGGTTCTACCTTCTGTGCATAGCCTGGAACCGTGGCTTGGAGCCGGCCCTCTTAGACATGCACTGGACACCCCTGTCCCAGCACATTAGTGTAACGGCCAGCGGTTCTACCTTCTGTGCATAGCCTGGAACCGTGACCTGGAGCCGGCCCTCTTAGACATGCACTGGACACCCCTGTCCTAGCACATTAGTGTAAAGGCCAGCGGTTCATCCTTCTGTGCATAGCCTGGAACCGTGTCTTGGAGCCGGCCCTCTTAGACATGCACTGGACACCCCTGTCCCAGCACATTAGTGTAACGGCCAGCGGTTCTCCCTTCTGTGGAGAGCCTGGAACCGTGGCTTGGAGCTGGCCCCCTTAGACATGCACTGGACACCCCTGTCCCCGCACATTAGTTTAACGGCCAGCGGTTCTACCTTCTGTGCATAGCCTGGAACCGTGGCTTGGAGACGGCCCTCTTAGATATGCACTGGACACCCCTGTCCCAGCACATTAGTGTAACGGCCAGCGGTTCTACCTACTGTGCATAGCCTGGAACCGTGGCTTGGTGCCGGCCCTCTTAGACATGCACTGGACACCCCTGTCCTAGCACATTAGTGTAACGGCCAGAGGTTCTACCTTCTGTGCATAGCCTGGAACCGTGGCCTGGAGCCGGCCCTCTTAGACATGCACTGGACACCCCTATCCCAGCACATTACTGTAACGGCCAGCGGTTCTACCTTCTGTGCATAGCCTGGAACCGTGGCCTGGAGCCGGCCCTCTTAGACATGCACTGGCACCCCTGTCCCAGCACATTAGTGTAACGGCCAGCGGTTCTACCTTCTGTGCGTAGCCTGGAACCGTGTCTTGGAGCCGGCCCTCTTAGACATACACTGGACACCCCTGTCCCAGCACATTAATGTAACGGCCAGGGGTTCTACCTTCTGTGGATAGCCTGGAACCGTGGGCCCTCTTAGACATGCACTGGACACCCCTGTCCTAGCACATTAGTGTAACAGGCAGCGGTTCTACCTTCTGTGCATAGCCTAGAACCGTGGCTGGGAGCCGGCCGTCTTAGACATGCACTGGACACCCCTGTCCCAGCACATTAGTGTAACGGCCAGCGGTTCTACCTTCTGTGCATAGCCTGGAACCGTGGCTTGGAGCCGGCCCTCTTAGACATGCACTGGACACCCCTGTCCCAGCACATTAGTGTAACAGCCAGCGGTTCTACCTTCTGTGCATAGCCTAGAACCGTGGCTTGGAGCCGGCCCTCTTAGACATGCACTGGACACCCCTGTCCTAGAACATTAGTGTAACGGCCAGCAGTTCTACCTTCATTTGCATAGCCTGGAACCGTGGCTTGGAGACGACCCTCTTAGACATGCGCTGGACATCCTGTCCCAGCACATTAGTGTAACGGCCAGTGGTTCTATCTTCTGTGCATAGCCTGGAACCGTTGTCAGGAGACGGCCCTCTTAGACATGCACTGGACACCCCTATCCTAGCACATTAGTGTAACGGCCAGCGGTTCTACCTTCTGCGGATAGCCTGGAACTGTGGCTTGGAGCGGGCCCTCTTAGACATGCACTGGACACCCCTATCTTAGCACATTAGTGTAACGGCCAGCGGTTCTACGTTCTGCGGATAGCCTAGAACTGTGGCTTGGAGTCGTCCCTCTTAGACATGCACTGGACACCCCTGTCCCAGCACATTAGTGTAACAGCCAGCGGTTCTACCGTCTGTGGATAGCCTGGAACCGTACCCTGGAGCCGGGCCTCTTAGACATGCACTGGACTCCCCTGTCCCAGCACATTAGTGTAACGGCCAACGGTTCAACCTTCTTTGCATAGCCTGGAACCGTGGCTTGGAGCCAGCCCTCTTAGACATGCACTGGACACCCCTGTCCCAGCACATTAGTGTAACGGCCAGCGGTTCTACCTTCTGTGCATAGCCTGGAACTGTGGCCTGGAGCCGGCCCTCTTAGACATGCACTGGACACCCCTGTCACAGCACATTAGTGTAACGGCCAACGGTTCATCCTTCTGTGCATAGCCTGGAACCGTGGCTTGGAGCTGGCCCTCTTAGACATGCACTGGACACCCCTGTCCCAGCACATTAGTGTAACGGCCAGCGGTTCTGCCTTCTGTGCATAGCCTGGAACCGTGGCTTGGAGACGGCCCTCTCAGACATGCACTGGACACCCCTGTCCCAGCACATTAGTGTAACGGCCAGCGGTTCTACCTTCTGTGCATAGCCTGGAACCGTGGCTTGGAGCCGGCCCTCTTAGACATGCACTGGACACCCCTATCCTAGCACATTAGTGTAACGGCCAGCGGTTCCACCTTCTGCGGATAGCCCAGAACTGTGGCTTGGAGTCGGCCCTCTTAGACATGCACTGGACACCCCTGTCCCAGCACATTAGTGTAACAGCCAGCGGTTCTACCGTCTGTGGATAGCCTGGAACCGTACCCTGGATCCGGGCCTCTTAGACATGCACTGGACACCCCTATCCCAGCACATTAGTGTAACGGCCAGCGGTTCTACCTTCTGTGCATAGCCTGGAACTGTGGCTTGGAGCCGGCCCTCTTAGACATGTACTGGACACCCCTGTACCAGCACATTAGTGTAACGGCCAGCGGTTCTGCCTTCTGTGCATAGCCTGGAACCGTGGCTTGGAGCCGGCCCTCTTAGACATGCACTGGACACCCCTGTCCCAGCACATTAGTGTAACGGCCAGCGGTTCTACCTTCTGTGCATAGCCTGGAACCGTTGCCTGAAGCCGGCCCTCTTAGACATGCACTGGACACCCCTGTCCCAACACATTAGTGTAACGGCCAGCGGTTCTACCTCCTGGGCATAGCCTGGAACCGTGGCTTGGAGACGGCCCTTTTAGACATGCACTGGACACCCCTCTCCCAGCACATTAGTGTAACGGCCAGCGGTTCTACCTTCTGTGCAGAGCCTAGAACCGTGGCCTGGAGCCGGCCCTCTTAGACATGCACTGGACACCCCTGTCCCAGCACATTAGTGTAACGGCCAGCGGATCTACCTTCTGTGCATAGCCTGGAACCATGGCTTGGACCAGGCCCTCTTAGACATGCACTGGACACCCCTGTCCCAGCACATTAGCGTAACGGCCAGTGGTTCTACCTTCTGTGCATAGCCTGGAACCGTGGCCTGGAGCCGGCCCTCTTAGACATGCACTGGACAACCCTGTTCTAGCACATTAGTGTAACGGCCAGCGGTTCTACCTTCTGTGCATAGCCTGGAACTGTGGCCTGGACCCGGCCCTCTTAGACATGCACTGGACACCCCTCTCCCAGCACATTAGTGTAACGGCCAGGGTTTCTACCTTCTGTGCAAAGCCTGGAACCGTGGCTTGGAGCTGGCCCTCTTAGACATGCACTGGACACCCCTGTCCCAGCACATTAGTGTAACGGCCAGCGGTTCCAACTTCTGTGCATAGCCTGGAACCGTGGCCTGGGCCGGCCCTTTCAGAGATGCACTGGACACCCCTGTCCCAGCACATTAGTGTAACGGCCAGCGGTTCTACCTTCTGTGCATAGCCTGGAACCGTTGCCTGGAGCTGGCCCTCTTAGACATGCACTGGACACCCCTGTCCCAGCACATTAGTGTAATGGCCAGCGGTTCTACCTTCTGTGCATAGCCTGGAACCGTTGCCTGGAGTCGGCCCTCTTAGACATGCACTGGACACCCCTTGTCCCAGCACATTAGTGTAACAGCCAGCTGTTCTACCGTCTGTGGATAGCCTGGAACCGTACCCTGGAGCCGGGCCTCTTAGACATGCACTGGACACCCCTATCCTAGCACATTAGTGTAACGGCCAGCGGTTTTACCTTCTGCGGATAGCCTGGAACTGTGGCTTGGAGCCGGCCCTCTTAGACATGCACTGGACACCCCTATCCTAGCACATTAGTGTAACGGCCAGCGGTTCTACCTTCTGTGCATAGCCTGGAACCGTGGCTTGGAGCCGGCCCTCTTAGACATGCACTGGACACCCCTGTCCTAGAACATTAGTGTAACGGCCAGCGGTTCTATCTTCTGTGCATAGCCTGGAACCGTTGCTTGGAGCCGGCCCTCTTAGGCATGCACTGGACACCCCTGTCCCAGCACATTAGTGTAACGGCCAACGGTTCAACCTTCTGTGCATAGCCTGGAACCGTGGCTTGGAGCCGGCCCTCTTAGACATGCACTGGACACCCCTGTCCCAGCACATTAGTGTAACGGCCAGCGGTTCTACCTTCTGTGCATAGCCTGGAACTGTGGCCTGGAGCCGGCCCTCTTAGACATGCACTGGACACCCCTGTCAAAGCACATTAGTGTAACGGCCAACGGTTCATCCTTCTGTGCATAGCCTGGAACCGTGGCTTGGAGCTGGCCCTCTTAGACATGCACTGGACACCCCTGTCCCAGCACATTAGTGTAACGGCCAGCGGTTCTGCCTTCTGTGCATAGCCTGGAACCGTGGCTTGGAGACGGCCCTCTCAGACATGCACTGGACACCCCTGTCCCAGCACATTAGTGTAACGGCCAGCGGTTCTACCTACTGTGCATAGCCTGGAACCGTGGCTTGGAGACGGCCCTCTTAGACATGCACTGGACACCCCTGTCCTAGCACATTAGTGTAACGGCCAGCGGTTCTACCTTCTGTGCATAGCATGGAACCGTTGCCTGGAGCCGGCCCTCTTAGACATACACTGGACACCCCTGTCCTAGCACATTAGTGTAACGGCCAGCGGTTCTACCTTCTGTGCATAGCCTGGAACCGTGGCTTGGAGCCGGCCCTCTTAGACATGCACTGGACACCCCTGTCCCAGCACATTAGTGTAACGGCCAGCGGTTCTACCTTCTGTGCATAGCCTGGAACCGTGACCTGGAGCCGGCCCTCTTAGACATGCACTGGACACCCCTGTCCTAGCACATTAGTGTAACGGCCAGCGGTTCATCCTTCTGTGCATAGCCTGGAACAGTGTCTTGTAACCGGCCTTCTTAGACATGCACTGGTCACCCCTGTCCCAGCACATTAGTGTAACGGCCAGCGGTTCTACCTTCTGTGCATAGCCTGGAACCGTGGCCTGGAGCCGGCCCTCTTAGACATGCACTGGACACCCCTGTCCTAGCACATTAATGTAACGGCCAGCGGTTCATCCTTCTGTGCAAAGCCTGGAACCGTGTCTTGGAGCCGGCCCTCTTAGACATGCACTGGACTCCCCTGTCCCAGCACATAAGTGTAACGGCCAGCGGTTCTCCCTTCTGTGGAGAGCCTGGAACCGTGGCTTGGAGCCGGCCCCCTTAGACATGCACTGGACACCCCTGTCCTAGCACATTAGTGTAACGGCCAGCGGTTCTACCTTCTGTGCATAGCCTGGAACCGTGGCTTGGAGACGGCCCTCTTAGATATGCACTGGACACCCCTGTCCCAGCACATTAGTGTAACGGCCAGCGGTTCTACCTTCTGTGCATAGCCTGGAACCGTGGCTTGGTGCCGGCCCTCTTAGACATGCACTGGACACCCCTGTCCCAGCACATTAGTGTAACGGCCAGCGGTTCTACCTTCTGTGCATAGCCTGGAACAGTGACCTGGAGCCGGCCCTCTTAGACATGCACTGGACACCCCTGTCCTAGCACATTAGTGTAACGGCCAGCGGTTCATCCTTCTGTGCATAGCCTGGAACCGTGTCTTGGAGCTGGCCCTCTTAGACATGCACTGGACACCCCTGTCCCAGCACATTAGTGTAACGGCCAGCGGTTCTACCTTCTGTGCATAGCCTGGAATCGTGGCCTGGAGCCGGCCCTCTTAGACATGCACTGGACACCCCTGTCCTAGCACATTAGTGTAACGGCCAGCGGTTCATCCTTCTGTGCATAGCCTGGAACCGTGTCTTGGAGCCGGCCCTCTTAGACATGCACTGGACACCCCTGTCCCAGCACATTACTGTAACGGACAGCGGTTCTACCTTCTGTGCATAGCCTGGAACCGTGGCCTGGAGCCGGCCCTCTTAGACATGCACTGGCACCCCTGTCCCAACACATTAGTGTAACGGCCAGCGGTTCTACCTTCTGTGCGTAGCCTGGAACCGTGTCTTGGAGCCGGCCCTCTTAGACATACACTGGACACCCCTGTCCCAGCACATTAATGTAACGGCCAGGGGTTCTACCGTCTGTGGATAGCCTGGAACCGTGGGCCCTCTTAGACATGCACTGGACACCCCTGTCCTAGCACATTAGTGTAACAGGCAGCGGTGCTACCTTCTGTGCATAGCCTAGAACCGTGGCTTGGAGCCGGCCGTCTTAGACATGCACTGGACACCCCTGTCCCAGCACATTAGTGTAACGGCCAGCGGTTCTACCTTCTGTGCATAGCCTGGAACCGTGGCTTGGAGCCGGCCCTCTTAGACATGCACTGGACACCCCTGTCCCAGCACATTAGTGTAACGGCCAGCGGTTCTACCTTCTGTGCATAGCCTAGAACCGTGGCTTGGAGCCGGCCCTCTTAGACATGCACTGGACACCCCTGTCCTAGAACATTAGTGTAACGGCCAGCAGTTCTACCTTCATTTGCATAGCCTGGAACCGTGGCTTGGAGAGGACCCTCTTAGACATGTGCTGGACACCCCTGTCTCAGCACATTAGTGTAACGGCCAGCGGTTCTATCTTCTGTGCATAGCCTGGAACCGTTGTCAGGAGACGGCCCTCTTAGACATGTACTGGACACCCCTGTCCCAGCACATTAGTGTAACGGCCAGCTATTCTACCGTCTGTGGATAGCCTGGAACCGTACCCTGGAGCCGGGCCTCTTAGACATGCACTGGACACCCCTATCCTAGCACATTAGTGTAACGGCCAGCGGTTCTACCTTCTGCGGATAGCCTGGAACTGTGGCTTGGAGCCGGCACTCTTAGACATGCACTGGACACCCCTATCCTAGCACATTAGTGTAACGGCCAGCGGTTCTACCTTCTGCGGATAGCCTAGAACTGTGGCTTGCAGTTGTCCCTCTTAGACATGCACTGGACACCCCTGTCCCAGCACATTAGTGTAACAGCCAGCGGTTGTACCGTCTGTGGATAGCCTGGAACCGTACCCTGGAGCCGGGCCTCTTAGACATGCACTGGACACCCCTATCCCAGCACATTAGTGTAACGGCCAGCGGTTCTACCTTCTGTGCATAGCCTGGAACTGTGGCTTGGAGCCGGCCCTCTTAGACATGTACTGGACACCCCTCTACCAGCACATTAGTGTAACGGCCAGCGGTTCTACCTTCTGTGCATAGCCTGGAACCGTGGCTTGGAGCCGGCCCTCTTAGACATGCACTGGACACCCCTATCCTAGCACATTAGTGTAACGGCCAGCGGTTCCACCTTCTGTGGATAGCCCAGAACTGTGGCTTGGAGTCGGCCCTCTTAGACAAGCACTGGACACCCCTGTCCCAGCACATTAGTGTAACGGCCAGCGGATCTACCTTCTGTGCATAGCCTGGAACCATGGCTTGGACCAGGCCCTCTTAGACATGCACTGGACACCCCTGTCCCAGCACATTAGCGTAACGGCCAGCGGTTCTACCTTCTGTGCATAGCCTGGAACCGTGGCCTGGAGCCGGCCCTCTTAGACATGCACTGGACAACCCTGTTCTAGCACATTAGTGTAACGGCCAGCGGTTCTACCTTCTGTGCATAGCCTGGAACTGTGGCCTGGACCCGGCCCTCTTAGACATGCACTGGACACCCCTCTCCCAGCACATTAGTGTAACGGCCAGCGTTTCTACCTTCTGTGCAAAGCCTGGAACCGTGGCTTGGAGCTGGCCCTCTTAGACATGCACTGGACACCCCTGTCCCAGCACATTAGTGTAACGGCCAGCGGTTCTACCTTCTGTGCATAGCCTGGAACCGTTGCCTGGAGCTGGCCCTCTTAGACATGCACTGGACACCCCTGTCCCAGCACATTAGTGTAACGGCCAGCGGTTCTACCTTCTGTGCATAGCCTGGAACCGTTGCCTGGAGTCGGCCCTCTTAGACATGCACTGGACACCCCTTGTCCCAGCACATTAGTGTAACAGCCAGCTGTTCTACCGTCTGTGGATAGCCTGGAACCGTACCCTGGAGCCGGGCCTCTTAGACTTGCACTGGACACCCCTATCCTAGCACATTAGTGTAACGGCCAGTGGTTTTACCTTCAGCGGATAGCCTGGAACTGTGGCTTGGAGCCGGCCCTCTTAGACATGCACTGGACACCCCTATCCTAGCACATTAGTGTAACGGCCAGCGGTTCTACCTTCTGTGCATAGCCTGGAACCGTGGCTTGGAGCTGGCCCTCTTAGACATGCACTGGACACCCCTGTCCTAGCACATTAGTGTAACGGCCAGCGGTTCTACCTTCTGTGCATAGCCTGGAACCGTTGCTTGGAGCCGGCCCTCTTAGGCATGCACTGGACACCCCTGTCCCAGCACATTAGTGTAATGGCCAACGGTTCAACCTTCTGTGCATAGCCTGGAACCGTGGCTTGGAGCCGGCCCTCTTAGACATGCACTGGACACCCCTGTCCCAGCACATTAGTGTAACGGCCAGCGGTTCTACCTTCTGTGCATAGCCTGGAACTGTGGCCTGGAGCCGGCCCTCTTAGACATGCACTGGACACCCCTGTCACAGCACATTAGTGTAACGGCCAACGGTTCATCCTTCTGTGCATAGCCTGGAACCGTGGCTTGGAGCTGGCCCTCTTAGACATGCACTGGACACCCCTGTCCCAGCACATTAGTGTAACAGCCAGCGGTTCTGCCTTCTGTGCATAGCCTGGAACCGTGGCTTGGAGACGGCCCTCTCAGACATGCGCTGGACACCCCTGTCCCAGCACATTAGTGTAACGGCCAGCGGTTCTACCTACTGTGCATAGCCTGGAACCTTGGCTTGGAGACGGCCCTCTTAGACATGCACTGGACACCCCTGTCCTAGCACATTAGTGTAACGGCCAGCGGTTCTACCTTCTGTGCATAGCATGGAACCGTTGCCTGGAGCCGGCCCTCTTAGACATACACTGGACACCCCTGTCCTAGCACATTAGTGTAACGGCCAGCGGTTCTACCTTCTGTGCATAGCCTGGAACCGTGGCTTGGAGCCGGCCCTCTTAGACATGCACTGGACACCCCTGTCCCAGCACATTAGTGTAACGGCCAGCGGTTCTACCTTCTGTGCATAGCCTGGAACCGTGACCTGGAGCCGGCCCTCTTAGACATGCACTGGACACCCCTGTCCTAGCACATTAGTGTAACGGCCAGCGGTTCATCCTTCTGTGCATAGCCTGGAACCGTGTCTTGGAGCCGGCCCTCTTAGACATGCACTGGACACCCCTGTCCCAGCACATTAGTGTAACGGCCAGCGGTTCTACCTTCTGTGCATAGCCTGGAACCGTGGCCTGGAGCCGGCCCTCTTAGACATGCACTGGACACCCCTGTCCTAGCACATTAATGTAACGGCCAGCGGTTCATCCTTCTGTGCACAGCCTGGAACCGTGTCTTGGAGCCGGCCCTCTTAGACATGCACTGGACTCCCCTGTCCCAGCACATTAGTGTAACGGCCAGCGGTTCTCCCTTCTGTGGAGAGCCTGGAACCGTGGCTTGGAGCTGGCCCCCTTAGACATGCACTGGACACCCCTGTCCCCGCACATTAGTTTAACGGCCAGCGGTTCTACCTTCTGTGCATAGCCTGGAACCGTGGCTTGGAGACGGCCCTCTTAGATATGCACTGGACACCCCTGTCCCAGCACATTAGTGTAACGGCCAGTGGTTCTACCTACTGTGCATAGCCTGGAACCGTGGCTTGGTGCCGGCCCTCTTAGACATGCACTGGACACCCCTGTCCTAGCACATTAGTGTAACGGCCAGCGGTTCTACCTTCTGTGCATAGCCTGGAACCGTGGCCTGGAGCCGGCCCTCTTAGACATGCACTGGACACCCCTATCCCAGCACATTACTGTAACGGCCAGCGGTTCTACCTTCTGTGCATAGCCTGGAACCGTGGCCTGGAGCCGGCCCTCTTAGACATGCACTGGCACCCCTGTCCCAGCACATTAGTGTAACGGCCAGCGGTTCTACCTTCTGTGCGTAGCCTGGAACCGTGTCTTGGAGCCGGCCCTCTTAGACATACACTGGACACCCCTGTCCCAGCACATTAATGTAACGGCCAGGGGTTCTACCTTCTGTGGATAGCCTGGAACCGTGGGCCCTCTTAGACATGCACTGGACACCCCTGTCCTAGCACATTAGTGTAACAGGCAGCGGTTCTACCTTCTGTGCATAGCCTAGAACCGTGGCTGGGAGCCGGCCGTCTTAGACATGCACTGGACACCCCTGTCCCAGCACATTAGTGTAACGGCCAGCGGTTCTACCTTCTGTGCATAGCCTGGAACCGTGGCTTGGAGCCGGCCCTCTTAGACATGCACTGGACACCCCTGTCCCAGCACATTAGTGTAACGGCCAGCGGTTCTACCTTCTGTGCATAGCCTAGAACCGTGGCTTGGAGCCGGCCCTCTTAGACATGCACTGGACACCCCTGTCCTAGAACATTAGTCTAACGGCCAGCAGTTCTACCTTCATTTGCATAGCCTGGAACCGTGGCTTGGAGACGACCCTCTTAGACATGCGCTGGACACCCCTGTCCCAGCACATTAGTGTAACGGCCAGCGGTTCTATCTTCTTTGCATAGCCTGGAACCGTTGTCAGGAGACGGCCCTCTTAGACATGCACTGGACACCCCTATCCTAGCACATTAGTGTAACGGCCAGCGGTTCTACCTTCTGCGGATAGCCTGGAACTGTGGCTTGGAGCGAGCCCTCTTAGACATGCACTGGACACCCCTATCTTAGCACATTAGTGTAACGGCCAGCGGTTCTACCTTCTGCGGATAGCCTAGAACTGTGGCTTGGAGTCGTCCCTCTTAGACATCCACTGGACACCCCTGTCCCAGCACATTAGTGTAACAGCCAGCGGTTCTACCGTCTGTGGATAGCCTGGAACCGTACCCTGGAGCCGGGCCTCTTAGACATGCACTGGACTCCCCTGTCCCAGCACATTAGTGTAACGGCCAACGGTTCAACCTTCTGTGCATAGCCTGGAACCGTGGCTTGGAGCCAGCCCTCTTAGACATGCACTGGACACCCCTGTCCCAGCACATTAGTGTAACGGCCAGCGGTTCTACCTTCTGTGCATAGCCTGGAACTGTGGCCTGGAGCCGGCCCTCTTAGACATGCACTGGACACCCCTGTCACAGCACATTAGTGTAACGGCCAACGGTTCATCCTTCTGTGCATAGCCTGGAACCGTGGCTTGGAGCTGGCCCTCTTAGACATGCACTGGACACCCCTGTCCCAGCACATTAGTGTAACGGCCAGCGGTTCTGCCTTCTGTGCATAGCCTGGAACCGTGGCTTGGAGACGGCCCTCTCAGACATGCACTGGACACCCCTGTCCCAGCACATTAGTGTAACGGCCAGCGGTTCTACCTTCTGTGCATAGCCTGGAACCGTGGCTTGGAGCCGGCCCTCTTAGACATGCACTGGACACCCCTATCCTAGCACATTAGTGTAACGGCCAGCGGTTCCACCTTCTGCGGATAGCCCAGAACTGTGGCTTGGAGTCGGCCCTCTTAGACATGCACTGGACACCCCTGTCCCAGCACATTAGTGTAACAGCCAGCGGTTGTACCGTCTGTGGATAGCCTGGAACCGTACCCTGGAGCCGGGCCTCTTAGACATGCACTGGACACCCCTATCCCAGCACATTAGTGTAACGGCCAGCGGTTCTACCTTCTGTGCATAGCCTGGAACTGTGGCTTGGAGCCGGCCCTCTTAGACATGTACTGGACACCCCTGTCCCAGCACATTAGTGTAACGGCCAGCTATTCTACCGTCTGTGGATAGCCTGGAACCGTACCCTGGAGCCGGGCCTCTTAGACATGCACTGGACACCCCTATCCTAGCACATTAGTGTAACGGCCAGCGGTTCTACCTTCTGCGGATAGCCTGGAACTGTGGCTTGGAGCCGGCACTCTTAGACATGCACTGGACACCCCTATCCTAGCACATTAGTGTAACGGCCAGCGGTTCTACCTTCTGCGGATAGCCTAGAACTGTGGCTTGGAGTCGTCCCTCTTAGACATGCACTGGACACCCCTGTCCCAGCACATTAGTGTAACAGCCAGCGGTTGTACCGTCTGTGGATAGCCTGGAACCGTACCCTGGAGCCGGGCCTCTTAGACATGCACTGGACACCCCTATCCCAGCACATTAGTGTAACGGCCAGCGGTTCTACCTTCTGTGCATAGCCTGGAACTGTGGCTTGGAGCCGGCCCTCTTAGACATGTACTGGACACCCCTGTACCAGCACATTAGTGTAACGGCCAGCGGTTCTACCTTCTGTGCATAGCCTGGAACCGTGGATTGGAGCCGGCCCTCTTAGACATGCACTGGACACCCCTATCCTAGCACATTAGTGTAACGGCCAGCGGTTCCACCTTCTGCGGATAGCCCAGAAATGTGGCTTGGAGTCGGCCCTCTTAGACATGCACTGGACACCACTGTCCCAGCATATTAGTGTAACAGCCAGCGGTTCTACCGTCTGTGGATAGCCTGGAACCGTACCCTGGATCCGGGCCTCTTAGACATGCACTGGACACCCCTATCCCAGCACATTAGTGTAACGGCCAGCGGTTCTACCTTCTGTGCATAGCCTGGAACTGTGGCTTGGTGCCGGCCCTCCTAGACATGTCTTGGACACCCCTGTACCAGCACATTAGTGTAACGGCCAGCGGTTCTGCCTTCTGTGCATAGCCTGGAACCGTGGTTTGGAGCCGGCCCTCTTAGACATGCACTGGACACCCCTGTCCCAGCACATTAGTGTAACGGCCAGCGGTTCTACCTTCTGTGCATAGCCTGGAACCGTTGCCTGAAGCCGGCCCTCTTAGACATGCACTGGACACCCCTGTTCCAACACATTAGGGTAACGGCCAGCGGTTCTACCTCCTGGGCATAGCCTGGAACCGTGGCTTGGAGACGGCCCTTTTAGACATGCACTGGACACCCCTCTCCCAGCACATTAGTGTAACGGCCAGCGGTTCTACCTTCTGTGCAGAGCCTAGAACCGTGGCCTGGAGCCGGCCCTCTTAGACATGCACTGGACACCCCTGTCCCAGCACATTAGTGTAACGGCCAGCGGATCTACCTTCTATGCATAGCCTGGAACCATGGCTTGGACCAGGCCCTCTTAGACATGCACTGGACACCCCTGTCCCAGCACATTAGCGTAACGGCCAGCGGTTCTACCTTCTGTGCATAGCCTGGAACCGTGGCCTGGAGCCGGCCCTCTTAGACATGCACTGGACAACCCTGTTCTAGCACATTAGTGTAACGGCCAGCGGTTCTACCTTCTGTGCATAGCCTGAAACTGTGGCTTGGAGTCGGCCCTCTTAGACATGCACTGGACATCCCTGTCCCAGCACATTAGTGTAACGGCCAGCGGTTCTACCTACTGTGCATAGCCTGGAACCGTGGCTTGGAGAGGGCCCTCTTAGACATGCACTGGACACCCCTGTCCTAGCACATTAGTGTAACGGCCAGCGGTTCTACCTTCTGTGCATAGCATGGAACCGTTGCCTGGAGCCGGCCCTCTTAGACATACACTGGACACCCCTGTCCTAGCACATTAGTGTAACGGCCAGCGGTTCTACCTTCTGTGCATAGCCTGGAACCGTGGCTTGGAGCCGGCCCTCTTAGACATGCACTGGACACCCCTGTCCCAGCACATTAGTGTAACGGCCAGCGGTTCTACCTTCTGTGCATAGCCTGGAACCGTGACCTGGAGCCGGCCCTCTTAGACATGCACTGGACACCCCTGTCCTAGCACATTAGTGTAACGGCCAGCGGTTCATCCTTCTGTGCATAGCCTGGAACCGTGTCTTGGAGCCGGCCCTCTTAGACATGCACTGGACACCCCTGTCCCAGCACATTAGTGTAACGGCCAGCGGTTCTACCTTCTGTGCATAGCCTGGAACCGTGGCCTGGAGCCGGCCCTCTTAGAGATGCACTGGACACCCCTGTCCTAGCACATTAATGTAACGGCCAGCGGTTCATCCTTCTGTGCATAGCCTGGAACCGTGTCTTGGAGCCGGCCCTCTTAGACATGCACTGGACTCCCCTGTCCCAACACATTAGTGTAACGGCCAGCGGTTCTCCCTTCTGTGGAGAGCCTGGAACCGTGGCTTGGAGCCGGCCCCCTTAGACATGCACTGGACACCCCTGTCCCCACACATTAGTGTAATGGCCAGCGGTTCTACCTTCTGTGCATAGCCTGGAACCGTGGCTTGGAGACGGCCCTCTTAGATATGCACTGGACACCCCTGTCCCAGCACATTAGTGTAACGGCCAGCGGTTCTACCTACTGTGCATAGCCTGGAACCGTGGCTTGGTGCCGGCCCTCTTAGACATGCACTGGACACCCCTGTCCTAGCACATTAGTGTAACGGCCAGCGGTTCTACCTTCTGTGCATAGCCTGGAACCGTGACCTGGAGCCGCCCTCTTAGACATGCACTGGACACCCCTATCCCAGCACATTACTGTAACGGACAGCGGTTCTACCTTCTGTGCATAGCCTGGAACCGTGGCCTGGAGCCGGCCCTCTTAGACATGCACTGGCACCCCTGTCCCAGCACATTAGTGTAACGGCCAGCGGTTCTACCTTCTGTGCGTAGCCTGGAACCGTGTCTTGGAGCCGGCCCTCTTAGACATACACTGGACACCCCTGTCCCAGCACATTAATGTAACGGCCAGGGGTTCTACCGTCTGTGGATAGCCTGGAACCGTGGGCCCTCTTAGACATGCACTGGACACCCCTGTCCTAGCACATTAGTGTAACAGGCAGCGGTGCTACCTTCTGTGCATAGCCTAGAACCGTGGCTTGGAGCCGGCCGTCTTAGACATGCACTGGACACCCCTGTCCCAGCACATTAGTGTAACGGCCAGCGGTTCTACCTTCATTTGCATAGCCTGGAACCGTGGCTTGGAGAGGACCCTCTTAGACATGCGCTGGACACCCCTGTCTCAGCACATTAGTGTAACGGCCAGCGGTTCTATCTTCTGTGCATAGCCTGGAACCGTTGTCAGGAGACGGCCCTCTTAGACATGTACTGGACACCCCTGTCCCAGCACATTAGTGTAACGGCCAGCTATTCTACCGTCTGTGGATAGCCTGGAACCGTACCCTGGAGCCGGGCCTCTTAGACATGCACTGGACACCCCTATCCTAGCACATTAGTGTAACGGCCAGCGGTTCTACCTTCTGCGGATAGCCTGGAACTGTGGCTTGGAGCCGGCACTCTTAGACATGCACTGGACACCCCTATCCTAGCACATTAGTGTAACGGCCAGCGGTTCTACCTTCTGCGGATAGCCTAGAACTGTGGCTTGGAGTCGTCCCTCTTAGACATGCACTGGACACCCCTGTCCCAGCACATTAGTGTAACAGCCAGCGGTTGTACCGTCTGTGGATAGCCTGGAACCGTACCCTGGAGCCGGGCCTCTTAGACATGCACTGGACACCCCTATCCCAGCACATTAGTGTAACGGCCAGCGGTTCTACCTTCTGTGCATAGCCTGGAACTGTGGCTTGGAGCCGGCCCTCTTAGACATGTACTGGACACCCCTGTACCAGCACATTAGTGTAACGGCCAGCGGTTCTACCTTCTGTGCATAGCCTGGAACCGTGGCTTGGAGCCGGCCCTCTTAGACATGCACTGGACACCCCTATCCTAGCACATTAGTGTAACGGCCAGCGGTTCCACCTTCTGCGGATAGCCCAGAACTGTGGCTTGGAGTCGGCCCTCTTAGACATGCACTGGACACCCCTGTCCCAGCACATTAGTGTAACAGCCAGCGGTTCTACCGTCTGTGGATAGCCTGGAACCGTACCCTGGATCCGGGCCTCTTAGACATGCACTGGACACCCCTATCCCAGCACATTAGTGTAACGGCCAGCGGTTCTACCTTCTGTGCATAGCCTGGAACTGTGGCTTGGAGCCGGCCCTCTTAGACATGTACTGGACACCCCTGTACCAGCACATTAGTGTAACGGCCAGCGGTTCTGCCTTCTGTGCATAGCCTGGAACCGTGGCTTGGAGCCGGCCCTCTTAGACATGCACTGGACACCCCTGTCCCAGCACATTAGTGTAACGGCCAGCGGTTCTACCTTCTGTGCATAGCCTGGAACCGTTGCCTGAAGCCGGCCCTCTTAGACATGCACTGGACACCCCTGTCCCAACACATTAGTGTAACGGCCAGCGGTTCTACCTCCTGGGCATAGCCTGGAACCGTGGCTTGGAGACGGCCCTTTTAGACATGCACTGGACACTCCTCTCCCAGCACATTAGTGTAACGGCCAGCGGTTCTACCTTCTGTGCAGAGCCTAGAACCGTGGCCTGGAGCCGGCCCTCTTAGACATGCACTGGCACCCCTGTCCCAGCACATTAGTGTAACGGCCAGCGGTTCTACCTTCTGTGCGTAGCCTGGAACCGTGTCTTGGAGCCGGCCCTCTTAGACATACACTGGACACCCCTGTCCCAGCACATTAATGTAACGGCCAGGGGTTCTACCGTCTGTGGATAGCCTGGAACCGTGGGCCCTCTTAGACATGCACTGGACACCCCTGTCCTAGCACATTAGTGTAACAGGCAGCGGTGCTACCTTCTGTGCATAGCCTAGAACCGTGGCTTGGAGCCGGCCGTCTTAGACATGCACTGGACACCCCTGTCCCAGCACATTAGTGTAACGGCCAGCGGTTCTACCTTCATTTGCATAGCCTGGAACCGTGGCTTGGAGCCGGCCCTCTTAGACATGCACTGGACACCCCTATCCTAGCACATTAGTGTAACGGCCAGCGGTTCCACCTTCTGCGGATAGCCCAGAACTGTGGCTTGGAGTCGGCCCTCTTAGACATGCACTGGACACCCCTGTCCCAGCACATTAGTGTAACAGCCAGCGGTTCTACCGTCTGTGGATAGCCTGGAACCGTACCCTGGATCCGGGCCTCTTAGACATGCACTGGACACCCCTATCCCAGCACATTAGTGTAACGGCCAGCGGTTCTACCTTCTGTGCATAGCCTGGAACTGTGGCTTGGAGCCGGCCCTCTTAGACATGTACTGGACACCCCTGTACCAGCACATTAGTGTAACGGCCAGCGGTTCTGCCTTCTGTGCATAGCCTGGAACCGTGGCTTGGAGCCGGCCCTCTTAGACATGCACTGGACACCCCTGTCCCAGCACATTAGTGTAACGGCCAGCGGTTCTACCTTCTGTGCATAGCCTGGAACCGTTGCCTGAAGCCGGCCCTCTTAGACATGCACTGGACACCCCTGTCCCAACACATTAGTGTAACGGCCAGCGGTTCTACCTCCTGGGCATAGCCTGGAACCGTGGCTTGGAGACGGCCCTTTTAGACATGCACTGGACACTCCTCTCCCAGCACATTAGTGTAACGGCCAGCGGTTCTACCTTCTGTGCAGAGCCTAGAACCGTGGTCTGGAGCCGGCCCTCTTAGACATGCACTGGACACCCCTGTCCCAGCACATTAGTGTAACGGCCAGCGGATCTACCTTCTGTGCATAGCCTGGAACCATGGCTTGGACCAGGCCCTCTTAGACATGCACTGGACACCCCTGTCCCAGCACATTAGCGTAATGGCCAGCGGTTCTACCTTCTGTGCATAGCCTGGAACCGTGGCCTGGGGCCGGCCCTCTTAGACATGCACTGGACAACCCTGTTCTAGCACATTAGTGTAACGCCAGCGGTTCTACCTTCTGTGCATAGCCTGGAACTGTGGCCTGGACCCGGCCCTCTTAGACATGCACTGGACACCCCTCTCCCAGCACATTAGTGTAACGGCCAGCGTTTCTACCTTCTGTGCAAAGCCTGGAACCGTGGCTGGGAGCTGGCCCTCTTAGACATGCACTGGACACCCCTGTCCCAGCACATTAGTGTAACGGCCAGCGGTTCCAACTTCTGTGCATAGCCTGGAACCGTGGCCTGGGCCGGCCCTCTCAGACATGCACTGGACACCCCTGTCCCAGCACATTAGTGTAACGGCCAGCGGTTCTACCTTCTGTGCATAGCCTGGAACCGTTGCCTGGAGCTGGCCCTCTTAGACATGCACTGGACACCCCTGTCCCAGCACATTAGTGTAACGGCCAGCGGTTCTACCTTCTGTGCATAGCCTGGAACCGTTGCCTGGAGTCGGCCCTCTTAGACATGCACTGGACACCCCTTGTCCCAGCACATTAGTGTAACAGCCAGCTGTTCTACCGTCTGTGGATAGCCTGGAACCGTACCCTGGAGCCGGGCCTCTTAGACATGCACTGGACACCCCTATCCTAGCACATTAGTGTAACGGCCAGCGGTTTTACCTTCAGCGGATAGCCTGGAACTGTGGCTTGGAGCCGGCCCTCTTAGACATGCACTGGACACCCCTATCCTAGCACATTAGTGTAACGGCCAGCGGTTCTACCTTCTGTGCATAGCCTGGAACCGTGGCTTGGAGCCGGCCCTCTTAGACATGCACTGGACACCCCTGTCCTAGCACATTAGTGTAACGGCCAGCGGTTCTACCTTCTGTGCATAGCCTGGAACCGTTGCTTGGAGCCGGCCCTCTTAGGCATGCACTGGACACCCCTGTCCCAGCACATTAGTGTAACGGCCAACGGTTCAACCTTCTGTGCATAGCCTGGAACCGTGGCTTGGAGCCGGCCCTCTTAGACATGCACTGGACACCCCTGTCCCAGCACATTAGTGTAACGGCCAGCAGTTCTACCTTCTGTGCATAGCCTGGAACTGTGGCCTGGAGCCGGCCCTCTTAGACATGCACTGGAAACCCCTGTCACAGCACATTAGTGTAACGGCCAACGGTTCATCCTTCTGTGCATAGCCTGGAACCGTGGCTTGGAGCTGGCCCTCTTAGACATGCACTGGACACCCCTGTCCCAGCACATTAGTGTAACGGCCAGCGGTTCTGCCTTCTGTGCATAGCCTGGAACCGTGGCTTGGAGACGGCCCTCTCAGACATGCACTGGACACCCCTGTCCCAGCACATTAGTGTAACGGCCAGCGGTTCTACCTACTGTGCATAGCCTGGAACCTTGGCTTGGAGACGGCCCTCTTAGACATGCACTGGACACCCCTGTCCTAGCACATTAGTGTAACGGCCAGCGGTTCTACCTTCTGTGCATAGCATGGAACCGTTGCCTGGAGCCGGCCCTCTTAGACATACACTGGACACCCCTGTCCTAGCACATTAGTGTAACGGCCAGCGGTTCTACCTTCTGTGCATAGCCTGGAACCGTGTCTTGGAGCCGGCCCTCTTAGACATGCACTGGACACCCCTGTCCCAGCATATTAGTGTAACGGCCAGCGGTTCTACCTTCTGTGCATAGCCTGGAACCGTGGCCTGGAGCCGGCCCTCTTAGACATGCACTGGACACCCCTGTCCTAGCACATTAATGTAACGGCCAGCGGTTCATCCTTCTGTGCATAGCCTGGAACCGTGTCTTGGAGCCGGCCCTCTTAGACATGCACTGGACTCCCCTGTCCCAACACATTAGTGTAACGGCCAGCGGTTCTCCCTTCTGTGGAGAGCCTGGACCTGTGGCTTGGAGCCGGCCCCCTTAGACATGCACTGGACACCCCTGTCCCCACACATTAGTGTAACGGCCAGCGGTTCTACCTTCTGTGCATAGCCTGGAACCGTGGCTTGGAGACGGCCCTCTTAGATATGCACTGGACACCCCTGTCCCAGCACATTAGTGTAACGGCCAGCGGTTCTACCTACTGTGCATAGCCTGGAACCGTGGCTTGGTGCCGGCCCTCTTAGACATGCACTGGACACCCCTGTCCTAGCACATTAGTGTAACGGCCAGCGGTTCTACCTTCTGTGCATAGCCTGGAACCGTGACCTGGAGCCACCCTCTTAGACATGCACTGGACACCCCTATCCCAGCACATTACTGTAACGGACAGCGGTTCTACCTTCTGTGCATAGCCCGGAACCGTGGCCTGGAGCCGGCCCTCTTAGACATGCACTGGCACCCCTGTCCCAGCACATTAGTGTAACGGCCAGCGGTTCTACCTTCTGTGCGTAGCCTGGAACCGTGTCTTGGAGCCGGCCCTCTTAGACATACACTGGACACCCCTGTCCCAGCACATTAATGTAACGGCCAGGGGTTCTACCGTCTGTGGATAGCCTGGAACCGTGGGCCCTCTTAGACATGCACTGGACACCCCTGTCCTAGCACATTAGTGTAACAGGCAGCGGTGCTACCTTCTGTGCATAGCCTAGAACCGTGGCTTGGAGCCGGCCGTCTTAGACATGCACTGGACACCCCTGTCCCAGCACATTAGTGTAACGGCCAGCGGTTCTACCTTCTGTGCATAGCCTGGAACCGTGGCTTGGAGCCGGCCCTCTTAGACATGCACTGGACACCCCTGTCCCAGCACATTAGTGTAACGGCCAGCGGTTCTACCTTCTGTGCATAGCCTAGAACCGTGGCTTGGAGCCGGCCCTCTTAGACATGCACTGGACACCCCTGTCCTAGAACATTAGTGTAACGGCCAGCAGTTCTACCTTCATTTGCATAGCCTGGAACCGTGGCTTGGAGAGGACCCTCTTAGACATGCTCTGGACACCCCTGTCTCAGCACATTAGTGTAACGGCCAGCGGTTCTATCTTCTGTGCATAGCCTGGAACCGTTGTCAGGAGACGGCCCTCTTAGATATGTACTGGACACCCCTGTCCCAGCACATTAGTGTAACGGCCAGCTATTCTACCGTCTGTGGATAGCCTGGAACCGTACCCTGGAGCCGGGCCTCTTAGACATGCACTGGACACCCCTATCCTAGCACATTAGTGTAACGGCCAGCGGTTCTACCTTCTGCGGATAGCCTGGAACTGTGGCTTGGAGCCGGCACTCTTAGACATGCACTGGACACCCCTATCCTAGCACATTAGTGTAACGGCCAGCGGTTCTACCTTCTGCGGATAGCCTAGAACTGTGGCTTGGAGTCGTCCCTCTTAGACATGCACTGGACACCCCTGTCCCAGCACATTAGTGTAACAGCCAGCGGTTGTACCGTCTGTGGATAGCCTGGAACCGTACCCTGGAGCCGGGCCTCTTAGACATGCACTGGACACCCCTATCCCAGCACATTAGTGTAACGGCCAGCGGTTCTACTTTCTGTGCATAGCCTGGAACTGTGGCTTGGAGCCGGCCCTCTTAGACATGTACTGGACACCCCTGTACCAGCACATTAGTGTAACGGCCAGCGGTTCTACCTTCTGTGCATAGCCTGGAACCGTGGCTTGGAGCCGGCCCTCTTAGACATGCACTGGACACCCCTATCCTAGCACATTAGTGTAACGGCCAGCGGTTCCACCTTCTACGGATAGCCCAGAACTGTGGCTTGGAGTCGGCCCTCTTAGACATGCACTGGACACCCCTGTCCCAGCACATTAGTGTAACAGCCAGCGGTTCTACCGTCTGTGGATAGCCTGGAACCGTACCCTGGATCCGGGCCTCTTAGACATGCACTGGACACCCCTATCCCAGCACATTAGTGTAACGGCCAGCGGTTCTGCCTTCTGTGCATAGCCTGGAACCGTGGCTTGGAGCCGGCCCTCTTAGACATGCACTGGACACCCCTGTCCCAGCACATTAGTGTAACGGCCAGCGGTTCTACCTTCTGTGCATAGCCTGGAACCGTGGCTTGGAGACGGCCCTTTTAGACATGCACTGGACACCCCTCTCCCAGCACATTAGTGTAACGGCCAGCGGTTCTACCTTCTGTGCAGAGCCTAGAACCGTGGCCTGGAGCCGGCCCTCTTAGACATGCACTGGACACCCCTGTCCCAGCACATTAGTGTAACGGCCAGCGGATCTACCTTCTGTGCATAGCCTGGAACCATGGCTTGGACCAGGCCCTCTTAGACATGCACTGGACACCCCTGTCCCAGCACATTAGCGTAACGGCCAGCGGTTCTACCTTCTGTGCATAGCCTGGAACCGTGGCCTGGAGCCGGCCCTCTTAGACATGCACTGGACACCCCTGTCCCAGCACATTAGTGTAACGGCCAGCGGATCTACCTTCTGTGCATAGCCTGGAACCATGGCTTGGACCAGGCCCTCTTAGACATGCACTGGACACCCCTGTCCCAGCACATTAGCGTAACGGCCAGCGGTTCTACCTTCTGTGCATAGCCTGGAACCGTGGCCTGGGCCGGCCCTCTCAGACATGCACTGGACACCCCTGTCCCAGCACATTAGTGTAACGGCCAGCGGTTCTACCTTCTGTGCATAGCCTGGAACCGTTGCCTGGAGCTGGCCCTCTTAGACATGCACTGGACACCCCTGTCCCAGCACATTAGTGTAACAGCCAGCTGTTCTACCGTCTGTGGATAGCCTGGAACCGTACCCTGGAGCCGGGCCTCTTAGACATGCACTGGACACCCCTATCCTAGCACATTAGTGTAACGGCCAGCGGTTTTACCTTCAGCGGATAGCCTGGAACTGTGGCTTGGAGCCGGCCCTCTTAGACATGCACTGGACACCCCTATCCTAGCACATTAGTGTAACGGCCAGCGGTTCTACCTTCTGTGCATAGCCTGGAACCGTGGCTTGGAGCCGGCCCTCTTAGACATGCACTGGACACCCCTGTCATAGCACATTAGTGTAACGGCCAGCGGTTCTACCTTCTGTGCATAGCCTGGAACCGTTGCTTGGAGCCGGCCCTCTTAGGCATGCACTGGACACCCCTGTCCCAGCACATTAGTGTAACGGCCAACGGTTCAACCTTCTGTGCATAGCCTGGAACCGTGGCTTGGAGCCGGCCCTCTTAGACATGCACTGGACACCCCTGTCCCAGCACATTAGTGTAACGGCCAGCGGTTCTACCTTCTGTGCATAGCCTGGAACTGTGGCCTGGAGCCGGCCCTCTTAGACATGCACTGGAAACCCCTGTCACAGCACATTAGTGTAACGGCCAACGGTTCATCCTTCTGTGCATAGCCTGGAACCGTGGCTTGGAGCTGGCCCTCTTAGACATGCACTGGACACCCCTGTCCCAGCACATTAGTGTAACGGCCAGCGGTTCTGCCTTCTGTGCATAGCCTGGAACCGTGGCTTGGAGACGGCCCTCTCAGACATGCACTGGACACCCCTGTCCCAGCACATTAGTGTAACGGCCAGCGGTTCTACCTACTGTGCATAGCCTGGAACCTTGGCTTGGAGACGGCCCTCTTAGACATGCACTGGACACCCCTGTCCTAGCACATTAGTGTAACGGCCAGCGGTTCTACCTTCTGTGCATAGCATGGAACCGTTGCCTGGAGCCGGCCCTCTTAGACATACACTGGACACCCCTGTCCTAGCACATTAGTGTAACGGCCAGCGGTTCTACCTTCTGTGCATAGCCTGGAACCGTGGCTTGGAGCCGGCCCTCTTAGACATGCACTGGACACCCCTGTCCCAGCACATTAGTGTAACGGCCAGCGGTTCTACCTTCTGTGCATAGCCTGGAACCGTGACCTGGAGCCGGCCCTCTTAGACATGCACTGGACACCCCTGTCCTAGCACATTAGTGTAACGGCCAGCGGTTCATCCTTCTGTGCATAGCCTGGAACCGTGTCTTGGAGCCGGCCCTCTTAGACATGCACTGGACACCCCTGTCCCAGCACATTAGTGTAACGGCCAGCGGTTCTCCCTTCTGTGGAGAGCCTGGAACCGTGGCTTGGAGCTGGCCCCCTTAGACATGCACTGGACACCCCTGTCCCCGCACATTAGTTTAACGGCCAGCGGTTCTACCTTCTGTGCATAGCCTGGAACCGTGGCTTGGAGACGGCCCTCTTAGATATGCACTGGACACCCCTGTCCCAGCACATTAGTGTAACGGCCAGCGGTTCTACCTACTGTGCATAGCCTGGAACCGTGGCTTGGTGCCGGCCCTCTTAGACATGCACTGGACACCCCTGTCCTAGCACATTAGTGTAACGGCCAGAGGTTCTACCTTCTGTGCATAGCCTGGAACCGTGGCCTGGAGCCGGCCCTCTTAGACATGCACTGGACACCCCTATCCCAGCACATTACTGTAACGGCCAGCGGTTCTACCTTCTGTGCATAGCCTGGAACCGTGGCCTGGAGCCGGCCCTCTTAGACATGCACTGGCACCCCTGTCCCAGCACATTAGTGTAACGGCCAGCGGTTCTACCTTCTGTGCGTAGCCTGGAACCGTGTCTTGGAGCCGGCCCTCTTAGACATACACTGGACACCCCTGTCCCAGCACATTAATGTAACGGCCAGGGGTTCTACCTTCTGTGGATAGCCTGGAACCGTGGGCCCTCTTAGACATGCACTGGACACCCCTGTCCTAGCACATTAGTGTAACAGGCAGCGGTTCTACCTTCTGTGCATAGCCTAGAACCGTGGCTGGGAGCCGGCCGTCTTAGACATGCACTGGACACCCCTGTCCCAGCACATTAGTGTAACGGCCAGCGGTTCTACCTTCTGTGCATAGCCTGGAACCGTGGCTTGGAGCCGGCCCTCTTAGACATGCACTGGACACCCCTGTCCCAGCACATTAGTGTAACGGCCAGCGGTTCTACCTTCTGTGCATAGCCTAGAACCGTGGCTTGGAGCCGGCCCTCTTAGACATGCACTGGACACCCCTGTCCTAGAACATTAGTGTAACGGCCAGCAGTTCTACCTTCATTTGCATAGCCTGGAACCGTGGCTTGGAGACGACCCTCTTAGACATGCGCTGGACATCCTGTCCCAGCACATTAGTGTAACGGCCAGTGGTTCTATCTTCTGTGCATAGCCTGGAACCGTTGTCAGGAGACGGCCCTCTTAGACATGCACTGGACACCCCTATCCTAGCACATTAGTGTAACGGCCAGCGGTTCTACCTTCTGCGGATAGCCTGGAACTGTGGCTTGGAGCGGGCCCTCTTAGACATGCACTGGACACCCCTATCTTAGCACATTAGTGTAACGGCCAGCGGTTCTACGTTCTGCGGATAGCCTAGAACTGTGGCTTGGAGTCGTCCCTCTTAGACATGCACTGGACACCCCTGTCCCAGCACATTAGTGTAACAGCCAGCGGTTCTACCGTCTGTGGATAGCCTGGAACCGTACCCTGGAGCCGGGCCTCTTAGACATGCACTGGACTCCCCTGTCCCAGCACATTAGTGTAACGGCCAACGGTTCAACCTTCTTTGCATAGCCTGGAACCGTGGCTTGGAGCCAGCCCTCTTAGACATGCACTGGACACCCCTGTCCCAGCACATTAGTGTAACGGCCAGCGGTTCTACCTTCTGTGCATAGCCTGGAACTGTGGCCTGGAGCCGGCCCTCTTAGACATGCACTGGACACCCCTGTCACAGCACATTAGTGTAACGGCCAACGGTTCATCCTTCTGTGCATAGCCTGGAACCGTGGCTTGGAGCTGGCCCTCTTAGACATGCACTGGACACCCCTGTCCCAGCACATTAGTGTAACGGCCAGCGGTTCTGCCTTCTGTGCATAGCCTGGAACCGTGGCTTGGAGACGGCCCTCTCAGACATGCACTGGACACCCCTGTCCCAGCACATTAGTGTAACGGCCAGCGGTTCTACCTTCTGTGCATAGCCTGGAACCGTGGCTTGGAGCCGGCCCTCTTAGACATGCACTGGACACCCCTATCCTAGCACATTAGTGTAACGGCCAGCGGTTCCACCTTCTGCGGATAGCCCAGAACTGTGGCTTGGAGTCGGCCCTCTTAGACATGCACTGGACACCCCTGTCCCAGCACATTAGTGTAACAGCCAGCGGTTCTACCGTCTGTGGATAGCCTGGAACCGTACCCTGGATCCGGGCCTCTTAGACATGCACTGGACACCCCTATCCCAGCACATTAGTGTAACGGCCAGCGGTTCTACCTTCTGTGCATAGCCTGGAACTGTGGCTTGGAGCCGGCCCTCTTAGACATGTACTGGACACCCCTGTACCAGCACATTAGTGTAACGGCCAGCGGTTCTGCCTTCTGTGCATAGCCTGGAACCGTGGCTTGGAGCCGGCTCTCTTAGACATGCACTGGACACCCCTGTCCCAGCACATTAGTGTAACGGCCAGCGGTTCTACCTTCTGTGCATAGCCTGGAACCGTTGCCTGAAGCCGGCCCTCTTAGACATGCACTGGACACCCCTGTCCCAACACATTAGTGTAACGGCCAGCGGTTCTACCTCCTGGGCATAGCCTGGAACCGTGGCTTGGAGACGGCCCTTTTAGACATGCACTGGACACCCCTCTCCCAGCACATTAGTGTAACGGCCAGCGGTTCTACCTTCTGTGCAGAGCCTAGAACCGTGGCCTGGAGCCGGCCCTCTTAGACATGCACTGGACACCCCTGTCCCAGCACATTAGTGTAACGGCCAGCGGATCTACCTTCTGTGCATAGCCTGGAACCATGGCTTGGACCAGGCCCTCTTAGACATGCACTGGACACCCCTGTCCCAGCACATTAGCGTAACGGCCAGTGGTTCTACCTTCTGTGCATAGCCTGGAACCGTGGCCTGGAGCCGGCCCTCTTAGACATGCACTGGACAACCCTGTTCTAGCACATTAGTGTAACGGCCAGCGGTTCTACCTTCTGTGCATAGCCTGGAACTGTGGCCTGGACCCGGCCCTCTTAGACATGCACTGGACACCCCTCTCCCAGCACATTAGTGTAACGGCCAGGGTTTCTACCTTCTGTGCAAAGCCTGGAACCGTGGCTTGGAGCTGGTCCTCTTAGACATGCACTGGACACCCCTGTCCCAGCACATTAGTGTAACGGCCAGCGGTTCCAACTTCTGTGCATAGCCTGGAACCGTGGCCTGGGCCGGCCCTTTCAGAGATGCACTGGACACCCCTGTCCCAGCACATTAGTGTAACGGCCAGCGGTTCTACCTTCTGTGCATAGCCTGGAACCGTTGCCTGGAGCTGGCCCTCTTAGACATGCACTGGACACCCCTGTCCCAGCACATTAGTGTAATGGCCAGCGGTTCTACCTTCTGTGCATAGCCTGGAACCGTTGCCTGGAGTCGGCCCTCTTAGACATGCACTGGACACCCCTTGTCCCAGCACATTAGTGTAACAGCCAGCTGTTCTACCGTCTGTGGATAGCCTGGAACCGTACCCTGGAGCCGGGCCTCTTAGACATGCACTGGACACCCCTATCCTAGCACATTAGTGTAACGGCCAGCGGTTTTACCTTCTGCGGATAGCCTGGAACTGTGGCTTGGAGCCGGCCCTCTTAGACATGCACTGGACACCCCTATCCTAGCACATTAGTGTAACGGCCAGCGGTTCTACCTTCTGTGCATAGCCTGGAACCGTGGCTTGGAGCCGGCCCTCTTAGACATGCACTGGACACCCCTGTCCTAGCACATTAGTGTAACGGCCAGCGGTTCTATCTTCTGTGCATAGCCTGGAACCGTTGCTTGGAGCCGGCCCTCTTAGGCATGCACTGGACACCCCTGTCCCAGCACATTAGTGTAACGGCCAACGGTTCAACCTTCTGTGCATAGCCTGGAACCGTGGCTTGGAGCCGGCCCTCTTAGACATGCACTGGACACCCCTGTCCCAGCACATTAGTGTAACGGCCAGCGGTTCTACCTTCTGTGCATAGCCTGGAACTGTGGCCTGGAGCCGGCCCTCTTAGACATGCACTGGACACCCCTGTCAAAGCACATTAGTGTAACGGCCAACGGTTCATCCTTCTGTGCATAGCCTGGAACCGTGGCTTGGAGCTGGCCCTCTTAGACATGCACTGGACACCCCTGTCCCAGCACATTAGTGTAACGGCCAGCGGTTCTGCCTTCTGTGCATAGCCTGGAACCGTGGCTTGGAGACGGCCCTCTCAGACATGCACTGGACACCCCTGTCCCAGCACATTAGTGTAACGGCCAGCGGTTCTACCTACTGTGCATAGCCTGGAACCGTGGCTTGGAGACGGCCCTCTTAGACATGCACTGGACACCCCTGTCCTAGCACATTAGTGTAACGGCCAGCGGTTCTACCTTCTGTGCATAGCATGGAACCGTTGCCTGGAGCCGGACCTCTTAGACATACACTGGACACCCCTGTCCTAGCACATTAGTGTAACGGCCAGCGGTTCTACCTTCTGTGCATAGCCTGGAACCGTGGCTTGGAGCCGGCCCTCTTAGACATGCACTGGACACCCCTGTCCCAGCACATTAGTGTAACGGCCAGCGGTTCTACCTTCTGTGCATAGCCTGGAACCGTGACCTGGAGCCGGCCCTCTTAGACATGCACTGGACACCCCTGTCCTAGCACATTAGTGTAACGGCCAGCGGTTCATCCTTCTGTGCATAGCCTGGAACAGTGTCTTGTAACCGGCCTTCTTAGACATGCACTGGTCACCCCTGTCCCAGCACATTAGTGTAACGGCCAGCGGTTCTACCTTCTGTGCATAGCCTGGAACCGTGGCCTGGAGCCGGCCCTCTTAGACATGCACTGGACACCCCTGTCCTAGCACATTAATGTAACGGCCAGCGGTTCATCCTTCTGTGCAAAGCCTGGAACCGTGTCTTGGAGCCGGCCCTCTTAGACATGCACTGGACTCCCCTGTCCCAGCACATAAGTGTAACGGCCAGCGGTTCTCCCTTCTGTGGAGAGCCTGGAACCGTGGCTTGGAGCCGGCCCCCTTAGACATGCACTGGACACCCCTGTCCTAGCACATTAGTGTAACGGCCAGCGGTTCTACCTTCTGTGCATAGCCTGGAACCGTGGCTTGGAGACGGCCCTCTTAGATATGCACTGGACACCCCTGTCCCAGCACATTAGTGTAACGGCCAGCGGTTCTACCTTCTGTGCATAGCCTGGAACCGTGGCTTGGTGCCGGCCCTCTTAGACATGCACTGGACACCCCTGTCCCAGCACATTAGTGTAACGGCCAGCGGTTCTACCTTCTGTGCATAGCCTGGAACAGTGACCTGGAGCCGGCCCTCTTAGACATGCACTGGACACCCCTGTCCTAGCACATTAGTGTAACGGCCAGCGGTTCATCCTTCTGTGCATAGCCTGGAACCGTGTCTTGGAGCCGGCCCTCTTAGACATGCACTGGACACCCCTGTCCCAGCACATTAGTGTAACGGCCAGCGGTTCTACCTTCTGTGCATAGCCTGGAATCGTGGCCTGGAGCCGGCCCTCTTAGACATGCACTGGACACCCCTGTCCTAGCACATTAATGTAACGGCCAGAGGTTCATCCTTCTGTGCAAAGCCTTGAACCGTGTCTTGGAGCCGGCCCTCTTAGACATGCACTGGACTCCCCTGTCCCAGCACATTAGTGTAACGGCCAGCGGTTCTCCCTTCTGTGGAGAGCCTGGAACCGTGGCTTGGAGCCGGCCCCCTTAGACATGCACTGGACACCCCTGTCCCCGCACATTAGTGTAACGGCCAGCGGTTCTACCTTCTGTGCATAGCCTGGAACCGTGGCATGGAGACGGCCCTCTTAGATATGCACTGGACACCCCTGTCCCAGGACATTAGTGTAACGGCCAGCGGTTCTACCTACTGTGCATAGCCTGGAACCGTGGCTTGGTGCCGGCCCTCTTAGACATGCACTGGACACCCCTGTCCTAGCACATTAGTGTAACGGCCAGCGGTTCTACCTTCTGTGCATAGCCTGGAACCGTGGCCTGGATCCGGCCCTCTTAGACATGCACTGGACACCCCTATCCCAGCACATTACTGTAACGCCCAGCGGTTCTACCTTCTGTGCATAGCCTGGAACCGTGGCCTGGAGCCGGCCCTCTTAGACATGCACTGGCACCCCTGTCCCAGCACATTAGTGTAACGGCCAGCGGTTCTACCTTCTGTGCGTAGCCTGGAACCGTGTCTTGGAGCCGGCCCTCTTAGACATACACTGGACACCCCTGTCCCAGCACATTAATGTAACGGCCAGGGGTTCTACCTTCTGTGGATAGCCTGGAACCGTGGGCCCTCTTAGACATGCACTGGACACCCCTGTCCTAGCACATTAGTGTAACAGGCAGCGGTTCTACCTTCTGTGCATAGCCTAGAACCGTGGCTGGGAGTCGGCCCTCTTAGACATGCACTGGACACTCCTGTCCCAGCACATTAGTGTAACGGCCAGCGGTTCTACCTTCTGTGCATAGCCTAGAACCGTGGCTTGGAGCCGGCCCTCTTAGACATGCACTGGACACCCCTGTCCTAGAACATTAGTGTAACGGCCAGCAGTTCTACCTTCATTTGCATAGCCTGGAACCGTGGCTTGGAGACGACCCTCTTAGACATGCGCTGGACACCCCTGTCCCAGCACATTAGTGTAACGGCCAGCGGTTCTATCTTCTGTGCATAGCCTGGAACCGTTGTCAGGAGACGGCCCTCTTAGACATGCACTGGACACCTCTATCCTAGCACATTAGTGTAACGGCCAGCGGTTCTACTTTCTGCGGATAGCCTGGAACTGTGGCTTGGAGCGGGCCCTCTTAGACATGCACTGGACACCCCTATCTTAGCACATTAGTGTAACGGCCAGCGGTTCTACCTTCTGCGGATAGCCTAGAACTGTGGCTTGGAGTCGTCCCTCTTAGACATGCACTGGACACCCCTGTCCCAGCACATTAGTGTAACAGCCAGCGGTTCTACCGTCTGTGGATAGCCTGGAACCGTACCCTGGAGCCGGGCCTCTTAGACATGCACTGGACACCCCTATCCCAGCACATTAGTGTAACGGCCAGCGGTTCTACCTTCTGCGGATAGCCTGGAACTGTGGCTTGGAGCGGGCCCTATTAGACATGCACTGGACACCCCTATCCTAGCACATTAGTGTAACGGCCAGCGGTTCTACCTTCTGCGGATAGCCTAGAACTGTGGCTTGGAGTCGTCCCTCTTAGACATGCACTGGACACCCCTGTCCCAGCACATTAGTGTAACAGCCAGCGGTTCTACCGTCTGTGGATAGCCTGGAACCGTACCCTGGAGCCGGGCCTCTTAGACATGCACTGGACACCCCTATCCCAGCACATTAGTGTAATGGCCAGCGGTTCTACCTTCTGTGCATAGCCTGGAACTGTGGCTTGGAGCCGGCCCTCTTAGACATGTACTGGACACCCCTGTCCCAGCACATTAGTGTAACGGCCAGCGGTTCTACCTTCTGTGCATAGCCTGGAATCGTGGCCTGGAGCCGGCCCTCTTAGACATGCACTGGACACCCCTGTCCTAGCACATTAATGTAACGACCAGAGGTTCATCCTTCTGTGCAAAGCCTGGAACCGTGTCTTGGAGCCGGCCCTCTTAGACATGCACTGGACTCCCCTGTCCCAGCACATTAGTGTAACGGCCAGCGGTTCTCCCTTCTGTGGAGAGCCTGGAACCGTGGCTTGGAGCCGGCCCCCTTAGACATGCACTGGACACCCCTGTCCCCGCACATTAGTGTAACGGCCAGCGGTTCTACCTTCTGTGCATAGCCTGGAACCATGGCATGGAGACGGCCCTCTTAGATATGCACTGGACACCCCTGTCCCAGCACATTAGTGTAACGGCCAGCGGTTCTACCTACTGTGCATAGCCTGGAACCGTGGCTTGGTGCCAGCCCTCTTAGACATGCACTGGACACCCCTGTCCTAGCACATTAGTGTAACGGCCAGCGGTTCTACCTTCTGTGCATAGCCTGGAACCGTGGCCTGGAGCCGGCCCTCTTAGACATGCACTGGACACCCCTATCCCAGCACATTACTGTAACGGCCAGCGGTTCTACCTTCTGTGCATAGCCTGGAACCGTGGCCTGGAGCCGGCCCTCTTAGACATGCACTGGCACCCCTGTCCCAGCACATTAGTGTAACGGCCAGCGGTTCTACCTTCTGTGCGTAGCCTGGAACCGTGTCTTGGAGCCGGCCCTCTTAGACATACACTGGACACCCCTGTCCCAGCACATTAATGTAACGGCCAGGGGTTCTACCTTCTGTGGATAGCCTGGAACCGTGGGCCCTCTTAGACATGCACTGGACACCCCTGTCCTAGCACATTAGTGTAACAGGCAGCGGTTCTACCTTCTGTGCATAGCCTAGAACCGTGGCTGGGAGCCGGCCGTCTTAGACATGCACTGGACACCCCTGTCCCAGCACATTAGTGTAACGGCCAGCGGTTCTACCTTCTGTGCATAGCCTGGAACCGTGGCTTGGAGTCGGCCCTCTTAGACATGCACTGGACACCCCTGTCCCAGCACATTAGTGTAACGGCCAGCGGATCTACCTTTTGTGCATAGCCTAGAACCGTGGCTTGGAGCCGGCCCTCTTAGACATGCACTGGACACCCCTGTCCTAGAACATTAGTGTAACGGCCAGCAGTTCTACCTTCATTTGCATAGCCTGGAACCGTGGCTTGGAGACGACCCTCTTAGACATGCGCTGGACACCCCTGTCCCAGCACATTAGTGTAACGGCCAGCGGTTCTATCTTCTGTGCATAGCCTGGAACCGTTGTCAGGAGACGGCCCTCTTAGACATTCACTGGACACCCCTATCCTAGCACATTAGTGTAACGGCCAGCGGTTCTACTTTCTGCGGATAGCCTGGAACTGTGGCTTGGAGCGGGCCCTCTTAGACATGCACTGGACACCCCTATCTTAGCACATTAGTGTAACGGCCAGCGGTTCTACCTTCTGCGGATAGCCTAGAACTGTGGCTTGGAGTCGTCCCTCTTAGACATGCACTGGACACCCCTGTCCCAGCACATTAGTGTAACAGCCAGCGGTTCTACCGTCTGTGGATAGCCTGGAACCGTACCCTGGAGCCGGGCCTCTTAGACATGCACTGGACACCCCTATCCCAGCACATTAGTGTAACGGCCAGCGGTTCTACCTTCTGCGGATAGCCTGGAACTGTGGCTTGGAGCGGGCCCTATTAGACATGCACTGGACACCCCTATCCTAGCACATTAGTGTAACGGCCAGCGGTTCTACCTTCTGCGGATAGCCTAGAACTGTGGCTTGGAATCGTCCCTCTTAGACATGCACTGGACACCCCTGTCCCAGCACATTAGTGTAACAGCCAGCGGTTCTACCGTCTGTGGATAGCCTGGAACCGTACCCTGGAGCCGGGCCTCTTAGACATGCACTGGACACCCCTATCCCAGCACATTAGTGTAATGGCCAGCGGTTCTACCTTCTGTGCATAGCCTGGAACTGTGGCTTGGAGCCGGCCCTCTTAGACATGTACTGGACACCCCTGTACCAGCACATTAGTGTAACGGCCAGCGGTTCTACCTTCTGTGCATAGCCTGGAACCGTGGCTTGGAGCCGGCCCTCTTAGACATGCACTGGACACCCCTATCCTAGCACATTAGTGTAACGGCCAGCGGTTCTACCTTCTGCGGATAGCCTAGAACTGTGGCTTGGAGTCGGCCTTCTTAGACATGCACTGGACACCCCTGTCCCAGCACATTAGTGTAACAGCCAGCGGTTCTACCGTCTGTGGATAGCCTGGAACCGTACCCTGGAGCCGGGCCTCTTAGACATGCACTGGACACCCCTATCCCAGCACATTAGTGTAACGGCCAGCGGTTCTACCTTCTGTGCATAGCCTGGAACTGTGGCTTTGAGCCGGCCCTCTTAGACATGTACTGGACACCCCTGTACCAGCACATTAGTGTAACGGCCAGCGGTTCTACCTTCTGTGCATAGCCTGGAACCGTGGCTTGGAGCCGGCCCTCTTAGACATGCACTGGACACCCCTGTCCCAGCACATTAGTGTAACGGCCAGCGGTTCTACCTTCTGTGCATAGCCTGGAACCGTTGCCTGGAGCCGGCCCTCTTAGACATTCACTGGACACCCCTGTCCCAACACATTAGTGTAACGGCCAGCGGTTCTACCTCCTGGGCATAGCCTGGAACCGTGGCTTGGAGACGGCCCTTTTAGACATGCACTGGACACCCCTCTCCCAGCACATTAGTGTAACGGCCAGCGGTTCTACCTTCTGTACATAGCCTAGAACCGTGGCCTGGAGCCGGCCCTCTTAGACATGCACTGGACACCCCTGTCCCAGCACATTAGTGTAACGGCCAGCGGATATACCGTCTGTGCATAGCCTGGAACCATGTCTTGGACCAGGCCCTCTTAGACATGCACTGGACACCCCTGTCCCAGCACATTAGCGTAACGGCCAGCGGTTCTACCTTCTGTGGATAGCCTGGAACCGTGGCCTGGAGCCAGCCCTCTTAGACATGCACTGGACACACCTGTCAAAGCACATTAGTGTAATGGCCAGCGTTTCTACCTTCTGTGCAAAGCCTGGAACCGTGGCTTGGAGCTGGCCCTCTCAGACATGCACTGGACACCCCTGTCCCAGCACATTAGTGTAACGGCCAGCGGTTCTACCTTCTGTGCATAGCCTGGAACCGTGGCCTGGAGCCGGCCCTCTTAGACATGCACTGGACACCCCTGTCCCAGCACATTAGTGTAACGGCCAGCGGTTCTACCTTCTGTGCATAGCCTGAACCGTTGCCTGGAGTCGGCCCTCTTAGACATGCACTGGACACCCCTTGTCCCAGCACATTAGTGTAACAGCCAGCTGTTCTACCGTCTGTGGATAACCTGGAACCGTACCCTGGAGCCGGGCCTCTTAGACATGCACTGGACACCCCTATCCTAGCACATTAGTGTAACGGCCAGCGGTTCTACCTTCTGCGGATAGCCTGGAACTGTGGCTTGGAGCCGGCCCTCTTAGACATGCACTGGACACCCCTGTCCCAGCACATTAGCGTAACGGCCAGCGGTTCTACCTTCTGTGCATAGCCTGGAACCGTGGCCTGGAGCCGGCCCTCTTAGACATGCACTGGCACCCCTGTCCCAGCACATTAGTGTAACGGCCAGCGGTTCTACCTTCTGTGCGTAGCCTGGAACTGTGTCTTGGAGCCGGCCCTCTTAGACATGCACTGGACACCCCTGTCGCAGCACATTAGTGTAACAGCCAGCAGTTCTACCTTCTGTGCATAGCCTGAACCGTTGCCTGGAGTCGGCCCTCTTAGACATGCACTGGACACCCCTTGTCCCAGCACATTAGTGTAACAGCCAGCTGTTCTACCGTCTGTGGATAGCCTGGAACCGTACCCTGGAGCCGGGCCTCTTAGACATGCACTGGACACCCCTATCCTAGCACATTAGTGTAACGGCCAGCGGTTCTACCTTCTGTGCGTAGCCTGGAACCGTGGCTTGGAGCCGGCCCTCTTAGACATGCACTGGACACCCCTGTCCCAGCACATTAGTGTAACGGCCAGCGGTTCTACCTTCTGTGCATAGCCTGGAACCGTTGCCTGGAGCCGGCCCTCTTAGACATTCACTGGACACCCCTGTCCCAACACATTAGTGTAACGGCCAGCGGTTCTACCTCCTGGGCATAGCCTGGAACCGTGGCTTGGAGACGGCCCTTTTAGACATGCACTGGACACCCCTCTCCCAGCACATTAGTGTAACGGCCAGCGGTTCTACCTTCTGTACATAGCCTAGAACCGTGGCCTGGAGTCGGTCCTCTTAGACATGCACTGGACACCCCTGTCCCAGCACATTAGTGTAACGGCCAGCGGATATACCGTCTGTGCATAGCCTGGAACCATGTCTTGGACCAGGCCCTCTTAGACATGCACTGGACACCCCTGTCCCAGCACATTAGCGTAACGGCCAGCGGTTCTACCTTCTGTGGATAGCCTGGAACCGTGGCCTGGAGCCAGCCCTCTTAGACATGCACTGGACACCCCTGTCAAAGCACATTAGTGTAATGGCCAGCGTTTCTACCTTCTGTGCAAAGCCTGGAACCGTGGCTTGGAGCTGGCCCTCTCAGACATGCACTGGACACCCCTGTCCCAGCACATTAGTGTAACGGCCAGCGGTTCTACCTTCTGTGCATAGCCTGGAACCGTGGCCTGGAGCCGGCCCTCTTAGACATGCACTGGACACCCCTGTCCCAGCACATTAGTGTAACGGCCAGCGGTTCTACCTTCTGTGCATAGCCTGAACCGTTGCCTGGAGTCGGCCCTCTTAGACATGCACTGGACACCCCTTGTCCCAGCACATTAGTGTAACAGCCAGCTGTTCTACCGTCTGTGGATAGCCTGGAACCGTACCCTGGAGCCGGGCCTCTTAGACATGCACTGGACACCCCTATCCTAGCACATTAGTGTAACGGCCAGCGGTTCTACCTTCTGCGGATAGCCTGGAACTGTGGCTTGGAGCCGGCCCTCTTAGACATGCACTGGACACCCCTGTCCCAGCACATTAGCGTAACGGCAGGCGGTTCTACCTTCTGTGCATAGCCTGGAACCGTGGCCTGGAGCCGGCCCTCTTAGACATGCACTGGCACCCCTGTCCCAGCACATTAGTGTAACGGCCAGCGGTTCTACCTTCTGTGCGTAGCCTGGAACTGTGTCTTGGAGCCGGCCCTCTTAGACATGCACTGGACACCCCTGTCCCAGCACATTAGTGTAACAGCCAGCAGTTCTACCTTCTGTGCATAGCCTGAACCGTTGCCTGGAGTCGGCCCTCTTAGACATGCACTGGACACCCCTTGTCCCAGCACATTAGTGTAACAGCCAGCTGTTCTACCGTCTGTGGATAGCCTGGAACCGTACCCTGGAGCCGGGCCTCTTAGACATGCACTGGACACCCCTATCCTAGCACATTAGTGTAACGGCCAGCGGTTCTACCTTCTGTGCGTAGCCTGGAACCGTGTCTTGGAGCCGGCCCTCTTAGACATACACTGGACACCCCTGTCCCAGCACATTAATCTAACGGCCAGGGGTTCTACCTTCTGTGGATAGCCTGGAACCGTGGGCCCTCTTAGACATGCACTGGACACCCCTGTCCTAGCACATTAGTGTAACAGGCAGCGGTTCTACCTTCTGTGCATAGCCTAGAACCGTGGCTTGGAGCCGGCCGTCTTAGACATGCACTGGACACCCCTGTCCCAGCACATTAGTGTAACGGCCAGCGGTTCTACCTTCTGTGCATAGCCTGGAACCGTGGCTTGGAGCCGGCCCTCTTAGACATGCACAGGACACCCCTGTCCCAGCACATTAGTGTAACGGCCAGCGGTTCTACCTTCTGTGCATAGCCTAGAACCGTGGCTTGGAGCCGGCCCTCTTAGACATGCATTGGACACCCCTGTCCTAGAACATTAGTGTAACGGCCAGCAGTTCTACCTTCATTTGCATAGCCTGGAACCGTGGCTTGGAGACGACCCTCTTAGACATGCGCTGGACACCCCTGTCCCAGCACATTAGTGTAACGGCCAGCGGTTCTATCTTCTGTGCATAGCCTGGAACCGTTGTCAGGAGACGGCCCTCTTAGACATGTACTGGACACCCCTGTCCCAGCACATTAGTGTAACGGCCAGCTATTCTACCGTCTGTGGATAGCCTGGAACCGTACCCTGGAGCCGGGCCTCTTAGACATGCACTGGACACCCCTATCCTAGCACATTAGTGTAACGGCCAGCGGTTCTACCTTCTGCGGATAGCCTGGAACTGTGGCTTGGAGCCGGCCCTCTTAGACATGCACTGGACACCCCTATCCTAGCACATTAGTGTAACGGCCAGCGGTTCTACCTTCTGCGGATAGCCTAGAACTGTGGCTTGGAGTCGTCCCTCTTAGACATGCACTGGACACCCCTGTCCCAGCACATTAGTGTAACGGCCAGCGGTTCTACCTTCTGTGGATAGCCTGGAACCGTGGCCTGGAGCCAGCCCTCTTAGACATGCACTGGACACACCTGTCAAAGCACATTAGTGTAATGGCCAGCGTTTCTACCTTCTGTGCAAAGCCTGGAACCGTGGCTTGGAGCTGGCCCTCTCAGACATGCACTGGACACCCCTGTCCCAGCACATTAGTGTAACGGCCAGCGGTTCTACCTTCTGTGCATAGCCTGGAACCGTGGCCTGGAGCCGGCCCTCTTAGACATGCACTGGACACCCCTGTCCCAGCACATTAGTGTAACGGCCAGCGGTTCTACCTTCTGTGCATAGCCTGAACCGTTGCCTGGAGTCGGCCCTCTTAGACATGCACTGGACACCCCTTGTCCCAGCACATTAGTGTAACAGCCAGCTGTTCTACCGTCTGTGGATAGCCTGGAACCGTACCCTGGAGCCGGGCCTCTTAGACATGCACTGGACACCCCTATCCTAGCACATTAGTGTAACGGCCAGCGGTTCTACCTTCTGCGGATAGCCTGGAACTGTGGCTTGGAGCCGGCCCTCTTAGACATGCACTGGACACCCCTGTCCCAGCACATTAGCGTAACGGCCAGCGGTTCTACCTTCTGTGCATAGCCTGGAACCGTGGCCTGGAGCCGGCCCTCTTAGACATGCACTGGCACCCCTGTCCCAGCACATTAGTGTAACGGCCAGCGGTTCTACCTTCTGTGCGTAGCCTGGAACTGTGTCTTGGAGCCGGCCCTCTTAGACATGCACTGGACACCCCTGTCCCAGCACATTAGTGTAACAGCCAGCAGTTCTACCTTCTGTGCATAGCCTGAACCGTTGCCTGGAGTCGGCCCTCTTAGACATGCACTGGACACCCCTTGTCCCAGCACATTAGTGTAACAGCCAGCTGTTCTACCGTCTGTGGATAGCCTGGAACCGTACCCTGGAGCCGGGCCTCTTAGACATGCACTGGACACCCCTATCCTAGCACATTAGTGTAACGGCCAGCGGTTCTACCTTCTGTGCGTAGCCTGGAACCGTGGCTTGGAGCCGGCCCTCTTAGACATGCACTGGACACCCCTGTCCCAGCACATTAGTGTAACGGCCAGCGGTTCTACCTTCTGTGCATAGCCTGGAACCGTTGCCTGGAGCCGGCCCTCTTAGACATTCACTGGACACCCCTGTCCCAACACATTAGTGTAACGGCCAGCGGTTCTACCTCCTGGGCATAGCCTGGAACCGTGGCTTGGAGACGGCCCTTTTAGACATGCACTGGACACCCCTCTCCCAGCACATTAGTGTAACGGCCAGCGGTTCTACCTTCTGTACATAGCCTAGAACAGTGGCCTGGAGCCGGCCCTCTTAGACATGCACTGGACACCCCTGTCCCAGCACATTAGTGTAACGGCCAGCGGATATACCGTCTGTGCATAGCCTGGAACCATGTCTTGGACCAGGCCCTCTTAGACATGCACTGGACACCCCTGTCCCAGCACATTAGCGTAACGGCCAGCGGTTCTACCTTCTGTGGATAGCCTGGAACCGTGGCCTGGAGCCAGCCCTCTTAGACATGCACTGGACACCCCTGTCAAAGCACATTAGTGTAATGGCCAGCGTTTCTACCTTCTGTGCAAAGCCTGGAACCGTGGCTTGGAGCTGGCCCTCTCAGACATGCACTGGACACCCCTGTCCCAGCACATTAGTGTAACGGCCAGCGGTTCTACCTTCTGTGCATAGCCTGGAACCGTGGCCTGGAGCCGGCCCTCTTAGACATGCACTGGACACCCCTGTCCCAGCACATTAGTGTAACGGCCAGCGGTTCTACCTTCTGTGCATAGCCTGAACCGTTGCCTGGAGTCGGCCCTCTTAGACATGCACTGGACACCCCTTGTCCCAGCACATTAGTGTAACAGCCAGCTGTTCTACCGTCTGTGGATAGCCTGGAACCGTACCCTGGAGCCGGGCCTCTTAGACATGCACTGGACACCCCTATCCTAGCACATTAGTGTAACGGCCAGCGGTTCTACCTTCTGCGGATAGCCTGGAACTGTGGCTTGGAGCCGGCCCTCTTAGACATGCACTGGACACCCCTGTCCCAGCACATTAGCGTAACGGCCAGCGGTTCTACCTTCTGTGCATAGCCTGGAACCGTGGCCTGGAGCCGGCCCTCTTAGACATGCACTGGCACCCCTGTCCCAGCACATTAGTGTAACGGCCAGCGGTTCTACCTTCTGTGCGTAGCCTGGAACTGTGTCTTGGAGCCGGCCCTCTTAGACATGCACTGGACACCCCTGTCCCAGCACATTAGTGTAACAGCCAGCAGTTCTACCTTCTGTGCATAGCCTGAACCGTTGCCTGGAGTCGGCCCTCTTAGACATGCACTGGACACCCCTTGTCCCAGCACATTAGTGTAACAGCCAGCTGTTCTACCGTCTGTGGATAGCCTGGAACCGTACCCTGGAGCCGGGCCTCTTAGACATGCACTGGACACCCCTATCCTAGCACATTAGTGTAACGGCCAGCGGTTCTACCTTCTGTGCGTAGCCTGGAACCGTGTCTTGGAGCCGGCCCTCTTAGACATACACTGGACACCCCTGTCCCAGCACATTAATCTAACGGCCAGGGGTTCTACCTTCTGTGGATAGCCTGGAACCGTGGGCCCTCTTAGACATGCACTGGACACCCCTGTCCTAGCACATTAGTGTAACAGGCAGCGGTTCTACCTTCTGTGCATAGCCTAGAACCGTGGCTTGGAGCCGGCCGTCTTAGACATGCACTGGACACCCCTGTCCCAGCACATTAGTGTAACGGCCAGCGGTTCTACCTTCTGTGCATAGCCTGGAACCGTGGCTTGGAGCCGGCCCTCTTAGACATGCACAGGACACCCCTGTCCCAGCACATTAGTGTAACGGCCAGCGGTTCTACCTTCTGTGCATAGCCTAGAACCGTGGCTTGGAGCCGGCCCTCTTAGACATGCATTGGACACCCCTGTCCTAGAACATTAGTGTAACGGCCAGCAGTTCTACCTTCATTTGCATAGCCTGGAACCGTGGCTTGGAGACGACCCTCTTAGACATGCGCTGGACACCCCTGTCCCAGCACATTAGTGTAACGGCCAGCGGTTCTATCTTCTGTGCATAGCCTGGAACCGTTGTCAGGAGACGGCCCTCTTAGACATGTACTGGACACCCCTGTCCCAGCACATTAGTGTAACGGCCAGCTATTCTACCGTCTGTGGATAGCCTGGAACCGTACCCTGGAGCCGGGCCTCTTAGACATGCACTGGACACCCCTATCCTAGCACATTAGTGTAACGGCCAGCGGTTCTACCTTCTGCGGATAGCCTGGAACTGTGGCTTGGAGCCGGCCCTCTTAGACATGCACTGGACACCCCTATCCTAGCACATTAGTGTAACGGCCAGCGGTTCTACCTTCTGCGGATAGCCTAGAACTGTGGCTTGGAGTCGTCCCTCTTAGACATGCACTGGACACCCCTGTCCCAGCACATTAGTGTAACAGCCAGCGGTTCTACCGTCTGTGGATAGCCTGGAACCGTATCCTGGAGCCGGGCCTCTTAGACATGCACTGGACACCCCTGTCCCAGCACATTAGTGTAACGGCCAGCGGTTCTACCTTCTGTGCATAGCCTGGAACCGTTGCCTGGAGCCGGCCCTCTTAGACATGCACTGGACACCCCTGTCCCAACACATTAGTGTAACGGCCAGCGGTTCTACCTCCTGGGCATAGCCTGGAACCGTGGCTTGGAGACGGCCCTTTTAGACATGCACTGGACACCCCTCTCCCAGCACATTAGTGTAACGGCCAGCGGTTCTACCTTCTGTGCATAGCCTAGAACCGTGGCCTGGAGCCGGCCCTCTTAGACATGCACTGGACACCCCTGTCCCAGCACATTAGTGTAACGGCCAGCGGATCTACCTTCTGTGCATAGCCTGGAACCATGGCTTGGACCAGGCCCTCTTAGACATGCACTGGACACCCCTGTCCCAGCACATTAGCGTAATGGCCAGCGGTTCAACCTTCTGTGCATAGCCTGGAACCGTGGCCTGGAGCCGGCTCTCTTAGACATGCACTGGACAACCCTGTTCTAGCACATTAGTGTAACGGCCAGTGGTTCTACCTTCTGTGCATAGCCTGGAACTGTGGCCTGGACCCGGCCCTCTTAGACATGCACTGGACACCCCTCTCCCAGCACATTAGTGTAACGGCCTGCGGTTCTACCTTCTGTGCATAGCCTGGAACCGTTGCCTGGAGCCGGCCCTCCTAGACATGCACTGGACACCCCTGTCCCAGCACATTAGTGTAACGGCCAGCGGTTCTACCTTCTGTGGATAGCCTGGAACCGTGGCCTGGAGCCAGCCCTCTTAGATATGCACTGGACACCCCTGTCAAAGCACATTAGTGTAACGGCCAGCGTTTCTACCTTCTGTGCAAAGCCTGGAACCGTGGCTTGGAGCTGGCCCTCTTAGACATGCACTGGACACCCCTGTCCCAGCACATTAGTGTAACGGCCAGCGGTTCTACCTTCTGTGCATAGCCTGAACCGTTGCCTGGAGTCGGCCCTCTTAGACATGCACTGGACACCCCTTGTCCCAGCACATTAGTGTAACAGCCAGCTGTTCTACCGTCTGTGGATAGCCTGGAACCGTACCCTGGAGCCGGGCCTCTTAGAGATGCACTGGACACCCCTATCCTAGCACATTAGTGTAACGGCCAGCGGTTCTACCTTCTGCGGATAGCCTGGAACTGTGGCTTGGAGCCGGCCCTCTTAGACATGCACTGGACACCCCTGTCCCAGCACATTAGCGTAACGGCCAGCGGTTCTACCTTCTGTGCATAGCCTGGAACCGTGGCCTGGAGCCGGCCCTCTTAGACATACACTGGACACCCCTGTCCCAGCACATTAATCTAACGGCCAGGGGTTCTACCTTCTGTGGATAGCCTGGAACCGTGGGCCCTCTTAGACATGCACTGGACACCCCTGTCCTAGCACATTAGTGTAACGGCCAGCGGTTCTACCTTCTGTGCATAGCCTGGAACCGTGGCTTGGAGCCGGCCCTCTTAGACATGCACTGGACACCCCTGTCCCAGCACATTAGTGTAACGGCCAGCGGTTCTACCTTCTGTGCATAGCCTAGAACCGTGGCTTGGAGCCGGCCGTCTTAGACATGCACTGGACACCCCTGTCCCAGCACATTAGTGTAACGGCCAGCGGTTCTACCTTCTGTGCATAGCCTGGAACCGTGGCTTGGAGCCGGCCCTCTTAGACATGCACTGGACACCCCTGTCCCAGCACATTAGTGTAACGGCCAGCGGTTCTACCTTCTGTGCATAGCCTAGAACCGTGGCTTGGAGCCGGCCCTCTTAGACATGCATTGGACACCCCTGTCCTAGAACATTAGTGTAACGGCCAGCAGTTCTACCTTCATTTGCATAGCCTGAAACCGTGGCTTGGAGACGACCCTCTTAGACATGCGCTGGACACCCCTGTCCCAGCACATTAGTGTAACGGCCAGCGGTTCTATCTTCTGTGCATAGCCTGGAACCGTTGTCAGGAGCCGGGCCTCTCAGACATGCACTGGACACCCCTATCCTAGCACATTAGTGTAACGGCCAGCGGTTCTACCTTCTGTGGATAGCCTGGAACTGTGGCTTGGAGCCGGCCCTCTTAGACATGCACTGGACACCCCTATCCTAGCACATTAGTGTAACGGCCAGCGGTTCTACCTTCTGCGGATAGCCTAGAACTGTGGCTTGGAGTCGTCCCTCTTAGACATGCACTGGACACCCCTGTCCCAGCACATTAGTGTAACAGCCAGCGGTTCTACCGTCTGTGGATAGCCTGGAACCGTATCCTGGAGCCGGGCCTCTTAGACATGCACTGGACACCCCTATCCCAGCACATTAGTGTAACGGCCAGCGGTTCTACCTTCTGTGCATAGCCTGGAACTGTGGCTTGGAGCCGGCCCTCTTAGACATGTACTGGACACCACTGTACCAGCACATTAGTGTAACGGCCAGCGGTTCTACCTTCTGTGCATAGCCTGGAACCGTGGCTTGGAGCCGGCCCTCTTAGACATGCACTGGACACCCCTATCCTAGCACATTAGTGTAACGGCCAGCGGTTCTACCTTCTGCGGATAGCCTAGAACTGTGGCTTGGAGTCGGCCCTCTTAGACATGCACTGGACACCCCTGTCCCAGCACATTAGTGTAACAGCCAGCGGTTCTACCGTCTGTGGATAGCCTGGAACCGTACCCTGGAGCCGGGCCTCTTAGACATGCACTGGACACCCCTATCCCAGCACATTAGTGTAACGGCCAGCGGTTCTACCTTCCGTGCATAGCCTGGAACTGTGGCTTGGAGCCGGCCCTCTTAGACATGCACTGGACACCCCTGTCCCAGCACATTAGTGTAACGGCCAGCGGTTCTACCTTCTGTGCATAGCCTGGAACCGTTGCCTGGAGCCGGCCCTCTTAGACATGCACTGGACACCCCTGTCCCAGCACATTAGTGTAACGGCCAGCGGTTCTACCTTCTGTGCATAGCCTGGAACCGTTGCCTGGAGCCGGCCCTCTTAGACATGCACTGGACACCCCTGTCCCAGCACATTAGTGTAACGGCCAGCAGTTCTACCTACTGTACATAGCCTGGAACCGTGGCTTGGAGACGGCCCTCTTAGACATGCACTGGACACCCCTATCCTAGCACATTAGTGTAACGGCAAGCGGTTCTACCTTCTGCGGATAGCCTAGAACTGTGGCTTGGAGTCGGCCCTCATAGACATGCAATGGACACCCCTGTCCCAGCACATTAGTGTAACAGCCAGCGGTTCTACCGTCTGTGGATAGCCTGGAAACGTACCCTGGAACCGGGATTCTTAGACATGCACTGGACACCCCTGTCCCAGCACATTAGCGTAACGGCCAGCGGTTCTATCTTCTGTGCATAGCCTGGAACGGTGGCCTGGAGCCGGCCCTATTAGACATGCACTGGACAACCCTGTCCTAGCACATTAGTGTAACGGCCAGCGGTTCTACCTTCTGTGCATAGCCTGGAACTGTGGCCTGGACCCGGCCCTCTTAGACATGCACTGGACACCCCTCTCCCAGCACATTAGTGTAACGGCCAGCGGTTCTACCTTCTGTGCATAGCCTGGAACCGTTGCCTGGAGCCGGCCCTCTTAGACATGCACTGGACACCCCTCTCCCAGCACATTAGTGTAACGGCCAGCGGTTCTATCTTCTGTGCATAGCCTGGCACCGTGGGTTCGAGCCGGCCCTCTTAGACATGCACTGGACACCCCTGTCAAAGGACATTAGTGTAACGGCCAGCGGTTCCAACTTCTGTGCATAGCCTGGAACCGTGGCCTGGGCCGGCCCTCTCAGACATGCACTGGACACCCCTGTCCCAGCACATTAGTGTAACGGCCAGCGGTTCTACCTTCTGTGCATAGCCTGGAACCGTTGCCTGGAGCCGGCCCTCTTAGACATGCACTGGACACCCCTGTCCCAGCACATTAGTGTAACGGCCAGCGGTTCTACCATCTGTGCATAGCCTGGAACCGTTGTCTGGAGTCGGCCCTCTTAGACATGCACTGGACACCCCTTGTCCCAGGACATTAGTGTAACAGCCAGCTATTCTACCGTCTGTGGATAGCCTGGAACCGTACCCTGGAGCCGGGCCTCTTAGACATGCACTGGACACCCCTATCCTAGCACATTAGTGTAACGGCCAGCGGTTCTACCTTCTGCGGATGGCCTGGAACTGTGGCTTGGAGCCGGCCCTCTTAGACATGCACTGGACACCCCTATCCTAGCACATTGGTGTAACGGCCAGCGGTTCTACCTTCTGCGGATAGCCTAGAACTGTGGCTTGGAGTCGGCCCTCTTAGACATGCACTGGACACCCCTGTCCCAGCACATTAGTGTAACAGCCAGCGGTTCTACCGTCTGTGGATAGCCTGGAACCGTACCCTGGAGCCGGGCCTCTTAGACATGCACTGGACACCCCTGTCCCAGCACATTAGTGTAACGGCCAGCGGTTCTACCTTCTGTGCATAGCCTGGAACTGTGGCTTGGAGCCGGCCCTCTTAGACATGCACTGGACACCCCTGTCCCAGCACATTAGTGTAACGGCCAGCGGTTCTACCTTCTGTGCATAGCCTGGAACCGTGGCTTGGAGCCGGCCCTCTTAGACATGCACTGGACACCCCTGTCCCAGCACATTAGTGTAACGGCCAGCGGTTCTACCTTCTGTGCATAGCCTGGAACCGTTGCCTGGAGCCGGCCCTCTTAGACATGCACTGGACACCCCTCTCCCAGCACATTAGTGTAACGGCCAGCGGTTCTACCTTCTGTGCATAGCCTGGCACCGTGGCTTCGAGCCGGCCCTCTTAGACATGCACTGGACACCCCTGTCCCAGCACATTAGTGTAACGGCCAGCGGTTCTACCTTCTGTGCATAGCCTGGAACCGTGGCTTGGAGACGGCCCTCTTAGACATGCACTGGACACCCCTCTCCCAGCAAATTAGTGTAACGGCCAGCGGTTCTACCTTCTGTGCATAGCCTGGAACCGTTGCCTGGAGCCGGCCCTCTTAGACATGCACTGGACACCCCTGTCCCAGCACATTAGTGTAACGGCCAGCGGTTCTACGTTCTGTGGATAGCCTGAAACCGTGGCTTGGAGCCGGCCCTCTTAGACATGCACTGGACACCCCTGTCCCAGCACATTAGTGTAACAGCCAGCGGTTCTACGTTCTGTGCATAGTCTAGAACCGTGGCTTGGAGCCGGCCCTTTTAGACATGCACTGGACACCCCTGTCCCAGCACATTAGTGTAACGGCCAGCGGTTCTACCATCCCCCGTCACAGCCACATCTCTGCCCACCTGAGAGACCTGCACTGGCTCCCCGTCAGCAAGAGGATCACGTTCAGGGTCCTCGTCCACGCACACAAGGCTCTCCACGACATGGGCCGCAAATACCTCAACAACCGCCTCACGTTCTACACATCCACCCGCCAGCTCCGATCCGCCAGCCTCGCCCTCGCCACCATCCCACGGATTCGCAGAGCCACCACCGGAGGAAGATCCTTCACCTACCTGGCGGCCAAGACGTGGAACTCTCTCCCCACCCACCTACGGCTGACCCAGGACCATCTCTCCTTCAGGAAGCAACTCAAGACCTGGCTCTTCGAGCAGTAGCGACTCCCCTCTCTCCCAGCGCCTCGAGACCCTAGCGGGTAAGTAGCGAGCTCTATAAATGTGTTGGATTGATTGATTGATTGATTGATTGAGAGCTCATGTGGCGTGATACATTCCTCTTTAATTAAGGGTCTGTTTCACTGAGCTGATCATTATAAGCACACCATGCGTCGCATCCTGCTTGCTTGCAGAGAATTCAATTCATTAAAGGCAAAGATTGCCGTTTCTGTTGTGGCCATGGTGGCCAAGGAAGCGCTGGTCGTGGGTCCTGGCGTGGATAAATCATAAATTGAACTTTCAAGTCTCTTCTTGGATCACTTCATTGTTTTCTTCTCTTCGTTGTTTGTTTTCCTCTTTGTTCTCTTTCCTGTCACGCGGCCGCCTCACCTCACGGCGGGTGGACTGACGCGAGCCTCACGCACATCCGGTGGCGCCGGAAGTCACGTCGCTACGAGCCTCAAGGATCCCCGTAAGGGGGGGAAAGGGCGCGGCGTCAGAGTCTGCGCGCCGGAAGTGACGTCAGTGCGTGCAGGAAGAGCAGGGGTCTGAGGTGAGGAGGGGTCGGGGGAGGTTGAAGCTGCCTCGGGCGGCCTCGCTGACAGGAAGGAAGGGAGCGAGACACAGCGTCCGTCTGTCTGTCTGTTGCAAAGCCCAAACAAAGAGGCGAGCAGGACTGACAGCCTCATCAGAGCCCCCCCTGAATAAATATCCAGTTCTTTTCCAGAGCGCTCGGCGGGGGCACTTTAAGAGCCAATCGTGCTGACAAATAATTAACAGTCTCAACAAAATGGAGCATTGGCTCAGATAGCAAAGAGTCTAGTTAAAATGGCGGCGGTTCGAGGTTCAGCGCTGCTCATCCAAGAAGGCGAGAGGCGCTGTGTGTGGTAACACCTGGAAAGAACCCCTTCAAAACACCCCAAGTGGAGACGAGTCAAAGCCCAGCCTGAGTGTCACTGTGGGGCAAAGAAAGGCCGCCTTGGAGAGCTGCCAGAGCTGTGAGGGGTCCAATGGTGACCCCCCCCCTCCCTCGGCTTGGAGTGGACACTGGGCGTTTCCTCGCATCAGGAACACTTCGATATGCGTTTGGCTTTCAAGCTGCAAACCCTCCCTGTGTCTGAGTCTGTCCTTTGGCTGTTATTTGTTTCTCTTCCCAGGGCCTTTAATAGGCTGCACCTTGGAATCATGGACATTAACAGACCCCTGAGCGCTGGCTTCAGCCCCCGGGCAGACAGCGCTGAAGCCTTTATTCTGATGGAAGCACCTGAAACCAGCAGAGAGACCTGTGAAAAGCAACTACCGTCAGGAAGAGTCAGCATAGCAATGCTGTGAATACACACTGAGAAGGATAGTAGCCAGAGAATAACATGAGGGCGTTCATAGTGAGTCCTTTACTCTCTGTTGTTAGTTCACCAGCTCATCTCTCGTCTCTGGCTTCAGCCCCCGGTCAGACAGCACTGAAGGCTTTATTCTGATGGATGCAGAGTGCGTGCAAAGCACCTGAAACCAGCAGAGAGACCTGTGAAAAGCAACTACCGTCAGGAAGAGTCAGCATAGCAATGCTGTGAATACACACTGAGAAGGATAGTAGCCAGAGAATAACATAAGGGCGTTCATAGTGAGTCCTTTACTCTCTGTTGTTAGTTCACCAGCTCATCTCTGGCTTCAGCCCCCGGGCAGACAGCGCTGAAGGCTTTATTCTGATGGATGCAGAGTGCGTGCAAAGCACCTGAAACCAGGCAGAGAGACCTGTGAAAAGCAACTACCGTCAGGAAGAGTCAGCATAGCAATGCTGTGAATACACACTGAGAAGGATAGTAGCCAGAGAATAACATGAGGGGGTTCATAGTGAGTCCTTTACTCTCTGTTGTTAGTTCACCAGCTCATCTCTCGTCTCTGGCTTCAGCCCCCGGGCAGACAGCCCTGAAGGCTTTGTTCTGATGGATGCAGAGTGCGTGCAAAGCACCTGAAACCAGCAGAGAGAACTGTGAAAAGCAACTACCGTCAGGAGGAGTCAGCAATAGACACACTGAGAACAACAAGAGGGCCTTTATATGGAGTCCTTTCCTGTACCCACCAGTCCTGGCGTCAGAAACCACAAAGGCACCACAACCAGCCCCTGCCTGCTTCACATACTCATCACCTCCAACTGTATCCGACACCCCTCTCTTGCTCCATGGTTAACCACTGAAACATATCTAGCTACTTCCGACCCTGTCATTTCTCCTTCAGTCAGTTGAACTCTCACCTCTGCTCTTTGCCATCCTTATCTAACTTCTCTCCCTTCACTGAGCTCTCAACCCCCTTTTTCTTCAACAGCCTCCTGTCCAACATTGGCTCCGTGTGTAACCTTCACGCTGTCAGTGACTTCCAGTTTAACGCCCAACGTGATATGAACCCACGGTCCATTAATACCTCCTTTGTAAATCTGGGGCCACTACAGAATCCCTGTCATGACCACCTCCCTGTACAAACTATCAGCCATCACAGGATCACTGTACAACCCCTCACCCATCTCAAGATCCCACCAAAACCTCCTTCCTTTCCTGTGAGTGTCTCCAGGTGTCTTCATTCTGCGACACGTTTCAGGGCCGGAGGGCCCCGTGTTCATGTGAGGCCTTGCTGGGTTCATGCGAAGGACTGGGAGAAGCAGACACTTCATTTATCCTCTCTGTTGTTCGTTCACCAGCTCATCTCTCGTCTCTGGCTTTGTACTTGTTAGGTCTTGCCTAGGCAGCGCTTGCGCTGTCACTTCGAGGCATGCTGTATTCGAGTATGGACTTGTAGCTCCGCCCATTTTCTGCCCATCTTTTCAATTGGCTCCTGTGACTGTCCTTTCTAAACGGTTGCTTTTGATATGTGCACAGTCTTAGTAGTCCCTCCTTGGTACCGCCTTTTCTCTTTTTGTAATCTCCTATGAGGACTTGCCCTCTTACGTGTGTTGTTACTCGGTATGTTTTATCTACAGTCTGTGAGCACTATGGGGCAGATTTACAAGGCCCTTGCGCCACTTTTACGCTGGCATTGCATCACTTTAGTGACGCAGCGGCGGCGCAAATCCTGCTCCATGGTGCAGGGGTACTTACAACGTGACGCATCTGGGAGATGCGTCACGTTGTAATGCCCTGCGCCACATGTAGGCGTACCTGCGCAGGGGGGTGTTCCGGCGCAGGAACGCCTCCTAAAAGTGGCTGAGTCACTTTTAGGCCCATGCTGCGTCAAAACCCTGCGCCTGTTTGAAGCAGGCGTAAGGATTGACGCAGCATTGTGAAGATAGGACCCCCCCAGAGCATTGCCGGAGCTGCGTCACGCTTGCGACGCAACTCCAGCAATGCGTCACTTTTACGGCACAGATGCATCACGCATCTGTGTCGTTTTTGCACCATGGTGCACCGCATTGTAAATGCGGTACAAAAGGGGGTTGTATAAGCGGTGCATCCCTGCTGATATGCCGGGATGCGCCAGTTATTATAAATATGCCCCTATTTTCTTAAATGACTTAACCCCACTCCCTCTTCGCCCCTCCCCCAACTCCTGCTTTAACCATTTTGTCAGTAAGCTCTCGTTTTTTCAAAACCGTGGCTATTTCCGGACATCCAGGCTTCCCAAATGCATTTTGCTTTCTGCGTTTGCTGTTCATTTCTTTACTTAATCAGAAAATCAGCGAAGTTGTGTCTTGTGTGTGTTCTTGGGCTACCTGCAGTTATGAGGGCTTCAAAACGGACTGTTTAATGCAGCTTGAACGTAAACACAAAAGCGCTATATAGCCGACTCCTTAAAATCGACAGTGGAGCCTTTCAAATTATTTATTTTCCGAGTGCCGAGAATTCACCTGAGATGGCCACAAACTTTTGTCGTCACGCTGCCGGCGTCAAATAGGTGAATGTGAAACTTCTACTGTCACAGCTCGTGAACTATCGGCTGCATGGCCAGGCCAAGGGGGATGTGTATCTCATCTAAACTGGCAAGAAAACTAGTTCTATCAGCGCCGGCCAGAATATATTGGTACATGATCACTGAATTGCTGAATAATATTTTTTAGTTAGTGGGGCCAGTGTTAAGATTCATGTCTGTCTACGCCCTGCAGTTTTTGGTGGGCGTGTGAGTGCCATCCAATCATGCGCAGCGAACAGCATGCATTTCAAACTCCAATGCCCACATGCATCAAACTGAATTGTATTCGCCAATGGTGCGAATCGCAAAATTCGTCCGTTTGCGAATGCAATTAATTGATTTGGGATGCACTAGCCTTTTTTGCTTTTTTCGCAATTTAAGAAATCGCTATTTATTTTCGATTTCTTAAATTGCGATTGCATTTAAGATATCGCAATTTTGCGATTTCTTAAATGCAATGCATGATTTTTTTTAAAGTTAAAAAATCGCAAATAGGAAGTGGTAAATTAACATGAAGTTAAACTTCATGCTAATTTGCGAAAACCTTCAAAAATGCACAAAAGTGCATTTTTGAAAGTTTCATTTTACACACACCACACACATGTCCTTGGGGCATGTGTGTGTGTAAAAATTACTTAAAGGTACATTTTAGGGGTGCAGGGGGGGGTCCTTTGGACCCCCCTGCACCCTTGAAATTGCATTCTCATTTTGCGATTCCTTAATTGCGAATCGCAAACTGAGAATGCCTTCACATTCATTCCTATGGGCCTCTAGGCCCATAGGAATCAATGAAAAGGGAGTCCTTAATTGCGGTTTGCAAATTGTGAATCGCAATTAAGGAAAATGAAGAAATCGCAAAAAAAATTGCGATTTCTTAATGCATAGCCATTTGCGAATTGTTAATAGCGATTCCTTAATTTTCGCAATTAAGAATTCGCAAACGGGAAGATTGATGCATGTGGCCGCAAGTCTTAAGAGTGTATTTCCTTTTCTGACGCATTTCTTGTGGTATTCTATTTCACACACGCCAGCCCTTTTTTAGGTCTCGCCTACGACGAACGCGCTGAAAGCGCGTTCTCGCAAGCGAGAACTATAGTCGTCGTCTCAGCAGTCTGAGACCGACGAAGGGAGACAAGACCTGGCCGCGCGCAGCGTTTCCCCATAGGATAACGTTGTGCGCGCGGCCAGTTCTTCTCTCCACAGCATGCCAATGCAGACCGGATCGCGTCGCGCGCCTCTCTGGAATGCAGGGGGAGTCTGCATACCAGCGCGCGGCCTGATAAACAGGCAGGCACTGAGCTGCAATCACTTGTCATTAATGTGAAAGCGTGATGGCGACAGCTTGTTTTAGTTCGTAAGCCCTCTTTTCTTTAATGGGTTTCTTGCCGCTTTCACTTTTAAAGACAGCATTAACTTTTCTTTAATGGGTTTCTTGCCGCTTTCACTTTCAAACACGGCATGCTTTAACTTTAGCGGCCGCGTCCCACAGGATGTTAAGCGTTTATGGTCCAAATGCCATCCTGCGTCTCCTAAGCGGAAGGCTGCCATGACGTCGATTTGTGCATCCATGCCTGGTACGTGCAATATGATACAGCCGTCTCAAAGCAGCGGCTCAGAATAGGCAGCGAGACAAATGCTACAGCACTGGCCCTGTGTGTGTGCTCTAAATCTGACAACGAAGGCCTTGATCGTGGATCCAATACAGAGAATACAATTTTATAACAACACACAAAGACATTTCCATATCAATATTGAAGCAATGTTAGTTTTCCAAACGACCACAGGCCCTGTTTAACCCTGGGCGTTGTATATCACATGCAGGGATACAACCTATGAAAATGGAAGCTCGGCACATGAAGGACGGCCTCGTGTTACTACGGGTTTTTTCAGTCCCCGTGCAGAGCACCGCATTTAAAGAGCCCGTTCTGCAGCCTCGGCACAGCTAAGAGCATCTGACAGCAGCGTTCACCTGATGAGCCCAGCGTGATGGATGCAGGGAGAGCCACCCTGTCCTCGCGGGATGACTGACCTCAGTCACTATCCGCCAGAGATGTACAAATCACCTCCCACAGGCCGGGAGATGCACTCCGCAGGCTGGCACACTGCCAGGTGCCAGCGATGCTTCCGCACGAGACTAATACGAGTCTAGATTCTGACACAGGGACAACACAGGCAAGGCACAGTCTGCACGGGGGCCATATCTGATCAAACCCGTGTCCGTAGACTGAACCTGCAGTCGATGTGCGATGGACACACGTCTAACTGCAGAACGGCCTCAGACAACCGCAGCGCTCGGCTCGGATGTCCAGTCCTAACAGCGCCTCGTTTTTAAAGATGGGGCAGCTATCCTCTTCCAAAATAACAGCCAGCCCCCTCCCCCGGTTGGATTCATAATCATAGCGAGGACCCTCTGTTCTTGGCCAACTTAGCAGTAAAGATTTATGCTTGCCTGTTGGCGCTGACCGTGTTAGGAGTCTGTTTTCCTCCTGTATTGGCAGTGTATTTACTGCTTGAAGCTAGAAGTATTAATAGTGTGCTTACTTCTCGGCGCTTTACATTATTAGCAGGCCTCTGCACTTTGCTCACATTGTTAACAGTGTACTTACTGCTCAGGGCTAGAAGTATTAGCATTGTTTTTACTCCTTAGGGTGGGCTGTAATAGTAGTGTGTTTACTGTTCAGAGCTAGCAGTATTAGTAGTATTTACTACTCGGGGCAAACAGTATTATTCAGCGTGTTTATTGCTGAGTACTAGCGTTATTTGCACTATAGTTAGTGTTCATTGGTTGCCGTGTTAGCAGGTTATTTACTACTCACTTCCGGCGGTATTTGCAGTGTCACAGTATTTATTTTCTGCTCAGTGAAGCCAGTATTATCATGGTTTACTGCTGAAGGCTATACTAGTATTAGCTGTGTGTTTATTGTTAGGTGCTAGCAGTTGTTGTATTGTAATTTTTGTTCATTTCATTGGTGGACTTGTTAGCTTGCTGTTTACTACTCACTTCCGGAGGTATTTGCAGTGTCACAGTCATTAGTTGCCGCTAAGTGAAACCAGTATTATCATTGTTTACTGCTGAAGTCTAATAGTATTACCAGCGTGTTTATTGCTACGTGCTAGCAGTGTTTGCATTGTAATTCGTGTTCATTGAATCAACATTTGAACAGGGAAAGGGGGCTTATTTCACTAATTCCCTAATTTTATTAGACACTGATTTTATATTATTTGTCCATGGCTGAAAACAGCTTTATCATATGCATTATGTTAACAATACGTCGTGAGAGCATGTTGAGCTAGCTTCTCACATCCTTAGTCTGAAATATTTTAGCAAAAAAGTATTAGACTGTTTTCTTACATTTATTTAGCAGAATTGCTGACCTTTGAACTAGAGACCTCCACCAACTTAACAAAAGTTGTGTAACTGCAAAGAATCACTGAAATTGCAAAACGTTTTATGTAGTCTAAGCCAACCTGACCGATGCGTTATCAGGTTCCGCGGACAAAAAAAAACAAGCATTTACAATGCAATAGGTCTCGCAGTTACACAAGTTTAAGCTATTGGCATTGTAAATGACCCTTTTATTTATGTTTGGAAACGAAAAACTAAAATAAAAGGCATTGATTTTTGCAATGTCATAGCTCAAACTTGCGTAAATGTGAGACCTATTGCATTGCAAATGCTTATCTAAAAGAATGTATCCAGACTCGGCGCCTTGCTGTACTGATGTAATGTGACCCCCCACCCCAAGGCTAGTTTACATTTATTGCTTCAAAACATCCCTTTCACTGGTGAGGTGCATCAGGCTCTGAGCAGTCAATCTTCCTGGACTCTGCTGCTGCCTCTGACGGGGCTTGTGCCTGCCCCTCTACTGAGCGATGGCTCTTAGCGTTGGCTTGTTGACATTCAGGTTAACTATTGACCATGGGTGTAAATGCACAGGCAGCGTGGGGGCGAGTTCAGGGATCACGGGTGTAAATGCACAGGCAGTGGGGGTGAGTCCAGGGGTCACAGGTGTAAATGCACAGACAGAGGGGGTGAGTCCAGGGGTCACGGTGTAAATGCACAGGCAGTGGGGGGGCGAGTCCAGGGGTCACAGGTGTAAATGCACAGGCAGCGTGGGGGCGAGTCCAGGGGTCACAGATGTAAATGCACAGGCAGCGAGGGCGAGTCCAGGGGTCACGGGTGTAAATGCACAGGCAGCGTGGGGGCGAGTTCAGGGGTCACAGGTGTAAATGCACAGGCAGCGGGGGCGTGTCCAGGGGTCACAGATGTAAATGCACCGGCAGCGTGGGGTGAGTCCAGGGGTCACGGGTGTAAATGCACAGGCAGCGTGGGGGCGAGTCCGGGGGTCACTGGTGTAAATGCACAGGCAGCGTGGGGGCGAGTCCGGGGGTCACTGGTGTAAATGCACAGGCAGCGTGGGGGCGAGTCCAGGGGTCATGGGTGTAAATGCACAGGCAGCGTGGGGGCGAGTCCAGGGGTCACGGGTGTAAATGCACAGGCAGCGGGGGGCGAGTCCAGGGGTCACAGGTGTAAATGCACAGGCAGCGTGGGCAGTGGGGGCGAGTCCAGGGGTCACAGGTGTAAATGCACAGGCAGCGTGGGGGCGAGTACAGGGGTCACAGGTGTAAATGCACAGGCAGCGTGGGCAGTGGGGGCGAGTCCAGGGTTCACAGGTGTAAATGCACAGGCAGCGTGGGGGCGTGTCCAGGGATCACGGGTGTAAATACACAGGCAGCGGGGGCGTGTCCAGGGGTCACGGGTGTAAATGCACAGGCAGCGGGGGGCGAGTCCAGGGGTCACAGGTGTAAATGCACAAGCAGCGTGGGCAGTGGGGGCGAGTCCAGGGGTCACAGGTGTAAATGCACAGGCAGCGTGGGGGCGAGTCCAGGGGTCACGGATGTAAATGCACAGGCAGCGTGGGCAGTGGGGGCGAGTCCAGGTGTCACAGGTGTAAATGCACAGGCAGCGTGGGGGCGAGTCCAGGGGTCATGGGTGTAAAAGGTCGAGTTTGTGGGCAATGCCGTCCATTCTGGAAGACATTCGGTCTACTTGATTTACGACTGGCGAACCCCTGACTCATTTCCAATAATATCTGCTGTATATCCATGTCAGGTGTCACTGGTCTCTCCCCCTCCACTTCCACTCTGCTTGGGCCGTCGGTGCCCGTCACCGGTTTCGGGCCTCTTTTTCCTGCGGAGTCAAAGCTTAGTTTTGGTTGGCGTGTTTCCTGTTTACCCATTGTTAGAAGGGGCGATCCCAGAGGGCCAGGATATACTCTCCCTGCCACCCCGTGACCCACCTCTCCCAGAAATACTGCCGAGTCCTAACGTGAGGTCCTCGCCGTGTCTAAGATCGTACACACTGAGCTCACACCACACTTATGAATGGACACCACACCGTGGTTTTCAGTCAGCAAGTTCTTTATCACACAGTAGAGTTTTAGGCAAAATGAACACGGGGGCGAGTCCAGGGGTCACGGTGTAAATCCACAGGCAGAGTGGGCAGTGGGGGCGAGTCCAGGGGTCACATGTGTAAATGCACAGGCAACGGGGGCAAGTCCGGGGGTCATGGGTGTAAATGCACAGGCAGCGTGGGCAGTGGGGGTGAGTCCAGGGGTCACAGGTGTAAATCCACAGGCCGGGTGGGGTCGAGTCCAGGGGTCATGGGTGTAAATGCACAGGCAGGGTGGGGGCGAGTCCAGGGGTCATTGGTGTAAATGCACAGGCAGCGTGGTGGCGAGTTCAGGGGTCACGGCTATAAATGCACAGGCAGTGGGGGCGCAATCATCTAGTGCAGGTCGGTGATGCCAGCACAACTGGAACAGCCTGGAGGCGCACACATCTCAGCTATACAAGTCCTGCTCGTTGGGTGACAGGTGCTGCCAGGCAGCAAGGATCCCGTAGTGAGTGTCCACATGCCAGTTTGTGAATCTTTGCCACCACCACACAAGCAAACTGATCCAGGAGTTACAAATTAGCCATGGCGGCTCCGGGACATTGCTTACATTGATGGCCCCACCCAGGTCTTTGGCCCTCTGGACAGCTATCGAAACAGAGGGCATGCCCTTTTGAGAAGCTGGTAACCCCAGTGCTTCTTCGGACAGTACTTTTATCATGGCGCTCCATTTTACGCGGCCAACTCTCACCCCAATGGCCTCCTCAACAAGGTGCGATGTTTGGGTGACATTCGTTCCGCGAAGTCCTGAAGCGTGTGTTGGAACTGAAATAAAGAATGAGAAATAATACCACAGATGCAGTTCTCTGTCAGCACAAAAGATAGCAGAATTTATTGGAGACCAACAAACAATGCAATATATGTGCAGCACGGATACAGACAGCAGAGCCACTGAGTGTCCAAAGATGTGAGGTTTCTGACAGCTTTTATATGCCCAAACCATAAGAGGATGCAGCATCATAACATACGTAGCACACATTAAGCATGGGCTATTTGACCAATTAGCAAAGGCCTAGGCTGCACTTTACCATTTATGGTCCAATATATACTGTTACTGACCACTTGTCTGAAGTGGGCAGCTTCTGGAACTTTCCACTCTAATGTAAGATATCAGACTGGGTACTCTGTCATGAAACAATTTGCTTATCATTAGCACGTACCAGAAATGTTTCTAATCATGATATGCTGAAATACTTCTGCCGAAGCTTGCCTGTTCCTTTGTTCCGGTAGCTTTCCTGAGCAAGCCTTGTGTTACAAAAGCAGTTCTACTGAAGCTTAATGGAGGAGAACCAAACATCTTGTGCGGCGATGCTATGTCAACTTAACAGGGCCTGAATCTTCAAGCATTTGGTATAATTAAAAGAAAATGGCTTCTACACGTGCATAAAGCCCAAGCCCGAAACCCATCGGCCTATATCTTCCAGGATCAAGACCTAACGAGAAGAACAAGCGCAGAATTCAAATGTTTTGATAGACCAATGTCATAGTCACAGTTCATCCAACCTTTTCACCCATCTATTTACCTTTTCTCTCATCCATACTTCCACTCATTCACTCATCCATCCATCCTTTCTTTCATTATCTATCCATTCCCCCTTCATTCATCCTTTCAATAATCCATCCAGTTATTCAGACATTCCTTCACTTATTTACTCACCCACCTTTCCACATTAAGAGCTGAGCCTTTGTCTGCAGAGTTGCAGGCAGAAGAGGCCTATCAAGAACGAACTACAGCAAGGGGTGAGGGGTGGAGAGTTCACTATGCCCCTGCACATAGGCAGACTGAAAACGTAGAAGTCATGAGTCACACATGATATACAGTGCCAGGACGTGAGGTGACTGTGACATGGTGTTGTTTCCAGGGCTTTAAGTGGTGTCAAAAAACTGGGGGGGTCTCTTCAAAGGGGGTGTTGGATGTAATTAAGAGCGTAGTTTAAAACACCTAGGCTAAAAATCTGCTCTTAGCATAGTGTTGCGCCTGACAGGTATTATGTTTTTTCTGTCATTGCATCCAGATATATAATACAGCAAGTATCATTACACCAACAACAAGCCAGGACTAATGGCTTTGTCAATGGTTGCTAGTTCCTTAAAATAAAAGAGCAGCGACCATGGCTTTGTTGAATATAATATTGAAAATACTTCGGTTCTAAAATGACGAGACAGAAAAAGAACGATAACCCGTTCTTTTTAACTTGTTTTACAGGCTTCTTTAAATAAACATTTTTCTATCATTGCAGCATGGGAGTTTTACCTTTCATCTAACAGAATGCCCTTCTGTACACTGAGGCAGGAGGAGGCCGCCACGTGCTTTAAAACCCCAGACTGCCCCATTGTCATTCTGTGTGTGGCAATCAGCCCCACACAGAATGATAATGGGCGGGTGGGGCTGCTCTTGTGCTCTAGGATGAGTGCGAGGCGACTCCATCAGCGGGGGTGAGGCCTCTCAGAGGGGAGCAGCGCTGCTCCCTGTGATGGCCAAAATTACAGACAAAAGGCTTACGGACGGTGCGTGAAATTTACGGACGGTTGGTCACCCTGGAGTGTGCGCGGCGCCCCTGGCACCTCATTACGGTGCACCGGGTTGCCGCGGCGCACAGTTTGGGCACCACTGCCCTAGAGGGTTATACGGGCTCTCCCCCTCCCTTTGCTTCAACAGTGTTTGCCTTTAGAGATGCTGATATGAAATCCATGCTGGTGGTTTGTGCTGGGAACGTGCCTTTCATGTTTATTTCTTCCATCCAGCCTCCTTCGAGGTACATACATTGTCAGATAAGTGGACAGAGGCACAGAAAGTGTAGGATTTACCTAGTACTAAACAGTTTAAGTCTGATGAATGCAGAACTACGTTTTCCAAAGGTTATTATTTGGCCACGTTACATTCTGGTGAATAGTCCATGAGAGTGGGTGCTGTGTACCCGCAGAGGCAATGTACATGTGGAAATCAAACTCTCAAGTCATCGGTAGGCTTAGGGTAAGATTAGTTCACCACTCATCCAACTGCACCAGGAACGTAACTGTCAGGAACACTCCTGGCAACGCATCAACAACACTCCAGGAGCCGCAGGAATGAATCTTTAGTTAAGGACGCATCACCACAGTCTGGGCCCATTTTTAAAAGCACAGTTTTATTTACAACTTTAGGATGGTTGTAAATACTCTTGATCTTGGACAAAAATGGGGAGAGAGGCATAAATTTACTTAGTGATTCCCGAAGGGCACTATTTCACAAATTGGTAGGTCAGCGTTAAACACATATGAGTCTATCTTAAGCAAAACCTCAAGCACTTGGGTGCTCCAAGAGCGCCCATACTTTGCTAAGTTACTCTGCTAACACTGTTAAATCACCTCCTTTTCAGACATTAATAAGATGTCATCTGATCAACAGAACTTTTAGTTAAATATCTGTGTATGATGAAATATTCCTTGTAAAGTTTCAAAGGCTGTAAAGAAGGGGGAGATTTACTAAGATTTTGCGCCACTAAAGTGGCACAAAACAGTGCAACATCTTTTTTTCCTAATTTTCTTTCCAGCAAATAACGTAAAAGTAGTGTGAAGCATCGCATAGCACTGCTTTGCATTGCTTTGCACCATAGTGGCCTGCCAAGGGGGGTGCATGGGCGTTCCCGTGCAACCACCCATGATTTCTCACGCTAAACCCAATTTACCAAATGCAGTAGATAGGGTTAGCGTGAAAAAAACACCCTTTTAAACTAGGCGCAAGGAAGGAGAAATGCTTTAATTTCTCCTTCCTTTTCTGACTTTGCATGCTTGCTGCACTGTGCAACACACATAGAAATTTGGAAAGATTTTCCTCATGTTTAGGCATAGCATTTTGTATAGGAAGTGTGTCTTTCCTGTACAAAACCGATGCTGGACTCCGTGTGTGTTTGATGCAGTGCCGCTGTAATCAGTGCCGGCGCAAGGGAAAGGGAAGGTGAGAGCCATATCTTTGAAAATATGGTGCTCTGCTGCTCCCTCCCTGTCACGCAACGCATCGCAGCCTCGCGCGGGAGGGGGGGCTGCGCTGCATTGCGTACAGATTTGGTAAATCTCTCCCGAAATGTCTTTTACAACCAGTTAAACATTGTGAATTCTCATTCAATTATGTTTCAATTTAGTAATTTTAAATATCTTTACATCCAACAGAAAACAAGCCTTGAATGTATGAAATGACCATCAATAATGAAGCGAATGCTGTAAATCTTCAATCATAGCAGAAATAATGAGCTACGGTATTCAGGAAGTCATCAGCGCAGTCTGCGACAGAGGAACCTGCACATAAACTGACAGATCCCGGATAAAGCATCAAGGGCGGTTCAGTGATTGTAAGAGTCTGAGCTGTGCACCTCCACGCCACAAGATGAAGAAATGACCTTAGGAAAATTAAGGCAACAACTACAACAAACTGCCTCCTGTATAAACAAGTGTCCAACACCAGCTTTGATCATGGGGCGGTATGATGTGATTACCACAGTGCTTTGTTTTATAAAATGATGACAAGCAATCATTCCGTGCTCTAGGGGAATTGTAAACTCTTTGTGGCCAAACCACAGTAACCAGAGAAGAGCACAACAGAGCGGAGCCAGACAACTGACGGGTAAAGGAAAGAGGAGTTCTTATATCTACAATACAACAGAATGTCCTAATTTGCAGCGGCCAAAAGGAAGATACATTTTTACCCGCAAGTGTACATAGCCATTATCCAATCTAAAGGTACAATCGCCTACAAAGACGCTTTCTACGTATTAGGAGTGTGGCAAATATTTGGTGGCTATTGAATTTTATTTTTAAAACAGAGCAAACATGCAAAATACTGCACACATATAAAGTGTGTGAGAAAAACACAAGTGCTTTATCAACCATGTTGTCCCATCAGGAAATGCAGTCATGGGATGTAGACAAATATATACCCGACTCAGAGACACTAACCAAGAAAGAAGAATCATACACATGCAGCGAGAGCTTTAGTTTGACATCACATCTCAAGCTTCATCAGCACACGTACACAGGAGAAAAAACATTCAAGTGCAGTGAATGTGGGAAGAGCTTTAGTCGATTATCATACCTACAAAGTCATCGGCGAACACACACAGGGGAAAAACCCTATCATTGTAGTGAATGTGACAGTCGTTTTCGTAACTTTTCAGCATTAAGGCGTCATCAGCAAACTCACACAGGAGAAAAACCATTTGAATGCAGTGAATGTGTCAAGAGCTTTAGTAGGTTAACAGAACTACAAAGACATCAGCGAACACACACAGGGGAAAAACCATTCAAGTGCACTGAATGTGCAAAGTGCTTTAGTCAGTTATCACTCCTTCAGAGACATAACCGAACACACACAGGGGAAAAACCATTCAAGTGCACTGAATGTGCAAAGTGCTTTAGTCTCTTACCAAACCTTCAAAGACATCAGCGAACACACACAGGGGAAAAACCATTCAAGTGCAGTGAATGTGCAAAGTGCTTTAGTGAGTTATCAAGCCTTCGAAGACATCAGCGAACACACACAGCGGAAAAGCCGTTCAAGTGCACTGAATGTGCAAAGTGCTTTAGTGAGTTATCAAGCCTTCGAAGACATCAGCGAACACACACAGGGGAAAAGCCATTTAAATGCAGTGAATGTGTGAAGAGCTTTAGTCAATTATCATACCTACAAAGTCATCAGCGAACACACACGGGGGAAAAACCCTATCATTGTAGTGAATGTGACAGTAGTTTTCGTGACTCTTCATCATTAAGGTATCATCACCGGACTCAAACAGGAGAAAAACCATTCAAGTGCAATCAACGTGGGAAGACCTTTAGTCGTTTATCAAAGCTACAAAGTCATCAGCGAACACACACAGGGAAAAAACCCTATCATTGTAGTGAATGTGACAGTAGTTTTCGTGACTCTTCAGCATTAAGGTATCATCAGCGAACACACACAGGAGAAAAACCATTAAAGTGCTGTGAATGTGCAAAGGGCTTTAGTCAGTTATCACACCTTCAAAGTCATCAGCGAACACACACGGGGGAAAAACCATTCAAGTGCAGTGAATGTGCAAAGTGCTTTAGTGAGTTATCAAACCTTCAAAGACATCAGCGAACACACACAGGAGAAAAGCCATTCAAGTGCTGTGAATGTGCAAAGTGCTTTAGGCATTTATCATACCTTCAAAGTCATCAGCGAACACACACGGGGGAAAAACCATTCAAGTGCAGTGAATGTGCAAAGTGCTTTAGTCTCTTATCAAGCCTTCAAAGACATAATCAAACACACACGGGGGAAAAGCCATTCAACTGCACTGAATGTGCAAAGTGCTTTAGTGAGATATCAAACCTTCGAAGACATCAGCGAACACACACAGGGGAAAAGCCATTTAAATGCAGTGAATGCGTGAAGAGCTTTAGTCGATTATCACACCTTCAAAGACATCAGCGAACACACACGGGGGAAAAACCCTATCATTGTAGTGAATGTGACAGTAGTTTTCGCGACTCTTCAGCATTAAGGCATCATCAGCGAACACACAGGAGAAAAACCATTCAAGTGCTGTGAATGTGCAAAGTGCTTTAGGCATTTATCATACCTTCAAAGTCATCAGCGAACACACACGGGAGAAAAACCATTCAAGTGCAGTGAATGTACAAAGTGCTTTAGTCAATTATCAAGCCTACAAAGTCATCAGCGAACACACATGGGGGAAAAACACTATCATTGTTGTGAATGTGACAGTAGTTTTCACGACTTCAGTGTAGGAGAGTAGGGTCTGCTTCCTATGGTCACCCCCACTTTTATGTGAGAGGGTGCCCTTGCATGAGCTGAGCCACTCTGCAGCTTTCGGAAGCATCTCCATATAGCTGTTCTATGATATAGCCATACCATGTACTCTTCAGTGCCTTATAATCCTCGCGGTTAAATGCTAACTTTGGATTGGCTTTATCGAAACATGTTGTGTAAGGTGTCAAACACTTTGGAATACTACCAGTTCTGGTGGCGGGGGTAGCATTCCACCCTTCTAGACAGACCCTCCAGGATTTCCAGTTTTGCAGCAAAACTGGCACTTTTGTAAAAATGTTGCGATTTTTACAAAAGTGCCCGCGAAATCGGCACTTTTGTAAAAATGCCGCGATTTTTACAAAAGTGCCAGCGAAATCCAGATGTCCATTGCTGCATCCGTGCTGCCTGAGACTTTGGACCCTTTCCATGAACATGGTTGTTTCTTTTTCTTTAAATAATATATCTGGGTCCCCCTAGATTTAATCTGAGGGTAAAGACATATTAGCACTATACGTGTGTTATGTTACCAGCCAAGGAAGCCTGGCTCTGTCTGTAAGCAAAAGTAATGCCTGGGAGTCGGAGAGATTTCTGCACTACAGTACAGCATTATACTTATATTTTATTGTTTGACTGTATTTACTGTTTCCCTGTATGAAACTGCTCCTGTGGTCTGGCATTTGTGGAGCCCCTGAAATTGTTAATGTGGGAGGCTTGAGCTCGGAAAGCTGCAGCTCTGCAAAATGGACACCGTCACTTTTCACTCTTGAAAATATATCAACGTCGGAGGCTACAACTTCCAAGTAGGTGTAGGTGGAGTTAATAGTCGGATCCCCTTAACCATGCTCCGGCAGCAAAGCCTTGGAATGGGTATGGTGGCCCAGTGCAGATAATTTATATGTTTATTTTTAATACCTATAGACCCATGTCATGCCAATAAACAGGACACAAGTAAGGAAAATAGTGATGGAGCCCATTATCATATGCAAATCACAATGACGCCACATGTAGTGATGTCAGGCCCTCATAATAATTTTCACGTGAAAGGTTGACGGCATGTTTAAAAAACAAGAAACATAAAATAACGTACAAATAAGTTTTTGGTTTCAGTTTTTATACAGCATTTTTTTTCCCACTATCAGTTTGTAACTAAACTCGGAATTGACTGAAAGTGTAAATATTTTTAAACAGATATGTGGAACTTGGAAATTACATTTTTAAACAGTTTTCAGCGAATAAATAAAATGTGCTTTTAATTTGCCTTTGTTTCCTGACATTATCCTTTATCCAGCCCCTAAGCCCCAAAGTGTTTCACATTTAAAATGTATTAAGCAATTCCACTCTGGGTCCCAAATATTGGAACTCCCTCCCTTTGGCATTAAAATCAGAGACCAACCTACTCCGCTTTCGTAAGGCTCTAAAGACTTTGCTTTTTATTAAGCGTGACCAATAGTCGGCTGTGGCCTTAAGCCAAGGTGATACTTCCTCCTTCTTCTACAGTCTATCACTGGCGCCGGGAAACCCATTGTGGGTAGCTGTGCGCGATACAAGCTTAAATAAATAAAAATAAAAATAAAATAGAAGGGCTAATTTTGTCACGTTCTCTGTTCCTCTCTTGCGCCTCTCACACAAACAAACACTCAGAGGCCTGTGTCTGCAGTGCTGGGGCACAAAGTAACATTTACCAGTCGCAGACTAAGGATCTAGGTGGAACTGAGTCCCGTTTCTAGATAATAGTGGGGGGACCCCTTCAAACTGTGGCTACCCTCCGACTTGTGCCGTGCTGATAAAGCAATAGTGAATTTGAGTAATTTACGATGAATTGAAATTAGAGAAACAGAAGAAGAGAGCGAGGTGAAGGATATATTATAGAAACTGAAAAAAAGAGACACAAGACTTTATCCCTGTTCTGTGTTTAAACACTTTACATAAACAAGTTGTGCTGCGCGTTGTGAACAGGCTGTCACCCCCCTTTGTATGTAAATGACCTTCCATGACCAGACACCCCAGGCTCCCATCTCTTCTAGCGCGGAGGATAATGTGAGGCCTGTAAGGTAATCGCAAACAAGGGCTTTATTGAGAAATAATCAGCTTCCAAGTCACACAGAAACTCTCCCCCCAAGGTGAGAGAAAGCTGCACACACGTTATGGCTTCACTTCCTTTTATATAAATCTTAAAGCTGCACCATTCCTGACACGTTTCGGTCTCATCAGACCTTGATCATAGGTGACGGCATTCATACACTGTTGGCAGTTCTCAATCTTAATTTTACAATAGTAGTACTTGCACCTTGGCTCCCTCGTGGATATGCAGATGCGTGATGGGACCTGTAGTTCACTAAACAGCCTAACACAGCCCGAGTGGGCAATCATATACAATGTCCAATACAGCTATAAAAGGTAAAATCCATCAGAGTAGTAGCCATACACGGTTCCGTTAACAGTCCTTAATCCAAAGGCTGCACGGATCCAAGCCGCACCATTTCATGGCTGTCACAGCATTGTGTTGCTTCACCGACCTCCTCGAAAAAGCGGTGCAAAAAGGCATTTCTGGCAGTATTGATGGAAGTGCAGGCTCATGGCAGGACCACGCCGTTTACACACCAGAAACTCTCCCCCCATTAACACTCCTTAATCCAAAGGCTGCCCTGTAGAGGTACTGGGTTTTTCAGAACTGGTACTTAACCGGTAACCCAGCGGTGTCAGGGGAAACACACCCGAAGACCTCGAGTCCTTTTCCTGATTCAGACCACAGAAACTCAGAGTCTTCTAGGTGAAGTCAAGGATCAATTTTATTGGTTGCAACCAAGGTAACAAGCGTCCTAGAAGTACAACACACAGGGAGTATGTTCTCAGGAGACTGTCGCAATTTACAAAATCAGGCTTCTCTTCTTATACAGAATTTTAGGCTTCAGGCAAACATTCTTGATTTTACGGTAGATCATTGACATGACTTATGTACAAAGGAAAAAGCAGAGTCATGATGACATGTCCATATTTCACTTCGTCCGGCCCATAACAAATCACTCGGTGAGGCCCGACCCTTCATCAGATATCGGTGGACCCCCAATAAAAACGGGCACCTCCCCATCATAAAGCAAGTGAAGCAAAAAGAGTAAAGACAGATGTGAGCAAGATACGGCAGGTGTGTGCGCAATGAGGAGGTTTTATGGCCGGTTGAGCCCTGATGCTATCTTGCTCGGCCACTGGAGAGGAACTGACCTAACAGGTCCGGCCTGGGGCAATGGTTTCAACTGGCATAGGTCATGGAAAAGTCGATCAAGGTGTACGTGTCCTTCTGGGGTCGAATTCAGCTGGATTATAAGCCTATGGCAACTTACAAAATGGCTGCCAGACATAAAATGGAAGCCGAGGGTTCTGAACGAGAGTGATGATTTTCGAGGTGAAATCGTCACTCGAATATGATGAAAATACCTGTGCATGATGTACTCGTCATTCTCGGTCTTTTGATACTAACTTCGTCAATTTACGACGAAGTTTTATTCTCGAGTGCAGACGTATTACACGAGGCCAGAATTCTCAGTACTACAATCCCTCCTCTTGCCCTTACATAGGCAACTAATCTATCCTCATGTTAATCTGAGTCCAGATCCGTATTCCTAAAGTCATTGAGATGCTGCTGTAACATCATCCTAGTACTTAGTTCATCTCTTGATACAGGCTTCCTTACACATGATGTAACACAAAGGCCACATATTGCAGGAGCACACTGTACGCACAGACAGAACAGGAAAAGAATGGCTAAGACCATCCCAATGACCATCAGAATTTTCCATCCCCAGGCGGATATCAGTTTCCAGAACCAGCCCATTAACGACCAATCTCCTTTATCCACATGAATAGATTCGGAAATCTTATGTAGTTTGGAGATGGCCTGATACACTGTCGGAGCGTTATCTGGGATGAAAATGCAACAGCTCGATTGGATCAATCTGCATCCTCCACCTCGGTCTGCAAGGATGACATCTAAGGCGACCCTGTTTTGAAGGGTCATAAGACGATCCGACTGGAGCTCAGCAGTCAGGTTACTAAGGGCACCAGCCGTTTCAATCACGGTGGACTCAACTACCCTTGTCAATTGCCTTATGTTCCTGCTGTTAGCCATAGATCCCCAGAACGACAGAAAACCCTTTGCAAAGTCCCCAAATTCTTGACCTGTAGTGTCTTCTTTAGTCAAGACACCTCTAACTACCCTTGTCCTGTGGTAATCTGCCGCTGCTGTGTAGGTGGGAGGTAACAGGAACGAAACAAAACATGAGCCCGAAAAGTCAGGGGGCAACCATGTATAGGCTCTATCGTGGCAGATGAAATAAGTACCCTTAGCTGCTAGAAATGCAGGGGAAGTCTGAGACCCGAAAACATACGTTTCTGTACAGATGTTCTTCCCTAGCTGAGCTCTGGGATTCTTGCTAGTACCTTGCAGACATAGGTGACCGTGATGGGGTACAATCCAGATCGGGGATGATCCTTTAGTTTGCTGTGCCTCACTAAGAGTGGCTTCATATCCGGTCACGTTCCAATTTACATATGCGAATATCTCTTCGCTCGGGGTATTTTCATTAAGCATGGGCGGATCTAGCGGATCTCGCGTACGCGAAATTGCGGATTTACGGATTCGCAATCCGCGAAGATCCGCGAACTCTAGCGGATTTGCGGATTTTTCCGTTTTTTGTGTTGGCGCGTGTTCGCGCCGATTTTGGGACAAGTTCGCAATTGCGAACTTACTTTTCGGCTTGCAACGGCCGCGACTATGTTGTTTCTACATCTGGTTTATCATCACAGGTTCACAGCACCCTCTGTTTCACCACTGCCACCCTCTGGGACACCCATGCCACCCTCTAGTACATCCTCACTGGCACCTATTAGGTTTATTTATCACTGTAGATTATGGTGGTTGAAAAAAGCAAGCACACCTGCCCTTCTTCAACTGCCATCAATTAATTTGTGTTTCATTAATGTGTCAGTAATTTTGAAAGTTCCAGTCTGGCTGGCACCTGCTTCCTTCCTTATCTGTAATTTGCTTTTTGTTGCAGTGAAATTTTTTTTTTACAGGACCTTTATGGTGCTATTCTATGAGCCTGCTGTTTGGGTCATAGCAGGGTCATAGAATTGTTGCAAACTCTGGAGGGGCCCATCAGGAAGCACTACCTTGAATGTTACTAATGTTAAGTTTGAACTTTTGCACTGCTTTCATTTTAGCTAAAATCGTTTTTTTTGCAATTTCGCGCGTTATTTGGGGCGCGAATCCGTGCGAGATCGATTTCGGAAGCCGCGAATACGTGCGAATACAAAATTGTTTTTGTTGCGACGTGTATGTTCGCGTGATCTTGCGCGTGTTCGCGAGGCGCTTCTAGCTATTCGTTTGCCAAGTTACCCTATCGGTCGTACACGGGCGCGGCCATCTTGTTGGCGTGACGTAATTCCGTTTCCGCCCGCTATGTGTAATCTCGCAAAGTGTGCTGCTCGCTAGTACAATTTCGCGCGTACTCGCAAGGAAAATCTCGCGCGAACTTACCCACGCGGTCGTGAACGGGCGCGGCCATCTTGTTTCTCATTCATTGCTATGGTTCTGGGCATGCTTTCTGTATCCTCTCTCAATCTCTGCCATCCTTTGCTTGTTTGAAGTTTTTTTGATCTAATTTTACTTATTATCTAACCCTCTATTTTTCTAGCTCTATATTTTTGTGTTTTCTGCAGCTTTTATTTACTTTTAAACTACTTTTTTAAACTCTTTTCTTTTCTTCTTCACTATTCTATTTCTTCTTTATCATTTAAGTTTATTTCTGCCCAGACCATGGTAAAGGGAGCCGGGAAGCACCCTGAGAAGGGGAAGGGTCCCGCACCCCGTGCCCGGCTCCCGTGCGGGCGTTTAAGGGGGGAGCAAGTGGTCCCGAGGGAGATCTTCAGCGCGGAGGAAGTGGCGGCACTGATCTTCCACGTCCAGCGCCGCCTCCCCAAGACGATCCTGGGAGGCGGCAAGATCGCGACTGGCTATGGCATCCGGGAGCGCCGCCAGCGGTGGGAGAAGGTGTGCCGGGCCATGTACAAGATCTCTGGGGTCGGGCGCACATATAACCAGGCCACCCACCGCTGGACCGATGTCATGGACCGGGAGCGGGACTTGCTGGACGCGCTCGGCGTAGAGGTCCCCGGGCTTGGTGAGTAGTAGTAGTAGTACATTTACTACTCTGTTTTATCCTGCTCTGTTATTTGCAAATCTTTGTTCTTTACCAAGAGCAATAATGCTGCCGATTACATTGAGGTAAATTATATTTCAAAATCTTCTATGCATTTCATTTTCAGGTGCACTGCTCTCCTTCTCAGTAGCCTTGCTTGCTACTATGCTTCTTTGTTTTGTATGTTGTGTTCAGAAGCATTTCATTGGCCTGAGAAATTATGTATGAGTGTACTGTAAAGAAAAGAACTGCGTAATGCTAGACAGTAAGGGTCATATTTTCAATTACCGGCGCATCCCTGCAAAGTAGCAGGGATGCGGCAGTAATTGTGTGCCATGCCACCACCACCCATTGGCCCAAAACGTCACAGAAGCCTTACGCATCTGTGCCGTAAAGGCAGCGCATTGCTGGAGTTGCGTGCCAACGATGGCGCAGCTCCAGCAATGCTCTGGGGTACCCTATCTCCCCAATGCTGCATCAAGCCGTACGTCGGCTTCAAGCGCGCAGGGTTTGAGTCATGCATCATTGTCCTAAAAATGACTGATTGACATCTTGTAGATTTCCCTCAGCCACTTTTAGGATTCGTTCCTGCGCAGGTACGCCCTCCCTTGCGCCGGAACGCCCCCTGATGGCGCAGGGCTTTACAACGTGATGCATCGCCCATATGCCCATATGTGTTTTTTTTTTAATATATACGCCGCACCAACACCATGGCGAGTCTTTTGTTCTGCCGCTGCGTCAGAAAAGGCACGCAACAATGGAGGAAAATCAGCCGCAACTTCCGCAAGGGACTTATAAATCAGCCCCAACAGACTGAAGTCCAGTCCTTCCTTTAGACAGTCACATGGCTATCAGAAGAAATAGTGGCGGTGGTGGCGGGTGGATTGATAGTTTGAGTATTCACTGATCTGCAAGCAGGATGGACTTTGTCTGTCACGTGTTGCGCACTGCTGCCTGCAGTGCCAGGCCTAGGCAAACCTCTTTAGTAGTCTGTTTATTGAGTTACATAGGAACTTTCTAAGTCAACGTTCCGCAAATCAGGCAATACGAATAACGTAGTATACCACATGAGATAGATCCCGTGGAATAGTTGTCTATCTATTTGCTATTTTTCCAAAATATGTTGTTATTGTTCTTTTGAAATGTTTGATTTGGTTGAAAAATCTCATCCATGTTTTCTGGTTTTTCTTTCTTTCATGTTGTACATCAGCTCCCCCCAAGGGCAAGAGGACACAGGAGGAGGGTGCTGAGGATGCAGGCCAGGATCGGGCAGGCGAGGGCTCCTTTGCTGGCCCCAGTAAGTTTACATTTTAATAAACAGTACCTATTTTTTCCTAGCGTTCCTCATTCGATTTTTTCTAAATCGTCTTTGATCTTCTTGTAGACTGGATATAAATTCTTATCCTGCCTCGAATATGACTCCCTGTGGTATTACTAGACTATTCTTATTAGTCTGTCTGTGTAGCTAACTAAGATTGGACATTTGGCAATTCCATTGGACTCCCATTATATTGAGCAATACCTCTATGCACTGTCTCCTTACTGACTAGATAGTGTGGCAGAGTCATTCAGCTCCCGAAGTCACCGATTATAGATCCCCAATGATCTCTAGATTATCGTACGCAGGACAAGAGAGTAGTACGGAGTCACAGCACAGTCAAGAAGTGTCAGAGGCACTCATGCTTGCAAAAATTCCAAAACCTTTAGCTCATCCACTCTAGTCTAGAGGAACAAAAACCACAGAGTCTATTTAAGTGTAAAAGCTTTATTAAAAGTAAACACATTTATTAAAATCTACTTTGTCATAAAGCTATTTAACTGTAAACGGAAAAGTGGTTAGTGCTGACGATTAATTGGACACATTTCTTGTGGTCGAGCCGAACTCTCACCTAGTTTGAACTTGATCCTGGTCGTGTTCTTAGGACTCAGGAGTCAAGCTTCTGTCTGTTAGGAGAAAAAGTGGTGCGTGTTAAAAATCAAAAGCAAGCATTCATCAGTTGTGCATAAAAGTGCAGCAAGACAACAGCCTTCCCTGGAAAATGGGACATTTTTACTATGGAGTAGACAGTCACAAATTATTACATTGTATTCTGTTTTTTTAACATTTCTCCTAGACCAAATATTATATAGTAGTGAGTGGTGTATTCTAACATTCTTAAATGTACTTTGTAGGTGTAACATCTGGTGACGGGGCCAGCGCGGAGGTGGCTGTGTTGGACTTGGACTCGGAGGCCTCTGGGGAGGAGGCGGCGTTAGAAGAGCTGGTGGCCGTTCCTGTGGGGGATCAAACGGTGGTGGTGGAAACAGGTAAGCTATATATTCCTTACTTATTGAGATTGAAGACTGCATAGTGTGCTTTCTGCACGGGTGTATTACAATTACAAATCAACCAGGTAGTAGCCTCCTCGAAATGTACTTCGACTTAGCTGTGAAGTTTTTGGTGAGAAGAATCCCAATAAGTTCTTAGACGAACGTGATGGATGGGATGAACGAAAAGCGAAAGAAGGGTGTAAGTAAGTGGGACGCGAACTTGTATGATGGCTGGCAAAGAAGAACGATATGTGTTTGCTTGGACCCAGAGGTGGCTGGGAAGGAAAGAATATGGTATGGTGCATGGCTGGGTCAATGATGAAGCAAGGATGGGTGGAAGGACAGCAGCCTGGGTGGGTGAAACAGAAACTGTATGTGTGCGTATACTTTGACTGAATGGATGCCTGGAGCATGGTATTCTCTGACTCTTACATAGCACATGTGTATCTAGAGAGAGTAGATGGTCGCCAGGTGAAGTAAGTGTTACCTTGAAGAGCATGTACCACCGCACCCGCACGTCCGTCCCAGTGCAGGGAAGGCAAGGAAAAGAAATTGTAAATGTGTCCAATACTACCATGAATAGTAGCAGTACTTTGTATTGCGTTTGCATTCACAGCATATATCTGGTTATTACGGTGGACACTCCGTACCTCTCTTAATAACTTTAGTTTACTTGTAGTACGTCATTCATGTGTGGGTGTATCACTGTTCACTCAATATTAAGCAAAGCACCTAAAGTCATCTCATCTGTCATTAAATACGTCCCATGTGAAGTGATAGATAATCAAATTAGTTAGCTTCTTCAGTTTCCTTTTCTAGTACTCATTTGCACTGTAGGGTGAAAGGTAAATTAATTAAGCAGTAGCCCTTGTAACAGAGTATTCTCAGTGCCACCCGTAATAGAAAAGTAATAGCTTCACCACCTGCATGTACTGGACCGGTACAGTAACGCAAGTCTGTCTCCATCATCATGGTGTGCAACTTTTTTTCTCGGGTGCAACTTCACTGTGCTGTGTCCATGTCATTCTGCCGGCTTGCATAAGATAACGTACCCATTTCCCTAAACAAGAGAGAAGAAGAAGAATAAGACTGGTGTACTGTCATAGTCGACTGTAATGGAAGTCCATAGTGGTCGTAGAATTAGTTCATTAAACTACCACTACTGTTAGAGCAAGGATGCAGAAGTGGGAGGTTACATAGATACTGTCCTCAATAGTTATGTACTGTGCTTTCAATTTGCTACTTGTACTCTGTGACCCAACTTTCGGCTCAATCACTTTGTGTTATTAATAAGGAGCATTGGTTACAGACTATGTCTTTCTTTCTTCATATAGTTGCTCCTTCCAAATCAACAACAAGGAGGGAGCAGGCTAGATTGGCCCGGCAACGGAGGCTGGAGGCCACAGTCGCCGAGTATCGGCGGCTGGTGGCCCTGGAGGAGGAGGAGGACACGCAGTCGAGCGGGGCAACATCTTCGACTGTGACCACTGCATCCTCCTCCGTGACTAAGCCAGCGGGACCGAGCCGGGCTAAGAAAGCCGACCGCCACCGCCAAGCAACCGAAATACCAGCTGCCCCCCACAGGAGCTGCAAGGAACGCCAACGCCGCCTACGAGTCCGCATGTCCAACCTGGAGCAGGAGGTCCTGAGGTATAAGACCTTGGTTAAGGGCCTCCGCTCCGAGCTTGCCACCCTCCGCAAGGAGTATGATGCCCATGCCGCATCATGCACCAGCACCAGCACCCTCCAGTAGTGGAGTGTCCCTTGCCCTTTTTTTATAGACTTTTGGGGGGTGGGATTTGGGAGTTGGGATCGTTTTGGGACGTTTCAGAGACAATCGTTGGGGTTAGGGTGGGTGAGGGAGATTATTTTGTTAGGGATAAATAAATATATTTTTCAACTTTATCTGACCATACCTGTTTTTTACTGCTTTTCAGTCTGGTGGGTGGGGGGCGGGGGTGTAACAGTAACTTTGTTTTCCTGAACAGTCGTAGGACTTTAGTAGTACAACCGTCAATCTCTTGTCTACTCCGAAATAATACTCCATTATACTACCTCCCACCAAACGCTTATCTTACCTGTAATTTGTGTTAGAAATTAGGGCTAGGCCCAGGGCTGGCTCCAGGTGAAATGGGGATTAACGTTGTCATTCCTGGGCGGGTGACATTTCCTCATTGCGGTGGTACTAGTGGTGTGACACAGTGGCAGTTGCATGCCTATGGAAAAAAAGAAAACGAAACCTTGTTTGTACTCCTTACTGTAGCATTACAACGGTTACGGTACGATCGAGAAAATAGCAGGTGACAGTACACTAGAACAGTGCCATAATGTAGCCTAACAAATGGTAAAGTATTGCAAGTATAACTAGTACTTGCGTTGAATTTATTTGACATTGGCTACTACTACTAGAAGATATAGTACTGAAGCTGAGTAAGTCTAGAAGATATCCTCGTATTCCTTCACCAGCCTGTTGCTGCTATCACCTTATCCTCCCCAGCAAGTGTGTGGAATTATTGATGTCATTTTAGTCAGACATCAAGCAAAACAACACAGCCCGGGGGAAGAGGGTTAGGGTTTGTAAAATGGATGGGAATGGGGGTTTCTTTTTGGGTAGGTTTTGTTGAGAGAAGAAAAAAAAAGCAGAGCATGGACAAACAATAATTGAAGATACAGAGTTTACAGACAATCTTTGGTTACAAACTAAAGGTAAGCACATGCAGTCACACTCATAGAATAAAAGACAACAATGGATACTGTATCTGTATTGCGTATGTTGTTGGAGTTGTCCTGTTGAAATTGGTAAGTAAGTTGCATGCAGCAAACAATTCCTCTTATTGGCGGCACTCCTCCATTCCAGCTGACGCTTCGTCCATCAATGTGGTGGTGACCACTGACAGAAGAGACACCCTGTCCACTGCCTGCCTGGCGGATGTTGACTGAAACCCGGCCTGTAATTATTGAACGGAAAACAGGAAGTGCTATTACAATACCACTGATAAATAAATAAAAGGTATGTACGCTGTGTGGTTCAAAAAGTGACACTTTGATTTCCCTAATAGACAGTACAATATTTTTGAAATTGCGTGCTCTGTCTGAGTCACCTTTTTAAGGATCAATAAGTATGGCCAAAATATTATAGCGGATCTTTCCCCTCAAGGTGGGTGTACTACTGTGTTTTAGAACAAAATTTGACCTTCCCAGCAATGCTCCCACCAAGACCCTTACTAAAGCCAGTCGCAAAAATGTAGAAGAACCCAATCATATCTCCAAAAACGATGCCTAGCAGAAAAATGGTTACAAAACGTACTTTGAAAGTAACAGTAGACCCAAATACAGACCGTGGATTGTATTCAAACCACTTGCCTGCAAGCAAAAGTATCCATAGCCAGCATCGCTCCAACAGTGCTCTACAACAACAGAACCGCGTTGCAATAGAACCCCCCTAAACACATGCAATCCTGCTGCTAGGGCTAACCCTAACGAACCCTAACTTACAAAAAGTGCCAAAACTGGTGTTTCCTTATGGATTTTGTCCAACAAACTTCTAGCCGGTATTAGACCTTCCCAGGAATGCCCCAGGCAAGACCCGCCAACCCACCCGCAAAAAAACACCCGACACAACACCACCAAACAGCGAAAAAGCTAAATCTCATACTTACAATGTCTCTCGGCCTTCGGTCCAAACGCGGCGCTGTGCAGCTAGGTCGTCATCATCATCAATCATCATAACTCCTGTTTTCCACCACGGATTTCCTGAAAAGCAAATGCAATCAAGATTAGACTGTCGCAGCAGTGCTTCGACAGAGACCCCGGCCGCAACCCACCCACGAACAGCAGGAAGCCCCCCAAAACGCTACATTGAGCAAGATGTCTGAAGAAATGGCAAAAAAAATGCTTTTCCTTAAGGATTTTGTCCAAAACACTTCTATCCGGCATTAGACCTTCCCAGGAATGCCCCAGCCAAGACCCGCCAACCCACCCGCAAAAAAACACGCGACAACACCCCCAAACAGCGAAAAAGCTAAATCTCATACTTACAATATCTCTCGGCCTTCGGTCCAAAGTAACGCGCTGTGCAGCTAGGTCATCATCAATCATCATAACTCCTGTTTTCCACCACGGATTTCCTGAAAAGCAAATGCAATCAAGATTAGACTGTCGCAGCAGTGCTTCGACAGAGACCCCGGCCGCAACCCACCCACGAACAGCAGGAAGCCCCCCAAAACGCTACATTGAGCAAGATGTCTGAAGAAATGACAAAAAAAAGGCTTTTCCTTAAGGATTTTGTCCAAAACACTTCTATCCGGCATTAGACCTTCCCAGGAATGCCCCAGCCAAGACCCGCCAACCCACCCGCAAAAAAACACGCGACAACACCCCCAAACAGCGAAAAAGCTAAATCTCATACTTACAATATCTCTCGGCCTTCGGTCCAAAGTAACGCGCTGTGCAGCTAGGTCATCATCAATCATCATAACTCCTGTTTTCCACCTCGGATTTCCTGAAAAGCAAATGCAATCAAGATTAGACTGTCGCAGCAGTGCTTCGACAGAGACCCCGGCCGCAACCCACCCACGAACAGCAGGAAGCCCCCCAAAACGCTACATTGAGCAAGATGTCTGAAGAAATGGCAAAAAAAGGCTGTTCCTTATGGATTTTGTCCAAAACACTTGTATCCGGTATTAGACCTTCCCAGGAATGCCCCAGGCAAGACCCGCCAACCCACCCGCAAAAAAACACCCGACACAACACCCCCAAACAGCGGAAAAGCTAAATCTCATACTTACAATGTCTCTCGGCCTTCGGTCCAAACGCGGCGCTGTGCAGCTAGGTCGTCATCATCATCAATCATCATAACTCCTGTTTTCCACCACGGATTTCCTGAAAAGCAAATGCAATCAAGATTAGACTGTCGCAGCAGTGCTTCGACAGACACCAAAAATTACACACAAACCCCCGGAACCCCGCCAAAGAGCACCTCAAAGGCAAGCAAGTCAGCAAAAACGGCAAGAAATTTCCACCTCATATTTGGTCCAAAACACTTTTGTCCATTATTAGAGCTTCACAGCAATGGGCCCAAAACCGTCAACTCACCCGCAAAGAAGTACAACACCCCCACAAGTGCTGAGTCTTTCTTCATTGTGCGTAATCCAGCACTCTGCTTGGAGGGAAATCGCAGTCTGGAGGAGGAGGATAGAGGAGCATGTTCTTCAGAACTTGTGGACCTGAGGAATGTAGACTGCGGCACCTTCAAATCAATAAGCAAACAAGTGAAGACAGTTCTGATGATGGTCTTGTTTTTGGGATTAGGTGATTAAAGTTTGAATTAAATTAACTGTGCAAAACAAAGAAAGAGAGACACAAAGCACACAGGAATAAAAGTGAATAAGGACGAAAAAGAAAGTTCTTGATTGATTGTCTCATTTTCAGGGCTCGGTGTCAGGGAATAAGAACAAGATTTCGTCATCATACTCTGCGAATTCAGGCTGGATGAGGTCAGTGGCACCGAACAGAGAAAAAATCCCCTCATCTACGTTGCTGTCCTCCTCGTCTTCATGCGGCGTGCTTTCTCGTACTTTGTAATCTGGTGGTATGAGGTGCTGATTCATCTTGATCATTGTCAGCCGCTCCACATTTTTGGGCGAGAGGCGGCTCCGTTTGGGAGTTACAATGCCACCAGCAGCACTGAAAACACGTTCAGAAGACACACTTGCGAGTGGGCAAGACAAATAGTTTATAGCCAGGTTGTAGAGCTGTGGCCACAATTGTTTTTTGCCATGCCAATACTGCAATGGCTCCTCATTAAGAAAGACCACTGTTGAGTCATTCAGATAGTCCTGCACCATCGACTCAAGGTCATCAACTGTTCCTCCACTTTGCTTACTTTTTGCTGTGCTGGCTGTGACATTTTTTCGAGAACCATACCCCATCAAACTTAGCCAATCCTCCTCCCCAGCCACTGTTAGTGTTGTCATTGTGTGTGGTGCAGATGATCCAGTTGCCGGTGTCTTTAACGGCTGAGAGGTCACTTGTGCCCCAGCCACAGGTGCAGAAGTGGATTCTTGTGACTGCGGATGGCCTGCTGATGCTGATGCTGATGTACTGGCTTCTCCTTCAATAACCTGCCGTTCTTTTTCAAACCTCTTGGCTGACCAGGCTAACCAATGTTTGTACTTTTGAACATCTGCATCAGCGAAAGGAAAGAATGCGTTGTCTGCCAGCGCCTTTTTGTAGCGTGGATCCAGAATAGTAGCACAAATGTAATGCTGATCTGAGTTGATGTTTTTAAGACGTTCATCACCACGTAGGCGATGTAATAATTTCTCAGACAAAATGAAATGGGTTTTTTTTTTCATCTTTTTGAAACTCAGAAGAAACCGCCATCAGTTGGTGCTCCAGTATGCACAACAATGGGATAGCTTTTCCCAAATTACAGTCCTCCTGGCTGACTGCACGCGTGAAGAACTCAAAAGGACGAAGCATGTCTGTCAGGCTTTTAACTATGGCCCATTGCGCCTTACTCATCCGCAGGTCCTCCTTCTGAGATGTAGCCTCTGTCAAGAAATAGTGATCGAGTACCGTATACTGCTCATACAGACGCTCAAGCATGTAGAAGGTTGAGTTCCAATGTGTTGCCACCTCCTGGATGAGTGCTTTCACTGGCATTCCACGTTCAAGTAGCAGTCTCCGCAGATGCTTCCGGGCCTTAAAAGAATGGCTGAAATGGTTGCACATTTTGCGGCAGGTGGCCATTACCTCGAACGCTGGACTCTCTTTATCACTCAAGAATTTTTGAACTACCAGGTTGATACAGTGCGCCAAACACGGCACTCTAACATGGTCACCCTTCAACATGGCCTTAACTACATTGGCGCCATTATCCGTGGAAACATAACCAATCTTGCGTTTTAGGGGGGATAGCATTGTCAAGACCTTTTTGTCAAACTCTTCCAAAAGGTTTTCTGCTGTGTGACTTTTCTCCAAGCCAAACATAGCTAGTGTTGCATGTTTCCGAGCAGCTTTGAAAACTTGGTCCGGGTCAACACCTGCGTTTAGCTTTGCTATAACACCTGAAAAAGAGACCCAGTGTGCAGTGATGCACATGTAATCATCGCCTGGGCCACTGGTCCACATGTCTGTTGTCAGATGTATTGTGTGAACAGCACTCTTCTGCAAAGCTGCCCCAATCGCCTGCAGCACATCTTCATGTAGTGCTGGAACCGCAACTCTGGCAAAATAGAACCGGCTCGGAACCTTCCATTTAGGGCAGAGCGTTGCCACTAATTCAAGAAAACCTACCGCTTCTACAAAAGAAAAAGGTAGAAGGTCCACAGCTAGCATTTTAGCCGGCTTAGTGTTATACAGACGCGTCAGTGGGTGGTTGGGTTCATATGGCACGTCTGAAGTAAGCATTGTTCTAATGTTGCCCTGGACCAAGCATTTACGGGCTGATAATGACTTCGTTGACCCAATTTTGCTCGCTGGTGAACTTTTGTGCGTTGGTGTCTCACTCGCTCCAACACTCTTAGTGTGCCTCACATTGGGTGTGCTGCTGACAGGGGTACTGGGTGTAAGGGAAGTGTTTGACACGTCTTCTTCCTGCTCGTCATCATCAGATGAAACATCAACGTTTCCTTGAATTTGGCCTTTCTTGATCGCATCTAGGTGCGCAAACCATTTGACAGTGTGCTGTCTCCTAAGATGACCTCTCTGGCCTCCGGTACCATAGTTGGTACCTGGCTTACCACGACTAACTGCTTGCTTACAAATGGTACAAATGGCAAACTTTGGATTTTTTGGACAAACAGTAAAGAAGTCCCAAACTGGGGACTTGAAGTGTCTGTGGGACATGGAGGAGGCGGCGATACTGGTGGTGGTGGTCATGAAGCTAATGCCAGATGAAGTGGAGGATGTGGATTGCCCAACTTTTGTACGTTTTGCACTTTCACCGCCACTAATTAAGGTCGAGATTGACGGAGGTCTCTTCTTGCCAGAAAGAAATATGGAAGCGGGACGAGTTGGTGTACTACTTAACTCCAATGATTGTGGTGTTTCCACTGCCTCCTCATCGACAACATCATCATCACGCTCAGCAGCTCTTCGGGCTAGGGTCAAAATGTCTGTTTGCTGCATGCCCGCTGGGGCTGCAGTGACCTTTATGATGACTGGGTCGTCGTTGGCAGAGTCTTCATCAGCAGCAGTATCCGCCACTTCTTGTTGAGACTCATCACACTCCATAACTCTGAGACTTTGGACGAGCTTCCTTTTACGCTTAACTACCTTTGTTTGTTCCCAAGTTTGATCCGTATCATCAGAAGGAGGTGTGCTTGAAGAGGATGTAGACACCACCCTTGATCTCTTCCTTGCTAGGGGTGTGGAAGACAATGAAGGATCATCAGGAGGAGTGGCTTCCTCAAATGATACCTCGCCTTGATTGTCGATTTCCTGATGTGCCCCTACTTCGGGAGGAACAACTATTGTGGGCACTTGTTGTGACCCTCCATGCACCTCTGCTTGCGCATCTCCTTGCGCTGCCTCTCCTTCCACATGTACTTGGGCTTGTACTTGCACATGTGATTGTTGTTGCCGCTGTGGTTGTTCAACACTCGTCAGATGAGCTACAACAACCTGTGTTGATTGAGGGACATTGCTGCTGCTTTCTTGCGATGAGCCAACATCACTGGTCGATGGTGATTGAAGAAGTATACTGGCTGCCTCTGCAGCACTCAAGGGCTTGGACTTAAGTTGGCGTGGTGGTGGTGGTGGCACTGAGCCCAATGGAGCGGGGGTGCTGCTGCCAGCTTGGTCCCCAGCAGATCCCGCTGCAGCTGCTGCAGGCATACTTTTTTTTTTACTCCCAAAAAAAGGGGCGGGCGGCACACCAGTGTCCTTGGTAACTTGCTTCTTCTGCTCCTTACTGGCACCTTTCTTGCTGGAGGAGCTACGGGTTACTTTTTTTGGGGCCATCTTCTTCAGAGCAGGTCAGCAGGCAGCAGTTGCACGAGTTGCAGAGGGTTCTGTGTCCAGACGTGACGTCGCATGACGTTATGCTGCACACACCGCTGCAGGACTTCTTCCTGGCACTGGTGGTTCTATTGAGTCGTCTTGTGCACCTAAAAGCAATGGAAGACAGAGGAACATCAGTTCAGTTATACACCCCAAAAAATCGACAAAACACAGAAAAATGAGCACAATCCCATGCCATCCATGATGTTTACATTGAAGACACCCCACAGAAAGACTAGGGACATGCAAGTATGCAACACTCACTACCCCTGGGCATAAGGGATGAAAAGTAGGCAAAATAAGTGCAGGCCTCAGACACTGCCTCTCCTCAAAATGGCCCCCTTACACCCCAAGCACATGTTGCCTGTACCAGCCAGCACTCAAGATGGCCACCACCACCACCCACATGGCCAGTCCACATCAACAGTACACCCCCAAAAAACAGAAAAACAGCCAGAAATCACCACAATCCAATGCCATCCATGATGTTTACATCAAAGAGAGTGAGACAACACCACAGGCACACTCAGTCCATGCACCACCACCACCCCTGGGCAAGCAAAAGGCCACACCAGCAGCCCCCCAAAAACGACAAAAAACAATAAAATAAGCACAATCCCAGCCCATCCATGGCCTCAATTATGTTTAAATTCAAGAAGACACCCCACAGAAAGACTAGGCCCATGCAACACTCACCACCCCTGGGCAAAGGGCCACACCAGCAGGCCCAAAAAAACGACAAAAACCAATAAAATCTGCACAATCCCAGCCCATCCATGGCCTCAATGGTGTTTAAATTCAAGAAGACACCCCACAGAAAGACTAGGCCCATGCAACACTCACCACCCCTGGGCAAAGGGCCACATCAGCAGGCCCAAAAAAACGACAAAAAACAATAACATCTGCACAATCCCAGCCCATCCATGGCCTCAATGGTGTTTAAATTCAAGAAGACACCCCTCAGAAACACTAGGCCCATGCAACACTCACTACCCCTGGGCATAAGGGATGAAAAGTAGGCAAAATAAGTGCAGGCCTCAGACACTGCCTCTCCTCAAAATGGCCCCCTTACACCCCAAGCACATGTTGCCTGTACCAGCCAGCACTCAAGATGGCCACCACCACCACCCACATGGCCAGTCCACATCAACAGTACACCCCCAAAAAACAGAAAAACAGCCAGAAATCACCACAATCCAATGCCATCCATGATGTTTACATCAAAGAGAGTGAGACCACACCACAGGCACACTCAGTCCATGCACCCCACCCCTGGGCAAGCAAAAGGCCACACCAGCAGCCCCCCAAAAACGACAAAAAACAATAAAATAAGCACAATCCCAACCCATCCATGGCCTCAATTATGTTTAAATTCAAGAAGACACCCCACAGAAAGACTAGGCCCATGCAACACTCACCACCCCTGGGCAAAGGGCCACACCAGCAGGCCCAGAAAAACGACTAAAAACAATAAAATCTGCCCAATCCCAGCCCATCCATGGCCTCAATGGTGTTTAAATTCAAGAAGACACCCCTCAGAAACACTAGGCCCATGCAACACTCACTACCCCTGGGCATAAGGGATGAAAAGTAGGCAAAATAAGTGCAGGCCTCAGACACTGCCTCTCCTCAAAATGGCCCCCTTACACCCCAAGCACATGTTGCCTGTACCAGCCAGCACTCAAGATGGCCACCACCACCACCCACATGGCCAGTCCACATCAACAGTACACCCCCAAAAAACTGAAAAACAGCCAGAAATCACCACAATCCAATGCCATCCATGATGTTTACATCAAAGAGAGTGAGACCACACCACAGGCACACTCAGTCCATGCACCACCACCACCCCTGGGCAAGCAAAAGGCCACACCAGCAGCCCCCCAAAAACGACAAAAAACAATAAAATAAGCAGAATCCCAGCCCATCCATGGCCTCAATTATGTTTAAATTCAAGAAGACACCCCACAGAAAGACTAGGCCCATGCAACACTCACCACCCCTGGGCAAAGGGCCACACCAGCAGGCCCAAAAAAACGACAAAAACCAATAAAATCTGCACAATCCCAGCCCATCCATGGCCTCAATGGTGTTTAAATTCAAGAAGACACCCCACAGAAAGACTAGGCCCATGCAACACTCACCACCCCTGGGCAAAGGGCCACACCAGCAGGCCCAAAAAAACGACAAAAAACAATAAAATCTGCACAATCCCAGCCCATCCATGGCCTCAATGGTGTTTAAATTCAAGAAGACACCCCTCAGAAACACTAGGCCCATGCAACACTCACTACCCCTGGGCATAAGGGATGAAAAGTAGGCAAAATAAGTGCAGGCCTCAGACACTGCCTCTCCTCAAAATGGCCCCCTTACACCCCAAGCACATGTTGCCTGTACCAGCCAGCACTCAAGATGGCCACCACCACCACCCACATGGCCAGACCACATCAACAGTACACCCCCAAAAAACAGAAAAACAGCCAGAAATCACCACAATCCAATGCCATCCATGATGTTTACATCAAAGAGAGTGAGACCACACCACAGGCACACTCAGTCCATGCACCACCACCACCCCTGGGCAAGCAAAAGGCCACACCAGCAGCCCCCCAAAAACGACAAAAAACAATAAAATAAGCACAATCCCAGCCCATACATGGCCTCAATTATGTTTAAATTCAAGAAGACACCCCACAGAAAGACTAGGCCCATGCAACACTCACCACCCCTGGGCAAAGGGCCACACCAGCAGGCCCAAAAAAACGACAAAAAACAATAAAATCTGCACAATCCCAGCCCATCCATGGCCTCAATGGTGTTTAAATTCAACAAAACAGTTGTATCATGCACCCATAACCAACCCTGGTCCTACTGGATACTGTGGCTACCCACAATATAATTTATTTAATTTTCTGAAAAAGTTCCAAAATTGTACTTGCAGCAACTGTAATGCCCCAAACAAACTTACTTGTGAAAGTTGATTTCTAATCCAAAAGTGATCCAAAGACAGTCAAAAAGGCCTCAAATCCAAATATCCAGCAGCACCCACAAAAAGTAATCCTTCCAGCTCCAGATCCAAATGAAAGTGACCAGGAGATGGACAAAGCACTGGGAGGAGCCTGCTGGACAGGAACAGGAAGTTGGAGACTGTGGGGCACTTCCTTCCTCCCCCCCCCCAAAATGGACTCCTTGCAAAAAAAAAGGCCATGCAAATGTCAACCTGAGGAGTGATTCTGATAAAAATCATAATTTTCTGAAGGTTTATCCTGTTTGCTGGTGATTTTCTTGTGCGAAATTGCAAAATCTCTATTTCGCAAGTGCGAGATTGTTCCTTTCCGCCGCAACTACGTGTTCGCAATTGCGAACTCTCGCGAGGTGTGCTTTGCAAGGTGGCAAGCCGCGAGTACGTATTCGCGGGCGACAAACTCCCGCGGGAACACGCAGCAAGATCTAAAATGGCGCGTCACTCGCAAAGAAAAACAACTCGGCAAACGCTAAAATGACGGAAAGTGAACGCCGTGCACCACGCCGCGCGCCGCAACCAAGCAAAAATCCGCCGCGAGCGGATTCACGGATTTTCGACAAATTCGCGAGAGTTCGCGGATTGCGAATTTGCCAAAAATCCGAAAAATCCGCGATCGGAGCGGATTTTACGCCCATGCTTAATTTTCATAAGAGATTTCTCCCTTAATCATGTCGACTATACCTCTAACCAGAGCACTATTCTTGGGGTTATCTTTTAAAGAACGTAGGGGGTGGACTTCACGTGCATATATGAACATGGTTCTGTATGCCCACACAGACCCATTGTGGCTGAAAGGAAAAACCAGATAAGGGATACCGCTATCCGTTGTGTGGGGCATAAGACCACACACCCAACAGTTAGTCGTGTTCATTACTAGTTGGTGTTGGTGCAACAGCTGAACAAAGGAGTTATTGATGAATTCTAACCTTCTATTGGATTCGTGGTCAGGAAGAGGGTGGAAAGAATGAGAGAAAACAGTAGGAGGAGGTATGGGCGATACAGTAGGTGTGAATGTTACACGAAAAGAGAATAAAATGTAACTTATTAGAAATATCATCATACTCAATAACATACATATGCACAAGATTATAAAACCCTTTTTTGTCATCACGTTACATAGTTTTCGTTTAAAGTTCACAGGTTTGGCAGGTCTCTCCACATCGGGAAACTCCATCCTCTCTAAGGTGCTGCCCGCGGTGGTAGGTTGATTCTGCTAAGGGATGCTTCTGTCAGTCCAGGGCAAATCCCTTGGACCAACCAGAACTACCGACCTAACGTCGTCAGCTGCACTCCGAAGACTTTTTTGTCACCGCGGCCCTAGCAGCGGAACCCGGATGGCGGATCGAAAAACAAAAATAAGCAAGTTTCCTAGATGGGAGAGCTGCGCTTCTCAAAAATAGTACTTGGGAGGAAAAAGAATAGGTTTTATTTGTCCATAGGTTTTGGTCTCAAATTGCAAAAAGAAATCATTTTATTAGTTCGTATTTCTCGGTCTCAAATTGTATTTTCGCTTTCCCATTTCTGTTTGGTCCACAAACAAGAGTTCAGGCTCTGTAGTGTTCAATCGTTTTGATGGAGGCACGGCCTCTTGTAGGACGTTCTCACTTTCACGTCAGAGTTAGTCCCTTTCACTCGTGCATCGCTGAAAGGTGAAAAACGAGGTACGGTGTCCGTCTCTGAGTCGCCGACACCCTCCTGGACCCACTGGTCATATGGCAGAGGTAAAGGGATCCTTTTACAGTGGACCCCGTGTATCCAGGCCTTCTTCCCTTCCACTCGAACTGCCGATCTGGTAGAGAGAAGGACGAGGTGTGGCCCTGTCCACCTGGGCTGGTCGTTCTTAGTCCTCTGGAAATTCCGTACCAAAACCCAGGATCCAGGGTTTATGGTGTGGCCCGGAGTATCAGTGACCAGAGGCAGGGTGTCATGTACCTGTTGATGCAAAACACGCAATTTAGTCGTCAATTCATACAGGTAATCAAGTAACACAGGGTTTTCGAGCTCGCTGAACTTAGTAGGCCTAGGCACTCCCCATATATTGGCTGGCCGGCCAAAGACAATCTCATAAGGGCTGAGTTTCACTCGCGAATGTACAGTCATTCTGGTGGATAGGAGTGCTAAGGGTAGAGCGTCAGGCCATTTAAGACCTGTGCTCGCTTGGATTTTGGCCAATTTAAGTTTAAGCGTGCCATTGTAGCATTCTACTAGTCCAGCTGATTGGGGGGGATTTGCAGCGTGGAACTTCTGTCGGATTCCTAGCCCTTCACATACATTCTTCATCACACAACCCACAAATTCACTCCCGTTATCACTCCAGATCATTCTAGGCATTCCAAATCTCGGGAAGAACTCTTTCACGAGGGCTTTTGCTGTGGATAGGGCAGTATTGTCTTTTAGGGGATACGCTTCTACCCATCTTGAGAAGGCACAAACAACAACGAGCACGTATTTTAAATTGTTGCACCTCTCCATGTGTATGAAATCTAGCTGCAAAACCTCAAACGGATATGTAGGCGGCGCAAAATGACCAGCTGGAGTTGGGGTTTCCCTACCAGGATTGTGTTTCAGACACACCATGCAATTCTTGACAACATTCTCTGCACACTTGGGAATTCCTGAATTTTGCCATACTGGAGCCAACAACCTACAAATCCCTTTCACGCTGATGTGAGCCATTCCATGGGCCATCGTAACTACTGCGAGCACGTACGCATCGGGTAACAACCATCTCTTGACAATTCAATCCAACAACCATTCGCATCCCTTCTACCCGTACTTTCTCTCCACGTGCTCAATTCTTTCTCTGTGGCTTCAGCTTGAATGGACTTCACACTCTCTATCGTGTCTTCACACATTCCCACATCACCAATCCATCTTGCAGGGCCTGCAACATACATTCCGTTCATCACATTCTTTGCGGTTTCTTTCGCGATTTCATCAGCAAAAGCATTTCCACGACCAACATCATCAGTCACCTTCTTGTGAGCACTACATTTCACAATCGCCACTTGCAGAGGCAAGGTCAGTGATTCAAGAAGCTCATTCACCAATTGACCATGCTGAATCTTAGCTCCATGCGAAGTCAGGAACCCACGTTCTCTCCACAATCGTCCAAAACTGTGAGCCACTCCAAACGCATACTGGCTGTCGGTATAGACAGTCACTTTCATTCCTTTCGACAATACACACGCTCTCGTGAGTGCAATCAATTCTGCTGCTTGAGCTGAATTATGTGGAATACGTGCAGTTTCAATAACTGTGTGCAAAGTCGTGACAGAATATGCTGCAGTCGTGTCGCCATTCGGAAGCTTGAAACATGAACCATCCACCCACAATGTACCATCACATTCAGCAAGGGGAGTGTCGAAGAGGTCTACTCTTCCTTTCGTTTCTTCTTCTGTTCTAAAAAGACAATCGTGCTGTTCTGAAGCATCTGATTCTTCTACAATTGGCAATAACGTAGCTGGATTAAGGGTATTGCACTTTTGAATGTGCACATGACTTGCTAGCAAGGTCAATTCGTACCCTGACAATCGAGCACTGGTTAAGTGCTGTGTCTTGGTTCTATTTAACAATGTGTCTATTGCATGTGGGACCATCACGACTAGTGTATTATTCATGACTAGCTCAGCAGACTGTCGAATAGAAACAGCTGCTGCCGCTGTGGCTCTTAGACAACTTGGCAACGCTCTAGCTACCGGATCCAAAGTCGACGAAAAATACGCACATGGACGTTGTCTGTGCCCAAATAACTGAGTCAGTACTGATAATGCACAACCTTCCTTCTCATGGACATACAATGTAAAAGGCTTCCTGTAGTTGGGGTTACCTAGCACCGGAGCCGAACATAATGCTGTGCGTAATTCAGAAAAACTTTTCTGACACTCGTCCGACCAAGGGACAGGATTGGGTGTACCTTTACATGTTAACGCCACCAAAGGTTTGGCTAATAACGAAAAATTTGGAATCCACTGTCTACAGTACGATGTAATGCCTAAGAAAGCACATACTTCTCTCTGTGTTCTTGGCACACTCAATTTCGCTATTGCCTGTATTCTTTCTGGGGTCAGTTTCCTTCCCTCCTTCGATAAGAGGTGACCTAAGTAGGTCACTTCTTGTCGGCAGTATTGTAATTTGGAAAGTGACACCTTGTGATGCAGGTCACACAAATGCCGCAACAGTGACAACGTGGCTTTCTTACATATCTCCTCAGTATCTGCAGCAATGAGCAGATCATCGACGTACTGTACAAGAGTAGCCCTTTCAGGTAAAACGATCGTATCAAGCTGTGTTTTCAGAGCTTGACTGTATATTGATGGACTTTCACAGTAGCCCTGAGGAGCGCGTTTAAAGCGGAAGCTTCCTCCTCCTAAACTGAAGGAAAAAATGTCCCTGCTCTCCTCGGCAATCGGGATGCTGAAGAAAGCGTTCTTCAAGTCAATCACCGAGAACCAAGTGGCAGAAGCTGGGATCATAGTCAATAATGTAGTAATGTCGGGGACAACTGGGAATTGTGGCACAACAATTTTATTCACCTCTCTGAGATCGATCACAAATCTGTACACAGGTGGCTGAGATGAGTCAGTTCATTTTAAAACAGGTAGAACAGGACTATTGCAAACGTTGCCTCTTGTCTCTTCAATTACGTCTTTGTCAATTAACTCAGAAACAATCGCTAGAAACGCTTTCTCGCCTGCACTAGAAATTCGATATTGGGGAATTCGTGGCATTTGAACATTGGCTTTCAATGTTACAACATATGGTGGAATCTCTAAAAGACCGACATCATTAGGACCAATAGCCCAAAGAATATCTGGAAGAAACGACAATTCTGCCGGAAGTTTGTCTCTCGACAAATACATTGGGAAAACCACTTTCTTACCTAAAGTAAGGCGTACTCCCGAAGGAGAACAGTACAAGGTCACATACAATCTTTTTAACAGATCCAATCCCAACAAATTTTCACCACAACCTGTTGTCAGAATAAGGGGTGCTTCTAATTCACGAGGACCAACAAAAAGAGTCAAAGGGTCAGAAATCGGGTTTCTAACCGGGGCGCCAGAAAAACCTACTGATACATTCGTTTTGCCAGACAAAGGTGAGCCAGGGAGTTTGGAGTGCATAATAGAACTCTTTGTAGCACCAGTATCCAACAGAAAAGGTTCTGATACACCTGATGTAATCACCTCAACGTATGGTCCATTCTGATCTACTGGAACTGAAACAACTCCCTCTCTTTGTCTATGGCTGTCCTAGCAATCATTACCTTTCCAATTCTCATTTTCTGTATAGTAATCATCGGTATAGTACTGAGCTGTCCTACCATGTGCGTTATTCTGCTGATCAAACTTATTCATAGAATCTTGAGGTGGAAGGGGACGTGCATTCTGCGGGGCGTTTCCGCGTCCTCTTCCTCTAGGCGCTTGCTGAGCACCTCGACCTCTTACACCGGAAGCGCCATTTGCGCGTTGTAGCAAAATAGGGCAGCTATATTTAAAATGACCTTCCTCCTTGCAATATGAACACTGGTTGGGGCCTACAGGAACACGTGGTTGAGAATACTCGACCCTTTGCGAGTTCCTCTGATACTGTTGAGGCTGCTGAAAATTACTCTGGTAGTTATTCTGACCATCACCACTACGCGGTGGGTATGCTTGTTGTAATAAAACCTTCGTTTTCAATTCCTTAGTCTTCTTTTCAGCTCGTCTTTGTCTCTATTTTCATAATACTGTGCTGTAGCTAGTATCTGTGCTGAAGATGAAACTGCCCAAGAACTTTCCGAATCCTTTAACTTTTTACACAACTCAGGAAGCAAATTGTGCACGAATTTATCGACGAACAATCTCTGACTACCTTCTGTGCTCATGTCTTGACCACTGTGGTCGACAAAAGTTTCTTCAAACCTGGCGAAGAAATCCGATACTGTTTCATCTTTCTTCTGCTTACACGCAGACAATTTATTCCAATTTATACGTATTGCGGGCATTATCGTTTTCATGTAATCAACTATTTTACCAGGAAGATCGGCTATTAACGGCTCGGGTTTAGCACCACTACTAACTTGTCGGGCATCTACAGTAGTAGTATTAGCCCAAGAGTCACCTAATTCCTGATCATGATCTGAATGACGAATCTTACTCCATATAGGCTGTGGGACAACATTTCCAAACAACATATCGATATCTGCTAAATTCATTATACACGATCCAGCAGTCTGTGACAACTCTTTGTAATATCCTGCCGGATTTTTGCGAGGATCGGGTAATGTCTGTTCGAGGGCTAAAACTTCGGCTCGCTTCCATGGGACATGTACCCACACACGCTGAAAGTGTGGCGGGATAGGTGGGTCAGTGGTTGTGTCACCCTCTCTCCATTGTGGGGGAACCTCTCTCATAGGGTACTGTCGCGCCTTTTTCCTAGGCGTAGCGCGCTCTGATTGCGATCCAGAAGTGTTCCCTTTACTCCGATATGACAACAATATCTCAATTGCCCTTTTGACATCGGGACCTGCGATCATTCCTTCCCCAAACTTAAACCGTACACGACACAACTCCTGCGGGTTGCATTCTAAATCATTGTCTTCCAAATCCTCGCAGAGGAAAACACACATTTGTTCAAAAACATATCTCTGTGTTGGTGCTTCCCACTGAAAGAAAACTTCCCAGACACACTCCAAATCATATTTTACAGTATCCACAATCCATTTATGAGCTAAACGATTCAATACATCTCTCTCTTGGTAGTCAGGTAGTTGACTTCGAAACTGTCTTCGTCCTGTGTTAGGGGTCGTAGTAGGCGACCCGAAAAGAGGTGAGAAGATATTAGTTACAGTGCTGGCCATTCTCTGCCGAACAGAGGGAGAAACTGATGGGAGAACAGGTGGAATAACGGGGTAAGATGAGGCAGAAGTAGAGGAAATAGCAGAGGGAGCATTAGGAGAAATCGAAGGTGCACTAGGCAAAGTCGTAGAAGGCATAAGTGAAGTAGATGTAGTCGGTGGGCCATGAGGAGGCTGCACCAGAGGAGCAGAAGCCAGCTGAAGAGTAGCTGGTGGGTGCTGCGAAGGAGCAGGCGTAACGACCATGGGTGACGCAACTAAGGGTTGCGGAGGCGCCGTGGCCGTTTGTGCATAGGGGGGTGGTGAACTTAACAAATGGCCCATTAACGGGTCTTTTCCAAGGTCTTTTGCTGCATCTTTCTTGGGACGTGGCAAAACTGGATAGCATTTATCTATCGCCATTTTACGTTGCCTGTGCAACTGCTCACTCATCTGTTCTTCTTCATTGTCTTTAAACCGCATAGTGGCTTGCATTACTGAAATATTCCCTTCTCTCTTATTTTTCTTCTCTAATTTAATTTCTTTTTGTCCAGCCTCCTTACGCCATAGGCGGAAAGAGTCAAACATTGCCGGCCGGGCTTTCTTCTTGAAAAGTTTAACTTCGAGGTTATCTAGAATTTCCGTGTCAAAGCTACCATATTGGGGCCATTTTAAAACACCATCTTTTCTGGTGTATTTGATCCACGCTTCGTTATATGTGATGGGGCCTACTCCATGCTTCACATATAATTCGTAAGTTGGAGTTCCAACAGGAGGAACCGGACATGAGTCCTCCAATCGGGAGTCCCTATTATTATAACCAAGACATAACAAATTTCCAAGTCTAAGACCAGGCATCTTCGCTCTCTAGTCTAGTTCCAAACGTCAAAGGATTATCGATTACGATATTTCTCGTGAATACACGAGTCCTTCGGTTTTGGTGCTTGCAAGTACCAACAAAACGTTCCCAAAAGATACCCAAGACTAAGACCAACTAAGGACTGGGAGACGCTCCACTTATACTTAACTGAAATATCGATGACGTCACCAGAAGACTCGTCTCAGTGTTTCGCTCTACCAAACTTCAAGGGTCCAAATCAGGGCGATAGCCAGGGCAGCAGACCTTCGTAGCCGTCGGGAAGCGGGGAACCTCGCAGCAAAGACTTTCGGACCACGTCGACATGCAGGGATCGATGGTGGTTGGCCTTCCTCCAGAATTTTCACACGAAGCTCCTCACGAACCTCTGGCTGGACCGGTGTCGCTGGAATCGCCCCAAACATTGGGCGCCAACTGAGGTACTGGGTTTTTGAGAACCGGTACTTAACCGGTAACCCAGCGGTGTCAGGGGAAACACACCCGAAGACCTCGAGTCCTTTTCCTGATTTAGACCACAGAAACTCAGAGTCTTCTAGGTGAAGTCAAGGATCAATTTTACTGGTTGCAACCCAGGTAACAAGCGTCCTAGAAGTACAACACACAGGGAGTATGTTCTCAGGAGACTGTCGCAATTTACAAAATCAGGCTTCTCTTCTTATACAGAATTTTAGGCTTCAGGCAAACATTCTTGATTTTACGGTAGATCATTGACATGACTTATGTACAAAGGAAAAAGCAGAGTCATGATGACATGTCCATATTTCACTTTGTCCGGCCCATAACAAATCACTCGGTGAGGCCCGACCCTTCATCAGATATCGGTGGACCCCCAATAAAAACGGGCACCTCCCCATCATAAAGCAAGTGAAGCAAAAAGAGTAAAGACAGATGTGAGAAAGATACGGCAGGTGTGTGCGCAATGAGGAGGTTTTATGGCCGGTTGAGCCCTGATGCTATCTTGCTCGGCCACTGGAGAGGAACTGACCTAACAGGTCCGGCCTGGGGCAATGGTTTCAACTGGCATAGGTCATGGAAAAGTCGATCAAGGTGTACGTGTCCTTCTGGGGTCGAATTCAGCTAGATTATAAGCCTATGTAAAGGGCAACTTACAAAATGGCTGCCAGACATAAAATGGAAGCCGAGGGTTCTGAACGAGAGTGATGATTTTCAAGGTGAAATCGTCACTCGAATATGATGAAAATACCTGTGCATGAGGTACTCGTCATTCTCGGTCTTTTGATACTAACTTCGTCAATTTACGACGAAGTTTTATTCTCGAGTGCAGACGTATTACACGAGTCCAGAATTCTCAGTACTACACTGTCACCGCTTGGGAATGTGTTCAGTGCAAAACATAACACAAATGCAACTCACAGCGTGTTGGTCCCTCCTGGAGCTTGTTTATGAGCTGCATTTGAATAATTTAACTATATAAATTAGGACAGCAAAGAAGGCAGAGAGTCCACTCGCCATCACACAGAAGGGGATCTGTAGGCAGGGTGTAGGCATGTTTATTCCCAGCCAGTTCAGCAGTGTCGGGTGCCAATCGATTCAAGTCAAAATGCTGGCAATTGCTTATCTTGGGCACCCAAAAAAGGCGAGAAGACAAGCAATACCTTTGGTAGCCTGCATCTTTTACCTTGATCACCTGGTAGTCTAGTCAAATGATACTTCTTGTACTCTCCCGGGGACAGCTCTGCCGTTACTGGTAATAATCATTGGGTTGGAGCTTTGAGCCTCAGCTTGCAGACCGAAGGTCACAGCAGCAAATGTCACAGCTGGGCCTGCATGTCTGCATTGGCGGCTCCTCCGCTAAGGTAGAAGTGCGTCGTCCCAGTGGAAAAATAAAATGATATTAACCCCATGTAATTATCGCAAGAGCAATTTTAGGTAGTGGTGTTCCCTAAAAGAGAATAACCGCATGCATACTTGAGCTATTTAGCATACGAAACCCATTTATATTAAATATCTTGACTTGCCTGTTGTTATGATTATCCTTTGACCTATGCGTATATTTATACTGAGATACGCTCTTTATTTATTTATCTATATATATTGTTTTGCCTTCCAGATATACATTGAATCTCCTACGGTCACGTTTTCTATCCGTGTTACACGATTCTCCAAAGGGTTACTGGGATTAGTGCACCTGGACAATACCTTTGCTCGGGGGAGCTCATACAATTATCTGCCCATATATCTTAGGCCCACGTTAATATGTACATGAACAACGAGGCCCGACTACCTAGGCCTACGTGAGGGCAACACAAAATGGTCTGTAGACATCACTAATTGGCTAGGGTCTTATTTTACTAATGGCAACCATATTTTGGTCTTATACTATTGTTTGTCAATAGTTTTTTTGTATATATATACATTTCAATGCGGGATTTGTTCAAATCCATTTGTATGTCCCTGTAGGTCCACTTTGTTGCTCGATTATTAGGACTTCAGGACATACCACTGTTATTTGACTATATTATACTTTTCCAGGTCTGGAATGCTCTATACTTCTTCACGTTCATCATCATCATCAGCAACCTATTTTCATCTATCGTGTTCCATTCAACCGTCGAAGTTCGATTGGCATATATTCATTTCTATTTTACCTAACATCACGATTTAATTTGGTTGATCCTTTTTGATCTCTCTTTTTCTTCATTACTCTATATGCATTTTTAGTATCCACTGCTCCCCCTCTGGGTTCACTCTATGTTTTCTATATTTTTTTTCTATTGAACCACTGATATTCTTTACCACTTAACGGGGTTCTCCTTTTCCTCTACTTTCATCACATATATCTGATGCATTCTACACTTTCGGGTGTTTACATTATGAGTTTCTATAGCAGGATATCCTCCTGATCTGTCCTAATGTCCTTTAGGGTTATTCATATGTCTTTATTGATGCATTATTCTTTTATTTCACAGCCTTGAGAAAGTCTTAGTACAGACTGTGTACCGACGAAACACGTGTTGGCTGTTTCTTCTGATATTTGGCTGTTTCTTCTGAGATTTATGAATAAATGGAACAACATACATAAAAGGACTTTGGCTTCATTATCCTGTCTCAAGACGAACTTTGTTATTGAAATGTACAATGCTATAAATATTTTGAATATGGAATTGTAATGATTTATAGGTCATGTTTTTGTTATAACGCATAGGATAGTGCTTAATTGACGCCTTTTTTGGCAAACATGTTTTTATATTTTAATTTTTCCCTAGTGGCTCTGTAGGTGCGGGGTGGGCGGGGCTGCCCGCATGTGGTGTTGGGTTCAATCAGGCCTACATACTCTGCAAAACTCACGAACACCATAGAACAGAAGTTGGCACGGAAACTGAAAATGCAAAAGACAAGTTTATTAAGACCCCATGGAGTGGTGGTACATTCCTACAGCACCCTTCGGCAATGCAAGAAGTATCACACCGAACATTGGTGTGCGACCTCTTTTATAAAGTTTAACAGTAATAAAAAAGTAGGCGTTATACTCTTTCACAGTTTTAGGTACATATAAGGGCATTTTTGGAACACAGCCAACATGTGGGAGGAGTTTAGGACCGTTGGTCAGTTTTGGAGGACATTCCTGGGAGATGACCAGTCAGTATACAAATGCGCATGCGTGTGCTTGACCAGTACTAAAAATAGCCTGTTGCTGGGCAAGGCAAATGGTCATGGATACAGTGAAAGGACAAAAGGGGATGCTGACCACGAGGCAGCATGTTCATACAAAATGGAAGCCACAAAATTCAAAATGGCTCCCGCACGTTTTGGTCAACTTAACAATAAAAGATCGTGTAGCTGAGCTAAATGCTAATGCAGGTGCTGCCAAATTACGACAGACGGCCCTTTTAGCATTTAGCTGAAGCTACCTCTTAATGGAAATAATCAGGATGTTCATCATCGATATCGATTGCCATTATTTTCATCATTTCGGCATTAATTATTTGTTCATGTTTAGCAATAGCTCGTTTGGATGGGATACAGGCTGTAATACATACAGAACATAAGGTAGGGCCACATTGTATACATAGACAGAGGAAAAAGAATATTCCAATAATTACACATAGAATAGTTAATAACTTCCAACCCCATGTGCTAAGTAGAGTCCAGAACCAACTAGAAAATGTCCATGTTCCATTCCCAGGATGAATCTCAGCAGCTATTTTATGCAGTTTGGAAATAGCATCGTACACAGAAGGTGAGAATCCTAATATCCATTGCCTCCAAAAGGACGTCAATCCTATGAAAGCACGCACATCTTTCTGAGTGCGGGGGACTGGTGTATCTAGAACTGCTTGAATTCGATCTGGTGTCAATGCACGCCCCTCCTTAGACAAAAGATGACCGAGGTAGGTCACCTTTGGTCTACAGTATTGCAACTTTTTCTTTGAAACCTTATGATTATGCTTAGCAAGAAAAGAAAGCAAAGAAAAAGTACTCTCCTCGCATTGTTCCTGTGTGTCTGCTGCAAGCAGAATATCATCCACATATTGAATAAGAGCCACCCCAGACTGTAATTCAAAAGAGTCAAGCTGTCTTTTTAAAGCTTGACTGTAGATGCTAGGACTTTCTGTATAGCCTTGAGGAACTCGACAAAATCTTCACGATTTGTTATTCAATGTGAAGCCAAAAAGATATCGGCTATCCAGATGTATGGGAATCGAGAAAAAGGCATTCTTTAGGTCGATGACCGTAAAGGTAGTTGCCGTGGGTGGAACCAAAGTAAGTAAGGTGGTGATATCAGACACCACCGGGTACTGGGGCAATACTATCTTATTGATCTCCCTCAAATCAATGATAAAATGATAGACCTTGGTATCTGTGTCTCTCTTAAGGATCGGAAGAATCAGGCTGTTACAAACATTATAGGGGACTTCCTCAACCACCCCTGCCGTAATCAAATCCTTCACAATGTGTATCAATGCAATTTCGCCTTAATAATAAAGACATTTATAGAGCGCCTGTTACGCCATCTCGGCGTGTCCCCACGCTAAAAAAAGAAAGAATAAGAGCTCGCCAGAGGAGAGGAAAGTGCGAGGCAGAAGGCATCAAAATGAAACTATAAGGAGAACAGATGAGTTTTCAGTTGACGTCGGAAAATAGTTTCCGAAGGCTCAAAGCAGAGACTGATGGGAAGTTTGTTCCATTCTATGGCAGCCGCCACTCTAAAGGACCGACCTCCCATTTTTCTCTCTCCTGTAGCGGTGGGTCACGAGCTTGCCCATGCCGTCCGATCTCAGCGATCTGCGAGGTTCATACCAGGTAACCAGGCCTGTCAGATAGCCGGGAGCTTTGTGCCAAAGGATCCGATGATATATTAGGAGGACTTTGTACATAATTCTTTTTTTCACTGGGAGCCAGTGGAGGGCCATCAGGGCGGTTCTAGAGTTGGCTCTTCTTGGGAGTCTCAGCACTAGGCGGGCTGCGGCATTTTGCAGTATCTGAAGTCGTCCTATGCTTTTACTAGAAGCTCCCAGGAAGAGAACATTCCCGTAGTCGAGGCGTGACGTAATCAATGCCTGGGTCATAGTGCGCCGAGCCTCCAAAGGAAGGAGGTCCAGGGTTTTATTAGGAGTCCTTAGGACTCCAAAGCACTTGCCTGCTAATCGGTTGATGTGTGTTTCATAAGAGAGTTTGGGGTCCATCCATATCCCCAAATTCTTCGCTTCAGGGCATGGTGTAGGCATAGCGCCTAAGCAGCTAGGCCACCAGTCACATGTCCAGAGCCGTTGGTCCCCACCAACTACCAAGACTTCTGTCTTGGAGCCGTTCAATTTTAGGCAGTGATTATCCATCCAAGTGGCCAATGCTTGCATACAGGCTCGGAAATTATTGGCTCCAGCAGCAGGAGTATGGGAAAGGGTGAGTAAGGGTTGTGTATCGTCGGCGTAGGAGACAATCTCTACGCCGAACGATTGGACTAGCTCTGCCAGGGGGGCCATATATAAGTTAAAAAGGGTAGGACTTAGAGCAGAGCCCTGAGGTACCCCCTGCTCCAATGCTTTCTCCTCAGACTGAAACGAGCCTCGTTGAACCTGAAAGCTTCTGCCCGCCAGAAACGATTTAAGCCAACCGAGTGCTCTATCAGTTACACCTCCTCTGTTCAGACACTGTAGCAAGGTGATATGTGCTACAGTGTCGAACGCTGCACTGAGGTCAAGCATGACCAGTGCCATGGTAAGGCCTGCATCAGCTCCTTGACGTAGAGTTTTGGTGGCTCGTAATAAGGCCGTCTCAGTAGAGAAGCCTCCACGGAACCCCGATTGGGATGGGTGAAGGAGATTGTTCTTCTCCGCAAATTCCATCAATTGCACATTTGCAATTTTCTCTGCAATTTTTGCGGTGTAAGGTAGCAGAGATATAGGTCGTAAGTTCTCCAGGACATCATGGCTTACATTAGGTTTTTTCTAATGGGTAACACAATTGCCTTTTTCCAGTTTATCGGCAGGGTTTGGGAGTCAAAGGATGTCATAAGGACATGGCGGATGTAAGGTTCTAAGACCGTTATGCTAGCGCCCAGGACCCGTGGAGGGGCGGGATCTCGAGGAGAGCCAGATTTTATACTAGAACAGATCATTTCAAGTTCTTTACTGGGTGGTACGGTAAAAGACTCTAACCTCGGTTTTGCATTTAACAGGGCCTCTTCCTTCAGTTCTATGAAGGTTTCTCCATCCGCAGGACATTTGGAGAAAGAGCTGTATATTTTATTAACCTTATTGGCAAAATATTCTGCCACCTTATTACATTCCATAACTGAGTCAGTTTCCGGAGCATTGGAGAGTGCGACAATTGAGATTTCTTTATAGATTTTGAAGAGTTCTTTGGATGAGCAGTCCGCCTCACTAATTCTATTTCCATAATAGGTGGCTTTAGCCGCTCTGACCTGTTTTTGGTAACTTCTCTGGGCTATTCTGTATTGAAGTTTAGTGCATTCGTTCTTGTCCTTGCGCCAAAGTCTTTTTAGCTTTTTGCATTCTGATCTGATTGACTGCAGATCTGTATAATACCAAGGGGCCGATTTCCTAGCTCTGTTCCTCTGTTTGGCCGTGGCTAGAGGGGCTACCTTGTTCAAGGCATCAAGGATCCGGGTGTCTAGATTTTGATTTGCACTTTCACTATCTGTGCCTCCCGGCATTCCACCTAAACGTAACATCTCACTAAAGATGGGTTGAGAATTTCTTTTCCATTTCCGGTAAGGGTAGCTATTATTGCCATTCAACTGGGGGGTAGGCTTACTTAAAGTGCTGATTTCAAAGGGGACTAGGAAATGGTCTGTCCAGGGAAGTGGGTAGGGAGTACTCATGGTTAAGCCATCCCAGTTGGCAAACACCGGGTCCAATAAATGGCCATGGGTATGTGTGGGTGTTTGATTGATTAGTTCCAAATTCGCATTTCGTAATTCCTGCCTCATCTCCGTGGCTTCCTTTAGCTGGGTATCATCAAAGTAAATATTAAGATCACCCAAAAGGAGAACCTTCCTATGTCTAAGTGCTAGGTGATCAAGGTGTTCTTGCAAACTCGGCCTAAAATTTCCCAGGGTCCCAGGAGGTCTGTAAAGGAGGACACTCGAGATATGATCCTGAGGGCCAAGTTTCAGTGCGAATTTGCCAGCTTCGCAGTTCTCTAGTCCAAGAGGTTCGAGGGAGCATACCAGGGGGGCCTTACTGATCATTGCAATCCCACCATCGCGACCAGACGGTCGATCCACCCTGGCTATGCTATAGCCGGGTGGAAGGGATTCGATAATCTCGGGGTCGGAGTCTACCCCCAGCCATTCTCCGTCGGAAAGAGTATATCGAGGCCCTCATCTAAGAGCAGGTCCCAAATTAGTAGGGCGTGTCTCGGGAGGGAACGACAATTTAACAGGCCTCCTCTGAGGCTCCTAGTCCGTTCTTTGTTGCCTATCTGTTTACAGGTTTTAAATGTACAATGTCGGCATTTGTCAGAGGATATAACCTCGATTTTGTGCTTGCAACACTCGTTTATCGGCGGGCATAGGTTCCATAAGGCCTGTCTGTTATAGGTTAGCCGGTCTGTAGAAGAAAGGGCAGGGGTTTTGGCCCTGGACCGCGCCCGACCGCGGACGGGCGCAGACGGGCTTGCCTTAGGCGCGCCCGCTGCGCTCGTCCGCTGCGCGACCGAAAAATGCACATATTTTATGTTGTTCGGGGCTAAGGATAGAGGGGGCGTGGCCTAAAAGGGGCGTGGCCTCAGCTCGTGGCGGGAGGGCGCGAGGGGGAGTATGTGCCCAGCATGCAGCGTCAGCGCTGGCTCCGCTGCGCTGCGTGCACCAACTGGGTCTAAGAAGGTGAGATTGTCAGAAATACAAGCAGTCTGTTTTCTTAAAATACACAGGCAAATTTAGTGACACAAACAAAGTTTTAAAATCACAAGTAATCTGTGAATGCAATTATTTACAAAGATAGTGCCTCGCTCCCGGCTTCCGCCTCAGGAGCTTCCCTTTCAGTTTTGCTAGGTTATTCTGACCGCAACAGCTATATGCGGTAGAGGAAGGGGGCGTGGCCTAAAAGGGGCATGGCCTCCGCTCATGGAGGGAGGGCGCGAGGGGGAGTATGTGCCCAGCGTGCAGCGTCAGCGCTGGCTCCGCTGCGCTTCGTGCACCAACTGGGTCAAGAAGGTGAGATTGTCAGAAATACAAGCAGTCTGTTTTCTTAAAATACACAGGCAAATTTAGTGACACAAACAAAGTTTTAAAATCACAAGTAATCTGTGAATGCAATTATTTACAAAGATAGTGCCTCGCTCCCGGCTTCCGCCTCAGGAGCTTCCCTTTCAGTTTTGCTAGGTTATTCTGACCGCAACAGCTATATGCGGTAGAGGAAGGGGGCGTGGCCTAAAAGGGGCATGGCCTCCGCTCATGGAGGGAGGGCGCGAGGGGGAGTATGTGCCCAGCGTGCAGCGTCAGCGCTGGCTCCGCTGCGCTTCGTGCACCAACTGGGTCAAGAAGGTGAGATTGTCAGAAATACAAGCAGTCTGTTTTCTTAAAATACACAGGCAAATTTAGTGACACAAAAAAAGTTTTAAAATCACAAGTAATCTGTGAATGCAATTATTTACAAAGATAGTGCCTCGCTCCCGGCTTCCGCCTCAGGAGCTTACCTTTCAGTTTTGCTAGGTTATTCTGACCGCAACAGCTATATGCGGTAGAGGTAGGGGGCGTGGCCTAAAAGGGGCGTGGCCTCCGCTCGTGGCGGGAGGGCGCGAGGGGGAGTATGTGTCCAGCGTGCAGCGTTCAGCGTGCAGCCTTCTCTAGATATCTTATACTGTGGGACACGAGGCAGAGATACGCCCTCCTTTACAGTAATACGCACTGGAGGAATAATCATCTGTCCCACATCTGTGTCAGAAGTGGCCCACAACGTTTTCGGAAGGGAAGCTAACACATTGGCCTCTTGAAGGAGGCACACTCTCTCAACTTCTGGGTAATTTTCATTTAGAATAACCCGCACCCCTTCAGGGGCACAGCGTATTGTTGCTCGAAAATGTTTTAACATATCAAGTCCCACGACATTATCTGGTGTGTTTGGGGACAACAAAAACGGGCAAGGGGCAGCAAATTTGTCAATATAGAGTGTAACAGGTTGAGACAATGGGCTAAGAGAAGGTGTTCCATCGAACCCTATTGCTGTAATCGTTTCACCAGACAGGGTAGGCCTTGGAACCAAGTATTTGGACAAAGCGCTATGAGTAGCTCCTGTATCGACCAGAAACTGATCAGTAAAACCCAAAACATGTGCTGATATATATGGACCCCTTTGATCAACTGGTACTTCAACCGATTCCACACCCCATCCTACGCAATCCTATGCATATCTATTATCCTGAGACTCAGTATTCTCTCCTTCAGCTATCTGATACTGATTCCGTCGATCGAAAGTATTATAATCTGTCTGTCCACGACCCCTTGCTTCAAACCTTCCACGATCATTCGCTCCACCTCTCTGTCCTGAATAACTATTCCGCGACCTTCCACTTCCTCGACCACGCTGATTACGCTGTTCTCGAAGCACCGGACAATCCGAAATCCAATGTCCAAACTGTTTCCAGTATGCACACTGATCCTCAGAAATGTCGGAACGGGGAGAAGACGCATTATACGATCCTCATCTATCCCTATCGTTCCCTCTTGTAGCATAAACCTGAGCCAACATCACCTTCGTCTTCAAATCCTTCACTTTCTTATCACTACTTTCTTTAGCCTCCAATTCCTGTCGTTCATAGTATTGAGCCATAGTCAATAAAGAAGCAGGGGTTGCCGTGGTCCATGAACTTTCACTCGTCTTTAATCGTTTTGCAATCTCCGGTAAGAGATTAGCCACATACTTATCAACAAACAAATGTCTGCCTGTATCTTCTGTTAATAATTGCCCACTGTAATCATGAAACGCTTCCTCGAAACGGGAAAAGAAGTCAGAGACCGATTCATCCGGTTTCTGTTTACAAGAAGCCAACATTGTCCAGTCAATTTTCTTTGGGAGAACAAGCGTTTTTAATTTATTTAATATAGCTGTCGGCAAATCTAAAATCAATTGACACGGCTTGCATGCAGGTTCCCTATCTAAATCAGCTCTAGCTATGTCCTTCCACTCTGCACCTAAAATCGCTCGATCATCAAACTTATGAATCGCCCTCCACATATCAGGAAGCAATATCAATCCAAAGATTTGGGCCCTAGGTATATTAGAAAGCGCCTTGCTTTGTACCAACCGAGCAGAGCTCTTCGCTCCGCCTCCTTGTCTACAATGCGCGTTCCATCCATCAAACGAGCCAGACAAGGGGGGCGTTCGTTTCATTACCTGGCCCCACGTGCTTGGAATGAACTTCCAATTGCTCTTAGACAGGCCCCTAGTCTGTTGTCTTTTAGAAAGGCATTAAAAACATGGCTTTTTATTTAGGAATCGTGTTGTCTTTTATTTTCAGTTATGTTTCCTTTCCATTAAAGGTCCTCTTCGCCAAAGCGCCGGGACACTCCATTGTGAGTAGCCGTTGCGCTATAGAAGAGCCAATTAACATAACATAACATAACATAACAAAGAAAAGGTCAATATCGACTAACGTCATAATGCACGAAGAAATAGCACCTTCAACACCTTCATAGAAAGCTGCTGGATTTTTACGGGGATCAGGCAAGGCATTCTTAAGCGCCATAACATCAGTTCTATTCCAAGGCGTATAAACCCAGTTATATACAAAATAACCCTTTGCATCTCTGGACATTTTATCGTCATCTGTGCCATGTCTTTTAGGAGGAACATACAAAGACGCAGCTTCTCGCATAGGCTTAACATTAATCGCAGCGCTCTTATCTGTTTCAGAGATAAAACACTCTTTAGATACTTCCGTTGGTCCAGACACAGACGAACTCGATTCCTTTTGCGACGCCCGTAGTTGTGACGCTTCATCCCGTAGCCGAACCAAACGCTGGAAAAAATGATCTGCATCTGCAAGAACAAAAAGACCTTTACGAAACTTATCACGACCAACTGATATCTCCTTAGGTTCAAACTCGGAGGAATACTTTCTAAATCGTGCGACAACTTCATCTCCAAAGTGATCCAGAAAATACAATTGTTCTTTGTCAGACCAATTATCCATTTTACCATTAATCTCTGAAACAGTTATAGAATTCACATTAAGTTTACGAGCAAACCCGCGCAATTCCGTAGCTCGGTCAGCAGTTAACCTGGTACGCTGCTTATTCTGATCGTCCTCATCCAAGTCCTCATCCGGAGCCGTAGGCGAAACGTACGGAGGCGGGCAACGATCTAGCAATGTAAAATAATCAGATTCATTAGTAAGGACATGATATAGAGGACGTCGAATAGGGAATTGACCATTAACCAGTAAATTACGTTCTCGAGTCTCCCTCTCTTTCTGTTCCTGCAATTCCTTCTCCTGCAGCTGTAAAGCTTTGTCACGCGCAGCCTTTCGCTGCACCTTATCCGCCAAGGCTTTCTCACGCTTCATTCGTTCACGCACCGCTTTCTCCCACATGCGCACACAATCAAACATATTTTGTGTAGACCTGCGCTGGAACAAACATTGCTCTACATATTGAACCTTTCGCAAATCGAACGACCCATGTAGTGGCCATTGCAATTCACGATCAGCTTTGGTATATTTGTGCCATAATGTGCTATACATTATAGGCGGAAGGCCAAATTTGACGTACATATCGCGATTTGGGGTTCCCTCTGGGGGAGCCGGCTGTGATTCATTTAATCGATAATTGGTACCATTTCCAAAGCAGCACATTCCTCGAAGTGTGCTGAGAACAGGCATGTCAAAATATCACGAAAACGTGATACTACATAAAATGGCACTTAAATATGTCTTACGCACGGTGTGCCGTTCAAACAAATACAAAATCAGAGAAATATCCCTACATGCCTGCCTATGTGAGGTGCACTCCACATATAATTCAAATTCATAGGTCAAATGTTAGTTAACTCAAACAAATTCAAATTCAAATTCAAAAAGCCACAGTAAGTGTCAATAGACTACCTTACCAAACATAAGCTTACCAAATATTTTCAAAAGTGTCCAGATTCCAACTGCCAAGTTCCGTAACCGAATCAGCCAAACGGGCATTACACGACAAGCCAAATGATCAGGATCTCAGTCGAAGACCGGCACTACCTGGAAGGTCAGATCAGAAGGAAAGGAAAAAACACAGTGGGTGCCAAGACTCGGGTCACTCAGTGGCAGCGTACGCGTCCATAGCGAGTTTCCAATCCTTCGTCACGACCTCTCCTTCGGGCATCCGAGTCGCCGATGAGTCCCTTCGTGGTCGCCAATTGTGGTGTTGGGTTCAATCAGGCCTACATACTCTGCAAAACTCATGAACACCATAGAACAGAAGTTGGCACGGAAACTGAAAATGCAAAAGACAAGGTTATTAAGACCCCATGGGGTGGTGGTACATTCCTACAGCACCCTTCGGCAATGCAAGAAGTATCACACCGAACATTGGTGTGCGACCTCTTTTATACAGTTTAACAGTAATAAAAAAGTAGGCGTTATACTCTTTCACAGTTTTAGGTACATATAAGGGCATTTTTGGAACACAGCCAACATGTGGGAGGAGTTTAGGACCATTGGTCAGTTTTGGAGGACATTCCTGAGAGATGACCAGTCAGTATACAAATGCGCATGCGTGTGCTTGACCAGTACTAAAAATAGCCTATTGCTGGGCAAGGCAAATGGTCATGGATACAGTGAAAGGACAAAAGGGCATGCTGACCACGAGGCAGCATGTTCATACAAAATGGAAGCCACAAAATTCAAAATGGCTCCCGCACGTTTTGGTCAACTTAACAATAAAAGATCGTGTAGCTGAGCTAAATGCTAACTCAGGTGCTGCCAAATTACGACACGCAGAGCTGGGAGAGGAGTGGTGGGCACTTTCTAAGTGCGTCTTGGGTCGACCAAACAGTCATGCGCATTTATGATGTTCTCCACCGGGCTGTATTGCACAGTCTGGGTGGAGAACATGCACATCCTCCCAGCCCCTGTCTGAGTGCCGAACTACAGCACTCTGTTATAATCTATGAATAATGTCTCCTTATATAAGTTCCTGCCATCTAGGTGATGTCCAATAGAATGCTTCAGTGCTGTGATGTAATATAGAATGTTCAGTGCTGCTGAGAGAATAATGACAGTTTAGATGGGGCTGAGCTGTCTGCTGGTTGCTCCTGGTGGGGCTAGATTTGAATTAGACTTGTACTTAATCTGAACTTATTTATCATCTTAATAAATACTTCTTAAAATACCTCTACTTGCCTGGACCAATTTACTACATTTTGATGGCGACGATTTGAACTTACCCTCTACGTGCTCAACTGGTGTTTCAGCGTCACTTCAGCTACTCTCTATACTTTCAACTCAAGACTTCAAGAAACAAGAATCAAGAAACAAGAAGGCAAGTGGTTTATATCTTTATCTTCCATATTCAAAGAAGGCTCTGGCACCAAGCCCCACCAGTGACCTATTCACCGGTCGCCCCCACCTTCTACGTGCCAGATTCCTATCCAACAGTCTACATTTTTGGATATATCAAAAACTTTTCAAAGATTTCTATTTTCATTCAATTCTACTAAGACAACAATTCTTCAAACAATGTAACAATTTTTCTTTAGCGACAGTTAAGCTGACCGCACTCTGTCTCACTGTTTTGTGGATGAGATTACAAGGAACTGAGCATAGCTGAAGGCGAGTGTTTAACTTGATTTTTTTATAAAGTCATAATACTTCGCAGCCTATTTCAGCATAAGTGGAATATTTATGAATTAAAAAGTCTAGTGACTAAGTAATGAGCAGCTGAATGGAAATCAAACTCTCAATGGATTACTAAGCAGCTCTCCAGCAATCGTGAAAGAAATGAGCAGCTAAGTGAGAAGGCGATTGGCTGTGCCCTGTTAATTACCTCAAAACGGTGTTTGCTTCGTGATGCCACTGTTTTTTTTGTTTAACTCATCTGATGCCTGCTGTATACAGCGTGTTGTTCCGCCCCTGCAATATTTCACTACTATCTCTGTGTGCTGATTCTCTACCTTCCTTAACAAGATTTTCATTCAAAAGTACTGCGTTCTTCACAAGCAGTTTTGACAGTCATTGTGAGGACTGAGTCACTGCCATCTACTGGAGGTTATTTGATTGCAGCAGGAATTATCGAAGCTAGCACGCAGATTACTTTTTTTGTTTATAGCTCAGAGATGGAAGGTACAGATTTAGATTTACATGGACAGTAAATACTTGGATTTTATTGTTTTACATTTTCTAAGACAGTTAACTGTTACCTTCCAGTTCAAATATCGTCTCGAGATTTCCACAGAGCGCGCACAGAGGGCTCGCGCTACACTCCTTCCATGCCTCGAGCTTGGTTACTCGCCACAAGAGTCTCTGCACAGTTCATGTCGGGAGTTCCACTGCTTCTAGGATGTGGTGGGAGTGTGTAAGAGCACGCACCTGCCGAGAGCCACCCGGTCTAAGCGTAAGAAGACGTGATACTATCTGCAGTTTCATAATCCATGTCATGAGTTTTTCAAACATTTTTTTAAAATTTAGTTTCGCGAGCCAAGCTTTTGCTGCCGAGTTTGTATAAATGTGAAACACGTCGTGTCTCTGAATGTCAATATCGCTGATATTGAGAATTGCAATCTTCAAGTTCCAGTGTTGGAAGGTCATACCACGCTGACACTTAGAAGTTGTATCAGCAACCGAGTATTTCTTCACAGATGTGAATGTGAAGAATGTTAATGTGCACGTTAATTATGCTTATCAATTTCGCATCCAGTCCAGTAGTATTTCCTGCTTGATAGTACATTGTGTTGTACTTAATATAGTACTCACTTTCAATGGTTACACTCAATATATCTAGTAATCTAGTTCTCAATGTGTGTTTCAATTGTGACTTTTGTGCAGTATATACTTCATTAAGTCACTTGTTTTCAATACTCAACCTTTATGGTTGTCGATATGGGTTGATATGGGATTCATTCTTTTCAATTTTTGTTTAGGGTTGCCTGCAATATCTTTTGTGTTGTGCTTACCACAGTTCTCACATTTTCAATTGGTCACCCTCAAAGGTTCTATTGCTCCGGGATGACATTGTGTTGTGCTTACCACGGTTCTCACAATTTCAATTGGTCACCCGTAAAGATTCTATTACTCTGTTTTTCTATGTGTTTTTCAATGTGTGACCTTTACTAAGTCTTCAATTTGGGGTTGCAAATCAATTGGACATTCTCAACAGTTCTATTACTTGATTTTGCAATGTGTTTTCAATATGAGACCTAATCCCTGGTCAGGATTGTCTATTTCTTGTTGCAGGGATTTGTTCACACTCGAACAAAAACATTTATTTTATGCAAGTGAGCAATTTCTCAGTAATCTCTAAGGTAGTGTAGTTATTAGTGTCCTTTCTCTGTTTTCTTCGAGGTTTGCACCAGGTACATTTTGTGTTTGGTTTTCACTTCAAATGGCTTGCGCATGGTGTCCCGCGCAGTTTTTGAAGATTCTTCAAGTGTCTTACATGACATCAGTTTTTCTTGTTTATTGTGACAAAGGTCCTGTCTTTAACCTTGTATCTGGGGGTTTCCAGCAAGAGCGTCTTGGGAGTCACTCGGTGTGTGTACACTGTATATCCACTTAGCATATATCAATGCCGAGCACGTTTTGTGTTTGACGGTTACAGGGAATTTTTACGCAATGCTACGTTTTTCAATGTGTCCTGCATTGAGAATTCCTCTTTAAGCTCATGTGGTCAGTGTTTTAACTGTATTTTATGTAAAAAGGAACGCATGTCCAGCGTATGTAACAAGTTTAACTTCATTGTAGAGGAATCTGGCAGAAGGTTTTCAATAAATGTGGCCTCCTTGTGGAACTCACTGCCCCTACAACTGCGCTCCGAAGCCAGTCTCTTCAGGTTTCGTAAACTTTTAAAAACTTTTTTGTTCTCTGTTTAATCCTTGCATTCTTGTAGCTGTGTTATGTTCTGATAAGCGCGGGGATGCCTATTGGTAACCAGGCGCTATACAAAACTCGGAATAATAATATAATAATAATAATAAAACCCTAATAACAAGACATTTATGTATCAATGGCAAAAATGTTTGTAAGTCTCATCGGAATACTTCTAAACTCAAGCACACCTCCAGCATAGCTTTGTTCATAATTCAAGAATGTTATTCTTTGTATTTCTCCTCATTTATTACAGTGCAAGGCTGCCATCTAGTGACTATTATTCACATTTTATCTGAAAATGTCTTAATAGCGTTTCAATTTTCAGTGCTTTAGTCAAAATTTTCAAATGTATATGACAATTTCATTTTCGCTATGACTTATTTTGGACTGCAATCTCATCCTAATGGTTCTGTAATTCATGAAGATCACTTGCTATATGTTTCATATGTAATTATTCAATCACTACACCATACTACCATCTAGTAACATGTTTAAAGTGAATATCAATCATTTCTACTACATACGTAATTTTGTCATCAACTTCAATATTGGTAGACTTGTTTCTGAAATCTCTTATCAGCGTACAGTAATACTATTATTATTTCAAACACGGTACAGTCTATATAAGTACGGTAATACAGTTATGCGTGCAGTTTATTTATTGTAGAGGATGCACACTTCAAATTATTATTCAACATACGTGCATGTATTCAAATTTTCAATTATCTATGTACGTAAAATTTTACAATGTTACCTAGTTAGGAAAGTACATTTCAATTCGATTTTCAAGTTACGTACATGTATTCAAATCTTCAATTATCTATGTATATGCATTATTACAATGTTTCCTAGTTGGGAAGATACATTTCAATTCGATTTTCAAGTTACGTGCATGTGTTCTAAAAAATTCCCTTAGGGAATTCACATTTCAATTCAAATTTAGATGGCACAAGAGGAAATACTTCTCAATATTCAAATTACATGTATTGCTGTAAGACACTTAGAGCAGTCTTATTTTCAGTAATCACACAATATCTCGAAGTTTCCTAATTATCAATGTTTATTCTATTGTGACGTTTGTGAAGTTTTTACTTAATATTACCTCACTTATTATCAAAATTCAGCCTTTAGATTATCGATATGGATGTATTCCTGTCAATTTTATCAACGTATTGATTCAACTTCTATTTGCTGAATATATCATATAATTAACTCTACTAATTATTATTCTATTTTGTTGTTAATATAGATGTATTACAGTCAACATTTCAATGTTTTATTAAGGGTTTAGGTTCTCTATTCCCTTTTCTATCTTTAATTCTCCAAATTATCTATATGAGTTTCAACTTCTATTTGCTCAATGTTTATCTTATTCTTATGTTGATACTGTTTATTGAATAGTATTAGAAGTCACTATCTGTTCTTTCTTATACTTTCATTCAGTTTTTCTATTTTCTTCTTGACGTCTTTCTCCTTACATACTCTTCTTTGAGTTAGATATGTGAGGGGTGGTTGTTGAGCTGCTCTTTCCTTTTTACTCTTTAATGAGAAAGAGGAGGAATAAATATGGTATATTAATCTAAGGAAATGTAAGAAAATATATGAGAATGTTATCTTTTTAATTACTCTTATCTCTATTTCTACATGCTCTATTGTTCTTTCTGATACATTTGCCTGGCCAGTAGTTGTGTCAGTGGATATTGATGGGTATGTATACTTTTCTCCTCCAGACTTATGTTTTACCATTTTCTGTTCAATTTCAGAGAAAAGGAGATATGTTATAATCTATGAATAATGTCTCCTTATATAAGTTCCTGCCATCTAGGTGATGTCCAATAGAATGCTTCAGTGCTGTGATGTAATATAGAATGTTCAGTGCTGCTGAGAGAATAATGACAGTTTAGATGGGGCTGAGCTGCCTGCTTTTTGCTCCTGGTGGGGCTAGATTTGAATTAGACTTCTACTTAATCTGAACTTATTTATCACCTTAATAAATACTTCTTAACATACCTCTACTTGCCTGGACCAATTTACTACACACTCCTACCAATCACAACGCTGCTGTGATGCTGGTGACAGCAGCGTTGTGATTGGCTAGGGGATTCAGTGAGCCTTGGTGCTTCTTGTTTTCTGCGCTGTGGAAAGAACGACATTGGAGAGCAGACACCAGAAGGTAGGGTACATTTTCTTTTTTTCTGCATTCTTTCCTTATTTTTAAATCCCCCTCCAAAGCCCACCACTACTGCCCCGTTGCAGCTGCTACTGCATGACTGGGCTACCTGAGGCAAGTTCTTAGCACGTATGGCAATCTACTTCCTTCTTTTCATCTCTTCTTTTCCAGATACTGCATGCATCAAGCAGCTTGGTTTTTCCCCGTAAAGACCCTTTATAGGAGTGGTCGTATTGTACTAGTTGCAAGTGCACAGCAGTTAACCTACCCTTTGACATGAGATTGACTATCAGCCAGTCACATGCTTTCTGCCTAAACTGCAGTGGATTTGTTGACAAAAAATTCAGGTTTGGCTGAAAGTCACTTTCATGTCATTGGACAAGTAGACAACAACATAAGGATAATATGGGTAATAATAAGAGAACTAAGAGCGCAGAGGGTATGTTAAACAATAGAAGGAAGCACGACTTAGAGCACATTTGCATTTGAGACACTCAGCTATAGCAGGTTTTCAGAGACATAGGCCTGTCTTATGACTGATACTGCCACAAAACCAATGGCCTTTAGGAAGCACAGGCCTGGCGTGTGATAGTCAGAAGCAGTGATTACTATCAATGTGTAGCTTTCCTTTCTAGTCAACTTTCATAACTGCAATGGTAAAACTATTGAGGTTTGAGAAGGGCCCAAAAGTAGATTTTCCTTTTTTAAAGTCTTCTGTTGGGTCTTTGTATAAAGGTGAGAAGCAAGGAGAGGGCCTCTGAAGACTACCTGGTTTATTTGTGAAGGAGAACTGGTGTGCCTCGGCGGAAATAGGAATGTTTGTTGACAAAACTAGTTTCATCTGAGGACATCTGATGGTGGGTATGCGCAGGTAATCTGATGGTCTCTGAGATCTGCTTAGGGAAATTTAAAGACTGACTTAGTGTTAGAAGGAGACAGAGTACCTCTGAGGGCCTGCCCAGTTGTGTCTGAAGATGCCCTGGGTGTAAATGATGGCACGCTGGGGGTGTTTGAGGACCAACTGGCAGTGCCAGATGACATAAAAGGGACATCACTGGATGGGATGAGGGTTTCCTTTCTGCTAACTTCTTCTCCGTGATTGAAGACTGAAAGTCTCTGAGAACAAGCTAGTGGTATTTAATGACCAGCTTGAATGTCTAAAGGCTGTCTGAATTTCTTTTAGGGTTTTAAATGGGACTCTCAGGTCTATATGATCTTAATGCAGACTGGAGGACTGCTAGAGGCTTTTTCTGTTGAACTCTGTGTGCTGGCTCGGATTGTCCAAGTGGGGTTTGGGGCCTTCTAACCTCTAGCCAAGAGTGTCTGTGGGCCAGTTCTTTATCTTTTTTGTATTTATTTATATAAGTTTTATATAGCGCTAGCTGGACCCGTAGGTTTCAGAGTGCTTCACTTGATTGTTATAGAATAAAGTAACACATTCATGCAATGAACCTATGAGGCGAGAGTTCAATAGATAATGGTACCCATCGTAGGTGCTAGTAGAGTGACCAACACTAGAGACACAATTCGATATGATCTAAAAGTCAGAGAAGCAAACGAACTGCCGCTTCAGACAGAGAGTGTAGGTCTGATCAAGCGATACTTTACTAAGATCCATAAACTAGGAGTTAAAGTTGTTGTTGTAGAGCAGTAATGTCAGGTTTCTCTTAAAGCTAGGGAAGCAAGTGTTGCATCGAAGGTCACACGGTAGGGAGTTCCATATGCTTAGAGCATTTCTGGAAAAAGAGCGCAACTTGGTTGCTGTCTTTTTCAGAATGGGAGGTAGGAGCATAAGAGCATAGGAGCTTCTCAATGCTCTAGTAGACCCTGCTTTTGACAGCTTGCTCTCTATTTAAAAAAAAAAAAAATTGAAAGTTTTTTTAAAGCCTCTTGCATACAGAAGTTATGGCAAAACATAGGTAGAAGCTAACAAAAACATTTAACACAAAGTATCCCAAAAAGAGGAAGCAGAGAATGAAACAAGGAATATAGAGAAAGGGCTGTCTCGAAGTGTGATAAAGAAGAGAAGAAAGCAAACAAACCAGAAAGAAAGAAGAAGAAAGATTCATCCAATCCGTTCAGTGATTGGGACCCAGATTTTCCGACCCATTTCACGTCTTCTATGTCCATTTTGTTTATACACAGCTGATTCTTTGTTGTATATGGCCAGCAGCCGGGTCCTCCAATTTATGAATGTGGGGGAGTCAGGACTGATCCATTGAGAATTTTTGAAGTCTGAGGGATTTTCTGAGCTTCCGGTTTTGTTGGAGGTGGAGCGATAGTGCGAGAGCGAGTTGAGCTGCTGCAGCGGAGCTCAGCGGGGGTCAGAGCTTAGAGCTTGGCGGAGAAGCTCGGAGCCCGGAGCCAGTGACGAAACCCGCGCGGCTTTGATCGAGATACCGAAGGGACGGTGCGGTGCGAGCGAGGTGAGCGAGTGGAGTCGGAAGGTGTTGTCTGCGCTCACCGGCATTCACCTCCCGTGACTAGCCTTCGGGTTTGTCCACACCCGCTCAGGCTCCAGCTTCAGGTTACCGCTCGCGACTTTGTGGGTCCTTTGACCGGCCCTCGCTTCTGGACCCTGCCACTTCCCATAGGAGAAACAGGAGGGGAAGCTGGCGGCCCTGTTGAGGAAGGGCGTGGAGGTTGTTACCGGCGCAGGGAACCGAGTTGGAAAGGAGCACTGGCAGCAAAAGCGGAGCTGCCGAGTTTAGACTTCATCGCCAAACCAAGCCACAGGAGCCAGGCGAGCCAGCTCTCAGGGGCCGGGAGCTGACAGCGACGGGGATACGCGACGGGGGACATACAGAGACAAACATCAGAGACCAGAGACTGCAGCAGTGGCAGCGTCAGCCGGCAATCGGCAATTGGCAGCGGCAGCGGTAAAAGACGTGAGTATCCTAAGCCGAAAGCCACAAAAGCCGCGATAAATATTAAAAACATGCATAAACATTTATGATAAAGGCTTTTTGAGGAGCAAATCAGGGGAAGCGAGGCGAGGCGGCGAGAAGCCAGAGGAGATCATCGCCCTTATCGCACAGACACCATGCTGGAGTATAATGGAGACGCTGACGAGCTAGTACCCCGGTAGTATCACCACAACTCTCCTTAAAACAAGTATACCTGCTTTAGACGCCCAGACCTCTGGTGCTCTGACCCTTTAGCTCCCCAGTTTCCTATGGCCCCTGCCCTTGGGGAGTCATAGGAACCGCTTCAGAATAGATAGCAGGAGTGGAGTGGGAGTGAGAGTAGGCCAGAGTGAATTGTAACATCTTCAGAGGGTCAGAGTGAGCCGCATACATCACATAATATTGCCTACATGAGCAGGAGGCATTTTTGAAATATCCTAAACATCGAGAGATACCTGAGAAAACTGGCATTTCAAGCCGGGCACCTGCAGGAGGCATCAGAAAACTCTTTAACCATCTGTACTCTGTAACATTTTATAAATTGGCAGCCCAGGTCAGCACATTAGAAGGCAACCGGATTGATAAAACGAATCAGGAACATGCGGTCAGGAAAAATTCGACAAGTCCCTATACATAAAAACAAGAGAAGAGCGGACACAAAAGATCAAATCAAGCGAGTAAATAAAAACAAAACAAAGGAGAATTCCGGTGAGGACCAAAAGAGCCTGATCCCTGTCCCCACGCCAGAACCATTTAAGTTTGGGGAAAACAACTTAAGGCACAGATTCCAGTTCCTAAAAGACCAAATGGCGGCAATTTATGCAACAACGGAAGAAGCACAAAGTTTACAAAGTCCAATAAGACCGATAAATTTAATTACACCCAACAAACTGGAAGGAAAAAGCTAAGGGTGGGCGAAGTTCGCGAAGCAGCGCTAATCGAAGCTACGCAAAGTGCACTTCGCACTACGCGAACTTCACGTAGCACTACGCGAGCTGCGTAGTAGCATGTTCGCACTGTGCAAAATGCATTTTCAATGATTGCACAGTGCGGACAAGCATCTGGCACTGTGCAATGATTGAAAACGGCATCTTGTACAGTGCGAGCTGTAGTTTTCTGCTGCTCGAGTAGATTTTTACTCGAGCGACAGCTTTCTCAACGCGAACTGGTAGTTTCTCATAGCGAGCGGTCGCGAGCTTGCGCAACCACTCGCAATGAGAAACCTGACCTCCCCGCGTTGATAATCTCGCCGGGATGTCATTTTGCTTGCTCGCTGTCGCAAACAAGCAAAAAATTACCGCTGCACTACGCTACGCTGCACTACGCGTGTTTGCACTGTGCTACATGCAGCTCGCGTAGTGCGAAGTTGCACAAACTTTGCAAACTACGCGAGCGTAGCGTAGTGCTTCACCCAGGGTTAGAAAATGCCAGGTACAGCGGGATTTGTTGACAGAAAAACTACACCAGCCACTACAACAATACAAAAAAAGAAATGATCTGGAAGGCAGCACAGGCACACTGATTCAAAAAAAATGAGCAATCAAAGATCGGTTGTTAAAAACGACAGCACAGGTTTATGCACCCGTTTGCCAACTCATGTCTACACCAGATAAGGTGAACAAAGAAGAAAATGGAGAAAAACTTACTTTAAAAAACGAACAGAAAAATCGGGTGCCAAACAAAATCCAAAGGAAACCTATGAAATATAGACTGGACAAGATCTTTCTCAATTTCTGAGGAAGATGAGCTCTTGAAGGTGTTAGAATTAAACACCCAAAATGAGGAGGATCTGGGGGCTAACAGGCAAGCGAAAAACACAGATATATACTCAAAGGATTTAAGTGATAAGGGAAAAAAATTGGAAGCTACCGTAACCCCCATAAAATTTACATCTAGCCCAATCCGATGAAAGGAACATAAAAACGAGAAAAGTGGCCATCCACAAGGGAACACAAAAAAATACTCACCAATCACAATCTATTCTGCCAGCGGTTTCGACTCTACGACAGGGGTTTCGGTGCAACCAAAAAATACACAGTCCGCCCCCTGGAGAGAATCATTACTAAGAAGTTTACAGCAAGCAATTGAAGTCCTAAACTTCCAATCTGACAAACTAGATGTTCAGGTTGATCTAATGAATTTAATCGCAACACATATAGTGGGAATAAATACTAAATTGGACACAATTTCAGCTCACATCTCAAAAGGAATAAATAAGGAAAACCAATTAAAAATAAAATCAATGGATCTAAATTGCAAATGTGGGACGATAATAGTCAAACTGGCTTCACTACCAGAGATATTGTCAGAAATCCTAAGTGTGACACATACAACAAGGACATCCGGAAAAATGTCCACACAAGAAAATAAGGGTGAAGTCTTAAAGATCGAAAAGCAAAATAAAAAGAGTTCAACCATCGAGCTTGAAAACCTCATAAACTTACCTGAAGCAAGTGAAACAAACGAAAAAGGACATTGTGAAAGTAAAGCATTCTCGTCACCAGGCAAAATAGAAACTCAAACCAAAAGATAACGTAAACGAGCGCAGAAAGCCAGGAAGAATGCCATCAAAACCAAACATGAAAGTCAGAATTATGCCATATTCGCACAAAAGAGGAATAAAAGTATAATTGATCGGACAGAAGAATCTGACATAACAGAAACTAATAACCAAGAGGCAAACATAAAAGGAAATACGGGGTCGCCAAACAATTCCAGTCATAAGACGTCAACGTTAAATACCCAACGTAAACTAAAAATTGAGACAATGCAGTAATAAAATCAACAAATAAAATAAAAAGTAAAATGGCAGATCCAGTAAATAACCAAAGGGGATCAGAACTCAAACAGCAAAAACCACTTGAAAATGTTCAAATAGAAAAAATCCAAGACGAATCAAAAGCTCAAGATCATACAAATTTGATCGCAGGGGGAAACGATGAAAAACAAGTAAATCAAATTAAAAAAGAAATTAGTGTCAAAGCCCAAGCAGAACAATTCATAAGTATGAGCACCCAACTAAAAATCACGGTAGGAAATAAAGGAAGGACATGTAATGCATTTTCTGTAAACACACAAAAGGGATATTGAGAGGTCAACCACGAGTCATAGAACAGCGGAGTCAGAAATATGGCACCAAAAAGAAGCAACGACAACATTAGGGTGTAGCCCATTAGAAGTACCAATTGTCGAATGCTCAAGACAAAACAACCTCCGGGATCAAGTAGAGGAAAAAGGTGAATTCAGCCAGAACCAGAAAAAGCAAATGGCTTCAACAGAGATAGGTTGTAAATTAATATTGAGGCCAGAATACCCGACAAATGGCAAAATAGACACGCTGAATCGGGGGAACATACTGCGGCTATTTAGAGAGATTCCCAAATTAAGGGGAATAACATCCAACAACCTCATAGTAATAGAATTTGTTCAAATGAATAAAGAGACAGACTGTGAAATAAGTAGCACTACATGGGCATCAAAAGAGATAACCAAGCTTATCTTCTCCACAAGAGCAGTCTTTGCAGCATGGGGTATAACACTGGCATATCCTATGCCCATAAAGTACCCATACCCACTATTAAATACCGTGGCACCCCAAGTTACAAACATAAAAGGAAAAACATCCTCCATTTTAATAGGAGCAAGAAATAGGACAATCAATCAACAAATAAGTAGGGAACCCACGTTTAACAACACAAAACCCGGATATTTAAACTATCAGCCAGAGGAAGAGCAGGATTGGTCTTGGATACCCCATGTATTGAATTTACATCGATCCCAATAGAAACAACTCAGACTGCAAAAATCAAGAACAAAACAACGAGGAATGCAAGAAAAGTGAGAGAAGAATAAAAATTTGCTCCTGGAATGGTCATGGTTTTAAAGAAATGGAACAAGATCAAGAGACCATTTCGTTCTTGAGTAAATTTGACATAATCCTCCTGCAGGAAACATGGAATATCACCCCAAGACATATTGCCGGATATGAAGAACATCATGTAATGGCGGAAAAGATTGCAAAGTATGGACATCCTATGGGGGGGTCAATCCACATATATAACAAACGAATTTGATTGGAAGACAGAGACAATGTACCCAGGAGTTAATTGGATACAAGCCACAAAACTAGAAAACAAACAGCCCATCACAGTTGTTGGGTGGAAGTTACTGGTTTTAAACATATACATCCACCCTGAGAAGCACACAAAAATAAAAAAACTGTCAGAGCTACTAAACATAATAAAAACATTACAAATAACACATCAACACCACAAGATGCTAATTACAGGTGATTTCAATTGTAATCTGACAAAAGCCAAGGGAAATAAAAGTAAAATCCAAACAACATGGAATGACCTGAAATCCTTGGGACTAGTGACACTAAATGGAAATATGAAGGGAGATCAACCTGCAATAACCACCTTTTCGTGTGGAAATAAAAACTCCACAATAGACTATACACTAATCAGCAAAGACCTCATACAGCTGGTCGACCACTTCAGCATTTTAACACGACCGGAGAGTGACCATTTCCCACAAGAAACTATACTAAATCTAAACATCAAACAAAAAGCGAGTATGCCGTCACTAGCTAAAATCCCGGAAGTATACAACCTAAGGAAACTCAAATGGAGAGGAACCATAATTAATGAGATAATGGAAATGGTGTATCAGCATGCAGAAAATACAATGTTTTTGGAATCGCATTCCCAGGCAAAAGACTGGGAGAATTTACATACATTGGTGCTAGACAAATTTCCAGCAAATTTAGTAGTGAAACGTGCACATAACCCTAACAAGGAGCCATGGTACACCACCAAGCTAAGAGATAAAAAAAGAAAAATTGCAAAAAAATTAAGACTAAAGGCTGCAACAAACAGAACGGGAAAGGAAATAGACAATAGTGAGATAAAGATAATGAGAAAAGAATATAAGGAAGAATGTAGAAAAGCAAAAAGGCTACACACCGAAAAACTATGGGAAGATCTGCTATGGACAAGTAAACTACCAAACAGCAGTGAATTCAGGGGCATAATCAACAAATTATCAATAGGTACAGGATCCCAGCAGAATATAGGAATAAGTGAAACAACATGGCTACAATATATCGATAGCCTGTGCAATATTCACACGGACCAACACCTGTACAAAGAATTAAGTAAAGGCACGGTAAAAGGAAAAGAATTGGGAAGTGTAGTAATCACCCACAAAAAAGATGAATGGGAAGAAGGGAAAATCAGTTGGGAACCTGAAGATCTATTCCCATTAACAACAGTGAAACAAACAACCCTTTTGATAAACAAATTGAAAGCCGAGGGCACCACAGGTCCAAACGGGCTACCAAACACCTTATTTAAACAAGACCCTGAATTCTGGGCAAATTATCTCACACCACTTTTCAACCAACTGTTTTGTGACAAAAAGATGCCACGGTACTGGTGCGGTAACCTCTTCCACCCCATTTGTAAAAATGGGAGAAGAATTGAACCCGGGAATTACAGGCTGATAGCCCTCATCGATGTAGAGGCAAAGCTCTTTGCATCTTGCATATTACGTCACCTACAGGAATGGACAAATAAAAACAAAATAATTCCAAAATTCCAAACAGGCTTCAGGGAAGGCATGGGTTGAATCACAAACCTTTCAGTTTTGGCACTGTTAATAGAAACAGCAGAAAAAAACAACGCAGGATTACTGGCATGCTACATCGATCTAAAATCCGCATTCGATAGAGCACCACGAAACCTCCTGTGGAAAAAATTGGAATCATGGGGGCTCCCACAGAAACTAATAGACACCATAACAGCTTTATATAGCGAAACATGGGCTAAAGTGAAGCTTGGAGATGGGAGAAGAATATCATCACAAACATAAGAAATGGTCTAAACAAGGCTGTGTGCTCTCGCCAAGCTTATTCAATTTATATCTAGCAGATTTAAACAGTTACCTGCAACACGTAAACGGTCACCCGCCAAAATTGGCAAATGAGCCAATTCAGTTTCTGCAATACGCAGATGACATCGTGGTAGTAAGCCAAACCCCGATAGGCCTGCAAAGGGTCATAAATAAATTAATCGACTATTTTGACCTACTAGGCCTGTAACTTAACAAAACAAAAACCAAGATTGTGAGATTGGCGGGACCAACCCGAGGAAAATTTAAATGCTATGCTAAGAACACCCAAATTGAGGAGATAACCACATATAAATATTTGGGTATCAAACTGAGTAGAAACATGTCACTGGTGGATCAAAAGAGGGATATTGCAGCCAAAGCCCAATCGCTCACCTTTGCCTACAAACAGCTCCAAAAGAAACTACAATGCCCTTCATATGGACATCTTTTAAAAATAATGGCAGCTCAATTGCTACCAACCTTGTCTGATGGGTTGGAAATATGGCACGGGAAAGAAATTGATATCTTAAATAAACTACAGATAAAAGTTTATAGATCAGTTTTTAATCTTTTCAAACGATCCTCCCCAGCGCAAACACGCTTAGAATTTGGCCTAAGAAATCAAGACTACCAAAGGAAAGCAACCTTTGCAAAATGGTGCTGGAAACTTAGAGCATCAGAAATTGGATCACTGAATAACCTATGTTGGCTGGAAATTAAGAAACAATATGACCAAAAAGAACCAAACACTTGGGGAGATTACATCCGAATTGCCCTGGAGACATTAAGCATTGAGGAAGTTTGGAACAGCCACTTGGAACGAACACCTTTTAATAAAATCTGTAATATAAATGCAAAGTCACTATCCTTGGTGGAAGACAAAAGGAGATGGGCCAAACGCCGCCATGCATGGATCGTAATCAATTCGTACAAAAGATTAAAACCTCAATTTTATCTTGAAGCTCACTTCTGGCTAGCTCTACAAACGAAATTCATGGCATATAGACTGGGTGATCATCATTCAAAAGATCTGATTCCGACTTGGAAAAGTAAACAGCAAGAAAAGTCATGCCACCTATGCGGGTAGCATACTGAAAGTTTGTACCATCTAATGTGCACATGCGAGACAGTAAAAGATGAAAGAAGAAAATTGCTGAAATCAGTCTTAAACACCTTAAAAATTCATACCTGCAGACAGGTGGTAACAAGCTGGTTGGGTGCCACTTCGAACATTCTTATATGCCGTGGAGTAAAATTCATGACTCTAGTAGAGACCTTACTCTCGAAAGTTGAATAGACTAAGAGTTGCGACTGGAATAAGAACTTTTCTAGAAACCGTAAATATTTTTAAGAATATGAATTTTTTATATTTTATCCTGATTGTTTTTTTTTATATGTATACTTTAGGGTTGTGATAACCCAAATAAAGTTAATTTTGACTGACTGACATTGAGAATTGATAACCGCTCTAAAAATAGAGAAACCATCTTCGACTTTGTTCCGCACTGCCACATTTTGCATCTGATCGACCCCCAAGATCACTAAGGTGGGTGTTAGCGTCAATGCTTTACCAGTAATCTGGACAAGAAATTATTCAATATCTTGTAGATATTTGGCAAGTTGGAGCAAGAGAAAAACATATGGATGTCAGAGTCCACAATTCTTACCAATTGTTGTCTTCGATGACTTGCACAGGAGCAGAAGATGCTAGGTCCCAATTCCCACCTCTGAATTCCTCAGAGTCAGAATAGATCTAACTCTAATTAATTCTAGAGGGGGAAAGGGGAAATGGATAAAATAATAAATAACAAGAGGAGACTGGTCCTGGACCCTCCGGTTTCCGTCTGGTTCTTCCGTCAGCTTGTCAGTCAGCTTACCCAAGATTCCTAAGGAAACTAAACACATAAAAAATATAATAAGTTCCCTATCCTCTGTGCTATCTGCTCTGTCTCTATATTTCTATTCTAATAACCTACCCTGGGTCCTGCAGTAACCTGCCTCTCTTCTAATTGAGCTGACGCAGTTCCTTTGGGTTGTTCAGGAATCAGCATCTGTAAAACATTTAACTGAGTTTAGTCTTATTCCTTGCCTTACTCTAATATTATATTTTGGGTATTTGTCAGTAACCTACCAGCTTATTATACTGTACACTTTTTAGTATTTTCCATGAAGGTTTCAGTAATTTCAATAGTCTGGTATCTTTTAAATATCTTCCTGCTTTAACCTCAGTTCCTTCCTAGGAGTCTTTTCCTATTTGCTTAGTTGAAGACTAAGGTAAGCTTTAGTTTCTTAAAATAACCTAAACTTGGTAATTAAATTCCTAGTCGTTATTGACTTAAACCTTTTCTCTCTTTCTCCTTATGTAGAAAAACAGGTCAGGGACAACCAATATTTGCCGGGCGGTATCGCCTCTTTAACCCACAAAATATTAATCAATGAAGAGGCAGGCGCTGGAGACTGGAAGGCAGGAAACAAGGTTTATTCTCTCCGGAGGAGAACACATCAGTTCGGACAACCAGTATCGTCACGAGGTGCTCTAACCGCATCTCTGAGGCCTGGCCTCTTATACACAAGTTTTATGATTGTTATTGCAGGTAACACATTCTTGCTATGCTTTGTAGTATGAAAAGACATCCTCGGAATCCCCCTTTCAGGCCCGTTCCCACACACATTTACAGCTGAAGTCCCCACCCCGGTCACAACAGGTGATGATTATCGCGCAGCTGGACATTCCGCCGATTCACGGAATGTGTGGGGTTGATCGGATCTCATAGGGTGGGGGCTTTGATCAATTCGAGGGAAGCTTCCTACTGTACGGGGAGGGGGGGCAATAAACAATATCCGCAGGGTCAGGTGGCGGCCTGGGAACGAGGAAGGCAAACGGGCGCACAGGAAAAGGGGTTTGCATCAAAGGACCTGGGACCATGAAAGTAATGGAGGGAGGTGACGCGCTGGGAACAGGATGGGATTCTGAGGCAGGGCTGCGCTGAAGAGGGGTTTATGACCCAGGGCATGTGAGAGCGGGGGTGGCCAGTGAGTGGGGGTTAGTGGCATGCAGAGGGTGGTTCTGATCGAGGCACCTAAAATGGCGGGTACGCACGACAAGAAGTGTGGCATCAGGGGAGAAGGCAAGATGGCGCAGATAATGTTTACCAAACCGTACTAATTTTCCACAGTCCTCCCTTTAACATTTACAAGACATCTTGCTGGCCTATTTCCTATCCATGTCTACTGTGGCGGTCATGTGTAAAGGAGTAGGAACCCAAGTGAAGGAGCTGTAAACATTACATTTTTAAAATCTTTCATCCTAGGAGGCGGGCCTATCGTTAAGCTCGTTGCAGGAAAGTCATAGTAATGCAATATCGGACAAAAACGATTCTGTAGTGAGAGCATTGGGTACATTTCATAGATGCTTATAGTCATTCGGAATATGGACTGATAGGTTATTACATATATATATAAGTTCATTTCGCATTCGGTTGGAGCATAATCAATACAATGGTGGCTGGGAGAGAAATGAGACGTAGTAAAAACGATAATCAGGAGTGTCACTGTTCGACGAGGAAGCCTGATTGTCGTGGACCATCATTAGTGAGTTCTCAGCAATTTTTGTCGTCTTCTGTTGGCACTGTTGAGCACCGGCGGTGGAGCTATATGTCCAGCTCTATTCTAGGTCCTACGTTGCAGGGCATGACCTTTTCCTCGTTTTCCTGGTCAAAAAGGTCCCTTTTCGCCCTGTGTCGAGTCGATTGTCAAAGAGTTCAGGTGGAAGAAGGGGAGTGTGTGAGTAGTCCTTAGGGTAGGTCGGAAGAAAAAAAGGGGGGGGGGCGGATGGAGCAGGGCCAGATCGGGAACAGACCAAGGGGGCGGAAAACTTCAGGTAGGCGGGTCCATGACCGAGTTCAGAGGGCGGGGACTTTCGGGCACATGTTGATCATCGAGCAGGGGCATCAGATCAGCCCGTTCCTCTTATTTTGTCGAAAACAGTGCCTCGTCCTGCGACTTCTTACTGTTGTGGTCTCGCCTTGGCCAATGTCGCAGATGTTCCACGATCTGTAGTCAGGCCACGTGCTCCCACATCCGGTCTTTCTCTCCTCCGACAAGGGTACCCTTAAATGAGTTTGAAAAGACAGTCTTTAGAGACTTGACAAAGGAAGGTAATCACATAAGTCTATTTCTCTCCCAACTCCAAGCAACTGAGAAGCATCCGTTACAGTGGGATTTACAACCGACATATAAATAATTGATGATGGGCTTTGCTGGATTTTCCTATGACTTTCCTTCGTAACTATTTCTTTGGTGTTTGTTGGTATTACATTCATTGTCTTGGTACGAGATCTGATACCTATTCATTGCATTTGTTTATTACAGTTATGTCAGTTCTTCTAGCAGAGACCCACTTTCCTAGTACGAGTCTTACGAAGCTATACCGTTCTCCAGGGCTTTATATTTTATTTAAAAAGTGCAACGTGCTATCACCATGGTCTGATAGGTATCTTTCTGAGGAAGGAACATAGGCTAAACAATTTTCCATTATATCAATGCATCCTATCTTTCAGCTAAACATTTTACTTTTAACAGAGTTTATTGTAACGATTTCTTCATTTTGGTCTAATCTTAACTTTGCAAACATCATCCTAATTCCTACAGAGTCTCTTACAACCTGACTACTTCATTAAAAACTGGGGGGGGCTTGCGATAACTATTCGATTCATCCTTGGGGTGACCGGGGTCTTATGGAAAACAACTAGGAACATAGCAAACTGGGGTGAGGGACATTTTTTTTAAAAACTCTCGTCCGGGTCAGCTGATACGAAACTGGGGGCGTTCGGGGATGCTTCGATCACTTTTACTGTTTGAGCATCGAGACAGTTCGGGACCGGGGAGGTCGTGTTACCTGAGGCATTTTTTTTTATCATAGTAGCCACTGACATGTAGTTCCCTTAATATGGGCCAGATTAGGGAACCTCAGTCGTCTTACCTGTCCTTTCCTTTTCGGCCAATTTTAGGTTTCATCAATATTTAGTAGAAAGGAGAGGCAGTAACATGGCATCAAAGTGATTTTATCTAAGACAAATTTGTGCAAATACTTGCGGTATTTGGAGCCAATTGGGTGGTGGTTTGCCAATTTGGAGTCAGTCGTTAGGGAGAGTGAGAGAGTGGAAGAGAGAGAGAGAGAGAGAGAGAGAGAGAGAGAGAGAGAGAGAGAGAGACAGAGAGAGAGAGAGAGAGATGTGCAACAATAGGCTAAATAGTACACGTGCAACATAGGAGCGGCCGTGTATTAAGATAGGCTATTCAGCGCATTAACCAACATGAGACATCACGGGTCTGTGTTAGAACTTTGAAAGCATGCAGTTTGGGACGGACGAGCATTAGGCCGGGTACAAAGGGACATGCATTGAGTAAAAAGCATCATTGCGTCGTACTTCTCGCACTCTCGGTCCTTTGACTAGTTAAGTCAATGCTGTAGCCACATTAAAACATTTTCTCATAGTTTCAGACGAACATGACATGTGCCCATTCACGCAACACGGATTAGGGGTGATCGTGTTTCGTACAACTTATTGGCCCTTTTGTTACAAGAGCAGTTTGTAGGTGTGCTTAGGTGCCACCTTGCAGCGTTAGTCCGCTTCATGTATCGGACATGGCGAGGCTTCGGATCTTCACCATACCTCAGTCGTGATTCCAATGTGACCTGTAGAGGGAGGAAAAGAGGGGAAGGGAGGGGGACAATATTCGAGCATATCAAATGTACGGGCACGAAAATCCTTTACTTACCACATACTCATCTTATCTCCTCGGGATATAATCCCTGGGGTCTTGGTTTCCGAAGCCGGGGGAGGGGCGGGTAGAGTGGCAAGGATGGCAAGCGATAGGTAGTCCATGAGGGAGATGGTCCGAGTGTGACATCATAGGCCGTGTATAGGGAAACGTTAAAGAAAATCAGAAGCGCTTAGTGCGAGGTATCTAGTTTGTAGATGTATCTAGCTATCGGGGTCCTTAAATCCCTTTTAATGCTGTGATGTCCTAAGGCACATCAGCTCTTCGGCCAACCCTGTTCCCTAGTGTCTTCGAGTACCATACCTTTATAACATTCTATCGTTTACACCGCTTCACTTTACCCGTCCTCAGAAGTCGAGGTCCTTCTCCATGCGTTAGTTCCTAAGCCAGTCGCATATTCGGGGGCAGAGTATCGTGCCTTAGATTCGATTCTCGATCCGGGGCTTGAGCAACCGTCTTTTAATAACCTTAAAAAGAGAACAAAGCAGAGCGCACAGAAAAAAACTCTCCCGCTGATCCCACATTTTACAAAAAGCATGCAATACCCATTTCATAGTTTGGAAAACCTTTATTTGCACAATCGTTCAGCATGTAGATATGACAGTGCAATCGTATTTGGCCGGACACAGCAATGGCTAAAGTGCGTACAGTAGGGGGGGGCTATTTTGTAGCATTAAAAACATGTAAAAAGGTTTATTCATTCATTTGCAGGGAACTAAAAATGTCTATCAATAGTTGAGGATTCAAGGGGCATTCATTTCATAATTGGAAGCACAGTCGGACTAGTTGCAATCAAATTTCCTATATGTTATACCGTGGGCGTGTGTCATAAGCGAGGTTACGTATCAGTTACGGTAATATCATAATAGATCGTACATTGAAATCAACATTTTAACGGGATCCTTGTACATGTTCGCCAAGTGAAGTATACAAAAGAGCATATACATATCTCAGAACATCAAGTTTTATTAGCTAAAAACACCACGAGGTGTTCGTAAGTTCCTATTGATACCGGCGCCATCATTTTGGGCGAGGCCGGGTTAGTCCGGAAGTAGCATCAGGAAAAATGTTTTCCACAACCGGCGGTTGGACCAGAGTCCCTTTCGGCAGTTCAAAAAGACTTGTGCTAACAGAAGGAGTGGCTATGTCGTGGTTATTTCGTTAGCGATCAAGGCAGTTGTTCCTCACCAGAAGCCTGTAGGGGCCGAGGGCTCCTGGGACCTTTTTAGAATCTTCAAGGCTGTGGAGATGCTGTCGGAGGTGGGGGGCTCGTGCCCTGGTGGACAAGCGTCCGAGTTACACTACTGGTCAGAGTTATTTCAGCGGCCTAGGCCCGCCTTCCAGGGGGCCCAGACGCCATTTTGAGGCCCTGCAGCAGCCGCCCTTTGTCAAGCCTGCAAGTGGAAGAGACCTTTTTGGGGTGAAAAGATGGAACACCATGCCGTAGGAGCGGGACATTCGGCTAGGGTGCAGCTGTGGCGCCCCCACCTGGGGGGGCGAGGGAGACTCGTTCGCGCCGTCTCCCTCTCCCGGTGCACTCCACGCTGCTCTCTTTCATGGGCATGCATGATGGCCACTCCACATCCCGTGCTCCACAAGTCCCATGTCCAGTGCTGCGGAAGTATGGCCACCTGTGGCGCATGTTCGGTGCTGCGCAAGTATGGGCGCCACAGTGCATGTTCCGTGCTGCGCAAGTATGGGCGCCGCCTGGCTGGAGGATTTCGGCTGGGAAACCTCCTATCCGAGGAGGTGGGAGAGGCTCGTCCGCGTCACCTCTCCCTCCCAGCCCAACCTGGACCAATTTCAGCGGAGGTATTTGTGATGGCCGGACCGGGGCTGGGAAACCTCCTTTCCGAGGAGGTGGGAGAGGCTCGTCCGCGTCGCCTCTCCCTCCCAGCCCACCCCACGAAGAAGAGGATGGGACGGCCATTTCATGCCGGGCCCGTGGTGCCTCCTGGACATCCCACTGGCGATTCGATCGATGGCTGTCAGCAGGCCCCGCCCCACACGTGCTGTGTGTTTCACCTTCCGGATGGGCGTGACCGGTGACCTGCATTTTCGGGAACTTCCGGAGTGGGGGTAGGTATTTTGTTTGGACAGGCATGTCTGGGTAATGGGGGGTTGTCTATGCAGGCCTGTAATTGCTTCCTTTTTTACAGAGCGGGGGGGGGGCAGCAGAGAGTAATCAGTCCCATTGCACTCGAAGTTTGAGTTCATTAATGGAATGTATACTAATCTGTCCGAGACTACTCTGCGTATTGTTTCTGTAGGTTATCCGAAAAGGGTAGCTTTTTGTGTTAGGGAACAGTAGCGGTAGTACGGGGTTCGTCGCCGGGTAACTTAGAGCTGGACTGGGTTCTCCGTCTTAGCGTTGTTCGATCTATGAGGACTCAAACATGTCGCTGAAATCGGTCTGGCGAAATCTGTGCCATCGGGCATAATCAAACGTGGTGGTTCTATCTGGCCTGTCCGTGTCAGTCCGATTCACCTTTGTCTCACGCCTTTTCCCTTTCTGTCGGCCTGTTATTTCTGTCGGCCCTCTGCTCTTACCCTCGTTCAGTAGAGTCGGGCCTTGGGCTTTCCAGTGCCCGGAACATTTACAAAAAGCACATTGGTTTTGCCTTAAGTCTGGTCGTCCTGTGCGTAGTGTCGGGGGATTACTTTCGGGTCGTTGTGTCTTGGGGTTGTCCTGTCGATATATTCCTCTACCTACTCTGACTTCGTCTCTTTTCTTCCGTTGCATTGCTTCTTTGCACCACATACCGAGACTGTCGAGCATAATAGGCGTTGTCTTATTACTACAAAGGGCTATTTCTAACGTTTCTATTTTATCAAGATCGAAGGATCCTATCAGTGGCCCCTGTTTCTCTTGATTTTCTTTGGTACACTTGTGCCACAGCTTACTATAGGCTATGGTAACTAATCCATATTTTGTGAACATGTCTTTATTAGGGGTGCCTTCCAGCGGAGCTAGATGGTCCACCTCTAATAAACGGTCCGGGCTGAACCAACTACCAATCAGTGGGGAGAAGACAGACATGACGGCTCGTAACGAGGACAAAAAGTCAGCACTGCCTATCTTATCACTGCGTGCAAAGACTAGACAGAATATTTCTATTCTACTTTGTTTGCAGGCAGTGAATACCTCATGAACCAATAACAAAACAGTCAATAAACAATCAGTGGGGAGAATAAGTAGGCCCGCAAAAAGGTCTGCGTCCTCTACCCTTTCACTATCTGCAAAGAGGAACCTGTTCTTTCCTGTTTGTAGACAGAGAATCTCCAGAAAACAATCCGCGAACAGTAGCTCGGGGTCAAAAACAATTAATCAGTGTGGGAGAGGGAAATCTCCCGAAAACAATCCGTGAATAAACAATCAATCAGTGGGGGAGAAAGATAGGCATGCTGGCTGCGTTACCTATCCTTCACTGTTTGCAAAGAGAAAGAGTCTGTTGTTTCTCCGCTTGCAGACAGTGAATCTCCAAATAAATTAACAAAGAGTAATACTATTATTTTCTGAACAATTAAACAATCATTTCGCAATTCGTCGTGTTTACACGACCTTACCCGGACCGTATGGACAGTTTCTTATCTTCCGAATCCAGCGCCTGATCGTCCTCTTTTCCTTGTGTTCTTCGCGGCACTCCTAATGGTTCCCAGTCAGGACCGTAGATCACTCGAGAGAGGTCTGTTCGGAACCAGTGAAGTTCGGATGATCGGCTGCCAGACGAGGGTCTATTGGGCAAGAGCTCTCCCGATCGTTGCAGTCGTTCACTCTGTCGTCAGGACCTCTCCCACTGGATCCACGAGTCACTGATGGGCCCCACGTTTGGGACGCCAATTGTAGAAAAACAGGTCAGGGACAACCAATATTTGCCCGGCGGTATCGCCTCTTTAACCCACAAAATATTAATCAATGAAGAGGCAGGCGCTGGAGACTGGAAGGCAGGAAACAAGGTTTATTCTCTCCGGAGGAGAACACATCAGTTCGGACAGCCAGTATCGTCACGAGGTGCTCTAACCGCATCTCTGAGGCCTGGCCTCTTGTACACAAGTTTTATGATTTTTATTGCAGGTAACACATTCTTGCTATGCTTTGTAGTATGAAAAGACATCCTCGGAATCCCCCTTTCAGGCCCGTTCCCACACACATTTACAGCTGAAGTCCCCACCCCGGTCACAACAGGTGATGATTATCGCGCAGCTGGACATTCCGCCGATTCACGGAATGTGTGGGGTTGATCGGATCTCCTAGGGTGGGGGCTTTGATCAATTCGAGGGAAGCTTCCTACTGTACGGGGAGGGGGGGCAATAAACAATATCCGCAGGGTCAGGTGGCGGCCTGGGAACGAGGAAGGCAAACGGGCGCACAGGAAAAGGGGTTTGCATCAAAGGACCTGGGACCATGAAAGGAATGGAGGGAGGTGTCGCGCTGGGAACAGGATGGGATTCTGAGGCAGGGCTGCGCTGAAGAGGGGTTTATGACCCAGGGCATGTGAGAGCGGGGGTGGCCAGTGAGTGGGGGTTAGTGGCATGCAGAGGGTGGTTCTGATCGAGGCACCTAAAATGGCGGGTACGCACGACAAGAAGTGTGGCATCAGGGGAGAAGGCAAGATGGCGCAGATAATGTTTACCAAACCGTACTAATTTTCCACACTTATTCAGGTTCAAAAACAAGTTCTGGAGGCTCGAGTTCAAACTGTACATCAGGTAAATTAATATCGAGTCATTGTATTCAGTCTGTTCCAGTACAGTATTAACAACAAGAATAACTTAGCTTCGTTTTTCCTTTTGTCGTTTCACTAGAATGCTGCTTTCCGGTACTCAGCTGCTGAGGATACTTGGAAATGGAAAACGGAAGAGGCGCACTTTCCTTTTCTCACTACGTTACGCCTCTACGCGTCGGGGAAGAACTCAAGGAGAATACTTATCTCAAGATAAATGTCCAAGGAATTGTTTTTCTGTGGAGCTACCATCTACGAACCTAACCGGGTGAATGCCTAGGTGAAGTGCGCAGTTCCACAGGTGAGCGCGCGTCACCTCAATTCTTCCCGGGAAGTCTTAGAACAACTAGACCGCAAACCTAGGCTCCGTGGCGGCCATCTTAGAATTACGCGCCTGCCACAATTGGGTCCAAATCGGGCTCATAGTTGGAGGGCTCTGGGCTTTGTTTCCAAGCTACCATGGATACTGACAGTACCCCCCACCAAAGAAGGTCCTCCCAATCTTAGCTTGGTAGGGTGCCATTGATGAAAAAGTCTCACCAGCCTTGGGGCATGAACATCTGACTCCAGCTCCCAAGACCGCTCCTCTGGCACATAGCCTTTCCAGTCAATTAAATAATACAGTTTTCCTCTCAGCCACTTAGAGTCCAGAATTTCTTTAACCTCACACTCCAATCCAGTCTCCACTTGGATGGGCCTTGGAGGTAATTCTTTTCTTAAATCTGGAACTGCCTTTTTCAATAAGGAAACATAGAACACTGGATGAATTTTTAGTTTAGCTGGTAATTTCAATTTGTAAGTCACTGGATTTATCTGTCCTTCTATTAGATAGGGACCAATAAATCTAGGTTGAAATTTACGATTACCTTTTAACCTAAGGTTCTTTATATTCAACCAAACTTCACTTCCAATTTTCAACGGGGGGTTCTTTTCTCTTTTTATCAGCATAAGTTTTATACCTTTCCTTAGCCTGTTCTAGGTTCTGTCATGCAGATTTGTGAACAAGACTTAGATGTGACACTAAATCCTTACCCTCTGGGACTGTTAGTTCCGAGTCTTGCACTGTGGAAATGGGGTGCCTAGCATAATTCAAATAGAATGGAGAATACCCTGTTGATACATTCTTGGCATTATTATGAGCGAACTCTGCCGTCCATAAATAATCTGTCCATTCTCCATCCTGTTTCAATGAAAATAATCTTAGATACTGGTCCAGTTCCTGGTTCACCCTTTCGGTCTGCCCATCTGTTTCAGGGTGAGAACTGGTAGAATATCGTGTCTCAATTCCTAACCCCTTCATAGAGGCTCTCCAAAAATGGGAAACAAACTGAGGTCCCCGGTCGGATATAATTACCTTTGGAATGCCATGCTATTTAACTATCTGTGTACTAAAATGATTAGCTAACTGCTTAGCTGTTGGGATTCCTTTCAGAGCTACAAAATGAGCCATTTTTGTATATGCATCCACAACCACTAACACTGTGTTCACCCCTTGACAGGACGGCAAGTCAGTTATTAAGTCTAAGGTGATTGTGTGCCAAGGATAAGGAGTATTGGGCAAAGGCTGCAATAACCCCTTGGGAGCTTCCCGTTCTAATTTTCCCTGAGCGCAAATCTCGCAGGTTCTTACATACTGCTCGATATCTTTGTTCATTTGTGGCCACCAGTATTTTCTCTTAATTAAATCCGCCGTCTTAAGCTCTCCTTTGTGTCCAGCTAACAAGTCATCATGGCATTCGTGTAATACTTGTCTTTGCAACTCTTGAGTCGGTAAATATAATGCCTCTCCATTATATGGTAAGGCATTGAGAACCTTCCTTCCAACTTCTTGCAGAGCCCATTCTTGCATTTCATCTGGATTTAGTGCTTGAACAATTTGTTCCTTGAGATTCAAAGTATTTGTGGCCCCAACTATTTTAGAGCCTGGAATTATGGCTTGAGTTTGCATTAGATTCTTGTCTTCTCCAGTTCCCATTCGTGATAGGGCATTCGCCTTTCCATTCTGAGTTCCTGGCCTGTAAGTTATTATGAAATCATAATCCGCAAAGTACAGCGACCAACGAAGTTGTCGGGGAGTCAAGGTTCTGGCTGACTTTAAAAATTTCAAATTGCGGTGATCCGTGAAAACTGTCACTACATGATGAGCCCCCATAAGGTAATGTCTCCACTCCTTGAAAGCGTCTTTTATCGCCAATAGCTCTTTTTCCATGATTGTGTAGTTTACTTCTGCAGGGGTAAATTTTCTAGACCTATAGGCGACTGGGTGTAGTTGACCTGTTCTCTTATTTCTTTGGGAAAGCACTCCTCCGACCGCCAAATCCGAAGCATCCGTTTCGACATAAAAAGGCTCTGTTGGATCCGCATGAAGAAGTATGGGTGCCGAAGTAAATTCTCTCTTCAAAGCCTTGAAAGCCGACTCAGCTTCTTCTGTCCATTCGAAACGTACTCCCTTCTTTAGTAGTCGAGTGAGTGGTAATATTCTTCGTGAGAATTCACTGATGAACCTCCCATAGAAGTTTGCAAAACCGATGAATGCTTGTACTTCTTTGACACTAGTTGGCGACTGCCATTCAAATACAGCCTGAATTTTTCTTTTGCCCATATTAATTCCTGCCGGAGAAATTATGAAGCCCAAAAACTCCACTTGAGTGACATCAAAGGCGCATTTTTTTAGTTTTACAAATAGTCTATTCTCACGAAGCTTCTGCAAAATTCTTCGGACCTGTTCTTGATGTTCCTGTGTGTTAGCTGAGTAAATCAAAATGTCATCAATGTACACAATCGCGCATTGATCAATGAATTCACTAAGAACATCGTTGATAAAATGTTGAAAGGCCGCTGGAGCATTGCATAGCCCATAGGGCATGACTTGGTATTCAAATAGTCCAAATCGGGTCCTGAACGCCGTCTTCCACTCGTCACCTTCTCTGATACGAATGAGGTGATAGGCTCCTCTTAGGTCCAACTTCGTATACACTTGCGCCCCTTTCACCTGATCCAACAAGACTGAAATGAGAGGAAGTGGGTATCGTTTTTTCTTCGTGATTCTATTGATTGCTCGATAGTCAATACACATTCTCAACTCTCCTTCTTCCTTCTTGGGCACAAAAAATAGTGGCGAGGATACCGGTGATTGAGATGGACGAATGAATCCATTGGCCAAATATTTGTCAATATAATCCTTAAAATGTTGATGCTCCTTCTCCGTTAAAGCGTAGACACGACTACATGGCAAATTTGAGCCCGGTTCAAGATCTATTTTTCAGTCGTACACACGATGAGGTGGCAATTGTTCGGCTTCTTTCTCCCTGAACACATCTTTGAAGTCTTGGTATGTTTCTGGTATTGGTTGTGTGTTGATCACACACACAGACACTTCTGCTGAACATAAGGAATGCGCTAGATTCTCTTTATTTATTCCATTTTTATCTATGAAACAGTTCTCCTTACAATACGTTGAATTCATTTCAATTGTTCAGGCACTCCAATTAATGGTGGGATTGTGCTCGGTGAGCCAGGGAAGTCCTAGGATTAACTGAAACTGGGGAGCATCAATTAAATTAAAATCAATGTCTTCTTTATGCCCATCTTCTCTGAGTAACTGCACCAGTTCTGTGTGACTAATTATGGGTCCCGACGAGAGATTTGTTCCATCTATTGCTCTAACCGGTTCACTTTTAGTCTTGGTAATTGCTCTCAATCCTACTCTTGCTGCAAACTTCAAATCGCAAAAGTTACCAGTGGCTCCAGAATCAACCATCACCGCCACTCCTTCCAAGGTCTTCTGACGGAACTTTATGGCCATGGATAATATCAAATGCGGTGAGGATGACTGCAAGGTGTTTGCCAATCGATGCTCTTGTGGAGTTGTTTCTGAACTCGCATCCTCCTGTACAACTCCTTCTACAGGGGGTGCTGCGAGTATTCCTTCAGCTTAAAGGTACCTTTTGGTTTCTTTGGACAATTTCGTACAAAATGTCCACTCAAACCACAGTACATACATAAATTGCTGGTTCGTCTTTTTTCTTTTTCTTCCTTGGTGAGTGGACCCCTTATAGTACCTATCTGCATAGGTTCCGGTACTGAAGATCCTTCCAAATTCCTCCCAGCGTCTGTTTTCACTCGGTCAAATCGGGGTACTACAGTTCCAAACTCACGTTTTCTCTCCCCTCTTCTTTCTCCTTGACGGAAATCCAATTCCAGAACCAGATCTATAAGAGCTGAAATTTCAGTAGGGCGATTCGGTATCTGCGCCAGTCCATCTTTTAGTTCGTCGCGCAGACCCCGATAAAATATTGCGGTTCTTTTACTCTCTGGCCAGTCTGTTTCCATAATGAGCTTATTGAACTGGGCCAGATAAGCCACCAGATCTCTATTTCCCTGCTTCAATTCCAACAACTCGTTATCCACCTCTTGGGAGATTCGCCTTCGGTCAAATATCCGCAGGAATTCTTTTTTGAATTCATCATAATTCTGTAAAAGAGGATCATCTCGCGATACTATAGGCATTGACCACGCCACTGCATCTCCACTCAAGTATGATAAGATAAAGGCTACTTTAGATTGCGCATCAGGGAAGATAGAAGGGCGGCACATAAAATGCAAAGAGCATTGCGTAATGAATATTTGTGCCTTCTGTGGATCCCCACTGAATCTTTCTGGGGCGGCCAATGGTATTACAGGGGACAAGGAGTGTATAACCTGCGTAGTTCACCTATTAGTGCCTCCAGCTGAAGTGGTGGGATTCTCTCTATCAGTGTTATGTGGTTGTCTTATCCTCTGAGCTAGCGCTGCTGTTTCCTTTCTGGAATTTATTACTTCCTGCCTCAAACTTTGATTTTCTTCCTTTACCCCTACCAACTCTTTCTGTATAGCATTTAAAACCGCCCCCAAGGTCTGCAGATTCACTCCATCAACCATTCTGCTCAGGTGCAAGTTTTATAACGTGGGCACTTCACTCTGTCAGAGTCCACAATTCTTACCAATTGTTGTCTTCGATGACTTGCACAGGAGCAGAAGATGCTAGGTCCCAACTCCCACCTCTGAATTCCTCAGAGTCAGAATAGATCTAACTCTAATTAATTCTAGAGGGGGAAAGGGGAATTGGATAAAATAATAAAGAACAAGAAGAGACTGGTCCTGGACCCTCCGGTTTCCGTCTGGTTCTTCCGTCAGCTTGTCAGTCAGCTTACCGAAGATTCCTAAGGAAACTAAACACATACAAATATTATAAGTTCTCTATCCTCTGTGCTATCTGCTCTGTCTCTATATTTCTATTCTAATAACCTACCCTGGGTCCTGCAGTAACCTGCCTCTCTTCTAATTGAGTGACACAGTTCCTTTGGGTTGTTCAGGAATCAGCATCTGTAAAACATTTAACTGAGTTTAGTCTTATTCCTTGACTTACTCTAATATTATATTTTGGGTATTTGGCAGTAAATTCTCCGTCGGAAAGAGTATATCGAGGCCCTCATCTAAGAGCAGGTCCCAAATTAGTAGGGCGTGTCTCGGGAGGGAACGACAATTTAACAGGCCTCCTCTGAGGCTCCTAGTCCGTTCTTTGTTGCCTATCTGTTTACAGGTTTTAAATGTACAATGTCGGCATTTGTCAGAGGATATAACCTCGATTTTGTGCTTGCAACACTCGTTTATCGGCGGGCATAGGTTCCATAAGGCCTGTCTGTTATAGGTTAGCCGGTCTGTAGAAGAAAGGGCAGGGGTTTTGGCCCTAGACCGCACCCGACCGCGGACAGGCGCAGACGGGCTTGCCTTAGGCGCGCCCGCTGCGCTCGTCCGCTGCGCGACTGAAAAATGCACATATTTTATGTTGTTCGGGGCTAAGGATAGAGGGGGCGTGGGCTAAAAGGGGCGTGGCCTCAGCTCGTGGCGGGAGGGCGCGAGGGGGAGTATGTGCCCAGCGTGCAGCGTCAGCGCTGGCTCCGCTGCGCTGCGTGCACCAACTGGGTCTAAGAAGGTGAGATTGTCAGAAATACAAGCAGTCTGTTTTCTTAAAATACACAGGCAAATTTAGTGACACAAACAAAGTTTTAAAATCACAAGTAATCTGTGAATGCAATTATTTACAAAGATAGTGCCTCGCTCCCGGCTTCCGCCTCAGGAGCTTCCCTTTCAGTTTTGCTAGGTTATTCTGACCGCAACAGCTATATGCGGTAGAGGTAGGGGGCGTGGCCTAAAAGGGGCGTGGCCTCCGCTCATGGAGGGAAGGCGCGAGGGGGAGTATGTGCCCAGCGTGCAGCGTCAGCGCTGGCTCCGCTGCGCTTCGTGCACCAACTGGGTCAAGAAGGTGAGATTGTCAGAAATACAAGCAGTCTGTTTTCTTAAAATACACAGGCAAATTTAGTGACACAAACAAAGTTTTTAAAATCACAAGTAATCTGTGAATACAATTATTTACAAAGATAGTGCCTCGCTCCCGGCTTCCGCCTCAGGAGCTTACCTTTCAGTTTTGCTAGGTTATTCTGACCGCAACAGCTATATGCGGGAGAGGTAGGGGGCGTGGCCTAAAAGGGGCGTGGCCTCCACTCGTGGCGGGAGGGCGCGAGGGGGAGTATGTGTCCAGCGTGCAGCGTTCAGCGTGCAGCCTTCTCTAGATATCCTATACTGTGGGACACGAGGCAGAGATACGCCCTCCTTTACAGTAATACGCACTGGAGGAATAATCATCTGTCCCACATCAGTGTCAGAAGTGGACCACAACGTTTTCGGAAGGGAAGCTAACACATTGGCCTCTTGAAGGAGGCACACTCTCTCAACTTCTGGGTAATTTTCATTTAGAATAACCCGCACCCCTTCAGGGGCACAGCGTATTGTTGCTCGAAAATGTTTTAACATATCAAGTCCCACGACATTATCTGGTGTGTTCGGGGACAACAAAAACGGGCAAGGGGCAGCAAATTTGTCAATATAGAGTGTAACAGGTTGAGACAATGGGCTAAGAGAAGGTGTTCCATCGAACCCTATTGCTGTAATCTTTTCTCCAGACAGGGGAGGCCTTGGAACCAAGTATTTGGACAAAGCGCTACGAGTAGCTCCTGTATCGACCAGAAACTGATCAGTAAAACCCAAAACATGTGCTGATATATATGGACCCCTTTGATCAACTGGTACTTCAACCGATTCCACACCCCATCCTACGCAATCCTATGCATATCTATTATCCTGAGACTCAGTATTCTCTCCTTCAGCTATCTGATACTGATTCAGTCGATCGAAAGTATTATAATCTGTCTGTCCACGACCCCTTGCTTCAAACCTTCCACGATCATTCGCTCCACCTCTCTGTCCTGAATAACTATTCCGCGACCTTCCACTTCCTCGACCACGCTGATTACGCTGTTCTCGAAGCACCGGACAATCCGAAATCCAATGTCCAAACTGTTTACAGTATGCACACTGATCCTCAGAAATGTCGGAACGGGGAGAAGACGCATTATACGATCCTCATCTATCCCTATCGTTCCCTCTTGTAGCATAAACCTGAGCCAACATCACCTTCGTCTTCAAATCCTTCACTTTCTTATCACTACTTTCTTTAGCCTCCAATTCCTGTCGTTCATAGTATTGAGCCATAGTCAATAAAGAAGCAGGGGTTGCCGTGGTCCATGAACTTTCACTCGTCTTTAATCGTTTTGCAATCTCCGGTAAGAGATTAGCCACATACTTATCAGCAAACAAATGTCTGCCTGTATCTTCTGTTAATAATTGCCCGCTGTAATCATGAAACGCTTCCTCGAAGCGGGAAAAGAAGTCAGAGACCGATTCATCCGGCTTCTGTTTACAAGAAGCCAACAGTGTCCAGTCAATTTTCTTTGGGAGAACAAGCGTTTTTAATTTATTTAATATAGCTGTCGGCAAATCTAAAATCAATTGACACGGCTTGCATGCAGGTTCCCTATCTAAATCAGCTCTAGCTATGTCCTTCCACTCTGCACCTAAAATCGCTCGATCATCAAACTTACGAATCGCCCTCCACATATCAGGAAGCAATATCAATCCAAAGAAAAGGTCAATATCGACTAACGTCATAATGCACGAAGAAATAGCACCTTCAACACCTTCATAGAAAGCTGCTGGATTTTTACGGGGATCAGGCAAGGCATTCTTAAGCGCCATAACATCAGTACTATTCCAAGGCGTATAAACCCAGTTATATACAAAATAACCCTTCGCATCTTTGGACATTTTATCGTCATCTGTGCCATGTCCTTTAGGAGGAACATACAAAGGCGCAGCTTCTCGCATAGGCTTAACATTAATCGCAGCGCTCTTATCTGTTTCAGAGATAAAACACTCTTTAGATACTTCCGTTGGTCCAGACACAGACGAACTCGATTCCTTTTGCGACGCCCGTAGTCGTGCCGCTTCATCCTGTAGCCGAACCAAACGCTTGAAAAATTATCTGCATCTGCAAGAACAAAAAGACCTTTACGAAACTTATCACGACCAACTGATATCTCCTTAGGTTCAAACTCGGAGGAATACTTATTAAATCGTGCGACAACTTCATCTCCAAAGTGATCCAGAAAATACAATTGTTCTTTGTCAGACCAATTATCCATTTTACCATTAATCTCTGAAACAGTTATAGAATTCACATTAAGTTTACGAGCAAACCCGCGCAATTCCGTAGCTCGGTCAGCAGTTAACCTGGTACGCTGCTTATTCTGATCGTCCTCATCCAAGTCCTCATCCGGAGCCGTAGGCGAAACGTACGGAGGCGGGCAACGATCTAGCAATGTAAAATCATCAGATTCATTAGTAAGGACATGATATAGAGGACGTCGAATAGGGAATTGACCATTAACCAGTAAATTACGTTCTCGAGTCTCCCTCTCTTTCTGTTCCTGCAATTCCTTCTCCTGCAGCTGTAAAGCTTTGTCACGCGCAGCCTTTCGCTGCACCTTATCCGCCAAGGCTTCCTCACGCTTCATTCGTTCACGCACCGCTTTCTCCCACATACGCACACAATCAAACATATTTTGTCTAGACCTGCGCTGGAACAAACATTGCTCTACATATTGAACCTTTCGCAAATCGAACGACCCATGTAGTGGCCATTGCAATTCACGATCAGCTTTGGTATATTTGTGCCATAATGTGCTATACATTATAGGCGGAAGGCCAAATTTGACGTACATATCGCGATTTGGGGTTCCCTCTGGGGGAGCCGGCTGTGATTCATTTAATCGATAATTGGTACCATTTCCAAAGCAGCACATTCCTCGAAGTGTGCTGAGAACAGGCATGTCAAAATATCACGAAAACGTGATACTACATAAAATGGCACTTAAATATGTCTTACGCACGGTGTGCCGTTCAAACAAATACAAAATCAGAGAAATTTCCCTACATGCCTGCCTATGTGAGGTGCACTCCACATATAAGTCAAATTCATAGGTCAAATGTTAGCTAACTCAAACAAATTCAAATTCAAATTCAAAAAGCCTCAGTAAGTGTCAATAGACTACCTTACCAAACATAAGCTTACCAAATATTTTCAAAAGTGTCCAGATTCCAACTGCCAAGTTCCGTAACCGAATCAGCCAAACGGGCATTACACGACAAGCCAAACGATCAGGATCTCAGTCGAAGACCGGCACCACCTGGAAGGTCAGATCAGAAGGAAAGGAAAAAACACAGTGGGTGCCAAGACTCGGGTCACTCAGTGGCAGCGTACGCGTCCATAGCGAGTTTCCAATCCTTCGTCACGACCTCTCCTACGGGCATCCGAGTCGCCGATGAGTCCCTTCGTGGTCGCCAATTGTGGTGTTGGGTTCAATCAGGACTACATACTCTGCAAAACTCACGAACACCATAGAACAGAAGTTGGCACGGAAACTGAAAATGCGAAAGACAAGTTTATTAAGACCCCATTCTGAGGTTCCGTGACAATTTTAGGTGATGTTTTCGACTCATATGGTCGAGTCTGGTATCTAAGAACCGTAAATGACGAGTTTAGTAAGTGTGCGCAGTTTCGCTGTGCTAACTTAAACTGGTCGTTAGTTATGTGGGTTATTCACCTGTACCTACGGGTTCCATCTTAGATACGGCATCCATTTTGTCTCTTGCCCTCAAGTAGCCAGCGAACGGACACTGTCCGCTTCGTGACCCTGGGACTCCCACGATATTTGCGGAAGACGCATGTTCTTTGTAAGTTTCTTTATGATGAGGGGGATGATACTGTAAGGCAGATGGCCCCGCTCGAGGCTCATCTTGCCGTGCCAGTTTATTGTCTCAGCCGTGCATCTCATTAGGCACGTCCCTTTGATGCCTGTATCTCGTGTTTCCCGATACCTCCCCTTTTACACCCTTTTCGACTCGCCCACTGTTTCCATCTTCCTCTCCACCTGTTTTAGTTCCTATTTCGATCTGTTTTACTGCCGGTTGGAATTTGCTAATGTTGGGAAGATGGGTTTTTACAGTTGGGAACCACCAAATGTTTCCGCACTCATGTTCCGGACCTTATGTGCTTCAAAGTGACCAAAGCGACCCCTCTGAGGAATAATTATGGGAACCGGTTGTAAACTTTGTGTATCATGATGTCCTATGGGGAAAATCTGTATAAAAGGAGCGATCCACAGAACCAATTTGAAGCAGTCTCCCCAAGTTGCACGTGTTGTACTTGTCGTGACTTCTGTGTTCCCTGCAGTAATAAACCTTGAATCTTTGACGTCGAAGGAAGTGTCCCGTGTCTCTGTAGTTTGTGCGCCGAAACAGGTATCCCATGAAGGTTATAGGTGTTGTTCCCTGGCACCGCTGGTACTGATAAAAGTCCAGTCCTTCAGTTGGCGCCCAACGTGGGGCGATTTCAGCGGTACCGGTCCGGTCCAAAGCCTGATGTTCGTGAGGAACTTCGTGTGAAATCTCCGAGGGAAGGTGCACCCCGCTTCATCGATCCTGTTGTCGAAATAAGTGGCCCGAAGTTTTTCCCTGCGAAGATTCCCGCCTCCTGACGGCTGCAACGGACCGATGCCCTGACTGTCGACCTGTCTTCGACGCCCGGCGTAGATCTTTGTACAAAGCGAGACGATAGACGGGCCTTCCTGGTGACGCCATTGAAGTTCTGAGTTAAGTATTTGTGGGTCGCTCCCAGTCCTTAGTGATTGTTTTTAGCTTTTTGAAAGCTTTGGTGTTAACCTTTAAGGTTTTTGTTGTAATAGCTCATTGAGCTTTGTAATAGCCTCCTCAGGCTTTTGTGGTAATAGCTCTCCGAGCTTTGTAATAGCCTTACGGCTTTGTTGTATTGCATGGTTCCATTGCATTTGTGGTTCTTAGTATTGGTTCTTAGTATTATTTGACAGTTGCAATTGCCAAAAACCGAGGGTTTTGACTTACACGAGGTGTTATTGCTTCGGTAATCCTTGAAGTTTGATACTAGGTTAGTGAGCACGATGCCTAGCCATAGTGGTTTGTTTCGTATTTTCAAATGTTGCGCAATGGATTCCCGGTTGGAGGACTCATGTCCGATACCTCCAGTTGGAACTCCGATACATGATCTATATAGTCGACACGGTGTGGGTCCCATAATCTATAATGATTACTGGATCCGCTACACGAAGAAGGACGGTGACCTTAGATGGCCACCACACGGAACTTTTGAACTTTTGATTTTAGATAATCTTGAGGCTAAATTATTTTTAAAGAAAGCTAGGCCAGCTATGTTTGATTCCTTTCGAATATGGCGTAAAGAGGCCAAACAGAAAGAAATCAAACAACTTAAAAAGGATAAAAAGCAGGAATTTGTTCCGATAATGCAAGCTATAAAAGAATGTAGACAAGACAAAGAAGAAAAAGACCTGGAAATAGCTACTAGATTGCATCATATGAAAATAGATAAATGTTACCCAGCTTTACCGAATAAATCAGAAAAGAAAGAAGAAGATTTGAAGGAGGATTCCTTGCTATCATACTTGATGAAATCACCACCTCCTTATGTACAGGGTGCTACTGCTCCTGTAGTTCCTCCTGTAGTACCCCCTGTTGTTCCCCTTGTTGCTCCAGCGGCTGCGGGCCAGCCCGCTGTTAATCCTACGTTTGTACCTCCATCTGTTATCGTTCCTACTGCTCCTGTACCTGTACCTTCTCAGACTGTTGTTTCTGCTTCTCCGACTACCTTGTCCGTTCCTACTATGTCTTCTTTTACCTCTAATGTTGTTGCTCCTGTTTTTCTTTCTCCTTCTGTTCGTAAGCGTGTTCCTAATTCTGTTGCTACCCTTTATTCACCTCTTTCTGGTCCGTTATTTTTGTCTGATACATCTGAAACTCCTCAGAGACGGAGTCAGATCCCTAGTGGTAGGGAGAAAGAAACGTTAGTAACCATGGCACGTAAATGGATAAGATATCCTGCTAATTACACTCCACGTATAGTCTTTGAGACATTTTCTCAGTTTAATGAGCCTACGCAGAGATTCGTATTTGAGGAAATGTGTAACTTTTTGAGGGAGGAATGGTACGATGATGAAGTAGAGAATGTACCGTCCGACATAATTGAACTCCAGAGTAACTTTTCGAATGGTATGATTGTAGGTGACGACGTACGACGTGCCGTGGAACGTTTATTAGCATTTAGAACCGCAGCACGTTCTCGAGTGTCATTAGATGATACCACTGAGAATTGGAAAGCGGTTCCTGGTCAGTATCCCATGAGAGAAGTCCCGCCACTGTGGGTGCCTGGAGATCCGCAAGCTAACCCTCCGGTTCTGCCGCATTTTCAAAGGGTATGGATACACCTTCCATGGAAACGATCGGAAGTTTTGCAGGTGAAGCAATCCTTACCCGATCCGCGTAAAAATCCGGCTGGTTATTATAAGGAGTTATCACAACTGGTGGAAGCTTCTATTATGAATATTGCCGACATCGACATGTTGTTTGGCAACGTTGTACCGCAACCAGTTTGGGCTAAAATTCGTCAAGCCAATCACGCTGTTGAATTAGGGGGTGATTGGGCTGCACTGCTAGCAGCTGATGCATTACAAGTTGGTGGAGCTAAACCTGAACAATTGATCTTGGATTTGCCTCAGAGAATCATTACGCTCATGAAAACTCTCATGCCAGCGATGAAGGTGAACTGGGATAAGTTGTCAGCTTGTAAGCAAAAGAAAGACGAAAGCGTCTCGGATTTCTTTACGAGGTTTGAGGAAGCGTTTATCGACCACAGCGGCCAGGACATGGGCGCTGAGGGAGGTCAGCGGTTATTCGTTGACAAATTTGTGTCAAATTTGCTGCCTGAGCTATGCAACAAATTAAAGAATTCAGAAAGTGCGTGGGCAGTCTCAACCCCTGCGCAAATATTGGCAACGGCTCAGTATTATGAGAATAGGGAAAAGGAAGAAAGTGATCGTGTAGAAAAGAAAACGAAAGAACTCAAAACGAAGGTCTTGTTGCAACAAGCATACCCTCCGCGATCGAACCAAAATGATGCGCAACAGCAGTATCGACCCCGTGTACAGCCTGATAGGATGCAGCAGCGTCCTGACAACTTTGATCCCAGATCTACACTAGGATATAATCAATGCGCATATTGTAGGAAAGAGGGACATCTGAAATATGAGTGTCTTGCTTTAAAAGACCGTTTAAATGGTGTGTCAGCTCGAGGAAATCGTGGCAGTGGTCCTCAGCAGGCACCACGTGGTAGAGGTCGTGGTTCATCCCACAATCAGATTGATCGTCATCAGAATCAATCGGATGCAAATAATTATTTTGACCAGCGAAATGCGGGATCAGTTCGGTCTGCACAATATAATGTTGATGATTATTATATAGACCACGAGACTGTTGTAAATGACCACTACTAGGACAGCCTAAGACAAAGAGAGGGAGTAGTGTCAGTTCCGGTCGATCAGAGTGGGCCTTACGTTGCAGTGACTACATCGGGTGTAGTTGAGCCTTTTCTGTTAGACACTGGTGCGACGAAAAGTTCCATCATGCATTCAAAACTCCCTGGCGCACCTTTGTCTGGCTTAACGAATGTTTCCGTTGGATTCTCTGGCGCCCCTGTTAGTAACCCAGTCTCTAACCCTTTGCCTCTTATGATTGGACCACGTGAGCTAACGGCTCCACTGATTCTATCTACAGGCTGTGGTGAAAATCTTTTGGGCTTGGATTTGTTGAAACGATTATATGCAACATTGTATTGTTCCCCTGAAGGAGTGGAACTTACATTGGGGAGGAGAGTGATCTCTCCCATGTATTTATCGGTTGATAAATTCCCACCGGAATTGAATTCCCTCCCAGCGTCCTTATGGGCCACAGGTCCCAATGATGTGGGTCTGTTAGACATTCCACCCTATGTGATCCAATTAAAACCAAATGCGCGATTACCGCGGTTACCTCAATATCGTATTTCTCTTGAAGGCGAACGAGCACTGTTAGGAATCATTCATGATCTCATTGGAAAGGGTGTTGTTGAAGAAACTCGTGGAAACGTGTGCAATAGCCCTGTATTGCCAATTTTGAAACGAACTGACCCAACTAAACCTCCTGTGTATCGTTTTGTTATAGATTTGAGAGAGGTAAACAAAATAGTGGTTCCGCAATTTCCTGTGGTTCCCGACATTACGGCTTTACTAACAATGATTCCGGCATCTGCCTCCTGGTTCACAGTGATCGATTTAAAGAATGCTTTCTTTAGTATTCCGATCGCAGAAGAAAGCAGAGACCTGTTCGGATTCTCATTAGGAGGTCGCAGTTTTAGGCTAAAACGCGCTCCACAGGGTTACTGTGAGAGTCCATCAATCTACAGCCAAGCACTTAAAAGTCAGCTTGATGACTTTATATTGCCTAAAGGTGCAGCTTTGATTCAATACGTAGACGATCTTTTAGTGGCAGCTGATACAGAAGCTATTTGCAAAACGGCTACAGTATCATTATTGCACTATTTACATGACTTGCACCACAAGGTATCACCTTCGAAGCTACAGTATTGTTGCCAAGAAGTTACCTATTTAGGTCACTTATTGTCAAAAGAAGGGAGAAGGTTGACCCCAGAGAGAATTGCAGTGATTTCCCGAATGACTGTGCCGAAAACCCAGAGAGATGTTCGTGCCTTTTTAGGTATTACGTCTTACTGCAGACAATGGATTCCAAATTTTTCATTGTTGGCAAAACCATTGATAGCCCTTACGTGCAAGGATGTTTCATCTCCAGTACCTTGGTCTGAAGAATGTCAGAAAAGTTTTTCTGAATTGCGTGATGCGTTGTGTTCGGCTCCTGTGTTGGGTACTCCTGATTACAGTAAGCCGTTTACACTATACGTTCACGAGAGGGATGGTTGCGCGTTGAGTGTTTTGACACAATCTTTTGGTGGTAAGCAACGCCCATGTGCATACTTTTCTTCGACTTTAGACCCAGTAGCAAGAGCCTTGCCAAGTTGCTTAAGGGCAACAGCGGCAGCTGCGGCGTCCATTCGACAGTCTGCAGGTCTAGTCATGGGTAATATGCTCACGGTAATGGTTCCGCATGCAGTCGACACTCTATTAAACCGAACGAAAACTCAACATCTGACGAGCGCAAGATTGTCTGGGTATGAGTTGACGTTGTTGGCCAGTCATATACGGATAAAACGATGTAATGTGTTGAGTCCAGCAACATTGCTGCCGATCGACACAGAATCAAGCAGTGAAGCAGTACATGACTGCTACCTCAGAACTGAGGAAGAAACCAAGGGTCGCATTGACCTAAAAGATACTCCATTGATAGATCCTGATGGTACTCTGTATGTGGATGGTTCTTGTTTTAAATTACCGAATGGTGATGTGACAACTGCGTACGCTATAGTTACATTAAAAACAATTGTGGAGAGCGCAAGGTTGAGTCAAAATTCAGCTCAGGCTGCTGAGCTCATTGCCTTGACGAGAGCATGTGTATTGTCTAAAGATAAACGAGTGAATGTGTTTACAGATAGCCAGTATGCATTTGGTGTGGCACATAGTTTTGGACGACTGTGGAGAGAGAGAGGATTCCTTACGTCACATGGTAAGAAGATTCAGCATGGCCAGCTTGTGAATGATCTTCTGGATGCACTTACGTTGCCTAAGCAAGTGGCGATTGTTAAGTGTAGTGCGCATTGTAAAGTGACGGATGATGTTGGTCGTGGTAACGCGTTTGCGGATGAGACTGCTAAGGAGACTGCTCGGAACCTTAGCACTCGAATGTATGTGACGAGTTCGGTAAGGTGGCCTACAGAATCAAGTATGTGTGAAAACACTATTGAGAGTGTGAAATCCATTCAGAATGAGGCTACCGAGACTGAAAAGACAAAGTGGAAAGAAAGTACGGGAAAGTTGGATGCGAATGATTGTTGGATTGACTTGTCGGAACAGAAAAGATGGATGTTGCCTGATGCGTATGTGCTGGCTGTTGTGACTATGGCACACGGGTTAGCACATATTAGCGCGAAAGGTATCTGTAAATTGCTGTTTCCTGTGTGGAAGAATGATGGTATTACGAAATGTGCTGAACGTTTGGTTAAGAATTGCATGGTATGTTTGATGCATAATCCTGGTAAGGGCACTCCCACTCCACCTGGCCATTTTGCTCCTCCTGCATACCCTTTCGAAGTTATCCAGTTGGACTTTATTCACATGGAAAGATGTAATAACTTGAAGTATGTATTGGTTGTGGTGTGCGCATTCTCCCGATGGATTGAGGCCTACCCCCTTAAGGATAATACGGCTTTGTCCACGGCAAAAATTTTACTCAAAGAATATTTTTCCCGTTACGGAATGCCTCGGGTTGTGTGGTCAGACAACGGAAGTGAGTTTGTTGGGAGCGTGATGAAGAGTGTGTGTCGCGGATTAGGGATTGTTCAAAAATTTCATAGTGCAAACCATCCACAATCAGCAGGATTGGTGGAAGGGTACAATGGCACCCTTAAACTAAAACTAGCAAAGATTCAGGCTACGACAGGTCTTTCGTGGCCTGACGCTTTACCCTTAGCATTACTGTCAACAAGGGCAACTGTACACTCCCGAGTAGGGCTCAGTCCCTATGAAATAGTGTTCGGTCGTCCTGCCAATGTTTGGGGGGTCCCTAGACCAGGTGTTTTTTGTGAACTTGAGTATCCAATGTTGATTGATTATCTTCATGACTTGACTGCTAAACTGAGGTTAATTCACCAACAGGTTCACAAAACATTGCCAACACAGACGGAGGGTCCAGGCCACCAACTCCAGCCCGGAGATTGGGTGGTAACGCGCAACTTTTCACGCAAGAACAATTTGGATCCTAGATTCACTGGACCCTACCAAGTCCTCCTTGCCACGAGAACTGCAGTTCGTCTCGAGGGAAAGAAAAATTGGGTGCACGCCACCCACACCAAGAAAGTCCCCATTCCGTTGCCAGCAGACTCGTGGGTAAGGAAAGGCATTGCATCAACTGAAACCGAAGGATTGCCAGCGTTTGTACCTTTCAGCGACGCACAACCTGTCGGAGAATCCTCAGTGCAGCCAAAAGGCATTACTGAACACTTGTCATCAGAAAACTCAAGACCAGAACACTCAACTGATCAACAGGGCGTTGTCCCTCCGATGGATCTTTTGTTTAATGAACAGACACGATCTGGGAAAACTCGTTATTTTCTGCGATCAAGCACCAGAGACTAATAAAAAAATCCGTTCTGTCCCTTGATAAGTGCATTATCCCGTTTTTTTCTGAACACTGTAAAACACTCACGTTATTACAATTATTTTGTATATTTATTGAGCTCCGTTCTTTACACCTTTTTGTTTCCACAGCTGAGAGACATTGTTTTTGCGTATATATATATATATATATATTTATGAAATAAAGACCGTAGGGCCGCGCGTGTACTTCCTCCTGGTTAGTAGGTCTTGACGCTAGGTTAAAGACCGTCGATGCCTGGGAACTCCTAGGAATTGACTATTGCTACACAGAACGAAGTGCGTCAAGAAACGTTGCGGACGGTCATAGGGAATGGCATTTTCGAAGCTGATGGACTTGGAAAAAGCTCAAGCAAGAAGATTCAAGCTGCAGCAACTCAGTCGTACCAAATGTTTCATATTTCAAATATTCGTATTGTTTATGACTATTTCTGCATTTTTGGTAGGTGCAGTGTATTACACAATGTTTCACTTCTTGTCTTCTATCATACCTACTCCTACCCCTGACCTTAAACTCATCCCCACTGACTCTCCTCATTCTTTTCACATCTTACCTGAACACGAGCAGGCTAGACGTGCAGAATTCCGCAATAATTCCTTTATTCAACTCCTTCATCAGCATCAGTTAGTGGTTAACACTACTAATTGTTGGGTATGTGGGTTGATGCCCCATACTACGGATAAGGGAATTCCATATCTAGTGTTACCGTATAGCTCCCAAGGGTCTGCTCGAGCATTTCAAACAATGTTTCGAAGCGCACTGGGTTTCCACCCCATTCGAGAACCACGTTCCCCTTACTCTGGTCCTACCTCGTACCAAAAATCTTTGTCGATAGCAATAGAGGATTTAGATAGCGATATCTATGATCTTTCGCTTATCCCTGGAGAAGAGGTACAAGCCTATAGGATTTTAAGTAGAGGCGAATATAGTGTGTTCACTAATGAAAAACAGCTTAAAGATTCACCTCCGATATGGGTCGTACCCCACATTGGTAATTTTTGTCTAATAGGTCGTGGCCGTAGATCGAAAGCTCGACTTGGAGAGAGTGCTTGCACTGAAAATTATATATTGCCAATGGTCTCGTCCCCTGTGTTCCTGGCTGCCAAGGGTACCTACTTTATCTGTCATGATCGTGCATATGCATGGTTGCCCTCTGACTTTGTGGGCTCATGTTTTATCGCAAACTTGTTGCCTCCGACGTTCACTGTAGACGCAGATTATCACAAGACTAGAGTTGTGAGAGGCGTAATTAACGAAGAGGATACTGCCGGTCAAGAGGCAGGAGACTTTTTCAAGGGTTTCCTCCCGTTTTGGGGACCTATGGTTAATAGTAGGAATCTGAGACAGTTGACTCGAGTGGAAGAAACCACAGCTAATATTACTGCCAGTGCCCTTGGTAATATCACCACAGAACTTCAGGCGGATAGACTTATGACGTTACAAAACCGTATGGTTTTGGATGTGATCTTAGCAGATCGAGGTGGGGTCTGTAAGGTGATCCATTCGGCCTGCTGTATTTTTATTCCTGATAACGCTCCGACTGTCTATCAAGCCATCTCGAGGTTGCATAAAATTTCCGAATCCATACACGTGGATGTAGGGGATTGGACGCTACTTGGATGGTTTTGGGGCCTGATGTCGACTTGGGGTTGGAAAATTCTGACGATCATTGGAGTCGTTGTAGTGTTCCTGTTCACGTGTTGCCTTTGTGTACAGTGCGGTCCTGCCTTATGTGGCCTCTGTGCTACAACGTGTATGAGACAGCCACCTGTTACCAAAGGGTCTCGATTGGACAGAGCTATGCTGCAACAACATCTCGAGGGTCTGATGAATATCGAATATGATTCCGACTAGTGCTTGCCTACATGAGGGCAAAAGGAGCGTCTGAGGTTCCGTGACAATTTTAGGTGATGTTTTCGACTCATATGGTCGAGTCTGGTATCTAAGAACCGTAAATGACGAGTTTAGTAAGTGTGCGCAGTTTCGCTGTGCTAACTTAAACTGGTCGTTAGTTATGTGGGTTATTCACCTGTACCTACGGGTTCCATCTTAGATACGGCATCCATTTTGTCTCTTGCCCTCAAGTAGCCAGCGAACGGACACTGTCCGCTTCGTGACCCTGGGACTCCCACGATATTTGCGGAAGACGCATGTTCTTTGTAAGTTTCTTTATGATGAGGGGGATGATACTGTAAGGCAGATGGCCCCGCTCGAGGCTCATCTTGCCGTGCCAGTTTATTGTCTCAGCCGTGCATCTCATTAGGCACGTCCCTTTGATGCCTGTATCTCGTGTTTCCCGATACCTCCCCTTTTACACCCTTTTCGACTCGCCCACTGTTTCCATCTTCCTCTCCACCTGTTTTAGTTCCTATTTCGATCTGTTTTACTGCCGGTTGGAATTTGCTAATGTTGGGAAGATGGGTTTTTACAGTTGGGAACCACCAAATGTTTCCGCACTCATGTTCCGGACCTTATGTGCTTCAAAGTGACCAAAGCGACCCCTCTGAGGAATAATTATGGGAACCGGTTGTAAACTTTGTGTATCATGATGTCCTATGGGGAAAATCTGTATAAAAGGAGCGATCCACAGAACCAATTTGAAGCAGTCTCCCCAAGTTGCACGTGTTGTACTTGTCGTGACTTCTGTGTTCCCTGCAGTAATAAACCTTGAATCTTTGACGTCGAAGGAAGTGTCCCGTGTCTCTGTAGTTTGTGCGCCGAAACAGGTATCCCATGAAGGTTATAGGTGTTGTTCCCTGGCACCGCTGGTACTGATAAAAGTCCAGTCCTTCAATGGGGTGGTGGTACATTCCTACAGCACCCTTCGGCAATGCAAGAAGTATCACACCGAACATTGGTGTGCGACCTCTTTTATACAGTTTAACAGTAATAAAAAAGTAGGCGTTATACTCTTTCACAGTTTTAGGTACATATAAGGGCATTTTTGGAACACAGCCAACATGTGGGAGGAGTTTAGGACCGTTGGTCAGTTTTGGAGGACATTCCTGAGAGATGACCAGTCAGTATACAAATGCGCATGTGTGTGCTTGACCAGTACTAAAAATAGCCTGTTGCTGGGCAAGGCAAATGGTCATGGATACAGTGAAAGGACAAAAGGGCATGCTGACCACGAGGCAGCATGTTCATACAAAATGGAAGCCACAAAATTCAAAATGGCTCCCGCACGTTTTGGTCAACTTAACAATAAAAGATCGTGTAGCTGAGCTAAATGCTAACTCAGGTGCTGCCAAATTACGACACGCAGAGCTGGGAGAGGATTGGTGGGCACTTTCTAAGTGCTTCTTGGGTCGACCAAACAGTCATGCGCATTTATGATGTTCTCCACCGGGCTGTATTGCACAGTCTGGGTGGAGAACATGCACATCCTCCCAGCCCCTGTCTGAGTGCCGAACTACAGCACTCCTACCAATCACAACGCTGCTGTGATGCTGGTGACAGCAGCGTTGTGATTGGCTAGGGGAGTCAGTGAGCCTTGGTGCTTCTTGTTTTCTGCGCTGTGGAAAGAACGACGTAGGAGAGCAGACACCAGAAGGTAGGGTACATTTTCTTTTTTTCTGCATTCTTTCCTTATTTTTAAATCCCCCTCCAAAGCCCACCACTACTGCCCCGTTGCAGCTGCTACTGCATGACTGGGCTACCTGAGGCAAGTTCTTAGCACGTATGGCAATCTACTTCCTTCTTTTCATCTCTTCTTTTCCAGATACTGCATGCATCAAGCAGCTTGGTTTTTTCCCGTAAAGACCCTTTATAGGAGTGGTCGTATTGTACTAGTTGAAAGTGCACAGCAGTTAACCTACCCTTTGACATGAGATTGACTATCAGCCAGTCACCTGCTTTCTGCCTAAACTGCAGTGGATTTGTTGACAAAAAATTCAGGTTTGGCTGAAAGTCACTTTCATGTCATTGGACAAGTAGACAACAACATAAGGATAATATGGGTAATAATAAGAGAACTAAGAGCGCAGAGGGTATGTTAAACAATAGAAGGAAGCACGACTTAGAGCACATTTGCATATGAGACAATCAGCTATAGCAGGTTTTCAGAGATATAGGCCTGTCTTATGACTGATACTGCCACAAAACCAATGGCCTTTAGGAAGCACAGGCCTGGCGTGTGATAGTCAGAAGCAGTGATTACTATCAATGTGTAGCTTTCCTTTCTAGTCAACTTTCATAACTGCAATGGTAAAACTATTGACATTTGAGAAGGGCCCAAAAGTAGATTTTCCTTTTTTAAAGTCTTCTGTTAGGCCTTGTTTAAAGGCTGAGAAGCAAGGAGAGGGCCTCTGAAGACTACCTGGTTTATTTGTGAAGGAGAACTAGTGTGCCTCGGCGGAAATAGGAATGTTTGTTGACAAAACTAGTTTAATCTGAGGACATCTGATGGTGGGTATGCGCAGGTAATCTGATGGTCTCTGAGATCTGCTTAGGGAAATTTAAAGACTGACTTAGTGTTAGAAGGAGACAGAGTACCTCTGAGGGCCTGCCCAGTTGTGTCTGAAGATGCCCTGGGTGTAAATGATGGCACGCTGGGGGTGTTTGAGGACCAACTGGCAGTGCCAGATGACATAAAAGGGACATCACTGGATGGGATGAGGGTTTCCTTTCTGCTAACTTCTTCTCCGTGATTGAAGACTGAAAGTCTCTGAGAACAAGCTAGTGGTATTTAATGACCAGCTTGAATGTCTAAAGGCTGTCTGAATTTCTTTTAGGGTTTTAAATGGGACTCTCAGGTCTATATGATCTTAATGCAGACTGGAGGACTGCTAGAGGCTTTTTCTGTTGAACTCTGTGTGCTGGCTCGGATTGTCCAAGTGGGGTTTGGGGCCTTCTAACCTCTAGCCAAGAGTGTCTGTGGGCCAGTTCTTTATCTTTTTTGTATTTATTTATATAAGTTTTATATAGCGCTAGCTGGACCCGTAGGTTTCAGAGTGCTTCACTTGATTGTTATAGAATAAAGTAACACATTCATGCAATGAACCTATGAGGCGAGAGTTCAATAGATAATGGTACCCATCGTAGGTGCTAGTAGAGTGACCAACACTAGAGACACAATTCGATATGATCTAAAAGTCAGAGAAGCAAACGAACTGCCGCTTCAGACAGAGAGTGTAGGTCTGATCAAGCGATACTTTACTAAGATCCATAAACTAGGAGTTAAAGTTGTTGTTGTAGAGCAGTAATGTCAGGTTTCTCTTAAAGCTAGGGAAGCAAGTGTTGCATCGAAGGTCACACGGTAGGGAGTTCCATATGCTTAGAGCATTTCTGGAAAAAGAGCGCAACTTGGTTGCTGTCTTTTTCAGAATGGGAGGTAGGAGCATAAGAGCATAGGAGCTCTAGTAGACCCTGCTTTTGACAGCTTGCTCTCTATTTAAAAAAATAAATAAAATTGAAAGTTTTTTTAAAGCCTCTTGCATACAGAGGTTATGGCAAAACATAAGTAGAAGCTAACAAAAACATTTAACACAAAGTATCCCAAAAAGAGGAAGCAGAGAATGAAACAAGGAATATAGAGAAAGGGCTGTCTCGAAGTGTGATAAAGAAGAGAAGAAAGCAAACAAACCAGAGAGAAAGAAGAAGAAAGATTCATCCAATCCGTTCCGTGATTGGGACCCAGATTTTCCGACCCATTTCACGTCTTCTATGTCCATTTAGTCTATACACAGCTGATTCTTTGTTGTATATGGCCAGCAGCCGGGTCCTCCAATTTATGAATGTGGGGGAGTCAGGACTGATCCATTGAGAATTTTTGAAGTCTGAGGGATTTTCTGAGCTTCCAGTTTTGTTGGAGGTGGAGCGCGAGTGCGAGAGCGAGTTGAGCTGCTGCAGCGGAGCTCAGCGGGGGTCAGAGCTTAGAGCTTGGCGGAGAAGCTCGGAGCCCGGAGCCAGTGACGAAACCCGCGCGGCTTTGATCGAGATACCGAAGGGACGGTGCGGTGCGAGCGAGGTGAGCGAGTGGAGTCGGAAGGTGTTGTCTGCGCTCACCGGCATTCACCTCCCGTGACTAGCCTTCGTGTTTGTCCACACCCGCTCAGGCTCCAGCTTCAGGTTACCGCTCGCGACTTTGTGGGTCCTTTGACCGGCCCTCGCTTCTGGACCCTGCCACTTCCCATAGGAGAAACAGGAGGGGAAGCTGGAGGCCCTGTTGAGGAAGGGCGTGGAGGTTGTTACCGGCGCAGGGAACCGAGTTGGAAAGGAGCACTGGCAGCGAAAGCGGAGCTGCCGAGTTTAGACTTCATCGCCAAACCAAGCCACAGGAGCCAGGCGAGCCAGCTCTCAGGGGCCGGGAGCTGACAGCGACGGGGATACGCGACGGGGGACATACAGAGACAAACATCAGAGACCAGAGACTGCAGCAGTGGCAGCGGCAGCCGGCAATCGGCAATTGGCAGCGGCAGCGGTAAAAGACGTGAGTATCCTAAGCCGAAAGCCACAAAAGCCGCGATAAATATTAAAAACATGCATAAACATTTATGATAAAGGCTTTTTGAGGAGCAAATCAGGGGAAGCGAGGCGAGGCGGCGTGAAGCCAGAGGAGATCATCGCCCTTATCGCACAGGCACCATGCTGGAGTATAATGGAGACGCTGACGAGCTAGTACCCCGGTAGTATCACCACAACTCTCCTTAAAACAAGTATACCTGCTTTAGACGCCCAGACCTCTGGTGCTCTGACCCTTTAGCTCCCCAGTTTCCTATGGCCCCTGCCCTTGGGGAGTCATAGGAACCGCTTCAGAATAGATAGCAGGAGTGGAGTGGGAGTGAGAGTAGGCCAGAGTGAATTGTAACATCTTCAGAGGGTCAGAGTGAGCCGCATACATCACATAATATTGCCTACATCAGCAGGAGGCATTTTTTAAATATCCTAAACATCGAGAGATACCTGAGAAAACTGACATTTCAAGCCGGGCACCTGCAGGAGGCATCAGAAAACTCTTTAACCATCTGTACTCTGTAACATTTTATAAATTGGCAGCCCAGGTCAGCACATTAGAAGGCAACCGGATTGATAAAACGAATCAGGAACATGCGGTCAGGAAAAATTCGACAAGTCCCTATACATAAAATCAAATCAAGCGAGTAAACAAAAACAAAACAAAGGAGAATTCCGGTGAGGACCAAAAGAGCCTGATCCCTGTCCCCACGCCAGAACCATTTAAGTTTGGGGAAAACAACTTAAGGCACAGATTCCAGTTCCTAAAAGACCAAATGGCGGCAATTTATGCAACAACGGAAGAAGCACAAAGTTTACAAAGTCCAATAAAACCGATAAATTTAATTACACCGAACAAACTGGAAGGAAAAAGCTAAGGGTGGGCGAAGTTCGCGAAGCAGCGCTACGCGAAGCTACGCAAAGTGCACTTCGCACTACGCGAACTTCACGTAGCACTACGCGAGCTGCGTAGTAGCATGTTCGCACTGTGCAAAATGCATTTTCAATGATTGCACAGTGCGGACAAGCATCTGGCACTGTGCAATGATTGAAAGCGGCATCTTGTACAGTGCGAGCTGTAGTTTTCTGCTGCTCGAGTAGATTTTTACTCGAGCGACAGCTTTCTCAACGCGAACTGGTAGTTTCTCATAGCGAGCGTTCGCGAGCTTGCGCAACCACTCGCAATGAGAAACCTGACCTCCCCGCGTTGATAATCTCGCCGGGATGTCATTTTGCTTGCTCGCTGTCGCGAACAAGCAAAAAATTACCGCTGCACTACGCTACGCTGCACTACGCGTGTTTGCACTGTGCTACATGCAGCTCGCGTAGTGCGAAGTTGCACAAACTTTGCAAACTACGCGAGCGTAGCGTAGTGCTTCACCCAGGGTTAGAAAATGCCAGGTACAGCGGGATTTGTTGACAGAAAAACTACACCAGCCACTACAACAATACAAAAAAAGAAATGATCTGGAAGGCAGCACAGGCACACTGATTCAAAAAAAATGAGCAATCAAAAATCGGTTGTTAAAAACGACAGCACAGGTTTATGCACCCGTTTGCCAACTCATGTCTACACCAGATAAGGCGAACAAAGAAGAAAATGGAGAAAAACTTACTTTAAAAAACGAACAGAAAAATCGGGTGCCAAACAAAATCCAAAGGAAACCTATGAAATATAGACTGGACAAGATCTTTCTCAATTTCTGAGGAAGATGAGCTCTTGAAGGTGTTAGAATTAAACACCCAAAATGAGGAGGATCTGGGGCTAACAGGCAAGCGAAAAACACAGATATATACTCAAAGGATTTAAGTGATAAGGGAAAAAAATTGGAAGCTACCGTAACCCCCATAAAATTTACATCTAGCCCAATCCGATGAAAGGAACATAAAAACGAGAAAAGTGGCCATCCACAAGGGAACACAAAAAAATACTCACCAATCACAATCTATTCTGCCAGCGGTTTCGACTCTACGACAGGGGTTTCGGTGCAACCAAAAAATACACAGTCCGCCCCCTGGAGAGAATCATTACTAAGAAGTTTACAGCAAGCAATTGAAGTCCTAAACTTCCAATCTGACAAACTAGATGTTCAGGTTGATCTAATGAATTTAATCGCAACACATATAGTGGGAATAAATACTAAATTGGACACAATTTCAGCTCACATCTCAAAAGGAATAAATAAGGAAAACCAATTAAAAATAAAATCAATGGATCTAAATTGCAAATGTGGGACGATAATAGTCAAACTGGCTTCACTACCAGAGATATTGTCAGAAATCCTAAGTGTGACACATACAACAAGGACATCCGGAAAAATGTCCACACAAGAAAATAAGGGTGAAGTCTTAAAGATCGAAAAGCAAAATAAAAAGAGTTCAATCATCGAGCTTGAAAACCTCATAAACTTACCTGAAGCAAGTGAAACAAACGAAAAAGGACATTGTGAAAGTAAAGCATTCTCGTCACCAGGCATAATAGAAACTCAAACCAAAAGACAACGTAAACGAGCGCAGAAAGCCAGGAAGAATGCCATCAAAACCAAACATGAAAGTCAGAATTATGCCATATTCGCACAAAAGAGGAATAAAAGTATAATTGATCGGACAGAAGAATCTGACATAACAGAAACTAATAACCAAGAGGCAAACATAAAAGGAAACACGGGGTCGCCGAACAATTCCAGTCATAAGACGTCAACGTTAAATACCCAACGTAAACTAAAAATTGAGACAATGCAGTAATAAAATCAACAAATAAAATAAAAAGTAAAATGGCAGATCCAGTAAATAACCAAAGGGGATCAGAACTCAAACAGCAAAAACCACTTGAAAATGTTCAAATAGAAAAAATCCAAGACGAATCAAAAGCTCAAGATCATACAAATTTGATCGCAGGGGGAAACGATGAAAAACAAGTAAATCAAATTAAAAAAGAAATTAGTGTCAAAAGCCCAAGCAGAACAATTCATAAGTATGAGCACCCAACTAAAAATTACGGTAGGAAATAAAGGAAGGACATGTAATGCATTTTCTGTAAACACACAAAAGGGATATTGAGAGGTCAACCACGAGTCATAGAACAGCGGAGTCAGAAATATGGCACCAAAAAGAAGCAACGACAACATTAGGGTGTAGCTCATTAGAAGTACCAATTGTCGAATGCTCAAGACAAAACAACCTCCGGGATCAAGTAGAGGAAAAAGGTGAATTCAGCCAGAACCAGAAAAAGCAAATGGCTTCAACAGAGATAGGTTGTAAATTAATATTGAGGCCAGAATACCCGACAAATGGCAAAATAGACACGCTGAATCGGGGGAACATACTGCGGCTATTTAGAGAGATTCCCAAATTAAGGGGAATAACATCCAACAACCTCATAGTAATAGAATTTGTTCAAATGAATAAAGAGACAGACTGTGAAATAAGTAGCACTACATGGGCATCAAAAGAGATAACCAAGCTTATCTTCTCCACAAGAGCAGTCTTTGCAGCATGGGGTATAACACTGGCATATCCTATGCCCATAAAGTACCCATACCCACTATTAAATACCGTGGCACCCCAAGTTACAAACATAAAAGGAAAAACATCCTCCATTTTAATAGGAGCAAGAAATAGGACAATCAATCAACAAATAAGTAGGGAACCCACGTTTAACAACACAAAACCCGGATATTTAAACTATCAGCCGGAGGAAGAGCAGGATTGGTCTTGGATACCCCATGTATTGAATTTACATCGATCCCAATGGAAACAACTCAGACTGCAAAAATCAAGAACAAAACAACGAGGAATGCAAGAAAAGTGAGAGAAGAATAAAAATGTGCTCCTGGAATGTCCATGGTTTTAAAGAAATGGAACAAGATCAAGAGACCATTTCGTTCTTGAGTAAATTTGACATAATCCTCCTGCAGGAAACATGGAATATCACCCCAAGACATATTGCCGGATATGAAGAACATCATGTAATGGCGGAAAAGATTGCAAAGTATGGACATCCTATGGGGGGGTCTATCCACATATATAACAAACAAATTTGATTGGAAGACAGAGACAATGTACCCAGGAGTAAATTGGATACAAGCCACAAAACTAGAAAACAAACAGCCCATCACAGGAGTTGGGTGGAAGTTACTGGTTTTAAACATATACATCCACCCTGAGAAGCACACAAAAATCAAAAAACTGTCAGAGCTAATAAACATAATAAAAACATTACAAATAACACATCAACACCACAAGATGCTAATTACAGGTGATTTCAATTGTAATCTGACAAAAGCCAAGGGAAATAAAAGTAAAATCCAAACAACATGGAATGACCTGAAATCCTTGGGACTAGTGACACTAAATGGAAATATGAAGGGAGATCAACCTGCAAAAACCACCTTTTCGTGTGGAAATAAAAACTCTACAATAGACTATACACTAATCAGCAAAGACCTCATACAGCTGGTCGACCACTTCGGCATTTTAACACGACCAGAGAGTGACCATTTCCCACAAGAAACTATACTAAATCTAAACATCAAACAAAAAGCGAGTATAGCGTCACTAGCTAAAATCCCGGAAGTACACAACCTAAGGAAACTCAAATGGAGAGGAACCATAATTAATGAGATAATGGAAACGGTGTATCAGCATGCAGAAAATACAATGTTTCTGGAATCGCATTCCCAGGCAAAAGACTGGGAGAATTTACATACATTGGTGCTAGACAAATTTCCAGCAAATTTAGTAGTGAAACGTGCACATAACCCTAACAAGGAGCCATGGTACACCACCAAGCTAAGAGATAAAAAAAGAAAAATTGCAAAAAAATTAAGACTAAAGGCTGCAACAAACAGAACGGGAAAGGAAATAGACAATAGTGAGATAAAGATAATGAGAAAAGAATATAAGGAAGAATGTAGAAAAGCAAAAAGGCTACACACCGAAAAACTATGGGAAGATCTGCTATGGACAAGTAAACTACCAAACAGCAGTGAATTCAGGGGCATAATCAACAAATTATCAATAGGTACAGGATCCCAGCAGAATATAGGAATAAGTGAAACAACATGGCTACAATATATCGATAGCCTGTGCAATATTCACACGGACCAACACCTGTGCAAAGAATTAAGTAAAGGCACGGTAAAAGGAAAAGAATTGGGAAGTGTAGTAATCACCCACAAAAAAGATGAATGGGAAGAAGGGAAAATCAGTTGGGAACCTGAAGATCTATTCCCATTAACAACAGTGAAACAAACAACCCTTTTGATAAACAAATTGAAAGCCGAGGGCACCACAGGTCCAAACGGGCTACCAAACACCTTATTTAAACAAGACCCTGAATTCTGGGCAAATTATCTCACACCACTTTTCAACCAACTGTTTTGTGACAAAAAGATGCCACGGTACTGGTGCGGTAACCTCTTCCACCCCATTTGTAAAAATGGGAGAAGAATTGAACCCGGGAATTACAGGCTGATAGCCCTCATCGATGTAGAGGCAAAGCTCTTTGCATCTTGCATATTACGTCACCTACAGGAATGGACAAATAAAAACAAAATAATTCCAAAATTCCAAACAGGCTTCAGGGAAGGCATGGGTTGAATCACAAACCTTTCAGTTTTGGCACTGTTAATAGAAACAGCAGAAAAAAACAACGCAGGATTACTGGCATGCTACATCGATCTAAAATCCGCATTCGATAGAGCACCACGAAACCTCCTGTGGAAAAAATTGGAATCATGGGGGCTCCCACAGAAACTAATAGACACCATAACAGCTTTATATAGCGAAACATGGGCTAAAGTGAAGCTTGGAGATGGGAGAAGAATATCATCACAAACATAAGAAATGGTCTAAACAAGGCTGTGTGCTCTCCGCAAGCTTATTCAATTTATATCTAGCAGATTTAAACAGTTACCTGCAACACGTAAACGGTCACCCGCCAAAATTGGCAAATGAGCCAATTCAGTTTCTGCAATACGCAGATGACATCGTGGTAGTAAGCCAAACCCCGATAGGCCTGCAAAGGGTCATAAATAAATTAATCAACTATTTTGACCTACTAGGCCTGTAACTTAACAAAACAAAAACCAAGAAAGTGAGATTGGCGGGACCAATCGAGGAAAATTTAAATGCTATGCTAAGAACACCCAAATTGAGGAGATAACCACATATAAATATTTGGGTATTAAACTGAGTAGAAACATGTCACTGGTGGATCAAAAGAGGGATATTGCAGCCAAAGCCCAATCGCTCACCTTTGCCTACAAACAGCTCCAAAAGAAACTACAATGCCCTTCATACGGACATCTTTTAAAAATAATGGCAGCTCAATTGCTACCAACCTTGTCTTATGGGTTGGAAATATGGCACGGTAAAGAAATTGATATCTTAAATACACTACAGATAAAAGTTTATAGATCAGTTTTTAATCTTTTCAAACGATCCTCCCCAGCGCAAACACGCTTAGAATTTGGCCTACAAAATCAAGACTACCAAAGGAAAGCAACCTTTGCAAAATGGTGCTGGAAACTTAGAGCATCAGAAATTGGATCACTGAATAACCTATGTTGGCTGGAAATTAAGAAACAATATGACCAAAAAGAACCAAACACTTGGGGAGATTACATCCGAATTGCCCTGGAGACATTAAGCATTGAGGAAGTTTGGAACAGCCACTTGGAACGAACACCTTTTAATAAAATCTGTAATATAAATGCAAAGTCACTATCCTTGGTGGAAGACAAAAGGAGATGGGCCAAACGCCGCCATGCATGGATCATAATCAATTCGTACAAAAGATTAAAACCTCAATTTTATCTTGAAGCTCACTTCTGGCTGGCTCTACAAACGAAATTCATGGCATATAGACTGGGTGATCATCATTCAAAAGATCTGATTCCGACTTGGAAAAGTAAACAGCAAGAAAAGTCATGCCACCTATGCGGGTAACATACTGAAAGTTTGTACCACCTAATGTGCACATGCGAGACAGTAAAAGATGAAAGAAGAAAATTGCTGAAATCAGTCTTAAACACCTTAAAAATTCATACCTGCAGACAGGTGGTAACAAGCTGGTTGGGTGCCACTTCGAACATTCTTATATGCCGTGGAGTAAAATTCATGACTCTAGTAGAGACCTTACTCTCGAAAGTTGAATAGACTAAGAGTTGGGACTGGAATAAGAACTTTTCTAGAAACCGTAAATATTTTTAAGAATATGAATTTTTTATTTTTTATCCTGATTGTTTTTTTTTATATGTATACTTTAGGGTTGTGATAACCCAAATAAAGTTAATTTTGACTGACTGACATTGAGAATTGATAACCGCTCTAAAAATGGAGAAACCATCCTCGACTTTGTTCCGCACTGCCACATTTTGCATCTGATCGACCCCCAAGATCACTAAGGTGGGTGTTAGCGTCAATGCTTTACCAGTAATCTGGACAAGAAATGATTCAATATCTTGTAGATATTTGGCAAGTTTGGAGCAAGAGAAAAACATATGTATGTCAGAGTCCACAATTCTTACCAATTGTTGTCTTCGATGACTTGCACAGGAGCAGAAGATGCTAGGTCCCAACTCCCACCTCTGAATTCCTCAGAGTGAGAATAGATCTAACTCTAATTAATTCTAGAGGGGGAAAGGGGAAATGGATAAAATAATAAAGAACAAGAAGAGACTGGTCCTGGACCCTCCGGTTTCCGTCTGGTTCTTCCGTCAGCTTGTCAGTCAGCTTACCAAAGATTCCTAAGGAAACTAAACACATAAAAAATATTATAAGTTCCCTATCCTCTGTGCTATCTGCTCTGACTCTATATTTCTATTCTAATAACCTACCCTGGGTCCTGCAGTAACCTGCCTCTCTTCTAATTGAGCTGACGCAGTTCCTTTGGGTTGTTCAGGAATGAGCATCTGTAAAACATTTAACTGAGTTTAGTCTTATTCCTTGCCTTACTCTAATATTATATTTTGGGTATTTGTCAGTAACCTACCAGCTTATTATTCTGTACACTTTTTAGTATTTTCCATGAGGTTCTCAGTAATTTCAATAGTCTGGTATCTTTTTAATATCTTCCTGCTTTAACCTCAGTTCCTTCCTAGGAGTCTTTTCCTATTTGCTTAGTTGAAGACTAAGGTAAGCTTTAGTTTCTTAAAATAACCTAAACTTGGTAAATAAATTCCTAGTCGTTATTGACTTAAACCTTTTCTCTCTTTCTCCTTTTTCAGGTTCAAAAACAAGTTCTGGAGGCTCGAGTTCAAACTGTACATCAGGTAAATTAATATCGAGTCATTGTATTCAGTCTGTTCCAGTACAGTATTAACAACAAGAATAACTTAGCTTCGTTTTTCCTTTTGTCGTTTCACTAGAATGCTGCTTTCCGGTACTCAGCTGCTGAGGATACACGACGTCTGACAGGAGACTCGAGTCACTTGGAAATGGAAAACGGAAGAGGCGCACTTTCCTTTTCTCACTACGTTACGCCTCTACGCGTCGGGGAAGAACTCAAGGAGAATACTTATCTCAAGATAAATGTCCAAGGAATTGTTTTTCTGTGGAGCTACCATCTACGAACCTAACCGGGTGAATGCCTAGGTGAAGTGCGCAGTTCCACAGGTGAGCGCGCGTCACCTCAATTCTTCGCGGGAAGTCTTAGAACAACTAGACCGCAAACCTAGGCTCCGTGGCGGCCATCTTAGAATTACGCGCCTGCCACAATTGGGTCCAAATCGGGCTCATAGTTGGAGGGCTCTGGGCTTTGTTTCCAAGCTACCATGGATCCTGACAGTACCCCCCACCAAAGTAGGTCCTCCCAATCTTGGCTTGGTAGGGTGCCACTGATGAAAAAGTCTCACCAGCCTTGGGGCATGAACATCTGACTCCAGCTCCCAAGACCGCTCCTCTGGCACATACCCTTTCCAGTCAATTAAATAATACAGTTTTCCTCTCAGCCACTTAGAGTCCAGAATTTCTTTAACCTCACACTCCAATCCAGTCTCCACTTGGATGGGCCTTGGAGGTAATTCTTTTCTTAAATCTGGAACTGCCTTTTTCAATAAGGAAACATGGAACACTGGATGAATTTTTAGTTTAGCTGGTAATTTCAATTTGTAAGTCACTGGATTTATCTGTCCTTCTATTAGATAGGGACCAATAAATCTAGGTTGAAATTTACGATTACCTTTTAACCTAAGGTTCTTTGTATTCAACCAAACTTCACTTCCAATTTCCAACGGGGGGGTTCTTTTCTCTTTTTATCAGCATAAGTTTTATACCTTTCCTTAGCCTGTTCTAGGTTCTGTCATGCAGATTTGTGAACAAGACTTAGATGTGACACTAAATCCTTACCTACTGGGACTGTTAGTTCCGAGTCTTGCACTGTGGAAATGGGGTGCCTACCATAATTCAAATAGAATGGAGAATACCCTGTTGATACATTCTTGGCATTATTATGAGCGAACTCTGCCGTCCATAAATAATCTGTCCATTCTCCATCCTGTTTCAATGAAAATAATCTTAGATACTGGTCCAGTTCCTGGTTCACCCTTTCGGTCTGCCGATCTGTTTCAGGGTGAGAACTGGTAGAATATCGTGTCTCAATTCCTAACCCCTTCATAAAGGCTCTTCAAAAATGGGAAACAAACTGAGGTCCCCGGTCGGATATAATTACCTTTGGAATGCCATGCTATTTAACTATCTGTGTACTAAAATGATTAGCTAACTGCTTAGCTCTTGGGATTCCTTTCAGAGCTACAAAATGAGCCATTTTTGTATATGCATCCACAACCACTAACACTGTGTTCACCCCTTGACAGGACGGCAAGTCAGTTATTAAGTCTAAGGTGATTGTGTGCCAAGGATAAGGAGTATTGGGCAAAGGCTGCAATAACCCCTTGGGAGCTTCCCGTTCTGATTTTCCCTGAGCGCAAATCTCGCAGGTTCTTACATACTGCTCGATATCTTTGTTCATTTGTGGCCACCAGTATTTTCTCTTAATTAAATCCGCCGTCTTAAGCTCTCCTTTGTGTCCAGCTAACAAGTCATCATGGCATTCGTGTAATACTTGTCTTTGCAACTCTTGAGTCGGTAAATATAATGCCTCTCCATTATATGGTAAGCCATTGAGAACCTTCCTTCCAACTTCTTGCAGAGCCCATTCTTGCATTTCTTCTGGATTTAGTGATTGAACAATTTGTTCCTTGAGATTCAAAGTATTTGTGGCCCCAACTATTTTAGAGTCTGGAATTATGGCTTGAGTTTGCATTAGATTCTTGTCTTCTCCAGTTCCCATTCGTGATAGGGCATTTGCCTTTCCATTCTGAGTTCCTGGCCTGTAAGTTATTATGAAATCATAATCCGCAAAGTACAGCGACCAACGAAGTTGTCGGGGAGTCAAGGTTCTGGCTGACTTTAAAAATTTCAAATTGCGGTGATCCGTGAAAACTGTCACTACGTGATGAGCCCCCATAAGGTAATGTCTCCACTCCTTGAAAGCGTCTTTTATCGCCAATAGCTCTTTTTCCATGATTGTGTAGTTTACTTCTGAAGGGGTCAATTTTCTAGACCTATAGGCGACTGGGTGTAGTTGACCTGTTCTCTTATTTCTTTGGGAAAGCACTCCTCCGACCGCCAAATCCGAAGCATCCGTTTCGACATAAAAAGGCTCCGTTGGATCCGCATGAAGAAGTATGGGTGCCGAAGTAAATTCTCTCTTCAAAGCCTTAAAAGCCGACTCAGCTTCTTCTGTCCATTCGAAACGTACTCCCTTCTTTAGTAGTCAAGTGAGTGGTAATATTCTTCGTGAGAATTCACTGATGAACCTCCCATAGAAGTTTGCAAAACCGATGAATGCTTGTACTTCTTTGACACTAGTTGGCGACTTCCATTCAAGTACAGCCTGAATTTTTCTTTTGCCCATATTAATTCCTGTCGGAGAAATTATGAAGCCCAAAAACTCCACTTGAGTGACATCAAAGGCGCATTTTTCTAGTTTTACAAATAGTCTATTCTCACGAAGCTTCTGCAAAATTCTTCGGACCTGTTCTTGATGTTCCTGTGTGTTAGCTGAGTAAATCAAAATGTCATCAATGTACACAATCGCGCATTGATCAATGAATTCACTAAGGACATCGTTGATAAAATGTTGAAAGGCCGCTGGAGCATTGCATAGCCCATAGGGCATGACTTGGTATTCAAATAGTCCAAATCGGGTCCTGAACGCCGTCTTCCACTCGTCACCTTCTCTGATACGAATGAGGTGATAGGCTCCTCTTAAGTCCAACTTCGTATACACTTGCGCCCCTTTCACCTGATCCAACAAGACTGAAATGAGAGGAAGTGGGTATCGATTTTTCTTCGTGATTCTATTGATTGCTCGATAGTCAATACCCATTCTCAACTCTCCTTCTTCCTTCTTGGGCACAAAAAATAGTGGCGAGGATACCGGTGATTGAGATGGACGAATGAATCCATTGGCCAAATATTTGTCAATATAATCCTTAAAATGTTGATGCTCCTTCTCCGTTAAAGCGTAGACACGACTACATGGCAAATTTGAGCCCGGTTCAAGATCTATTTTGCAGTCGTACACACGATGAGGTGGCAATTGTTCGGCTTCTTTCTCACTGAACACATCTTTGAAGTCTTGGTACGCTTCTGGTATTATAAACAGCAAAGCCCCTGCACTATACAGTTACAATTAATACTTGGTGATAATGATATCGAATACAAATAGTGAAAAAATAATTTGAGCACATCAATATGAAATCTTGAAGCATTAGTTTGACATATATCAGTACAGAAACGTTCTTTTCTTGTTGAAGTATTCTTGTTTAATGTTCCTTTGTATAGGCCAACACGTGTTTCATCGCAGGGAACAGACTGCGAATCTTCAGGGCTGGATATGAATATACAAAAATACATATGTGTTCATGTTCTATTATTGAACATATTGCAATAGTGACTTGGTTGTGAAGAACCTTGGTGACAAAAGACATGCCATTGAGTGACTCAGTGTCAATGTGACTCCATATCACTGATTGCGCGAAATTTCGGTGTTTAACGTGTTAACTGAGGAGGAGAATTTATTCTAAGCGAACGATAAACATAAACATCACAGCAAGTGAAGACTGACCGGAAATAAAGTGAAGTAAAAGCAATAGTGAAGAAAGTGATGTGTGTCTGACAGGGCGGAATCCCAAGTGACTGGTGCAATTTATAAAACTAAAACTGAGAACCTCTCACAATTCTAGTAAACATCCTACGACAACGTCTGATAAAAAATACATTCTTTTTAATCATTTCTGTCTTTAGGTGTGTTTACAGTTTCAGTGCACTCCTGCTACATATGCCATCAAGCTGATTTATGTTTAGGGCAGGAAAAAAGTAGTCAACTGAAGTAGGTTTAGAAAAATATGGATAAAAAAATTAAAAAAAATATGTATATATCTTGTGTGAGAAGGTATATCACTCCATCTGCACTGTGCTGGATGGGTGGTTAGAGCGAAAATGGAGTGCCGGTCAGTACGTAGATTCTGGTAGTGAGTCTACAGGGGGAACCTAATTTTTTTCCCATGAAAAACGACAAGGAAGATAAAAAAAGAGAAGTAAAGAGAAAAAACACAAAAAAACACAAAAAAGGGAGAAATCTAGATTCTCCTATGAAAAAGGCATATATTGACTATATGTAGTATCCGTGTAAGAATTATTAGGTACAGATCTCAAATGCTCTTTGCGGAGTATTACATTAAAATGGAAGTAAGTCCTGTGATGATTCCTGAAGAACGACCTTAGCAAGCCAAAATACGAAAAACTGACAAGGTGACAATAGAGTGTAGGTTAGTATAAACATAAGGATAGAACGTCTTACCCTCATATATGAGAGACAGATTGTCGTCAAAATAAAGCACCCGGTATGGGCATTTAATGGAAATCGATATTCAGCGTTCCCAGCAGTATAAGTTCGAGTGAACGAGATTTTGGTGAATCTATAAAGCGAGTTTTAGAAATTATACTTTAATTCGTTTTATTACCAGTCGTATGCTTACAGACCAAGGGCACTCATAGTAGTGAAAGCGACCTACCTAGTATGTTAAGCAGTCACGTAGTTACCGGGAGGAGAATTAGGTAATGGTACCGATTCGTCGGCGGATACACCTGGATCGCCAAATGACAAAAAAGTAAAACCGGACAGAGTTGGATAGGAGTTATTAAAAAAATGACCAAGACATGTAGCGTCTGGTATTTTGTTTTTGCACAAAAGCACCCGGTAGAACGCTCACCTGACTGGTACCGGTCTCCCTCTTGTGGTTCCCGGCACCGTACACCAAGCACGGTCATCTGGCAGGAAATGGGAGCGAAATAAATACCGGTGTTGCGCTTTCCTGAAAATAGGAAGCTAGAACGTCGACTCCCTCCAAGGGTTGGCACTAAAAAGAAGAGTTACATAGACCATCATGTAAAAAAAGAAAAAAGTTATTTCTTTTTTGTGTGTATTGTCTATATTAGTTGCCTCGCGTTAGTTAATGTGTGAAATCCAATTAGGATGAAATGCTCGCGAGTACAAGCAAAACATAAGGTATGCACAGAAATGTAAAGTACCTTACGGGAATTCATGTCGAGTTGTGTGCTTGCTATGTTATGCAATAAAATTGTTGAAATAGAACGAAGAATGCAGCGTGATTTTGGAACAAAAAATACAACACCTATGTTGTTTGTATTTATGTTTTTTGGGAATACTCAGTAGAGCATGTAGAGCAGTATAGCATATATATGTCGAGTACACTGGTACCTATCACACACCCAAAGAAATCGAGACTACAGGTATAGGAGCTCCATGCCAATCGAGTAGTACTTTCTCAATCTTGGTGTGTCTCTACTTATGTGAAAAAAACTACTAAAGCCTGGTTTGTTAGAATGTTGGACCAAAACCTGGTGAAGCAAAAAATGCAAGAAAAAATAAAAACAAGTGAAAGTTTTTTATGATCTTATTCTTTGTTTGTTTTTATTTCTTAGGGATTAAGGGTCCAGTTACCCAGAAAGAATTGTAATTCTGGGTCATAATTTAATCCGTGTTCTATACTTTGAAGACGCATAATCCAAGTTGCTTCTTTGCGTCTAAGGGTTAGTTCCCGGTTGCCGCCTCTTACATGAACTGGCACAGTTTCGATTCCAAAAAAGGACATAGGAATAATGTCTTTTAGTGTTGTGTCAGCTCTTAGCAGACCCCAGTGTTTGGTCATACTGTTTCTGATTGAATGGTGTAGGGCGTTAAATTCCGTGATCATTCTCACAGTAGTCTCTTTCGCCTTATTTGAGACTCTGGTCTTCAATGTGTCAGTTCTTTTGATTTTACTAAGTTTCCTTTTTGCATTTGATAGAATTGTTTTTGGGTAGCCCCGTTTCTCAAATCTTGTTTCCATATCTTGTATTGTGGTGTTGAGTTCTTTGTCATCACTACAATTCCGTCTTGCACGGAGAAATTCGCCAAACGGTATTGATCTGATCTGGTGTAATGGATGAAAGCTATCTGCACGTAGAATAGCATTACAAGAAGTTGGTTTTCTATAAAGTTTGCTTTGTAGCACATTGTTTATGATATAGAATTCCAAATCTAGAAACTCTATGCGGGACTTACTGGATTTCATGGTGAAGTTTAGTTCCCATTTGTTGTGATTAAGGTGATCAAAAAAACTCTGTAGCGATTCATCTGTACCTGTCCAAAGTAAAATGCAGTCGTCTATATATCGACCCCAAAAAAGAATAGAGTCAGTATATGTGCTGCCCCGGGTACCCCAAATATGATCAGCTTCGAAGGCACCCATGAACAGGTTGGCGAAAGACGGTGAAAACTTAGAACCCATGGCTACCCCTCTTTTTTGTTGGTACCACTGTTTGTGAAAGATGAAAAAGTTGTTGTGTAAGATTAGGTTCATCATAGAGATTAGCATTTGTGTGTGTGCCCAAAGAGAAGCTGCTCGATTGTATAACAGTTTGGTGATTGCTTCTATACCAAGTGTTGGATTAATACTGGTGTAGAGTGCGACAACGTCCATGGTGACTAGGGTGGTGTGAGGTTGCCATTCTAGGTCTCCCAGCAGGCTTAGTATATGCTTGGAGTCCTGTATATAAGAGGGCAGATTTCTGACCAGAGGGCCTAGGAACAGATCTACATATTCTTCCAATCTCTCAGTTGGTCCCCCAATTCCCGATACAATTGGTCTACCTGGTGGAAAAGGGAGATCTTTGTGGATTTTTGGAAGGGTGTAAAGCCATGGAAAAGTAGGTTTAAGTACTTTAAGATAGAGGTATTCGTCTTCATTCAGGAGACCATCTTCTTTCCATTTCTGTAGATGGCCATTGATGGTGATAGTCAGTGTAACCATTGGGTTACTGAAAATTTGTACATAACAAGATTGGTCTGCTAACTGATTCAATATTTCATTATTATAGTCATCGATGTTCATTACTACAATGTTACCTCCCTTGTCTGCCTCACGTATAATAATGGTGGGAATCTGGGTCAGAGCAGTGAGGGCGAGACGCTCTCCTTTGGTCAAGTTGTCTTTAAAAGTAAAGGTTTCATTTAGTTTCTTGGTGTTGATTTTATTAAGGTCTTCAAGAACCCGTTTATGAAAATTGTCAATGTTATTGCCACCTGGTAATGTTGGTGTCCATGTAGATTTACCCTTGAGACCGCTTGTAAACCCAAGATCCATGTCAATATTTAATTCATTCAGGAGTTGCCCCATTTCCATAGGGCTATCTTCCCGTTCAGTAATGGACAAAAGTAAATGAACAGCTTGTATGTCTTTTATTGTGTGTACATCATTATTCAAAACATCAGGAATATTCTTAACATTCTTATTGCTGGGTGTTTTACCTGCAAAGTATTTTTTCAGTTTCAAGCTCCGGACAAATTTGAACAGGTCAATTTTAGTTTGGCAGATGTCCCCAGTGGAATAAGGATTAAAGTTAAGGCCCCTTGAAAGAAGATTAGTCATGTCGGGAGTTAGTTGGAAAGAGGAAAGATTGATTACTTGCACTTCTTTGCTCACATCAACTATTTTCTCATTGTTCCTGATCTTAGTTTTTTGCGATAATCTTCGCTGGCCGCCCCTGCTGCCTCTGTGGGTTTTGGATTTTGTGTTATTCTCTGGTGTCGTGCTCTGTATCCCTTCTGGTATTGGTTGTGTGTTGATCACACACACAGACACTTCTGCTGAACATAAGGAATGCGCTAGATTCTCTTTATTTATTCCATTTTTATCTATGAAACAGTTCTCCTTACAATACGTTGAATTCATTTCAATTGTTCTGGCACTCCAATTAATGGTGGGATTGTGCTCGGTGAGCCAGGGAAGTCCTAGGATTAACTGAAACTGGGGAGCATCAATTAAATTAAAATGAATGTCTTCTTTATGCCCTTCTTCTCTGAGTAACTGCATCAGTTCTGTGTGACTAATAATGGGTCCCGACGAGAGATATGTTCCATCTATTGCTCTAACCGGTTCACTTTTAGTCTTGGTAATTGCTCTCAATCCTACTCTTGCTGCAAACTTCAAATCGCAAAAGTTACCAGTGGCTCCAAAATCAACCATCACCGCCACTCCTTCCAAGGTCTTCTGACGGAACTTTATGGCCATGGATAATATCAAATGCGGTGAGGATGACTGCAAGGTGTTTGCCAATCGATGCTCTTGTGGAGTTGTTTCTGAACTTGCATCCTCCTGTACAACTCCTTCTACAGGGGGTGCTGCGAGTATTCCTTCGGCTTAAAGGTACCTTTTTGGTTTCTTTGGACAATTTCGTACAAAATGTCCACTCGAACCACAGTACATACATAAATTGCTGGTTCGTCTTTTTTCTTTTTCTTCCTTGGTGAGTGGACCCCTTATAGTTCCTATCTGCATAGGTTCCGGTACTGAAGATCCTTCCAAATTCCTCCCAGCGTCTGTTTTCACTCGGTCAAATCGGGGTACTACAGTTCTAAACTCACGTTTTCTCTCCCCTCTTCTTTCTCCTTGACGGAAATCCAATTCCAGAACCAGATCTATAAGAGCTGAAATTTCAGTAGGGCGATTCGGTATCTGCGCCAGTCCATCTTTTAGTTCGTCGCGCAGACCCCGATAAAATGTTGCGGTTCTTTTACTCTCTGGCCAGTCTGTTTCCATAATGAGCTTATTGAACTGGGCCAGATAAGCCACCAGATCTCTATTTCCCTGCTTCAATTCCAACAACTCGTTATCCACCGCTTGGGAGATTCGCCTTCGGTCAAATATCCGCAGGAATTCTTTTTTGAATTCATCATAATTCTGTAAAGGAGGATCATCTCGCGATACTATAGGCATTGACCACGCCACTGCATCTCCACTCAAGTATGATAAGATAAAGGCTACTTTAGATTGCGCATCAGGGAAGATAGAAGGGCGGCACATAAAATGCAAAGAGCATTGCGTAATGAATATTTGTGCCTTCTGTGGATCCCCACTGAATCTTTCTGGGGCGGCCAATGGTATTACAGGGGACAAGGAGTGTATAACCTGCGTAGTTCACCTATTAGTGCCTCCAGCTGAAGTGGTGGGATTCTCTCTATCAGTGTTATGTGGTTGTCTTATCCTCTGAGCTAGCTCTGCTGTTTCCTTTCTGGAATTTATTACTTCCTGCCTCAAACTTTGATTTTCTTCCTTTACCCCTACCAACTCTTTCTGTATAGCATTTAAAACCGCCCCCAAGGTCTGCAGATTCACTCCATCAACCATTCTGCTCAGGTGCAAGTTTTATAACGTGGGCACTTCACTCTGTCAGAGTCCACAATTCTTACCAATTGTTGTCTTCGATGACTTGCACAGGAGCAGAAGATGCTAGGTCCCAACTCCCACCTTTGAATTCCTCAGAGTCAGAATAGATCTAACTCTAATTAATTCTAGAGGGGGAAAGGGGAATTGGATAAAATAATAAAGAACAAGAAGAGACTGGTCCTGGACCCTCCTGTTTCCGTCTGGTTCTTCCGTCAGCTTGTCAGTCAGCTTACCGAAGATTCCTAAGGAAACTAAACACATACAAATATTATAAGTTCTCTATCCTCTGTGCTATCTGCTCTGTCTCTATATTTCTATTCTAATAACCTACCCTGGGTCCTGCAGTAACCTGCTTCTCTTCTAATTGAGTGACGCAGTTCCTTTGGGTTGTTCAGGAATCAGCATCTGTGTTGAGTTCCGTCCACTCAGCCCATACACTGCAGGAGCGAAGTATGGTCCAGTCCTCTTCCCAGACCCAACTGCCACTCACAATACAACAAACTATGAGTATGCAGATGGCCCTGAAAAGGGGGTGGAATTTCCCAAGACACCAAGTCTATTTCCACCCCAAAGAAGGGCAATAGAATCACTGCTCCCGCCTCCACGCTTCTGTACCTGCAGGACAAACACACAGTATAAGTAATCACTTAATCCAATGCCCCTCATTCACTGTCTCAATGACCATGTCCCACCACAACACAGTTTCCTCTTACCAGACAGATGTACAGGTTTGGCTTCGTGGAGAGTTGTTGGGCAGCAGAGGAAGCAATCCACTTCTTGGAGCCTAGACCAATATGAACACAAAAATGCAGTGTTCCTATACGTAAGGGTGTCTTTAATGCAGCTGAGAGAGGGAAAAAGCCGTTTATCTGGCATAAAAAACCCCTTTTGCATCGGGATATCTAAATAAATGGGACGAGTCACACAAACAAAAAGAAAGCCGACTCGGCTAGAAGCTCCATCGCGGAATGACCCAAAACGTCATTACACGCGCATAACGATGTGGAGCGACTACACTAAACGCGGAAGAAAAACGAAGAAAACACTTGTTTTCACATCGCGTTTCAGAATGCTCCCAAATTACTCGAAGAGGAGCGTCCACTACTATTTCACTAGCGAGGGAATCGGAGCCCCAATTCCACCCGCTAAAGTACAAAAAACGGGCACTGGAAATAGCGGAAAAAAACCAAGGAGGGAATCCTAACTAAACTAAGGCTGGGACAAAAAAGCAACAAACAAGAAGGGGAAAGGGCAAGGGCAAGGGCAACGAACAAAGTATCTGGGAGAAACCTAATTGGAAAGGGAAATGAAGAATAGAAGCACTCACAAGCCTGTGAGAATACTGCAAGGAAATCAAATCACTGGAACCAGGAACCCACACATTCACAATATCAAGCAATGAAAGGAAGGTAGGACTCGCTTATATTCCATCCTGGCAATCATGTGATAGTCGACCATGGTCAGAGAGAGAGGACTGGAACCCGAATCCTAACAATCTGTAAAACATTTAACTGAGTTTAGTCTTATTCCTTGCCTTACTCTAATATTATATTTTGGGTATTTGTCAGTAACCTACCAGCTTATTATTTTGTACACTTCTTAGTATTTTCCATGAAGTTTTCAGTAATTTCAATAGTCTGGTATCTTTTTAATATCTTCCTGCTTTAACCTCAGGTCCTTCCTAGGAGTCTTTTCCTATTTGCTTAGTTGAAGACTAAGGTAAGCTTTAGTTTCTTAAAATAACCTAAACTTCATAAATAAATTCCTAGTCGTTATTGACTTAAACCTTTTCTCTCTTTCTCCTTATTCAGGTTCAAAAACAAGTTCTGGAGGCTCGAGTTCAAACTGTACATCAGGTAAATTAATATCGAGTCATTGTATTCAGTCTGTTCCAGTAAAGCATTAACAACAGGAATAACTTAGCTTCGTTTTCCTTTTGTCGTTTCACTAGAATGCTGCTTTCCGGTACTCAGCTGCTGAGGATACACGACGTCTGACAGGAGACTCGAGTCACTTGGAAATGGAAAACGGAAGAGGCGCACTTTCCTTTTCTCACTACGTTACGCCTCTACACGCCGGGGAAGAACTCAAGGAGAATTCTTATCTCAAGATACATGTCCAAGGAATTGTTTTTCTGTGGAGCTACCATCTACGAACCTAACCGGGTGAATACCTAGGTGAAGTGCGCAGTTCCACAGGTGAGCGCGCGTCACCTCAATTCTTCCCGGGAAGTCTTAGACTAACTAGACAGCAAACCTAGGCTCCGTGGCGGCCATCTTAGAATTACGCGCCTGCCACAATTGGGTCCAAATCGGGCTCATAGTTGGTTCCTCTCTCCATCTTCGACAACGAGGGAACCCCGAGCCTCAAACTGGTCTGGGCTTTGTTTCCAAGCTACCATGGATCCTGACAATGCATCGTGTCAGCAGCCGGTACCACATCTGCTGCACGAGTTCCCACAGTTACTAGACCATCTCTAGATTTTCTCGGGGGTATAATATAAATATATAAATAAAAAGCTGACAATGAAGCTGCCAAGCCAATACCCTCTTGTCCAAATTTCCTGTCCCACCTATCATTTTGGATAGTTAGGTCGTCGGGCAGGCCAGAGATAAGTGTTTGATATATTAGCCTAATCCGAGATCTTTTCTCTATTATCCCCACCAAAGGAATTTTCACAAACTTATCCACTAATGGTGTTGCATACTTAAGCAGGTAGCTCCTGATTTTAAGAACTTGAAAAAATGCCTGTTAGGTAGCCCATATTTGTCTTGAAGGTCAGAAAAAGAAGAAATTTGGCCCTCGGAGAAGAAATTGCCCAATACATTAATTCCTAAATTACCCCAACTATAAGTGATCGAGTCCTGAAACATTGGAGGTAAAAGACCGTATGACAGCAGGGGGGTATGAGCATTAATATTCGATATGCCGGATTGCCATCAATATTTCTCCAGACAGAATAGACAGATTGAATGACCTTCCTCGAGACGAACGGATCCCTCGACCACTCGCAGTCCGGCTTCCGAGCCAACCACAGCACCGAGACCGCCCTCATCGCAGCCACAGATGACATCAGATCCCTGCTCGACAACGGGGAAACAGTGGCCCTCATCCTCCTAGACTTCTCCGCAGCGTTCGACACGGTCTGCCACGCACCCTAGTGCAGCGCCTCAACAACATCGGAATCTAAGAGAAGGCCCTGGAATGGATCATCTCGTTCCTCACCGGAAGAACCCAGAGGGTCCGCCTCCCCCCGTTCAGATCCGAGGCCACCGAAGTCATCTGCGGCGTACCACAAGGATCATCCCTCAGCCCCACCCTCTTCAATGTCTACATGAGCCCCCTCGCAGCCATCGCACCCCAACACAACCTCAACATCATCTCCTACACCGACGACACCCAGCTGATCCTCTCCCTCACAAACGACCCTGCCACCACCAGAACCAGCCTACACGAAGGGATGAAAGACTTCGCCGAGTGGATGAAGAACAGCCCCCTGAAACTGAACTTAGACAAGACGGAAGTCCTCATCCTGGGATCATCTCCCTCCGCCTGGGACGACTCCTGGTAGCCCCCTGCCCTGGGCACCGCTCCCAAGCCAACGGACCATGCACGTAACCTGGGCTTCATCCTGGACTCCTCCCTCTCGATGACCAGACAAGTCAACGCCGTCTCGTCGTCGTGCTTCAACACCCTGCGTATGCTCCGAAAGATCTTCCAGTGGATCCCCACCGAAACCAGGAAGACGGTCACCCAGGCACTCGTCACCAGCCGACTGGACTACGGAAACACCCTCTACGCCAGAACCACAGCCAAACTTCAGAAAAGACTCCAACGCATCCAGAACGCCTCCGCACGACTCATCCTGGACATCCCCCGACACAGCCACATCTCCGGACACCTGAGAGACCTGCACTGGCTCCCCATCAGCAAGAGGATCACGTTCAGACTCCTCACCCATGCACACAAGGCTCTCCATGACCTGGGCCCCAGGTACCTCAACAACCGCCTGACCTTCTACACTCCCACCCACCAGCTACGATCCACCAGCCTCGCCCTCGCTGCCGTTCCACGTATCCGCAGAGCCACCACCGGAGGAAGATCCTTCTCCTACCTGGCAGCCAAGACATGAAACTCCCTCCCCATCCACCTCCGACTGACCCAGGACCACCTTTCCTTCAGGAAGCAACTCAAGACCTGGCTCTTCGAGCAGTAGCAGACCCCCCCCCCCCCAGCGCCTTGAGACCCCTCCGGGTAAGTAGCGCGCTATAAAAATGCTATGATTGATTGATAAATTACATTTTCTTATCATAACTTGGTTCTACATTTCTGACTAGACAAATGCGAGCGTCTTCCCCAAGTAGAGTCTCAAAGATTGTGGGTCTGGCAAATTCTGGCACCACTGCCTTTCCCCCGACAATAATAATCCCATTTGCTGTAACAATGCGGCCCAATGATATAGCAATAAGGAAAGTAGACCCCAGCCGCCCCTTGATCTAAGGAGTATTAGCCATTTAGATGCCCTTCTGGATTTTAGATAGCCCCACAAAAATCTTGTTCAAACCCTCTCTGACCTAGAAATACAGTGCACTGGGAATTTGATGGGGATGGTCCTAAATAGATCTAAAAATGTAGGAAATATAGACATTTTTATGACATTAGAGCGACCATGGAGTGAGAGATGCAAATGGTCTAATCTCTCCAGAGTCTGATTCACATTTTTAATCATTAGTAACATATTGATTTCTGGTATCTGCTCTACAGATGGTGTGCTCTTCACCCCCAAATAGGTTGCTACTGGGGCTATTGGAAACCCTTCCGGTTTTGAGTAATCTGAATGTATGACTTGGGTTTTGTCGAGATTAAGCCTGTAACCCGAGACTGCACCAAATTGCTTGGCTAAATCATAAACTGCTGGGAGAGCAGAGCAGATATCCTTTGTGAAGATGGAGACATCGTCAGCATAGGCTAGTGTTTTATAAGCCACACCATTGACAGTAGCAGCCTGAATCCGTTGACCGTTGTCCAATTTACTTGAAAAGAGTCAATATAAATTGAGTATAGAAGCGGAGAACAGGGGCACCCTTGACGGGTTCCTCTGCTGATAGAGAGGGAGCACGACTCTTGACCAGAGATACGAACAGAGTCCTCTGGGGAGATATATAAGGCTTGGATGGCTGTGATGAACTCCTGTGGGAATCCCTTAGTTTTTAACGACAGCCATAGAAAGCCCCAGGAGACCCTGTCGAACGCCTTTTCGACGTCCAACAGGATCATTGCCAAAGGTTGTTTGCAGACCTGGGCCCAATCAAATAATGCTATTGCCCCCCTGAAATGGTTTGATGTGTCACGGCCAGGTATAAATCCATGTTGGCGGGTGAAAACCAGGGTGGCAATGACCTTTCCTAGCCTGAGTGCAATGATTTTAGCATAAATGTTGCTATCAGCACTGATTAGGGAGATCGGGCGATAGGAAGAAGGACTGAGCTCTGGTTTGTCTTTTTTTCTAAAGGTTATGATAGTAGTCTTGTGCCATGAGTCAGGGGTCCGGCCATTCTGAGCGAGCAAGAACAGGGATTCAAGCTCTCCAAATAGAGTGTGCCTGAATGTTCGATAGAATTCGAGAGGCAGTGAGTCAGGACCAGCAGCCTTCCCCGCTGCCAGTGAGGTTATCACTAGTTCCATCTCCTCCCTGGTTATCGGGGAGGAGAGCACAACCCTCTGCTCAGATGTGACCTTGGAAGTTATATATTCGCCCAGAAATTCCTCACCCGGTATATTTTCATCGCCCTTATCTGGAGAGTAAAGCATCTTATTGAACACTTGAAATACCTCCAGCACCTTGCCCGGTCGTTCCTGAATCTGGCCCTTTTTTTCTTTGATTCGGCATATCCAATTTGAAACACCCTTATGCTGTAGTCTTTTAGCCAGCAATCTGCCTGTATTTTCGCCATACTCATAGATGTCAGTTTTAAATTGAGTAAACTTAGTAGCAAGTTCCTCCCCGAAGTATTGGTGTATTCTATTTCTGCCAATTTCTGCCAATTGCTATCTGACGTTGACATTCCTTGCTTTTATCCTGATATGCAATAACTCGCATGAGCTCTTCCTCTACTTCTCGAATCTGGTTAACCAAACTAATAACCCTTTCTTTGATCACCTTCTGATGATGAAGGGAGAAACTGAGAGTCTCCTCCCTCACGGCTGCCTTGAACGTGTCCCAGACAATTAACTAGGAGGCTGTACCCTTGTTCCTCCGGAAAAAATCTGTAATCCAATTTGTCATGTAACTACAGTACTCTTGGTCTAACAGTAGTTTTTGCTCAAATGTCCAGGTTACCACAACTTGTTTTGGGCCACTGGTTGGAATTTGCATAATTAACGGATTAACGGATTACTCTGAGATGTATCTCGCAGCTAGTCCCTTGAAGAATCGGGTCTGAGACAAAAAATTATCTAAACGCACAAATGTGCTATGGGGAGCAGAAAAAAAAGTATAGCCAAGTTCAGTCGGTCGCAGTCTTTGCCAAACATCTACCAAGGCATGTTTGTGGCAAAGCCAATGAATAGCTTTGAATGTCTTGCCCTTCCTCCCGAAGTATGGGGTATTACTATATAAGTCAAAGTTAGCATTCAAATGGATATTAAAATCCCCGTATAGAACTTAGGGAGAGGGCCACAAATCAAGTTCAAAACCCAGGAAATTTAGAATAGAAGGGTCATCGAGGTTGGAGCCATACAGAGAGCAGAGAGTGTATGGCGACCCCCTGATTAATAAGTCAGCGATTACCCAATGACCTAAATTGTCCACCTTCACTTGCTTAGTGATACAAGTGCCTTGCCTGGCCATTATAGCTACACCCCTAGTAGTTGTAGCTTGTCAGGAACATGCAATCAGATCGAGACCGACTTCTTTTACCCAGGCACGGTTGTTCCAAGAGACGTGAGTCTCCTGCAGGCATAATACGTCTATGTCAAAATGCCTAATAAGTTTAGCTAAAATGCACCTCTTCCTTCTATCATTTAACCCACAGCAGTTTTAAAGAACAAATTTGAGAGAAGTTATTCCTACCCATCATCATTTACTACTGTCCAGACCAGCCCAGTGAACCCAAAGTGCATCAGCTTGGTGTCTCTGATCAGGATATCGCCTAGAATGAGATTAACCAAGCAAGGCTTTAAGAGAATTTTGTATTGTTTGCCATAACTCCTTTTAAGAAAAAAGCAGTTTATACCCCCACCACCAAACACCCTTGCACCCCCTGACCCTCCCCCTACCCTTTTAACCTTACCCCCGTACCCTCCCCTCCCAAGCACCCTCATCAGAGGCATGGGGACCAACGGTCCCTGGTGATGCTGAGCTGGGAACAACACTCTCTCACCACTGCACACTAAATGTAGTCAGAAGATGTATACAAGAACAATGAAGAGCAACTAAGTGGAAAAAAACAGAAGAGAAGGAGACCCTCAACCAAGAAAGACCGGGAAAGCCCAGGTCTAACAAAGAGCGGAGAGGGAACGGGAAGCCCTCTGGACCAAGGTAAATTACAAAGTTAATTAAAACAAAAAGTCAATCAGATCCCAGATTATAGACAAAGTGCTGTCCACTAACAGCTCTAAAATTTAAATCAGGGATTTTGCCCTGTTTTCATTGAGAGTAGATACTCTTTAGCCTGAACCTCTGACTGGAAAAAGTGAGTTTGCCCTTTAAAGATCACTTTTAATTTGGCCGAGTTCAGGAGAAAAATCTGAGCACCCTTCTCCTGGAATTCGGGCATCAATTGTCGAAGGTGCCAATGCTGTTCAACTGTCTTCTGAAAGAAATCAGGGCACATGAAGAAGTTGCAGCCTTTCCCGGCTCTTTTGCGGTTGGGCCTGGCCAGATCATACAGGGATTCCCGGGCCAAAAAGTTGTTGAGGGAGATCAAGATGGCACGAGGGGATTGTCAGACTGCTCCCCTGAGCTACGTTGGTTAAATGGTAAGCGATGCGCCCTTTGAATTTGGGTTTTCCAATCCCATTGAGGGAGATCTGCGAATTTGCGGATGTTGGAGCCTTCTTGGCCCTCAGGAATACCCATAATTCTTAAATTATTGCACCTAGCCTGATTTTCCAGGTCAGTTAATTTAAACAGAGTGTCATCTCTAATCGATTGTGTAGATTCTATCTTAGATTTATGGGTGGCCAGTTCATCTTCGAGTTGGGAGATCCTGGTTTCTGCTTTTCCTGTTCTAGAGGAAAATTCTGAGCATGTATTAGCTATACGACGGATATAATTTTGAAGTTTCCTACAAGACCCTTGTGTGTGTGATTTCTTCAGGGCAGGTGAGAGCTATAGCCATTGTAACAGGTATTGCTCCCTCCATAGTGTTGTTTTTGTCTCCCAAGTCTGGTGAATAAGAATAGTCCCAAGACTTAGCCCCTGTGGCCTCCTCAGTCTGGGTAGGACAAGCAGTAATTGTTCTTGTTTTTTTGACAGTGTCTGAGTTCATCTGAGAGTGATCAGCTTCACCCTCCCAATGGAAGCTACTGGTGTCGCTTCCGTCACCAGTCATCTTCTGAGGAATTAGATACATCAGATAGAGAAAAAAAATTATCAGCTGCGCCATCCTCCCTATTAGAATCAATACCTTCCATCTGAGTATTTAAGGTTACTGTTTTAGATGTATCCGTGATCTCTGACTCTTGCGTTCCAGCTAAGGGAACTGCATTAACCAGAATGCATTTTGTTTGCTGGGTGGAAATTAGGTCGGTTTCTGGTCTTTCTGGGTAGTCAGTCAAAGTCCTGCCAGAGTCTTCACCTAATACTGCACGATAAGACACCGATGACTCTGCATCCTGGAGTGTCAGTTCGTCCCCCGGCAGAAGCGCAAGTAAAGAGGAGGACTCCCCACTGACATGAGCAGCCGACACCTCTGCAGAGCCATCCGGAGTGAGAGCTGGCAGGTTTAGTGATGCCGATCCTCTGGTCCCCACGGGAGCATTAAGCGGCGGCTTGGCTTTCTCTGACTGCAATTTGAACAACGCTGGGACAGTCTGTTTCCCCCAGCCAGCGGTGTGAATTTTGCCGTTGGACTTTAACACGGAGGTAGGCGCTGCTTTGAAGTTGCCAACCTCCCTGCCCTCGGCGCTAATATCGGCTGCAGGAGTTTTCGCCAGGTTGCTTGGGGGAGACGATGAACCGCGGCCTCTGCCACTTTTGTTGGATACCTTTGGCGTCATGGTAGCAGGCAACGGCGTCCGTACCGCAGACAGTACAGCTGGCGAGAATGCGACAGATGCAAGACCACACCAGATCTGGCTCCGAGATGCAAAAAGCAGGGGAGCGGGATGCTCCACGTCCAGAGCTGAGAACGCCAAATCATTCAGGGGACTGGCCAAGACAACGTTGTTAAGCACCCGGTTCTTTCAGTTCAGGCAGCGAAGTTCTTCATTGCAGGATAGGCAGGTCAGTGGTGGAGAGTGAGCAAGCAGCTCATTCAGATCCGTGCGGCCGCCATCTTGCCTCGAAGACTTTCCTTGCCTCAAAGACTTTCGCTTGTAGTTTGGTGAATGAGAGTGAAGGGCTTTGTGAATGATACAAGCAGTCTTGAAGCTGCATCTTCCTTCAATGGGAATCTAGTTGAGGCTCTTGAGTCTCGGAGTGATGTGTTCAAACTGTTTAACGTCTGCGATGAGCCGGGCTGCCATGTTAAGAACTAATCTCAGGGGGGCGAGGTGAGTTTTCGGCGTCCCAGTGAGAATGGCAATAACATAGTCTAGGGTAGAGAGGACCAAAGATTGCACCACATTCTTGAAATCATCAGTGGAAATAAATGGTTTAAGTTTCTTGAGGTTTTTGAGTGTGTACAGCTCTCCTATTGCTGTATTCTTGATGTTCCCTTTCATTGACATGTTGTTGTCCAGGAAAAAGCCAAGGGATTTTGCAAAATTGAATATAGTAAGAGAGCAATTTAAAGCATTTAGGTCGCTGAGCCATTCTTGTATTGGAAGGTGGTTACTTTTGGGAGAGGAAAGAATTAACTCTGTTTTGATGGGGTTTAGGTTTAAGTGATTATGATTCAGAAAAGGGGGTGGTGATGAACAGAGTGTCTGAATTAAGCAGACCACTCTTACCCAGTCCAAAGATCAGGGCTTGATCCATCACCGTTATTTAGCTCACTGCTCCACCCCAGCTCAGAACCTGGCTATATGCAAATTAGTCTGTCCCTGGCCCAGTGCATCATGGGAACCGGGCAGACCAAACTACCAAGCCAATTCTTCACCAGAAAGGAGACAAGCTTCCGGGGACCGGTTTCTGGCATTTCAGCCTCGTCGGCCCGGCTTGCTTGAATCCTGATGGAGCAGTGAGCAAGGGACTCATATCTGAGTATACCCTGCCACACCTATAGTGGCCAAAAACGATTCAGAAAAGGGGGTGGTGATGAACAGAGTGTCTGAATTGAGCAGACCACTCTTACCCAGTCCAAAGATCAGGGCTTGATCCATCACCGTTATTTAGCTTACTGCCCCATCCCAGCTCAGAACCTGGCTATATGCAAATTAGTCTGTCCCTGGCCCAGTGCATCATGGGAACAGGGCAGACCAAACTACCAAGCCAATTCTTCACCAGAAAGGAGACAAGCTTCCGGGGACCGGTTTCTGGCATTTCAGCCTCGTCGGCCCGGCTTGCTTGAATCCTGATGGAGCAGTGAGCAAGGGACTCATGTCTGAGTATACCCTGCCACACCTATAGTGGCCAAAAACGATTCAGAAAAGGGGGTGGTGATGAACAGAGTGTCTGAATTAAGCAGACCACTCTTACCCAGTCCAAAGATCAGGGCTTGATCCATCACCGTTATTTAGCTCACTGCCCCATCCCAGCTCAGAACCTGGCTATATGCAAATTAGTCTGTCCCTGGCCCAGTGCATCATGGGAACAGGGCAGACCAAACTACCAAGCCAATTCTTCACCAGAAAGGAGACAAGCTTCCGGGGACCGGTTTCTGGCATTTCAGCCTCGTCGGCCCGGCTTGCTTGAATCCTGATGGAGCAGTGAGCAAGGGACTCATGTCTGAGTATACCCTGCCACACCTATAGTGGCCAAAACCGATTCAGAAAAGGGGGTGGTGATGAACAGAGTGTCTGAATTAAGCAGACCACTCTTACCCAGTCCAAAGATCAGGGCTTGATCCATCACCGTTATTTAGCTCACTGCCCCATCCCAGCTCAGAACCTGGCTATATGCAAATTAGTCTGTCCCTGGCCCAGTGCATCATGGGAACAGGGCAGACCAAACTACCATGCCAATTCTTCACCAGAAAGGAGACAAGCTTCCGGGGACCGGTTTCTGGCATTTCAGCCTCGTCGGCCCGGCTTGCTTGAATCCTGATGGAGCAGTGAGCAAGGGACTCATGTCTGAGTATACCCTGCCACACCTATAGTGGCCAAAAACGATTCAGAAAAGGGGGTGGTGATGAACAGAGTGTGAATTAAGCAGACCACTCTTACCCAGTCCAAAGATCAGGGCTTGATCCATCACCGTTATTTAGCTCACTGCCCCATCCCAGCTCAGAACCTGGCTATATGCAAATTAGTCTGTCCCTGGCCCAGTGCATCATGGGAACAGGGCAGACCAAACTACCAAGCCAATTCTTCACCAGAAAGGAGACAAGCTTCCGGGGACCGGTTTCTGGCATTTCAGCCTCGTCGGCCCGGCTTGCTTGATTCCTGATGGAGCAGTGAGCAAGGGACTCATGTCTGAGTATACCCTGCCACACCTATAGTGGCCAAAAACGATTCAGAAAAGGGGGTGGTGATGAACAGAGTGTCTGAATTAAGCAGACCACTCTTACCCAGTCCAAAGATCAGGGCTTGATCCATCACCGTTATTTAGCTTACTGCCCCATCCCAGCTCAGAACCTGGCTATATGCAAATTAGTCTGTCCCTGGCCCAGTGCATCATGGGAACAGGGCAGACCAAACTACCAAGCCAATTCTTCACCAGAAGGGAGACAAGCTTCCGGGGACCGGTTTCTGGCATTTCAGCCTCGTCGGCCCGGCTTGCTTGAATCCTGATGGAGCAGTGAGCAAGGGACTCATGTCTGAGTATACCCTGCCACACCTATAGTGGCCAAAAACGATTCAGAAAAGGGGGTGGTGATGAACAGAGTGTCTGAATTAAGCAGACCACTCTTACCCAGTCCAAAGATCAGGGCTTGATCCATCACCGTTATTTAGCTCACTGCCCCATCCCAGCTCAGAACCTGGCTATATGCAAATTAGTCTGTCCCTGGCCCAGTGCATCATGGGAACAGGGCAGACCAAACTAACAAGCCAATTCTTCACCAGAAAGGAGACAAGCTTCCGGGGACCGGTTTCTGGCATTTCAGCCTCGTCGGCCCGGCTTGCTTGAATCCTGATGGAGCAGTGAGCAAGGGACTCATGTCTGAGTATACCCTGCCACACCTATAGTGGCCAAAACCGATTCAGAAAAGGGGGTGGTGATGAACAGAGTGTCTGAATTAAGCAGACCACTCTTACCCAGTCCAAAGATCAGGGCTTGATCCATCACCGTTATTTAGCTCACTGCCCCATCCCAGCTCAGAACCTGGCTATATGCAAATTAGTCTGTCCCTGGCCCAGTGCATCATGGGAACAGGGCAGACCAAACTACCAAGCCAATTCTTCACCAGAAAGGAGACAAGCTTCCGGGGACCGGTTTCTGGCATTTCAGCCTCGTCGGCCCGGCTTGCTTGAATCCTGATGGAGCAGTGAGCAAGGGACTCATGTCTGAGTATACCCTGCCACACCTATAGTGGCCAAAAACGATTCAGAAAAGGGGGTGGTGATGAACAGAGTGTCTGAATTAAGCAGACCACTCTTACCCAGTCCAAAGATCAGGGCTTGATCCATCACCGTTATTTAGCTCACTGCCCCATCCCAGCTCAGAACCTGGCTATATGCAAATTAGTCTGTCCCTGGCCCAGTGCATCATGGGAACAGGGCAGACCAAACTACCAAGCCAATTCTTCACCAGAAAGGAGACAAGCTTCCGGGGACCGGTTTCTGGCATTTCAGCCTCGTCGGCCCGGCTTGCTTGAATCCTGATGGAGCAGTGAGCAAGGGACTCATGTCTGAGTATACCCTGCCACACCTATAGTGGCCAAAAACGATTCAGAAAAGGGGGTGGTGATGAACAGTGTCTAAATTAAGCAGACCACTCTTACCCAGTCCAAAGATCAGGGCTTGATCCATCACCGTTATTTAGCTCACTGCCCCATCCCAGCTCAGAACCTGGCTATATGCAAATTAGTCTGTCCCTGGCCCAGTGCATCATGGGAACAGGGCAGACCAAACTACCAAGCCAATTCTTCACCAGAAAGGAGACAAGCTTCCGGGGACCGGTTTCTGGCATTTCAGCCTCGTCGGCCCGGCTTGCTTGATTCCTGAAGGAGCAGTGAGCAAGGGACTCATGTCTGAGTATACCCTGCCACACCTATAGTGGCCAAAAACGATTCAGAAAAGGGGGTGGTGATGAACAGAGTGTCTGAATTAAGCAGACCACTCTTACCCAGTCCAAAGATCAGGGCTTGATCCATCACCGTTATTTAGCTTACTGCCCCATCCCAGCTCAGAACCTGGCTATATGCAAATTAGTCTGTCCCTGGCCCAGTGCATCATGGGAACAGGGCAGACCAAACTACCAAGCCAATTCTTCACCAGAAAGGAGACAAGCTTCCGGGGACCGGTTTCTGGCATTTCAGCCTCGTCGGCCCGGCTTGCTTGAATCCTGATGGAGCAGTGAGCAAGGGACTCATGTCTGAGTATACCCTGCCACACCTATAGTGGCCAAAAACGATTCAGAAAAGGGGGTGGTGATGAACAGAGTGTCTGAATTAAGCAGACCACTCTTACCCAGTCCAAAGATCAGGGCTTGATCCATCACCGTTATTTAGCTCACTGCCCCATCCCAGCTCAGAACCTGGCTATATGCAAATTAGTCTGTCCCTGGCCCAGTGCATCATGGGAACAGGGCAGACCAAACTACCAAGCCAATTCTTCACCAGAAAGGAGACAAGCTTCCGGGGACCGGTTTCTGGCATTTCAGCCTCGTCGGCCCGGCTTGCTTGAATCCTGATGGAGCAGTGAGCAAGGGACTCATGTCTGAGTATACCCTGCCACACCTATAGTGGCCAAAAACGATTCAGAAAAGGGGGTGGTGATGAACAGAGTGTCTGAATTAAGCAGACCACTCTTACCCAGTCCAAAGATCAGGGCTTGATCCATCACCGTTATTTAGCTCACTGCCCCATCCCAGCTCAGAACCTGGCTATATGCAAATTAGTCTGTCCCTGGCCCAGTGCATCATGGGAACAGGGCAGACCAAACTACCAAGCCAATTCTTCACCAGAAAGGAGACAAGCTTCCGGGGACCGGTTTCTGGCATTTCAGCCTCGTCGGCCCGGCTTGCTTGAATCCTGATGGAGCAGTGAGCAAGGGACTCATGTCTGAGTATACCCTGCCACACCTATAGTGGCCAAAAACGATTCAGAAAAGGGGGTGGTGATGAACAGAGTGTCTGAATTAAGCAGACCACTCTTACCCAGTCCAAAGATCAGGGCTTGATCCATCACCGTTATTTAGCTCACTGCCCCATCCCAGCTCAGAACCTGGCTATATGCAAATTAGTCTGTCCCTGGCCCAGTGCATCATGGGAACAGGGCAGACCAAACTACCAAGCCAATTCTTCACCAGAAAGGAGACAAGCTTCCGGGGACCGGTTTCTGGCATTTCAGCCTCGTCGGTCCGGCTTGCTTGAATCCTGATGGAGCAGTGAGCAAGGGACTCATGTCTGAGTATACCCTGCCACACCTATAGTGGCCAAAAACGATTCAGAAAAGGGGGTGGTGATGAACAGAGTGTCTGAATTAAGCAGACCACTCTTTCCCAGTCCAAAGATCAGGGCTTGATCCATCACCGTTATTTAGCTCACTGCCCCATCCCAGCTCAGAACCTGGCTATATGCAAATTAGTCTGTCCCTGGCCCAGTGCATCATGGGAACAGGGCAGACCAAACTACCAAGCCAATTCTTCACCAGAAAGGAGACAAGCTTCCGGGGACCGGTTTCTGGCATTTCAGCCTCGTCGGCCCGGCTTGCTTGAATCCTGATGGAGCAGTGAGCAAGGGACTCATGTCTGAGTATACCCTGCCACACCTATAGTGGCCAAAAACGATTCAGAAAAGGGGGTGGTGATGAACAGAGTGTCTGAATTAAGCAGACCACTCTTACCCAGTCCAAAGATCAGGGCTTGATCCATCACCGTTATTTAGCTCACTGCCCCATCCCAGCTCAGAACCTGGCTATATGCAAATTAGTCTGTCCCTGGCCCAGTGCATCATGGGAACAGGGCAGACCAAACTACCAAGCCAATTCTTCACCAGAAAGGAGACAAGCTTCCGGGGACCGGTTTCTGGCATTTCAGCCTCGTCGGCCCGGCTTGCTTGAATCCTGATGGAGCAGTGAGCAAGGGACTCATGTCTGAGTATACCCTGCCACACCTATAGTGGCCAAAAACGATTCAGAAAAGGGGGTGGTGATGAACAGAGTGTCTGAATTAAGCAGACCACTCTTACCCAGTCCAAAGATCAGGGCTTGATCCATCACCGTTATTTAGCTCACTGCCCCATCCCAGCTCAGAACCTGGCTATATGCAAATTAGTCTGTCCCTGGCCCAGTGCATCATGGGAACAGGGCAGACCAAACTACCAAGCCAATTCTTCACCAGAAAGGAGACAAGCTTCCGGGGACCGGTTTCTGGCATTTCAGCCTCGTCGGCCCGGCTTGCTTGAATCCTGATGGAGCAGTGAGCAAGGGACTCATGTCTGAGTATACCCTGCCACACCTATAGTGGCCAAAAACGATTCAGAAAAGGGGGTGGTGATGAACAGTGTCTGAATTAAGCAGACCACTCTTACCCAGTCCAAAGATCAGGGCTTGATCCATCACCGTTATTTAGCTCACTGCCCCATCCCAGCTCAGAACCTGGCTATATGCAAATTAGTCTGTCCCTGGCCCAGTGCATCATGGGAACAGGGCAGACCAAACTACCAAGCCAATTCTTCACCAGAAAGGAGACAAGCTTCCGGGGACCGGTTTCTGGCATTTCAGCCTCGTCGGCCCGGCTTGCTTGATTCCTGATGGAGCAGTGAGCAAGGGACTCATGTCTGAGTATACCCTGCCACACCTATAGTGGCCAAAAACGATTCAGAAAAGGGGGTGGTGATGAACAGAGTGTCTGAATTAAGCAGACCACTCTTACCCAGTCCAAAGATCAGGGCTTGATCCATCACCGTTATTTAGCTTACTGCCCCATCCCAGCTCAGAACCTGGCTATATGCAAATTAGTCTGTCCCTGGCCCAGTGCATCATGGGAACAGGGCAGACCAAACTACCAAGCCAATTCTTCACCAGAAAGGAGACAAGCTTCCGGGGACCGGTTTCTGGCATTTCAGCCTCGTCGGCCCGGCTTGCTTGAATCCTGATGGAGCAGTGAGCAAGGGACTCATGTCTGAGTATACCCTGCCACACCTATAGTGGCCAAAAACGATTCAGAAAAGGGGGTGGTGATGAACAGAGTGTCTGAATTAAGCAGACCACTCTTACCCAGTCCAAAGATCAGGGCTTGATCCATCACCGTTATTTAGCTCACTGCCCCATCCCAGCTCAGAACCTGGCTATATGCAAATTAGTCTGTCCCTGGCCCAGTGCATCATGGGAACAGGGCAGACCAAACTACCAAGCCAATTCTTCACCAGAAAGGAGACAAGCTTCCGGGGACCGGTTTCTGGCATTTCAGCCTCGTCGGCCCGGCTTGCTTGAATCCTGATGGAGCAGTGAGCAAGGGACTCATGTCTGAGTATACCCTGCCACACCTATAGTGGCCAAAAACGATTCAGAAAAGGGGGTGGTGATGAACAGAGTGTCTGAATTAAGCAGACCACTCTTACCCAGTCCAAAGATCAGGGCTTGATCCATCACCGTTATTTAGCTCACTGCCCCATCCCAGCTCAGAACCTGGCTATATGCAAATTAGTCTGTCCCTGGCCCAGTGCATCATGGGAACAGGGCAGACCAAACTACCAAGCCAATTCTTCACCAGAAAGGAGACAAGCTTCCGGGGACCGGTTTCTGGCATTTCAGCCTCGTCGGCCCGGCTTGCTTGAATCCTGATGGAGCAGTGAGCAAGGGACTCATGTCTGAGTATACCCTGCCACACCTATAGTGGCCAAAAACGATTCAGAAAAGGGGGTGGTGATGAACAGAGTGTCTGAATTAAGCAGACCACTCTTACCCAGTCCAAAGATCAGGGCTTGATCCATCACCGTTATTTAGCTCACTGCCCCATCCCAGCTCAGAACCTGGCTATATGCAAATTAGTCTGTCCCTGGCCCAGTGCATCATGGGAACAGGGCAGACCAAACTACCAAGCCAATTCTTCACCAGAAAGGAGACAAGCTTCCGGGGACCGGTTTCTGGCATTTCAGCCTCGTCGGTCCGGCTTGCTTGAATCCTGATGGAGCAGTGAGCAAGGGACTCATGTCTGAGTATACCCTGCCACACCTATAGTGGCCAAAAACGATTCAGAAAAGGGGGTGGTGATGAACAGAGTGTCTGAATTAAGCAGACCACTCTTACCCAGTCCAAAGATCAGGGCTTGATCCATCACCGTTATTTAGCTCACTGCCCCATCCCAGCTCAGAACCTGGCTATATGCAAATTAGTCTGTCCCTGGCCCAGTGCATCATGGGAACAGGGCAGACCAAACTACCAAGCCAATTCTTCACCAGAAAGGAGACAAGCTTCCGGGGACCGGTTTCTGGCATTTCAGCCTCGTCGGCTCGGCTTGCTTGAATCCTGATGGAGCAGTGAGCAAGGGACTCATGTCTGAGTATACCCTGCCACACCTATAGTGGCCAAAAACGATTCAGAAAAGGGGGTGGTGATGAACAGAGTGTCTGAATTAAGCAGACCACTCTTACCCAGTCCAAAGATCAGGGCTTGATCCATCACCGTTATTTAGCTCACTGCCCCATCCCAGCTCAGAACCTGGCTATATGCAAATTAGTCTGTCCCTGGCCCAGTGCATCATGGGAACAGGGCAGACCAAACTACCAAGCCAATTCTTCACCAGAAAGGAGACAAGCTTCCAAGGACCGGTTTCTGGCATTTCAGCCTCGTCGGCCCGGCTTGCTTGAATCCTGATGGAGCAGTGAGCAAGGGACTCATGTCTGAGTATACCCTGCCACACCTATAGTGGCCAAAAACGATTCAGAAAAGGGGGTGGTGATGAACAGAGTGTCTGAATTAAGCAGACCACTCTTACCCAGTCCAAAGATCAGGGCTTGATCCATCACCGTTATTTAGCTCACTGCCCCATCCCAGCTCAGAACCTGGCTATATGCAAATTAGTCTGTCCCTGGCCCAGTGCATCATGGGAACAGGGCAGACCAAACTACCAAGCCAATTCTTCACCAGAAAGGAGACAAGCTTCCGGGGACCGGTTTCTGGCATTTCAGCCTCGTCGGTCCGGCTTGCTTGAATCCTGATGGAGCAGTGAGCAAGGGACTCATGTCTGAGTATACCCTGCCACACCTATAGTGGCCAAAAACGATTCAGAAAAAGGGGTGGTGATGAACAGAGTGTCTGAATTAAGCAGACCACTCTTACCCAGTCCAAAGATCAGGGCTTGATCCATCACCGTTATTTAGCTCACTGCCCCATCCCAGCTCAGAACCTGGCTATATGCAAATTAGTCTGTCCCTGGCCCAGTGCATCATGGGAACAGGGCAGACCAAACTACCAAGCCAATTCTTCACCAGAAAGGAGACAAGCTTCCGGGGACCGGTTTCTGGCATTTCAGCCTCGTCGGCCCGGCTTGCTTGAATCCTGATGGAGCAGTGAGCAAGGGACTCATGTCTGAGTATACCCTGCCACACCTATAGTGGCCAAAAACGATTCAGAAAAGGGGGTGGTGATGAACAGAGTGTCTGAATTAAGCAGACCACTCTTACCCAGTCCAAAGATCAGGGCTTGATCCATCACCGTTATTTAGCTCACTGCCCCATCCCAGCTCAGAACCTGGCTATATGCAAATTAGTCTGTCCCTGGCCCAGTGCATCATGGGAACAGGGCAGACCAAACTACCAAGCCAATTCTTCACCAGAAAGGAGACAAGCTTCCGGGGACCGGTTTCTGGCATTTCAGCCTCGTCGGCCCGGCTTGCTTGAATCCTGATGGAGCAGTGAGCAAGGGACTCATGTCTGAGTATACCCTGCCACACCTATAGTGGCCAAAAACGATTCAGAAAAGGGGGTGGTGATGAACAGAGTGTCTGAATTAAGCAGACCACTCTTACCCAGTCCAAAGATCAGGGCTTGATCCATCACCGTTATTTAGCTCACTGCCCCATCCCAGCTCAGAACCTGGCTATATGCAAATTAGTCTGTCCCTGGCCCAGTGCATCATGGGAACAGGGCAGACCAAATTACCAAGCCAATTCTTCACCAGAAAGGAGACAAGCTTCCGGGGACCGGTTTCTGGCATTTCAGCCTCATCGGCCCGGCTTGCTTGAATCCTGATGGAGCAGTGAGCAAGGGACTCATGTCTGAGTATACCCTGCCACACCTATAGTGGCCAAAAACGATTCAGAAAAGGGGGTGGTGATGAACAGAGTGTCTGAATTAAGCACCGTTTTTTTAGCTCACTGCACCATCCCAGCTCAGAACTTGGCTATATGCAAATTAGTATGTTCCTGTCCCAGTGCATGATGGGAACAGGGCAAACCAAACTACCAAGCCAATTCTTGTACTGGGAAGGAAACAAGATTCCGGGGACCGGTTTCTGCCATTTCAGGCGTCGTCGGCCCGGCTTGCTTGAATCCTGATGGTGCAATGAGCAATGGACTCACATCTGAGTATACCCTTCCACGCTTATGGTGGACAAAATGATTCAGAAAAGGGGGTGGTGATGAAGAGAGTGCCTGAATTAAGCAGACCACTCTTACCCAGTCTAAAGATCAGGGCTTGATCCATCACTGTTTTTTAGCTCACTGCACCATCCCAGCTCAGAACTTGGCTATATGCAAATTAGTATGCTCCTGTCCCAGTGCATGATGGGAACAGGGCAAACCAAACTACCAAGCCAATTCTTGTACTGGGAAGGAAACAAGATTCCGGGGACCGGTTTCTGCCATTTCAGGCGTCGTCGGCCCGGCTTGCTTGAATCCTGATGGTGCAATGGGCCAGGGACAGACTAATTTGCATATAGCCAGGTTCTGAGCTGGGATGGGGCAGTGAGCTAAATAACGGTGATGGATCAAGCCCTGATCTTTGGACTGGGTAAGAGTGGTCTGCTTAATTCAGGCACTCTGTTCATCACCACCCCCTTTTCTGAATCATTTTGTCCACCATAAGCGTGGAAGGGTATACTCAGATGTGAGTCCCTTGCTCATTGCACCATCAGTATTCAAGCAAGCCGGGCCGACGATGCCTGAAATGGCAGAAACCGGTCCCCGGAATCTTGTTTCCTTCCCAGTACAAGAATTGGCTTGGTAGTTTGGTTTGCCCTGTTCCCATCATGCACTGGGACAGGAACGTACTAATTTGCATATAGCCAAGTTCTGAGCTGGGATGGTGCAGTGAGCTAAAAAACGGTGATGGATCAAGCCCTGATCTTTGGACTGGGTAAGAGTGGTCTGCTTAATTCAGGCACTCTGTTCATCACCACCCCCTTTTCTGAATCATTCTGTCCACCATAAGCGTGGAAGGGTATACTCAGATGTGAGTCCCTTGCTCATTGCACCATCAGGATTCAAGCAAGCCGGGCCGACGACGCCTGAAATGGCAGAAACCGGTCCCCGGAATCTTGTTTCCTTCCCAGTACAAGAATTGGCTTGGTAGTTTGGTTTGCCCTGTTCCCATCATGCACTGGGACAGGAACATACTAATTTGCATATAGCCAAGTTCTGAGCTGGGATGGTGCAGTGAGCTAAAAAACGGGGATGGATCAAGCCCTGATCTTTGGACTGGGTAAGAGTGGTCTGCTTAATTCAGGCACTCTGTTCATCACCACCCCCTTTTCTGAATCATTTTGTCCACCATAAGCGTGGAAGGGTATGCTCAGATGTGAGTCCCTTGCTCATTGCACCATCAGAATTCAAGCAAGCCGGGCCGACGACGCCTGAAATGGCAGAAACCGGTCCCCGGAATCTTGTTTCCTTCCCAGTACAAGAATTGGCTTGGTAGTTTGGTTTGCCCTGTTCCCATCATGCACTGGGACAGGAACATACTAATTTGCATATAGCCAAGTTCTGAGCTGGGATGGTGCAGTGAGCTAAAAAATGGTGATGGATCAAGATCTGATCTTTGGACTGGGTAAGAGTGGTCTGCTTAATTCAGGCACTCTGTTCATCACCACCCCCTTTTCTGAATCATTTTGTCCACCATAAGCGTGGAAGGGTATACTCAGATGTGAGTCCCTTGCTCATTGCACCATCAGGATTCAAGCAAGCCGGGCCGACGACGCCTGAAATGGCAGAAACCGGTCCCCGGAATCTTGTTTCCTTCCCAGTACAAGAATTGGCTTGGTAGTTTGGTTTGCCCTGTTCCCATCATGCACTGGGACAGGAACATACTAATTTGCATATAGCCAAGTTCTGAGCTGGGATGGTGCAGTGATCTAAAAAACGGTGATGGATCAAGCCCTGATCTTTGTACTGGGTAAGAGTGGTCTGCTTAATTCAGGCACTCTGTTCATCACCACCCCCTTTTCTGAATCATTTTGTCCACCATAAGCGTGGAAGGGTATACTCAGATGTGAGTCCCTTGCTCATTGCACCATCAGGATTCAAGCAAGCCGGGCCGACGACGCCTGAAATGGCAGAAACCGGTCCCCGGAATCTTGTTTCCTTCCCAGTACAAGAATTGGCTTGGTAGTTTGGTTTGCCCTGTTCCCATCATGCACTGGGACAGGAACATACTAATTTGCATATAGCCAAGTTCTGAGCTGGGATGGTGCAGTGAGCTAAAAAACGGTGATGGATCAAGCCCTGATCTTTGGCCTGGTTAAGAGTGGTCTGCTTAATTCAGGCACTCTGTTCATCACCACCCCCTTTTCTGAATCATTTTGTCCACCATAAGCGTGGAGGGGTATACTCAGATGTGAGTCCCTTGCTCATTGCACCATCAGGATTCAAGCAAGCCGGGCCGACGACGCCTGAAATGGCAGAAACTGGTCCCCGGAATCTTGTTTCCTTCCCAGTACAAGAATTGGCTTGGTAGTTTGGTTTGCCCTGTTCCCATCATGCACTGGGACAGGAACATACTAATTTGCATATAGCCAAGTTCTGAGCTGGGATGGTGCAGTGAGCTAAAAAACGGTGATGGATCAAGCCCTGATCTTTGGACTGGGTAAGAGTGGTCTGCTTAATTCAGGCACTCTGTTCATCACCACCCCCTTTTCTGAATCATTTTGTCCACCATAAGCGTGGAAGGGTATACTCAGATGTGAGTCCCTTGCTCATTGCACCATCAGGATTCAAGCAAGCCGGGCCGACGACGCCTGAAATGGCAGAAACCGGTCCCCGGAATCTTGTTTCCTTCCCAGTACAAGAATTGGCTTGGTAGTTTGGTTTGCCCTGTTCCCATCATGCACTGGGACAGGAACATACTAATTTGCATATAGCCAAGTTCTGAGCTGGGATGGTGCAGTGAGCTAAAAAACGGTGATGGATCAAGCCCTGATCTTTGGACTGGGTAAGAGTGGTCTGCTTAATTCAGGCACTCTGTTCATCACCACCCCCTTTTCTGAATCATTTTGTCCACCATAAGCGTGGAAGGGTATACTCAGATGTGAGTCCCTTGCTCATTGCACCATCAGGATTCAAGCAAGCCGGGCCGACGACGCCTGAAATGGCAGAAACCGGTCCCCGGAATCTTGTTTCCTTCCCAGACAAGAATTGGCTTGGTAGTTTGGTTTGCCCTGTTCCCATCATGCTCTGGGACAGGAACATACTAATTTGCATATAGCCAAGTTCTGAGCTGGGATGGTGCAGTGAGCTAAAAAACGGTGATGGATCAAGCCCTGATCTTTGGACTGGGTAAGAGTAGTCTGCTTAATTCAGGCACTCTGTTCATCACCACCCCCTTTTCTGAATCATTAGGTTTAAGTGATTAGCCTAAAACAAGGATTGTAACTTGTTCAGTGTGCAGTTGAGATGATTTGATTTTGTAGTAAAGTTGAGTGTCAGCAGCATATAGGTGGTATTTGATCCCTGCCTGTTTCAAGATGACCGTTAAGGTTTTCATAAAGAGATTGAAAATTGAGGGGGATGCAATTGAGCCCTGAGCAATGCCAAGATGCCAAAATTGATCCAAGAGGGTTTAGACAGGCAAGAGTTGATTTTGATTTGTTGTGAGCAGTGTTGAAGGTAGCAAGAGATCCATAGTAAGGTGCCATTCAATCCGAAACACAACTTCAAAGATTTAAATAGGGCTGGATGATTAACCATATCGAACGCTGCAGATAGGCCAAGTAGGATAAGTAGGCAGGTGTCACCCTTGTCTAAGGCTCCGTGGATGTCATCAGATATGTTCAGCATGGCCGTTTCAGTAATACAACCTTTCCTAAACCCACATTGGAGAGTGTCAAGGAGGGAGAATTTTCATATATGATGATTATGTTGTTGTAAGACACATTTTTCCAAAGTCTTGGTAAGGAACGGGAGGTTGGATATAGGTCTGAGCTTGTTGAAATTGTTGGGGTCAGCCCTGGTATTCTGGGAATGGGTGTGATTTGTTCTAGTTGGAGAGAGATTGGCACACAACCTGTGTTGAGAGATGTGTTGATGATGAGAGTCCGAAACGGCCCGACGTTGTGGTTGAGATTTTTCACGATTGTGGATGGGAGGGGATCCTTGATGTGGCTTGTTGGCTTTAGATTCATGATTATATTGAAGACTTACTTTTCAGTCAAGTTCGACCAGTTAGCACTGTTTTTCAGTTTAGTGAGATTCAGGAGTCGTTAGTTCCTTTCTTTATCATGTGGTCAGCAACGGGATCTGGAGGTGGACCAGCCATGAGGGGAAGTGGGATGGTGAAGGTGGAAAGGACAGAGGGAGGAGAGGAGACTTGTAAGAAGGATTGCTCAATGTTTGTGACTTTGTCGGCAAAAAAGCTAGCAATTTCTTCACATTGCTTGTTTGTGGCGATTATAGCAAGAGGAGGTGCTGATGTATTTCGTTGTTTAACCATGTCAAAGAGCTCCCTAGGTTTGTTTTTTGCACGGTCCAGTTGTTTGCAGAATAAGGAGGCTTTTTTCTCTAAAGATGTGTTTTTTGTTTGACAGCCATGTTGTTCTAAGTAGTGCTAGGTGATACGTTGAGGGGATTTGTCTCAAAGTCATTTCTGCTTGTCTGAGTTTTCTTCTTTTGCTGTCGAGATTGGAATTAAACCAAGCTTTTGATTTTGAAGATCTAAATTGTTTTAGTTTAGGCACGGCCACTTGGTCGTGAACATCCAATATCGATGAGTTGTAATGTGAAGTGAGCTTTTCTGCGGTAGACAAGAACGGGAGACACTGTAGTTGATCACAAATTTAGGATTCAAGTTCAAGAATTGGGACTAGTTTGATATTTATGGTTAACAGCTTAAGTTTCTTCATAACATCAGGGCGGGGTCTGCTAGGGGTATTGATGTTAAAAAGAATTAGATGGTGGTCAGACATGTCAATAGGTGAGATGGAGCTTATGGAGATAAGGTAATTTTTCGGTATAATCGAGTCAAAGGGTAGAACCTTTGATATGAGTTGGTGCCAAATGTACGATCATTTTATGTTGGTCCTCGAGGCGCAAATTGTGAGGCGCAAAATAAAATGTACAACAGTGTTTTCAACACAGTGCGATTCCCAATGGGTTTGCAAATTGCAAGGCTCATTAATATTAATGAGCCTGTCGCAATTTGCGAGCCTATTGAGCATGACAGGCCCTCCCAGGGATGGTGCCAGGCCGTCCCATACTCAGCAGGCCACCGTGTCTGGGACTGCTTTTGAATAAAGCAATTTTTTTTAAAGTGCAGCCCGTTTTCCTTAAAGGAAAATGGGATGCATTTGAAAAAAAATTTAACGTGTCCGTTTTCTTTTTTAAGGGCAGGCAGTGGTCCCTTCCCGTAAAAAATATTTTTCATGCATTTGCAAAGGGGACCCTCTCCCATTTGTGAATGCATTACCACCTACTTGAAGTAGGTGGTAATTGCGAGTGTTTTGAGACTGCATGGTTTGAGACTAACTAACCTGTTTGTGCATGCAAAAACGGGTTGTACTTCTGGCTTTTGGTTCCTTACAGAGTTGATTTAGGTCGCTAATTTTCAGGAGGTTCATGAGTAGTCAGATTGAGGTGTCTTCTGTTTTTTTACAATGGATGTTTAAGTCTCCCAAAAACACATCCTTCTTGTCTGTTAGGGAGGACCGAGTAATTAGGTCTGAGAACTCTTCTACAAAGAGGGCTCGTTCACCAGGAGGATGGTAGATGGTGTGCAATTTGATAGGATGGGAGCCTTTGTTTATAAGGTTCATCCCGAGGTATTCAAAGGTTGAGTATTCTGCCTTACTTAAAGTGGAGAATTGAATTCCAATTTTGTGAATTATGGCTAGACCTCTACCTTTTAGGTCTGTCCTGCCTAAGGATGGTGTAACCTGGTGGGGTTAGAAGGTGGTGTTATCCTTAAGCCAGGATTCAATGAGGAACACAATATCTATTTCTTCTCTGATGATAGATTCAGCGATATCAGTAGCGTGCTTTGCTGCCGATCTACTGCTGAGTAGCATGCAAGAGAGAGGACAAGGCTTATCCTTTGAGGAAGGAAGAGTTAGTATGGTGGTGAGTTGAGCTGGTGGCCTGGGTTCATTTATTGTTGAGTGTAATCTATCTGACAATTACTAGGATAGTGGCGGGGGATGGGGAGATTTTGACAGGTGCTTCGTAGTGTAGGATTCGCTGAGAGCAGTGGCTTAAAGATCAGAACGGGTGTGTTGGGCAGCCGTGGGGTCTGTGGACCAGATGACTTAAAGAAGTGTATACCCAGATGATATAATGAATGGCTGAGGTGGGCAAACCAGTGAGTGGGGGTACTTTAGAACTCTCGGATGTCATATCTGGGTAGCTTGGCCTCTTGAGAGCTGTCATATCCTAGGTGAGCTATGTCATTAGACTGTGAGTCAAGTTTCTGTTCCAAGCAGGACAAGATCTGAGTGAAAGTGATTTTGACACTATCAGCAATGCTTGAGGGAGGATGAGAGTCAAGTCCCTGGAGACTCGGAGCAGACAGTGCTTTAAAATCTGTGAGTTCCTTATCATTGTGACGAGGCTTGTGGTTAGCCCTTATGGGTTGAGTAGGGAAGTCAATGGTAGGGAGGGGCGTGTTGGCTATGGGTATATGTGTAGCAGGTCTCGCAATGAGGTCTGAGTTGCTAGGATTGAGGTGCCCCACACTGCAATTCGAAACCGGGAGATTGTTGGTTCGGGTGGGCAGAGGTGTCGACCCATCGCAAGACGTATGTGTGCTGCGAGTGTGAGATGAGGAAGTAAGGATACTGGTCAGGTTCTCTGGGTAACTCCGGGCTGGAAGGTGAATTGGAGGGTGGAAGAAGTCGCGCACGTCAGGGGAGCGAGTCGAAGGTCCTTGGGATGAAGGCAAGTGGTCTAGATTTCCCTGCAGTGATAGTGGTTTGAAAAGCGACAGGAAGTGATGATCTAATAAGGAGAGGTGCGGGTCGGTCGCTTGAATGAGGATGTTACCAGTCTTGAAAATGGATATATCAATTTCACCTCTAAAGTAGAGGAGGGGGTCGTCATCAGTTTTGTTCCATAAGGTATCTTAATGGTCTTCTTCAGTTGCAGGAGGAGAAGGAAGATGTTTTTCCAATTTGTCGGGCGTTTGTAATAGGTGACTAAATTAATTTTCTTGGAGTCATTGGACAAATTGTGGTCGGTATCCGCAATTAGAGTTTCAGGCTGTTGTTTTAGAAGTTTGTGTTTGAGATTCTTCTTTGCATTCTTGAGACATTTATAGGATAATCAATAGTCCAAGTGTTAGGACCATATCTGACCGGTGTTGTGTCTAGAGGTTTATGGGGGAGCATTGTAATCACCATAATCGTGGCTGGTTTCCAGTTGAGGGCGCAACAAACGGGAGTGCGACTGCAATTAGAGACCGGTGAGGTGAAGGCGTAACGAAGAGTGCGGAGCAATAGGGAGGTGAGTAGTGTTAACTAAACCCAGGCAGTAGGATACTGTCACAAGAAGCTAACGTCCAGCTGAGGGTGTTTGAGCATCTGCAGGGCATCCCTGGAAGAAGAGTGATAAAAGGGAATGAGAGGGAGAGCTGGTGTGAGGATTAATCTTACAGTTTTTAGATTCCCTGATTTTCTCGAGAAAACGTCAATTATGAATAAACGCATTTTGGCTTCATACAGATGACTGTTGACACTACACGCCTTTTGCGGGCATCTTTGAATATGCAACTTTATATTGAAGAATGGCAGTGTCTGTGCATGATTGGCCATTGCAGGTAATGCACTTAAGAGACATTTGCAAATACCTAGTCACTCAACATGTAATGAAAGTGCTGACACTGTTCATTATTATTATAGAACACAAGCTCTCTAAGAAATGTTGGCAATTTAAAATATACATTGAACTAAAATGTGCTTTTCACTTTCTTGTTCTTTTTCTCTGTCACTTATTTTGTCTTCCTTTCTCTTGCTGTCAGTAAGACACACACTCTTGTTTCTCTACTTCACGCCCCAAGCTGCTCAGGGACATTTCAATGTAGTCAATGTGGTAATGACTCTAGATGAGCTCTTTTGTAGTGTGAGCATTTGTCACCACATTTAATCCAACCCCTGATTGTGTTCTCAAGGTGCCCTGGTATGCTGTGGGTTCAGTGAGGGCATTGTAAATGAAGGATTTATGAATCACTTTCATGGAGAGTATAATAGTGGCTGTATAATTAATGCCAAATTATTTCATTTTGTTTTTTTGTCTTTTGAAGTGAACCTGATGTATTAGATATATTTAAGTGACTCAGTTTCAGTTTGAAAAGCTTTATTCGATCATTAAAAACAATCATAAAAGCACATAAAAACGCAACAAGTTTAACATGACGATAAAATAGGGGGGCATCAATCATGGGCAACGACCATTGGTTAATTAAAAGAAAAGACCGTGCTTTTCCTAGCAGCCACAGATTTCAAGATATAAACAGCTGTAAAAAAACACACATCAGGTTCATCAAGTGCAAATAACAGCCTCATAGCAGAATTAACAGACGACACAGAATATTTAAAAAAAAGTGGCTTAAGATAAGCAATACGAAAGTACAAGTACAGAGGGCAAATAAACAAAAAGTGCACAGTACTTTGCTTCGTGCTCCCATCACATGGGCAGAGAACAGAAGGATGTTTTTTTTATACAGGGGAAGGCCACCAAATCGTGTACAATACCTAATCTTAACCTAGTGAGGACATACCGATGAGGGGGCCAAGTGACCACCTTTAAATACTTTGGAAAGACAGAACTAACAAAATTGTAATCATAATAAAATTGATGGGTTACGAGCTGGCTTGAGGCGTCACTACGCCGTTTGGCTTTTTCCCCCAGATATGTAAGTTTTTGCTCCTTCTTGGGGATATCAATAGCACTGGCTGGATCTTCTAAAACGTTCAGGTCAAATATGTCTTTAACAGATGTTACCACATAATTAAGCCAGGGGATCAAGGAGCATTTGTCCAAACGGAGACAATCATTAATGATTCTCCTTTTAAAGCCTGTTTCCTCCTTGGCCCATAATCGATCGCCAGGCTAGTAGGGGTCTTAATCCAATGAGGTCTGTTAAATACTCCAACCTTACTTCCTGGTGTGTCAGCCCAGTAGAGGCAGATGTTGGGAGGCAGAGGAGTTTTTAAAGAAATGTATTTTCCTCTACTTGCAGATCCCCATGAGGACAGTGGCCCCAAACTCCAGAACCATAAAGAGCTACTGAAACACATCTATGACGATATATATGCAACATGTCATGTACACGTCCACTACCCAGTTTGGAAGCAAATTTAAAAATACCAAAGGCACTTTTGCCCATCTTAGCTTTGACGTTAAAAATCTCCTGTGTCCACATGCCACTACTGCTAAAGGTAATACCCATGTAGTAGAATTTATCTACTACCTGAATTGTTTGCTCTTCGATCTGGAAAGATCTTAATTTCCTTACTTTTTTTCCACATGACATAATAAATGTTTTGGAATTATTGATCTTCAATTTCCTGCCCCTAATGAAATCTGAAAATCTATCCATAAGTCTCTGTAAGCCTAAAGGTGTTCTTGATAAAAGGACCGTATCGTCTGCATAAGTGACTCATATTTCTCCCAGTACAACAATTGGAAGTGGTGTGAACCATGCATGTTTCAATTAAATACTATGCATGAATATTAAACGGAGGAATGTATTTTGGAAAGTCAAAAGAGCAGATCAAATGCCACTTTCCAAATTTCAAAGAAACTGTGCCAGTGGCGGCTCACCCGTAGGGGCGTATCAATATGGAAAAGTCTTTCTCAATGTGCTTTTTTATCGTCTGATAATCTTTTTCTTATTGTTCCTGTGTGGGTTACCAGTTCCAGGGCCAGACTGAAAGAATTTGTATTTCAGTAAATCGTTGGAAACACTGCAAACTCTGCTGTTCCATACTGTTTGTTAAAAAGAAATGTTGAGGTTAGATAATTGTATGCATGTCGCCGGATGTTAACTTTTTCTGTAGCCATTATCTTAAAATAACTTTCAGAGATAGCATTGAATTCAGTTTGCCCACAACATCAATGATGCAGACAGAAGGTTTATTAGTGGATAAAGTTCATAATGAAAGACCACACTGTCTAGTATTTTATTCATCATAATTATGACTATTAGATCGAATTCTGAAAAAAATATTTTTCAAAACATTTTCATGTAAAAGAGTCATGCCGTATAGATTTCAAAAGGAAAGTGATCCACGTCATTATTTAATATCCATGTTGCTTAAAATAATGGGCACGAGCCACTACATCATTGGAAAAGCCATTCTCCACGTCTGCATAGCTTTTGATGTGTACAATGCCAAAATTATATGCAGCAATTCCACCTACAATTAAAACACAGAAATAAACTTCATTAATTTTTTGCAAGTTTGTGTAACACACACATTTTTTTAAAATCAATTAAATAATACAGGCTTCTCTGTTTCTTATATAGGTCACGTGGGTAGAGAGCGGACTTTGCTCCAATGTTGCTGAGACAATATTGACCAGCCACAGTTTTTGGAGATAAGTATGGCACCTCAGAAGAAAGGGAATTAAACATGCACTGCTTGGCCATGGTGGCTTCCAGAGCACGAATGGGCACGCCACTGGCATAACTCTCTCAAACAACCCACAGCTGATCCCACACCGCTGGTTAACTTTCCCCTAATATCCCTTTGGCATTTCATTTCTAAACCCACCAAATCTCTGTACATTTGCTACTTGACACATTTATACAAGAGTGTGGCCTACTAGATACTGCCCAAGCAGGTCTGCACAAGGGGTTAGGGCCATTCTGGCCTCTTTCTCTTTTCTTCATAATCTCATTCTGATTCTGGACGATAGCAGTACTTCCACCCTGGTCCTTTTAGACCTTTTGGGTGCATTCAGATAGTCTCTTAATTTTCTCAATCATCTCTGGAGATGACGGTGAGAGAACGTGCTGTGGAATGTATGAGCTTGTGTGTTACTGATTGCACCCTGCAGCACATTGCTGATTGCCCCCTTCAGCACATTGTTGATTGCACCCTTCAGCACATTGTTGATTGCACCCTTAAGCACATTGCTGATTGCACCCTTCAGCACATTGCTGTTTGCTCCCTTCAGCACATTGCTGATTGCACCCTTCAGCACATTGCTGATTGCACCCTTCAGCACATTGCTGAATGCACCCTTCAGCACATTGCTGATTGCACCCTTCAGCACATTGCTGATTGCTCCCTTCAGCACATTGCCGATTGCACCCTTCAGCACATTGCTGATTGCACCCTTCAGCACATTGCTGATAGCACATTGCTGATTGCACCCTTCAGCACATTGCTGATTGCTCCCTTCAGCACATTGCTGATTGCTCCCTTCAGCATATTGCTGATTGCTCCCTTCAGCACATTGCCGATTGCACCCTTCAGCACATTGCCGATTGCACCCTTCAGCACATTGCTGATAGCACATTGCTGATTGCACCCTTCAGCACATTGCTGATTGCTCCCTTCAGCACATTGCTGATAGCACATTGCTGATTGCACCCTTCAGCACATTGCTGATTGCACCCTTCAGCACATTGCTGATTGCTCCCTTCAGCACATTGCTGATTGCTCCCTTCGGCACATTGCTGATTGCTCCCTTCAGCACATTGCCGATTGCATTCTTCAGCACATTGCTGATTGCATCCTTCAGCATATTTCTGATTGCACCCTTTAGCACTTTGCTGATTGCACCCTTCGGCACATTGCTGATTGCACCCTTCAGCACATTGCTGATTGCACCCTTCAGCACATTGCTGATTGCTCCCTTCCTCTGAATCTACAACGATGCCGACAACATGCAGCTACTCCTTATGATTAACAACTCACTCAGAAAGCCTTTCAAAACACAATGCTATTCATCCGTGATTGGATAAACAGCAATCATCTAAAGTTAAATTCTGAAAAAACTGAACTTGTCATAACCAGAAACAAGTATGGTTTTTGTGTCCCTCATTTTAGCCTCCAGTGATGGGCGTTCCCCCACAACCCAAGAAATCAGTAAAAAGTCTCAGAGTCCTTTCTATGAAGCCCCTGCTAGGAGTGGTCACTTCTTCCTATTTCTTGCAACTCTAAAGAATCAGGAAAATCAGGAAACTCCTTACCTTTGAGGCCTTTGCCCTGGTCATCTCTAGGATAGACTACGCAAACTCTCTCTACCTGGGCCTCCCAAAGAACCTCAATCGGCTCGGAACCAGCCAGCCAGGTTCATTTCCCATCAACACAGACACTGTCACATTACACTTCTGATGAGACAAATACACTGACTTCCTGTAGAACAAAGGACCGTCTTCAAGACAGGCTGCATCATTTTTAAATCTTTTCATGGAAGAAAACCAGCTTTCATATCTCCCCAAAACAAACAAAAAACATTTGCAACCATAACCTAAGAACCATCCGCATGAACCTTCTCACAATTGCAAAATTTCAAAAGAACAGAATGTGAGGTTCCATATTTTCTGGGCAATTGGGCATAATATCGAATTTTAAATATCGAATTGCAGTATTATCAAAGTAATAATATCGGTATTACCATTATATCGAAGTTAATAATATCGATGTTAAAAATATCGTTTTCTTTATCTTCAAAAATATTGAAGTACAAATTATCGAATCAGTAATATCGTTTGTAGATAATATTGTTTTTTTATTGTAAAAAATATCGAAAATAAAAATATAGAATGTGTAAAATATCGTTTTTGTTAAATATCAAAATAGTATTTATTGATATTAATTTATTATTACTTTAATTGTATTAATATATGTATGAAATTGTATATACATTTATTTTGTAAAATATGTTTAAGGGTCGGGGTGTTGGGTTATGAGGGGATTAGGGTGAGGAGTGTTTTAAAAATATTAGTATAAAATCACACATTAATTTAAAAAAAATTTACATTTGAAATTAAAATATAATGTCGAAATTATATGTTTTTTTAAGGAGCGGGATATTGAGTTATTAGGGGATAAGGGTGGGGAGTGTTTTAAAAATATTAGTTTAACATTACGCATTAATTAAAGATTTATAAAATAAAAATTATTTTAAACTAAGAAATGTAATTGTAATTTTGGATATATAATTTTGTTTTAGAAGCGGGATGTTGGGTTATTAGGGGATAAGGGTGTGGAGTGTTTTAAAAATATTAGTATAAAATTAGAAGTTTAAATAAAATTTTGAAATTTTAAATTAATTTAAAATAGGAAATTTAAAATTAAATTCTAAATTATCCTTTTGTTTTAGGAGTGAGATGTTGGATTATTAGGGGATAAGAGTGGGGATTATGTTTAAACAATATTTGTAGAAAATTAAATCTTAAATTGAAATTGTGAAATAAAATTATTTCAAATATGAAATGATAATTTATATTCAAAAATAGGTTTCTTATTTAGGAGTGGATTGTTGGGTTATTAGGAGATAAGAGTGGTGAAATTATTTGAAAAATAATTTATATTTATAATTTTACATTTAAATTACTAACATTTATAGAGTACTGGAATGATGTTTTATGGTAGGAAAAGGGTGAGCTAGTTATAATATTATATAAGTAATGCTTATTGTCTGGCATTTTTACAGAATTAATAATTATTGGGTTTTGATTAGTTATTTATATGTTTACTCACCAGCATTTTGCTAAACGTAATATTGAATGGAGTGGGATTAGTAAACTATATAAGGTTAATGTCCAGCACCTTCCATGAGTTAATAATAACTGGAGTGAGAATAGTAAATTATATAAGGTTAATGTCCAGCACCTTCCATGACTTTGTCCTAACTGGAGTGGGAATAGTAAATTATATAAGGTTAATGTCCAGCACTTTCCCTGACTTTATCCTAACTGGAGTGGGAATAGTAAATTATATATGGTTAATGTCCAGTAACTTCAATGACTGATATTTAACTGGGTTGGGAATCGTAAATTATATATGTTCATGTACATATTTTTTTTAATTTATTTGTAATTTATGTAAGATTTTAATATTACATATATGTTATTTGCTGTCTGTTTACTAAATTTATATAAATAAATGTAGGAATATTACAATATGTGTTTTTATATGCGAACAAATATAAGAGGTTTTTATTATGTGCAGTGATAATGTATTTGCATTGTGTAATTGTTGTATATTTTAAAATGGACTAAGAAAAAAAATACATATTTATAGTAATTTAAGATACTACATTTATCAAATAAATACATTTAAGTAAAATAGTAAATCATATTACATGCATATAAAAATAACTAGACATTTTTAATTTTATACAAGCTTTATTTTTGTAGAAGTAGGTAGAAAGAAAGAAATAATACATTTTTATTCACAGCATGGAATACATGTTAGTAAAAACACAGAAAACAGGTACATTTTTGTTTAAGGACCAATATTTATTTTGTACACATTTATTAGTTAATGCAATATTTTTATGATTTTTTATGGTATAATCACATTTTATTACAGAAGTAGTGATATTTCGAGACACAAACCATATCTTTTTCATTATTTTAGAACAGTAGTTGGAAAATCATAATATATTTATTCAATTAATATAAACAATTTTTGAATATATATGCATAACATAAAAGATTGTATATTTGATATTTAAGAAATATTGTAACATTATAATGCTGTAGTTAACAATTTTTTACATTTTGAGAAAATATTAACATCATGACATTTTATTATAATTGTAATGTATATTTTAATATATACAATATTAATAATATGAATTATTACATTGATGCATTGCATGGTAAATTTACTTTTATATTTGTACATAATTAATACGTATTTTTAATAATGTTTAGAATGAAAAATATACATATATACATATATAATTATAATAATAATAATAATAATATGTTTATATTAATTATTAATATAATTTTACAAAGTGTAATAAATTAAAAAGATATTTTTCCATACAAAGAAATAATTGTAAAGTATAAGAAAAATATATGTAACATTTACAGTTTACTATAATGCATGTTTTTAACCTTCTTCATTTATTTTAATATATTTAAGCAGCCATTTTAATTTCCCAGTGACTATTTTGTAACCGCATAATGTTATTTTAGGTCAATCAGAACCAGGGAAGCTTGCGGTTGGAAGCTGCATCGCATCGCGCAAGGTAAGTGGAATTCTAATTATTATATATATTTTAATATTTATGTTTAAGTCTAGTTAGGATGTATATAGTGTATTTATTGTTAGGTTGTCACGTTTTTGTTGTGCTGTAGGTGTTAGTTATATTTTAGTGAGATGTCGTGAGTTAGTGTTTGAGGCCTAGTGTAGATAGATGATATTGTGACGAAATATGTCTTGTTCTGTTATTTTAAATTAATGTTATTGTATTTAATTAATGTATTTGGGTGTATTTGTGTGGGTGGGTATACTTTTGACATTTTTTGCAGGTTACTTTTAATCGATGTTACGATGGAGAGAAAGACGCTTTTTTTTAAACTAGTGTGTATTATTTGGTTCAACTAATATTGTTATCACACTTTCTTTAATTTTTCGGGATTTCCAGGAGCGATTTTTATATTTACAGATAGATGCAAGGATTATTACTTGTTGGAATACTTTGTCTACGGTACATAAATCGTAAGTCATATTTTTTTGGGTGGGAACTGTTAATTAATTATGATATCTAGTATATTGTGATAAATAACATTTAATTGTAAATAAATATTTATTATATTAAAGATATATATATGACAATGACATATTATTTGTGAAAAGATAATATTAACTTATGTGTGCAAAATGTTTGTTTTGTGGACCTTTTTTTTTTTAAATAGCTATGCAAATGTAGTTTTTAAGATGGGTTTGGCTATTAGGAATAGGTACTCTAGGCCTCTTGTTGATGGGTATAGGGTAACCTGACTTTGGAGTAGCTGAAATATTTTTTTAGATTGTTTCATTAATTTTGGACCTATTTGAGTCACAGATTGTTCCATCCGTAATTCTTGATAGTTTTGTTCTTTCTGTATAGATTCCAGTAGTTTCTGTAGGGTAGGTTTACCTCTGCGTGTTGTTGCTTGGAAGGCATTATGCCATCCTTCAACATCATAATTTGTTTTGGATTCTTTGTTTAAGGTACTTAGGTACACATTCCACCAAGGAATGTGGAACTTAGGCTGCCTTCTATGCCCTGATCTATGCAGTCTTCCCACCCGGGTGTCCTCAAAGTAGTCTAGGAGTGGGGATAATTTGTCTTCGTTCCATTTGTAGTAGTGGCTTTCTATTAGAATATTGTAGTGCTCTGCTACATCAGTCACGGGTACATATGCTAGTGCTATTAGTTTTTTTTAACTTGGTAGGTGAAAGTACTATCTGTAGCATATTGTAAACTTAGGGTTGATTTTTGCAAATGTCTCCAGAGACTTTGGTAAAAATGATAATAGCAACCCTGGATTGCTGTGTGTGGATACATTTTTAGTGTAGCATTTATCATGGCTAATTCAAAATCAATAATTAATTTTTAAGGAAAATAAATATTGCTTTCTTGTTTTATTTTAGTTAGTTTATCTATGTAGGTAGTTTGCGTTTATTTGGTAACAGGGAATAGATTAATGGCATGTTTGAATGTTGGTATAGTCCATGCACTGTGTACAGCTGGTAGAATGGTTTTTGACAGACTTTGAATGCTCCATCCATCATCCAGGTATCACATTGCTGTAATTTAATTACATTGTTTGCAGTAGTAAACAGAATTATCCTTTTATCAGGACATTTGTTATAAAAAACAAAATGGTTCTTTAGTGAGAGTAATGCTTAATTCAGGGGGGATAAGTACTTCTTGAAAAGTTTTTGGCGCAGGTACAGTATTTGTAGTTGCTTTTTTCTGTCTTGCAATAGTTCTTTTTAAAGACTCTATGGAGGGTAATTGGTCTGACGCATATGAGGTACCTTTAATAATTTCTCTTTGCGTATTAGGGAGGTGGGTTTATCAGTACTAGTGTTTGCTTCTTTAATACTTTCCAGAGCCTCTCTAACCTCAATGTCTGTTATATTTGGGGGGTGAGTATGTTCTTTTACAGAAAGAAGAGTAGTTTCATGAGTAATAGCGCTTCCATATCAGTTGTTAGAGTAGTATGTGCTACACTTCCAAAACACTTTGAGACCAGTTTGTTTCTCCTGTGTATAGACATAACCCATATAACATGTCCATCATCATCATCATCATAACGTCTTTATTTCGATTATAAAACCATAAAAGACATTTACAAACAATGGTGGATGAGTTCATTAAAAAATACAATGCTATAAATAATTAAAACATACACAATGAACCCTTCAAAAAAGTATTACACCACGACCCAAGACTCTTAATATAAAACAGTGATTATTATGGGCAATATAACTAGAATTAAGGGAGAAGGCCACACAACATCTAACACTTGATACAAATATAAAGGGTGGAGACAATTCATACTACCCCATGGCTAAAGACACTAAGACAGACCAGAACAGTGAACCCTAAGTTTGTAAGCCTGAATCCTCCACGCCCACCCTAGGAATTTAGCGATGGCAATAAGTGTAGCCTCCTGAGGACTTGTCTGTAAAATCCTTATGGCTTCAAATGCAATCCTTGTGCCAATGATAAGACAAATGGGTCTAAGCCATTTCCTCCTCAGTTGGCTATATGCCGAGCAAACAAATAACATGTGGGGAATTGTTTCCGGGTATGCCAGACACATCGGGCATTGATCTGTTGTAGGCCTGTGCCATCTACTGGAAAAGGCTCTTATAGGCAGTGAGCCTACCCATAACTGATAATAGAGGTTCCTATCCTGTGGTTTTAAAATAAAGTCCCATTAGGGTTCAAACACAGCTTCATGCTTTATTGATAGGAAGTCTCTAGTTAGGGAAGGACCAGTTATAGAACAAAATGTTTCACCTTCATGAAATCCATGTAAGCGGCCTAAAACTCCTTTTTAGATGGGAAAGGGGTCGAATCTGGATACTCCCACAGGATACCCCTCTCTGTAGCTGTCAGGGTGTTTTGAATATGCTGTAGCCATCTGATCTTCGTTAGTGAGCCTTCCCCTCTGAAATCAAGAAGGGCTCTAGCATAGGGTACTAACTCAGGGGTAACCCACAGCCTTCTCCAGAAGGCTATAGGACTAAATCTAACTAGTTCCTCTAGATGATGACAGTGTTAAAGATTGCACAGGAACAGCTTGATGACTATAAGAATATTTATTGTCAGCAGCACAGCAACAGAGAACGCAGCTACTTGGCATACAGGAACAGAATAACTGACCTGAAGCCTATCAGCCAGTAAGATTCTAAAGCAAACTCAAAGCATAACAAGGAAAGCTTAAAGGTACAGCATAACATAAAATGTGAATGAGAATGTAACACATCTCCTTTCATTAGAAAACAAATAATAAAATAAGGAAACATAGATTAAGAAACATAGTCATCAAATTTCTTGGGAACGCATCTTGGTCGAACAGACGTCTTGACTCTAGATGCAACCGACCCCTTTGTTACTTGTTGTGAAAAGGGATACATGGTATGATGAACAATGGGACATTTAGCAACCCGTTTGATGTTCCACAACTTGCCATGATAACACTATTGTTAAACACCCTTACCACTTTCATTGGTTTGCCAAATTTATTAGAACATTTTGTTATAAAACCTGGTCTTTTAATTCTAACCCAATCACCCACAGAGAAATTCGGAGTTTTGACATTCCATCTATTATCATACCACAATTTTGTTTTAGCTTGTTTACTTTCAACTTTTTGAGCAACCTGTTCAACCAATTCCTTTGAAAACAATGTATTAGAACATTTATTTCTGAACCACCAAGGACAAATAGTTGAAGCAGGATCTCGTCCTTAGAGAAGACGGAAAGGACTAAACTCAGTGGTTAAATGCGGAGTAATCCTATAAAGCCAAAGTTTTTCTCTGAATAAATTTTTCCAATAACTACCAGACTTAACAACATCAGAAATAAACCCTTTCAAGACCCTATGAAAGCGTTCTACTAAATTATTTTCATGAGGTTCATAGACAGACACAGTATGATGTTTAATGTTATGTAGTTTAAGAAAATTCTCCATCTCTAATGAGGTAAGTTGAACCCCATTATCAGTGACAATTGTCGAAGGACACCCCTCTCTAGAAAAAACTTCTTTAAAAAACTCTATTACCATATTAGTAGAGGCAGAAGAAACAAATTTGACTTCTGGCCATTTAGAGTGGTAGTCCATCAGTACAAAAGCATAGCGAGAATCACTTGGAAGACACATAAAAGGACCAGAAATATCAAATGCTATTTTCTTCCAAGGATCAATGGGCCAGGAGGTATTCTTTAAAGGAGGAACATTGACTCTTAACATTTTGTCATTTCCCATGCAAACTGCACAATCCCTTACCTTTCGATCAACCATGCGATCTGAACCTGGTCACCAAAAATAATTTCTTATTAACCATTTCATTGCAGACATTCCTGGATGAATTTTATGTGCCAAATCCAAAATAACATTTTGCATGGAAAAAGGTGGTACACATTTTCCAGATTTAAAAACCAAATTGTTCTCAAGCTCTAACTCACTAAAAACATTGAACATTGGCATAAAGTTTTCTGTAAAAATTTTCTTATCAGGCCAACCCTCTAAAATATATTTTTTATAGTCTGTATTGAAAGGTCTTGATTATCTGCAGATTCCTACATTTCTTCAGAAATGTCATTAAAAGAATCTAATAATACATCTTGTAAACAAGTGACCACCTCAGTATCATCCATATTATTGCTGCAAACAGTTTTACAAGGATGACGAGACATGAAATCTGCAACCACATTTTTTTTTCCTGGAACAAACTCAGGTGTAAAAGAATATTCCTGTAGTCTAGAAGTCAACCTGGAAATACGTGCAGTGGAATTCCACCCACCTCCTGGAGAAAGAATATTAACTAACGATTTATGATCCGTTCTTAACACAAACTTACTGCCCCAAATATAGTTCCTGAAATGTTCGATCGCCCACACACAAGCTAAAAGCTCTTTCTTTATAACGGCATACCTGTGTTCAGTTTCATTAAGGGTGTGAGATGCAAAACACACATTCCATTCCTCCTTGCCACAGACTTGAGACAACACAGAACCAATGCCATACATGCTGGCATCTACTGTGATTATACACGTTTTGTTTAAACAAAAAGGTCTAACTGTTGCGGCATGCAAAATATCTGACTTAATTAGTTCCAAAGCAGATTGTTGTTCACTTTCTCAAACAAAAGCATTACCCTGCCTAAGAAGTTTCCTAAGAGGTTCCATTTTGGTTGCAAAATTGTTAACAAATTTACTGTAATATTCACACATTCCTGCGAATGACAGCAACTGATCTTTATTACTGGGAGGAGGACCTTCGCTTATACCCTCTACATTTGATTTTTTAGGTACAAGACCATCCCCAGACAATGTATGACCTAGATATTCAACTGAGGTTTGGAATAATTTACATCTACTTGACTTCAAAGTCAAACCATTCTCTCTCAATTTATCACATACACAACGCAAATGTACAACATGTTCCTCATCATTACTAGAATAAATTAAAATATCATCCTGAAAACACTTGACAAAACGGTCCACATCTCTGAACATATTAAACATAACTCTTTGAAATATCGAGGTCACCGAAGCTAAACCAAACACCATTCTTGTGTATTGATATAAGCCTTGAGGAGTGATAAAGGCTGTAAGGCATTTAGAATCATCTGTAAGGGGAATTTGATGATAGGCCGATCTTAAATCGAGGGTGGAAAAAACTTTGGCTCCCTCCAGCATAGAAACTACTTCATTTATATTGGGAAGGGGATGACAGTCCACAATAATAGCCGAATTCAAAGCCCTGAGATCCACACACATCCTCAAACTTCTATCAGGTTTTCTCACTAAAACAATGGGAGAAACCCACTCCGCAGAAACTATGGGTTCGATGATTTTTTCTGAAACTAGTTCATCTAAGGTTCTTTTAAGATCTTCCCTTACATTAATTGGCACTCCCCTTAACTTTTGTCTTACTGGAACAACACTGGATTTAAGTTTTATTTTATGAGAATAGTTTTGAATTATGCCCAACTTATCTGAAAAAACATCTTTAAATTCTGATTTGATAAGATTAGTCTCCTTTTCATTCATAAGAGAGGAAATATTCTCAAAAGCAATAGTTTCATCTAGCATTACAGGATCCTTTGCGCGAGGATTAAGTATAATCCCAAATTTCCACTGATCCTTCCACCCAATCACATTCACCCCTTTAACTGCTACATACAGTTTAACCTCACCACAGCTGGTTTTGAAGGTGATATTAACAACAAAATAGCCTAACATATTGATCCTTGAACCCTCAAAACTCACAGCATATATATCAGATGGTAAAATATCAGAAAAATTTAACAAAAGTCCTAAACGCTCATCAAAATATTCCTTGGTAATAATAGTCCAAGGCGAACCTGAATCAGACATGAGGTCAAGTTTTACACATAAAACAAACACTTCACAAATAGGTTTATTAGTGATTTGACTGTCAACAGAATCATTGAAAATTTAAATCTCTTCACTAAGATAAAAAACAAACCCTTTATTTTTTTCAATACAACGATCACCACCATCACACGCACATTTGCATACTTTTGTTGACTCCTCAGTAACATAAGCTACTTTACCTTTAGGATTCTGAGCAAACTTCCTTACGTCCCTGCAAACTGTGGAGAAATGTCCTAATCTCCCACACTTCCTGCACTCTTTATTAATAGCAGGACATCCAGCATATGAAGCAACATGTGTTCTGCTGCCACATTTAAAACATATCACGGATTTATCAAACCTCTTAAAATACCCAGGATTGATAAATCTATTTGAATTAGATGCAGAGTGTACATTATCACTGACTTGCCCATCTCTATGTTTAACCATACAAACTTCATCAGACTCAGATTTATGTTCACTGTGTTTCTTAACAGTGAGCATCCATTTTTCAGATTTTTAAAGATTTAGCAATGGCAATGGCCTCAGACAACTTGGGATCCCCAAGTTCCCAAAGACGTTCCTGTGTTTTCTTATTCTTAACATGAACGATGATTTGATCTCTCAACATCCAAAGTTACAATGTATAGCTAAAGACCTTAAAGCAGTAATAAATTAATCAAATGATTCCATATCCTGTTGTGCACGAGAATACAAAAAAAGCTCACTTCACGCCCAGGGACTTGGAAGCCTTGGAAGCCTTACCTGTGACAGGCGCTCGCTCACTCCTGGGTCCTGCACGCTGTGGTCTCGCCGCACCGCAATCTCCAACTCGCGGCCAGCGGCTAGAGACTACAGCTCCCAGGGAGCTTTGCGCCCACTTCCTGCTGCCTGACGCCGCGCGCCCGGAGGCGCTACAAAAACCGGACGCTCCCTCGGTGGAGCGGGGGCTCACTTCACGCCCAGGGACTTGGAAGCCTTGGAAGCCTTACCTGTGACAGGCGCTCGCTCACTCCTGGGTCCTGCACGCTGTGGTCTCGCCGCGCCGCAATCTCCAACTCGCGGCCAGCGGCTAGAGACTACAGCTCCCAGGGAGCTGAGCGCCCACTTCCTGCTGCCTGACGCCGCGCGCCGGGAGGCGCTACAAAAACCGGACGCTCCCTCGGTGGAGCGGGGGCTCACTTCACGCCCAGGGACTTGGAAGCCTTGGAAGCCTTACCTGTGACAGGCGCTCGCTCACTCCTGGGTCCTGCACGCTGTGGTCTCGCCGCGCCACAATCTCCAACTCGCGGCCAGCAGCTAGAGACTACAGCTCCCAGGGAGCTTAGCGCCCACTTCCTGCTGCCTGACGCCGCGCGCCCAGAGGCGCTACAAAAACCGGACGCTCCCGCCGCGTCGCGGGACGCGCGCGGAGCCCGGGCAGAGGGCGGGCCATCTGTGGCCGTCCGTGGTCATCAGTGGTCGGGCGGGCCACCCCTCTAACCATCTAACTTTGTCAACCCGCCCGTGGTGAGTCTTTCTTACTTTCCACTCCTAGTATGGAGTCTGCCAACATTGATGCTACACATGATGACTTTCCTTTTCCTCCCCCTACATTTGAGTCCCTACTCGAAAACGCACTGACCTTGGTTTCCAATGAAATAGCTGACACTGAACGGAGAATGTCTATGAGTTTTACCAATAATGTTACACAGTCTATATCACTGCCAAATAGCCCTGGTATTCCACTATCTCTAGCTGTTGTCATTACAAAACCGGCATTGGTATTAACACCTCCCCTGCCACTATTGCCTGAAACTGTTCCCACTATTACAATCGCTTCCCAGGATGAAGCCACCATCCCGGGATCTTTGGAAACTGGAAATAAACAGGGAGGTGAAAAACGTAAAAGAGGCACCGCTAAGCCTAGCGCCAATAAAAGGAAGCAACCACTAATTAGTAAAAATCAGCCCACGCCCCAGAGTCTGTGGAACAAACAAAAATCCACTGGGGCACAAACTGTTACTGTGGATACAGATTTAGTGGATGAAGATGATACCCCTACAGCAACCACCGCCAACTCAAATGGGACCTCTAACACGATATGGACCCAAACAACACTAATGGGAGGGAGACAACTATTATCTTAAGAAACAGAATGGGAATTTAATAGACACCGTAGTTGACACCATTTTTAATAGACTACAGAAACAAATGATCAACCAGTTTAATAATGTTTTTAAAAGACTCGATAGACTAGATAACCTGGTCAAAAACGAAGAAGCAAAAAGAAAGGGGTCTGTTATCCTCGATCAAATTAGAGCCGACCGTCTCTTAAAAGAACTTGAATCGGTAAGCAACACATTGTCATCAAAGAAACAGGAAACTTCCTCCTTATTGGGTGGGAACATAAGTAATCCTGGAACATCACTACAGTCTACTGTACCACCCACAACTCTACCCCGACCTAACAATGAAGGGAAGAACCTGGTCAAATCTAACTTACCCCTAAAATCCGTTCCAATACCTGCGCCTAGGAAAACCGACCCTCCTGTTATTCCTAACAAAAATATTACAAACAACAACGATTTGATCCATTCCATCACAGCAATAAGATCAACTGCTGCTAGCAACAAAAGTAATGGGAAGGCAGGGACAAATAGGCCTTTTAAACATCAAGGGCCTACTTTACATCTGCCACCGGACGCCTGTCCGTTTGTCCTGGTTCTTGCAGGAGTACCACCTTTGAGGGAGGAACAGGGGGAGTCATGGGTGCAACTGCGAAATAAATGCATAGACTGGCTAACTAAACACAAAGGTGTTGGATATGATATCTCAAGAGAGATCATATCAGCCCACAGGGTGTCTTGGGTTGGGCCCTTACTCAAAGATAAGGAAGGTGACTGCATAGTTCTCAATTTTAAGAACCCTGGAACTGTAAGACACCTTCTCAGTAGAACTGGTAACTGTTCTGCTATCTCTACTGTTGCAACTATGTTACATTTGAGCTATTTTTATAGACAATCGTTAATGCAATCTCGGCCATCCGTAATGCAGTTCCAACCACCACCTATGCACTTTCAGCCGTCCCCTATGCAATTTCAACCAGCTCTATTCCCACTCAATATGTCTAATAGATTTGCCCCTTTGTCAGACTTGGATATGTTAGACTGACCCACAACGCTTAACTCAGCTGAACCATTAGTGGCACCTATCACTGAAACCTTGGAAGTCTCACAACCCATACAACGGACTGTAACTAGAGAAAAACCCTTGAACCAAAGACTAATGCTCCAGGATTCCGATATATCTCTTGTGAGCTGGAACATAGCGGGACTCAACCCTAAATTGAAAATTAAAGAATGGTCAGACTGGGTTAGTAACAACTGCGACATTTTGATGTTACAAGAGACTTGGTGCACCACTACACCCGTAATGGAGGGTTTCTGTTGCTATAACCTACAGGCTTCCCCCTCACCTATGGGTCGTCCAAGTGGGGGCTTATCCATCTGGACTAAAATAAAATCCGGGGTACAAACAAAACTGATCCCTACACCGGGTAAATGTTTTATGGCTATGAGGTACACCAAGAGGATGAAACTATGTATAATCAATTTTTATAATAATGATTTTGTTACTCGTCCCAATGATAATTTTATCTTATTGTTTAATTTTATTGATGACATTTTGGAGGGGCGGAAGTATGGGCCCTTTGATGGCATTTGCATTGGAGGGGATTTTAATGCTCATATGTATCGTGACAGCCCTGTATGTAGAAACGGTGAAGAGTTGAAAAACCATCTAGCCTCCCGTGACCTAGTAAACGCAATGGAAATTGCTGGTTCTAGTCTAAACAATATACTAACACCTACATATATAGGCCAGGGTTGCTCCTCCATGATAGATTATATCTTTATTTGTCCAATATTGACTGACATAATTTCTAAAGCAGAAGTCATCTGTTCCGCATATAGTGATCACTATCCGCTTAGGATATATATTGACAATCTACAGAACTCGAAGGCTGCAGGGAGAGTAGAGACTGGGGTACAAAATCTGTCATTATCCACTGATAGACTAAGATTAATATGGAAAGGGGTGGATAATAAAGATATCTTAGCTAGAGTCATCAAAAAACACCCTAAGACAGTAGAGACTTGTCTGTCGTACACCAGTCCAGGCGACAATGTGATTGTTGCCTTTGGTAATCTTTGTGGGGCTATCAAAAGAGAGTCATCCAAACCAGCTAGGCCTAATATAGATCGTGGCCCACGCTGGTTTGACTCCTCTTGTTCCAAGGCTAATAGGGACCTGAGGGCGGCCTTAAAAACTCATCCCAGGGACGCTCAACTTGTGAAAGAGTTAAGATCAAAATATAAATCCGTGCTACGCACTAGATCTGAGGCCCTAGTGATTAATCACTGGGAAACTCTCACACGTACCGCCTCATTAAAAGACATGACGGGTTTCTGGAGAGAAGTCAAGTCCCTCAGATCTTTTGGCTCTAACATCCAACCAATTAATTGCAACATAACTGGCGAGGTGTGGGTAGAGCATTTTTCTAAAATCTATGCTATATCAGCCACTTCTTTAGATATTATCTCCCTACCTAGTTCAGTTGAACGACTGAGCTTTTTATTACCTGAGGTCGAGGATGCAATATTCGAGAGCGCCAGTAATAAAGCCCCCGGCCCGGATGGCCTCTCTATTGATCAGATTAAATCCGAAATCAATTTCTGGGCCCCTTTATTATGTAACTTATTTAATAATTTGACTGACAGCTCCATTCCTGAATCTTGGTCGAACAGTGTCATCGTACCGATTTTTAAAAAAGGTGACAGGGTGGATCCTGCCTGTTACCGCCCGATCTCACTGATCGATAACACACTAAAGGTCCTTGGAAGAGTAATTTTTAAAAGGATAAGGGATTGGGCTGAAGATAACAATGTTTTACATTATAGTCAATTGGGATTTAGAAGCCATGTGGGCACTGTTGAACAATGTCTTAATTTGAATTTAATCATGGCCAAATATACAATTGTCAAAAAGTCCCCGCTTTACTTAGGTTTCATGGATTTGAGTTCCGCTTTTGATTTTGTTAATCGTTCTAGGTTGTGGTCACTTTTGCTTGATTATGGTTTGGATGAATCACTGGTATATTTTCTTTCGTATTTACACAGAGATTTAAAGGCCAGAGTACGTATTAACAACGATGGCGAATTATCTGATGACATTTTAATCAGCAGAGGTGTTAGACAGGGCTGCGTACTCGCCCCACTGCTTTTTATTTTATATATTAACGGGTTGAGCAGCACCTTAAGCAAGATTACCAAGGATGTACCAATTATAAACGGTTCCCCCATTACTACCTTACTGTACGCGGATGACGCGGTACTAATGGGGCGCACCCCAAATGCTTTACGCACCTTAATTACTGGGTTTGTTGATTTTATGTCCGATCTGGGCCTTAATACCAATTTAAAAAAATCTTTTATTATGAACTGTGGTCCAAAAAAAATATAACATTACTTCAATTAAGTCAGGTGACAATATATTAAAATGCACTAGCACTTTCCCCTATTTAGGGTTACTTTTTTCTAATACAGGCTCATGGCAGCCACACGCTGCCTATGCGAGGAATAAAATTGACAAGTCAATAAATTCAATTTTATCCCTCCGACAACCCAAATTGGCTGACGTTATTACCCCCCTGCTCAATATTTATCGTACCCAATGTCTGCCTACTGGGACATATGGAACAGAAGTGTGGGGATATTGCAATATTACGTCCCTCCAATCGGCAGAAAATAGATTCTGCAGAAAAGTGCTGGGGGGAGTTTCCTGCGCCCCCACATTCATCTGTCATAGCGAATTGAGGTTGCCATACATTGTTGATTTCATTAGATCAAGGCCTGCCCTTTTTTGGATAAAAATATGGTCAAACCCTGCAGCATCCTTAACACGCAGCATAATATCTGATTGTTTATTACATGAAAGATCCCACCAAATACCATGGCTAAATGCTGTTAAGAACAGCCTCTTAAGTGTGAGACATGGCTCCCTGTTCAGTTCCCCTAATACCATTGTCCCCACTCATTAGAACAGTGTAAAACGGGCATTATATGATTTATACCAGGAGGAACGAATGAGATCTGATTTTGCAAAACCCGCTGTCATTAAGTATTTGCCACTTACAGAACCAGGCAATGAGAATTTAAATAGGCCTTGCAGATATCTGACAATCCCGAAAGGAAGGATGTTTAGGTTCCGAGACGGAAGCATTGTTAACTTGCTAAGCTTCCCCCTTGGCTATAATAAAAACTTAGAAGAGTTGGATTGTCCCTGCTCTGTAGGTGGGAAACAAAGTCTGTTGCATTATTTCTTTTTCTGTGGCCATTATAAATTATATACCCGTCACTATTTAATGCCGATTCTCCGCAAACGCAACTTAACTTTAACTGGCATTGAGGTTCCTACAAATGTTGTCAACAGACGAGACCATCTACACTGTAAGCTGTTTTATAAAAGTCTGTGTAAGTCTGTGTAAGATCAAGGGCAAGTATGGAACAAGCATAATTGAATAATGGTATTGTATTTGAACGCACATTGCACTTTATCACTTAGATATAATTTGCACATTGAAACATTTACCTGCGTATTTTGGATCTGTATGATTACTCTCAGGTGAACGCACTTTGCACTTTACCATTTTTTGATCATTTCAGGGGTAGATAAATTGAAATTCATGGCAAAAATCATATTAATGGAACTATGTTATTCCTTACATGTACTATGCACTTTGCGATATTTATGCTGCTCTAAATCCAATTGGAAATTTCGTTTTTAACTTTATAGGTTTTTATGCGTTTTTTAATGTGTTTCATTCTGTATGTACTTTTATGGATGTATCAAAACTCCGAATAAAGATCATTTGAATTGAATTGAATTGATTCTATATCCTGTTGTGCACGAGAATAAAACTTATATTTATTAAGAGCAATGTTGGAAACAGGTTTAAATCTCTTCTCAATCCTAAGTAGTGCTTCTTTATATACATTAGTTCCTTCACCTTCACCATCCCCAGGTGGAATAGGAGGTAAAGCCCTAAAAACCATCTGTCCTTCAGACCCTAAACAGTGCAAAAGAATACTTTTCTTTCTCTCTGCTCCCATACGTTCGCCCTCAATTGCCTTCATGTAATTGAAGAACTCCTCCTTCCAACGTGTCCAAGGAATTGGTGGATCCACTTTATTTTGTAAAAACTTTTCTGGTGGATCGAATTGCATATTGCAAAAAAATAAAAAAAAATAAAAAATATATATATGTATACTTAAGTCCTTTCACTGAAATAATATTTTCAGTATGACTGATATATTGTCCCAACAAAAAAACTTTAGAAATTAACTCAGTATATCCAGTTATAGTTAAAAACTCTGTAAGTATATCCACTGAGCACAATGAGAGCACGACCAAGCTTTCAAAATGTGTTGTCTTTTTTTTTTTTTAAATATGTTGTTCCTGCCTTTATAGTAGCCTTTTATAAATGTCAAATACTTCCAGAGTGTTATTTTTGAATTCATGTAAAAAGTCACTTACTTTAAGAATAATAATAACAACCGATATAAGAGCGATGAAGTCCTGATTACATACTTTCTCTCGGTGAAAGAATTGCTATGGCAACCACAATCTCTTAAAATGGCCGCCACGCAGCGTGATGATGTCACCAAAGTCTTGCGCAACCTTGTTCTTGCATTACGTACGTGAACGAGAGAACAACAAGGCTCGCTCCGACACTGTCCAGCTCGCTCCGTCACGCTCCAGCTGGCGATGATGAATGCTCAACCTCGCGCTGTTACTGTCAATCACGCTCCAGATGCCGGTAATAAATCAAAAATAAACAAAGATACAATTTCCTTAAAAATGAAGAAATTTAGCCATTCAGTGTTGGTAAGAGTCCTTCATGTTGCGTTTTCATCCAAATTAATCTTGTATCTTCCTAAAGACGAAGATACGATCCGTTTCTTTCTTGATTGAAGGATTGAGTCCATCAAATTAAGACTCCACGTCTGTGCTGCTGTAAATCCTTGAAATGTAGGTGGTTTTCCCATCCTCGTCACCAAATTTTGTTAGAGATTGCACAGGAACAGCTTGATGATTATAAGAATATTTATTGTCAGCAGCACAGCAACAGAGAATGCAGCTACTTGGCATACAGGAACAGAATAACTGACCTGAAGCCTAGCAGCCAGTAAGATTCTAAAGCAAACTCAAAGCATAACAAGGAAAGCTTAAAGGTACAGCATTAAAATAAAATGTGAATGAGAATGTAACAGATAGCCTAGGTCCAAAAATAAGGGCACCAAAGGGGAAGATTGCGGATATTCTGTCAAGGCCCTCATTAATTTATTTTGAGCTATGGCCAAACGAGATATGTCCTCATGGCCCCATAATTCTGCGCCGTACAATACAGCGCTTACCACTTTAGTATTGTATGTTGTGAGGGCGGGAGTTATGGGTTTAGTGTCTGACAGCCTATGTTCTTTCAGAAGGACCCCAGCAAGCTGAGCATGCTTCAGAGCAAGCATGTCAATTTGCGGCTTCCAATGCAACTTCCTGTTTAGGGTTATCCCCAGGTAAGTAAACAAATCTGTCTGCTCTAGAGGAACATCATTCATAAAGACTTTGCCCCTGACAACTTTTGATTTGTGGAGAACCATAGATTTCGTCTTATCCACGTTTACTACCAACTCATGATCATGGCAAAACTCTTCAAAACACAACAGTACCACTTGTAGCCCGGATTGGGTCTTAGAAAGTGACAGGATGTCGGCCGCAAACATGACTAGGGGGAATTTCATTCCCCCAAGAGATGGAGCATCACTGGGGCAAGTGGAATAATATTGCACTACCCTGTCTATGACTAGGGAAAACAAGAAAGGTGCGAGAACGCATCCTTGGCGCACGCCCTTTGTCACCGAGAATTTGTCTGTGACCTCAACATGAGAACCTCATCTCACCTGGGCGTTATTGGAATCATGGAGCTTAACTAACATTGCTAGCAGCTCCAGGGGCATCCCCGCTTCTAAATAGGCTCTCCACATTTTATTACGTGGGACAAGGTCAAATGCTGACTTTAAGTCAATGAACGCCGCATATAGCGTGCCACCACCAACGACGGGGACAACCCTCCAGTAGATCATCACAAACCTCAATTCCTGATCAATTGTACTTGTACAGGGCCGGAACCCAGCCTGCATGGGAGATAACATCTTGGCGTCCACTATCCATAATTGGATCCGGCTTAAAACTAGTCTGGCAACAATTTTCTGTATGGAATCTATCAGGCTGATAGGCCTGTAATTACCTGCCACTGCTCAGTCCCCCTTTTTGTAAACTGGTATGATTACCGCACCAGACCATGTGTTGGGGATAAACGCACCACTGGCAATGGAGTTGGCCAAATAGGTGATATAAATCACCCAGTTGACCTTATCATGTACGAATGTTATGTTATGTTATGTTATGGCAATTTGTAAAGCGCAACTGTTACCAAAAAGGTGTCCTGGCGCTGGAAGAAGACCGAAGCAAGGAGTCAAGCCGGATGGGGGGATCAATTGCGTTGGTGAAGATCACTTTGTAAAAAGCCAGGTTTTAAGTGTTTTTCTAAAAATAAGTCCGCAGGCACCCAGTTGGGGCCCGGGGCCCACCTTTTGGAACGAGGGAGAGGACGGTCTCAACCTCAGAGTTGCTAAATGTCAAGGTTGGGATTGGACTAAGTATTTTAAATCCGTCCAAGTCAATGTTGGAATTAGAGAACTGGGACTTAAAATATTCAGCCCACTGGTCTGGCGGGACATACTTAATTGGTTTAAATGGTGTCCCGTCGCTCCCCGGTTTCACCAGCTGACAGAAGTTGGTCATATTCTTCTCTTTACTGGCTAGGAAAAGATCGTTCCATTAGTCCTCATCCCACTCTTTTTTGGCCTTAAATTGGGTTGCCTTATAGTTGGCCCTAGCATCCTTCACTACTCCCATATCTTTAGATTTAATGGCCCTGGACACGGCTCTCTGCAGTTTTTATTGTACCAAGAGGCCTTTATTGCCCGACCTCTACTGTCTTTTTACAGGTCGTAGTAAAGAAGGTTTTGAGATCAGAAAACCGGTCACAATGGACCTGCGGGGAAATTAAGTCAATGTCCGCCTGTGTAAGGGCAGCTTTGAAAGCGGGAGATTGATTGGGCAACCACATCCTTCATTACAGCTAGATCCCCTTCGTTATCAATAAGCCTCGACCATCTAACAGAATAACATTTTACTTTTCTGTGACATTACAAATTCTGCTCCTTCAGTCATGTTGTTCTGTGTTATGCTACGGGAAATTAAAAAAACTATTTTTTAATATAAAACATTATACATATTTATTAAATACAGTTATATTTCAGTGAATATACTTACAATGTTTAGTTTGATGTCAACAAAAAGGTCTAGGAGATGATTTCAAGCTTTATTTTCTATTTTCTAGATGTATTTTCTGTTGGTAAGACAAAAAATGTAAATAATATGATGACATTGTTTGTAGCTGATAGGGAGTTTAGGGGAAAAGGGACATTTGGGTGGGTATTTAAGGGTGTTCAATAGTTTGAAAATTATATACTTACTGTTTGATCCTGTTTAATTAGTGAGTGTTTAGAAATTTTGGATGCTTTTTCAGTTTTCTGTAGAGGAGATAGATAAGAAATAAAGGGGCCCATTAGGATGGCGGTCGGATTTCCCCCGCCAGGCTGGCGGTAACCACGGCCGGCCTGGTAGGGGCAATCCATCCGCCATCCTCTCCTGAATGTCCCCCGCCATAGTAGTATGGCGGGGGGACCGCGGCAGATGGAAAGACTGTCTGCCGCTTTTCCACCGTGGTCGCCTTGCGGCCAGGGCGGAAACGATTCAATATGGTGGCAGTGTCTATTAGACACCGCCAGCCATATTACAATGGGTCAGGACAGATGCCTTTCCGTGGCGACAATGCCGCCACAAAAAGGCATGCGGTCTTCACTTTGGGGGCCCCCTGCTGGCCCCCAGAGTCAAGGACAGGTGGGGGGTGCACACGGGGGGATCCTGTGGTACCCCCCTGCATTTACATTAACAAAGCGGCAGGCACCGCGCGGTGCCTGACGCTTTGTTAATGCAAATGCATCAGCCCATTTAAAGCATTGTGGCGGGCGGTGCTGAGTGCACCGCCAGCCACAATTCTAAAAATGCAGGAAGCGCCCGCAACAGTGGCGGGTGCATCCTAATAACCCCCACGGGACCCCCGCCATTATGGCGGGCGGTCCCAAACACCGAAAGGATGGCAGGTGGACTTAGTCCGCCTGCCATCCTAATGGACCCCAAAATATGCATTAATGAATTACGTTTGAAAATGAGTTGTAGGTGGATAGGAAAAATTTAAAATATATTTACATTGTTTGTTATTTTGTTGGTGAGAACATATTTTGCTGGCTTTTGAAGATATCTGTAGAGCAGATAGAATTGTAAGAAAAGAAAGATTAGTAAATGAGGTGTCAGAACTAATTTAAGTCGAATGCTAACAGTATTGTTATATTTTAAATACAGTTTTACTTACTTAGTGCAGTTTTAAAGGTTTCTTCAGTAATGAAAAATTTCTTTCAGGAAACAGTCGAGCAGAGTTTCACCTTCTTCTTTATTGTACGTTAGAAGTGTAAAAGAGATGCAAATATTTTATGCTTATATAGTGTTTATTTAATTAGTTGCTTTATGTCATTGGTGTATTTTAAAATGTGAGCATTTGATTCGTTCAAAATAATTGTTTCAATTGTTTTGGCTGTTTGTTTCCATATAAAGAAAACGCTAATTAAGGACTTGTTAGTAGAAAGTGATGATTTTCTTTCTTTTCTTTTTAAAATGTATTAAAGATTGTTTTTCATGTGACATAATGCAAGCATTATAATTTTCAAAGCCTTTATTTTATTATTATAATTGTTATTTTGCAAAAAAGTTTACATTTTATATGTTGATGTGTTTGAAAGCAATTACTTTTTATGTTATTTAAGTGTTTTCTATTGTATGATAATGTCAACTTATATTTGGTGCTAAAGATATATTTAATTTACCTGTTTTTCAATAGTTGATATTGATTAAAAATCGATAATATTGATGTCTATATTTTGGTATTCGATATTTTTGTTAATTTGTATGTGTTTTTAAATTTAAAATTATTTTTTTAACAACATTTTATATTTCTATAATGTTGTGTACAATATTTTTTATACACGATATTGTGTACTCAATATTTTTGTATTTTTGTAAATCAGTATTGGTAGTCCATATTATTGTACTCGATTTTATGACAACGATATTTTGTCAATACGATATTTTGGTTGTCGATATTATGTCAATGATCCATTTTCAGTTCTGCCCCCTCGTATCTGTCACTCTCCACCTCTTGTCATAAGAGCCACACCTAGCTACATAAGATTCAGGCAATTACTAAAAACATGGCTTTTTAAACAAGCATATGACTAATTCTTGTGAGTAGGCCTTAGTACTTCTGTTATCGAAGTGCCAAGAAACTGTCCCGGTGTATGTGCACTCAACAAATACTAGTAACATAACATAACAAAACATAAGAGGTAAGAGGGTCTGGCATTCGAAAAGAATGGGGGTTACTAAATGGCCTGCTTGGTCCTCAATACCATTTCTCCTTACTCGTTGCAATACCCTCAATGCGCCAACAAGTGGCTTTCCTCTGTTTATGTGAGTGGGTTAAAGGGAGACAGGCAAGTTTACGATTACTCATGTGTTTCCACTGAAAACAAAGACTGTATTTCACACCGTAACTTGAGCTGTATGTTGATTAAATATGATATTGCTCAGACCTTCAGTGGAACACCGGACCAGATAGACATTCACAATAAAATTCCACATGATCTTATGTCCACATCCCTCTCTCTGATGGTCAAAGATAATACTAGTTTCAGTGATCTTTTTTTAACAAAAGGATCTTTGATGCATCAGGCTTGCGTGTTCAAAACCTTTCCCACAGTGAAGTGAATTGCTCTGTCTTGACCACTACTATTCTAACGGCACTCTGAAGATTAGAGACAAATGTTGCAACGATTTTAAGTTGAGACCCAAAGACCTCTAACATATCTCACAACTCCTAAACTGGGCTAGACACCATAGAGTGAGAGAATTTGGTGAAGAAGATGACAGGAGTGAAAGGCATGATCACAGATAGGGGCACTAGCAAACCACTCTTGCATCTTTATCACTCTTCAGACAGACCTACCCCCTAGCGTAATTAGCGTACAGAGGACAATGGTCAATGGACCTTGCCCTCACATTGATCGAAGCTGACAGGCTCCACATCTGTGATAGAGAAAATGAATCTCTAAAACAGCGCAAATGCTGTCAAGTTAATGTACGGTGATATCTGACCCCAGTTTGTCTGAAAGCCATGTGTAATGCTCCTGACAGTTGCTGTAAGGGTTGTGATTCACTTAGGACTTCTATCCACATGTGGTGGGGTTGCCAAAAAATCCAGCCATGTTGAGGCCATATTTAGGAACTCATAAAGTGAATTACATACATTGAGCTACCTTGATTGCCACAAATAACTCTTTTAGGCCATATGGAGCTGAACAAACTTCACCCCCTATCTTGAGCTGAGGATAATTGAATAGCCCCACTCTTATTTCCAGTGATAGCCCAGAAATGGTGGAACTCCTCTTTATCAACGATAAACCAGTGTTGAAGGTTATGATAAGGACTGTCGCAAGAAAGCTGAGAATAGAGCACGTGTATTAGATCGCAAACAAATATTACGACCTGCCAAAAAACTAAAGGGAAATGCGGTTACCAACACAATGGAAATTGCATTCATTACTAAATACAATTCGTATAGTAATCACATCTACAATGTGTTAAGAAAAAATTGGCATTTGTTTGAATCCAAATCTATTCCACAAGGAACTGTCTCAAAGAAACCCAAAGTGGTATATAGAAGAGGTCCTACTCTTAAAGGCACATTATGTCCCAGTTATGTCAAGTCTAATCGCTCAAAAAGAACTTGGTTACCAGAAAAACCAAATGGTTTTTTCATATGTGGCGGCTGCTGCATATGTAAATATGGGAGAAACAAAATCAACAAGTTCGCCTTCAATAGCTCAAAAGAATTTACAATTGATCATTTTATCAATTGCAATACCACCTTCGTTTTATATATCATTATATGTTCTTGTGGCAAAACGTATGTTGGGAGTAGCATACGAAGTTCAAAAACACGCATTCAAGAGCATATAAGAGCAATAAGGAACACAGATGCTAAATATCCAATGGCTAATCATATTTGCAGTGAACATCCACGCAACAAAGACATTGAATTTCATGCCATTGACCATGTAAAGAGTAATGAAAGAGGTGGGAATCGAGAACTATCCCTACGACAACTTGAAGCTAATTGGATTTGTCGTCTTCGTAGTGTGAAATTTGGACTTAATTACAATCATGCAGTATCATTAAACTATACCTTTGTAGAAAGAAGAAAACTTATGCCTAATAAACTACACATTATATGAACATCTTTATATGTACACATTTATAGTGCATCTTCAACAAACTATCTAAAAATAAGAGGCATCATTCAGCTATACCTTTGAACAGACTTAAAAATATATATTACTGTATAGACTGTTTTGTAAACAAACTTCAAGTGCAATAAAAATAATCCCAATATACATCTCTATATTTAATAATATATTTTAAACAACACCGTTTTACAATAATGTGAAATCTATTTTAAATAAACCTAAAAAATATATAACTCACCTTTCAAATAAATCTCACAAACTCAGACAGGATTTTTTTTTACACACAGTCAATATAGATCACCAGACTCTGGACTTTTTCCATACAAATACACATAAGCAACAAATGTCATTGCTTATCAGAGATTTTCAAATTGAAAAACACATTTCCATTGGTTATAGATAATAACCCTTTTCAACGGATGTATGACGTTACAACGGCTATTTTACAACGCATTCCATTACAACGCATGCCATTACAACGAGTTGTCTAAAAATACCTCTACAACACATTCCATTACAATGCATACTAACTTTACAATGCATACCATTACATTGCATGTATGGTAAGTATTGGATAGTATAGGGATAAAAATTACTATTCTAACACCAGGGGGTGCAACAGTAGGAAAAGTGCTGGATAGTGTAGGGGTTAAAATTACTATTCTAACTCCAGGGGGTGCAACAGTAGGGTAAGTTTTGGATAGTATAAGGGTACTATGCATTGTAATGGTATATGTTGTAATGGTATGCGTTGTAATGACTGTGTTGTAATGACATGCATTGTAATGGTATGCGTTGCAGTGTCATGCGTTGTAATGGTTGCGTTGTAATGGCATGCGATGTAATGGATCTTGCGTTGTAAAAGGTTTGTTGTAATGGTAGTGCGTTGTAAAAGTTGCGTTGTAAAGGTTGTTTCCCCTTTTCAACTGACCTCTTCACCCCTTCTGCTTAATGCCATTTTCTATAGCAACAGGTCATGGAATATTCAACTTAACTGACAGGTCACAAGTTCACCTCAAAATCTCTCATTTTACCAACTGACTACCTCAGCTACATACATCTTTTGATTAGCTACAGAGATCCCTTCAAGATGCTTTCAGTGTGGATTGTTGATCACAGCTATGTATTCCTGTGCAAAAGGTATGCTGAACACAGAGGTATTGACAAAGACCTAACAGAGAGGATTAAAGTAGCACCGATTGTCACCTTTGCTTAAAACCTTTTTTGCATCTCCAACCCCCTGGCCTCATGATTGTGCTCTGTGGTGGCAATGACCTAGGCACTTTGACTGGGGTAGGTCTGGAAGTGCTAATGAAGGACAAATTTGTAGAATTGATGTTGCTTTTACCCCAACCTGTCTGCTCTAACATTTGCCAACGACAGAAATGGAAGGGGTCCAATCAATCTTATCCACAAATTGAGAAAGCTAGAAATAAATGTTAATAAAGCTGTTTCTGCTTACCTCAGAGACCATTCACTGGGCTCCTTATAAACCACAATCTACGTTTCTGTTAGAAATGGGATCTCTGGTTGGCTGAGGTTTGGGCCAAAGCCAGGCAGAGACAACCACTCTAGTTAGGGCAAGGGAGTTACACTCAAAAGATAACCCCTGCTCACCCCCTTGGTAGCATAGCACGAGCAGTAAGGCTTATCCCGGAGGCAATGTGTAAAGCATTTGCGCACGCACCCACCAGCAACAACATCCCAGGCCCCCACAAAAGGAACTCCACACAAGGTTATATCAAAAATAGCCTTTGTATTCTCCAAACACATTAGAATAATAATCACATTATGTACACTGGGCCAACTGGCACGGGGCAATATTTACAAGGGATTATGTACACTTGACAGGGCCACATGGACCACAGTCAGGATCATCACAAAGTGAACTTGGTAAAGAAATAGTAAAATGATACATATGAACTTAGAACACAGCCAGTAGTCACTGGCAGACACTATACTCAGCGTCAACCTGTAATATAAATCATAACAGGCAAAGTATCCCACAAATCTAAATACATTAGACCCTAACCACCTAAGTAAAAATTACACTAGGGGCGTAAATCACACAAGGAAGTACAATCTCAATAGGTGAAAGAACCTCATAGTCATAAACCATATCGAGAGGTATCAAATAGGGTGCGCAAAACATACTATACACAATACATTTCCTAGCACCCAAAAGCATTAGCACATAAATCACATTAGGGCCTGGGGCTCTATCCATTTAACCATCCCCCTGGCCAACTGGGCGTTTCAGATAGGGGACTCAAACGCCCTATGTCCACAGAGTCAGGGCTTCTGCCTAAGCAGCGAAGGTCCAGGGTGCGCCACTGCGCAAAACCTAAACGTCGCAGCTGCCCACTACTTGCTGGGCAGCTAAGACCAACAACAGGGAGGCCTAAACGATGCAGCTGGCACTAATTACTGCGCAGCTGGGGAAGGCCTGGCACCTCGGTGCCACTTCTGTCCATCTCAGGGACTTTCTCAAGCAATGCGCCTAAACGTTGCAGCTACCCTCTACTTGCTAGGCAGCTGTAAAAGTTAACATGCGGCATGGGCCCTCAATGGCCCTTAACAGCACTGTGCCAAACGTTGGAGCCATCTAGGCTCTAGAAACAACTTTGCCCCTTGAAGCACACAGACTCCTGAAATGGTTATGCATCACAAAGAGAACTGGCCCCCAAGCCCTGTGGAGTGCACTGGTGCTCTGAAATAAATGTGTACATGGTGGAGCCAACACAGGCTCTAAAATTAAGTATGTCTCAAGCCCCTCATGGGGACTAAAAAAAATGGTGGCCCAAAAGCATGGAAGCCCCACAGGGCTCTGTGGAACAAATCGGGCACCAAGCCCCTCACGGGGACTTTAAACACATCAGGGCCAAAGCAGAACTTGCCCCTGAAGACTGTGGTGCCCACGGGGGCTCCCCGCAATCAAACATGCCCCCTGTTGGAGCGGCCCGCTGCCAAGTGGGGAAACTCGAGAAACAACCAGAGACAACCCTGAGCTCTCTCTTACCGTCTCTCTCTCTCTGTGGTGTCTCTCCTGCGCTCTCTTCTTTGCCGGCAGCAGGGGCAGGCACCGGCAATGTGCCTCCTACCCCCTCCGCCTTCCACCGCTACTGGCTGGTGCCTGTGAGGCTCTCCCTCAGCAATGGGATCCCCGCACGGGCAGGCACCAGCATTCTCTTCCGGGGTGGTTTCTCCTCACGGCGCGGGGCTTCCCTCCACCACACGGAAGCCCCACATAGAAAGCAGTCCTCTGGCGTCCTTTCAGCCCGGCTGCAGGCCCCGCCCCCTGTCACGGGCAGGAGTGACTGGCTTCCGGGTCGGTCGAGTTGAGCCGCGGCAGGGATACTTCCTAGGTGAAAAACGAGGGGTAGGCTCTCTCGAGAGCAAAAATAAAGGTAGAAGCGGGGTGGGCAACCGCTTGGGCTCCCATAAACGGGGTGGGCACACGTATGAATTATACCATAAAAACATAGACGCAGGGTGGGTATCTGCGCACTAGAAATAATTAAATAAGAGGGATGGCACCTGCAATTGTGGCAGAACGGGGGAATCCCCAAAGGGGGGGTTCCCTCCAAAAGGGGGCTGCAGCACAGTGCTGCTCAGCCCACGCTTCCCCCTTTCAGGGAAAATTAAAGGATAGCGCTTCCAGGTGCTAGATGAATCCAAAAATCCTGGAATTAAAAGCAAAGCACTCCCAGGTGCAGGTCAAGTCCTTGAAGTCCTGGAGGCATCAGGGGGAAAATGTAGGGCCATGGGGCCAGCACACAGGGCACTCCAGTAAGGAGGCAGCCCCCAGGGCGGTCCCTCCTGGGCCCCACCAGCCGCAAGCCCCATCTGTCAGGATTCCAAAAGAGTACAAAGGAAACAAGGTCCAGGAAGTCCATCAGGCATCCAGGGGCAGGGCAGAGCCCAGGGGCCAGCCCACAGGGCCCTCCAGCAGGGAGGCAGCCCCGATGGCGGTCGCTCCTGGGCCCCACGAGCAGCACGCCCTTGGTAGATTCAAGTAGGAGAACAAGAACATTTTCATGGGGTCACAGCCCCTCATTTATACAGCGAAATCCTTTGTTCCCAAAGGTGCAGGCAAGGGGAGAACCAGATGCAACTGGTTCTGGAGCACTTGAGCATTTTGTTTTGCTCAGATCCTCTTCTCCTATTCACGGGATGGGTCAGGGACATCAGACGCACCACAGGGGGTGGAGCCAGCATTGTGGAGGGAAGACCCATCCCTATTCAGGTCCCAGGTGCAACTCCTCCCTCCCATCTACATGCAGATCTCCCTATTCACCACTGTGTAGACCCATCCTGGCTTCTGGAGCCAAGCACACAAGCCAGCTCCTGTCAATCACAAGCCAGACAGTCAATTCACATTCACTGCAACTTCTAAAAGTGGCACTTCTACACTAGTCATATTAAATCTGCGCACACCATCGCACAAGTCATATTAAATCTGCGCACACCGTCGCGCAGCATTTAATCACATGAGTTCGCACATATAAAACTCGCCCTTGCACTCCTCTCACATTAGGAACTACCATGGACACACATATCCCCCATGCATTCCTATGGGAGGGCAGGCCAATCTCACCACACGCACTCAGAGAGCTCACGCACTTTACACTGGGCCACAGTGCTAAAGTGCGCAGAGACCAGAAATCAACTAACATCATGTCATAATAAAAGGCCAAAAGGTAAGGGGTGAACCTGCCAAAAGAGCCATGTCCAACAGTTTCAATATGGAGGGCATCAACAGGAGTGACAGAGTACACTTCACTGATGAAGGGAATAGTGTTTCTGAACAACTTAAAGCTCTGCATCCGCACTTATATGTAGCTGCAAGAAACTCATAATAAACACAGGGGCTCTTTTTAGAGCCACCCAATAACCCAACATATAACCTAGGTTTATATAAAAAAAATCGTACTTATTTTTGCTAGGAGTCACCCACCCAGCATGACTTAGAGCAGCGCACCCATCGCGTTCACACTAGGTGGCCGCACTGAGTGCCCCGCACCCCTCGCGTTCTACCAGAGGCTGCGCTGGGAGCCACGCACCACTTACGTTCACGCCAGGGGGGCCACACTGGGAGCTGTGCACCCCCTGCGTTTATACCAGGGGGTTGCATTGAGCACGGTGCTAGGGTCACAACAATTATTTTTTAAACCGTACCCTTTCATTAATTTACATTTGCCCCGGGGACCCCACCCCCCGGAGAATGCTCAAATATAAATTTTTTTAAACGGAGGCGGGGGCTGCCACCCCCTCCTTGCCCATTTTGGGGCCCAGGGACCCCATCCCCAGGGACCTGGCCTTGTGGTTAGGGACCGTGGGGGGAGCCCAAATACCCCCACAGTTCCACCGGCTCCCCGCCTCTTGCGGGAGCCAGCATTGCTTTTCCACATGGGGGCTGTTGACATGCAGCCCCCATGATTGCTTCCAAAATCCAAAGCACGTTTGCTATGACCGGGCAGGAGCCAGCCCTGGGGGGTGGTGGTCCCCAGGTCCATCAAGGGCTCCAGGAGGGGGGCTGCGTGGCCCCCCTCCCAACTACTGTACAGCCCCGGGGAGGTGGTAGTCCCCGGGGCTCGGGGGTCCATAACAGACCCCCGAATTTGCATGATTAGTGCTCTGGGGAGGTGGCAGTCCCTGGGGCATATGAGGGGGCTCGAGCTCCCTTCACAGGTTTAATATTTATTTAAAAAGAGAAGCCTCTGGGGTTGTGGTCCCCGGGGCTGTAGGGGGGACATGTGCCCCCTACTAATATTTGAGAAAAGCCCCAGGGTTGGTGATCCCCGGAGCTTGGGGTGGCCTTGGAGGCCTCCCACAAATAAAACAAGCCCTGGGGGGTAGGGGTCCCTGGGGCTACAGGAGGGCCATGTCCCGCTTATTATAAACGTAGCCCGCGGTAGCGGAGGCCCCCGCTAATATTTTTTGGTAGTGCCCCGGGACCTGGCCCACACAGGGGCCTCAATTAAATGAAGCAATTTTAATCTCGTGGCAATACGACCTTTGAAGGTAAGATTCACGTCGCCTCCAGGGTCTCCCTCACTACATTGCTTACCGGCGCAGCCGAATTGAGGTGCTGACGCCGGTATGCAGAGAATAGCCGCCGCCATATTTTTTGCCGCCGAGTTTTCTGGAGGGTCGCACTTTTAATTGCCCACACTGCGGTCTGACTATTCCTCCTTGGGGTGTACGTGTTCTTTCATCTGCCACCTCAATCAACCGCACACGTTCCCCATTAATACTGAGGGCAGGATTGGTCAACTGTCGCTCGCTCCCCCGCCATGCGAGAGAAATCTGGACTTTACTTGTCTCTCATGGATGGGATATACTGTTCCTCACAGAATCTTGGATAAAAGATACCTCTAATCCGGACATCCATTTAGCCACCCCCCCTGACTATCTTTTCATGGGTATTAACCGAGAAGGAAAAACGGGGGGTGGTCTTGCCATCATTTTGAAATCTCATTTGCGACTGACTTTAAAAAAACTTTCGAATATTGGGCTGATTGAAGCCATGTATTTCACCATTTCAGACTCAGCTGCTGTCTTTTTGACCGGCATTCTAGTGTATAATCCCCCTAGTGCTTCAGCCCCCTCATTAACGCAGCTTGTACATCTTATAGCGGACCTGTCCCTTAAACACCCGCACTTCATAGTACTAGGTGATTTCAACCTGCACGTTGAAGATCCCTCGTGCTCCCAGGCTATTCAACTATTAGACACCCTGCAGAGCCTGAGGTTGTCTCAATTGATCCAGGGCCCGACGCATATTGCGGGCCACACTCTGGTTTTAATTTTTTCAAACCTCCCTGGTACAATAGTTCACCCTTCTCTTCCCCTTACCTGGTCCGACCATTACCTTCTCCCGTTCGATATCATGTTCCCGCCTGTACCGAGCCCGGTGGAACTTGGCAGGGATTACAGGAGAAAATGGCATAAAGTCAACTGCACTGCTTTAAAGCCTGTTTTCTCGTGCCCCATGGGTCCAGTTACCGATGACATTGATGCAAGTGTTGCCCAGTTCAACTCAGCCTTATTATCTGCCATTGACGCCACTGCCCCTTTACTGCCAATTTCCTCTGCAAGATCTCGCCCTTCCGCCCCGTGGTTTTCTCCAGTCTTGCGTGAGGAAAAAAGCCGTTGTAAAAAATTAGAACGCAGTTGGCGACTCTTCTATGATCCAGAAGCAAAAAGTATTTACAAAGCTGCTTTAAAGAATTTTATCAAACTAAAAAAGTCCACAATGAGAGAATTTTTTGCCTTACAAATTAAAAACGCGGAGAATTCTGTAAAAACTCTTTTTAATATTGTAAAAGACTTTGTCAAACCTCCCGCTATGACACCCCAGAACCTATCTAGCCAGACCTCATGTAATGGTTTGTCTGATTACTTCCTAGACAAAATTGAGAAAATCACTTCCTCCTTCCCATCTGCCCTAACATCTGTACTATCCCCTCTTACTGTTAAGAACAAGGATTATACCTCACCATCATTGGTAGCTTTTAAGGACCTCACCACTGAGTCTGCACTTAAATTGCTCACTCAGTGCAAATCTGGTTCCCCTTTGGACACGGTCCCGCCCAAGGTCATGGGTAGCCTAGCTCCCCTTCTGATCGAACCTCTCATTTCTATCTGGAACTCCTCACTACATTTGGGCCAATTTCCAACAGCTTGGAAGGAGGCCATGCTAGTCCCCATCTTGAAGAAGATGGATGCGGACCCGGCGCAATTTTGCAACTACCGCCCTATCTCCCTCCTTCCTAAACCAGCGAAGGTCTTGGAAAAGGCCGTACAATTACAACTTGCGGACTACTTGGAGACCAATTCTTTACTACACGATTCCCAGTCGGGTTTCAGAACTGGTTTCAGTACTGAGACGGCGCTCCTGGAGGTCTCTGAGTCCATTCGAGAGTGTGTGGATAGGGGCGAGGAGGCCATGTTGGTCCTCCTCGACCTATCTGCCGCTTTCAATACGGTGTCCCATAAGATATTATTGGATCGCTTAGAGCAGAGTGGATTGGGTGGTCCCGCTTTCTCGTGGATCAGCTCCTTTCTTAAAGAACGAACGCAGTGGGTACTCCTTAGACCATTTCAATCTGAGAGTAAGCCCCTTGTCTGTGGAGTTCCGCAGGGCTCTGCGTTGAGCCCATTGTTTTTCAATGTCTATTTGGCCCCATTGGCTAAGGTGGTTGAGTCATGGGGGGTCAGAGTGATCTCGTATGCTGATGATACACAGCTAATGTTTTCTTTTAGAGATCACTCTGACTCCAGCTTCGCCAGCTTTCGACAATGTCTTGGCGAAATATGCTCCTGGATGACTGCTAACCATCTTAGGCTCAATACCGATAAGACGGAGGTCTTGTTTTTTAATCCAAAAATCTCAATTCCTCCTACTTTGTGGTGGCCGACTGTGCTCAATCCCCCTCCTATTCCTGTTCAAACTGTTCGCAATTTGGGCTTTCAGTTTGACGATGCCCTCTCGTGTAAAACCCAAATAAACAAGGTTACTGCAGCCTGTTTTTGGAAACTACGCATGATGAGAAAGATTTTCCCATTTCTGCCCGTGGATGCCCGCAGAATGGTTACTCACGCCCTAGTAACATCTCACTTGGATTATGGCAACAGTCTCTCGGCTGGGGCCCCTCTGTATCAAATTGAACGACTACAGATCGTTCAGAACGCGGCAGCAAGGCTGATTGGCAATATCCCCTACCGTCAGTCGGTTGCATCCTACCGCAATAAGCTACACTGGCTCCCTATCTCCAGACACATCCAGTTTAAGATGCTGACTCTGGCCTTTCGGGCCCTTAATGGGTCAGGACCAGGATACTTACGAAAGAGACTTGTACTCTCCCAATCTGTCGGATCCCTATGGTCTAACAATCTACGTCGTATTATAGTTCCTCGGTTCCGTCGCTCCAGAATGGGCGGCAGAGCTTTTACAGTTATGACGGCCAAACTCTGGAACAACCTTTCTCTAGACCTTAGGTTCACTCCGTCTGAATCACTTTTTCGCAGCCGACTGAAGACCTGGTTATTCTCCTCTGCATAAGTATTCCTTTCCTTTCTAGCGTTCAGTCTACAGCGCCGGGACACCCCCACCTGGGGGTAGCCGTGCGCTTTACAAGCTTCAAATAATAATAATAATAATAATAATAATAATAATAATAATAATAATAATAATAATATAATTAGTTTCACTCAGAGAAATTCTGCCGTTATAGTTAGTTCAGCTAACTATAACTTGTGCCCCCGCAATGCACTGCTGATGACATCACATATTACATCACTTATGACATGGTCAGTGACATCACTGATGACATCACTGATGACACCTCAAATGACATCACTGATGACATCACCGATGACATCATCAAGTGAGTCAACCAACCCAATTTCTCACAAAAACCATGAGCAATTTATCTTTGTATTTGCTATTTTTAATTGATTTGAATCATACTGATTTATACATTCCTGTATTCAGTACCGATTTCTGACCACATGAAATGAATTGAGTTTGTATTTTTGATAATCTGCTACTAAACCTTCATGGTTTGCAAATCTACTACCCTATGTCATCACTGTATGGCCTAATTGCTTCACTGTCATTGATGTATTGTTGATTTTTTGAGCCTTGCACCAACGATCTGCACCACTGCAAATCCCATCTAACCTGTAATAGTACCCTTATGGTGCATTGCCCATAAATCAGTAGTGTCACAACCCACTTAGGTTGATTAACAGAGTCAAGTGCAGGCCTCACTCTTTAGGAAACACATTTATTGAGAAAATCATCACCTCTTGAGGCCTGAGGCGGTTTGGGGATTGGGAGTAAGACTGAAGACGAGCAGGAGGAAAAAGCCTCTGGTGTGCTAATACAGACCTTTCAAATGCTGATTCTGAATCCAACTTGGAAAATTTTTCATCACTAAATTGATCATGCCGATTAGAATCCTTGTACCCTGGGAAATGTGTTCTTTACTGTTCCAAGCACCTTCGATGTTATGATATTGTTTGCTGATCTAAAATGCAAATCAACATTGATAATATGTTTCCGTATGAGCAGTTCAGACACACATTTGGAGACATAATGTTTGATGAAGATTATATATATGGAATGCCATGCCACTGCTTACTTGGTGATGGTTCTTACCTGCATCAAACCAAAGCTGGGGCCCATCGCACACCAATAAAGGTAGTGGGAGCATAATAACACGCCATATAAGAAATGATTCCAGCAATCACGGCCGGATCCATGCACAAACTGCTGCCAACTTCCAAAATCTCTGTTTTGTACTTGGACATGTATTCGAGGTCAGCTTCTGCCATCTGGTAGGATGCTTTGACCCCTGCAGCGAAAATGGTAAAGTAGTGAAGATTATTGTTGGCATTGTTGTTTGATCATCGACATTCTTCCCAGTCAAATATCCAGAGCCACATGCATGGGAATCAAAACAGAAATGGTCAACACCATTCTATAGATGCTGCAACACCATTTGATAACAGCGTAACAAAATTGTACAGCTTTAGGACTGCCTGCGCTTAAAATATCTTTTTAGAAGCATTCACAAAGAGGAAGGGGTCCCTTGGAGACCACCTCCCATTTGCGAATAGGTTACTTGAAGCAGGCAGTAAAATGCAAATGTTTTGTGACCGCATTTCGGCAACAGAGCATTCACACATACCACTGTGAGTCACTATCAGGTAGAGACGCCCTTAACACGCCCCATAATAATACAGAATTGCAAACCATTGTTGAATTACGTAATATGTTACCGAATTACAAAATAGGGCTTTGTATATAGAGAAATGCTTCTTTCCGGTCGCAAAAGGCCAGATTCTATGAATTAAGTCATTTGCAACCTAAAAACACATTGTACATCTGGCACGTAGAATCGTAGCTCACGTAAAACATAACATAGATCATTCACAGTTTGGTGTGGGTGACTTGAAAATGTAGCAAGTCCGACTTTTCTACATGGTCACCCCCTATGTTTTGCTTTTTTCTGGATCTTATTTTTCCTTGTTATTGAACTCTGTGCACTGTACAACAGTTAAACAGGAATAAAGTGCTGGCGCTCCCCTATTAAACATGGTTAAATTGGCTTATCCCTTATTGACATGTTTCTCTTGCAGACATATCGCTAGTATACGTTGTAAAAATGTGCTCAGGACCTGGAGGTTAAATGGCACCTATGAACTGCAGCAACAATTGTGCTATCCATACGTTTGACCTGTAATAAATGGCTTCAGGCCTACCATGTGTAGACTGACTACAGCAGCCTCAAACCTGCTGTAAAACCTGTCAAAATTACCCTATTTGACTTGTGAAATGCCTGTTTTTAAATATTAATAAGTCACCCCTAAGCACACTCTGTTGCCCACACAGTAGTGTCCCTGATATTTCAAAAAAGGAACATGTACAGAGTTAAACTTGGCATGTTTCTCCATGGACTATCCCCAAAAAGTTATTTTCCTTCACCAGGCTATAGCTGTATCCTAGAAAATATTAAAGTATAATTATAAACTTTAATCTATAACTTTTAACATGAAACAGCTATAATATTCACGAAGTCCCCTTGGCTGCTGAGCGTTGTTGGGGACAAGAACCCCTATTGTTGCCACAAGTAAGTCACCAACAGCTAGTTTACTCAGACCTCATCATGGGCCCCTTTCACAACTACTATGAAACTGCACCTCCTAGCACACTACTGGCTGCCGGATGAAGTCCCTTTGGCTGCTGAAGGTCATTGGGGGCCAATAACCCCAAATATTTGCAGCATTAGTCCCACACAGCGGGATTGCTCAGACCTCATTGGAGTCCCTGCCCCTTTTTCAACTGCTCTGCAAACATGCCTCCTGGCACACTACTTTTGTGGGAAAAAACTCTAGGGGTGAGAGTTTAGGTAAACTCCACTCTGCTGGGGGTGTTTTTGCTTAACTCTGCATCCCAACCACCTGAGTTTACCGCCCACCCTATCAGAAACTCACGCACCCACTCACATACCCACTCTGACACTCATATATCCACTTACAATTGGATTGTCCCACTCATTCTCTCTCACACTCAATTACAAACCTACTCATACACTCAGCGAGACACTCTTGCACTCACTCACACACTAAGTGTCAAAGGTTAGTGATTACAGTTAGGAAATAATATTAAAAAACACCTTATAAATGCACTTAAAGAAATCAAAGGTCACAAGGATGTTGTAGTTAAGAAATAGTTTCTGAAAAACCTTAGAAATTCACTGAACTAGTCACACACCCACTCACCCACCATAAAACCTCTCATACATTCAATCACACACCCACTCCACTACTCACATACCCATTCACAGGCCCATACAAGTACTTACACAGCCACTCACTTACACATAGAGCCACTTATATACACAGTTACTCACTTATAGAGCCTGATCAAACAACCAGTCACTCACCCATGCAGCCACTATTAGATTTGGGGGTCTCTGGTTGGCACAGGTAAGTACTTGTGACAAGCAGGGACCCTCTCCTCTAGTCAGGATAAGGGGATCACCCTCTAAAATAACCCCAGCTCACCCTCTAGGTAGTGTGGCGCAAGCAGACAAGGCTTATCTCAGGAGCGTGTTACAGGTTAAGTATTTGTGAACACATACTGTAACTCAGAAACACCACAAATGGACACCAGTCTAGCGTTGTATCAAAAATAGTATATTTTATATTTATATTTAAGCAGACTTAATACAAAACCCATATAACGTTTTAAATCAGGCCACAATACTTTTTATGCAAGGATATGATTATCTTACTGAAATGCGTTTCTCTTAGGCTCATGCGAGTCGTGCTGACTGTGCGGAACGTCGTGGGACAGATCGTAGCATAAACAAAGAGTTAAAGCAATGTTGCGGACTCTCGGGTCCTGTGCGCACGAGTCCGAGTACGACTCTCACAGTACCTTTCATAAATGTAGAGTTGCGGGTGCGGATGAGGCGTGCGTAGGCGAGGCGTCCTAGGAGCAATTTGGCGGCACCTCTCCTGTTGGTGCGTGTCCGGCTCGTGCAGGCGTCTCGGTCCGAGACGTATGAGCGGGAGGCCCCCGGGGAGTGAAGCAGGTGATCCTTAGGTGTGGAGCCTTCGGCGTGTACGACATTCGTCCGCGTCGTGCCTCTTGAGTGGGGGGAGGCCTTTCCTTTCTGTCAGCAGCGCGGCGTCTAGGAGCTGGCACGCTTCGGCGTATGGGTGGTCTCCTTCCAGGCATGGCTGCTGCTCTCTTGGTGCACTGTGAAAGGGGGCCGGTACGCTTTGGGCTTATGGGCCAAACTTGGGATGCGCTCCCTTCAAGTATCCCCACAGCAGAGACACTGCGAGCAGTGCAGTCTCTCGTGGGAGGGTGAAGCGGATGCAGGCGGCCCAGCGGGATGGTGTTGGTACGGCTCATAGGCAGAGCGGCTCACACGGTGCGGGCGGTCACAGGTACAGCTTCACTGCTGTCCCGGGATACGGAGCGCACTCAGCTGGCTGTTCCAGCAGCAGGGGGAGATCAGCAACTTCCAGCAGCTCGGGTTCAAGACAGGAGGATTCCAATGGTCCTGGGACTCCGTTCAGGGGGCAGGCTCACACGCAAGCCCTTGGAGATTGTTTCAAAAAGCACAAGTTGAATCAAAACTCACTTCAGACTTTTCATCTCCTTCTTGCAGCAAGGCACCCACCACAGGCCAGTCTCCCAGGTCAGAGACAGTAATCCTCCATGCAGCTTTTCCAGGTCCTTCTCGTCGGGCAGAGGTTCTTCTTGGCGTCAATAGGATCTGATTTCTTAGGAGCAGGGCTCCTACACTTATACTGCAAATCTTTTGTTCTTGAAAGCCAGTTCCTGAGCACTTTGTTTTGGAGACACTAGCATTTCTTTCAGTGTGCAGGGCAGGGACATCAGACACTCTGCAGGAGGTGGAGCCAGCATTGTGGTGACAAGTACAGTCCAGGAGTACTCTGTTGACAGTCTTCCCTTCTCTCATACAAGGGGCAGGGCAGATACATCAGACGCTCCCCAGGGGGTGGAGCCAGCATTGAGGTGGCAGAGCACAGCCCTATTCAGAGTCAAGGGCCACTCCTCCCACCCATCCTGGTGTAATCTCTCTATTCACCACCTGGCAGCCCCAGCCTGTCTCCTGGAATTACCCAGCCCTGTCACACACAGAAACTAGACAGCATATACACATTCTAGCAGAGGCGGGCTGAAATGGTTAGGCAAGCAAATACCAACTTTCTAAAAGTGGTATTTGCAAACACAGAAGATTAAAATAAACTTTGCTAAAAGATGTTTTTTTATAATTCTGAGTTCAGGCATACCAAACTCGAATTTCTACCATGTTCCCTGAGTCTGGTAGGATTATAGAGTGTAATATTTCTAGCAGCCCATTCTGGCTTATGAGAACAGGTAGCCTTACAATAGTAAAAAACGAAAATGGCTGTAATTCATTATTAGGGCATGCCACACACATCAGGGCTTGTCCTACCTCATGCTTACAATGCACCGTGCCCTTGGGCCTACCTTAGGGGTGACTAATATGAAGTTAAGGGAAGGTTTAGGGTCTGGCAAGTGGGTGCACTTGCGCAGTCAGCATTACAGTTCCAGACTGCACGCAGGTTCTGCAATGGCAGACCTTGGACATATTTTGCCAGGCCGATTCTGTGGGTGGCATAACCAGTGCTGCAAGCCCACCAGCAGCATTTGGATTTACAAGCCCTGGCACTCCTGGTGCACTGTACTAGGGACTGACAGTAAACCAAATAAGCCAATCATGGAAACTAATCAATGTATATATTTGTATGTAGGGAGCACTTGCACTGTGGCACTGATTGGCAGTGGCACAGTGCTCTGAGCAGCTAACACCAGCAAAAACACATGAGGCAACAGCAAAAATGGAAGGGAGACCCACACTAATGGTGCCAGGTCTATCAGCCACTCACACAGCCAAACACTCACCCATGACACACCCAGTTATTCACTTATACAGCCACTCACACACCCACTCTCTGACCCATACAGCCTCTCAACGGTGTTACTCAATCACCAATACAGCCACTCACACATTCACTCACACCCCCACAGCCACTTACACACCCATCCAGACATCCACACAACCACTTATACAGCAACTCACTCACCCATATAGCAATGCCACAGGTACTCACTCTTCTACGCAGTCAATCATGCACCAACGGACTTTTTTTCCAGAGGTTTATATAGCGCAAACTTGACCCCGAAGGTATCAGCGCACTTTACATGACCACCAGTTGCGTCACAGATGAGCACATATATTTTCGTTAGGCACCCGAAGATTAAGTGATTTGCCAAGAATCACAGCATGTTGAGCGACCCAGCAGAGATTCGAACCCAGTTCCCGAGCCTAGAGGTCGACCTCTTAAGCACTCACTCACCCATACAGTCACTTACCCATCCAGTGACTCACTCATATATCATTCAGACACCCACTCACTCACCCATACAGTCACTGACACACCCACTCACCTAGCCATACAGCTACTCACATAGCCACTTCCCCCCACCCATATAGCCAATGACATACCCACTCACTCAACAAAGCAGACACTCACAAAGCCACAAATTCACCCACACAGCTACCTAAGCACCCACTTGTACATCAATACAGCCACTTACACAACCACTCACACACCTGTAATGTCACTCAGATACCCACTCAAACACGAATACATACAGTCACACAGTGACTCACGTAAACTATATTAAAAAAGGAATCACTCAGTAGTACACAAAGTATACTAATTTAACTTTTATCGTAACTTAGTATATACGTTTCACACTCAAAAACTTTTAGAAAACACTCACAATCACTGGATGCTGTCAGCAGTGATATCATCAGTGATATCGATGATCATGCCATGAATTACGTAAAATGTGAGGTCATACGCAGTGCACTGTGGGGACACAAGTTATAGTTTGCTCAGGGAACTATAACTGCTGAATGTCACTGGTTTCGTATGAGTTAAATCTGAGCTTTACTAGAATGTTTCCGTAACCTTTTGTTTTTTCAGTGGATATATATATATATATACTTACCTAATACTTACATTTAAAACACAACCCATACCCAGCTTAAACCCTAAAAATGCCCTCCTTAATCCTTTAAAAATAAAACATTCCCATATATATGTATAGTTATATATATATATATATATTCACTGAAAAAACCATAGGTTATAGACCATATATAGTTAGGAATTAGCATTTACAAAACCTTGAAAATTCACTGAAAAAACCATAGGTTATAGACCATATATAGTTAGGAATTAGCATTTAGAAAACCTTATTTTACTCACACAAAACCATTGAAATTCCATATATAGTTAGTTGCACTAACTATATATCGCGCACCCGCAATCCACTGCTGATGATGTCACATATTACATCATTCATGACATGGTCGGTGACATCACTGATGACATCACTGATGACATCTCAACTGACATCACTGATGACATCACTGATGACATCTCAAATTACATCACTGATGACATCACTGATGACAACATCCAGTGACTGTGTATTTCTGTAAAGTTAAAATATGTCTTACATATTGAAGAATGAGTGGATGTATAAGTGTCTGGATGAAGGATTTAGTAGGTGCGTGACTGACTGTATGAGTGAGTGATTAAATGTGTCTCACTGAGTGCATGGGTTAGTGACTAAACTGTCTTAATTTGTGCATCATTATGTCTGTTGTTCTGTAAACTGCTGCATGTGTTGATCATTAGCTATATGAGTAACTATATGGGTTATTGATTGGTTGCCCAAGTATTTGTATGGGAGACTGAGTGTGTGTGTGGGTGGCTGGGAGGTGTGTGACTCTGTGCATATCAATGTGTACTTGTATCAGTGATTGTATACGAGAGTAAGTATGTGTTAGTATATGTGTGAAAAAGTATGGTGTTCTGTGTTTAACTGTATAGATGAGGAAATCGAAGTGTGATTGATTCTTTACAGGACTGACTAGGTGTGTGAGTAACTCCATGGATGAGTGGCAGTGTGTGAGTGTCTGCATAGGTGTATGAGTGCATATGATAGTGTTGTAATAATGAGTGACTGTATGTATGAGTGATTGTATGGGTGAATGAGTGAATGTGTGTGTAGACGTAGGAATCAGTGAGTGCGTATGTAGTAACTGGTATTGGTGTGTCATGATGTCATCAGTGATGTCATTTGAGATGTCATCAGTGATGTCATCAGTGATGTCATTTGAGATGTCATCAGTGATGTCATCAGTGATGTCACTGAAGTATGGTGTTCTGTGTTTAACTGTATAGATGAGGAAATCGAAGTGTGATTGATTCTTTACAGGACTGACTAGGTGTGTGAGTAACTCCATGGATGAGTGGCAGTGTGTGCGTGTCTGCATAGGTGTATGAGTGCATATGATAGTGTTGTAATAATGAGTGACTGTATGTATGAGTGATTGTATGGGTGAATGAGTGAATGTGTGTGTAGACGTAGGAATCAGTGAGTGCGTATGTAGTAACTGGTATTGGTGTGTCATGATGTCATTTGAGATGTCATCAGTGATGTCATCAGTGATGTCATTTGAGATGTCATCAGTGATGTCATCAGTGATGTCACTGACCATGTCATGAATGATGTAATATGTGACATCATCAGCAGTGGATTGCGGGTGCGCGATATATAGTTAGTGCAACTAACTATATATGGAATTTCAATGGTTTTGTGTGAGTAAAATAAGGTTTTCTAAATGCTAATTCCTAACTATATATGGTCTATAACCTATGGTTTTTTCAGTGAATTTTCAAGGTTTTGTAAATGCTAATTCCTAACTATATATGGTCTATAACCTATGGTTTTTTCAGTGAATTTCATTGGTTTTTTAACAGCTAATATCTGTGGCTGTAAAATGTATTCTTCTTTAAATCCAAAAATATATTTTATATGTTTATTAATAATTTTTTTTTTAAATATTTTTTTTTCTTCGTTCCCGCTTCGCGAATCGGGAAGCTTCCCGTTAGCTGACCTTAATGCCGCGAAATAGACCGCGAGCCGGTAAACGTTCCTTTACCGCAACTGCCGCGTTAGAAAACAACATCGTGACGCCTCCCGTCCGCATGACGTTTCGCGTTGTCGCGTGATACGTCATATGACGTGCTACGTTAGCGAACTGGTACGCTTACCGAGGCGCAAAGCGCAGGTTTCTGGAAGCAAACCGGGAGGCCCTGCAAAGCGCGTAACGTAAACACAGCAGGTCATGTGACTTGGTAATAACACTTTTCATTGGTTCATTTCACTTTTGGTTTCCTAATGATGTAAGACTAGGTCATATAATCTAAAATGAACACTTTTCATTGGTTGAGAACTATTGTTTTTCCAAATGATGAAAATCCCTCCTTCTTTCCTCACTCTGACTTTCATCATTGTGAGAGAAAGACCCTTTGTTACCAGTGAGCAATGGCTTCTTTAGTAGCTTCAGCTGGTGCTTCCCCACCACCTCCACCACATCCAAGGAAGAGTGGACCACCTGCTGAAGTTATAATTCAGCAAGAAGAGGAAGAAGAGGAACAGGAGGAAGAGCACGAAGAGAGGCACTTTTTGCCTGAGGAGCCCAGGACGTCTCACCGGAAAGAAAACTTCATTTGGCAATTTTTTAAAATTCCCAAAGGTCAGAAAAAAGTAAATGCAAGATACGTAACTTGCCTTATATGTCAAGATAGACTGTCCAGAGGGACCGACAAAAAATACAGTTTCGGAAACTACACAATGCATCGCCATATGACTAGGTGGCATCCTAACAACTACAGTGCTGCACAGTTTCGTAACGACCTAGATAATCTCCCTATTATGGCCAGAAGATCTGTTGTACCGGAAGTAACGGGACCAGAGGGCAGGGAGATGGTGCCAAATATACAAACGAGATTTCGTGAAGTAAAACAAGTCTGCGTACATTGCAGTGGATTCATTTGCTACGGAGAAAGAAGCATCACTCTGATCAACAGAGCTATTGACTATCATATGCAAGTTTGTACGAAACGCCCCAAATAATAAATTCTTTTTTTTTTTTTGTTGCTCCTGTTGAGCCCTTTACAATGAATCGTTTTCGTTGCCCCCTCCGAAAAAAACCCCAAAAAAATATAAAACTGTTCAGAAAAATTCAAAAAAAGTAAAAAAAATTTCAGAAAAATAATAAAAAAAATATAAAACAACAAAAACAATAAAAAAAAAGTTCTTTTCAGAACTACCTCCCCGTTATTAAAAAATTGGTACAATATTTGGAACTGTGCCAACCTCTATTTCTCTTAGTTCGCTTCCCAGTTCGCTCGCCGGTACGCGAACCGGAAGCGAACCAAAATTTTTTTTTTTTTAAAAAAGAACAGTAAGTATAAGGGAAGGAAACAGACAGTTATGTTAAAAGAAAGACAGCTATAGGAGAGTAAACTAGAGATACTATTACCCGTAATCCACTGCTGATGATGTCACATATTACATCATTCATGACATGCTCAGTGACATCATCAGCAGAGGATTGCGGGTAACAGTATCCCTAGTTTATTCCCTATAGCTGTCTTTCTTTTAACATAACTGTCTGTTTCCTTCCCTTATACTTACTGTTCTTTTAAAAAAACATTTTTTAGATCAGTCAGAAACAGTGAAAGTAATGAAATATAAAAGACTACGTAGAATATGAGCACTGTATGCAACAACTTTGACACTTACAGAAGCCTCACCTTCTCCATGCCTCCTACACAGTTCTACATGTACATCATAAATGCAAACAGAACAGAATTAATTATACATGTTAAATGGTTTATTTTTGCTGTTCTCAGAATGTATCAAATTTCACTAAAACAGTGACTTGAAGGTATTCATCATATAACAGCGGGGAAATAAAACACAATCAAAATGATTGTGTTTAAAAAACCCATACAACATAACAAATCAGAATTCAGAACTCCTTAAAGTTAACTTACTTTCCATGACGGCCAAGGATGTCCTATGAACAGCTTACACTCTGTTGTGCTGTTATTACTTTCAACCCGCCACTTTCTGAAAGAAAACCTCCATCGTTTTCAAAAACATGTTACATACAATAAATGACTTCTCGCTCTCTACCACACGTTTCCACAAGGCCAAATCGTGTCTGAGCCATTTATAACTCTTAGAATTCTTTTAAGCCAATCCCGTCATGTTGTATTTCCGCAACTTTCACAATTAAAATGTTGAAGATCATTTTCACAATCCTAGACTAGTAATATCTTCCCCTTCTTGCTCAATCATGTTCTACATTTCCTATCACACTGATACTGCTTACTATGAAGCCGACTTACACTACCTTTATGACTAGTACAATTATTTAATTCTCTACATCACTTTTAATCACAAAGCAATGTAAAACAGTAGACAGCATTGCAGACTTACATTCCCTCTACTCCATGTTTTGATTGGCTGCTTCAATTAGCTTATAAAAAGAAACAGTTTTTCTGAACTCATTCAAAGTGCACGTATTTCTCCATGACGTCCAGTGTTATGGTAAGAAGTTATGTCTCTGTACTACACTTATCCTCAAGGCCAAATCGCGTAGGAGCCATTAGAACTTCTTGAAATTCCTCAGAGCACATCCCGAGATTCTTTCCCTAAAATTTTGGTTTTAAAAACACCAGGTAAGAGTTTTTAAGGTCATACGGCAATTTTTTTTTGAAAATTAAAACAGAATCATTGCAGAATGACCAGCCATTTCTACACTTTAAATAAGCTGTATAATGTCCTGATGTTATTGAAGGACCATCAAGATATATAATTGCTACAGTTACAAAAGTCCTTCCTGATATTGACAACTGTGAAGCCACAAAATTTTTAATTAAAGTTGTCAATTTTGTTCCATCAGGCCTAAATCGTTGGAACATTAAAATGACATACTGGCCATATGTTCGTATAAATAATGTGGACATCATTTCAGATTTACATTGGCTACACTCCATGTTGTGATCAGCTGCTTTTACTAGCTTATTAAAAGAGACTGATTTACTGTCTGGCAAAGTTAAATATATAAATCTTTCTGAGTCTACACTAGTAGTACTTGATACCCTACAGTTCTCGCAGTCATGCTGCCATTGATAAGAAAGCCGAAACAGGTGATCTACATCTACACCTTCATCATGCAATACATCAAGCATATACATTAAAAACTCCTGACAATCTTGCTGACTATTTTGAGAGAATTGTGTTTGGCCTGAACATCTGTCTAACAGATTTCGAATTTCAGACACACTTTCTATGTTTGTTCTATCAGTGCTACATTTCTCTAACACAGAATTTAACAAACTGCAAAATCTTTGATCAGAATTGACCACAATCTCTTCTTTTACATTTTCTAGAGAAAACAAAACATTAACCACTACTTTAGCATAGCAGTTGACACCAGAACTGTTTTCAAATTGAAAACCAACAACATCTTCAACAGAATCCTTTTTGTTTCTGCTTATAATTTCAGGTTCATCGACTTTTCGTCTTTTTGCTACAACCTCCCCAGTATTGGTCACATTTCTTCGTTTCCGGCCTACCACACGTTTCTCAAACAAAGGATACTGAGGCAAATGTGGCGCATACTCTCTTCTTAACCTATTGTATTCCTTAACACAATCTAGATCCGCACAAATGTTTGTGACATCACACTCAATCAAGTACAATCCCGATAAAGTTCTAACTCGTGACAATGCCACATATGCCATACCCTCCTTGAACACAGAACTGCCAATATTCACCAATGCACAGTCTACACTTAAACCTTGCGATTTATGGATTGTCACCGCATATGCCAAGCAAACAGGAAACTGCTTACGACGAACATATAAGTCTTTTACAACCAAAAATCTAGCAGAACAACGACCAATTAGCTGTACTTCCTCAATGCCATCAAATTTAATTTTTAAAAATTCAATTCCATCTCTATTTCTGTATTTCACAAAATCAACAACATTACCCATTGATCCATTTACCAGACCTCTTTCAACATGTAAATTCCTTCTTAAAATTATACGGCAGTTCAAGCACACATTCAGAGTCTTTTCAAAACCTGCAGTTTTAGATATACTCTTCTCTAATGAATCCAATTTTGTTCTCAGATTCTCAGACAAAATAATTGTTGATCCCATATGCTCTACTCTGTCAATAGCTTCCAGTTTCACAATCTCTTGCTTTTCTAAATGCAACATTTTGTTGTTGAATTTGGCACATTCTGCAAGAGTTGGCATCAAACATATTCCAGATTTTTTCTCAGTAATTTTCTGAAAAATATTCTCAGGCACAACATCTTCGTCTGGATATAAATTTGTCAGTAATCGTGCATGTAAAGCTTCTTTCCCATGCTCGGTCACTTTTCCAATTCTAACATCTTGTAGAATAGTCTTGTAAACTTCATCCTTTGCCTGACGCATATTTTCATGCAGTTCAGCATAATTGAAGTTTAACCATATATTGACGTTGCCAATGCTCCCTAAGCACTTCCTGGTATCTTCATGCGTGAGCATTTTGAACACAGGTTGCCCTTTCACTGGTGTCAGCTGCAGAAGATCTCCGAAAACAATGATGTGTTTGCCACCAAATAACACATCATACTCTGTTTTGAGAACTTCTTGCATTCTCAAATGCACAAAGGCAAGCATGACATTGGAAACCATGCTTACTTCGTCAATGATAAGAAGTTTCATTTTCCTCAAGACTCTTGAAACTTCAAAACAAGCATCTCCAGATAGCTTGTGATATTCTAATTTGTTGTCATGCTCCACTGGCAGCATCAGTAAACGATGTAAAGTAATCCCTTTAATGTTATGTGCTGCCAGTCCAGTTGGAGCGGTGACAACACAAGACAGCGATGACTCTGTCCTTTCCTGCAAATAACATGAAATTGCTTTAATAAGGAAACTTTTTCCAGTTCCCGCTTCTCCACTCACGTACAGTAGGACAGGCTTCAACGACGTACATGAGCACTCTTTCTTGTCATGACTTAATCCATGATCAATTTGCATGGTAAGTTCGTCATATATTTTCCTCTGCTCAACGTTGAGTTGTCTTTCCAACTCTTCTAAGTTAACCGCATCCTCCTGAGCATGTGCCATGGCTCTTTCCACTTCATTCATAGCAGTGGCAGCTTCATTTTCGATAAGAGGTCCTCCTAGTGGATCCTGACTCAATGAAGCAGAACTCTGACTGTCCTGAGAACTGTCTCTGGCAATCTCGGCTGCAATCGTTGCTTCCTGCTCAATTTCCACATTCAACATTTCTACATATTTGGGAAAAGCAGGACATTCTATGGTCTCCTTGGCAGCATTGAATGAGTCTTCGTAACAAAGGAAATCTCCAAGCAGTTCCTCTTCTGCACGCCAAGGCTTAAAAAGTTGCAAAAGTGCTAAATAGAAAAACTCCTTTTTTTCAGGAGATTCGCCACTCAATTTTCGATGGTTTATCAAGTGGCATTTTCTTTGCTTGACCAGACATCCCTCACTTCCTATTACAGCATACACTCCTTTCTCAGTATCTTCTTTGATGTTCCTCTTGAATATGTAATTTTGCAGAACCTCATACAGACAAACATTCTCGAGGTGACTGCTTCGATTTGGATAATATGTATCCAACATGTTGGTCTTCAAAATGTCGGTACTGTTTGGCTCCTTTTCCGCCAAATACTCAATTTCCCGCACAGGTTTGAGAACTTGATTACGCGTTGCAGCAAGACCAACACTCGCCCAAACGATACTCCTGGACTTGGCATAGAGACTTGCTGAAGACAACCGGTCAGAACATTCGTAAGCTCCAATTTCTCGATGCGACAACATCTTCAGACTGAAACTGTACAACTTCTTGCTGAGGCTCTTTTCATGGGAAATGTCCTCCCACATATCCTTCAATTCTGTCTTCTCTTTTTTGGTGATGTAAGATGTCACATACCGAGCCACAGCCATACAGTTATCAGCCACAAACTGTATATCCATGTTAGCATTCCACATGGACAAAATCACCGGGTTGTAGTCGTTGATGTACTTAGACTCTTCGTTCCTCTTCAAATTGTATGTGTTTTTAGGTGATTTCTTCATCACATTATGTCGCAGCGAAGACATCAAACTGTTCACTCTTCCTTTAGAAATCACCGGTCGTGGAAAGCCGAAACGACATTTGGTGTAGAACTTGTCTTTGTTCCGGAATTTACGACGACAGTACTTTCCACATCGATGGCTTTGGAAACGTAGAACTTTTTCTCTTAGGCTTTTTTTCTCCTTTGCGTTTGGAACAGCACACGTAGAATACTTTTCTATGAAACTCATCACTGAGTCTTCTGCATCCGTTCCAAATTTAGGTGCATCCTTGATCCACAGCAACATATGTATATGAGGAGCACCTCTTGCTTGGTACTCCTTCCTCCAGAAGAAATCCAACACCTCTCCAAGAGGTGGATTCTTCTTATTCATGATGAAAGACATCATACCTTCAAATCTATGATTGAAGTACCTACATACATTGACTGGATCCAAAGAGCACAGTTCTCCGGGTGTCTTGAATTCGATGTTTTCTACATTAGCATTTGCCTCTCGTAGAAATTCAAGTAAGTCTTCCCAGCCATACTCAGCACAGCTCAAAGTGAGGAACCATGTGGGAGTTCCTAAGTTCCTCAGCATACATTTTAAATCACCATGACGACGGTACCAGTACTCATTAGTACCACGCTGACACACCATGAGATTAATCAGGTGAGAATCCAAAATACTGTCTTGGACATTGACTTTATCCATAAAGTCACTTGCCGAGATGTTTTGCATGTGTATACCACTTTTCAAGATGTGCTTCACTGCATATGACAATCCAGACAGATCGCTTTCAAACAGGAGATGAAACCAATAAGGAATGCATTGTCGAAACCTAGGATCTCCTGCATACAATCGCAAAGTCCGGTATTCAGAAGCAGGAATTTGATGAGGTCGCTCATCATATCTTCCTCCCTGACCTGTTGGAAAAAGCTGTGGGAAACACCGAGCTTCCAAACTTTCCTCCCAAACACTAATGGGACTCCCTTTCGCTTGTTTCATTTGAAACAACTCAATAGCATTCCCCATGACTTCCTTGGAATGCAAAGGATGAACACTATAATGTTCATATATTTCTTCACTAGTACAGGGTTCTACTTTCTCAATTTGACCAGCACACAAATCGCTATCCTCTTCCTCACTTACTTCCTCTTCTGCAACATATACATTTTTATAGTATTTATTATATTTTTTCAAATACAATGTTGCCCTTTTGACTTTCCTAACATCTACTAAATCTTGCCATATTTTCTTATTCTTTGTCGGAACCCCATTAACTAAGATAACAAGAGGTTCCTCTTCCACTTTTTCTACTCCAATTGTGTTAATGTTTTTCTTCAAATCTAGAGGCAAATAAACAACTCTTCCCTTTAATCCTCTCTGTAAATCTGATGGAGACAATTTCCCTGTCTTTGGCTCCATTCTTACAATAGCCTGAAAGGGATGGATACTTTGAATCAAAATAGATTCATAAGTATTTAAATCCTTCAATTCAGAAGGAATCTCAACCAATTCCAGATTATTATGAACTGCTCTAGCAGGCATCTGGTTTTGATTTAATTTGTTACAACAATAAGTACACACACGTTGATCCAATCCCAAATCAAAACAATTTTCTACCATCAAGTATGTTGTAAAATCCTTCCATTCACTATTATTTTCCCTTTCACTTTTTCCATATAAATCCACTAACTTAGTCTGATTCTTATAATAAGTGCGTCGACAACACACACAAGTGAAATTTGGCCTCTCACTTGATTTCACCTCAAACGTCGCAATTTCCCTCTGGAAATTATCTGTACTGGAAACCTGTACACTATCTTCCACATTACTCTCTTCTTCTTGGTCAATTTCAACACTCTCCTCTTTACTTCCAAAGTAACAAAACTCAATTTCTTCACATATATTCTTCACATCTATTTCAGAACCATGCAAAAGAGCAGCGCATAATTGTTTAAGCATAATTGCTGGACTCTTAGCATAATACAACATTCTAACTAATTTCCTCACTTTATTATGATGCACTGCTAGCATCCTGAAATGATGAAAAACACTCTGGCATACTCTCCTGGAAAGACAAGCCAGTGAATGACCATGCAAACCTATCACTTCTCTCACTCTGCAAGGATCTAATTCTTGCAACAACTTCATTTTCTGCTTCAAACTTTTCTTATTAAATGACCGTATAAAATCACAAAGCAAATTGATGGAATCCTGTCGTACACTGCAAATACTACTACACTTCCAGGTGTACACAGGACCCTTAGGACGTCTCCCTAAAACCTCATTACCTAACACCTCTTCTATCTCTGTTGTCACAAGTTTTTCTTTTTCAACTGAACAACCATCTTTCACTTCATAAGCTCGACCACTGGTGTCAACTGCATGCACCAAATCATTATCCTGGAAATAACTCTCCTCATTAAAAAATGCCTCAGAGCTTGAACTATGCATCCATTCTCCAGAAAAAACTTCACAAAAATTACTACGATTAACTATTCTCTTCCATCTACTATTTCTTTTGAAATCATAAATTGCCTTGTTTAGCTTCCTAATTCTATTGATTGTCAAAATAAATAACTTACGTTTAATTTCAAATGCCTGATCAATAACTTTCTCAACTATTTTTTTTCTCTTATAAAAAACCACTTTCTGTTGACCTTTCTTAATATTTTTTAACAAATTGCCAATTATCCTGTTGCGGAACATTCGTTTACGAATGTCCCTAAACTGTTGTTTCCTTCTACTTTCATGCATAGAGTTATCTCTTACTCTAGCAGTAACATTTCTCACTGGCCTTTCCTTACCGTTTGAATTGCTTCTCCTTTTCTGGACTGAAACATTTTCTGTAGTAATATTTTTTTTACTACAGATATTTCTTATGAATGTTTTTGTACTCTTACCCGGTGCTTTCTTGGTGACTTGACAAATCTTTTTGTTAGAGGACTGCTGCTTTTTTTCATTCACCTGCTGTCTTTGACGTTTTGCAGCCTTTCTCACTCTTTCTTTGCTTGGCATCCTGAAATCTTGAAATAATCTGCAGTTGAATCTGTGGTAAAATATAATAAAAAATGTTATTAACCACTATTACCCAACAGTAAATTAATAACAGTCATCAAAAACTTAACACACTACTTAACATTTTTACATAGAAGAATTTTTTGTACATGGCAAATTTAGAATACAGAAATAGCAGAAAAGAAATGGAATTTATATTCATTTTACCTGTGCTGTTTTATATATGAATCTGATCTAATTTTATGACCATATTTTAATATTTTATTATTGAAGACACTACACATAACCTGTTTTTGAAGGTGTCTTTATTTTTAAATTAAACGGTTTACATATTTACTTTTTATTTATTATAAATTTATAAAATAAATGTTTATAGTTCCATAGGCTCAAGCACGTCAGCTTCCCATCCTATGTCATACAATTCTGACAAATCTGCATCCTCATCACGTTCTTCTTCATCCTCAGGATTGAAATCATCCAAGGGATCAACATCCACTGATGTTTCAATTACGAGTTCAATGATGAGGTCGAAATCAACTGATTGCTGATTGTCGCTCATGTTGATGTTGTCTTTATCTTTAAGGAAAGATAACAACAATGAAATGTTGCAGAGTAAGAGACAAATCTCAGAGATTATAATAGTAAAATTGTTTAACAACAGTAACATTTTGCAGCTATTATTTAACCATGTCCAACGATGCTGAGGAGGCAGCCGCGGGCCGTGGAGGGAGTTACGGTGGAGCAGGGAGGCGGGTAGGGGGAGGGGCAGGGTGGAGGGACCTAAAAACTGGCATATGAATAATTGCAGGTAAGTACACAATTTAATTATTCAAACGAATTTCGTAGCGCGCACAGCATCGCAAAATGCGATGCTGTGCGCGCTACGAATTTCGTTTAAATAATTAAATTGTGTACTTACCTGCAATTATCCATATGCCAGTTTTTAGGTCCCTCCACCCTGCCCCTCCCCCTCCCCGCCTCCATGCCCCACCGTAACTCCCTCCACGGCCCGCGGCTGTGAGGAGGTGAAGCCTATCTCCAATTTTTCACTGAACAGGACTCATCTCTTCTTAACCTTGGATAAACCTCACCGACTCTGTGTCCCCTGCACATAATTAAATGTAAAGGGGCAGATTTATATTAACTAGCACATCCCCAGAGATGCACCAGTTAACGTGCACCGCTGCTCTGCCACCCACGGTGTGCCGCATTTACAAGCAGATAGGACAAAGCTGCATCAAAACCCTGCGCCTGCTTGAAGCAGGCATAGATCTTGACGCAGGTAGGCTGAAAGCTAAAGCAACAACTAAGTGTCGTGTGCAGAAGTTGCAAAAAAGGAAAAATGGCGTTTAAACCAGTAATGAGCCCATGCTAACTTAACACAGTGTAAAGATATCCAGGATCTACATCAGTTTGGGGTTCACGAACCTGGCAGGTACAAGGGACTGAGGCTTTGCACCGTGCATGTCTCATCCCAAATCATATGTTGTTTGTGAATGAAACAATTTCCCAGACCAAATGCTTTGGATTGGCTACTTCTAAAAAATTAAACACCCCTACTATCCCGGAGTTAGAGGAATATGATGGTTGGAGTAATTTTACTCGGTTGTCCATTAAAGATTTACAGGCCCTACTCCATAATTCTTCCTTTAACATTTCCAGTATAAATCCAAAAGGTTGGCTGCTTTGGCAACGTGCCTTATCCACGGTTTAATAATGCTGCCTTTTGCTTTATATAAGTTTTCAAATTGTATGAAATATATACCAATAGGTCGTTATGAACCTTTAGGTAGTGGTTTTCTTCATGAGGTCTGGTCGCTTCCATACACATACAGATGTTTCAAAGATGATCAAGAAGTTTATCTGAATGGAGAGGAATGCACTGAGACGCCAGATCATTCACTAATGTGTAGGCACATACAGTTACACGGTTCATGCAACAAACACCGACCAAATATGGCTTGCGTGTTGCAAGGCACGCCAGTTCCTGCTATCATCCCCACGTTCAAGTTGTTGGAAAATGGTAGTTATTTGATGCTCAATAATGAAGATTGTTCTGGGTTAATTAAAAGTATTCCTTTTATCGTAACAGTAAGTGAACGGGTTATTTGCTGCAGAAATGTTCTATTTCCTCCCACACATGAACATAGGGAGTTTTCAATCTGGCCACAAATACCAACCTTGGGAGCAGATTTCAACGGCATGGCAAGAATAAGAGCTCTTTTGTCTCAGAGAGAGGTGGCCTTGAGTTCGGCCCGTGAAAATTTCGTGCTTCACATAGCCAACACCCGTACAGAGGTGCAGACCCTTTTAAATACTGATTCGCCTTTCCATTTCAGCAAGATGGTTCGGACTATCTTTAACGCGTCCTCCACAAAGGGCCTGGCACACTTTTTTAAAGTTGTTACCAGTGGTCTCGTGACTTCATTTGAGAAAATCTTTGGAGTCATCCCTGCTTTCTTTCATTCTATTTTTTCCACTGTGCTTGGTTTCCCATTTTTACTTGCATTACCAGCGGACGCTCTTGTGCTTTTTTACATTTTTAAATATGGATGTCCCTCCTGTGCAAGCTCCCGCCCTGCAGCTGCTGACGCTGTTCCGCAATCGCATGCTTGAATATTATGGCACAATGCCGTTGGCGATATTAAGCACGGCATATGGATTATCTTTTCGATTCTCCTACTTCACCTGTGTCCAGCCTGTATTTCACTGCCTGACCTGTGATTTCGATTGGGCCATTGATTTGTGTCTCTGCGGACCGGTTTCTCCTGACGTCGACTTTAATCAGCTGATGACTCCTATCATTACTCACGAGTTGGTTTGTCCTGGCGAAAGGATTATGGCTGTGGCATTGATGCATGGACTAATTGGTCCCTGGAATTTACTGGCGGCAACACAGTCTTTCTTGGAACAGAGCTGTCCTCTGATGGTGATAGAGGATCCGGTGCTGGGAGAGCACGTATGTTCTTTTCCGCTTTTAAATTGGATGGCTGAACTCTTTTCGGATGAAGACGGTGACTTCCTATTGGAGGCTGTTGCAGCTTATTTTGCATACACAGTTATGTCATAGACCTTTTTCATGTTTGATATGCTGAGTACTAGCATTTCATTGACAATTCATTGACTTATTTGTCAAGTTTTTATTATTTAGCTTGCCTATTGGCTTAAGCCTCGATAAAGTAGTTGGCTGTTTTATTTTTCTTTAGCATTAAATTTTCCTAGTTTTTAATGTTTTACCTTGCGGACCGTCCACATATAAAGTTGCAATCTGCTCTCATGAGATGGCACTTCTATTATCTTATTCAGTTCGTTTCCGGATCATGGGGAGGTGTCATCTAGATCCTGGATATCTTTACACCGTGTTAAGTTAGCATGGGCTCATTACCGATTTAAACACCATTTTTCCTTTTTTGCAACTTCTGCACACGACACTTAGTTGTTGCTTTAGCTTTCAACCTAGTAGTTCATCGTGGTTTACATGAGAATAATATGTTATTGCTCTACTATCTGCTTTGCTTGTTAAACTATATCTGTACAGCGAGTGCTGAAGTTTCAAGAACAACACGATACAGAATTGTTATGAGGTCTGATCTCCACGGCATGAGGCGGGTTTTATATTGCTTTGCCAAACACACATACACAACACTTGATGCGGTTCACATGAAGAGAGAGCTGGTGTATGCTGATGTGATTCCTTCAAATCTAAGACACTAAAGTATGGGCACGCCCTAAACTAACACAAAGAGACCTTCTTAGCAAATAATATAATATGTGTATTAGGGAGGGTGAGATATAAGCAGCCGCGGGCCGTGGAGGGAGTTACGGTGGGGCAGGGAGGCGGGGAGGGGGAGGGTGGAGCCCTCTCCACCCTGCCCCTCCCCCTCCCCGCCTCCCTGCCCCACTGTAACTACCTCCACGGCCCGCGGCTGCTTATAAGTGTTGCTAACTCTTATTCATTTACAGCATGTTAACATACTGTCACCATTCACTTTTTATGTACTACTAACTATACTGGTAATTTTGCTACTGATAATATGTGTACTTGTATAATCTAAGATACTACGCCTGAGAAGACGGCATTAGTAAATAAACATTTCAAATACACATGTGTTCTTCTTAACTCCATGTTCTGGTTTCTAAGAACTATATAACGACCGAGTGTTCATGAGTTCCACGTATCCTGAGGTACTATAAGTTCATATTCTGGATTGTCTAAACATTGAGAGTTTGTTATATCCAATGTGACACTGTACCTAGCTTGCTAAGCGGTTTTTGATTACTAAGGTGAGTTTTGGGGCACCCTAATTCGCTGAGGTTCCAATCCTCTGTGCACAGTTCTCTGTGAGAACAGAAACCCTGCAACAGGGGCACCCCTGAGCCTTGCTGGACCTTCATCACACTTGCGATACAACTCCAGCAATGCGCCACCTTTACGGCACAGATACGTCACGCATCTGTGCTGTTTTTGCCCCATGATGCGCCGCATTGTAAATGCAGCACACCATAGGTGGCGGAACAGCGGCACAGGATGACTAACACATCCCTGGTGATGCGCCAGTCATCATAAATCTATCCCTATGCTTCTTATCTTGTTAGAGATGAACCGCCATATGTATCATCAAAGTTTTTTGCATTTCCTAAATAGCGAACTTTAAGGAATAAATAGCGATTCTTTACCATTCCTAGTTTGCGATCAGCTATTTGCTAATTACAAATTACCCATTCATTTCCATGGAGCAGGAGGCCCATACGAATGAAGGTGCAATTTGCGATTAGCAATTACCTCATCGCAAATTACGAATTTTTCCGAGGGTGCAGGGGTGTCTCAAGAACACCCTGCTGCACCCCTGAAAAAGAAATTTGGGGGCATATGGCGCACATAAATTTTGAAAACATTCCTTTACCTCAAAAACGATTTTCAACTCATAATTTGAAAACACTGCCCACGGGGAAATGACTTAAAATGTCCTCAAGACACATGAAAGTCTTTTTTTAAAGCCTTTGCAACTTTTTTGGGTCACTTTTAACATGACTATGTAACTCAAACAGTCAAAATCTAAATTTACCATGCACAGGTGGGAGCATATTTACAAGGAATTTGCTCCACGGGGAAAGGTCTTTTAATTTAATATTGGAAAAATAACATCAGAGACACTGAAATGCCTTATAAAGAAGCATACACCATTATGTCCTTGTCATAAATTTTAAAAGCCTTCATTTTCCCCAAAAACGATTTTCAAGTCATAATTTAAAAACACTCCACATGGGGAAATTACTTAAAATGTCCTTAAGACACATGAATGCGTTTTTTGATTGCCTTTGCAGCATGTTTCGGTCACCTTTAACATGCCTATGTAACGCAAACATTCAAAATCTAAATTTGCCATGCACAGATGGGAGCATATTTACAAGCAATTTGCTCCACAGAGAAACTTCTTACATTGAAATGGGAAAAATAACATCAGAGACTCTCAATTGCCTTATAAAGAAGCATACACCATTATGTCCTTGTCATAAATATTAAAACCATTGCTTTTCCTCAAAAACGATTTACAAGTCATAATCTGAAAACACTCCACAGCTCCTATGCACATAAAAACCCTGTCAGTACTAATACTTCACATTTTCTCCAATTACAATTTCTCAAAGAAACAAAATCTATTTGTAAAACACTTCAGACAAACCAACATTTGAAAAACACAACTTTCTTCATAATTTTCTCCTTAAAGCACACTATTTTCTATCTAAATTAAAGAAATCTTTTCTCACCTTAGCAAATACTTTGAGTTTCAAAACAGTCTCAGAAACACACCAATTTGTCTTCAGCAGAGCAAAAGGTATGCATTCCAGAGTCTGCAGCTATCAAAAGCACAGAAATTCTGTAATTCTTCACACATATCTCTCATGTCACCCAATCAAAACTCTTCCCTCACTTTTTTTCAAATCAAAACCCTTCCCCCCTCTGTCCCCTCTCTGCTTTTTCTGCATAGCAACCACCTCTTGCAAGACCTCTGGTGTTTCCAAGTTCACACAACAATGTTGCAATTGAACTCTGAACTCTCAGTGCTCCTGCATATCCAGTGCATACTTTCATTTAATGATTTTTTCTTCGCCACTCAAAATACATCTTTCAACGAACTCATCCATGCACCCTAACTTTCTGTTTTCAGCAATCAAAATCCACCAATCACTCTTACTGCTTCATTAACACAGAAACTCCTCAGTTTTTTTCATTTTACACTCTCATTTTTTCAACTGCCATTTCATTGCCACACTTCATCTGACTGCAGGAGAACCTTCTCTCGCCATGTTGTCTGTCTGGATTGTTGGACATAGTTACATCTATTGGGCTCAGAGGTACGCTGAAAACAGGAATTTACCTAACCTCAATTTACAAGATGTGGAAATTAAGTGGTTTGGTCACAGAGGATTAAAATGTCACCAATTGATACCATTCGTGAAAACCTTTATGCATTTGCCAAAACCTGACCTGTTAATTGTGCACTGTGGAGGTAATGATTTGGGCACTTTGACTGGGGTAGGTCTGGAAATGCTTTTAAAGGACACCTTTGAGCAATTGATGGCACTTTTTCCTCAGACTGCCTTGGTATATTCAAATATATGCCAAAGACAAAAATGGAGGTGGTCGAACCAATTTTGTCCACAAATTGAGAAATCGAGGAAGCATGTAAACAAATCTGTTTCAGCTTACATGAGAGACCATGGAATGGGCTCCCTGTACAACAATAACTTGCGTTACTACATGCAAGATATCTACAGAGGAGATGGAGTTCACTTCTCAGATGAGGGCAACAGAATTTTCACTCTGAATTTAAGACTGTGCATTGGTACCTACTTATAAGTACCTAAATGTACCATAAACCCAAAAGCTCTTCTCAGAGCTACCCTACATCTGATCACTCACAATTATTATTTTAGTCTAACTTTTTTCACTAATTTTCAAGAAAGTACGCTCCCCAGAACGCTTCCCGGTTCGCGAACCGGGCGCACTCCACGCAAAAAAACAAAAAAAACGTTTTTGTTTTTTTTGCCCTGCGAGACCCTTTTAAAGCCTCCACATCAAACCTAGGGGGTCAGGGAGGATCTACTATGCCCCCTTATGGTCATTTGCCCCTTCGCTTTGGCCTCCTCTTGTCTCTCGATCCTACCGAGAGACAAGATGGCGGCCGCTACGGACTGTTTGGAATGTTTACAGACGCCGAAGAACCAATCAGCTTCGCAAAGCTCCGTAACGCGAAAAGTACGCGAAGCGGAGCGCTGTTACAGATATATATCTTTTTTGGAACGTTAATTTCTCAAAATCCACTGGAGCACATATATTGAGACCTAGCAAAGGCACATCGGGCTACCAGTCCCTACAATTTTGCCAAGTTTCGTGCAAATCCATTCAGCCGTTCGATTATTATTATTTTTTTTTTTTGCCCCGCGGGGCCCTTTTAAAACCTCCACATCAAACCTAAAGGGTCAGGGAGGATCTACTATGCCCCCTTATGGTCATTTGCCCCTTCGGTTTGACCTCCGCTTGTCTCTCGATCCTACCGAGAGACAAGATGGCGGCCGCTACGGACTGTTTGGAATGTTTACAGACGCCGGAGAACCAATCAGCTTCGCTTCACAAAGCTCCGTACCGCGTAAAGTCCGCGAACCGGAGCGCTGCCCGGTCCGCTGTTACAGATATATATCTTTTTTGAACGTTAATTTCTCAAAATCCACTGAAGCACATATATTGAGACCTACAAAAGGCACATCGGGCTACCCGTCCCTACAATTTTGCCAAGTTTCGTGCAAATCCATTCAGCCGTTCGGGCTAAAAGTGAGGCCAACCGCCCTATGGAAAACTCAATGTTAAAAACACGTTTTGGGACCCCCCTTTTTTCCCGGCCCACCCTTGACGAACCCCCCCCAAATTTTCAAGGGCTGCTCAGAAACAAAATGTGACATTTTCCTGAAAATTTCAGCCAATTCCGTCCACAAACGCCAAAGTTATTAGACATAGAATTTTCAAAAATCCCATAGAGAAAAAATCCTAACTATATATACCTACTGGCGACCGCCAGTAGGTAATATATTTATATTTGGCTGACTAGCGAGGAATAAAAACGCTACTTTGCACTTACTCTGGGTTCGTGTCTGCTTTTCGTGAATTGCCGAGGAAGAGCTTTTGGCATCCGAGTTTTCTGAGCGGCGCTTGGGATATATATATATATATATATGTGTATGTATATATATATATATATATATGTATATATATATTCACTGAAAAAAACATAGGTTATACACCATATATAGTTAGGAATTAGCATTTAAAAAACCTTATTTTACTCACACAAAACCAATGAAATTCCATATATAGTTAGTTGTACTAACTATATATCACGCACCCGCAATCCACTGCTGATCATGTCACATATTACATCATTCATGACATGGTCAGTGACATCACTGATGACATCTCAAATGACATCACTGATGACATCACTGATGACATCTCAAATGACATCACTGATGACATCACTGATAAAATCTCATTTGACATTACTGATCACATCACTGATGACATCATTCATGTGATAATACGATGAACCTCTTCAGACTCTAATATAACCTTAGATACACTCAGTGTAAACAGACACTCACAGACTGTGTCACTCATCCATGGAGTTACTTACACACCTAGTCAGTCATGCAAAGAATCAATCACAGCTCCATTTTCACAACTATACAGTTATACACACCTTACTTATTCAAACATATACTAAAACATATTTACTCACTTATACAATCCTGGATACAAGTGCACAATGATCCATACAGCCACTCACACATTCACTGGCTCTTATGCACAGTTATTTATATATGTCAACTCTCACATGTACTGTATTTTACATATGTACTTACTTTGACATGTAGCACTGAGATATCTATTCACTCACCAATACAGTCATGCACACAGTCAACCGCCCATACAGCTGTTTCCACATGCACTTTTGAACCCATACATCTATGCACAGAGTCATACACCTCCCAGCCACCCACACACACACTCAGTCTCCCATACAAATGCTTGGGCAACCAATCAATAACCCATATAGTTACTCATATAGCTACTGATCAACACATGCAGCAGTTTACAGAACAAAAGACATAATGATGCACAAATTAAGACAGTTTAGTCACTAACCCATGCACTCAGTGAGACACATTTAACCACTCACTCATACAGTCAGTCATGCACCTACTAAATCCTTCATCCAGACACTTATACATCCACTCATTCTTAAATATGTAAGACATATTTTAACTTTACAGAAAAATACAGTCACTGGATGTTGTCATCAGTGATGTCATCAGTGATGTCATTTGAGATGTCATCAGTGATGTCATCAGTGATGTCATTTGAGATGTCATCAGTGATGTCATCAGTGATGTCACTGACCATGTCATGAATGATGTAATATGTGACATGATCAGCAGTGGATTGCGGGTGCGTGATATATAGTTAGTACAACTAACTATATATGGAATTTCATTGGTTTTGTGTGAGTAAAATAAGGTTTTTTAAATGCTAATTCCTAACTATATATGGTGTATAACCTATGGTTTTTTCAGTGAATTTTCAAGGTTTTGTAAATGCTAATTCCTAACTATATATGGTCTATAACCTATGGTTTTTTCAGTGAATTTCATTGGTTTTTTAAAAGCTAATATCTATAGCTGTAAAATGTATTCTTCTTTAAATCCAAAAATATATTTTATATGTTTATTAATAATTTTTTTAAAATATTTTTTTTGTTTCGCTCCCGGTCCGCGAACCGGGAAGCTTTCCGTTAGCTCAATTGATGCCTGCGACCCGGTCCGCGAACCGGTAAGAAATCAACATAGTGACGGTATCGCGTTGCCGCGTAATGCGTCTTGTGACGTACCGCGTTAGCGCACCCGGAAGTGTCCCGGGGCGCGGACCGAGGCGCGAAGCGCAGCGACCCGGAAGCTAACCGGGGCGCCTTCTGCAGCACGTAACATGAGCGTGAGAGGTCATGTGACTTGTTAATAAAACTTTTCATTGGTTCATTTCACTTTTGGTTTCATAATGATGTAAGGCTAGGTCAGGTGACCTAAAAATAACACTTTTCATTGGTTGAGAAGTATTGTTTTTCCCAAATGATGAAAACCCCTCCTTCTTTCCTCACTCTGACTTTCATCATTGTGAGAGGAAGACCTTTACTACCTTTACTACTATATCAGAAATGGCTTCATTGGTAGCTTCAGCTGGTGTACCCCCACCACCACCTCCACCTCCTCATGGGAAGAGAGGACCACCTCCCCAGGTCATGACCAACACTGAGGAGGAAGAGGAAGAAATGGATGAAGAGGAGGGAGAAGAACCACAGTTCTTAGAAGAGGTGCCCCGGGTTTCACATAAGAAATCCAGTTTCATCTGGCAGTTTTATTCGATCCCTCCTGGCCAAAAAAAAGTCAATGCGAGGTATGTCACCTGCCTCATCTGTAAAGAAAAATTATCCAGAGGGACGGATAAGAAATATAGTTACGGAAATCATACAATGCACAGGCACATGACAAGGAAGCATCCACTCAATTATAGCCGGGCGGAAATACGGGATTTGCAGGAAAATCCAAGATCAACTCCTGTGGTCAGATCAAGAATACCCATTTCATTGACACCAGCAGAGGCACGGGAAACTGTGCCAAATATACAAGAAAATTTTGGCCACATGATACACTCTTGTATGCACTGTCGTGCGTTGTTAGCATGTGGCAACATGAGCATAAATGCTATAAACCTGGCGTATGAACACCATAATTGCCCTAACCGCCCCCAGTAATTTTTTTTTTGCTCCTGTTGAGCCCTTTTCAATGCCTGTTTTTTGTTGTTTCCCCCCCCAAAAAAAACCAAAAAATATATAAAATCGTTCAAAAAATACAAAAAAAAAAAAAAAATGTTCAAAAAAAAAAAAATATATATAAGACAACAAAAATATTTTAAAAAAAGTTATTTTCAGAACTACCTTCCCTTTCAAAAAAAATTGCTAGAATGTTTAGCACTCTGGCAAGCTCTATTTCTTTTGGTTCGCTTCCCGGTTAGCTTCCCGGTACGCGGACCGGGAGCTAACCCCCCAAATTTTTTTTTTTTAAAAAGAGTAAGTATAAGGAAAGTAAACAGAGAGTGATGTTAAAAGAAAGACAGCTATAGGGAGTAAAGAAGAGATACTGTTTAATAGATCTATTTACCGAAGAAAAGACGGAAGAGGGTATAATTGTGAAAAACAAAATAGATAACGAAGTGAAAGAAAAAAAAGAGAGTATAACATTAACAAAGAAGAGTTTCTTGGAGAATGTGAGTGAATGTTCAAAATAAGATTAAAACATGAGGAATAACAGAGAGAAAAAATAGAAAACAGAAAACAAAAAATAACAGAAAAAGATTAATTGAAACAGCAAAGAAAGGTAAGTAACATAGAGCCATATCATCAACATAGGCAATAAAAGTTTTGCAGCTTTTATTGGCAGAAATGTGTCGCTAAAGCTGCTTTTGCGGCAGAAAACTGCCGCTAAAACCACTTTTGCACCAGTTTTCTGCCAATAAAAAGAGCAATAATTGTATTGGCTGTGTTCATAATATGCCCCTTAGTGTGCTTCAACTACACAGAGAAAGCATTATGAACAAGTAGTGATACAGTGATCAGTCAAAGACACTAAGAGTAATAGAGACGGAGTGAGTGAACAAGAGTGAGGAACTATGAGAAGAGAGGGACTGAGAAAAAGAGTGGAAGGAGTTGAGTAAGTAGGTAATAGAGAAAGGAATGAGGGAAGTAGCAAAGGCAGGAAACTGAGGGTTAAAGAAATGAAGCAGTGGAACTAATAGTAGTTAAATGTGATAGAAATGTAACGAAAAGAGTACAAAACATTTACCTTATAATTGTCGTTAAATTACTCACTTTTTGTTTTTATACTTTCAATCTGTGAAAGAGAGAACAAACATTTGAAAAATATTAAAACATGTATTTAAAAATTACAAAAGACAAGGGAAAAGATTGAAGGACAAACAGTTTTTCAACAACTTTGACACTTACAGAAGTTTCTGCTTCTCCAGGCCCCCTACACAGTCCTAAAGATATACATTTTAAACTAACAGTATCTTGATGCAGATGAAGTGAGGCCTATCTTAAAACATGGTGCATCTTTTGCATTGCTGTTGTTTCAGAAAAGTGTCGCAAGACACTAAAATGTTAAATAATTGCTTCAGGATGCCAATAAGATGTGTCCTATCCAGAGGTTTGTTTGAGGTGAGGCCTACTCAGGGTTGCAGATGAAATTTCGAGTTGTTAAAGAGAATAGAGGACATAATATATGTGAAGGTCTACCAATGAAGTGAGTCATGTCCACTGCACTCTTGAACAAAGTCCAAACCTCCTATGTTTCCCTGGACAGACCTAAACTTGATCTGCACAATGTGATTCGTAATGATAGGAAACACAGGTGATGTAAATGAAATACGTGCAATTTATTTTGCTCATTTCACAATCACATCACTTGTGTTTCCTTTGCTTAGGTATCTCATTGTGCAGATGTAGTCTAGCATATGAAAGAATACGCAGAAGTGCAGCACTGCATGCAACAACTTTGACACTTACAGAAGCCTCACGTTCTCCATGCCTCCTACACAGTTCTACATATACATCATAAATGCAAACAGTACAGAATTAATTATACATGTTAAATGGTTTATTTTTGCTGTTCTCAGAATGTATCAAAATTCACTAAAAACAGTGACTTGAAGATATTCATCATATAACAGCGGGGAAAAAAAAACACAATCAAAATGATTGTGTTTAAAAAACCCATACAACATAACAAATCAGAATTCAGAACTCCTTAAAGTTAACTTACTTTCCATGACGTCAAAGGATGTCCTATGAACAGCTTACACTCTTTTGTGCTGTTATTACTTTCAGCCCGCCACTTTCTGAAAGAAAATCTCCATCGTTTTTAAAAACATGTTACATGCAATAAATGACTTCTTGCTCTCTACCACAAGTTTCCACAAGGCCAAATCTTGTCAGAGCCATTTATAACTCTTGGATTTCTTGTAAGCCAATCCCGTCATTTGGCATTTCTGCAACTTTCAGAATTAAAATGTTGAAGATCATTTTCACAATCCAGGAATAGTAATATCTTCCCCTTCTTGCTCAGTCATGTTCTACATTTCCTATGACACTGATACTGCTTACTATGAAGCAGACTTACACTAACTCTATGACTACTACAATTATTTAATTCTCTACATCACTTTCAATCACAAAGCAATGTAAAACAGTAGACAGCGTTGCAGACTTACATTCCCTCTACTCTATGTTTTGATTGGCTGCTTCAATTAGCTTATAAAAAGAAATAGTTTTTCTGAACTCATTCAAAGTGCACTTATTTCTCCATGACGTCCAGTCTTATGGTTAGAAGTTATGTTTCTGAACTACACTTATCCTCAAGGCCAAATTGTGTAGGAGCCATTAGAACTTCTTGAAATTCCACAGAGCACATCCCGAGATTATTTCCCTAAAATTTTGGTTTTAAAAACACCAGGTAAGAGTTTTTAAGGTCATACGGCAATTTTTTTTTGAAAATTAAAACAGAATCGTTGCAGAATGACCAGCCATTTCTAGACTTTAAATAAGCTGTTTAATGTCCTGATGTTATTGAAGGGCCGTCATGATATATAATTGCTGCAGTTACAAAAGTCCTTCCTGATATTGACAACTGCGAAGCTACAAAATTTTTAATTAAAGTTGTCAATTTTGTTCCATCAGGCCTACATCGTTGGAACATTAAAATGACATACTGGCCATATGTTCGTATAAATAATGTGGACATCATTTCAGATTTACATTGGCTACACTCCATGTTGTGATCAGCTGCTTTTACTAGCTTATTAAAGGAGACTGATTTACGGTCTGGCAAAGTTAAATATATAAATATTTCTGAGTCTACACTAGAAGTACTTGATACCATACAGTTCTCGCAGTCATGCTGCCATTGATAAGAAAGCCCAAACAGCTGATCTACATCTACACCTTCAGCATGCAATACATCAAGCATATACATTAAAAACTCCTGACAATCTTGCTGAATATTTTGAGAGAATTGTGTTTGGCCTGAACATCTGTCTAACAGATTTCGAATTTCAGACACACTTTCTATTTTTGTTCTATCAGTGCTACATTTCTCTAACACAGAATTTAACAAACTGCAAAATCTTTGATCAGAATTGACCACAATCTCTTCTTTTACATTTTCTAGAGAAAACAAAACATTAACCACTACATTAGCCTAGCAGTTGACACCAGAACTGTTTTCAAATTGAAAACCAACAACATCTTCAACAGAATCCTTTTTGTTTCTGCTTGTAATTTTAGGTTCATCGACTTTTCGTCTTTTTGCTACAACCTCCCCAGTATTGGTCACATTTCTTCGTTTCCGGCCTACCACACGTTTCTCAAACAAAGGATACTGAGGCAAATGTGGCGCATACTCTCTTCTTAACCTATTGTATTCCTTAACACAATCTAGATCCGCACAAATGTTTGTGACATCACACTCAATCAAGTACAATCCCGATAAAGTTCTAACTCGTGACAATGCCACATATGCCATACCCTCCTTGAACACAGAACTGCCAATATTCACCAATGCACAGTCTACACTTAAACCTTGCGATTTATGGATTGTCACCGCATATGCCAAGCAAACAGGAAACTGCTTACGGCGAACATATAAGTCTTTTACAAGCAAAAATCTAGCAGAGCAACGACCAATTAGCTGTACTTCCTCAATGCCATCAAATTTAATTTTTAAAAATTCAATTCCATCTCTATTTCTGTATTTTACAAAATCAACAACATTACCCATTGATCCATTTACCAGACCTCTTTCAACATGTAAATTCCTTCTTAAAATTATACGGCAGTTCAAGCACACATTCAGAGTCTTTTCAAAACCTGCAGTTTTAGATATACTCTTCTCTAATGAATCCAATTTTGTTTTCAGATTCTCAGACAAAATAATTGTTGATCCCATATGCTCTACTCTGTCTATAGCTTCCAGTTTCACAATCTCTTGCTTTTCTAAATGCAACATTTTGTTGTTGAATTTGGCACATTCTGCAAGAGTTGGCATCAAACATATTCCAGATTTCTTATCAGTAATTTTCTGAAAAATATTCTCAGGCACAACATCTTGTTCTGGATATAAATTTGACAGTAATCGTGCATGTAAAGCTTCTTTCCCATGCTCGGTCACTTTTCCAATTCTAACATCTTGTAGAATAGTCTTGTAAACTTCATCCTTCGCCTGATGCATATTTTCATGCAGTTCAGCATAATTGAAGTTTAACCATATATTGACGTTGCCAATGCTGCCTAGGCACTTCCTGGTATCTTCATGCGTGAGCATTTTGAACACAAGTTGCCCTTTCACTGGTGTCAGCTGCAAAAGATCTCCGAAAACAATGATGTGTTTGCCACCAAATAACACATCATACTCTGTTTTGAGAACTTCTTGCATTCTCAAATGCACAAAGGCAAGCATGACATTGGAAACCATGCTTACTTCGTCAATGATAAGAAGTTTCATTTTCCTCAAGATTCTTGAAACTTCAAAACAAGCATCTCCAGATAGCTTGTGATATTGTAATTTGTTGTCATGCTCCACTGGCAGCATCAGTAAACGATGTAAAGTAATCCCTTTAATGTTATGTGCTGCCAGTCCAGTTGGAGCGGTGACAACACAAGACAGCGATGACTCTGTCCTTTCCTGCAAATAGCATGAAATTGCTTTAATGAGGAAACTTTTTCCAGTTCCCGCTTCTCCACTCACGTACAGTCGGACAGGCTTGAACGACGTACATGAGCACTCTTTCTTGTCATGACTTAATCCATGATCAATTTGCATGGTAACTTCGTCATATATTTTCCTCTGCTCAACGTTGAGTTGTCTTTCCAACTCTTCTAAGTTAACCGCATCCTCCTGAGCATGTGCCATGGCTCTTTCCACTTCATTCATGGCAGTGGCAGCTTCATTTTCGATAACAGGTCCTCCTAGTGGATCCTGACTCAATGAAGCAGAACTCTGACTGTCCTGAGAACTGTCTCTGGCAATCTCGGCTGCAATCGTTGCTTCCTGCTCAATTTCCGCATTCAACATTTCTACATATTTGGGAAAAGCAGGACATTCTATGGTCTCCTTGGCGGCATTGAAAGAGTCTTCGTAACAGAGGAAATCTCCAAGCAGTTCCTCTTCTGCACGCCAAGGCTTGAAAAGTTGCAAAAGTGCTAAATAGAAAAACTCCTTTTTTTCAGGAGATTCGCCACTCAATTTTCGATGGTTTACCAAGTGGCATTTTCTTTGCTTGACCAGACATCCCTCACTTCCTATTACAGCATACACTCCTTTCTCAGTATCTTCTTTGATGTTCCTCTTGAATATGTAATTTTGAAGAACCTCATACAGACAAACATTGTCGATGTGACTGCTTCTATTTGGATAATATGTATCCAACATGTTGGTCTTCAAAATGTCGGTACTGTTTGGCTCCTTTTCCGCCAAATACTCAATTTCCCGCACAGGTTTCAGAACTCGATTACGCATTGCAGCAAGACCAAGACTCGCCCAAACGATACTCCTGGACTTGGCATAGAGACTTGCTGAAGACAACCGGTCAGAGCATTCGGAAGCTCCAATTTCTCGATGCGACAACATCTTCAGACTGAAACTGTACAACTTCTTGCTGAGGCTCTTTTCATGGGAAATGTCCTCCCACATATCCTTCAATTCTGTCTTCTCTTTTTTGGTGATGTAAGACGTCACATACCGAGCCACAGCCATACAGTTATCAGCCACAAACTGTATATCCATGTTAGCATTCCACATGGACAAAATCACCGGGTTGTAGTCGTTGATGTACTTGGACTCTTCGTTCCTCTTCAAATTGTATGTGTTTTTAGGTGATTTCTTCATGACATTATGTCGCAGCGAAGACATCAAACTGTTTACTCTTCCTTTAGAAATCACCGGTCGTGGAAAGCCGAAACGACATTTGGTGTAGAACTTGTCCTTGTTTCGGAATTTACGACGGCAGTACTTTCCACATCGATGGCTTTGGAAACGCAGAACTTTTTCTCTTAGGCTTTTCTTCTCTTTTGCGTTTGGAACAGCACACGTAGAATACTGTTGGATGAAACTCATCACTGAGTCTTCTGGATCCGTTCCAAATTTAGGTGCATCCTTGATCCACAGCAACATATGTATATGAGGAGCACCTCTTGCTTGGTACTCCTTTCTCCAGAAGAAATCCAACACCTCTCCAAGAGGTGGATTCTTCTTATTCATGATGAAAGACATCATAGCTTCAAATCTATGATTGAAGTACCTACATACATTGACTGGATCCAAAGAGCACAGTTCTCCGGGTGTCTTGAATTCGATGTTATCTACGTTAGCATTTGCCTCTCGTAGAAATTCAAGTAAGTCTTCCCAGCCATACTCGGCACAGCTCAGAGTGAGGAACCATGTGGGAGTACCTAAGTTCCTCAGCATACATTTTAAATCACCATGACGACGGTACCAGTACTCATTAGTACCACGCTGACATGCCATGAGATTAATCAGGTCAGAATCCAAAATACTGTCTTGGACATTGACTTTATCCATAAAGTCACTTGCCGAGATGTTTTGCATGTGTATACCACTTTTCAAGATGTGGTTCACTGCATATGACAGTCCAGACAGATCGCTTTCAAATAGGAGATGAAACAAATAGGGAATGCATTGTCGAAACCTAGCATCTCCTGCATACAATCGCAAAGTCCGGTATTCAGAAGCAGGAATTTGATGAGGTCGCTCATCATATCTTCCTCCCTGACCTGTTGGAAAAAGCTGTGGGAAACACCGAGCTTCCAAACTTTCCTCCCAAACACTAATGGGACTTCCTTTGGCTTGTTTCATTTGAAACAACTCAATAGCATTCCCCATGACTTCCTTGGAATGCAAAGGATGAACACTATAATGTTCATATATTTCTTCACTAGTAGAGGGTTCTACTTTCTCAATTTGACCAGCACACAAATCGCTATCCTCTTCCTCACTTTCTTCCTCTTCTGCAACATATACATTCTTGTAGTATTTATTATTTTTTTCAAATACAATGTTGCCTTTTTAACTTTCCTAACATCTACTAAATCTTGCCATATTTTCTTATTCTTTGTCGGAACCCCATTAACTAAGATAACCAGAGGTTCCTCTTCCACTTTTTCTACTCCAATTGTGTTAATGTTTTTCTTCAAATCTAGAGGCAAATAAACAACTCTTCCCTTTAATCCTCTCTGTAAATCTGATGGAGGCAATTTCCCTGTCTTTGGCTCCATTCTTACAATAGCCTGAAAGGGATGGATACTTTGAATCAAAATAGATTCATAAGTATTTAAATCCTTCAATTCAGAAGGAATCTCAACCAATTCCAGATTATTATGAACTGCTCTAGCAGGCATCTGGTTTTGATTTAATTTATTACAACAATAAGTACACACACATTGATCCAATCCCAAATCAAAACAATTTTCTACCATCAAGTATGTTGCGAAATCCTTCCATTCACTATTATTTTCCCTTTCACTTTTTGCATATAAATCCACTAACTTAGTCTGATTCTTATAATAAGTGCGTCGACAACACACACAAGTGAAATTAGGCCTCTCACTTGATTTGACCTGAAACGTCGCAATTTCCCTCTGGAAATTATCTGTACTGGAAACCTGTACACTATCTTCCACATTACCCTCTTCTTCTGGGTCAATTTCAACATTCTCCTCTTTACTTCCAAAGTAACAAAACTCAATTTCTTCACATATATTCTTCACATCTATTTCAGAACCATGCAAAAGAGCAGCGCATAATTGTTTAAGCATAATTGCTGGACTCTTAGCATAATACAACATTCTAACTAATTTCCTCACTTTATTATGATGCACTGCTAGCATCCTGAAATGATGAAAAACACTCTGGCATACTCTCCTGGAAAGACAAGCCAGTGAATGACCATACAAACCTGTCACTTCTCTCACTCTGCAAGGATCTAATTCTTGCAACAACCTTATTTTCTGCTTCAAACTTTTCTTATTAAATGACCGTACAAAATCACAAAGCAAATTGATGGAATCCTGTCGCACACTGCAAATACTACTACACTTCCAGGTGTACACAGGACCCTTAGCACGTCTTCCTAAAACCTCATTACCTAACACCTCTTCTGCCTCTGTTGTCACAAGTTTTTCTTTTTCAACTGGACAACCATCTTTCACTTCATAAGCTCGACCACTGGTGTCAACTGCATGCACCAAATCATTATCCTGGAAATAACTCTCCTCATTAAAAAATGCCTCACAGCTTGAACTATGCATCCATTCTCCAGAAAAAACTTCACAAAAATTACTACGATTAACTATTCTCTTCCATCTACTATTTCTTTTGAAATCATAAATTGCCTTGTTTAGCTTCCTAATTCTATTGATTATCAAAATAAATACCTTACGTTTAATTTCAAATGCCTGATCAATAACTTTCTCAACTATTTTTTTTCTCTTATAAAAAACCACTTTCTGTTCACCTTTCTTAATATTTTTTAACAAATTGCCAATTATCCTGTTGCGGAACATTCGTTTACGAATGTCCCTAAACTGTTGTTTCCTTCTACTATCATGCACAGAGTTATCTCTTGCTCTAGCAGTAACATTTTTGATTGCCTTTCCTTTCCATTTGAATTACTTCTCTTTTTCTGGACTGAAACATTTTCTGTAGTAATATTTTTTTTACTACACATATTTCTTATGAAATATTTTGTGCTCTTACCCGGTGCTTTCTTCGTGACTTGACAAATCTTTTTGTTAGAGGACTGCTGCTTATTTTGTTTCACCTGCTGTCTTTGACGTTTTGCAGCCTTTCTCTGTCTTTCTATTGTTGGCATGGTGAAATCTTGAAATGATCTGCAGTTGAATCTGTGGTAAAATATAATAAAAAATGTTATTAACCACTATTACCAAACAGTAAATCAATAACAGTGATCAAAAACTTAACACACTACTTGACATTTTAAATAGAAGATTTTTTAGTCCTTGGCAAATTTACAATACAGAAATAGCGGAAAAGAAATGACATTTATATTTATGTTACCTGTGCTATTTTATATGTGAATCTGATCTAATTTTATGAGCATATTTTAATATTTTATTGAAGACACTACACATAACCTGTTTTTGAAGGTGTCTTTATTTTTAAATTAAACAGTTTACATTTTTACTTTTTATTAATTATAAATTTTAAAAATAAATGTTTATATTTCCATAGGCTCAAGCAGGTCAGCTTCCCACCCTATGTCATATAATTCGGACATATCTGCATCCTCATCACGCTCTTCTTCATCCTCAGGATTTAAATCATCCAAGGGATCAACATCCACTGATGTTTCAATTACGAGTTCAATGATGAGGTCAAAATCAACTGATTGCTGATTGTCGCTCATGTTGATGTTGTCTTTATCTTTAAAGAAAGATAACAACAATGAGATGTTGCAGAGTAAGAGACAAATCTCAGAGATTATAATAGTAAAATTGTTTAACAAGAGTAACATTTTGCAGCTATTATTTAGCCATGTCCAGCGATGCTGAGCAGGTGAAGCCTATGTCTAATTTTTCAGTGAACAGGACTCATCTCTTCTTAACCTTGGATAAGCCTCACCAACTCTGTGTCCCCTGCACATACTTAAATGTAAAGGGGCAGATTTATGTTAAATGGCACATCCCCAGGCATGCACCAGTTAACGTGCACCGCTGCTCTGCCACCCATGGTGTGCCGTATTTACAATCAGATAGGAGAAAGCTGCGTCAAAACCCTGCGCCTGCTTTAAGCAGGCATAGGTCTTGACGCAACATTGTGGAGATGGGGCACCCCTGAGCCTTGCTTGAGCTGCATCGCATTTGCGATACAACTCCAGCAATCACTACCTTTACAGCACAGATACGTCACGCATCTGTGCCATTTTTGCCCCATGATGCCCAGCATTGTAAATGCAGCACACCATGGGTGGCGGAAAAGCGGCGCAGGATGACTGGCACATCCCTGGTGATGCACCAGTCATCATAAATCTATCCCTAAGCTTCTTATCTTGTTACAGATGAACCGCCATATGTACCATCAAACTATTTTGCATTTCCTAAATAGCGAATTTTAAGGAATAAATAGCAATTCTTTACCATTCCTAATTTGCAATGAGCAAATTGCTAATTGCAAGTTACCCATTCATTTCCATGGGCTAGGAGGCTCATAGGAATGAAGGTTTAATTTGCGATTAGCAATTAGCTCATCACAAAATAGTAATTTTTTTAAGGGTGCATGGGTGTCTCAAGAACACCCTGCTGCACCCCTGAAAAAGAAATTTGGGGGCATATGGCGCACATACATGCCCTAAGGACATGTATTGGCGTCATATAGCACCTTTTGTTTTTTGGAAAAAAATGCTTTTTGAAAAGAATTCGCAAATTACCACAAACTAGAAGTTGGTGGTAGTTTCCAAATCCTTAATGTCATTTTTTACATATTTTTTGTTTGATACATAGCATTTAAGGAATTGCAAAATTTGCAAATCCTTCAGTGCAATCGCAAAATAAGGAATAGCAAATTTTGAATTAAGGACATTTTAAGTCATTTCCACATGTGCAGTGTTTTCAAATTATGATTTGAAAATCGTTTTTGGGGAAAAGGAATGGTTTGCAAATTTATGACAAGGACATAATGGTGTATGCTTCTCTATAAGGCATTTCAGTGTCTCTGATGTCATTTTTCCCATATTACATTATAAGACCTTTCCCCATGGAGCACATTCCTTGTAAATATGCTCCCACCTATGCATGGTAAATTAAGATTTTGACTGTTTGAGTCACATAGCCATGTTAAAAGTGACCCAAAAAAATTGGAAACGCTTTAAAAAAACACATTCATGTGTCTTAAGGACATTTTAAGTCATTTCCCCGTGGACAGTGTTTTGTAAGTGGCGCAAAAGAGGCATACACCTATCATAAATCTGTCCCTAGCATTTTAAATGATTAATTCATGATGACGATAAGGTGTGGCCTATCCAGAGGTTTGTTTAAGGTGAGGCCTACTCAGGATTGCAGATTAAAGTTACGCTTGATGAAGAATACAGAGGAGATAATACATGTAAAGGCCTATCAATGAAGTAAGTAATTTGCACTTTATTTCGCCAGTCATCATAAATGTATCCCTAAGCTTCTTATCTTGTTACAGATGAACCACCATATGTACCATCAAACTATTTTGCATTTCCTAAATAGCGAATTTTAAGGAATAAATAGCAATTCTTTACCATTCCTAATTTGCAATGAGCAAATTGCTAATTGCAAATTACCCATTCATTTCCATGGGCTAGGAGGCTCATAGGAATGAAGGTGCAATTTGCGATTAGCAATTAGCTCATCACAAAATAGGAATTTTTTCAAGGGTGCAGGGGTATCTCAAGAACACCCTGCTGCACCCCTGAAAAAGAAATTTGGGGGCATATGGCACACATACATGCCCTAAGGACATGTATTGGCGTCATATGGCACCTTTTGTTTTTTGGAAAAAAATGCTTTTTGAAAAGAATTCGCAAATTACCACAAACTAAAAGTTGGTGGTAGTTTCCAAATCCTTAATGTCATTTTTTACATATTTTTTGTTTGATACATTGCATTTAAGGAATCGCAAAATTTGCAAATCCTTCAGTGCAATCGCAAAATAAGGAATAGCAAATTTTGAATTAAGGACATTTTAAGTCATTTCCACATGTGCAGTGTTTTCAAATTATAATTTGAAAATCGTTTTTGGTGAAAAGGAATGGTTTGTAAATTTATGACAAGGACATAATGGTGTATGCTTCTTTATAAGGCATTTCAGTGTCTCTGATGTCATTTTTCACATATTACATTATAAGACCTTTCCCCATGGAGCACATTCCTTGTAAATATACTCCCACCTGTGCATGGTGAATTTAGATTTTGACTGTTTGAGTCACATACCCATGTTAAAAGTGACCCAAAAAAATTGGAAACGCTTTAAAAAAACACATTCATGTGTCTTAAGGACATTTTAAGTCATTTCCCCGTGGACAGTGTTTTGTAAATGGCGCAAAAGAGGCATACACCTATCATAAATCTGTCCCTAGCATTTTAAATGATTAATTCAGGATGACGATAAGGTGTGGCCTATCCAGAGGTTTGTTTAGGGTGAGGCCTACTCAGGATTGCAGATTAAAGTTACGCTTGATGAAGAATACAGAGGACATAATACATGTAAAGCTCTACCAATAAAGTAAGTGATGTCCACTTCATTGCGCCAGTCATCATAAATGTATCCCTAAGCTTCTTATCTTGTTAGACATCAACCGCCATATGTATCATATAACTATTTTGCATTTCCAAAATAGCGAATTTTAAGGAATAAATAGCGATTCTTTACCATTCCAAATTTGCGATGAGCAAATTGCTAATTGCAAATTACCCATTCATTTCCATGGGCCAGGATGCCCATATGAATGAAGGTGCAATTTGCGATTAGCAATTAGCTCATCGCAAATTAGGAATTTTTCCAAAGGTGCAGGGGTGTCTCAAGAACACCCTGCTGCACCCCTGAAAAATAAATTTGGGGGCATATGGCGCACATACATTTTAACAACATTCCATTACCTCAAAAACGATTTTCAATTCATAATTTGAAAACACTGCTCACAGGGAAATTACTTAAAATGTCCTTAAGACACATGAAAGTGTTTTTTGAAAGCCTTTGCAAGTTTTTGGGTCACTTTTAACATGGCTATGTAACTCAAACAGTCAAAATCTAAATTCACCATGCACAGGTGGGAGCATATTTACAAGGAATGTGCTCCACGGGGAAAGGTCTTTTAATGTAATATGTGAAAAATGACATCAGAGACACTGAAATGCCTTATAAAGAAGCATACACCATTATGTCCTTGTCATAAATTTACAAACCATTCCTTTTCACCAAAAACGATTTTCAAATCATAATTTGAAAACACTGCACATGAGGAAATGACTTAAAATGTCCTTAAGACACATGAAAGTGTTTTTGATTGCCTTTTCAGCATGGTTGGGTCACTTTTAACATGGCTATGTAACACAAACATTTAAAATCTAAATTTGCCATGCACAGGTCGGAGCATATTTACAAGCGATTTGCGCCACAGAGAAAGGTCTTACATTAAAATGGGAAAAATAACATCAGGGACAGTCAATTGCCGTATAAAGAAGCATACACCATTATGTCCTTGTCATAAATTTAAAAACAATTCCTTTTCCCCAAAAACGATTTTCAAATCATAATTTCAAAACACTGCACATGGGAAAATTACTTAAAATGTCCTTAAGACACATAAAAGCGTTTTTTGATTGCCTTTGCAGCATGTTTGTATCACTTTTAACATGGCTATGTAACACAAACATTCAAAATCTAAATTTTCCATGCACAGGTGGGAGCATATTTACAAGCAATTTGCGCCACATAATTCATAATTTTCTCCTTAAAGCACACTATTCTCTATCTAAATTAAAGAAATATTTTCTCACCTTAGCAAATACTTTGAGTTTGAAAACAGTCTCAGAAACACACCAATTTGTCTTCAGCAGAGCAAAAGGTATGCACTCCAGAGTCTGCAGCTATCAAAAGCACAGAAATGCTGTAATTCTTCACACATATCTCTCATGTCACCCAATCAAAACTCTTCCCTCACTTTTTTTCAAATGAAAACCCTTCCCCCCTCTGCCATTTCATGCCTTTTCTGCATGGCAACCACCTCTTGGAAGACCTCTGGTGTTTGCAAGTTCACACAACAATGTTGCAATTGAACTCTGAACTCTCAGTGCACCTGCATATCCAGTGCATTCTTTCATTTAATGATTTTTTATTGACCACTCAAAATACATCTTTCAAAGAACACATCCATGCACCCTAACTTTCTGTTTTCAGCAATCAAAATCCACCAATCACTGTTACTGCTTCATGAACACAGAAACTCCACAGTGTTTTTCATTTTAAACTCTCATTTTTTCAACTGCCATTTCATTGCCACACTTCATCTGACTGCAGGAGAACCTTCTCTCACCATGTTTTCTGTCTGGATTGTTGGACATAGTTATATCCACTGGGCTCACAGGTATGCTGAGAACAGAAAATTACCTAACCTCAATTTACAAGATGTGGAAATTAAGTGGTTTGGCCACAGAGGATTAAAATGTCACCAATTGATACCATTGGTGAAAACCTTTATGCATTTGCCCAAACCTGACCTGTTAATTGTGCACTGTGGAGGTAATGATTTGGGCCTTTGACTGGGGTAGGTCTGGAAATGCTTTTAAAGGACACCTTTGAGCAATTGATGGCACTTTTTCCTCAGACTGCCTTGGTATATTCAAATATATGCCAAAGACAGAAATGGAGGTGGTCAAACCAATTTTGTCCACAAATTGAGAAGTCGAGGAAGCATGTAAACAAATCTGTTTCAGCTTACATGAGAGACCATGGAATGGGCTCCATGTACAACAATAACTTGCGTTACTACATGCAAGATATCTACAGAGGAGATGGAGTTCACTTCTCAGATGAGGGCAACAGAATTTTCACTCTGAATTTAAGACTGTGCATTGGTACCTACTTATAAGTACCTAAATGTACCATAAACCCAAAAGCTCTTCTCAGAGCTACCCTACATCTGATCAATCAATCAATGACACTTATAGAGCGCGCTACATACCCGTAGGGTCTCAAGGCGCTTAGGGGAGGGGGGGTGCCGCTACTGCTCGAACAGCCAGGTCTTCAGCTTCTTCCTGAAGGAGAGGTGGTCTTGGGTCAGGCGCAGGTCGGTCGGGAGGGAGTTCCAGGTCTTGGCGGCCAGGTAGGAGAAGGACCTTCCTCCTGTAGTTGCTCTTCGGATGCGGGGGACGGCGACTCACAATTATTATTTTACTCTAACATTTTTCACTAATTTTCAACAAAGTACGCTCCCTGGGGTGCTACCCGGTACGCGAACCGGGAGCTAACCTCGCGAAATTTTTAAAAAAAATGTATTTTTTTCGCACATATAAGCCTCCTCAGCCACCCTCAGAAAACCTAGGGGGTCAAGATAAGTCTACCGTGCCCCCTTCTACCCATTCTGAACATTATTTGCTCTCCATTTTGTATCTTAATTCGACCGAAACACAAAATGGTGGACTCCCGTAACGCTTAAGGTTCGCGAACCGGGGCGCTCAACGGTTCGCGTACCGGGTCGCTCCCTGGGAAGCGCACCATCAAAAAAGGTGGGAAAGTAGTTCACAGAAAAGCCACTGGAGACAATTTCACCAAATATAGATTAGCTCATACTACATACCAATCCCTACCATTTTCACAAATTTGATTGGAATTCCATTTAGCCATTTAGCCTGTAGACCTCTCTGAATACCGTGAGGTAAATTACTTCACAAAACACATCTGAAGTGTTGGAATTGACAACCAATGAAAATGTTACTTTCATTTTCTACTTTTTTTACCTGACATTTCATTGGTTATATACCTGAATATATATAAAGGAAGAGAAGAAAACACAGCCATTTTGACTACTACTTCTTGGTGTACATTTCAATAGTATTTTCACTAATTCCTTCAACTTCTTTCTAAAGGTAAGTTTTTATTTTTAAAACTGAAGTATATTGTGCACTATAAGTTAATATGGTAAACTTTTTCTGATAGTTATATACTATCCCTCTGTAGTAGTTATAGATTTAGATAGACTTCTCTGTTATAGTTATGGATGGAGTTAGGCTTCTCTTGTATAATTATGAATTTACTTACGTTAAATCACATACACTTTTTTATATTCCTACTTCCACTCTGATACTATACACTGCCCAAAGATAAATTCACTGATAAAAACTGCCTATCTAAAATTAATCCCAACAGTGCCCTATCTCTACTAATATATATTTTTTTAATCTAAATTTCAGGCAAAATGGAAGGCGAACAGAAAGTTGAATTTCAAATTGTCCTGCAAGAGAGCAGCCAAGAAATCATTGATGAAAATGATATTGAATTTTTGGATGAAACTTGGGACAAAGAACTACTGCAATGTGTACAAGCAGTAGATAACCTCCTTGAAAATGAGGACATTTTACACCCTCAGAGACTACAATGTATATTCAATGATAATTATGAAATTTCTGACAATGAAATGTTAGAAAGTTTAATAAATTATGAAACACAATCACAATAAAAAAATGCTTAAAAAATAAAGAAAATAAAAAATAATCAACAAAACCAACAATCAATTAACATACAGCATTTGAAAAGTCTATCATTCATTTTTCATTGTAGTACGCTGCCCAGAACGCTTCCCGGTTCGCGGACCGGGCGCTACCCACGCAAAAAACAAACATTTTTTAGTTTTTTTTGTGCCCCGCGGGGCCCTTTTAAAGCCTCCACATTAAACCTAGGGGGTCAGGGAGGATCTACTATGCCCCCTTATGGTTATTTCCCCCTTTGTTTTGGCCTCCTCTTGTCTCTCAATCCTACCGAGAGACAAGATGGCGGCCGCTCCGGACTGTTTAGAATGTTGACAGGCACCGGAGAGCCAATCAGCTTCGCTTCGCGAAGTTCCGTTACGCGCCCCGGTCCGCGAACCGGGGCGCTGCCCGGTCCGCTGTTACAGATATATATCTTTTTTTAATCCACTGGAGCACATATATTGAGACCTACAAAAGGCACATCGGGCTACCAGTCCCTACAATTTTGCCAAGTTTCGTGCAAATCCATTCAGCCGTTCGGGCTAAAAGTGAGACCAACCGCCCTATGGAAAACTCAATGTTAAAAACACGTTTTGGGACCCCCCTTTTTTCTCGGCCCCCCCTTGACGAACACCCCCCAAATTTCCAGGGGCTGCTCAGAAACAAAATGTTCCATTTTCCAGAAAATTTCAGCCAATTCCGTCCACAAACGCCAAAGTTATTAGACATAGAATTTTCAAAAATCCCATAGAGAAAAAATCCTAACTATATATACCTACTGGCGACCGCCAGTAGGTAATATATATATATATATATATATATATATATATATATATATATATATATATATATATATATATATATATATATATATATATTCAATGCTGAATCCTGACCGCCAAACGTGGCGGAAACAACAGGCGCGGACCTCTTTAGCAATCAGAAGTGCTTAAGCGCGAACAAAAGCCACAGCACGAAAAGTCAATTTCAGAAATCCATTTTTAATTGCAGAAAAGGTGTAAGAGCCAGTGCCCTCCCTGACGCGTTTCGCTCCGCGAACGGAGCTTGATCACATGACGCGTCAGGAGTAGGACGTGCATTAAATTAAAATTAAAAGCCCAAGCGCCTAAAGAAACAGGACGCAAGGGTGGCAAGAAAGCAAATGAACGTTCAATTAAACATTCAAGACATCATTTCACTCAAAAATAGTTTTTTACATAAATAAAGACAGGGGGTACAGAATCACTGCATAGTGCACAGAAAATTGTAACTTGAATTGGTGTAAAACAATATAGCAATAATAATAAAGCATCAAAACCAATTGTGATCTCAACACATTTACCTAAGGACCATAACATTGAAGAACCAAACAGAACATGAATATCACATATGAAACATCAGAAATGATGAAAAATCAAGGATGATAAAAAGATCAATGTGTGAAAACAGTTCATTGCCAGTGCATTCATGGTGGTCTATTTTGCTTCAGTCCAAAGGTATTGATTATATTCTTGCTAAAACCAATTCATAATTTTCCTTGTCATATATGCCACATCAATAGAGTGAATATAAGAAGTGCCTTCGTGCTAAAGTGCAAATGCTTAAAATTCATTGCGTGATACAATGAAAAACTTGATACTGACAGCGGAAGAGCTATTGTGAAAACCCACCCATAATAATATGCAATATATATATATTACCTACTGGCAGTCGCCAGTAGGTAGTTATAGTTAGGACCTAGTTTCCATAGGAAATCCGCAACATTCTATTGGGAATAACTTTGGCGCCGGTGGAGGAATTTGCATGTCATATTCCAAAATTTAGGCCAGCTCCGCTCCGCTCCTTCCCTGGAAGTTTCAGGGGGATTCATCATGCAGGGGTCAAGAAAAAAGGGGGTCCCAAAAAGTGTTTTCCCCATGTTAATTTCCATAGGACGTTCAGACACGGCTACAGCCCGAACCGCTGAACGGAATTACACCAAACTTTGCAAAATTGTAGGGACTGGTACGCAGAAGTGCCTTTTCTATATTTGGTGAAAATTGCTCCAGTGTTTTTTATGGAAATTAACTTCAAAAACACATATATATATCTCAATGCGAGCTTCGAGCGCTTTGGGTACGCGTACCGGTAAGCGCACCCGGCACGCCACGAAGTGCGCGAGCAGAAAGCAGATTGGCTCTCGGGTGTCTGTCAACATCCCAAACAGTCCGGAGAGTCCGCCATCTTGTGTCTCGGTAGAATCGAGACACAAGAGGTGAAAAAACAAAAGGAGAATACTATAAAAGGGGGCAAAAACACTTTTTTTAAAAAGTTTCGCGGAGTAAGCTCAGGGTGCGCTTACACGGGCGTTTACAGGTACGCATACCCTGAGCGCACCACGGGGAAAAACAGTGAAACAAATTTGAGTAAAAAAAGAATTTAGAGTGCTTAGAGGTAGGGTAGCTCTGAAAAGAGCTGTTGTGTTATGTGGGTGTATTTTGTACCTACAAGTAGGTACCGATGCAGAGTCTAAAATTCAAGAGGAAGACTCTATTCCCCTCATCTGTAAAATGTACACCATCTCTCCTATAGATGCCTTGCATGTTGTAATGCAAGTTGTTGTGGTATATAGAACCCATACCATAGTCTCTAAGGAAAGCAGAAACAGATTTATTCACATGTTTCCTTGCTTTCTCAATCTGTTGACAAAATTGGTTGGACCAATTGCATTTTTGCCTTTGGCATATATTAGAATATACCAAGGCAGTTTTTGGAAAAAGTGATATCAATTACCGAAAGGTGTCCTTTAAAAGCATTTCCAGACCTATCCCAGTCAAAGTGCCCAGGTCATTGCCACCACAGTGCACAATTATGAGGTCAGGGTGTGGTAGATGCATAAAGGATTTTACCAATGGTATCAATTGGTGACATCTCAATCCTCTCTGGCCAATCCACATAATATCCACATTTGGTAAATCAAGGTTGGGAATACCTCTGTTTGCTGCATACTTTTCACTCCAGTGAACAAAGCTATGACCCACAAACCAGACTTTAGGCATCTTGAAGGTAGATGTGGTTGTATTCAGATGAGTTGTGAAAATGAAATGGCAGTTTGAAAGTAGGAGTTATGAAAAAAGTGGTTGAGATTCAGTGCACTTGAAAAGAAGAAATGATTGGTGGTTTCTTAAAATTCTCCACTGAAAGTTAGGGTGCATGCTTCTGTTATTCTAATGGTTAAGAAAAAGTCATTTAAAGAAACATTGCACAGGATAAGCTGCTATATTGAGAAGTCTAACACCCTTGCAGGGTTCATTTGCAACATAGTTATGTTATGTTATGTTACTTTAGTTTGTATAGCGCCAGCTCACCTGCAGGTCTCAAGACATAGTATCATGAACTTTTCACCTGTGTGCTCAGTTAGGTGGGAGTTACCATGGTAACAGGCTGAATGAGCACTGGGGGGATGTGTGAATATTATGTAAGTTTAAAAGTGTTGAAATGGAGAACCAATTAAAATGTTAGTTAGGTTTTGAAATAGTGTGGGAAGAATTTTGATTGGTTAAGTCCAGGGATATGTGTGAAGAATTACAGGGAATCAGGGTCATTTGTGGTTGCAGTGTCTGAGGTGCATTTCAGAGATTCTGCTTAAGAAAATCTGGTGTGTGTGACTGACACTGTTCTAAATCTTCAAAAGCATTTTTAAAGGTGAGTAATGATTCATTTAATATAGATAGAGTGCTGTATGCACTATGGGGAAGATTAAGAAGCATATTGGGCTTCTTTATTCTTGCATTGTGTGTCATGTCTTTTTGTAATGCTGGGAAAAATTTTTATGGTGCATATTGGAAATGTATTTTGGAAATGAGTCAGGTTTCTGCACTGTAATGTAGTGGTCATTTAAATGGGCTGTGCTCTGTGTCTAAAACGATTTACTATGCTAAATGTTTTTGGGTAAAATGTATGACTTTAACATTTTTGACAAGGATCACACTGAGTGTCTGTGTCAATTAAGGAATTATATTTTTACCTTTTTCTATAATGTCATCTGTGTCTCCTCACAGTTTGCATCGCTTAGTTATAGGATACTGTTTCTTTTTGCATTGTGTCTCATGTTTCTATGTAATGCTGGCAAAAAAATGAATGGTGCATATTGGAAAAGTATTTTGGAAATGAGTCAGGTTTCTGCATTGTAATGTAGTGGTCATTGATATGGGCTGTGTTCTGTGTCTTAAACAAATTACTATGCTAAATGTTTTTTGGACAAATGTATGACTTTAACATTTTTGACAAGGATCACACTGAGTGTCTGTGTGAAATAAGGAATTATATTTGCACCTTTTTCTATAATGTCACCTGTGTCTCCCCACAGTTTGCATCTCTTAGCTCATAGGGTACTGTTTCTGTTTGCATTGTGTCTCATGTTTCTATGTAATGCTGGCAAAAAAATTAATGGTGCATATTATAAAAGTATTTTGGAAATGAGTCAGGTGTCTGCCTTGTAATGTAGTGGTCATTTAAATGGGCTGTGGTCTGTGTCTAAAACGAATTACTATGCAAAATGTTTTTTGGTAAAATGTATGACTTTAACATTTTTGACAAGGATCACACTGAGTGTCTGTGTCAATTAAGGAATTATATTTTCACCTTTTTCTATAATGTCACCTGTGTCTCCTCACAGTTTGCATCTCTTAGCTGATAGGGTACTGTTTTTTTTTGCATTGTGTCTCATGTTAGTATGTAATGCTGGCAAAAAAATGAATGGTGCATATTGGAAATGTATTTTGGAAATGAGTCAGGTTTCTGCCTTGTAATGTAGTGGTCATTTAAATGGGCTGTGCTCTGTGTCTTAAACAAATTACTATGCTAAATGTTTTTGGGTAAAATGTATGGCTTTAACTTTTTTGACAAGGATCACACTGAGTGTCTGTGTGAAATAAGGAATTATATTTTCACATTTTTCTATAATGTCACCTGTGTCTCCTCACAGTTTGCATCTCGTTGCTGATAGGATACTCTTTTTTTATATTGTTTCTCATGCTTTGGTTCAATGCTGGATTAGAGATAGATAACACAGGCAGAGAGTGAGATGACACAGGCAGAGAGTGAGATGACACACACAAAGAGAGAGATGACACACACAAAGAGAGAGATGACACACACATAGAGAGAGATGTGGCAGGCGCAGAGTGAGATGACACACGCAAAGAGAGAGATGACACACACAAAGAGAGAGATGACACACACAAAGAGAGAGATGTGGCAGGCACAGAGTGAGATGACACACGCAAAGAGAGAGATGACACATGCAAAGAGAGAGATGACACACACAAAGAGAGAGATGACACTGGCAGAGAGTAAGATGACACACACAAAGAGAGAGATGACACACACAAAGAGAGAGATGGTGCAGGCACACAGTGAGATGACACACGCAAAGAGTGAGAAGACACACACAAAGAGAGAGATGACACACACAAAGAGAGAGATGGGGCAGGCACAGTGTGAGATGACACACGCAAAGAGAGAAATGACACACACAAAGAGAGAGATGGTGCAGGGACTGAGTGAGTTGACACACACAAGGAGAGAGATGACACACAAAGAGAGAGATGACACACACAAAGAGAGATATGGTGCAGGCACACAGTGAGATGACACACGCAAAGAGAGAGATGACACACACAAAGAGAGAGATGACACACACAAAGAGAGAGATGTGGCAGGCACAGAGTGAGATGACACACGCAAAGAGAGAGATGACACACACAAAGAAAGAGATGACAGACACAAAGAGAGAGATGTGGCAGGCACAGAGTGAGATAACACACGCAAAGAGAGAGATGACACACACAAAGAGAGAGATGACACACACAAAGAGAGAGATGACACAGGCAGAGAGTGAGATGACACACACAAAGAGAGAGATGACACACACTAAAAGAGAGATGGTGCAGGCACACAGTGAGATGACACACGCAAAGAGAGAGAAGACACACACAAAGAGAGAGATGACACACACAAAGAGAGAGATGGGGCAGGCACAGTGTGAGATGACACACGCAAAGAGAGAAATGACACACACAAAGAGAGAGGTGGTGCAGGGACTGAGTGAGATAACACACACAAGGAGAGAGATGACACACAAAGAGAGAGATGACACACACAAAGAGAGAGATGGTGCAGGCACACAGTGAGATGACACACGCAAAGAGAGAGATGACACACACAAAGAGAGAGATGACACACAGAAAGAGAGAGATGTGGCAGGCACAGAGTGAGATGACACACGCAAAGAGAGAGATGACACACACAAAGAGAGAGATGACACACACAAAGAGAGAGATGTGGCAGGCACAGAGTGAGATGACACACGCAAAGAGAAAGATGACACACACAAAGAGAGAGATGACACACACAAAGAGAGAGATGACACAGGCAGAGAGTGAGATGACACACACAAAGAGAGAGATGACACACACAAAGAGAGAGATGGTGCAGGCACACAGTGAGATGACACACGCAAAGAGAGAGAAGACACACACAAAGAGAGAGATGACACACACAAAGAGAGAGATGGGGCAGGCACAGTGTAAGATGACACACGCAAAGAGTGAAATGACACACACAAAGAGAGAGATGGTGCAGGGACTGAGTGAGATGAAACACACAAGGAGAGAGATGACACACAAAGAGAGAGATGACACACACAAATAGAGAGATGGTGCAGGCACACAGTGAGATGACACACGCAAAGAGAGAGATGACACACACAAAGAGAGAGATGACACACACAAAGAGAGAGATGTGGCAGGCACAGAGTGAGATGACACACGCAAAGAGAGAGATGACACACACAAAGAGAGAGATGACATACACAAAGAGAGAGATGTGGCAGGCACAGAGTGAGATGACACACGCAAAGAGAGAGATGACACACACAAAGAGAGAGATGACACACACAAAGAGAGAGATGACACAGGCAGAGAGTGAGATGACAAACACAAAGAGAGAGATGACACACACAAAGAGAGAGATGGTGCAGGCACACAGTGAGATGACACACGCAAAGAGAGAGAAGACACACACAAAGAGAGAGATGACACACACAAAGAGAGAGATGGGGCAGGCACAGTGTGAGATGACACACGCAAAGAGAGAAATGACACACACAAAGAGAGAGATGGTGCAGGGACTGAGTGAGATGACACACACAAGGAGAGAGATGACACACAAAGAGAGAGATGACACACAGAAAGAGAGAGATGGTGCAGGCACACAGTGAGATGACACACGCAAAGAGAGAGAAGACACACACAAAGAGAGAGATGACACACACAAAGAGAGAGATGGGGCAGGCACAGTGTGAGATGACACACGCAAAGAGAGAAATGACACACACAAAGAGAGAGATGGTGCAGGGACTGAGTGAGATGACACACACAAGGAGAGAGATGACACACAAAGAGAGAGATGACACACACAAAGAGAGAGATGGTGCAGGCACACAGTGAGATGACACACACAAAGAGAGAGATGACACACACAAAGAGAGAGATGACACACACAAAGAGAGAGATGTAGCAGGCACAGAGTGAGATGACACACGCAAAGAGAGAGATGACACACACAAAGAGAGAGATGACACACACAAAGAGAGAGATGTGGCAGGCACAGAGTGAGATGACACACAAAGAGAGAGATGACACACACAAAGAAAGAGAGAGAAGACACACACAAAGAGAGAGATGACACAGGCAGAGAGTGAGATGACATACACAAAGAGAGAGATGACACACACAAAGAGAGAGATGGTGCAGGCACACAGTGAAATGACACACGCAAAGAGAGAGAAGACACACACAAAGAGCGAGATGACACACACAAAGAGAGAGATGGGGCAGGCACAGTGTGAGATGACACACGGAAAGAGAGAAATGACACACACAAAGAGAGAGATGGTGCAGGGACTGAGTGAGATGACACACACAAGGAGAGAGATGACACACAAAGAGAGAGATGACACACACAAAGAGAGAGATGGTGCAGGCACACAGTGAGATGACACACGCAAAGAGAGAGATGACACACACAAAGAGAGAGATGACACACACAAAGAGAGAGATGTGGCAGGCAGACAGTGAGATGACACACGCAAAGAGAGAGATGACACACACAAAGAGAGAGATGTGGCAGGCACAGAGTGAGATGACACACGCAAAGAGAGAGATGACACACACAAAGAGAGAGATGACACACACAAAGAGAGAGATGACACAGGCAGAGAGTGAGATGACACACACAAAGAGAGAGATGACACACACAAAGAGAGAGATGGTGCAGGCACACAGTGAGATGACACACGCAAGGAGAGAGAAGACACACACAAAGAGAGAGATGACACACACAAAGAGAGAGATGGGGCAGGCACACAGTGAGATGACACACGCAAAGAGAGAGAAGACACACACAAAGAGAGAGATGACACACGCAAAGAGAGAAATGACACACACAAAGAGAGTGATGGTGCAGGGACTGAGTGAGATGACACACACAAGGAGAGAGATGACACACAAAGAGAGAGATGACACACACAAAGAGAGAGATGGTGTAGGCACACAGTGAGATGACACACGCAAAGAGAGAGATGACACACACAAAGAGAGAGATGACACACACGAAGAGAGAGATGTGGCAGGCACAGAGTGAGATGACACACGCAAAGAGAGAGATGACACACACAAAGAGAGAGATGACACACACAAAGAGAGAGATGTGGCAGGCACAGAGTGAGATGACACACGCAAAGAGAGAGATGACACACACAAAGAGAGAGATGACACACACAAAGAGAGAGATGACACACACAAAGAGAGAGATGACACAGGCAGAGAGTGAGATGACACACACAAAGAGAGAGATGACACACACAAAGAGAGAGATGGTGCAGGCACACAGTGAGATGACACACGCAAAGAGAGAGAAGACACACACAAAGAGAGAGATGACACACACAAAGAGAGAGATGGGGCAGGCACAGTGTGAGATGACACACGCAAAGAGAGAAATGACACACACAAAGAGAGAAATGACACACACAAAGAGAGATGGTGCAGGGACTGAGTGAGGTGACACACACAAGGAGAGTGATGACACACACAAAGAGAGAAATGACACACACGAAGAGAGAAATGACACACACAAAGAGAGAGATGGTGCAGGGACTGAGTGAGATGACACTCACAAAAAGAGAGATGACACACACAAAGAGAGAGATGACAGACACAAAGAGAGAGATGACACACATAAAGAGAGAGATGACAGACACAAAGAGAGAGATTGTGCAGACAGAGATTGAGATGACACACACAAAGAGAGAGATGTGGCAGGCACAGAGTGAGATGACACACGCAAAGAGAGAGATGACACACACAAAGAGAGAGATGACACACACAAAGAGAGAGATGTGGCAGGCACAGAGTGAGATGACACACAAAGAGAGAGATGACACACACAATGAAAGAGAGAGAAGACACACACAAAGAGAGAGATGACACAGGCAGAGAGTGAGATGACACACACAAAGAGAGAGATGACACACACAAAGAGAGAGATGGTGCAGGCACACAGTGAAATGACACACGCAAAGAGAGAGAAGACACACACAAAGAGAGAGATGACACACACAAAGAGAGAAATGGGGCAGGCACAGTGTGAGATGACATACGCAAAGAGAGAAATGACACACACAAAGAGAGAGATGGTGCAGGGACTGAGTGAGATGACACACACAAGGAGAGAGATGACACACAAAGAGAGAGATGACACACACAAAGAGAGAGATGGTGCAGGCACACAGTGAGATGACACACGCAAAGAGAGAGATGACACACACAAAGAGAGAGATGACACACACGAAGAGAGAGATGTGGCAGGCACAGAGTGAGATGACACACGCAAAGAGAGAGATGACACACACAAAGAGAGAGATGACACACACAAAGAGAGAGATGTGGCAGGCACAGAGTGAGATGACACACGCAAAGAGAGAGATGACACACACAAAGAGAGAGATGACACACACAAAGAGAGAGATGACACACACAAAGAGAGAGATGACACAGGCAGAGAGTGAGATGACACACACAAAGAGAGAGATGACACACACAAAGAGAGAGATGGTGCAGGCACACAGTGAGATGACACACGCAAAGAGAGAGAAGACACACACAAAGAGAGAGATGACACACACAAAGAGAGAGATGGGGCAGGCACAGTGTGAGATGACACACGCAAAGAGAGAAATGACACACACAAAGAGAGAAATGACACACACAAAGAGAGATGGTGCAGGGACTGAGTGAGGTGACACACACAAGGAGAGTGATGACACACACAAAGAGAGAAATGACACACACGAAGAGAGAAATGACACACACAAAGAGAGAGATGGTGCAGGGACTGAGTGAGATGACACTCACAAAAAGAGAGATGACACACACAAAGAGAGAGATGACAGACACAAAGAGAGAGATGACACACATAAAGAGAGAGATGACAGACACAAAGAGAGAGATTGTGCAGACAGAGATTGAGATGACACACACAAAGAGAGAGATGTGGCAGGCACAGAGTGAGATGACACACGCAAAGAGAGAGATGACACACACAAAGAGAGAGATGACACACACAAAGAGAGAGATGTGGCAGGCACAGAGTGAGATGACACACAAAGAGAGAGATGACACACACAATGAAAGAGAGAGAAGACACACACAAAGAGAGAGATGACACAGGCAGAGAGTGAGATGACACACACAAAGAGAGAGATGACACACACAAAGAGAGAGATGGTGCAGGCACACAGTGAAATGACACACGCAAAGAGAGAGAAGACACACACAAAGAGAGAGATGACACACACAAAGAGAGAAATGGGGCAGGCACAGTGTGAGATGACACACGCAAAGAGAGAAATGACACACACAAAGAGAGAGATGGTGCAGGGACTGAGTGAGATGACACACACAAGGAGAGAGATGACACACAAAGAGAGAGATGACACACACAAAGAGAGAGATGGTGCAGGCACACAGTGAGATGACACACGCAAAGAGAGAGATGACACACACAAAGAGTAGAGATGACACACACAAAGAGAGAGATGTGGCAGGCACACAGTGAGATGACACACGCAAAGAGAGAGATGACACACACAAAGAGAGAGATGGTGCAGGCACACAGTGAGATGACACACGCAAAGAGAGAAGACACACACAAAGAGAGAGATGACACACGCAAAGAGAGAAGACACACACAAAGAGAGAGATGACACACACAAAGAGAGAGATGGGGCAGGCACACAGTGAGATGACACACGCAAAGAGAGAGAAGACACACACAAAGAGAGAGATGACACACACAAAGAGAGAGATGGGGCAGGCACAGTGTGAGATGACACACGCAAAGAGAGAAATGACACACACAAAGAGAGAGATGGTGCAGGGACTGAGTGAGATGACACACACAAGGAGAGAGATGACACACAAAGAGAGAGATGACACACACAAAGAGAGAGATGGTGCAGGCACACAGTGAGATGACACACACAAAGAGAGAGATGACACACACAAAGAGAGAGATGACACACACAAAGAGAGAGATGTAGCAGGCACAGAGTGAGATGACACACGCAAGGAGAGAAATGACACACACAAAGAGAGTGATGGTGCAGGGACTGAGTGAGATGACACACACAAGGAGAGAGATGACACACAAAGAGAGAGATGACACACACAAAGAGAGAGATGGTGCAGGCACACAGTGAGATGACACACGCAAAGAGAGAGATGACACACACAAAGAGAGAGATGACACACACGAAGAGAGAGATGTGGCAGGCACAGAGTGAGATGAGACACGCAAAGAGAGAGATGACACACACAAAGAGAGAGATGACACACACAAAGAGAGAGATGTGGCAGGCACAGAGTGAGATGACACACGCAAAGAGAGAGATGACACACACAAAGAGAGAGATGACACACACAAAGAGAGAGATGACACAGGCAGAGAGTGAGATGACACACACAAAGAGAGAGATGACACACACAAAGAGAGAGATGGTGCAGGCACACAGTGAGATGACACACGCAAAGAGAGAGAAGACACACACAAAGAGAGAGATGACACACACAAAGAGAGAGATGGGGCAGGCACAGTGTGAGATGACACACGCAAAGAGAGAAATGACACACACAAAGAGAGAAATGACACACACAAAGAGAGAGATGGTGCAGGGACTGAGTGAGGTGACACACACAAGGAGAGTGATGACACACACAAAGAGAGAAATGACACACACGAAGAGAGAAATGACACACACAAAGAGAGAGATGGTGCAGGGACTGAGTGAGATGACACTCACAAAAAGAGAGATGACACACACAAAGAGAGAGATGACAGACACAAAGAGAGAGATGACACACACAAAGAGAGAGATGACAGACACAAAGAGAGAGATTGTGCAGACAGAGATTGAGATGACACACACAAAGAGAGAGATGACACACACAAAGAGAGATAGGACAGAAACAGAGCGAGATGACACACGCAAAGAGAGAGATGGCGCAGGCAGAGAGTGAGATGGCACACGGAAAGAGAGAGATAGCACAGGCAGAGAGTGAGATGACACACGCAAGGAGAGAGATGACACACACAAAGAGAGAGATGACACACACAAAGAGAGAGATGACAGACACAAAGAGAGAGATGGTGCAGGGACTGAGTGAGATGACACACAAGGAGAGAGATGACACACACAAAGAGAGAGATGACACACACAAAGAGATAGATGACAGACACAAAGAGAGAGATGACACACACAAAGAGAGAGATCGTGCAGACAGAGATTGAGATGACACACGCAAACAGAGAGATGACACACACAAAGAGAGAGATGGGGTAGAAACAGAGCGAGATGATACACGCAAAGAGAGAGATGCCGCAGGCAGAGAGTGAGATGACACACACAAAGAGAGAGATGACAGACACAAAGAGAGAGATGACACACACAAAGAGAGAGATGACAGACACAAAGAGAGAGATTGTGCAGACAGAGATTGAGATGACACACACAAAGAGAGAGATGACACACACAAAGAGAGATGGGACAGAAACAGAGCGAGATGACACACGCAAAGAGAGAGATGGCGCAGGCAGAGAGAGAGATGGCACACGGAAAGAGAGAGATAGCGCAGGCAGAGAGTGAGATGACACACTCAAGGAGAGAGATGACACACACAAAGAGAGAGATGACAGACACAAAGAGAGAGATGGTGCAGGGACTGAGTGAGATGACACACACAAGGAGAGAGATGACACACACAAAGAGAGAGATGACACACACAAAAAGAGAGATGACAGACACAAAGAGAGAGATCGTGCAGACAGAGATTGAGATGACACACGCAAACAGAGAGATGACACACACAAAGAGAGAGATGGGGTAGAAACAGAGCGAGATGACACACGCAAAGAGTGAGATGACACAGGCAGAGAGTGAGATGTCACACGCAAAGAGAGATATGACACACACAAAGAGAGAGATGGTGCAGGCACACAGTGAGATGACACACGCAAAGAGAGAGAAGACACACACAAAGAGAGAGATGACACACACAAAGAGAGAGATGGGGCAGGCACAGTGTGAGATGACACACGCAAAGAGAGAAATGACACACACAAAGAGAGAAATGACACACACAAAGAGAGATGGTGCAGGGACTGAGTGAGGTGACACACACAAGGAGAGTGATGACACACACAAAGAGAGAAATGACACACACGAAGAGAGAAATGACACACACAAAGAGAGAGATGGTGCAGGGACTGAGTGAGATGACACTCACAAAAAGAGAGATGACACACACAAAGAGAGAGATGACAGACACAAAGAGAGAGATGACACACATAAAGAGAGAGATGACAGACACAAAGAGAGAGATTGTGCAGACAGAGATTGAGATGACACACACAAAGAGAGAGATGTGGCAGGCACAGAGTGAGATGACACACGCAAAGAGAGAGATGACACACACAAAGAGAGAGATGACACACACAAAGAGAGAGATGTGGCAGGCACAGAGTGAGATGACACACAAAGAGAGAGATGACACACACAATGAAAGAGAGAGAAGACACACACAAAGAGAGAGATGACACAGGCAGAGAGTGAGATGACACACACAAAGAGAGAGATGACACACACAAAGAGAGAGATGGTGCAGGCACACAGTGAAATGACACACGCAAAGAGAGAGAAGACACACACAAAGAGAGAGATGACACACACAAAGAGAGAAATGGGGCAGGCACAGTGTGAGATGACATACGCAAAGAGAGAAATGACACACACAAAGAGAGAGATGGTGCAGGGACTGAGTGAGATGACACACACAAGGAGAGAGATGACACACAAAGAGAGAGATGACACACACAAAGAGAGAGATGGTGCAGGCACACAGTGAGATGACACACGCAAAGAGAGAGATGACACACACAAAGAGAGAGATGACACACACGAAGAGAGAGATGTGGCAGGCACAGAGTGAGATGACACACGCAAAGAGAGAGATGACACACACAAAGAGAGAGATGACACACACAAAGAGAGAGATGTGGCAGGCACAGAGTGAGATGACACACGCAAAGAGAGAGATGACACACACAAAGAGAGAGATGACACACACAAAGAGAGAGATGACACACACAAAGAGAGAGATGACACAGGCAGAGAGTGAGATGACACACACAAAGAGAGAGATGACACACACAAAGAGAGAGATGGTGCAGGCACACAGTGAGATGACACACGCAAAGAGAGAGAAGACACACACAAAGAGAGAGATGACACACACAAAGAGAGAGATGGGGCAGGCACAGTGTGAGATGACACACGCAAAGAGAGAAATGACACACACAAAGAGAGAAATGACACACACAAAGAGAGATGGTGCAGGGACTGAGTGAGGTGACACACACAAGGAGAGTGATGACACACACAAAGAGAGAAATGACACACACGAAGAGAGAAATGACACACACAAAGAGAGAGATGGTGCAGGGACTGAGTGAGATGACACTCACAAAAAGAGAGATGACACACACAAAGAGAGAGATGACAGACACAAAGAGAGAGATGACACACATAAAGAGAGAGATGACAGACACAAAGAGAGAGATTGTGCAGACAGAGATTGAGATGACACACACAAAGAGAGAGATGTGGCAGGCACAGAGTGAGATGACACACGCAAAGAGAGAGATGACACACACAAAGAGAGAGATGACACACACAAAGAGAGAGATGTGGCAGGCACAGAGTGAGATGACACACAAAGAGAGAGATGACACACACAATGAAAGAGAGAGAAGACACACACAAAGAGAGAGATGACACAGGCAGAGAGTGAGATGACACACACAAAGAGAGAGATGACACACACAAAGAGAGAGATGGTGCAGGCACACAGTGAAATGACACACGCAAAGAGAGAGAAGACACACACAAAGAGAGAGATGACACACACAAAGAGAGAAATGGGGCAGGCACAGTGTGAGATGACACACGCAAAGAGAGAAATGACACACACAAAGAGAGAGATGGTGCAGGGACTGAGTGAGATGACACACACAAGGAGAGAGATGACACACAAAGAGAGAGATGACACACACAAAGAGAGAGATGGTGCAGGCACACAGTGAGATGACACACGCAAAGAGAGAGATGACACACACAAAGAGTAGAGATGACACACACAAAGAGAGAGATGTGGCAGGCACACAGTGAGATGACACACGCAAAGAGAGAGATGACACACACAAAGAGAGAGATGGTGCAGGCACACAGTGAGATGACACACGCAAAGAGAGAAGACACACACAAAGAGAGAGATGACACACGCAAAGAGAGAAGACACACACAAAGAGAGAGATGACACACACAAAGAGAGAGATGGGGCAGGCACACAGTGAGATGACACACGCAAAGAGAGAGAAGACACACACAAAGAGAGAGATGACACACACAAAGAGAGAGATGGGGCAGGCACAGTGTGAGATGACACACGCAAAGAGAGAAATGACACACACAAAGAGAGAGATGGTGCAGGGACTGAGTGAGATGACACACACAAGGAGAGAGATGACACACAAAGAGAGAGATGACACACACAAAGAGAGAGATGGTGCAGGCACACAGTGAGATGACACACACAAAGAGAGAGATGACACACACAAAGAGAGAGATGACACACACAAAGAGAGAGATGTAGCAGGCACAGAGTGAGATGACACACGCAAGGAGAGAAATGACACACACAAAGAGAGTGATGGTGCAGGGACTGAGTGAGATGACACACACAAGGAGAGAGATGACACACAAAGAGAGAGATGACACACACAAAGAGAGAGATGGTGCAGGCACACAGTGAGATGACACACGCAAAGAGAGAGATGACACACACAAAGAGAGAGATGACACACACGAAGAGAGAGATGTGGCAGGCACAGAGTGAGATGAGACACGCAAAGAGAGAGATGACACACACAAAGAGAGAGATGACACACACAAAGAGAGAGATGTGGCAGGCACAGAGTGAGATGACACACGCAAAGAGAGAGATGACACACACAAAGAGAGAGATGACACACACAAAGAGAGAGATGACACAGGCAGAGAGTGAGATGACACACACAAAGAGAGAGATGACACACACAAAGAGAGAGATGGTGCAGGCACACAGTGAGATGACACACGCAAAGAGAGAGAAGACACACACAAAGAGAGAGATGACACACACAAAGAGAGAGATGGGGCAGGCACAGTGTGAGATGACACACGCAAAGAGAGAAATGACACACACAAAGAGAGAAATGACACACACAAAGAGAGAGATGGTGCAGGGACTGAGTGAGGTGACACACACAAGGAGAGTGATGACACACACAAAGAGAGAAATGACACACACGAAGAGAGAAATGACACACACAAAGAGAGAGATGGTGCAGGGACTGAGTGAGATGACACTCACAAAAAGAGAGATGACACACACAAAGAGAGAGATGACAGACACAAAGAGAGAGATGACACACACAAAGAGAGAGATGACAGACACAAAGAGAGAGATTGTGCAGACAGAGATTGAGATGACACACACAAAGAGAGAGATGACACACACAAAGAGAGATAGGACAGAAACAGAGCGAGATGACACACGCAAAGAGAGAGATGGCGCAGGCAGAGAGTGAGATGGCACACGGAAAGAGAGAGATAGCACAGGCAGAGAGTGAGATGACACACGCAAGGAGAGAGATGACACACACAAAGAGAGAGATGACACACACAAAGAGAGAGATGACAGACACAAAGAGAGAGATGGTGCAGGGACTGAGTGAGATGACACACAAGGAGAGAGATGACACACACAAAGAGAGAGATGACACACACAAAGAGATAGATGACAGACACAAAGAGAGAGATCGTGCAGACAGAGATTGAGATGACACACGCAAACAGAGAGATGACACACACAAAGAGAGAGATGGGGTAGAAACAGAGCGAGATGATACACGCAAAGAGAGAGATGCCGCAGGCAGAGAGTGAGATGACACACACAAAGAGAGAGATGACAGACACAAAGAGAGAGATGACACACACAAAGAGAGAGATGACAGACACAAAGAGAGAGATTGTGCAGACAGAGATTGAGATGACACACACAAAGAGAGAGATGACACACACAAAGAGAGATGGGACAGAAACAGAGCGAGATGACACACGCAAAGAGAGAGATGGCGCAGGCAGAGAGAGAGATGGCACACGGAAAGAGAGAGATAGCGCAGGCAGAGAGTGAGATGACACACTCAAGGAGAGAGATGACACACACAAAGAGAGAGATGACAGACACAAAGAGAGAGATGGTGCAGGGACTGAGTGAGATGACACACACAAGGAGAGAGATGACACACACAAAGAGAGAGATGACACACACAAAAAGAGAGATGACAGACACAAAGAGAGAGATCGTGCAGACAGAGATTGAGATGACACACGCAAAGAGAGAGATGACACACACAAAGAGAGAGATGACACACACAAAGAGAGAGATGACACAGGCAGAGAGTGAGATGACACACACAAAGAGAGAGATGACACACACAAAGAGAGAGATGGTGCAGGCACACAGTGAGATGACACACGCAAAGAGAGAGAAGACACACACAAAGAGAGAGATGACACACACAAAGAGAGAGATGGGGCAGGCACAGTGTGAGATGACACACGCAAAGAGAGAAATGACACACACAAAGAGAGAAATGACACACACAAAGAGAGAGATGGTGCAGGGACTGAGTGAGGTGACACACACAAGGAGAGTGATGACACACACAAAGAGAGAAATGACACACACGAAGAGAGAAATGACACACACAAAGAGAGAGATGGTGCAGGGACTGAGTGAGATGACACTCACAAAAAGAGAGATGACACACACAAAGAGAGAGATGACAGACACAAAGAGAGAGATGACACACACAAAGAGAGAGATGACAGACACAAAGAGAGAGATTGTGCAGACAGAGATTGAGATGACACACACAAAGAGAGAGATGACACACACAAAGAGAGATAGGACAGAAACAGAGCGAGATGACACACGCAAAGAGAGAGATGGCGCAGGCAGAGAGTGAGATGGCACACGGAAAGAGAGAGATAGCACAGGCAGAGAGTGAGATGACACACGCAAGGAGAGAGATGACACACACAAAGAGAGAGATGACACACACAAAGAGAGAGATGACAGACACAAAGAGAGAGATGGTGCAGGGACTGAGTGAGATGACACACAAGGAGAGAGATGACACACACAAAGAGAGAGATGACACACACAAAGAGATAGATGACAGACACAAAGAGAGAGATCGTGCAGACAGAGATTGAGATGACACACGCAAACAGAGAGATGACACACACAAAGAGAGAGATGGGGTAGAAACAGAGCGAGATGATACACGCAAAGAGAGAGATGCCGCAGGCAGAGAGTGAGATGACACACACAAAGAGAGAGATGACAGACACAAAGAGAGAGATGACACACACAAAGAGAGAGATGACAGACACAAAGAGAGAGATTGTGCAGACAGAGATTGAGATGACACACACAAAGAGAGAGATGACACACACAAAGAGAGATGGGACAGAAACAGAGCGAGATGACACACGCAAAGAGAGAGATGGCGCAGGCAGAGAGAGAGATGGCACACGGAAAGAGAGAGATAGCGCAGGCAGAGAGTGAGATGACACACTCAAGGAGAGAGATGACACACACAAAGAGAGAGATGACAGACACAAAGAGAGAGATGGTGCAGGGACTGAGTGAGATGACACACACAAGGAGAGAGATGACACACACAAAGAGAGAGATGACACACACAAAAAGAGAGATGACAGACACAAAGAGAGAGATCGTGCAGACAGAGATTGAGATGACACACGCAAACAGAGAGATGACACACACAAAGAGAGAGATGGGGTAGAAACAGAGCGAGATGACACACGCAAAGAGTGAGATGACACAGGCAGAGAGTGAGATGTCACACGCAAAGAGAGATATGACACACACAAAGAGAGAGATGGTGCAGGCACACAGTGAGATGACACACGCAAAGAGAGAGATGACACACACAAAGAGAGAGATGACACACACAAAGAGAGAGATGGGGCAGGCACAGAGTGAGATGACACACGCAAAGAGAGAAATGACACACACAAAGAGAGAGATGGTGCAGGGACTGAGTTAGATGACACACACAAGGAGAGAGATGACACACACAAAGAGAGAGATGACACACACAAAGAGAGAGATGACACACACAAAGAGAGAGATGGGGCAGGCACAGAGTGAGATGACACACGCAAAGAGAGAAATGACACACACAAAGAGAGAGATGGTGCAGGGACTGAGTGAGATGACACACACAAAGAGAGAGATGACACACACAAAGAGAGAGATGGGGCAGGCACAGAGTGAGATGACACACGCAAAGAGAGAGATGACACACACAAAGAGAGAGATGACACACACAAAGAGAGAGATGACACAGGCAGAGAGTGAGATGACACACACAAAGAGAGAGATGACACACACAAAGAGAAAGATGGGGCAGGCACAGTGTGAGATGACACACGCAAAGAGAGAAATGACACACACAAAGAGAGAAATGACACACACAAAGAGAGAGATGGTGCAGGGACTGAGTGAGGTGACACACACAAGGAGAGTGATGACACACACAAAGAGAGAAATGACACACACGAAGAGAGAAATGACACACACAAAGAGAGAGATGGTGCAGGGACTGAGTGAGATGACACTCACAAAAAAAAAGAGATGACACACACAAAGAGAGAGATGACAGACACAAAGAGAGAGATGACACACACAAAGAGAGAGATGACAGACACAAAGAGAGAGATTGTGCAGACAGAGATTGAGATGACACACACAAAGAGAGAGATGACACACACAAAGAGAGATAGGACAGAAACAGAGCGAGATGACACACGCAAAGAGAGAGATGCCGCAGGCAGAGAGTGAGATGACACACACAAAGAGAGAGATGACAGACACAAAGAGAGAGATGACACACACAAAGAGAGAGATGACAGACACAAAGAGAGAGATTGTGCAGACAGAGATTGAGATGATACACACAAAGAGAGAGATGACACACACAAAGAGAGATGGGACAGAAACAGAGCGAGATGACACATGCAAAGAGAGAGATGGCGCAGGCAGAGAGTGAGATGGCACACGGAAGGAGAGAGATAGCGCAGGCAGAGAGTGAGATGACACACTCAAGGAGAGAGATGACACACACAAAGAGAGAGATGACAGACACAAAGAGAGAGATGGTGCAGGGACTGAGTGAGATGACACACACAAGGAGAGAGATGACACACACAAAGAGAGAGATGACACGCACAAAGAGAGAGATGACAGACACAAAGAGAGATATCGTGCAGACAGAGATTGAGATGACACACGCAAACAGAGAGATGACACACACAAAGAGAGAGATGGGGTAGAAACAGAGCGAGATGACACACGCAAAGAGTGAGATGACACAGACAGAGAGTGAGATGTCACACGCAAAGAGAGAGATGACACACACAAAGAGAGAGATGGTGCAGGCACACAGTGAGATGACACACGCAAAGAGAGAGATGACACACACAAAGAGAGAGATGACACACACAAAGAGAGAGATGGGGCAGGCACAGAGTGAGATGACACACGCAAAGAGAGAAATGACACACACAAAGAGAGAGATGGTGCAGGGACTGAGTGAGATGACACACACAAGGAGAGAGATGACACACACAAAGAGAGAGATGACACACACAAAGAGAGAGATGACACACACAAAGAGAGAGATGGGGCAGGCACAGAGTGAGATGACACACGCAAAGAGAGAAATGACACACACAAAGAGAGAGATGGTGCAGGGACTGAGTGAGATGTCACACACAAACAGAGAGATGACACACACGAAGAGAGAGATGGGGCAGAAACAGAGCGAGATGACACACGCAAAGAGAGAGATGGCGCAGGCAGAGAGTGAGATGGCACACGGAAAGAGAGATAGCGCAGGCAGAGAGTGTGATGACACACGCAAAGAGAGAGATGACACACACAAAGAGAGAGATGACACACACAATAGAGAGGAATGGGGCATGCACAGAGTGAGATGACACACGCAAAGATAGAGATGACACACACAAAGAGAGAGATGACACACACAAAGAGAGAGATAGGGCAGGCACAGAATGAGATGACACACGCAAAGAGAGAAATGAAACACACAAAGAGAGAGATGGGGCAGAAACAGAGCGAGATGACACACGCAAAGAGAGAGATGGCGCAGGCAGAGAGTGAGATGGCACACGGAAAGAGAGATAGCGCAGGCAGAGAGTGTGATGACACACGCAAAGAGAGAGATGACACACACAAAGAGAGAGATGACACACACAATAGAGAGGAATGGGGCATGCACAGAGTGAGATGACACACGCAAAGATAGAGATGACACACACAAAGAGAGAGATGACACACACAAAGAGAGAGATAGGGCAGGCACAGAATGAGATGACACACGCAAAGAGAGAAATGAAACACACAAAGAGAGAGATGGGGCAGAAACAGAGCGAGATGACACACGCAAAGAGAGAGATGGCGCAGGCAGAGAGTGAGATGGCACACGGAAAGAGAGAGATAGCGCAGGCAGAGAGTGTGATGACACACGCAAAGAGAGAGATGACACACACAAAGAGAGAGATGACACACACAAAGAGAGAGATGGGGCATGCACGGAGTGAGATGACACACGCAAAGAGAGAGATGACACAAACAAAGAGACAGATGAGACACAGAGAGAGAGATGGGGCAGGCACAGAGTGAGATGACACACGCAAAGAGAGAAATGACACACCGAAAGAGAGAAATGGTACAGGGACTGAGTGACATGACACACACAAGGAGAGAGATGACACACACAAAGATAGACATGACACACACAAAGAGAGAGATGACACACACAAAGAGAGAGATCGTGCAGGCAGAGATCGAGAGGACACACGCAAACAGAGAGATGACACACACAAAGAGAGAGATAGGGCAGAAAGAGAGCGAGATGACACACGCAAAGAGAGAGATGGCGCAGGCAGAGAGTGAGATGGCACACGGAAAGAGAGAGATAGCGCAGGCAGAGAGTGTGATGACACACGCAAAGAGAGAGATGACACATACAAAGAGGGATGACACACACAAAGAGAGAGATGGGGCATGCACAGAGTGAGGTGACACACGCAAAGAGAGAGATGACACACACAAAGAGACAGATGAGACACAGAGAGAGAGATGGGGCAGGCACAGAGTGAGATGACACACGCAAGGAGAGAAATGACACACCGAAAGAGAGAAATGGTACAGGGACTGAGTGACATGACACACACAAGGAGAGAGATGACACACACAAAGAGAGAGATGACACACACAAAGAGAGAGATGACACACACAAAGAGAGAGATCGTGCAGGCAGAGATCGAGATGACACACGCAAACAGAGAGATGACACACACAAAGAGAGAGATAGGGCAGAAAGAGAGCGAGATGACACACGCAAAGAGAGAGATGGCGCAGGCAGAGAGTGAGATGGCACACGGAAAGAGAGAGATAGCGCAGGCAGAGAGTGTGATGACACACGCAAAGAGAGAGATGACACATACAAAGAGGGATGACACACACAAAGAGAGAGATGGGGCATGCACAGAGTGAGATGACACACGCAAAGAGAGAAATGACACACACAAAGAGAGAGATGGTGCAGGGACTGAGTGAGATGACACACACAAGGAGAGAGTTGACACACACAAAGAGAGAGATGACACACACAAAGAGAGAGATGGGGTAGAAACAGAGCGAGATGACACACACAAAGAGAGAGATGACAGACACAAAGAGAGAGATGACACACACAAAGAGAGAGATGGGGTAGAAACAGAGCGAGATGACACACGCAAAGAGAGAAATGACACACACAAAGAGAGAGATGGTGCAGGGACTGAGTGAGATGACACACACAAGGAGAGAGTTGACACACACAAAGAGAGAGATGACACACACAAAGAGAGAGATGGGGTAGAAACAGAGCGAGATGACACACACAAAGAGAGAGATGACAGACACAAAGAGAGAGATGACACACACAAAGAGAGAGATGACACACACAAAGAGAGAGATTGTGCAGACAGAGATTGAGATGATACACACAAAGAGAGAGATGACACACACAAAGAGAGATGGTACAGCAACAGAGCGAGATGACACACGCAAAGAGAGAGATGGCGCAGGCAGAGAGTGAGATGGCACACGGAAAGAGAGAGATAGCGCAGGCAGAGAGTGAGATGACACACTCAAGGAGAGAGATGACACACACAAAGAGAGAGATGACAGACACAAAGAGAGAGATGGTGCAGGGACTGAGTGAGATGACACACACAAGGAGAGAGATGACACACACAAAGAGAGAGATGACACACACAAAGAGAGATATGACAGACACAAAGAGAGAGATCGTGCAGACAGAGATTGAGATGACACACGCAAACAGAGAGATGACACACACAAAGAGAGAGATGGGGTAGAAACAGAGCGAGATGACACACGCAAAGAGTGAGATGACACAGGCAGAGAGTGAGATGTCACACGCAAAGAGAGAGATGACACACACAAAGAGAGAGATGGTGCAGGCACACAGTGAGATGACACACGCAAAGAGAGAGATGACACACACAAAGAGAGAGATGACACACACAAAGAGAGAGATGGGGCAGGCACAGAGTGAGATGACACACGCAAAGAGAGAAATGACACACACAAAGAGAGAGATGGTGCAGGGACTGAGTGAGATGACACACACAAGGAGAGAGATGACACACACAAAGAGAGAGATGACACACACAAAGAGAGAGATGACACACACAAAGAGAGAGATGGGGCTGGCACAGAGTGAGATGACTCACGCAAAGAGAGAAATGACACACACAAAGAGAGAGATGGTGCAGGGACTGAGTGAGATGACACACACAAACAGAGAGATGACACACACGAAGAGAGAGATGGGGCAGAAACAGAGCGAGATGACACACGCAAAGAGAGAGATGGCGCAGGCAGAGAGTGAGATGGCACACGGAAAGAGAGATAGTGCAGGCAGAGAGTGTGATGACACATGCAAAGAGAGAGATGACACACACAAAGAGAGAGATGACACACACAAAGAGAGGGATGGGGCATGCACAGAGTGAGGTGACAAACGCAAAGATAGAGATGACACACACAAAGAGAGAGATGACACACACAAAGAGAGAGATAGGGCAGGCACAGAATGAGATGACACACGCAAAGAGAGAAATTAAACACACAAAGAGAGAGATGGGGCAGAAACAGAGCGAGATGACACACGCAAAGAGAGAGATGGCGCAGGCAGAGAGTGAGATGGCACACGGAAAGAGAGAGATAGTGCAGGTAGAGAGTGTGATGACACACGCAAAGAGAGAGATGACACACACAAAGAGAGAGATGACACACACAAAGAGAGAGATGGGGCATGCACAGAGTGAGATGACACACGCAAAGAGAGAGATGACACACACAAAGAGACAGATGACACACAGAGAGAGAGATGGGGCAGGCACAGAGTGAGATGACACACGCAAAGAGAGAAATGACACACCGAAAGAGAGAAATGGTACAGGGACTGAGTGACATGACACACACAAGGAGAGAGATGACACACACAAAGAGAGAGATGACACACACAAAGAGAGAGATGACACACACAAAGAGAGAGATCGTGCAGGCAGAGATCGAGATGACACACGCAAACAGAGAGATGACACACACAAAGAGAGAGATAGGGCAGAAAGAGAGCGAGATGACACACGCAAAGAGAGAGATGGCGCAGGCAGAGAGTGAGATGGCACACGGAAAGAGAGAGATAGCGCAGGCAGAGAGTGTGATGACACACGCAAAGAGAGAGATGACACATACAAAGAGGGATGACACACACAAAGAGAGAGATGGGGCATGCACAGAGTGAGATGACACACGCAAAGAGAGAAATGACACACACAAAGAGAGAGATGGTGCAGGGACTGAGTGAGATGACACACACAAGGAGAGAGTTGACACACACAAAGAGAGAGATGACACACACAAAGAGAGAGATGGGGTAGAAACAGAGCGAGATGACACACGCAAAGAGAGAGATGCCGCAGGCAGAGAGTGAGATGACACACACAAAGAGAGAGATGACAGACACAAAGAGAGAGATGACACACACAAAGAGAGAGATGACAGACACAAAGACAGAGATTGTGCAGACAGAGATTGAGATGATACACACAAAGAGAGAGATGACACACACAAAGAGAGATGGGACAGAAACAGAGCGAGATGACACACGCAAAGAGAGAGATGGCGCAGGCAGAGAGTGAGATGGCACACGGAAAGAGAGAGATAGCGCAGGCAGAGAGTGAGATGACACACTCAAGGAGAGAGATGACACACACAAAAAGAGAGATGACAGACACAAAGAGAGAGATGGTGCAGGGACTGAGTGAGATGACACACACAAGGAGAGAGATGACACACACAAAGAGAGAGATGACACACACAAAGAGAGAGATGACAGACACAAAGAGAGAGATCGTGCAGACAGAGATTGAGATGACACACACAAAGAGAGAGATGACACACACAAAGAGAGATGGGACAGAAACAGAGCGAGATGACACACGCAAAGAGAGAGATGGCGCAGGCAGAGAGTGAGATGGCACACGGAAAGAGAGAGATAGCGCAGGCAGAGAGTGAGATGACACACTCAAGGAGAGAGATGACACACACAAAGAGAGAGATGACAGACACAAAGAGAGAGATGGTGCAGGGACTGAGTGAGATGACACACACAAGGAGAGAGATGACACACACAAAGAGAGAGATGGTGCAGGGACTGAGTGAGATGACACACACAAACAGAGAGATGACACACACAAACAGAGAGATGGGGCAGAAACAGAGCGAGATGACACACGCAAAGAGAGAGATGGCGCAGGCAGAGAGTGAGATGGCACACGGAAAGAGAGATAGCGCAGGCAGAGAGTGTGATGACACACGCAAAGAGAGAGATGACACACACAAAGAGAGAGATGGGGCAGGCACAGAGTGAGATGACACACGCAAAGAGAGAAATGACACACACAAAGAGAGAGATGGTGCAGGGACTGAGTGAGATGACACACACAAACAGAGAGATGACACACACAAACAGAGAGATGGGGCAGAAACAGAGCGAGATGACACACGCAAAGAGAGAGATGGCGCAGGCAGAGAGTGAGATGGCACACGGAAAGAGAGATAGCGCAGGCAGAGAGTGTGATGACACACGCAAAGAGAGAGATGACACACACAAAGAGAGAGATGACACACACAAAGAGAGGGATGGGGCATGCACAGAGTGAGATGACACACGCAAAGATAGAGATGACACACACAAAGAGAGAGATGACACACACAAAGAGAAAGATAGGGCAGGCACTGAATGAGATGACACACGCAAAGAGAGAAATGACACACACAAAGAGAGAGATGGGGTAGAAACAGAGCGAGATGACACACGCAAAGAGTGAGATGACACAGGCAGAGAGTGAGATGTCACACGCAAAGAGAGAGATGGCACACACAAAGAGAGAGATGGTGCAGGCACACAGTGAGATGACACACGCAAAGAGAGAGATGACACACACAAAGAGAGAGATGACACACACAAAGAGAGAGATGGTGCAGGGACTGAGTGAGATGACACACACAAGGAGAGAGATGACACACACAAAGAGAGAGATGACACACACAAAGAGAGAGATGACAGACACAAAGAGAGAGATCGTGCAGACAGAGATTGAGATGACACACGCAAACAGAGAGATGACACACACAAAGAGAGAGATGGGGTAGAAACAGAGCGAGATGACACACGCAAAGAGTGAGATGACACAGGCAGAGAGTGAGATGTCACACGCAAAGATAGAGATGACACACACAAAGAGAGAGATGGTGCAGGCACACAGTGAGATGACACACGCAAAGAGAGAGATGACACACACAAAGAGAGAGATGACACACACAAAGAGAGAGATGGGGCAGGCACAGAGTGAGATGACACACACAAGGAGAGAGATGACACACACAAAGAGAGAGATGACACACACAAAGAGAGAGATGGGGCAGGCACAGAGTGAGATGACACACGCAAAGAGAGAAATGACACACACAAAGAGAGAGATGGTGCAGGGACTGAGTGAGATGACACACACAAACAGAGAGATGACACACACAAAGAGAGAGATAGGGCAGAAACAGAGCGAGATGACACACGCAAAGAGAGAGATGGCGCAGGCAGAGAGTGAGATGGCACACGGAAAGAGAGATAGCGCAGGCAGAGAGTGTGATGACACACGCAAAGAGAGAGATGACACACACAAAGAGAGAGATGACACACACAAACAGAGGGATGGGGCATGCACAGAGTGAGATGACACACGCAAAGATAGAGATGACACACACAAAGAGAGAGATGACACACACAAAGAGAGAGATAGGGCAGGCACAGAATGAGATGACACACGCAAAGAGAGAAATGACACACACAAAGAGAGAGATGGCGCAGGCAGAGAGTGAGATGGCACACGGAAAGAGAGAGATAGCGCAGGCAGAGAGTGTGATGACACACGCAAAGAGAGAGATGACACACACAAAGAGAGAGATGACACACACAAAGAGACAGATGAGACACAGAGAGAGAGATGGGGCATGCACAGAGTGAGATGACACACGCAAAGAGAGAGATGACACACACAAAGAGACAGATGAGACACAGAGAGAGAGATGGGGCAGGCACAGAGTGAGATGACACACGCAAAGAGAGAAATGACACACCGAAAGAGAGAAATGGTACAGGGACTGAGTGACATGACACACACAAGGAGAGAGATGACACACACAAAGAGAGAGATGACACACACAAAGAGAGAGATGACACACACAAAGAGAGAGATCGTGCAGGCAGAGATCGAGATGACACACGCAAACAGAGAGATGACACACACAAAGAGAGAGATAGGGCAGAAAGAGAGCGAGATGACACACGCAAAGAGAGAGATGGCGCAGGCAGAGAGTGAGATGGTACACGGAAAGAGAGAGATAGCGCAGGCAGAGAGTGTGATGACACACGCAAAGAGAGAGATGACACATACAAAGAGGGATGACACACACAAAGAGAGAGATGGGGCATGCACAGAGTGAGATGACACACGCAAAGAGAGAAATGACACACACAAAGAGAGAGATGGTGCAGGGACTGAGTGAGATGACACACACAAGGAGAGAGTTGACACACACAAAGAGAGAGATGACACACAAAGAGAGAGATGACACAGGCAGAGATTGAGATGACACACACAAACAGAGAGATGACACACACAAAGAGAGAGATAGGGCAGAAAGAGAGCGAGATGACACACGCAAAGAGAGAGATGGCGCAGGCAGAGAGTGAGATGGCACACGGAAAGAGAGAGATAGCGCAGGCAGAGAGTGTGATGACACACGCAAAGAGAGAGATGACACATACAAAGAGAGATGACACACACAAAGAGAGAGATGGGGCATGCACAGAGTGAGATGACACATGCAAAGAGAGAAATGACACACATAAAGAGAGAGATGATGCAGGGACTGAGTGAGATGACACACACAAGGAGAGAGTTGACACACACAAAGAGAGAGATGACACACACAAAGAGAGAGATGGGGTAGAAACAGAGCAAGATGACACACACAAAGAAAGAGATGGCGCAGGGAGAGAGTGAGATGGCACATGGAAAAAGAGAGATAGCGCAGGCAGAGAGTGAGATGACACACGCAAGGAGAGAGATGGCGCAGGCAGAGAGTGAGATGACACACGCTAAGAGAGATGGCACAGGCAGAGAGAGAGATGACACACACAAAGAAAGAGATGACACACACAAAGAGAGAGATGGTGCAGGCAGAGAGAGAGATGACACGCGCAAAGAGTGAGATGGTGCAGGCAGAGAGTGAGACTAATAATGAAACTGTACTGCACTGGTGCTGTGACACAGTTGCTGTGCTATAAACTTAGTTATGTTGTAAACTAGTGTTTATATCATTTACTTATTGTCATTGCTATGTAGTATGTTAGTAGTGGTCTATAATATGTTATTTTTTCTTTACCACAGATTGTAATCATCTATAGAAAAATAAAAGAATATGCCGATGAAGGAAAGAAGAAGAAAAAGTTATAAACATGCTTTATTGTCCAAAAAAACACAATCATCTGTAAATACAAAGAAAAATCAGAGCCCCCCAAAAAATGTTAGACCTGTACAAGGAGATGATATTGTCTATAGTAATAGACGGAGAAATCAATTTATTGACATTTTGTAGACAAATGTTTTATAACCGAATTGTTTTAAATGTATTATAAAATGTTAAGAATTATAAAAAGAAAACTGCTTTTTAAAAGAAAAAGAAAAGTATAGTGAAGATTGTGGATCAGGCTTTTGGAGTGAAAAAAAATTATACAGTTTAGTAATCAATAGAATTGGTACACTAGATAAGGTAATCAATGTTTTGAAACCAAAATGTAAGTGGAAAAGAGTAATTAATCAGACTAATTTTTATGATGTTTTTTCTGGAGAATGGAAGCATAGTTCAAGTTGTGAGCCATTTTTTAATGAAGAGAGTTACTTTCAGGATAATGATTTGGTGCACGCAGTTGACACCTGTGGTCGAGCATATGAGGTGAAAGACGGTTGTCCGATTGAAAAAGAAAAAATTGTGCCTAAAAATGCAGAAGAGGTGTTAGCTGATGAAGTTTTCGGGAGATGTCCTAAGGCTTCAGTGAATACTTGAAATTGTAGTAGTATTTGTAGTGTGCAACAGGATTCAATTGATTTGCTTCTCAATTTCTTATGGACATATACTAAGAAAAGTCTAAAACAAAAGATGAAGATGTTGCAAGAGTTAGATCCTTGCAGAGTTTGCATGGGCATTCACTGGCTCGTCTTTCAAGAAAAGTATGTCAGAGTGTTTTTCACCATTTCAGGATGTTAGCATCATAATAAAGTGAGGAAATTAGTGAGAAGGTTGTATTATGCAAAAAGTCCAGCACTTAAGCTAAAACAGTTAAACAGTGCTCTTTAGCATGGAATTGAATTAGATGTGAAGAACATTTGTGAAGAAATTGAGTTTTTTACTTTGATGAAAAAGAGGACAGTGCAGAAACTGATACAGTAATAGAAGGTAATGTGGAAGAGAATGTACAGATTTCAAGTACAGAAAAATTTGACCATGAAATTACAAAGTTTAAGGTCAATTCAAGTGAAAGGCCTAATTTTTCTTGTGTGTGTTGTCGATGAACTCATTATAAGAATCAGACTAGGTTAGTTGACTTATATGTAAAAATTGAAATGGAAAACAATAATGAGTGGAAGGATTTTGCAACTTATTTGTTGGTAGAAAATTGTTTTGATTTGGGTTCTGATCAACGTGTTTGTAAATATTGTTATAATAAATTAAATGAAAACAGAATGCCTGCTAGAGCTGTTCATAATAATCTTGAATTGGTAGACATTACTTCTGAATTGTTGGATTTAAATACCTATGAGCCTATTCTGATTCAATGTGTGCATCCTTTTCAGGCTATTGTTCGCATGGAGCCTAAGACAGGGAAATTGCCTCCTTCAGATTTACAGAGAGGATTAAAGGGAAGAGTTGTTTATTTGCCTCTGGATTTTAGGAAAAATATTGATACAATTGGTGTAGAAAAAGTGGAAGAGGAACCTCTGGTTATTCTAGTTAATGGTGTTAGAAAATCTGGCAAGAATTAGTGGATGTTAGGAAAGTCAAAAAGGCAACGTTGTATTTGGTAAAAAACAATCACTACTACAAAAATGTATATGTTGGAGAAGAGGAAACAACTGTAGAAGAGGACAGTGATTTCTCAGCTGGCAAATTGAAAAAGTTGATGTCTCTAGAAGTGAAAAAATTTATGAATATTATAGTGTTCATCATTTGCATTCCAAAGAAGTAATGGGGAATGCTATTGACTTGTTTCAAATGAAAGAAGCAAAAGGAAGTCCCATTAGTGTATGGGAAGAAAGTTTGGAAGCTCGTTGTTTTCCTCAGTTATTTCCAACAGGTCAAGGTGGACGATATGACGACTGACCTGTTCAAATTCCTGTATCTGAATACCGGACTTTAAGATTATATGCAGAAGATCCAAGGTTTCGTCAATGCATTCCATATTTGTTTCATCTACTGTTTGAGAGTGACTTGTCTGGACTTTCTTATGCAGTGAACCGTAAACTGAAAAGTGGAGTACATCCGCAAAATGTTTCGGCGAGGGACTTTATGGATAAAGTCAAACTGCAAGACAGTATTTTGGAATCTCACCTAATTAATCTCATGGCATGTCAGCTTGCTACTAACGAGTATTGGTACCGTCGTCATGGGGAATTGAAATGTATGCTAAGAAACTTAGGAACTCCTACATGGTTCTTCACTCTTAGCTGTGCTGAGTATGCTTGGGAAGACTTACTTCAATTTTTACAAGAGGCAAATGCAAACATCGAAAATATAGAATACAAGACACCTGGAGAACTGTTCTCTTTGGATCCAGTTAATGTATGCAGGTATTTCAATCATAGATTAGAAGCTATGATGTCTTTTATCACAAACAAACAAAATCCTTCGCTTGGAGAGGTTTTGGATTTTTTTTGGAGAAAGGAGTATCAAGCAAGAGGTGCTCCTCACATACATATGCTGCTATGGATCAAAAATGCACCCAAATTTGGAACAGATTCGGATGACACAGTGATGAGTTTCATTGAACAGTATTCTACATGTGCTGTTTTGAAAAGTACAGAAGAAAACAATTTAAGACATCAAGTTTTACGCTTTCAAACCCATTGTTGTGGAAAATACTATCTTCGAAAGTTAAAATCCAAGGACAAATTCTACACAAAATGTCGTTTTGGATTTCCATGACCAGTAATATCTATAGGAAGAGTGAACAATTTTATGTCTTCTCTGCGACATACTGTGACAAGAAAATCACCGAAAAATACATACAACTTAAGAAGAAATGAAGAGTCCAAATACATAAATGACTACAACCCAGTCATTTTGTCCATGTGGAATGCTAACATGGATATTCAATATGTTGCTGACAACTCTATTGCTGTGGCTCGATATGTGACGTCTTACATCACAAAATCAGAAAAGACGGAACTGAAGGAAATGTGGGAGGAAATTTCACATGAAAAGAGTCTAAGTAAGAAATTGTACAGTTACAGTCTGAAGATGTTGTCGCATCGAGAAATTGGAGCATATGAATGTTCTGATCGGTTATCATCAGCAAGTCTATAAGCCAAATCTAGAACAATCATTTGGGTGAGTCTAGGTCTTGCTGCAACACTAAACCGAGTTTTGAAATCTGTACAAGAAATTGAGTATTTGGCGGAGAAAGAACTAAACAGTACAAGTATTTTGAAGACAAACATGTTGGATACATACTATCCAAATAGAAGTAGTCATCTTGAGAACGTTTGTCTCTATGAAGTTCTGCAAAGCTATACTTTTAAGAGGAACATCACAGAAGATATCAATAAAGGAGTATATGCTGTAATAGGATGTGAAGGATGACTGGTGAAACAAAGAAAAGACCATTTGATTAATCATCGAAAATTGAGTTGCGAATCTCCTGACAAAAGGGAATTTTACTTTTTAGCTCTTTTGCAACTCTTTAAGCCATGGCGTACAGAAGAGGAACTACTTGGAGATATGCTCAGTTATGAAGATTCTTTCAATGCAACCAAGGATACCATAGAGGAAATACAGCAAGAAGCTACAATTGCAGCAGAGATTGCTAGAGACAGTTCTCAAGGCAGTCAGAGTTCTGCTTCATTGAGTCAGGATCCACTAGGAGGACCAATTATCCAAAATGAAGCTGCCACTGCCATGGATGAAGTGGAAAGAGCCATGGAACAAGCTCAGGAGGATGTAGTTAACTTAGAAGATTTGGACAAAAAGAACTAAACGTTGAGCAGAAACAAATATATGACGAAGTCACAGAACAGATTGAGCATGGTTTATGTCATGAGAAAAAAGAGTGCTCATGTATGTCATTTATGCCTGTCCGACTGTACGTGAGTGGAGAAGCAGGAACTGGAAAAAGTAATTGCAACTTATCTGCAGAAAAGAACTGAGTCATCACTGTCTTGTGTTGTTACTGCTCCAACTGGGTTGGCAGCACATAACATTAAAGGGATTACTTTACATCGTTTATTGATGCTGCCAGTAGAGGATGATAATAAATTACAATACCACAAGCTATCTAGAGAAGCTTGTTGTGAAGTTTCCAGAGTCCTGAAGAAAATGAAACTTCTTATCATTGATGAGGTAAGCATGGTCTCAAATGTAATGCTTGCTTTTATGCATTTAAGAATGCAAGAAATTCTTAAAACAGAGTATGATGTGTTATTTGGAGGCAAACACATCACTGTTTTTGGAGATCTACTGCAGCTAACTCCAGTGAAAGGACAACCAGTGTTTAAAATGCTTACGCATGAAGATACCAGGAAGTGCCTAGGAAGCATTGGAAATGTTAATATATGGTTAAATTTCAAATATGCAGAACTGCTTCAAAATATGCGACAGGCAAAAGATGAAGATTATAAAAATATTTTACAAGATGTAAGAATTGGAAAAGTAAGTGAGCATGGCAAAGAAGATTTACATGCACGATTAATTTCAAATTTGTTTCCAAACGAAAATATTCTCCCAGAGAATATTTTTAAGAAAATTGCTGAAAACAAATCTGTGATATGCTTGATGCCAACTCTGCAAGAATGTTCAATCTTCAACAACAAAATGTTAAAGTTAGAAAATCAAGAGATTGTGAAACTGGAAGCTATTGATAAAATGAAGCATGAAGGAGCAACTATTATTTTGTCAGAAAAGTTGAAATCAAAATTGGATTCTTTAGAGAAGACAATATCTAAAACTGCTGGTTTGGAAAAGACTCTGTATGCATGTTTAAATTGTTTAATTTTACGACGGAATTTACATGTGGAAAGAGGTTTAGTAAATGGAGCAACGGGTCATGTTGTTGATTTTGTGAATTACCGAAATAGAGATAGAATTGAATTTTTAAAAATTAAATTTGATGGAATTGAAGAAGTACAACAATTCAGTCGTTGTTCTGCTCGATTTTTGCTTGTGAAAGATTTATATGTCCGCCGAAAACAGTTTTCTGTTTCTTTGGCATATGCGGTGACTATTCATAAATCTCAAGGTTTAAGTGTAGATAGTGCTTTGGTGAATATTGGAAGTTCCGTGTTCAAGGAGGGTATGGCATATGTTGCTTTATCTCGAGTCAGAACTTTATCTGGATTGTACTAGATTGATTTTGATGAGACAAAGATAAATGCAGATCTAAATTGTGTAAAAGAATATAACAGGTTAAGAAGAGAGTATGCTCCAAATTTCCCTCAATATCCTCTATTTGAAAAGCATGTGGTAGACCGAAAAAGAAGAAATGAGAATAATTGTAGTGATTTTGTAGCAAAAAGAAAAAAAGTAGATGAACCAGTAAGTGTAAGCAGAAAGGCAAAGGATTCAGTTAAAGATGTTGGATTTCAGTTTGAAACGGTTCTGGTGTCAACTGCTATGCTAATGTAGTGGTTAATATTGTTTTTTTTCTCCAAACTTTACAAGAACAGATTGTTGAAAATCGGGATCAAAGATTTTGTTATTTATTGAATTCTGTGTTTGAGAAATGTAGCAGTGATAGAACAAAAATAGAAAGTGTTTCTGAAATTCGAAATGTTTTAGACATATGTTCTGGTCTAAATCAATTTTCACAACATATTCAGCACGATTGTCAGGAATTTCTAATGTATATGATTGTTGTATTGCAAGATGAAGGTATAGATGTAGAAAATCTTTTTGGCCTTTCTTATAAATGGCAGCATAACTGCGACAATTGTTCCTTTTCAAGTACTACTGCAATAGACACTGAAAGATTTATTTTTTTGACTTTACCAGACTGCAAATCAGTGTCTTTTAATAATCTAGTTAGAGAAGCAAATCAAAACATGGTCTGTACTCAATGTAAATCTGCAATGCTATCAACATTATTTATACAAAGATATGGACAGTATGTCATTTTAATGTTCCAACGATGTAGACCTGATGGAACTAAATTGACAACTTTAATTAAAATTTTTGTGGCTTCTCAATTATCAATTTCAGCAAGAACCTTTGTAACTGCAGCAATTATTTTCCATGATGGTCCTTCGACAACATCAGGACATTACACAGCTTATTTAAAATGTCAAAAAGGCTGGACTAATTGTAATGATACTCAATGGACTTTCAAACAACGTTTGCCTTTTGACTTACGAAATTCAAACCTAGTGTTTTTACAACCGAAATTTTAGGAAAGGTAATTGGCCTATGAAGATTGGAGCAGTTAATAAAACTTAGTCTGCTGTTCAAAATTACTTTGTGAGTGAGTAAGTGTATCACATAGTGAGTGATAGAAGTATTATAGGAAATGTTGATCATGAGTGAGCCAGAGGTGGAAATATAACTATTGTTAAATGATCAAAAAGATGTTGGAGCTTTTCATTTAGAAAGTCGGGTAAATGGAAGTTTAAGAGTACTATTGAGTATTTTCCAAAGAAAAGGACTTTCCATATACTATTTGGCCTCGTGGAAAAGTGAATCAAAAATGAGTTAAGGTATGTTTTTTCTAAGTTTTACATTATTTATTGAAACTTTGTATGGGTTTTTTAAACACAATCTTTTTGATTGTGTTTTTTTGCCCGCTGTCATATGATGAGTAGTATTGAACTCACTGTTTTTAGTGAAATTCAATATATTCTGCAAACAGCAAAAATAAACCATATAACATGTTGTAAAAGGTATTTTGTATTTTGTATTGTGAAATATATATTATACTCCCCTTGTCTCACGCTCACTCACCTTTTTCCACCCTCTATCACCCCTCTTTACTCACCCTCACTGCCCTTCTCTCACTCTCCTTCACCCCGTTCCCTTACTCCACTTCCCTCACTACCCCTCATTTCCCATTCCTTCACTCCCTTCCCCTCTCTCCCCTCCACCATTTTCCAGCTCTCAGTCCCTCTGCTTCACTCCCCTTCCCCTTCTTTCCTTCCTTTGCTCCCTCAGTAATTCCCCCTCCCTCACTCACCTTACTCCACTTCACTCACTCCTTCTCTCACTCCCTCTGTCCTCTCACATCCTCACTCCCCTTCCCTCACTCCCTCTCTCTTACCCTCACTCCCTCCATCTCCTCACTTTGTCACTCCCCTTCCCTCACACTCACTCCCTTTTACTCACCAACACTCCCTCATTTACCTTTCTATGCTCCCTCATTTAGTCCCCTTCTCTCACTCCTTCCTTCACTACCTCTATGTCCTCACTCCCTCACTCCCCTTGTCTTATGCTCACTCGCCTTTATCCACCCTCTATCATCCCTCTTTCCTCAACCTCACTGCCTTTCTCTCACCCTCCCTCACCCCGTTCCCTTACTCCACTTCCCTTACTTATCCTCATTCCCCATCCATAACTCCCCTTCCCCTCACTCTCCTCCCGCACTCACCTTTTCCCAGTCCCTCTGCTTCACTCCCCTTCCCCTTCTTTCCTTCCTTTGCTCCCTCAGTCATTCCCCTTCCCCCACTCACCTTACTCTACTTTACTCACTCCTTCTCTCACTCCCTCTGTCCTCTCATTTCCTCACTCCTCTTCCCTCACTCCCTCTCTGTTACCCTCACTCCCATTGTCCCCTCACTCTCTCACGCCCCTTCACTCACTCTCACTCACCTTCCATCCCTCATTGTCGTGAATGCACCCTCACTCACTACCCCTTCCTTCTCACTCACTCCCCTTTCCTTACTCCGCTTTCCTCATTTAGTTTTGATAACTCACATTCCTTTAGTATCTTACTCACCTTCAGTTCATTTCTCTCTCCCTCTCTTCTTCTCTGTCACTGAATCTATCCACCTCATTATCCTCTTAGTAATTTGCTCTCCCTCTATTTCTTTTTCCCTCTCTCTGTCCTTCACCATTCCTTTGTTTCCCTTTCTGTGTCCTTCACTCCTACTTTATCTCTTATTACCCTTTTATGACTTTTAATCTCCTGCCTTGTCTCTTGTATTTTGAAATATATATCATAAAAATTATAACTTATTTGTTTTTTCCTCTTCCACAGATATTACATTTATTAAAAATATGTCATTAAGTTTAAATTACTTATAAGGTAAGTTTGACAAACAAAATTTACTTTCTCATCACTCTTTTCCTTAACCCTCCCCGTTCCCTTACTCCGCTTCCCTCACTTATACTCATTCCCCATGTTTACTCCCCTTTCCTTCACTCCCCTCCCACACTCAACTTCTTTCAGTCCCCCTGCTTTACTTCCCTTCCCCTCTCTTCCCTTCCTTCGCTCCTTCACTCATTTCCCTTCCCTTACTCACCTCACTCCACTTCACTCACTCCTTATCTCACTCCCTCTGTCCTCTCACTTCCTCACTCCCCTTCCCTCACTTCCTCTCTCCTAGCCTTCCTCTCTCCGTCTCCTCACTCTCTCACTCCTCTTCTGTCACGCTCACTCCCTATAACTCACCTACACTCCCTCACTTTCCTTTCTTTGCTCCCTCACTCAGTCCCTTTCTGTCACTCCTTCCTTCACTCCCTCTGTCTCCTCACTCCCTCACTCCCCTTGTTTTACCCTCGCTCACTTTTATCCACCCTCTTTCACCCCTCTTTACTCACGCTCACTGCCCTTCTCTCACCCTTCCTCACCCCCGTTCCCTTACTCTGGTTCCCTCACTACCCCTCATTCCCCATCCTTTATTCCCCTTCCCTTTACTTTCATCCCCACTCACCTTCTCTCAGTACCTCTGCTTCAGTCCTCTTCCCCTCTTTTCCCTTCCTTCGCTCCCTCACTCATTCCCCTTCCCTCACTCACCTTACTCCACTTCACTCACTCCTTCTCTCACTCCCTCTGTCCTCTCACATCCTCACTCTCCTTCCCTCACTCCCTCTCTCTTAGCCTCACTCAATCCGTCCCCTCACTCTCTCAGTCCCCTTCCCTCATACTCACTCCCTTTAACTCACCTACACTCCCTCACTTACCTTTCTATGCTCCCTCACTCAGTTCCCTTCTCTCACTCTTTCCTTCACTCTCTCTGTCTCCTCACTCCCTCACTCCCCTTGTCTCACGCTCACTTACCTTTATCCACCCTCTATCACCACTCTTTCCTCAACCTCACTGCTCTTCTCTTACCCTCCCTCACCCCCGTTCCCTTACTCCGCTTTCCTTACTTATCCTCATTCCCCATGTTCACTCCCCTTCCCCTCACTCCCCTCCCACACTCACCTTCTTTCTGCCCCCTGCTTTACTTCCCTTCCCCTCTCTTCCCTTCCTTCGCTCCCTCACTCATTCCCCTTCCCTCACTCACCTTACTCCACTTCACTCACTCCTTCTCTCACTCCCTCTGTCCTCTCACATCCTCACTCTCCTTCCCTCACTCCCTCTCTCTTAGCCTCACTCAATCCGTCCCCTCACTCTCTCAGTCCCCTTCCCTCATACTCACTCCCTTTAACTCACCTACACTCCCTCACTTACCTTTCTATGCTCCCTCACTCAGTTCCCTTCTCTCACTCTTTCCTTCACTCTCTCTGTCTCCTCACTCCCTCACTCCCCTTGTCTCACGCTCACTTACCTTTATCCACCCTCTATCACCACTCTTTCCTCAACCTCACTGCTCTTCTCTTACCCTCCCTCACCCCCGTTCCCTTACTCCGCTTTCCTTACTTATCCTCATTCCCCATGTTCACTCCCCTTCCCCTCACTCCCCTCCCACACTCACCTTCTTTCTGCCCCCTGCTTTACTTCCCTTCCCCTCTCTTCCCTTCCTTCGCTCCCTCACTCATTTTCCTTTCCTCTCTCACCGTACTCCACTTCAGTCACTCCTTCTCTCAGTCCCTCTGTGCTCTCACTTCCTCACTCCTATTCCCTCACTCTCTCTATATTACCCTCACTCCCTCCATCTCCTGACTCTGTGATTCCCCCTTCACTCCCCCTCACTCACCTTCCATCGCTCACTGTCATCAACTCACCCTCACCCACTCCCTTTCTGTCATTTGTTCCCTCAGTCACTTTCTACCCTTAATTCAGTCATTTTATCCATTCATTTATGCAGTGCACATTAATTGAAAAAAAGAATAACACAATATATAACGAATATAGCTCTTTTTGGAGAATTGGAGGTAGTTCTAAAAATAACTTTGTTGTCTTCTTTTTTCGATTTTATATTTTTTTAATACTTTTTCAGAACGATTTTATACTTTTTTTGTTTTTTTGGGGGGAGAAAAACAAAACCAGGGAATTCAAAACTGCTCAACAGGAGCAAAAAAAGGGGGAAAATTAGTGGTGGGTGGAGCAGCAGTGTTCTTCTTTTCTCCGAACAATCAGCTCAATGCTCTGCTCCCCATAGCAGAGCAGTTCGTCGCACTCCTTGCAGACAATCTTCAAGTCTCTGAAGGCCGGCTAGATATTGGGAATCAAGTGCGCTTCTGCTCTCCCAGAGGCTGTTTCTCCTCTGGTGGAGGTACTGCTGCCATCTCGTGGGGGATTGCGTGCCAGGTCCCTGACACTCTCCTTCGCAAAGTTATTGGGGTGCCTCCTCTCGACATGCTTGATTAAGGTGGCGTTGCCAAAGCTGTACTTTTTTGTTGGGTCACCACGTGACAAGGTGGTGCCACAGATTTTGCATCACACCTTCACCGCATTCACCTATTTCTCACCTTCTGGAAAGGTAAAACATTTCCAGATAAAATGTTCTTTGATTTTGTCGCTGAGGAGGGATCTCAAGCAAAAACCCTTCATCAGAGTCCCTGGAGGTTGACTGTCTTCCAGCCATTCTTCAGAAAAAGACAAGATGCTGCAGAAGAACCGGGAACAGCTCTTGCTCTCTCCAAGTTCAAAGTGGTAGTGAGGGAAATGGGTGGGGGTTTTCAATATTCAGGAAGAGGTGTGGTGCCGCGGCCAGGGTGACTGACGCTTGAATCTGTGGATCACGGTTCGATCCCCGGCTCCGGCGGCAGGTTAGCCCAGCACCATGTGACTCTGGGCAATAGCTTGCTTAACCTAACGGGTGATTGTGCGCTTTACAAATGTGGATTATTATTATTATTAATATTTGGAAAAAAAACTGTTATGAACCAATGAAAAGTGTTGTTTTAAGGTCACATGGCTTGTTGCGCTTACACTACGCGATCCGGAGCGCTCCCGGGTGCGCTAAAGTGGCACGTACGTAGGCGCTTATGGAGGCGCTTCCGGGGGCGCTTACGCGGCGCGTATGAATGACGTTTTACTTGATCTTCAGAAATGTGTTTAGAGTCAAAATACGGTTTTTAAAAATCAAAAACACTACTTTTATGAATATGCTACTGAATGTCTTGCATTATTATTTACTTTAAATACATATTTATATATTTTTTCGCTTTGAATAGCGCTCATGCTACGTGTACAGATGCGTTTACGGGTGCGCGCACCCTGAGTGCTCTGGGGTTAAAAAAAAAAAAAAACAGGAAAAATACATTGAAAAATTAATGTTACAAAAATATGCAATATTTAAATAATTTAAAAAACATTATAATAATTAATAGCTTTAAAAAATAGCTATAAAAAACTTAATAATTCACTTTAAAAACCATAGGTTTCAAACTTGTTATAGTTAGGAATTAGCTTTTAAAAAACATTTGAAATTCACTGAAAAAAACATAGGTTTAACACTCGTTATAGTTAGGAATTAGCATTTAAAAAACCTTTGAAATGCACTGAAAAAACCATAGGTTTCACACCAGTTGTAGTTAGCTGAACATTTTACTCATACAAAACCATTGGAATTCCCACGTTATAGTTAGTTGGACTCACTATAACTCGCGCGCCCGCAATCCACTGCTGATGATGTCACATATTACATCATACATGACACGATCAGTGACATCACTGATGACATCTCAAATGACATCACTGATGACATCACTGATGACATCTCAATTGACATCAGTGATCACATCACGGATGACATCATTCATGTGATAATTTGATGTACCTCCTCACACTCTAATCTATCCTTTGATACACCCAGTCTTAAATACAGACTACCATTCTTGAAACCATTGACACACCAATACCAGTTACTACATAGGCACTCACTGATTCCTAGGTCTACACACACATCCACTCATTCACCCATACAATCACTCATACATACAGACACTCATCAATACAACACTATCATATGCACCCATACACCTATACAGACACTCACACACTGCCACTCATCCATGGAGTTACTCACACACCTAGTCAGTCATGCAAAGAATCAATTACACTCCCATTTCATCATCTATACAGTTATACACACAACACCTTACTTATTCAAACATATACTAACACATACTTACTTTCTTATACAATCACTGATACAAGTACACATTGATCCATACAGCCACTTGCACAATCACTGGCTCTAATGTATAGTCATTTATATATGCCAACTCTCACATGCACTGTGTTTTACATATGTACTTACTTGGACATGTAGCACTGAGATATACATTCACTCACCAACACACACATACAAACAGTCAACCGCCCATGCAGCTGTTTCCACATGCACTCTTGAACTCATACACCTAGTGAATCAACTGCTCACACATCTATGCAGAGTCATACACCTCCCAACCAGCCACACACACACTCAGTCTCCCATACAAATACTTGGGCAACCTATCAATAACCCTTATAGCCACTCATATAGCTACTGATCAACACATGCTGCAGCTTACACAACAACAGACATACTGATGCACACATTCAGACAGTTTAGTCACTAACCCATGCATTCAGTAAGAAACATGTAATCACTCACTCATACAGTCAGTCACGCACCTACTAAATCCTTCATCCATTACACTTATACATCCACTCATTCTTCAATATGTAAAACATATTTAAACTTTACAGAAACACACAGTCACTGGATGATATCATCAGTGATGTCATCAGTGATGTCACTGACCATGTCATGAATGATGTAATATGTGACATCATCAGCAGTGGATTGCGGGCGCGCGAGTTATAGTGAGTCCAACTAACTGTAACGTGGGAATTTCAATGGTTTTGTATGAGTAAAATGTTCAGCTAACTATAACTGGTGTTAAACCTATGGTTTTTTCAGTGAATATATATATATATATACAAATAAATTTGCCAAAGGAGCTTGTCTTTTTAATTTCCCTCCCTACTAAGGGTACTAAACAGACTGTGATACCAGTATAATTACACTGAACCTACTGAAGGAAATAAAAGTTATCGACACCTCCAAGGGGACTACATATCCCATAGTACCATCGTGCTAATGACACAGACACTCACATAATATATGTTCGAATTAGTATCACTCATTAGGTGTATACCTAGTATACCATTTTTACTTTTGCTGTACCTTGGTAGATATGTTTGACACTCCTAAACGTTTAGAAAACACTCACACTCACTGAATTATATAATCAGTGATGTCTTTTGAGATGTCATCAGTGATGTCAATGAGCATGTCATGAGTGATGTAATATGATTGCAAGGTCATAAACAGTGCATTGTGGTGGAGTAGGTTGTAGTTAGCTCAGAAACTTTAGCCTCCAAAATTCACTGGTTTTGTACAAGTGAAATTTGAGCCTAACTATAATGTCCCTTTAACCTTTGTCTTTTCTCAGAGAATTTCTAAGTTTTTTCAATTGTATTTCCTAACAATAATGTCCCTGTAACCTTGGTTTGTTTTTTCAGTAAATTTCTTAGTTTTTTTTATTGCTATTTCTCAACTATAACGTCTCTGTAACTGTTGTTTTTCAAGTGAATTTCTAAGTTTTTACATTTTTTGTTTCCTAACTGTATCCTGTAACATTTTAGACTGAGTGTGTGAGTGAATGTATGAGTGACTCAGTGAGTGTGAAAGGGAGTGCATGAATATCTCAATGGATTTTGAGTTTGTGTGTGAGTATCTCACTGGGTGTGTGAGTTGGTGTGTGAGAGTCTGAGTGGGTCTGTGAGTGGGTGCATGAATGTCTGAATGGGTGCATGAGTGTCTGAGTGAGTGTATTAGTGGGCCTGTGAGTAGGTGTAAGAGTGTCTGAGTAGGTTTGCGAGTGCCTTTATGAGTGTGTGAGTCAGTCTGTAAGTGAGTGCATGAGTGTCTGAGTGGGTCTATGAATGGGTCATATAGTCTCTGAGTGGGTGTGAAAATGACTGAGTATGTCAGTTAGTGGGTACACGACTCTCTGACTGGGTCTGTGAATGGGTGATAAGTGATGTGTGTGAGTCTCATTGGGTGTGTGAGTCAGTGTGTCAATGTCTGAGTGGGTCTGTGAGTGGATGCATGAATGAGTGGGTGTATGAGTGTATGAGTGAGTATCTTAGTGGTCCTGTTAGTAGGTGTGAGAGTATCTGAGTGGGTTTGCGAGTGCCTTCATGAGTGTGTAAGTCAGTCTGTGACTGAGTGCATATGTCTGAGTGGGTCTATGAATGGGTCATATAGTCTCTGAGTGGGTGTGAAAATGATTGAGTATGTCAGTTAGTGGGTACACGACTCTCTGACTGGGTCTGTGAATGGGTGATAAGTGATGTGTGTGAGTCTCATTGGATGTGTGAGTCAGTGTGTCAATGTCTGAGTGGGTCTGTGAGTGGATGCATGAATGAGTGGGTGTATGAGTGTATGAGTGAGTATCTTAGTGGTCCTGTGAGTAGGTGTGAGAGTATCTGACTGGGTTTGCGAGTGCCTACATGAGTGTGTAAGTCAGTCTGTGACTGAGTGCATGTGAGTAGATCTGTGAATGGGTGCATTAGTCTCAGAGTGGGTGTGCGAATGTCTGAGTATATCTGTGAGTGGGTATGTGAGTCTGTGGTAAGTGTTGGGTGGGACTGTGAGTGGGTACATAAGTCACTTCGTGGGTCTGTGAGTGGGTGGATGAGTGTCTGAGTAAGTCTGTGAGCAGGTGTGTAAGTGTCTGGGTAGGATTGTGAGTACGTGTCTGAGTCTCTCAGTCACAGAGCAAGAGGATGCATCCTCCAGGACACAGCCACAATAAAGTTAGGAAGGGGAGCCACACAGCTCCCACCCCTGGGTTGATTTTTTTAGCTCCAGGTTCCCCATCCCTTGGGGCTAGCCACAATACAGTGGGCCGATCTCAACACTGGGGACCTGATCCCCCAGGGCCCGGCCTTGTCTCTTGGGTGTCGTAGGTACCCAAAGTGTGGCACAGGGACAGTGTGGGACCCTCAAGTCCCCCGCGGTCCCTGGTGGCTCCACGCCTCTTATGAGAGCCAGCATTGCTGCTGCATGGAGGGAGCTGCTGGAAAGGAAGCATCGTCTGTGCAGGAGCAATCATTTCATCTCCTTCTCTGCCCACAACTCTGAGGGCAAGTAAAGAGATGAAACCACTTTGTAAGCTCCTGCCTGCTGGAACCGGAGTGACATAGCAGGAGCCGGCCATGGAGGGTGGCGATCCCCTGGAGCATATATGGCTCCCTCGTTTCTGTTCACAGGCTACTCTGTGGGGGTGGTGGTTCTCGGAGCTCTGTGTGGCCTGCGATGGGGCACAGTCCCTCTCCTATTTTAAAAAAATGTTTTGGCGCCAGAGATGTGCTGGTCCCTTGGGCCTAGCAGGTCTGCGCTACCACCATCAGTGATTGTTTAGCCCCAGGGAGGTGGTGATACCCAGGACTAAGGGTGTTCCGTGTGGTCCCCCATTTAGCTCCGTGGAGATGGTGTGCCGCGGGGCTTCTAAAGCCTCAGGAGGGAGTGCCCTTGCACCCCCTCCTTTTAAAATCACGTAGCGTAACATCAATATTCTCAGATGCTTTGAAAAGGCAATTTTACATGCTTATCATCATATAACCAATTCACAAAAATGAACTTTTACGCTGAAACCATTAGGTAATGAGAGAGCTGATGATTTTGGGGTCCCCCCTAACCTAGGGGGAGCACCAAGCAGATGCCTTGAACACAAAGAGCATAAACAAAAAGCACATTTTGTTGAACTTCAGTGGTGATCCCATCATTTTAGGACCACCCCAAGCACAGTTATTGGCAAAAAACAATCCCAACCAAAGGCCCTGCAAAGCATTATGGGACGAGATTAGCAGTGGGCAGTGAATATTATAGTATCCAATATCAAAATAATTCTACAAAGAGCTGCAGTTCCACTGGTCGTCCCTAGATGTCCCTCACTAGTCAAATGCAAAACCATTGAAACCCTTTCATCAAGCATTTGCATTTGACTCGTGAGGGACATCTAGGGACAACCAGTGGAACTTAAGCTCTTTGTAGAATTCTTTTGATATTGTATACTATATAATATTCACTGCCCACTGCTAATTTCATCCCATAATGCTTTGCAGGGCCTTTGTTTGGGAATGTTTTTTGCCAATAACTGTGTTTGGGTTTGTCCTAAGAGGATGGGACCACAACTAAATTGTTCAATAAGATGTGCTTTTTTGTTTTCAAGGCATCTGTTTGGTACTCTCCCTAGGTTAGGGAGGATCCTAAAATCATCACATCTCCCACTGCTTGCCAATGTTTCAGTTTCACTATTATGAAAGTACTATTTGCACTTTAGCATATAAAGATAGAAAAGCTAATTTTCTCATATCTGGTCATGTACAGGATGCTTTTTGCAATTTTAGCACTGTACAGAGCTGTGCGTTTATACTACGTGAAGCTACGTGTAGTGCTGCTACGCAAACTACGCCCAGGTATAGTAATATGTGAGGTCATAAGCAGTGGATTGCAGGGGAGCAAGTTATAGTTACATCAGCTAGCTATAAATGCAGCATTTCTCTGGTTTTGTACAACGGAAATCTGAGGCTAACTCTAATGCCTTTGTAACCTTCGATTTTTTCAGTGATTTTCTATGTTTTTTTCCATTTCCTAACTATACTGACCTTGTAACCTTTGTTTTTTTTACTGAATTTCTAAGGTTTTTTCAATTCTAATTCCTAAATATAACATCCGTATAACCTTTCTTTTTTCAGTGAATTTCTATGATTTTTTAACTAGTATTTGCAGAGTGGTGGAGAAAGGGGGCTGGGTCTTTTACCAGCTAGCAGGAATGCCACAGTGTATGTGTAGGAATGGCAGGATGTACCAGGAGGGCTTCTTGGCCCCAAAGGTCCCTCAAGAGCAAAATGGACTTCCTCCCCAAGCCAGTAGTGCTCCATGAGCCGCGTTCGCAGAGTAGTGGAGAAAGGGGACTTGGTCTTCAAAGACCACTTAGCAATCTCACTGTGTGGGACTTATTGGAGACAACAGGAGGGGAAGTTGGCCCCCAAGGACATTCTTGGGGGGCCAACTACCCCACACAACAGGATTCCTGAGACCTGATAGAGGGCCATGCCTCCTTTCTCCACCACTCTGCAGACATGCCTCATGTCATGGCACCCTACTAGTAAGGGGGTGAAGTACCCTGGATAATGAGGATCCCGGGGGCCAACAACCCTCCTGTTAACTCCAACCAGCCCAACACCATGGGTTTGCCTGGAGGATTTTGGTGGCAATGCCCCCTTTTTCTAGCACTGCTCAAATGCAGTGGCGGCTCCTCCACTATGGCGGAGAAGCATCACCCCACTGCTTTTTAGCAGTGCAAAGTAAAGGAAACATAAAATGATAATAACTTTGAGTTATTATCATTTAATGTTTCTGAGCGGCTTTGCAGCTGGACGGGGCTGCTCTGCATTACAGCCTGCGTGGAGAACATGCCCAGGCCCCCATTCCCGGCTCAGTGGCTAGTAAGGATGCTCAGACCAATCACAACTCTGCATTGCAGCGTTGTGATTGGTCAGGGGAGGGGGATGTGCTTCCCATTCCTTGAGCCAAGACGAGGAGTGCAGGAGCAGAGACGCGGGACCTGGTGGCAAGGTAAGTGTTTATTTTGTTTTACATTGCGCACAGCCCTTACCCTGCACACTTGCAGTCCTTTAACCATGTGATTACAATGGAAGAGACAGCTGTTGTGAGGCTCACCTACAGTAAAAGTCTAAGTCCAGGTGATCTCAAAACAAAAAATCCACACTGACTAAACGGGCAGAACCCTTTTTTGCTACAGATGTAATATGGGAGATAATTACCGGAGCATGGTGAGGGTGTAACCTAAGAACACACACAGTGGATATACTATTAAAAAATATGCTGCATTAGGCTGCACACTTTTCTTTTTCTGATGTATAATTTAGTCAAAACTGTTGCATAATTTGACCCTCCCCACTGCATAATTTCATTGGCCCGGGACTGTATGCTTCTTGCAGTTATAAACACTAAAATGATATTGACATAGACTGAGATGGAGATTGGGTTTTTTGGTTCATGCTAATCAGGAATGAAATGGTACTTACCACAATATGACAGCATCCTGTCCTTTGCTTTTTCACACTCAGCTCCACTTGTCATAATCTCCATGACATTTCCATAGCATCCCGATGTTGAGGTGATACCTAGAGGGAGGGAGCAAAACAGATACTGCCTTACCCTGTTTACAACATTCTGAATGTGTGCAAGCTCATGAGCTGGCATATCTATCTCTGTGTGACACATATAAATTATACTGTACCTTAACCCCTTCGAGGCGGATGACAAGCTCAGCTCGTCATGAGTTACGCCTCTCGTACGCTCATGACAAGCTCAGCTCGTCATGAACCGCGGGTTTTTTAAAAACCCAGCTCGCAGCGGGAAAACCGCTAGCGCGCATGTGGTTAATACTATTACTATCAAATCTTCTGGGAAGTTAGCGCCAGTTGGGGTGAGTCATTGGAAATGTTGCCTTAGGGGCTTACAAATGTGTGTGAGCAAATCACGCAGCGTGTTCCCCCGCACACCTCCACCCGCTCTCTACAGGTCCCAAGACAATATTCTCATCTTTACACCTTTCATTAGCTTGGATGAATGTATTCTGCTTTGCTCAACCTATACCCGGGCAAGGCGGTTGTGATTAGGATCCATTTTCAACTTTTGTATCTTTAAAGCATAACTTTATGGAACGCGTGTGTGCGAATGTCGTAAAATCACTGTTGACCACTGTAAGGTCTTCCTTGGTGATTCAGCATTTACTCTCTTTCTGCTATTGAAGGACAAAAACAATGTATCCAATCTTGCATAAAATGTAAATTATTGCTTAGTACATTATACTTTTATGGGATACCCCATGCAGGGCAGTATATGGCTGCTGTAAGGGCAGGGACTGCTTCACAGAAGTTTATTTACTGGAGAAGAAGAAAGGATATAGTTGCTCACTCAGGTCCTCATTCTTTTCAGTCTCCTTTTACTGATCTGAGAAGGAATAGGTGATTCTGCCTACATTGGTATTTCAAGTCAGGCAGTCATTTCATGTGACTTTACAGCAGGATTTGAGCAATCAGACCCAGTGGAGTTAAACCCTGGGAATTGACTCAGAAAGTGAGAAAAACATTCCAAATTGGTGTGATAGCAATTATTTTGAGTGTTATTCCTCATTCCATAGGGGATCGGTAGGGCATTACTCGTAAAAGTTCATCTTGGATTTAATGATACCCATGGTGTCAATAATATTGGGTGTAAAATTACCACACTGGAATTACTGATCTAGTTGTGATGGAACCCTGAGAGTTACCCCTCCCTGAAGAAAATGTTCTTATCTGGAAATCACAAAGAATTCAGTACTACCTATGGGAGCCTGAGATTGCTGTGGATGCCCTGGACTTGAGCACTCACATGCATATATATTACTGTGGAGAAACTCATGCCTTCTGTCCATCTCTTTCAGTTTTCAGGGTCTCTCTTCCTGTTCCTACTTCCATTCCTGATTCAGAGACGTTTCCAGGGATGGGCAAAGTGACGTCTGGACCTTGGCCCCAGCCTTTCAGGGTGTTAATAGAGCTGGATTCTGTACAAGGTGGAGAAGTGTGGCTCAGTGGTTAGAGCGGCAGACCCTGATGCAGAGGTCTGGCCCGGGACCAGGGTTCAACTCCCGCCTCGGCGGCTCTTGGACTCAATTTTCCCGGACCTGATAATTCTCGCCTCGGTGCCGAGTCTAATCATGGGTCCCATTCTGTGACTCTGGGCAATAGCTTGCTTAATCTCCACAACGGCCCCAGCAGCGCTTGGATGCCTGGCTTCACCTTGGGGGTGCCCAGGAGTGGACATCTCTCAGGAACGCCAGGAAGGGTTCCACAGCGGTATACAGCGCTACGAGACCTCTGGGTAGAAGGCGCTATATAAATACAGGTGGGTGTCGCACGTGAAGTCTGAGGCCAGTTGTAAGTGGTCCGATGGTAAGACCAAATTTCAAGAAAAATACACTATTTTTTCAGGAAACCCTCACTCACCCTAGTGGTGACATGCTTCATCATCGGGTCCACCGGGAGAGATCGAATACCTCCCCGGTGTGCTGCGACGCCAGGAGACTGCGGAGCAGGTTTTTGTGTGAAGATGAAGTGTGAAAAAATACTGAGGTTAAAAATGTCAGAGGTTGTACCAAAAAAAACTTTATTCACTGGTCAACCTGACATATTAAAAATGAGATATGTGAAGGGAAACTAGCCAATTACTTTATACTGGTGTTTACCCTGTAAAGGAGGTCAACATGTTTCTGCCCGTTTTTATGTGTTACTTTACTGGGCTTTCATCAGGACCGGTAAGCGAGTGTGCCAATGACAGTAGGGGCGCGCTAAGGCCCGCCCTGCCAATGGTCGTGAAAGTTAAAAATAGCACTATGTGTAAAATTGGTGCAAAAAGAAAGAGAAACAAACTCATAAGTAGTGGGGTTTTACCTCTTTTGCGAGGAACCTAGGAGTCTGTAGGTAGAAAAAATGACAGACAGACAAATACAAACATAAACACAAAGATAACGTATCATTGGTTTGTGCATATGTACAGTGGCCATAAAGAGTGACTTTGTGGCTTGACACGTGCTAGCATACCTATCAAGGGCCGTGGCCGGTATGCCTGGGTTGCGTAGTTGAACTCATGCCGAAATCCGAAGTGGAGGGGCCTCAACTAACGCTGATTAAATCTATTCAGCGCAGTCTGTTGCATATGTGTGGTATAGCAACAGTGGCTAAACAGGCAGACTAGTCATGTCTAAGTCTACTTGTGAGGAAGTACAAGAAATATCTTGCTACCTATGGTGGGGTGTCAGGGAATGGACCCCGAAGAAAAAGCAACGTTAAGGCAGCGTTCCGGTGCGGTGCGCGTGACACTGCTGGCCGTGGTATATACATTACCCACGCACACAACACACAATACAAGGTATAGGATGAATGTCCTCACTTGTAAAGAAATAGATCCACGCCCCATAGAACACAGGAGGGGGGTGGGAGCGACAATGGCACACCCTGTAAATAAGGGAGAGAGAGAAACAAATACACACAGAGGAGAATTTTAGAACTGGCAGGGTTCCACTCGTACAACTTATCTGGTTAGAATGATGTCTCCAAAGTAAGGTCTCTTACGCCCGCAACGCTCAGCACCCGCTCGGCACCTAGCTTCACCCTCGCTGGATCTCGTGGATCCATTGCGACGGGCGAGCGAGGCGTATGTAGGGCGGTGGCTGCGTGCGGGCCAATCAGGCGCCTTAGATGAAAGCGAGGCTTGGAGCCCAAAGACGTTAAGCCAATGGGGGAAGAAGGTACTCGCGTAATCTCGCAAGAGGTCTTGAAAGAAAAAAGGGGTTTCTCTAAAAAACTCCTGTGGTAAATAAATAAATAATACCTCTATTTTTGAATGGATAAATGAATAACAGATAGCTCAATAAATAAGAGTCAAGATTCGAGGTAGTAGGAGTTTTGCAGGTTTATTACAGCATAAAGGACAGGAACAGGACAACCTGCACAGGAGTAGGATGGCAGGGCCTGACAGGGGGGGGGGGGGCCCGACAGCTGCCGGGCAGGATCTGGGATGAGCGCGCTAACATTTAATAACAATACACGATCATATATACTAAAACAGTTGCATTACAATACATACGATAGGCGGAGCAGTGGGTGTGGTCAATAGCAGTCGCGAAAGATAAGGGTGAAAGTAGGTGTAACAGAGGCGTATACATAGACATGTGATGCAAACGTAACAGAATATGTCATGAATGGGGTGGAGACATGGAGGGGGCTACCTAAGGAGCCGGGACCTCTGACCTAATGGTGCGCGCAAACTGACAATGACGTGTTACTAGAAGAAGCTGGGGGCTACGAACTCTGTGCTAGGAGCAGAGACTGAAGTCTGGAGAGTCAGGGCGACATGTACCTAAGCAGTATTTAGTATCTGATGTTTAGAGAACATGTTGATAGAATCCAAAAGTTATCGGGGTAAAGGCTAACAGACTCTAAGACTGGAGCATGCATTATTCTACATGTAGTGCGTGATGAAGAATATTAAATGACCATTAAATGCAGTATTTCTCTTACATGGAGACGTAAAGGCTAGACAATGACGGAAACTATTGATGCGGTTCAGTAGCTTAGGAATGCAGAGAAGGAGGACTAACTGATAACTGGAATCATAACATACTCTTGGCAGACTCAGAGGCAGAGCCAGGCTGAACCGGGCACTGCGAGGCAGGAAGTAAGTGAAGGGTCGAGGATACAGGTGGGGGCTGTATCGCTCCTCATCGAGGCTTAGGAGACAGGAGCTGAATCTAGTGTCCGGGCCCTTTTGAGGCCTAGAAACGGGGACTTTACAATGGAATAACGTGCACACTGAGAAATGTGGCAACGTAACTTTACATAGGTCGGATATTCGTAGTATTCACGAGAACTGGAAACTGGCATACTAGAGATGGACACAACTGTAATTGCGTTTTTAATCGAACATGGGGAATACATATGCATATTAATCATGCACACATAACATATGATGGAGGACGCGTAGGGACACAGAACATGGCAAAATTTACTTTTCCACATTCCCTCCTTGTCACTACGTTTCCATCAGGAAACATCAATATTCATGATACCATCTATCATTTCATACAGTATCATTTGCTCGTCTCGAATTTTCTTGGAACGGGATTTAGAACGGGGCTTGGGACTAGGAATACAAGAGGTAGCACAAATGCCGCAAATCGCAGGGCCACATTGTATACAGAGGCAGCAACTGAATATGATCGCTACTGCAATACCTAGAAAGGACAAGACTTTCCATCCCCAGGCGGAAATTATATTCCAGAACCAACCGGACCATGTCCAGGTACCTGGATCTTGGTGTAACAGATGGGCAATTTTATGGAGTCTGGTTATAGCTGAATAAACAGACGGCGCGTTATTAGGAATGAAAATGCAGCAACTAGATCCGATGACTCTACAGGCCCCGCCCCTATCGGCCAATATGACGTCAAGGACGAGACGATTCTGTAAAACGACAAATCTCATAGCAGATTGCTCTTCAGTTAAGTTACCTAGAGCAGAGGCAGTCTCATTTACTACAGCTTCAAGGGTTCTGGTTAACCTACGGATTAGCTTACTATTCTGGATAGGTCCTATAAAGAAGAAGAAACCTCTATTGAAATCTGTATACTGTTCTAGAGCGGTTTCAGTATAATCGACAATTGGGGACTCGATCTCCCTTCTATGTCTAATGTGTACTAGATGTGTGTTTCTATGATAATCAGGTGGGGCTAGGAAAACTGGTGGCAGTAGGAAGGCAATGTAACAGGTTCCCTCCCAATCGAGGGGCAGACGAACATATGCGGTTTGACCACAAATAAAATAAGAATGACGTGAAGCTTTAAAAATAAATTTCCCACTGTCACTATACTTGACAATAGTAGTACAATCACTATGTCCTACATGTACGGAACCATTATTTCGGACACATAATTCGCCTTTGACTGGTAATACGGAAATAGCAGGTAAGTCTGGAGTGGAATCAGACTGGACATTCAGGACCATAAAATTCGAAGAATAATTACCTAAATTGTAAACTTCGTTTTCTAGATCTAACCCTGTTCTGTGGGGAAGACCTTGCTTGTCTGGAAAACATGTACTGTTGAGGAAAGACATATCTGTTGAGGATGACGTTAACGTGGACCATGCTCCACACGAACCATTATGTGAAAATGGATAAGGAAAGAGTGGCAGAACTCCCTTCGGGGTCTGGAAAGGGGGGAGTCGACCACACACCCAACAATTAGTGGCATTGCTGGTCTGGTGTGAATAATGTAACATGCGGATAAAAGAATTATTACGCATAGCGAGGCGGTAAGAGAGTTCATGAGGAGGCAGATCACTAAACGTGTGCTCTACTGTAACATTAGAAGACTTATTTACATGTGAGACTGGAAAATACAGGTAAAATGCATAACTGGTGCAGGAAATCATAATGCTGAGAAATAATATGAAACATAGAAAAACGATACATCGGATTGAGTTTTGACTAACTCTCTCACTATGGGGGTCTATTTTATACATGTCAGAAACCGGTCTAACCGTTTCACCTAGGGGAGGACTTAGACAATCAAACTGGCTGACTTATTTTACTAGACCTTAGCTTTTTCTTATACTCCTGTTGCGGAGTTTTCTCTAACAGGGAGGGTTCAGTAACATTGTCTTTTGCGGGACAGTCCTTAAAAATAGTACTTTGGCAGTCCTTTAAATCCTCGGAAATGTTCTTTGAGACTGGCTTCAATCCATAAAACTTCTTGATGTGCGAAAGATGCACCCAGCCTTTGCGTCCCTCCAACTTCACGGCTGTACGGGTGGCGAGGAGGACCTGTCGGGGCTCCTTCCAGCGAGGCTCCAGCGGACTTGAGCGATCGAAATTTCGCACTAGGACCATGGATCCGGGAACGATTTCATGCGGTGCCACCTCGGTATTGTCTGGAAATGCGGCGGCAACCTGTGAACAACAAGAGTTGAGGGCAGACATCAAGGAAGCTAGGTAATCTGTCAGCATATTACTTGAAACATCGGTAATACTTCGGGGTCTAGGAGTACCCCACATGTTAGGGGGGCGGCCGAAAACGACCTCGTACGGGGACAGGCCTGATCTGGAATGTGCGACCATGCGCATATAGAACAGAGCAACTGGCAGAGCTACTAGCCAGTCCACACCTTTCTCTTGACAAACTTTTGCAATTCGAATTTTCAGGGTCTGATTATGTCTCTCTACGAGACCGGCTGCTTCAGGATGGCGTACACAATGGAACTTCCACTGGTACCCTAACAACAGGGAAACATGTTTCATTAGCTCGGATGAGAATGGCTGGCCGTTGTCAGAATATACGACCCTAGGGAGTCCATAACGGGGGAAGAACTCACGAACCAACTGCTTGGCAGTTGTCGCGGCTGTGTAGTCTGGAACTGGATATGCTTCTGTCCACCTGGACAAAGCGCATACAACTACAAGGACATACTTGAAACCTCGACATCGCTCCATCTGAATGTAATCCATCTGGAGGACTTCAAAAGGGTGGTCAGGGGGCTGGAATCCACCTTGTTCCACCGGGACACTTTTACCTGGATTAAACTGACAACATATCATACAGGTACGGACTTTCTGCTTGGCTGCAGCTCGTAAATGCTTGTTGAACCAAATGTTCTGGATACTGTCTAGCATAGCTTTTTCCCCTAAATGTGCTGGACTATGTGCGGTATTAACAATGACTTGAACCATGGAGTCGGGGAGAAACCATGTGGCTCTACCCTTCGTTAACCATCCCTGATCTGTCTGGACCCCTCCTTGTTCGGACCATTTCTTGATTTCATCGGGGGTAGCATGTAACTGGATATCTATGACATCTTGAGTGGGGTCCTTAACTGTCATACAGGTAGTCAGATCTGGAGTGTATGTCTGTGTCGGATTAACTGGAATGTCTGGAGTCTGTGCTGTAAGCTTGGCTGTGCGATCTGCTAGATCATTACCCTGGGAAATAGTGTCAGTAACTTTCGTATGTGCTTTGCACTTCATGATAGCAATGGATGTCGGTAAGTGTATTGCATCTAACAGAGCTTGAATAAGGAGACCATGCTGAATCTTGGTTCCATGAGAAGTCATGAAACCTCTCTCCTGCCAGAGCACTCCGAAGTCGTGTACGACTCCAAATGTGTAACGTGAATCTGTGTAAACATTAACTTTCAGGTTCTTGGCGTGAATGCAGGCTTGTGTCAGAGCAACTAGCTCTGCTGCTTGAGCAGACAGGGTGTCAATGCGGTGTGTCTCTATAACTTCAGTGTCAGTAGTCACTGCATACGCGGCTACTAGTTCACCTGTACTTGTTCTCATGCATGAACCATCCACATAAAGTGTCAGGTCGGGATCTGGTAATGGAATATCTGTCAGATCTTGTCTTGGCTTTGTCATGATGTTAACTACTTCCACACAATCGTGTGTGGCAGAATTCGAAGTAACCAACGGTAACAGTGTAGCAGGATTTAGGACGTTGCAGCGTCTGATTTCTATGTGTGGCTGGAACAGTGTCAATTCATAACCTGTTAAACGTGCAATTGTCAAGTGCTGAGTTTGTGTTCGGTTTAAAAGAACTTCCACGGAGTGTGGAACTTGTACTGTCAAGGAGTGTCCTAAGACTATGGAATCACTTTGTCTGATAGCTAGTGCTGTGGCTGCAACTGACTTGAGGCACGCAGGCAGAGCCTGGGCTACAGGATCTAATGTGCTCGAAAAATAAGCACAAGGCTTGTATTGTCCTGCTTGATCTTGTGTGAGAACAGATAATGCTGTACCTTCGCGTTCAGTAACGAAAAGTGTAAAAGACTTACTGTAGTTCGGTGTTGCTAGAACTGGGGCTTGGCATAGAGCTTTCTTTAACTCATAAAAACTAAGTGTATGTTCAGATGTCCAAGGGAGGACAGTCGATACGGCTGCCTCCTGTGTCGTTAACTGTATCAGTGGTTTAGCTAGAAATGCATACGGAGGAATCCATTGTCTGCAGTAAGAAGTGAGGCCAATAAAAGCACGTACCTCCTTCTGGGTCTTGGGCTGAGGAAGACTCGCTATCAACTGAATACGGTCGGGTGTCAACTGCCTACCCCTCTTGGACAGTAAGTGTCCTAAGTAGACCACTTGCTGGACACAGAATTGAAGCTTCGAGGGGGACACCTTGTGCCCCATCTCGGCAAGGAAATACAAGACTGTAAGGGATGCTCGCTCGCAGGCACGTTCAGAACGGGCTGTGATCAGTAGATCATCGACATACTGGAGCAGGGCAGTGTCAGTTGGCATGTGAATATTGTCTAGTTGTCTCTTAAGTGCTTGACTGTAAATACTTGGACTTTCTGTGAAACCTTGAGGAGCTCGTGTGAACATATAGCTCCTTCCATTTAAACAAAATCCGAAAAGAAACTGGCTGTCTGGATGAATGGGGACACTAAAAAATGCGTTCTTGAGGTCTATGACTGTAAAAAATGAGGCTTCAGAATCAATGGCTGTCAATAGGGAAGAGATATCTGGGACAACTGGGTACTGGGGAATAATACATTTATTAAGCTCTCGGAGATCAATCACTAATCGATATACTGGAGGTGCATTTGGATCAGTACGTTTCATGACAGGAATGATCGGAGAATTACATACATTGGAGTCGGTTTCTACAACTACTCCTTGAGCGATGAGCTCGTCAATAATTTTGGATAAGGCTGCTACAGCCTCAGGTGGCAATCTGTACTGCCTGATTCGTGGTAACACTACACCTGGCTTGAGAGTCACACGATGGGGTGTGATTTGCATATAACCAACATCAGTTGGACCTTGTGCCCATAGATGCTGCGGAACATTAGACAATCTCGGATCAAAATCTCGTAATACATAGTGACCCTTGAAGTCACGTAGGAACAATCGTATTCCCTCGGGGGAGCAGCATATGACTGCACCTAATTCTTTCAGTGTTTTAATGCCTAATAGATTTTCTGGACATGACTTAGTAAGTAACAGATCAGTAGTGCGGGACAATGGACCTACTTCTAGAGTAACTGGCTGAGATATTTCATTTACGATAGGTTTTCCTGAAAATCCAAGGGAAACATTTCTAGAGCCTGAGAGCGGAGCCCCTGGAACTTCGGCGTGACTTATAGTGGTCCTACTTGCCCCTGTATCAATCAGAAACTTTCTGTCTTTCCCTAGTACTTGACTATGAACATAGGGACCTTCTTGATCTACAGGTATCTCGATGAGAGGCAAGCCTACCTCCCTCTCTAGGCTGTTTCATGAATATGGCTGATACTCTGGATACTCAGACTGTGCATACTGGTACATCTGCTGTGTAACATGCTGTGTTGCAGCGATAGGCTGCGGTACTGTAACTGTCTGTGGTGCATTCTGTGACTGAGGAGTCTGTGTAACTTGTTCTTGTCTCGGCGGACGTGGTCTTTCTTTAGTCTTACCGGTAGCTATGTTGTGTTTCAGAACTGCACACTCGTTTATAAAATGACCTGGCTGTTTACAATAATTGCAGTTTCCTTTAACGGGAGCTGCAGGATGACTGGCTTGATTTGGGCCCCTTTTCTGACTGTCTTGAGGAACGGATTGTGCAACTAGTACTTTCATTTTCGTGTCTTTCATACGTTTCCTTTCATGTTCTTGCTCTTCTCTGATTCTATTCTGGTGATATTGAAGCATCTGTAACATCTGGGATGGGGTATTAGCTTGCCAGGTACTTTCGACTTTCAAAACTCGATTCTTAATTTGTGGACTTGAATTCTCGACTAGTTTAGTAACAAAAAGATGAGGGTATGATTCACTACTTGTCTTGAGGCCACTGTTTATAATAAAACATTTTTCAAATCTAGAATAAAAATCACTAGTGTCTTCATCTTGTTTCTGTTTACAGGCTGAGATTGCATCCCAGTCTTCCTTTTTAGTTGCTAATAATCTGGGCAAAACTTGTATTAATAATTCTGGTAATTCTTTACATTTATCTCCAAGACCGGTACCTGGTACTCGTGCCTTGTCTTCAGCTTCTAGGACTGTCCAATCGATCTTTTTCTCTCCCACCTCCCATTCTTTTTCTTTGAGTTTCTCATATACCCCTGCGGGCAACAAGACTTTTAACATTTTAATGATATCTGGATACGTGTATTCTCCCATACGGAGCATGTCTTTTAATTCTCGGTGGAACCCTGCTGGATCTTTATCATGACAGGGAATTAACTTTTTCATCTCTAAGAGTTCCATCTTTGTGATAGGGGTGTAAACAAACACTCGTTGCATTTCACCACCCTCTGTCTTAATTGGATGCACTTCTCGTAACGGATTCTGTCTGTCTATGTAAAAGGGTTTACTTTCTGGGGGTGAGACATGAACAAAATGCGGGTTCAGAAACGTTCCGTATTTGTGGCGCTGTTCTAGAATGACACTAATCAAATCGGTACCTAAACCTTTCCATTTGTACTGGAGTAACTCATTCAGGACATCATGTAACGGACCTGGATCAGAATGTTGACCCTCATACAAAGTAATGAGGTGCTGGATCATATACATACCCGCCAGTCGTTGCTCGGCTGGGGGCAATTTCAGAAACATTTGTGCCACTATTTCGTCTGGAAAAGTGGTAGAATCAGTAATCCATCGGACTGCTGATCGGACTATTTCTTGTTCATGCATAGTACTTAACTCGCTATAACCGATTCGTGATTTCAGAATGTGATCGGTAGCTTGAAATACTTGTTCCAGAGAACCTTGTTCTGGTGCTGGATGATGAAAAATTGACTTGTGTTCTAGGCGCAAATGGCGATCTGGAAATCTAGATTTTCCTACATACGCTATTCTGTCGGGATTCTCGTCCTCTACCTCTTCTGTAGAAGAGTCATTTTCTTTCTCGCTTACTTGTGCTTCTTTACGTTGTTCGTGTACCCTTATTATTTCTTTACGGATTTTCTTGTACATACTCTCTATACTACTGATAGTCTTGTGCTTACCCTCGGCTATATTATCACTCCACCTTGTCAGGACTTTCATTTCGGCTCGATCTTTGGTCGGATAATCTTGTTCCCTTATTAGACAATTAATCAGAAACTTTAATATCATGAGCTGGACTTCAACTTTTCTTTGGCACATGACGTCACTAATACTTTCTGGATCATTCCCTGTACGGATGAAACGATATATTCTGTCTAGATCTTCTTTCATATCTGGTAGGGTGACTAGATACTCGGTCACCTTTCTCACGCGTAATGAATATAAAACCATACTATCCTCGCCTGGGACTGGATCATAGCCACATTCGGTAAGGGCTTTTCTTATTTCTGCAACAGACTGATACCTGGGCGTACGCTGTGACGCTTGTGCATGTAATTCGGCTAACGTTAAACGCTTGTGTGGCGGCGGGGTTTGAGGAGGACCTCCCCCTGCGGCCCCTAAACTAGAGTCGTCTACTGATGCTCTTCGTCCTGGCAGAGTGGGAAATGGAAATGTAGGCTGAACTTGTATGGCGGGCTGGACCGGGGGTACCGTAACAGGTACTCCGGTGTCTGGAGGAGCGGGAAGTGCCTGATTTACAGGGACTGGCGGAGCGGGATTTGCATATTCTGGGACTGTGTCGTCCAAATAGGACGAGATGAAAATATCAGCTGCGGTCGGTTTGTGACGTAGCTTGAGCGGAACTAATGGTGGCGGGAAATTACTGGATGCCTCCGGGGTCGCTTTTGGCAAGCCCTCGGCAAGAAGAGGGTACATACCCTTAATGAGGGCATGCCTCTGTCTGTCTGACTGTTCGGTTTTGACTCGTTCACCTATCTCGATTAATTCCCTTTCTTGGGCTCGTTCTAAGGATTCTCTACTTAATTCTGACTTTCTGATTTCTTTTTCGGTTCTTTTATGAGATTCTTTACGCCATAACTCAATGGCATCTTTCTGTGACTGTCTGGCTTTCTTTTTCCATAATGCTTCTTCTACTCTCATGATGCACTCGGCATCCCACGTACCTGATACGGGCCATCTATACTTATCTTCTAACTGTTTGGTATACTCTACCCATAAATCTAGATACAATATGGCGCTTATGCCATGCTTCTGATACATAAAATGACCTGGACTGTCCCTAGGCGGGACAGGAACTGCTGCTTCTAGCAGACCTTTCCTGGTTTTTAACTGACGCAGTTTTGAAAATAGCGGCATGACTGAACTATAATCTGGACACAACACAATACACAATAAACATGATAATTACTTCACACTCATACCACGACATTAAAATACATGAATAACATTCAGGATAACAGTTCGAACAGAATACTACCTGGAATACGGAAAACAGAATACATGAATTTTCTCGAGAACAGAACTGACTAGAACAGAAACTAGATGCACTGCTGAAACAGTACGAAACTTACCGGTCTCATACAGAGACACGTCAGGACCCGCATCCACCGAAGTGGACACTTCGTTTGTGGGCCTGTGTACCACCAACCCACGGACCAGAGTCAATTAGATTGACCCTGTCTAGATACTACCCCAGCAACGGTACTCACCGGGCAGCAAGAACGGAAGGCCTCAGACTGGACTGGACTGCTTCGATGCCGAACGGACGAACTTCGAACTTCTGTTACGGGTGGGCCTCCGGATACCTCGGACCTTGGACTCTCGGCTTGGGCTCTGGTCGGGACTCACCGCGTTCCTCCACCGCCTCGTCTGGATGCTGGAGCGCCTCCTCCGTCTCCTCCGTGGGCCTGAGGGATACTTGAAGCAGAAATATCTGCACGTGCACGGTATGGTTCCGTCACGGCTGCAGAGGGTCAGGGGGCCGGCGTGGCTTCACCGGCGCGTGGGGAAAGGGCAAGTCCCAATTCGGGCGCCATTATGTGGTAAATAAATAAATAATACCTCTATTTTTGAATGGATAAATGAATAACAGATAGCTCAATAAATAAGAGTCAAGATTCGAGGTAGTAGGAGTTTTGCAGGTTTATTACAGCATAAAGGACAGGAACAGGACAACCTGCACAGGAGTAGGATGGCAGGGCCTGACAGGGGGGGGGGGCCCCGACAGCTGCCGGGCAGGATCTGGGATGAGCGCGCTAACATTTAATAACAATACACGATCATATATACTAAAACAGTTGCATTACAATACATGCGATAGGCGGAGCAGTGGGTGTGGTCAATAGCAGTCGCGAAAGATAAGGGTGAAAGTAGGTGTAACAGAGGCGTATACATAGACATGTGATGCAAACGTAACAGAATATGTCATGAATGGGGTGGAGACATGGAGGGGGCTACCTAAGGAGCCGGGACCTCTGACCTAATGGTGCGCGCAAACTGACAATGACGTGTTACTAGAAGAAGCTGGGGGCTACGAACTCTGTGCTAGGAGCAGAGACTGAAGTCTGGAGAGTCAGGGCGACATGTACCTAAGCAGTATCTAGTATCTGATGTTTAGAGAACATGTTGATAGAATCCAAAAGTTATCGGGGTAAAGGCTAACAGACTCTAAGACTGGAGCATGCATTATTCTACATGTAGTGCGTGATGAAGAATATTAAATGACCATTAAATGCAGTATTTCTCTTACATGGAGACGTAAAGGCTAGACAATGACGGAAACTATTGATGCGGTTCAGTAGCTTAGGAATGCAGAGAAGGAGGACTAACTGATAACTGGAATCATAACATACTCTTGGCAGACTCAGAGGCAGAGCCAGGCTGAACCGGGCACTGCGAGGCAGGAAGTAAGTGAAGGGTCGAGGATACAGGTGGGGGCTGTATCGCTCCTCATCGAGGCTTAGGAGACAGGAGCTGAATCTAGTGTCCGGGCCCTTTTGAGGCCTAGAAACGGGGACTTTACAATGGAATAACGTGCACACTGAGAAATGTGGCAACGTAACTTTACATAGGTCGGATATTCGTAGTATTCACGAGAACTGGAAACTGGCATACTAGAGATGGACACAACTGTAATTGCGTTTTTAATCGAACATGGGGAATACATATGCATATTAATCATGCACACATAACATATGATGGAGGACGCGTAGGGACACAGAACATGGCAAAATTTACTTTTCCACACTCCAGATGAAACAAAAGTCTTGGAAAAAGGCCTGGGATTTGTCCCTACCGGTCGTCCTGACAAATTTCTCCTACACTGTGAACTTTCACAGTTTTTTCGGAAATTAAAATTAAAGGCCTTTTTTGAATCTAAGGACCAGCCCCTGACAGAAGAACAGGAGTTTGACACAAATTTCAGACTCAAATCTACATTTATGCCACCTCTGCATACGATCCCTGCGGCAATTACTGCCTTTGAACAGGCGGTTATAAAAGACCTGGAAAATTGTGAAGACCCCAAACGATTCCACAATTTTTCTGCTGCAGAACACAAGGCCTTGGACAACCTGAGAAACAACAAGGAAATAACCATAAAACCCGCCGACAAAGGCGGAGGGATAGTGATCCATGACACCACTGAATATGATAAGACCTGTATGACACTTCTGAACAACAGAACAAATTACTTGCTTCTCAACACAGACCCTACCACAGAAATGAAGGAACGCATTAGAGCCCTAGTACAGGAAGCAGAGACTGAAGGTCACGTCTCCCCGCATGAAGCAGCATTCCTTATGGCAGGGGGACAAACCATACCCTACTTTTACACCCTGCCTAAAACGCATAAAAATGTGGACCCACCTCCAGGTAGACCAATAGTATCAGGGATCGGGTCAGTTCTGGAACCCTTATCTACCTTTTGTGACCATTACTTGAAACCGTTAGTACAGAACTCCAGAACCTACTTAAAAGATACCAAAAGCTTACTCAAATTACTGAACGATACCACTCTACCTGAAAGCTCAGTAATACTGGTAACAATGGACATAGAGAGTCTGTACACTAGTATCCCACAGGAAGACACACTACGGGTACTAGGGGAAGCATTGGACAAAGAAACTTGGGAATATACCACCCCCAAAGAATTCATCCTGAAATGTGCACGAATGGCACTCAAAGAAAATTACTTTGAGTACAAAGGCCAATTATATCTACAATGCACAGGGACCTCTATGGGGAGTACTTTCGCTCCGAGCGCGTAGCGGGGTTGTATGTTTATGATTATGAAACAAAACATATCCTACCACCTACCAACCCTTTTGCCTCCTCCATAGGATTATGGAGGAGGTATATTGATGATATTCTCTTACTATGGACAGGGACGGAGGCCAGTCTTCTGCAATTCCTAGAATGGGTCAATACTCTGGATCCTTTCTTGAAGTTCACCAATAACTTCAGTAGGGAATCAATCGTCTTCCTTGATGTGGTAATTAAAATAGAGTGCACCTCTTTCACAACTTTGACTCACCATAAACCAACGGCGAAAAACAATCTCCTCGACTTCAGGAGTTTCCATCCAAGACCTTTAAGGGAAAACTTGCCCTACGGGCAATTCCTACGGCTGAGAAGAAATTGTAGTAATATTAACGACTACAAGGAACAGGCCAAGGAACTAACAGACAAACTAACACAAAGAGGGTATCCCAAAGGAGTATTGAAAAAAGGCCAAACCAGAGCACGAAATCAACCCCGAGAGGCACTACTAGAGGACAATGTGAGGACAACCACGGAAACACCACTCACGTGTGTAACCACCTACAGTACCCTCTCAGACACAGTGAAAAAATCCATCAATAAAAATTGGAGAACTATCAGCAGCAATTTCAGAAACTGGGAAAAACCCCTTTTTTCTTTTAAAAAAGGCAGGAGCATTAAAGATGCTTTGGTAAATACAAGACCATTGACAGCTCCCAGTGCAAACACAGCAACCAGGTCTATCACAGATGCTTGGCATCTACCCCCAGTTACGGGTCATTTTCCATGCACAGACTGCAGTGTCTGTCATCTGACCACTCATTCGAAACAACTAAACTTGGAACCAGGAAAAGTGTGGACACAGAAATCCCACACAAACTGCAATTCAACAAACGTGATTTATTTGATCACCTGTCCCTGCGCGAAACGCTACGTGGGGATGACCACCAGAAAAGTTAAGACACGCATCGGGGAACATCGTAGCAATATTCGATGCAAAAAAATCACCACAAAACTCAGCGAGCACTTCCTGCAAACCAACCATACTCCGAATGACATGACCTGGACAGTGATCGAACAGGTCAACTGTGTAAAAAACAGAGAAAACATTTTGTTCGAAAAAGAGCAGCGCTGGGTCTATCGACTCAGCACCCATATAAATGGGCTTAATGACCAAATTCCGTGGACTAGCGTCCTAAAACACTAAAAACTATCCTGAGTTCTCTTATTCCCTCCTTGAATGAAAATATCATAACCACACGTGCTGAGTGGTTCATTCACACTAGCGCTTTTATTTAGATTGATTCATGAACATATTCCCATGTTAACAACCTGATTCAGCTAAAACCAGACCAGATTTATGCTGCTCATCTAAGTCTTCATCCATACTGGGTAACATATGCTGGACATTGCGCTTTACGCATTGTACAAACACCAGCCATGCAACATTCTATGCTTGCGTTCCATTTCAGCTTGAGTTACAAGCCTCGTTGTCATCTCAGTCAATCTCTCACGTGACCTCGTGAGCGCTTAGCCAACATCCCGGTGAATCAAGGGCGGACCCCGCCCTTCCTTAGATCAAAGCTTGCGTTTCAATGCAAGCCTCGCTTTCAAGACCTCTTGCGAGATTACGCGAGTACCTTCTTCCCCCATTGGCTTAACGTCTTTGGGCTCCAAGCCTCGCTTTCATCTAAGGCGCCTGATTGGCCCGCACGCAGCCACCGCCCTACATACGCCTCGCTCGCCCGTCGCAATGGATCCACGAGATCCAGCGAGGGTGAAGCTAGGTGCCGAGCGGGTGCTGAGCGTTGCGGGCGTAAGAGACCTTACTTTGGAGACATCATTCTAACCAGATAAGTTGTACGAGTGGAACCCTGCCAGTTCTAAAATTCTCCTCTGTGTGTATTTGTTTCTCTCTCTCCCTTATTTACAGGGTGTGCCATTGTCGCTCCCACCCCCCTCCTGTGTTCTATGGGGCGTGGATCTATTTCTTTACAAGTGAGGACATTCATCCTATACCTTGTATTGTGTGTTGTGTGCGTGGGTAATGTATATACCACGGCCAGCAGTGTCACGGCGCACCGCACCGGAACGCTGCCTTAACGTTGCTTTTTCTTCGGGGTCCATTCCCTGACACCCCACCATAGGTAGCAAGATATTTCTTGTACTTCCTCACAAGTAGACTTAGACATGACTAGTCTGCCTGTTTATCCACTGTTGCTATACCACACATATGCAACAGCCTGCGCTGAATAGATTTAATCAGCGTTAGTTGAGGCCCCTCCACTTCGGATTTCGGCATGAGTTCAACTACGCAACCCAGGCATACCGGCCACGGCCCTTGATAGGTATGCTAGCACGTGTCAAGCCACAAAGTCACTCTTTATGGCCACTGTACATATGCACAAACCAATGATACGTTATCTTTGTGTTTATGTTTGTATTTGTCTGTCTGTCATTTTTTCTACCTACAGACTCCTAGGTTCCTCGCAAAAGAGGTAAAACCCCACTACTTATGAGTTTGTTTCTCTTTCTTTTTGCACCAATTTTACACATAGTGCTATTTTTAACTTTCACGACCATTGGCAGGGCGGGCCTTAGCGCGCCCCTCCTGTCATTGGCACACTCGCTTACCGGTCCTGATGAAAGCCCAGTAAAGTAACACATAAAAACGGGCAGAAACATGTTGACCTCCTTTACAGGGTAAACACCAGTATAAAGTAATTGGCTAGTTTCCCTTCACATATCTCATTTTTAATATGTCAGGTTGACCAGTGAATAAAGTTTTTTTTGGTACAACCTCTGACATTTTTAACCTCAGTATTTTTTCACACTTCATCTTCACACAAAAACCTGCTCCGCAGTCTCCTGGCGTCGCAGCACACCGGGGAGGTATTCGATCTCTCCCGGTGGACCCGATGATGAAGCATGTCACCACTAGGGTGAGTGAGGGTTTCCTGAAAAAATAGTGTATTTTTTCTTGAAATTTGGTCTTACCATCGGACCACTTACAACTGGCCTCAGACTTCACGTGCGACACCCACCTCCTTTATATACTTTTTCTTTATGGTCACTCTTCTTTTGATTACCTGTATATTGCTTGGGGACTAAGAGTGCCCTAAAACCCTCTCTCTCCTTTTGTTGAGATATAGCTATATAAATACAAACACATTTACATTTACATTTACACGGTCCTGCCCTGGTGACCTTGAATGATTCTTAATCATAGATTGTTTTACATATCATTTTCCTTCAATACATATTTGTATTGTGTGGGAGTTTATTACAGATATTTCAGCACCATGCAACATCCATAAAAATGTTCCTTTTAGATCGAAAGAGGACCTCGGTCGCAGAGATTATTTTCAATAATACTAGTAAATTTCCGATATATCACAATATTGAAAACACACACCACTATCCTCGCATATTAGAAAGAAACACATTTAGAGCTTAGACCGGTGTGTCTGTGCAATGTCGGTCACCTCGACAAAGAGGGCGTGAAAAAGTTAGAATTTGATCATAAATGTAAAGCTGTTCCTAACAGGGGCCCCAACAATGTGTTTGGCCCAGGGGCCCCAACATCCTTCATATGTCCCTGCCTTGACTAAATTCAATTTGCAGGTTTCTAGAGTGTTGTAAACTACCTGCAATCCAAATTTGGAATAAGTGAATGTCTAAACTTATGGACCTCACCAGGAACGCCAGTGACCAGTGGATTACCAAATTCCCTTGCACAAAAATTCCATCAAATAAGTGAAATTTCTGTCTCATCACATGGCATTTGAAATGGAATTTGCAAAGGCATATGGAAGGGTGGAATTCCAACATTCCTGGTTCTGTTAATCAAGAATGGGATTTCGCTCTCATCAGTAGCATTTTTTGCAAATCTTAGTAGTAGATAGGTGTGCAAAATAAATGGGAATTTAGCCCTCCATAATTAAATTGAAGATCCCCATGCTTATTGTATTCTCACGACACTGCAGTCATGGACGTCATTTAGGGGTCTCCAGGGGTCACCGCTATGACGCCTAGGTAGTCCCTTGCTACCCCCAGCACTGCCTTTGCAACCCCTGGCCTCAGAGGGAGCAAAATCAGTGCCAAGGACACAGGGGTGTTTTGCATTATCAGAATCAGTCCCTAACCTCGTTTTCTGCTCATTTTAATTACATTAATAGTGAATAATAGTTTATTATTCACTATTACTGGCATATTAGATAACAATAATAACATGGTTTTAATGTGTGTTGTGTGCGTGCATGTGGGTGAGACTGAGTCTTGGTGAAAGAGCGTGCATATGTGCGAGCATGTATATGTGTATATGGGATCATGGGAGTGTGAGTGTGTGCATCAAAATGAGTGAATAAGTATAAGTGAGTCAGAGTAGGAATGAGTGAGAGAGTGCGAATGAGTGATTGAGGCTGAGAGTGAGTGCACAAGAGTAGGGGAAAATGAATGAGTGCAAGTCAGTGCTCATGAGCGTGACAATAGAATGAGTGTGAATATGTGAATATTAGTGAGCGTGTGCTTTCATGCTTGCAGATCCGCTGTTGGACCTGGCATGGTTCTTGGCTTATAGAAGCACCCTTGACAAACTCTTGGCAATGGAATATTGGAGGCAATACTTGCATATGGGATACCCTACAGCTGGCACACTGTAGGTACATTTCGGCAAGGAACGCCCATGACAAAATTCCAGCGCTGGCCTCCTGGAGGAAATTCTTGGCATAGTTGGCACCTGTGGCAAATTGCTTGTGATGGAGGAAATTCTTGGTATATGTGAAGACAATTGTGGCAAGGCCATTGGCCATCAATGACAACATGTGCTCCTCGACGTATTAGACATAACCTCTGACATAAGGGACCTCCATAGCGTAAGAGAAGCAGCATTAGGAAAATAACATTCTGGCACTGGCCTCTTGTATGTAATGTTTGGGCAAAATGTTGGTCCTAGCAATAAAGGTAATTGTGACATAAGGGAGCACCCACGGGACATTTAAAAAACCTAATTGGGTGAGAAGTCGGATTTCAGTAGCTTGGCACACCATGAAAGGACTTGAATATTTAGTGATTTATTTTTTAGAACCTAATGCTTTTTAGCAGATGTGAAAACTGTGCATTTAAATGCACTAGTAAAGCCCATTTTTTCAAACCTTTCTCAGTGAAGAGAAACCCACACCTTTTGCTCTCCCCTAGAAGAATATATATAATATTAATTATTCAATTACTTAACTTCAGCAATGTTAAGTATTGTGATGTCTTGAGGAATTACAGATATGTGACATCACTTCTTGGTGTGATGCAAGGTCAATGGTCATATGATGTAACTTCCTGTGACATTATAAAGGTCAAAGGGTATATGATTTTCCTTCTGCTACCACTGGCATTTTAGTGAATCGGCTTCCATGACTGCAGTTTCTACATAACAACGTAGCACGCGTGGACAGCACCAACAGCAATCATATCAGCTTATGCCAGCACTTGAATAGGGTAAAGAAAAGAATAGTCACAAAATTAAATTGTTTGTAGTCAGCTGTAGTCATAGACAATAATGCATAAAATTAATTTCATTCTTCTTTACTTGGAAATTAATTGGTATTAGACCCAAATAATGAACCATGAATTAAACTTTACTGTTGAGATTTATCATTTGAAAAACAAAAGAATGCCAGTACTGATGCTACTCAATTCATAAATCACTCGTGCCACTCATAGTGATTGTCACCGTGTTTCTTAGGAAAGTTTTTATTTTTTATTTTTGTTATTATTCAATTGGATTTTCTTTTATCTTTCACTTTCTCTTTTTGGGAGAAAGATTACAAACAATCATTCACATGGACCAAACATTATTATGTACATTTCATAATCACAAACAACATATACAACACATTTTATCCAACATTTGAAAGAAACATTAAAAAACTAAAAACGTTAGGACAGGCTCAGACCCCTAAAAATAATATAGATAAAAGGAAGAAAAGAAAGGAAGTTAACAAGAACAAAAATGTTTTAAACAAAGGGGGAATAAGGGAAATAATCCCAAGCAAAGCTTGGTCAAAGACAGCATAAGCTATGAAGAAGGTAAATTGTAAAAAAAGATTTCCAAAACAGGCGGTAGATAAGAACACTACACACTTTTCGGCAGTATTCCTTCATCAGAAAAAAACATCTCAACTTTTTCCATATCAGAAATATACAATTAACTTAATACAAAAACGTAAGTTTATAGCCGCAGTGAACATTTTCATTTATAATGAACAAGTAATGCTTCATAAACTGATAGGTTGTGCAGATGTGGACACTATAGCTTAAAGACCAGTGATATTAAAAATGCCCAGTGCTAGGATTTTAATCAACCCCACCATTATTTGTTGTAAACACTTCCTTATATCCCAGACAGGAAAATGTGTTGTGCATACAGGATGGAAAAGGGAAAAGTGAGGACTGTATCCATTGTGAATTGCTTAAACATTTAGGGGCCTATTCCGATGTCGGACAGATCTAAATCCGTCCGACATCGGGCAAGACATGTAACCGACCAGCCTGCTGTCGTCGGTTACAGCCCTGCTAGTACGATGCCACCGAATAAGGTTCGGTCTCATTCGTATACCTGACAATGCAAGCATGCTTTCTAGTCGTAAACCATGCTTGCAATGTAGATAGAAGGGGTGCAGTTCATTCCTGCACCCTGTGGCTGGCACCCCAAGGTGCCTTCCCCCAGGTGCATAGGCCGCCATCCGGCGGCCTCACACCCATGGGGGCCCTGCTGGGGCCCACCATAGACAGCTTCCGACTGCCTTTTCGTGCCGAACAGACCGACACGAAAAGGCAGTGAAAAGCTGTCATTGTACTCCTTCAGTCGCACAGAGGTGACCGGGGGAGTACTGGAAGATTTCCAGACTGCGGACAGGCTCTCTGAGCCTGTCGTCTGCAATCCGGAAATCCGAGTCGGATTCCTTCCCGACCGAACCCATCGGAATGGCTCGGTTGGGAACGAATCCGGCCAACAATGACCGATTCGGTCGGAAGGGCTCCGAACATGGTTTGGAGATCTTCAGGCCGAAATTAGAATCGGCCCCTAAATGGGTGAAATCACTCATTGGGGATCTCTAATACACAGTAAATACCCTAGGGAAAACCTTGGTAGTAGAAATATTGCTATCTTAGGATGTTTAACGATTATAGCTGTTGTGGATATGGGCGAACGCTCTTTCTGAAGTGGGAACGGTTTTAAATTTTGTCCAGGCATAGCATTTTGTACTGGAAAGCTACTCTTCCAGTACAAAACCTATGCTAGACTCACACCCACCCCTGCACTATGGCGCAAAAGGTGCATAGTATCCAGCAGCCTGACTGTGCGCTGGTATGAGGGAGAGGGGAGGAGAGTGTCATATCAATGCAGATAAGGAGCTGTCCTTCTCTCTCCCTCTCACATAAAGCAGCTCAGCATTTTTGGGTGCTGCGCTGCGTTGTGTGTAAGTTTTGTGAATCTGGAGCCCTCGAATCTCCATGAGGGCTCATACAGAAGTCTTATATTCACTTGAAACTGTACCTGCAATCATGGAACTTTGGGTGGTAGAACTCTGGAAATAAGATTTCAGAGCTGGGACAGAGGAGAAGCAAGGGTGATTAAATGGAGGCTGGAGAGCCGGTGGTCTGTATTCCTGAAACTTGAATAAAAAAAAAAAAGTCAACCAACTTACCTAATGTATGACAGATGACTGAATAGAACAATGGCGGCTAGTGTTCTTCGACCACCAGTTTTTGGATCCCACTATGCTGCAGTGAGCCTCCAGTGTGATCTTTATCCTCCTCACCGTGATTCCTGGTTTAGGTTCGGCTGCTGGTTGTAAAGCGCAAGGGCTGTAAGAGTATATGGCTGCGCTAGCGTCAAGCGTGCAGATGGGTGTGACTGTGCTGAGAGCTAACTGGTAAGAGAAGCTGTTTTTGTATCTTTTTTCAATGGTTGCTGGAGGCAGTTGGTTGCCATCTTAAATAGGGGCATTGCTGAAAACAAGTATCACAATGTAAAACTTTCACGTCAGTCCTAATGGTAACTTGTGGTTGCATTAGTGGCCATTTTTAATTGGGCAGGTACACTACATCCATCGTAAGTCCTAATGGAAGTACGTGGTTCCATTATTGGTCATTTCAATTGGACAGGAACATGTATATCTGGAAAACATCCTTTCTAGTTCACGTCACTGAGTAGCAGAATCGTACATTTTTCTTGGGGATCAGCATGGAACACATGTTGACAGGAGGATTTTTAAACTCTTTTATGGCATAGTCTGGAAGCCCTTAGTGACCCTTTTGAATGCATTATTGTGATAAACATTGTTCTATTACCTATGAATGTTCTGCCCCAGTATTGCACGTTTGCTTGAATCTTTGGTACTGAAAAATTCAATAAACACCGGCTTAACTATGGCTACATCTGGCATGTCACAACCACCCCAGTTTCTATCTGAGAAAGGTGATCCAATTCTACCGTGCAAGCATTGGAAACTACTGTTTGATTCACATCTCCTCGCTATTGGAGGTGAAATATATCCTGTGGTCAGCAAACAGGCAGTTCTACTTTATAATCTTGGAGTAGAGCACAGAAATGTTTATGAGAGTTTAGATGACAATCATATATGTAATGCTGAAGGTCTGTGAAATGTTGGTTTTGATGCTGGAACAATATGGTTCATAGATCAATGTGGTTCCGGGGCTGCACAAGTTCTTCACAAGAGTTCAAGGGAAGACTGGGAACATTGAAAATTAGGTGGCATCTTAAAAAACTCTGGACCATACTTGTGATTTTGAAAATCTTACTAACTCACTCATAGGCAACCAACTGTGATATCATGTACCTCTTTGGCCCAAAATTAGCATTTTTAATTTAAGGGACTTTCAATATTTTATTAATTCATTTTTATTTCAATTATGTTATTAACCACCCCACTGATCTGATATGGGAGCTGGATCAATCTGTATCCGATTATTTCATGAGATACCCAAACAGGGTGACCATTCTCCGGATGGGAGACTTTAATATCTCCACATGTTTCCTTGAAGGTGATCAGGTGTGTGAGGTCTCTTACACTCATTGCACAATCTGACTAATTTTTTACACACTACGTAAAGGGACATCTTGAATCACATTGTAATGAAGTTTAACCTACTCTTTATCTCTGATTTTTATTTTTTTTAGAAAGTGACCCTTTTTTGCCAACCTTTATAGGCAAAGGAAAAGTCTCTACAATTCATTTCATTTTGTTTTTATACAGGACTCCCTCATTGTTCAATCTACTTTAATTGACCATGATATCAACATTTTAGTTTTATCATGCTCTGTTTTTAAAACGCAAAAGTACAGTTGCCCTCTGCTTTACAGTTCTCTAAAAGTAGGGTATCCATTGTAGGTGGGAAAAGGTAGATGAAAGTAAATGTTTGGAAAAGTTAATTTTAACGAAATACAAGGATTTCTTGACACGCGTGTTCGATGAGCCTAACACTGCAGACGTTGTAGAGAGTTTTCAAGGCATCTGTAAACATGTTTTTAGCCTGCTGGTTTTTCAACAGAAGCTAAGGGAACCATGCCCTTCTAGATGGTTCAACTGCAGTTGCACATCAGCTTTAAAACAGTTGAATGAGGCCCTAAAACCGTCCCCAAGTAATATGGCACACGTTAGACTGCTTAGGACCTCATATAAACCTATTACAGAATCTAGGTAACAGGAGGTTAGGAAACAGACTTGGGAAGATTTACAAGCGGCCTCTGCTCTTAGGGATTCCAAGGTTTTCAGGATAGTAATCCATAGGCCCTACTCCTCAGATGATAATCAGCCCAAATTAGAATGTCACATCTCCGCTGATGATTGGGTGGTTCAGTTTTCACTTTTTTTAATGATGATGTGTCACCACAATCTCCAGCTGAGGTTACTCCCCTATCTATCTCTGAAGCCTTGCCCTAAGCACAAAGCCATTGACAATACTGCTGTAACTAGAGCCATTTTAAAATCATCAGCTGGAAAGGTGCAGGGTCTAGATGGGATCCCAATTGATGTCTACTAATATCATTTATGAAGTCTAGACTTAGTTACATTCCTGCCCAAATGCTTCTTATGAGCCAAATTAACCAACTTTTCTTTCAACCTCGTATTTGGCACCACTCCATCCACTCTATAAATTTCATTGTCAAGAATACATAATCCATCGTGTACATTCCAAAGCCTCAACTCTTGGGAAACATCAGTATATACTGGCCAGGTCCTCACAATATGATCCGTAAACAATTCCAAGACTCCATCAGGTGCCATGGCATCAGTCCATTCCACATCTTGGACTAAACCTTCATTTATCCATTCCACCAAATATATATCTTCCATGCCAGCCTCACTCTCAATAGACAACGTGGACAAACAATCAGCTGCATCATATTTTGATCCTGGAAAATCTTCCGCAGAAAAGTTGAACTCTTTAAGCCTTCCATCCATCTTCACAATCTAGGTGTGATGCAATCAGAAGTCCTCCATGTAAAACTCTGAGTCAGAGGGAGATGATCTGATCTAACAATAAAAGGTAGACCCCACAGAAAGAATTTAAAATGCAATTTTGTCCAATAGACACCCAATATATCACGTTAAATGACTGAGTAACACTCTTCTGCACCTTTCAGAGAGTGCAAAGCAAAGGCTACCACCCTCTCTTCACCTTTATCAAAGTGTTACAATACTGCACCCAACCAACACAAACTTGCATCAGTTGATAAAACAGTATTTTTGTATGGAACAACATTTCCCAAAGTAAGCAAAATACCAATTCTCTTTTTGCTAGCCTTGAATGATGACTAACAATCACTTGTCCAATCAAACTGAGAACTTTTCTTAATCAAGTACCTCAAAGGTAAGGACACAGCAGCAAAATTAGCAATGACTTTAAAGCAAAATGCAGTTGAACCTAAAAATGATCATGCTTGTTGACAGGTGAAGGTGCTAGCACAATACTCTTTGCAATATCCACTTGGGGACCTTCACCTTCACAAATATGTCACTGTTGTCACTCCAAAGTTGCATTTTTATTGATACAGGTAAGACCTGCATCCTGCAATGTTCCTAAAACCAATCTAAGAGTCATATTATTTTCTTCCTGATTCTTCCCTTGCGCCAAGATGTCATATTGAAAGAATACTACTCTGGGAACACCTTTTATAAAACTGTCTTCATTATTCTCTAGAAACATGAAGCAGCCAAAGCTAAACTAAACGGCATGTGTACAAACCTGTATGCCCCCAGAGGAGTGACACAAGAAGTGAGATGTTTAGACTCTGGATGAAGAGGAACTTGACGGTATGCAGATGGTAAATCCATTACACTAAAAATCTTTGCATTATTTATCAATGCCAAAGTCACAGAAATGTTAGGTAATGATTGGTGATCCACCTCGTTTTGTTTATTCAGCCTCCTAAGGTCCACACACATCCTTATTTTCTTGCCCCCTTCCTTTGGCACATGAACTACTGGAGTCAGCCAAGCTGATGCTTCAGTTTTCTCAATCATACCACCAATTCCACTGTTAATAGTTCAAAAATCATGTTTAGAACATTCCTCCATTTATACAACATTTCTGAATTTACCCAAACATTCAGCAAACACCTCTGGAAAGTCAACTATAATGTCATATGACATTTCCACTTTTGAGAAAAGCGTCACACATTCAGGTGAACTGTGATTGGCAGTCATCCCCATGTCACCCTGATGTCTCCATCCCAGTAAGTTATTACCATGTCTGGATACAATTCACCTTTCTGGCAGCTCATCACTGAAAAACCAAGAACATCTCTTCACACCTCTATAGCCTACAGGGTCAATGACTGGAGGAGACAATTCTTTAATATGCTCACCAAATATACTGGCCCAAATCTTATCACCAATCATGGTGAATGGCTACCCATAATCTCCCAGTATCATCACACTTTTATCACCAATCCTGGCTTCACATTCAGACATAATCCGTGGTTCACCATCACCTACCCCATCATCTCTGATACTCAACACAAATTTTGTATCTTCATCCATGTAATCCACAGTTGGTATTTTAATTTAAAAAGAAACATGACATACAGAAGCATAATGACCCTTTATACCACATGTTTTACACGTTTCAAGTCTGGCAAAACAACCTTGACTGTTCAAAAAATTTTGTTCACTTGCACACAATAAAACTTAGGTCGCTGTTCCTTATTCTTTGGGTTTCTCTAGTTTCTTCCATTACTTTTTGCACACACCCTGTTTCCATTCAAACCTTAGCACCCTCTTTCACTACTTCATTCAGTCAGTTAAAGCTTTTATTCGGCAGATAGCCATATGGAGATAAATAACATTAGTACCTTAATACATACATGCTGCTAAAAAGGCTAAAACCTGAAAAAATAAAGTCAAAGTATAGTCTTATAGACATAGTTTCATGTTTCATGTTCAATATAGCTCTGCAGTCAAAAAAATAAGAAAGCACAGAGTCAGAAATTAATTTCATTCAAAGATTTTCTGATATTAAAAACATGATGGACAAAATGTAAAACGGATAAGCAGCAAAGTTCAAACTGGAGGTGTTGCAAACCAACAGTAAAAGGCGTGCAGCAATGAAAGTAAAAAGCATGCCCTCAGCCTTGTGTAAAAACTACAAAAAAAACTATAAAATGTGCTAAAGTTTGTTTAGAGATGCAGTTTCAGGGGCATGGTGGTGAGGTGGAAAACCAAGTGCCCTGCTTAGGATGGGCTACTTAAAATGCAGAGTGCTTAATCTAAAGCAAGTCAAATAGAATCTACACTCAGGATTCGTAACATATAGATGATAAAGATCCACTCCCTCCACAAGCTTTAGGTCTAAATAACGGGTGACTGTAGTCATAGATTGACATTTAGTAAATATAACTTGATTTCTATGAGCTAGAATAAGGGATTTCACCTAGTATTGGCAGCCCAAGTCTGCAGCAGCCTCGCCAAGCATATTACATGTTTTTTCACTGCCACACTTTTCATGGCGCTGCCACCACCATGAAAAGCGTGGTTGTGAGGAAACAAAGCTGCCTCACACTATGTGGATGTACAAAGGGGTGTGCAGTCACACCAGTGCCAGCACGGCATGAACTGCAGCAGTCCATGCCATGCCGGCACTGCTGTTGACGATCCCATTGCGGTGCCTATTTTTTTTATTTTTTGCAGAGTTTTATATAGCGCGAACTAGACCCGAACCGAATCAGGTATCAGAGCACTTTACATAGCACCAGTTACGTTACATGAGGACACACTTTCATTTTTTTAGGCACGGGGAGATTAACCGCTATATGTATCAAGCTATTTAGCATTCGCAAAGGCCGAAATTCTGCGAATTTCGGCCTTTGCGAATGCTAATTAGACAAATGGAATGTATCAAACTAGTTTGATGCAAAATAAGGAATAGCAAAATTTGCTAATCCTTATTTTGCGATTGCACTTAAGGAATTGCAAATTTTGCGATTCCTTAAATGCAATGTATCAAACAAATAAAATGCAAAAAATGCCATTAAGGATTAGCAAATTACCACCAACTTCTAGTTGGTGGTAATTTGCGAATTCTTATCAAAAATCTTTTTTGATAAAAACCAAAGGTGCCATATGACGCCCATACATGCCCTTAGGGCATGTATGTGCGCCATATGCCCCCAAATGTCTTTTTCAGGGGTGCAGCAGGGTGTTCTTGAGACACCCCTGCACCCTTGGAAACATCCCTAATTTGCGATCAGCAAATTGCTAATTGCAAATTGCACTTTCATTCCTATGGGCCTCCTGGCCCATGGAAATGAAGGGGTAATTTGCGATTGACAATTTGCTAATCTCAAATTAAGGAATGCTAAGGAATCGCTATTGGAAAGCGATTTTGTACATACATACCGTTTTGCATTTCCTAAATAGCGATTCCTTAAAATTCGCTATTTAGGAAATACAAAATGGTTTGTTGATACATATAGCGGCAAGTGATTTGCCCAGAATCACAGGAGGTTTTTGGCGTCGTTACTGAGACTCGAACCCAGATCCCCAGGTCCGAGGTCGAGCGCCTTAGCCGTTAGGCCAACCCCTCTCCCCAATCATTTAATTTCATAGGCACCACCCTGGGTACGCCAAAGAGCAGTATGGCGTTGCATCCACCTCCTGCATTGCCAAACTCATAATAAGGCCCTTAGTCTCTAGCACTTTGCATACAATGTTTTACATTGTTGTGGAAATAGTATTTTTTACCCTTTTAGTGTCCAACACTGTCCTGAAATTGGCTTAGACTGGAGTTGGAATAGTAAATGCCACCCTTTTACTGTCTAACACTTTCTCCAAATTGGCAATGATTGGACTGTGAATAGTAAATTTCACCCCTTAAGTTTCCAACACTTTCCCGCAAATTGGTTTAAATTGGAGTACAATAGTAAATGTCACCTTTTGATTGTCCAAAGCCTTTCTCAAAAGGGTATAGATTGGAGTGGTATTAGTAAACATCGCCTGCCCCTTTAGTATCCAACACTGTCTCTGAACTGGTGTGGAATGGAATGGGAATAGTAAATGTCACCCCTATAGTGTCCAACACTTTCTCCAAATTGTTTTAGATTGGAGGAGGAATAGCAAAGGTAACCTTTTTAGGGTCCAACACCTTCCCCAAAATGGTGAAATTGTATTTGCATGTTTTCGAAATAGATTGTGCTATTTATTTAGTATTGTTGGTGTTTAGAAATATAAAAATAGTTACCCATTTGTCTCTTTTTATTTTTGTTTTCAAAATATATTTAAGATATATTTTAATATTATTAAACAACTTTATTTCAACTTAAAAATAAACATTTACTAATAGATAAATAATGAAACATTTTAATACCTTTTTAATATTATATAAAGAATACAAATCACATTTTAATAGTATTGTATGTTGTACATTTCCAACTTTTTCCCATTGTTTTACATTTTTGGAGCCATATGTACGACCCTTACATTTTACAAGTTGTGAGACTCGCAACATGCATTTTACAACAGTGTCTCAGACACTGTTAAGGGTTCCTAACAGGCTCGCAAATTGCCTCCCTTGTTAATTTTCATGAGGCAGGTGCCAAATGTGACCCTATTAGGAATGGCTAGCACTCCAAGGGATGAGGTCAGCAGATCGCCTTGTCTGTGATTGCTTTTTTAATAAATTATACTTTTCAGTTTAATTTTTTAAGAGTAGGCAGTGGTCCCTGGGACTACTGACTGCTCTTAAAAAATATTTTTGAACTCATTCACAAAGAGGAAGGGGTCCCCAGGGTACCCCTTCCCGTTTGCGAGTAGCTTACCCCCTACTTCAAGTAGATGGAAAACTGTGAGTGTTTTGCAACTGCAAATGCGGTCGTAAAACAATGCTACATACTATTTGGACTCACTATTGAGAAGGGACACCCATGGCACGTCCCTTCCTAATAGCGGGTCGCAAACCCTATTTTGTGAGCCTGTTATTGATTATCGACTCGCAAAATAGGGTTTGTACATGGGCAAGACCAATTTTGTCGTCGCAAATGGGCCGATTTCCAGTTTTGCAACAGCAAAAAAAGTCATACATCTGACCCTTAAACATTTATTAAATTGTTTAGATATATATTTCCAACATCATTTTATCATACGTTTTTTCAGTATATATTAAATTATTCTATATTTTTATACTATTATTTAATTGATACTTTACAATTCGTTAACTTTTTTTTACAATTTCTTTTGAAATTTTACATGTTTTTAACGTTTTTACCATGTTTTCCAATTTCTATTGGGAGATATTCTTTTTTTTTGTTTCAATTAGGGGACATTTTTAAACTGCCACAGTCTATTTTGCAGTCTATTAGTGTCATTTTTTGTCTATTTTTTGGGATCCAGCTCATGGCAAGTCCTTTTTCATGGTTTTGAAGGATTTTTGATAGGGAGCAGTCTATTGGTTAGTCATAGTGTTGTTTATGTTTTTTTTAACATGTAGTTGTATTCATGGTAGTGTTTTTCACTAGTGTGTGGTTTGGGGTTTTCGGATACTGTTTTAGTGGTCTATTGTTACGTTATGTTACACTGTGTATGTTACTTATTTTATGATGATTACATCTAATGTATATGTGTTTTTAGGATTGTAATTTGTTTGTGGGTTTTCTTGTTTACTTTACAGGTTTTCGTCAATAAACAAGTCTTCTGGGCATTGGAAATTATTGTTGTTTTAAGGAAATCAGTTTTGGTTTATTATAAACCAATGTTTTAACTCTGATTTCCTTTTTTTCGAGTTTCCAGGAACATTTATTTTATTCCTTTTAGGTGGCAAATGGTATATTTTATTATTTGTTTAAATATAATGTGATTGCTATCCGGATATATGTGATTTATGTGTTGTATTTATTTTATATGATGGATTGAATTTGTTGTTTGAGCTTTTTCCTAGGTTAGGTTTACATTTTTCATGGACATGATTTATATATCATTTTATTATCTCAGTCATAGTTAGGAGTGGGATTTTAGCTAATGTTTAGTCTGATGTAATAAAATATTATGCTTAGTTTTTATTTAAAAAATAATTTGACATGTTGTATTAGATTTTGTGATCGTTTTTGGGAATTTTGTTGATTTTGACTTTACATTGTAGCATGCTATACATTCTTTTGGTTTGTTTGCTAAGTTTAGGTGCGTTATGGCCTACAGATTGCTCCATTAATTGTTGCTGGTAGCTTTGCTCTTTTTGTAATACTTCTATAAATTTATAGAAAAATTCCTAGCTTTTTATTTCTACTTCTAAGGTCTGATATCTTGAATTTTACGGTTTCTCCTAGTGAGTCATTCCCTCTGTATTAAACACACATTGTATAAAAATTCTGTTCAGAAAAACTGATTCTTAGGGCATTGTTATGATGTTGTTTGGAAATCATTCCTAACGACTTCTTGTCAGAATGGTTTCAGATGGACTCGGGTTTGGAAAGTCCAGCCGATCGATTACAATGATTCCTAACACGTTTGGTTGGACTCCCCATTGACTTCAATGGGAGCCTATGTTCTGATAGACAACACAGGCTCCCATTGAAGAAAGCGGTGGATGCGGAAGTCCTTGTACTCTGCGGCAGGTACCTCATGGTGCCTGCTACACTGGGCATGGTTGAGAAGAGTGGACCCTTGATCCCCAACTGGAGGCCCCAGGTGAAAGGGGGCCTGCTACAGGCCCTCAAAGTTGGCTTCTAACAGCGGTTCTGTGTCATACTGAGTCAGAAAAGGCTGTCGGAATCCAGAATCCGACATCAAAATCGGTTGGTCGGAAACGGGTCCCGTAGAGCATTACGATTCGGATCTGATAAACTCGGACTCTGGCATTGTGGGGCTGTTTACAGTAAAGCAAACATGAACTACAGAAAAAGAGGTCAGGGATGACCCTAGGAGCTTTAACCCATTGGTTAGGGATTTCATAGGAGCCAGTCCCCACCGCTAGCTCATGCCAGGCATACATTTGGCACCCATGATCACCCTTTTGAGAACACTTTCTGCACCTGTAGAAGATCAGAAGAGGACTAAACCTACTGTCTGTAACCAATGAGGAGCCCTGATGGACTGGACCTGCTCCGCCTTGTACCCAGGATAAAGAAGTAGACACCAAGGTCAGTTGGCTGACCTCCTGTCTGGCTACAGGGAGCCAAGAAGTTCTGAAAGGTACTTTCCTGGAAGTACCCTGTTGACCCGTTAAGCTGGACGTGGACTGGATGCTGCTTTTGACCTCTGCCTGACGCCTTGTGAGCCTTTATATGCCTCCTCTGAGGTCCTCTGGGCTTTAAAAGTGTATTCCTGTGGTTGATTGGGGCTCAAAAGACTAAGGGGCTGATTACAACCACGGCAGTCCATTGGACCGCCATAGTCGCAGTGGCGGTCTGAGTACTGCCGCACTGGTGGTCCGACCACCATATTACAAGTGCAGTAGTGAGACCACCTCACGACTGCCACAACTGGCGGGATCATGGATCCTGCAGCGGTGGCATTGCAGCCCCTGTGGCACCAGCAAGAGCATATCACTGCCCTCCTTTTAATGCCAATGAGTCCTTCATGAAAAGGGTGGTGGTGAAGAAACTCATTGCTCTGTGCATGGGGGTGCATGTTGTGCCCCCCTATATATTTGCACGTCCTGTTCCTGCATGGAAAGAAATGCACAATTTTTCTTACGTGCAAGAATGGGCGGCAGCGGAGCATGTCAGATACACAAAGCTGTGGGACCGCTACACAGCAGAACCGCCAGCACAGGATTAACTTGTAATCTGGTGGGCTGGCTGAGTGTGAGTTGGGCGGTCTTGCAGAGAGCCGCTGGCGTGGCGGCCTGCTACAAGACTGCCAAACTCGTAATCTGGACCTAAGTCGGAAGGTAAAAACTTTGACTGAGATGATCCTGGTCAGTGTGTTTGACCCGTAATTCACTGTGGTTGTCTTTAAAATTGCACCTTTGTCCTGTCTACTTCAACCGTAGATTATCATTTGCGCCTTGAGTTTTTTGGCATTATTCCTGCTCAAAATGTTAAGAATTAATTTCTGGCGTCCCTTATTGAGTTTAAGTTATTTTGGTGTCATTCTGTTTTAAAAACAATATTTATTACTGCTTTGGTACTGTATAAATACTGTATACATTGCCCTCATTTAAGCCTGTCTGTTCTGTGCCATAGCTACCAGGGGTTGAGCTAAGGATAATGTATTTATTTTGGGGTTTACCCCGACTAGTGAGGTAACGGGTTTTTAGGAACCCGTTGGTGCCAGGGGATAACACCCGAAGACCTCTGAATTCTCCCTTGTTCCGGACCACAGAAACACGGAGTCTTCTAGTCACAGTCAGAGATCAAGTTTTATTGGTAGCTACCAAGTAACAGGTGTCCTAGAAGCACGACAGCACGGGTCATGTGTTCTCAGGAGACTGTTCGTTTTTACAGAACCAGCCTTCTCCTTATATACAAAAAATATTGCTGCAAGCAAGAATTCTTGAGTTTATGATATGGCTATACACATATTTCTACAATAATACAAAAGAGCGAAGTCATGTAGGCAAGCCCATATTTTAGACGTCCAATTCGTGATAGATTACCCGGCCAGGCCCGGAACTCCCATCAGATATCGACGAAACCCCAATAAAGAAAGGCACCTCCTAGTCATAAAACTGGCCATAAACAGGGTGCGTGGACAGGTGTGTGTGTGTGTAGAAAACATGATCTGGATGTAGTGAATGGTTTGTGGCATGTTATGCATCGATGCTATCGTATTCGGCCACTGGGCGAGGAGCTGCCCAAACAGGTTTGGCTGGAGGCAATGGAGTCAGTTGGGACAGGTCAGGGGGAAGTCAAGGAAAGGTAGACGTGTCTTTTTAGATCAGACTCGGCCTTACTTAATTGACTTATCATGAGGGCAAGACACGAGACGGATGCCGTTTACAAAATGGAGTCCAAGGGGTCGGAACGAAAACGATGGATTAAGGGTGTTGGCATCCCTCAATCATGACGCAAATACATAGGGAAGATGTCCTAGTCATTACCGGTCTGTCGACACCAAATTCGTCATGGTATGTTGATGTTTCGGGACACGGGTATTGGACCTCGATACCGGGACAACAGCAGGGTCCAGATTTTCAGAACCACAGACCCTCCTTTTGCCCTCATAAAAGGCAATAACTCATGTTAATCTGAGTCTAAATCTGTATGAAGAAATTCGTGGAGATGCTGCTGTAGCATCATTCTGTTGCTCAGTTCGTCCCTTGACACAGGCTTCCGTACACATGAGGTAGCACAGAGGCCACATAGTGCAGGAGCGCACTGTACACACAGGCAGAACATGAACAGAAGTGCTAAGATTATCCCAATGACGATCAGTGTTTTCCATCCCCAGGCAGTGATCAGTTCCCAGAACCACCCTAGCAAGGACCAGTCCCCTTTTTCTACGTGAAGGGAACCAGATATTTCATGTAGCTTAGAGATGGCCTGGTATACTGTCGGCGCATTATCAGGGATGAAAATGCAACAACTGGATTGGATCACTCTACACACACCACCACGATCGGCGAGTATGATATCTAGGGCAACTCGGTTCTGAAGGGTCATAAGTCGATCCGACTGAAGCTCGGTCGTCAAATTGCCAAGGGCTCCGGCCGTTTCGATCACGGCGGATACAACTATCCTTGATAACTGACGAATATTCCCGCTGTTCACCATAGGCCCCCAAAATGGCAGAAAACCCTTTGCAAAGTCAGCGAATTCCTGACCCGCGGTGTCGTCTTTACTCACGACACCCCTAGCTGTCCTTGTCCGATGGTAATCTGCTCTGGCTGTGTAGGTGGGAGGCAGCAGAAATGAGATGAAATATGTACCTGAGAAGTCAGGGGGCAACCATGTGTAGGCTTGGTCGTGGCAGACGAAATACGTGCCTTTGGCTGCTAAGAGTATAGGGGAAGTTCGGGAAGCGAACACATATGTTTCCGTGCATATGCTCTTTCCTAATTGTGCTTTGGGATCCCTACCGATACCTTGTAAACATAAGTGACCTCGGTGGGGTACTATCCAAACTGGGCGGGATTTCTTTGCTGCCTGGCTCTTGCTCAGGTAAACCCCATATTTAGTTACGTTCCAACGAGTGTATGGAGTGAGTTCATCTTTGGGGATCGCTAGATATGTGTCGAACTCCCTAATCATATTTCTTATCCCTGCTACTAGTGCCTTGTTACTGGAATCGCTCTCAGTGGAACGGGTCGGGTATGGTTCTAGGGCGAATAGGAACATGGTCTGGAAAGCCCACAGAGAACCATAATAACTGAATGGCAGGATAAAGTATGGGATACCCTTATCAGTTGTGTGTGGCATGAGTCCGCATATCCAACAGTTCGATGTGTTCATTATGGACTGGTGTTGGTGTAGAAGTTGAATGAAAGAGTTATTTACAAATTAGAGTCTTCTGGCAGACTCATGTTCAGGTAGAGGGTGAAAGGAGTGTGAAGAGAGAGTGGGAGGAGGCGTTGGCCGAGTGTCATTTGAAAACAAGGAAACTTGAAATACGAATAGAGCATAACCAGTCAAGAACATCGCTATGCTACACAGCATTAAAACACATATTATCAGGAACCTTCTTTTGGACAGTATTGTGCATAATTGTCTTTCAAAGTTCGTGAATCTGATAGGTCTCTTTACCCTAGGAAACTCCATCCTCTAGTTGCTGCCCGCGGTGGTAGATTGATTCTGCCAGGGAGTGCGCTCTGTTCAGTCCGGGGTAACTCCCTTGGACCAACCAGAACCGTTGACCTAAACGTCCCCAGTTGCACTCCCCAGACTTCAACAGCGACCCTAGCAGCAGAACCGGATGGCGGTTCGAAAATCAAAAATGAGCAAGTTCCCTGGGAGAGAGAGCTGAAAAATCAAAAATAGTTCTTAGGGGAAAGGAAAATCACATTAGTTTGCCTTTTATTAGTCTCTTTGTCTAGACCTTAGATTGTACCGTCGTTTCCCACGTACGGTGTGGTCTTCAAACAATGTCTCAGGTTCGGTAGTGTCCAACTGCATAGACGGTGGCACAAGTCCTTGTAAAATATGATCACTCTCCTTTTCGGTACCAGTTTCTTTCAAACGTGCATCGCTGAAAGGGATGAAGCGAGGTATGGATTCTGTCTTAGAGTCGGCAAGTCCTTTATTGACCCACCGGTCGTATGGGAGGGGTAGAGGGACCCGTTTACAATGGGTCCCGTGCACCCACTTCTTTTTGCCTTCCACCCGAACGGCTGATCTCGTGGAAAGAAGTACCAGGTACGGTCCGGTCCACCTCGGCTGTCCGTTGTTTGTGCGCTGGAAATTCCGCACCAAGACCCACGTGCCGGGTTCGATGGAGTGACCTGGATCGTCAGAGGCTGGCAGAGAGGAACTGTGAACCTGTTGGTGTAAAACACGCAATTTAGTTGTTAATTCTCACAAATAGTCAAGCAGTACGGGGTGCTCTATTTCGCTGAGTTTCTTTGGCCTTGGCACGCCCCAGACGTTGGCTGGGCGGCCAAACACTATCTCATGGGGGCTAAGTCCTAATCTGGAATGGACGGTCATTCTGGTTGACAAGAGTGCTAGAGGCAAGGCGTCAGGCCATTTAAGACCTGTACAGGCTTGGATCTTGGCTAATTTGAGCTTTAACGTGCCATTGTAGCACTCTACTAATCCAGCTGATTGGGGGTGGTTCGCAGAGTGGAACTTTTGGTGTATGCCTAGACACTCACACACTCTCTTCATCACGCGTCCTACGAATTCACTTCCATTATCACTCCAGACGATTCTAGGCATACCGAACCTAGGGAAGAATTCTTTGACAAGGGATTTGGCAGTTGACAAGGCGGTATTGTCCTTAAGGGGGTACGCTTCCACCCACCTGGAAAAAGCACAAACAACAACGAGCACATACTTCAGATTGTTGCACCTCTCCATGTGGATGAAATCGAGCTGCAAAACCTCGAACGGGTACGTTGGAGGCGCAAAATGACCAGCTGGAGTTGGGGTTCCCCTACCGGGATTGTACTTCAAACACACCATACAGTTTCTGACCACATTCTCTGCATATTTTGGGATATTACTATTCTGCCATACTGGGGCCAATAGTTTACAGATTCCTCTCGAACTGATGTGCGCAATTCCATGAGCCATTGTTACTACTGCAAGTACATATGCGTTAGGTAATAGCCATCGCTGGTGCTCTGACAGTTCGACCCAACAACCATTCGCATCTAATCTACCTTTACTTTCTCTCCATTCATTCACCTCTTTCTCAGTTGCCTCGGCTTGTACAGATTTCACGCTTTCAATGGTGTCCTCACACATTCCCTCATTAGTAATCCATCTAGCGGGACCTACAACATACATCCGACTCATCGTGTTCCTTGCAGTCTCTTTCGCAACCTCGTCTGCAAATGCATTCCCGCGGCCAACATCATCCTGAATCTTTTTGTGTGCACTGCATTTCACAATTGCAACTTGTAGTGGCAAGGTCAATGACTCAAGGAGTTCATTAACTAGCTGACCATGCAGTCGTATCACCATTCGGCAATTTGAAACATGAACCATCAACCCATAAAGTATCGTCGCATTCAGGAAGGGGAGTGTCCTGTAAGTCTACTCTCCCTTTTGTCTCTTCTTCTGTCCTAAAGCAGCAGTCATGGTTATCAATCCTGTCTGTTTCTGTCGGGATGGGTAATAGCGTAGCGGGGTTGAGTGTATCACACCTCTTTATGTGGATGTGACTTGCTAGCAGTGTAAGTTCGTAACTGGATAGTCGAGCGCTAGTGAGATGTTGTGTCTTCGTCCTGTTTAGCAAAATGTCTACTGCATGCGGGACCATAACGATCAGAGTATTATTCATGACTAATCCAGCGGACTGTCGAATGCAGACAGCTGCTGCGGCGGTGGCCCTCAGACAACTTGGTAGTGCCTTAGCCACAGGATCTAGAGTTGCCGAAAAATACGCGCATGGGCGCTGTTTGTCCCCAAAGTGTTGTGTTAAGACTGATAATGCACAACCTTCCTTCTCATGGACATATAATGTAAAAGGCTTACTGTAGTTGGGGTTTCCCAACACGGGAGCCGAACATAATGCATCACGCAACTCGTGGAAACTCGTTTGGCAATCTTCAGACCAGGGCATAGGATTGGGCGTGTCTTTGCAGAGTAGTGGCAGTAAGGGTTTAGCTAGTAGTGAGAAATTCGGTATCCATTGTCTACAGTACAATGTAATGCCCAAGAAGGCCCGAACCTCTCTCTGTGTCCTTGGGGCACTCAGTTCTGCAATTGCCTGTATTCTTTCTGGTGTCAGTCTCCTTCCCTCCTTCGATAAGATGTGACCTAGGTAGGTTACTTCTTGTCGACAAAATTGTAGTTTGGAAAGAGAGACTTTGTGCTTCATGTCACATAAGTGACGTAATAATGATAATGTAGCTTTCTTGCAAATCTCTTCAGTGTCTGCAGCGATCAGCAGATCGTCTACATACTGAATCAGAGTTGAACCATCTGGTAGAATAATCGTGTCCAGTTGTGTTTTCAGGGCCTGACTGAATATTGATGGGCTTTCGCAGTAGCCTTGAGGAGCGCACTTGAAGCGGAAGCTTTGTCCTCCTAAATTGAAGCCAAAAATGTCTCTACTCTCCTCAGCAATCGGGATGCTGAAGAAAGCCTTCTTCAGGTCAATCACCGAGAACCAAGCTGCTGAAGCTGGAACCATTGTCAATAAAGCAGTAATGTCGGGGACAACTGGAAACTGTGGGATAACTACCTTATTCACTTCTCTGAGGTCAATCACGAACCTGTACACAGGCGGTTGTGAAGGATCAGTACGTTTTAAGACGGCCAAAACTGGACTGTTACAAACATTACCTGTTGTTTCTTCGATGACATTTTTATCGATCAGATCATAAACGATCGTCAGCAACGCCTTTTCGCATTCGCTAGATATTTTGTATTGGGGAATACGTGGCAACCTAACGTTGGCTTTCAAAGTTATGACATACGGTTCTATCTCCAAACGACCTACATCATTAGAACCATTAGCCCAAAGTATATCAGGAAGTGATGACAATTCAGTTGGAATATTTTCCTTTGACAAATACATTGGAGAAACGACTTTCTTACCTAAAGTAAGTTGTACTCCCAAGGGGGAACAGTACAAAGTCGCATATAACCTTTTTAGCAAATCCAAACCTAACAAATTTTCACCGCAACCTGTTGTAAGAATGAGGGGTGCTTCTAATTCGCATGGGCCAACAGAAAGGGATATAGGACTAGAGATCGGGTTTCTAACAGGGGCGCCAGAGAAACCTACTGAGACATTCATTTCGCCAGACAAAGGTGCGCCAGGAAGTTTCGAGTGCATAATAGAACTTTTTGTAGCACCAGTATCCAGCAGAAATGGCTCTGACACTCCTGAGGTAATTACCTCGACATACGGTCCATTCTGATCTACTGGAACTGAAACGACTCCCTCTCTTTGTCCATGGCTGTCCTAGCAATCGTTACCCTCATTTCCATGTTCGGTGTAATAGTCGTCAGCATAGTACTGAGCTGACCTAGACGATGCATTATTCTGTTGGTCAAAGCTGTTCATCGAATTCTGAGGCGGAAAAGAAGTTGTATTCTGGGTGAAATTTCCACGGCTCCTACCTCTAGGGGCATGTTGAACACCTCTTCCCCTTACACCTGAAACGCCGTTTAAACGTCGCGCAAGAGCCGGACAATTACCTTTAAAGTGACCCTCTTCCTTGCAATACGCACATTGATTCAGGCCATACGGAAGACGCTGATGGGAAAACTCGTTTCCTTGCGCGTTTCTCGAATACTGCTGTTGTTGTTGATAGTTGGGCTGACTAGCCATACGAGGCGGATAGGCCTGCTGGAGAAGAACTTTAGTTTTTAAATCTTTCGTCTTTTTGTCTGCCTTATCTAGCTCGTCTTTGCGCCTATTTTCATAGTACTGGGCTGTAGCTAAAATTTGCGCTGACGTAGAGACAGCCCAAGCACTCTCTGAATCTTTCACTTTATTACACAGTTCAGGAAGTAAATTATGTACGAATGTGTCTACAAACAATCTTTGACCACCCTCGGTAGCCATATCCTGACCACTATGATCGGTGAAAGTCTCCTCAAATCTCGTGAAAAAGTCAGACACATTCTCATCTTTCTTCTGCTTGCATGCAGAGAGCTTGTCCCAGTTTACGCGTACTTCAGGCATTATTGTTTTCATGTACGCGATAATCCTACCGGGAAGTTCAGCTATTAACGGCTCAGGTTTAAAACCACCAATTTGTCTAGCATCTGTAGCGGTAATGTTCGCCCATGAGTCACCTAGTTCCTGGTCATGATCCGTATGACGGATTTTGCTCCATAAAGGATGTGGAACAACGTTCCCAAACAACATGTCTACATCCGCTAAATTCATTATACATGAGCTTGCAGTTTGCGATAACTCCTTATAATACCCAGTCGGGTTTTTACGAGGATCAGGCAGTGTCTGCTTGAGTGCTAAAACTTCGGATCTTTTCCAGGGGACATGTACCCATACACGCTGGAAAAGAGGCAGAATTGGTGGATTTGCATTCGCATCACCTTCCCTCCAAACCGGAGGAACCTCTCTCATGGGGTACTGTCTCGCTCTTTTCCCACCTGATACGTCGTCTTCGTGCAATGATCTAGAGACGTTTCCCTTACTCCTATAAGAGAGCAATAACTCTATCGCTTTCTCAACATCTGCACCTACAATCATACCTTCATGGAACTTAAAGCGTGTACGCCATAGTTCGTCCATTGTGCATTTGGGATCATTTGTCTTCAAATCTTCGCACAGATATACACACATTTCTTCGAATACGTATCTCTGGGTGGGTGCATTCCATTGACGAAAAACGTCCATAACAGACTGAACATCATATCTAACAGTATCCGTAATCCATTGGCGGGCTAGTTCTTTTAGCACTCTTCTTTCCTCGTAATCAGGCAGTTGACTACGTGACTGTCTATGTTCTGTTTTAGGGGTCGTTTTAGGCGACCCAAAGAAAGGTGAAAACAGACTAGTGATGGTACCTGTCACTCTTTGTCTAGTAGAAGGAGAACCTTGCGGAGGGGCAAGTGCATCGGAAAAGACAGGCTGAGGCAAAGAAGAAGTAGAGGCAATAGCAGAGGAAGTTGGAGCGGTAGCAGACGTAGTATCATAGAGAATAGTTGGAGCTGTAGGCAAAGTCGTAGAAGTAGATGGAGTAGGTAGCAGAGACGGCGGCCTTTGAGAAGGCTGCGCCGGCGAAGTAGGAACCAGCTGAACAGTAGCTGGCGTTTGTGCAAGAGCTGTGTTACGTGCGCCGGGGCGCGGTATAGTAAAACGCTTTGGGGGTGCCGTAGCGTCTAACGCATACGGTGGAGGTGAGCTTAATAAGTGGGACATTAATGGATCTTTCTCGGATCTCTCCTCATGACCTTGTCCCTTATTTGGTAACATCGGGTAACATTTATCTCCTGCTAGTTTCTTGCTCCTAAGCATTTGTTCGTTTTCTTGCTCTTCCTCGTTATCCCTGTATGAAATGGCAGCTTGCACCATCGACATTCCTCTTTTATTCTTTTTTGCTAATTTTATTTCTTTCTGTTTGGCCTCTTTGCGCCATAAGCGGAAAGAGTCAAACATTGCCGGCCGGGCTTTTTTCTTGAACAATTTGACCTCTAGGTTATCTAATATTTCTGAGTCAAAACTACCATATTGGGGCCATTTTAAAACACCATCCTTGCGGGTGTATTTTATCCACACTTCATTATATGTGATGGGACCTACGCCATGCTTCACATAGAGCTCATATGTAGGAGTTCCAATCGGAGGAACCGGACAAGAATCCTCTAATCGGGAGTCCTTACTACAACTAAGACAAAACAAGTTTCCAAGTCTGCTAAAACCAGGCATCTTCGCTCACTAGTCTAGCTTCAAACTTCAAAGGATTATCTGTTACGATATTTCTCGTGAATACACGAGTCCTTCAGCTTTGGGGCTTGCAAGTACCAAATCAAATCGTATCTCAACGATACCAAAAACTAAGGACAAACTAAGGACTGGGAGACGCTCCACTTATACTTAACTGAAGTATTTGAAGATCGGTGACGTCGCTAGAAGACTCGTCTATCGTTTCGCTCTACCAAGGATCACTGGGTCCAAAACAAGGCGATAGTCAGGGCAGCAGTCCTTCGTAGCCGTCGGGACGCGGGGAACCTCGCAGCAAAGACCTTCGGAACCACGTCGACATACAGGGGTCGCTGAAGTGGCTGGCCGTCCTCTGGAATTTTCACACGAAGCTCCTCACGAACATCTGGCTTGGACAGTTGCCGCTTGATACCGCCCCGAGTTGGGCGCCAACTGAGGTAACGGGTTTTTAGGAACCCGTTGGTGCCAGGGGATAACACCCGAAGACCTCTGAGTTCTCCCTTGTTCCGGACCACAGAAACACGGAGTCTTCTAGTCACAGTCAGAGATCAAGTTTTATTGATAGCTACCAAGTAACAGGTGTCCTAGAAGCACGACAGCATGGGTCATGTGTTCTCAGGAGACTGTTCATTTTTACAGAACCAGCCTTCTCCTTATATACAAAAATAATAGCTGCAAGCAAGAATTCTTGAGTTTATGATATGGCTATACACATATTTCTACAATAATACAAAAGAGCGAAGTCATGTAGGCAAGCCCATATTTTAGACGTCCAATTCGTGATAGATTACCCGGCCAGGCCCGGAACTCCCATCAGATATCGACGAAACCCCAATAAAGAAAGGCACCTCCTAGTCATAAAACTGGCCATAAACAGGGTGCGTGGACAGGTGTGTGTGTGTGTAGAAAACATGATCTGGATGTAGTGAATGGTTTGTGGCATGTTATGCATCGATGCTATCGTATTCGGCCACTGGGCGAGGAGCTGCCCAAACAGGTTTGGCTGGAGGCAATGGAGTTAGTTGGGACAGGTCGGGGGGAAGTCAAGGAAAGGTAGACGTGTCTTTTTAGATCAGACTCGGCCTTACTTAATTGACTTATCATGAGGGCAAGACACGAGACGGATGCCGTTTACAAAATGGAGTCCAAGGGGTCGGAACGAAAACGATGGATTAAGGGTGTTGGCATCCCTCAATCATGACGCAAATACATAGGGAAGATGTCCTAGTCATTACCGGTCTGTCGACACCAAATTCGTCATGGTATGTTGATGTTTCGGGACACGGGTATTGGACCTCGATACTGGGACAACAGCAGGGTCCAGATTTTCAGAACCACACTAGAGTTGAAAATATTTTATCCCACCCTAAATAATAATCCACTTTCTTACAGACCAATATTTATTTAAGTTTGTTTTATGACAATTATTCTGCAAATCATACCGCCAGTTTTTTTTTATTTATTTATTTATTTTTTATTTTTTTGCAGAGTTTTATATAGCACGAACTAGACCCGAACCAAATCAGGTATCAGAGCGCTTTACATAGCACCAGTTACGTTACATGAGGACACACATTCATTTTAGGCACGGGGAGATTAAGTGATTTGCCCAGAATCACAGGAGGTCGAGCGCCCTAGCCGTTAGGCCAACTCCTCTCCACACCTTATTCACCTGTACCCCTTTGTGTAGTGTTATCATTGCATTGAATATTGTTTGAGGAAGTTTGAGTCTCACCAGTAAGAATCCTTGACAGATATTTTTAACTTCCTCTTGACAACAGCCTTACAGCTCTAACCACACTACATTCTTGGTGTTCCTTTTGGCATTTGAATGATCCTTTCTGGACAGACAACTTTCTGAACCATAATTTTTAGTTACTTGTGTTTTAGTCCATCAGTTTAATTCTTGCTGCTCCCTAAAAAACTGAACTTGCACATCCCACTATTGGCCACTTGATGGAGCCATATGCTGTGGGAAGTTTTGAGAAAACATTTTCACCATGAGAAAGACAGTAACAAGACTGTTTACTTAGCTGCTATTTGTAATGTACATTTTGTGCTTTGAAAAAAGTGAAGGTTTGTAAAACAATGGCAGTTTGGAATTGTGCTTTGCAAATAGTAAAATTGCAAAATCCCAGGTGGTTTGCTTGAAACACATTCAAATAGTTAAGGAATGAGAAAGCAGCAGACTTTTTAGGTCTAGTACATCCACATGCCTAATGCCATGAAAAAGAGTGGGCTGGGGTTAGACTCTTTCAGCTCCTGGTGCCTTTGAGCTCGCCCCTTTTAAACAATACTTGAAAAGAATGACTTTCACATTAGGATCATAACACAGGACTATTGTGCAGGTTTCCCTTGCCAAAGGAGTCAGTCTCTGTGATGGAGCTAATTAGAGAGCCACCATTCTGACACTTCTGCCTATAATGTTGGCTGGCACAGAGGGGCTAGTGGTGCTTCAGCACTGCCTTCCCACACAGAGGGTAAGGCAGACACAGGGGTTGATGGACCTGGGCATTTTTGCAGGGTTTTCCCCAAATGCTTTATCTTCTTCCTCATATTTTATTTTACCTTTTTTTGTTCCCTTTAGGACTCTGAGCACTTTACCACTGCTAACCAGTGCTAAAGTGCATATGCTCTCAGTCTAAGTTGTACTGCCGATTAGTTTATCCATGATTGGCTTATTGGATTTACCAGTAAGTCCCTAGTAAAATACCCTTTGTGTGCCCAGGGCCTGTAAATAAGATGTTTATAGTGGACCTGCAACACTGGTTGTGCCACCCACGAGTAGCCTTACAACCATGTTTTAGACCTGCTGCTGCAGTATCCGTGTGGGCAGTTTTAAACTGCCATGTCAACCTGGCAAGTGCACCCACGTGCCAAGCCCAAACCATCCATTTCCCTACATATAAGGTAACCCTAAGGCAGGCTTAAGGTAGCCCCATGGGCAGGGTGCTGTTTATGTAAAAGGTAGGACATGTGCTGGTGTGTTTTACATGTCCTGATAGAAATACTGCCAATTTTGTTTTTCCCCATTGCAAGGACTATATCGCCTGTAGGTTATCATTGGAGCTGCCTGTAACCTTTTATAAGTGTAACTTCCAATTGGGAAGAGATAGAAATGGGAAGTGTGGGGGTCCCTGAACTAATGCAGCTGTTAGTGAAGTTGTTTTTTAAATTGCATGTTGGAAAATTACACTTTTAGAAAGGGAGCATTTTCTTACATTACTATTCTGAAACTCTAACTGTGGAATCCATGTCTGGTTTAGACTGACAGTCGGGCTGTTTGTGCATTCACTCCAGACAGTCAGAAAAAGGGAGCTGAGTTGTGCCCTGCATGTCTGCCTACTCCAAAGGCAGAAACCGGTACAAGCACTGGAGCAGTGACACCATAACTTAAGAACACCTCTGCACTAAGAGGAGGTTCTGCAAAGAAGAAGAGCTACGGAAGATGTAGGAGGGCAACTGCCACTCTGCTCGACGCTGTTTTGTGCTAGTCTGATGCTTCCTTCTTCTGTTTTGGTCAGTGAAAGGACTGGACTTTGCTTTCTTCATCCTGCTTTCCAAGGTTCTCCAAGGGTTTGTGTGCTTGCCTGCTTTTGGAAGTCTCAGGGAGCTCAAAGACATCATCGACATCTTGATGCCAGCACTGGGATTTTTCTGTTGTGAGTCCTGCATTGCCAAGTGGTGACAAAGCCAGTCCTGGGCCCTTGGAACTGAGTGGTTCTGCTGTACCTCCAAGAAAAGCATGGCAACGCCAAAGCCGTGTTCACCGTTCGTAAGAAGCATGATGCATCGACAGTGCAATATCGCTGTCCAGACTTCAACGACACCGTTGCTTCATGGTGCCATTGACGCGGCTGCCCGCAATGTGGCTGAGGGCACTACTCATGAAGAGCACGTCGCATTGCCCCATCTTACATTGCAGCCCCTGGTTTGCTGATGACAGCAACATTGACTCCAAATTCATCCAACAACACTTATGTCTGCACCATGGCTGAGGGCAGCTCTCTTGAAAAGCATGACGCATCACCATCTCTCACACCGCATCCCCAGGTCTACAAATGACAGTGCTTCTGCCTCGACGTTGTGCCGATGCGTACCCCGAAGCCGTGGTTACCGCTCGTGAGGAGCACGATGTACCAGCCCTGACAACATTGCCAACGCTCCTGACTTCAACAGCACGGAGATCAATCCACAACTCTTGTGTCTTCAAGGTCTCACCGGCTACTGGACCGACTTCCAGAACCGACACCCGTTGGTGATGCCTCATCTTCAGATTTCACCTCAAAGTTCCCAAGTTCCCTTTATTTCCAAAGGTACTGTTTTGCAGGTCTTCCTAATGCCGCACAACTGAACTGTCAGGTTTGTGCTGTCCACGATGCTGTGATAGCCCCGGTTAGCGCTATCGACTTTAAGGAACTGTATTTTTAGTTTATTCTTGCAAAAGTGATATCTTTAGGTGTGTAGGTTGGATTGTTTTAATGTTGGCCTTGGTTTAGTCAGATAAAGATTGGTTATTTTTCTAAATGGATGTTGTGTCCATTTGTAATGTTTTCACTGTGTTACCATGTATGATCATGTGTGAATGCTTTACACATTGCCTCTGAGATAAGCCTGACTGCTTGTGCCAAGCTACCAAGGGGGTGAACAGGGGTTATCTAAGTTGTGTTATCCTCTTATCCTGACTAGAATAGGGGTCCCTACTTGGACAGGGGGTAAACTACTGCCAACTAAAGAACCCCAATTTCTAACAGGGCTATACTGCATGCTCTCATTGCCCTTGCAGAGCAGGTAGCACCCAACCCTCCAGGGGCCCCCAATCCTTCAAGGGGAGCACATTCAGCTCAAAGCCAGTGAATATCTGTGAGATATGGGAAATTGGGGGCCTCTCATTACATTTCGCAGGAGGGCCATTATTTTGCATTATGCCACTGGGCAGACACTTATGAGGATTGAAATGGGAACATCTGTGGTGCTTTTCTGCAATGGGCATCATCCGACCCATACTTGCATCACGGTTGACCGTTATATTTTGCTTCCAGTACACCAGAAACGCTGACCATTAAGTGATGGGGGGACCTGAGAGAGTAGGAACGAAAAGTTTTCAGTGCACCCGCAAAGTCAGCTACATATTCAACATGAGAGGAATCAATTTGTTGACAGACCTATTCAACTTCCATGTTGTGTATTGGGGGAGGATACAGAGCCATATAATACACAGTTGTGCCCTGTAGTGATAAGTTCAATGTGTGAGAGAAGAACAAGCAATAAATCAGAAAGATAAGAGCAGGAAGGTGGAGGTCTATTTAGGATTGTATCACTATGCTGCCAGTGCTCCATTTAAGACGGTAGAGCCCACCGGCACTCCTTTCTTTAAATTGATTAATTTGATTTGTAGCGTTATGAAGCGCGCGAATGCCCATGGGCGTCTCGGCGCTGGGTGAAGTAAGAGACCAGAAGCTGCTAGAAATTTAGTGTACTAACGAGAAGTGAACAGCCATGTTTTTATCTCTTTTCGAAAAGATAGCAGCAAGGGGCTGTTTATAATTGCTATTGGGAGCAGATTCCATGCCTTTGCAGCGTACGACGGGAAGCCCCCCCCCCCACCTGACCTGTTTATATCTTGGGACCTGGATCAGTTTTAAATGGCTCGATCTCAAGGTCCTGGTTGGCTCGTAACTTTTGAGGGATTTATAGGCCAGGCACAAGCATTTAAATGTTATTCTATTCCCAATTGGGAGAGTCAGTGTAGAGAGCTCATTCTGTGTGCTATTTGCTCGTATCTGGGGATGTCCAGCACCAGCCGTGCTGCTGCGTTTTGCAGGCGCTGAAGCTTTGCCAGATGCTGGGCCTGGATCCCAGCATATAGCGCATGTCCGTAGTCCCGTCTTGATAAAGCCAGCATTGTTACCACTGTTTTGCATGACTCATGGGGTATGAAAGGGCGAGGTTTCCTGATCATTTTCAGGATATACCAAATCGATGATGTTAACTTGTTTGACTGTGCCTCTTAAGACAGTTTATTGTCCAGGAGCACTCCCAAGTTTTTTACCTTGTTCACTGGGGACGGGCGGTTTCCTAGGCTGTCTGGCCACCAGTCCTGGGACCAGGTTTGCATGTCTGAACCTAACAGCATGACTTCACTTTTGTCTCCGTTCAATTTTAGGCAATTAGCCTGCATCCAGTGATTGATCTGTTCCATGCAGTATTTGAACCTGGCGGCTGTCTCTTTCGCATTGTTTGCAATTGATACCACTCTTTGGGTGTCGTCCGCGTACGAAACCGGGAGGAAGCCGCAGTTCCTTATTATTGCCGCCAAGGGTGCCACATACAAATTGAATAGAGTGGGACTTAACGAGGACCCCAGGGGTACCCCACAAGGGGATTTAAAGGATTTGGATTTGGCCTTTCCCAGCTCGACCGTGAAAGTCCTATTAGATCGGTATGAAGCCAACAGAGTCCAAGCTGTCTTGTGCACTCCTGCTTCAGCAAAACGGATGAGGAGAGTGTTGTGGTTTACCGTGTCAAAGGCCGCTGAGAGATCTAACAAAATCAAGGCGGCCTTTCCTCCGGCATCCAGTACACTCCTAAGTTCCTCTGTAGCCATTAGTAGTGCTGTTTCTGTTCCGTGCCCTTCTCGGAAGTCGAATTGCGAATGGTCTAATACATTTGCTTCCGTGAGGAATTGAGACAGCTGTCTGTTCAGTAGCTTCTCAAGAACTTTACCTGCGAATGGAATTCTCGCAATACGTCTATAATTTCCTGGTTCTTGTGGGTCTAAACTGGGTTTCTTAAGTAGCGGCAGCACTGAAACTGTTTTCCATGCTTCTGGAAAGTGGCTGGATTTAATTATTTCTGAGAAAAGCAGGCCTAATTGCTCACTTAGAAGATCAGCGAAAAGGTGCATCACCTTAGGTGGACAGAGGTCTGATGTGCCCCCGGATTTCGTTGACGTAACCACCTGGAGTATCTGTTCAGTGGAAGGAGGCTGAAAGTGGAATAGGTGGTCCTGTGTGTGGGGTGAAATCTCATCCTGCACTTTTGTGTTGGGCCGCTGGTGTGTGGGATCCACTGACATCTAGAAGGACTCATAAACTACAGAAACTTTATCTGCAAAGAACTGGCCCAGATTATTGCAAAACTCTGAACTCATTGCTGTTTGAATGGAGCTGTCCGTTCTAGTTAATTTTTTGGCTGTGGAGAAGAGTTCTTTGCTGGAGTTTTTTGCCTCTTCTATTTTTTGCGTAAAGTATTTGCTTTTCTCTGTCAGTATTCGTTTTTTATAAATGGCCAGTGAGGATTTTTTATTCCTCTTTTGGCCCTTATGTTTTCCGCATCAAACATTGACAGAGAGCAAAGCAAAGAAAAAAAAAATATGCAAATGGGAATGAAGGAGGAAGAGAAAGATGGAAAAAGTGTCAAAAAGGGAGAAAGCAGTAACCTGCCAGAGTGAGATAAAGAGGCAAAGAGTTTCTGGTAGCGAATTAAAGAGTCCCGAGGTAAGCTCAAAACAAGCAGCCTTGGTATTCAGAGCACCAACATTTATTAGCACTGGCTGCGGGCTTCTGAACAGAGCTATGGCACAGGATCGCTTTCTTTTTCAAAATAAGCTCTGTATTGCCACCAATTCAAGGTTAGCCTGGGACAGAAAATAGGCCCGGGCACCGAAATAAAAGTGTATCATGGTTGCAAATTTAGGTAGTTCCGTGCTGGTAAAGACACTTTGTATGAGTGTATTGCATGATATGTAAATGTGCATGGAATTGAGCTAGTGGCAAATATACTGACCATCGAAGTTCCGTGGGTCTTTAAGTAATGTTCTCCTTAAAATTCAAAATAGATTTTTGTGAAGTCTATTCCGGCACAGTATAGGACAAACTTCTTGGGTGTGATGGATTCCCATTCCTCGTTTCTCAGTAAGGTTGCAATTACCTATAGTGAGGATTCTTGTGGTATTCTGACGTACAGCACCTCGACATCAAGTGTGATGAAGATGTTGGTAGTTCTGTTGAATCTCAAGCTTTGGGGTTTTACAAGGATGGCATCCTTTGTACCATTGGTCTCAGTAAGTAGTCTGTTCCCCCCTCAGTGTGTGACTATAAGGCAGCACCAACCGCCTGAACCATGTGTTGCTTAACTAAAACAAGCAGTAGGTAATGTCAATGTCAATGTCAATGTCAAAGGTTCTTATATAGCGCCTTTTCACCGCAAGGTCTCAAGGCGCTTGCTTTGGGAACCCGTCCTGGCTTTTCCCTGTGAGATAACCCGTACTGGGCATCCCCAAGGTGAAAGCCAGGCATCCCGCCGCGTAGGGGGCCGTAGTGGAGATTAAGCAAGCTATTGCCCAGAGTTGCAGAGTGTGAACCCGTGATTCGAGTAGGCACCGAGGCGAAAATTATCGAATCCGTGGACATTTGGGCTCAAGACCCTGCCGCGTCGGGAATCGAACACTAGTCCCGGGTCTGACCTCTGCTTCAGGGTCTGCCTCCTCTAACCAGTGAGCCACACTTCTCCACCAGGTAAGCATGAGATGTCTTAAACTCATGCATGTCAAGTTAGGCTGAGAATTATATCACGTATGGATAGAATTTAAATCTAGGTTTGACATCTGGATCTAGCATAGTCTGCACAATCTGCGCAGGTGTAGATGTTAAAAATAGAAAATAATAATAACAGTACCCTGACCGACTACCCATCACATACATTTTAATTTTCACAGGATCACTATTTTATTAGAGAGTTTTTAGGGAACTCGAGCCCACTAGAATATAAAACACTAATATTTTCTAAGATTAGGACAATACAGTCCAGTGTGTAGGGATGAATGAATCACGATGGAACTAGTCTGCCTTAACACAAGTAAGATTTTGACTTCCTCCATTTTTCTCTCTCCCTGCTAGAACATATACTGAAGACACAGTGAAAACAGGTGAGTTCATTAGGTCTCAAGTGAGTGCATGGAATGCATGCACCCTATTGGAGCAGGGACACTAAGTAGTAGATAAGTAGCCCTGACGAAGGCCCAAGACCCATGTGGGCTGCTAGCGAGGGCCAAAACATGTTGGCACTTTAGAAGGGGTACAACTGAACAATTATACTCAGGAAACCACAACACATTCACATTTTTATTCATGCCCCAGGGACGCTCCGAATAAAACACGTGTGGGTATACCTGAAGGTATTTTTACTATCACTTATCTGGTTCCCTGCATGACTAGTACTTGCTTTATTTAAGAACTCCCATTACATCTATTTTTTTTTTTAAATATTTTTTTATTGACGTTTTTTTAACTATTTTCCCCCTAAACCAAGGGCAAGAAGCAGAGCATAACATACAACCAAATTTGTTTTGTACATACAAAAGTATATATTAAATACATCTAGCAAAAAAAGAAAAAAATAATTAAATAGATACAGCATAGATACATCAGCATAACTCAACAGTTAGTGACATAATTAATCAATACATCTCTATATACAATCCTATTGTCCTAAGTCTCATTCTTCCATATAGTTATTGGTTCCCATATTTTTAATCCCAGTTTCCTCCCTTTCTTTCCCTTTCTAGTGTAAATTGTTTTTTCCAAATTATATACATTCAGAATCCTGACCAACCATTGTTGATATGTTGGTGGTATTGGGTCAAGCCACGCAGAAGCAATACATAATCTTAATATCGCCATGGCCACAAAAATAAAGTAACATAATTCCCCTTGAGTACCATCCGGATTTACACCCAACAATATTAAAGAGGGGGTTAAGTTAACTGATATTCTCAATGCCCTTTGCATAAAAGTCTCTATTTCATTCAATATTGTGGATAATTGTGGGCATGTTGAAAATATATGTATAATGTCTGCATGTAAACTTCCACATCTTGCACAATTAATGCCCGTTGTAGCTCCCCATTGTGCAATTTTTGCCGGAGTGTAATATAACCGAAATAGCGTCTTATAATGTTGTGCTTGTAATGCTGTAGAGCACAAAACATACTGACCCAGCTCTAGTGACAAATTAAAACAGTTTGTTTCAGCCTCTAATTTAGTTGCCCACATTTCCCCCCATTTCAACATATCGTCTTGTTTTGATTCTATTAATTCCTGATAAAACCTTTTAACACTGCAACTAGTTCCTTCCTGCCCCAACTCCAATATATTATTTTTCTCGAATCCAGCAGTCCCCCCTCTTTCATTTATCAGAAAGCTTGAAGGTATTTAAAAAAGTTCCTTGTTTCTATCCCATATTTAGTCTGAATCTCTGAAAACTGCATCAGACCCTGATATCCCATCAAATCGCCAATTTTAATAATTCCTTTTTTAACCCAAATTGTGAATACTGCATCAGGGAAAATATCATTAGGAAAGGTTGAGTTATTCTTCATTCTTGTGTATCTATTATATTTGCCCAGGCCATATCTCTTACTAAAGGCCTTCCAGATGTTATATGCTGCCATCAGGGTCTTAAAACTAGTCCTCTTATAGTAGGCTGAGTCGAAATGTCTAAGGAGCACGTTATTGACGTCTCCACCCAATAGGAGGCCATATATTGCCAGGGTTCCTAATTCGTCATCCCCCTCCATCTCTGCACCACCAATTAGCCCCACCACATATTGTAGGGCAGCAGCCCAATAGTAAAGTTTCAGATCAGGTACTGCCCACCCTCCTCGTTCTCTTGGGAGTGCCATAAAACGTAATGCTCTTCTGGTCTTTCCTTTAGACCATATAAACCTAATAATGATGACTTCTAGCTTTTTAAACCAGAAATTATCAAACATCAATGGGATTGCCCTAAATATATACAAAAACTTTGGTAACACTAGCATCTTGATAATATTTGTTCTACCAACTATTGAGAGGTGAAGATTGTGTAATCTATCTAGATCCCTTCCAACCTTAGCTATGATAGGGGCGATATTCAATTCCGCTACCTTGTCCAGTTCTGAGATAATTATAATGCCAAGATAAACGCCTGTTTGTACCACCCTATGATCCTGACATACTACATTATTATTCTTAATTATTTGCGTTTTATTGGTATTCAGGGAGTATCCTGAAACCCTTCCAAAACTTTCTGCCTCCAGTTCCACATATCGAATAGCCTCCGTGGGTGATGGTGTAAGAACTGCCATATCATCGGCGTACGCAAGTATCTTGCACTCCCCCCTATGCGTAAACAATGGAGCTATGTCTTCATTACTTTCCATCCTCCGAATCAAAGGATCCAAATACATAGCAAACAACAGAGGGGAGCACGGGCACCCCTGCCTTGTTCCCCTCTTAATTTGAATCTCCATAGTTAGCCCTGAATTTACCCTGACAGCTGCTACCGGATACCTATAAAGAATTTTTATAGCATTAACAAATCCCTCCCCAAATACCACTCTTTTTAAAACACACCATAGATAGTCCCAGGAGACCCGATCAAAAGCCTTCTCGGCATCTAAAAACAACGCCGCCATCGGGCCCCCCGAGACTTCCATGGTGTCTAATAAAGTAATAAGCTTCCGGGTATGGTGGGTCGTTCCCCGCCCTGGTATGAATCCATGTTGGTTGGTGGTAACTAATGGTGTTATTACATTTGCAAACCTTACTGCTAGTGCCTTTGAATAAACCTTTGTATCGGCGTTCATAAGTGTGATAGGTCTATAAGATCCGGGGTCTTTTGGTGGTTTCCCTTTCTTTAATATAACCACAATTTCTGCACCTGACCAAGAGCCTGGTACAGATACCCCTATCTGTGCTTGTTGCACGGTTTTCACCATATCCTTTCCCAATACTTTCCAGAATACCTTAAAGAACTCTATGGGTATTTGATCCGGTCCTGCTGCCTTTCCAGATGGGAGACTCATAAGAGCCGCTTCAATCTCCTGAGAATCTAATAGTGTGTCTAATCTCTCTCGTTCTTCCTCTTCTAACATCACTCTTGTAATGTTCTCTAGATAAAGTGCAATTTCCCCCGGATCCTTTCCTTGCTCCTCTTCATATAATTTCATATAAAACTGTCTAAAGACTTCTCTGATCTCCTGCGTATCAGTTACCTCAGTCCCTGAACTATCTTTATTCACCCTTATCTCTCCTATCGCTGTTTTTTGCCTTGCTCGTACTGCTAATGTTCGTCCCACCCTTTCACTAGCTTCATAGCATTTCTCTTTATTTGCCACATATATTTTTGCCGCCTTGATTGCTATATCTTCCTCTGCCTCCATCCTTATCTTTGCTAATTTAATAAGTGGAGCCTCCAATGAATTGCCTGCCACTATACATTCATTTAACTCCTCCTCAGCTAAGAGCATTTGTGTTTTTAATACTTGTTTTCTCTGTTGCTCCTGCTTCCGTTTATTCACACTATAGCTGAGAGTCTCCCCCCTTACCCCCGCCTTAAAGCTATCCCATACAATATCCTCTGATGCACTGCCTCTATTTATTGTCAAGTATTCCTCAATCCATTGCGTCATGTGTTGAATATATGTCTCGTCCTCCAAGAGGGCTCTTTCAAATGTCCACCTTGTACGCCCCCCTAGTGCTTGACGTGGCAGTATAATTTAATATTAGTGGATTATGATCAGACAATAGGCGTGGCATCCTCTCAATCTGAGATTTAGATAAGCAGTTACTCGAGGTCAGAACATAATCTAATCTTGCACTCACCCTATGCGGGGCGGAATAGTATGTAAATCCCTTCTCTTGCGGTTTTAAAGTATCCCATAGATCAATTAGGGCATTATTCCTAGTCATAGAGCAGATTGATCGGAAAACTCTTCTCTTCCTACCTTTATATAATGTATGAAATCCTGCCCCTAATCCTAATCCCCCTGCACCATTAATGTTAAAGTCACCTCCAAGTACGATGCAGGGTGCCCATGTAGCCAACTCAACATCTAGGAATTCAAAAATTTCAGGGTCATCTCCTGTGGAACCATAAATAGAACCTAGAGTTACCCATCCCCCCCCCAACCATACATTCTACCAAAGCCCATCTCCCCCAGGCATCCTCTAATTTCTTCCTCGTAGTGATGTCCCTACGCCTTGCTAATATTGCCACCCCCCTATTTCTAGACCCTTGTCTCGAGAAAGCTAAGATTACGAAACCCAGTTGCTCCAAGAGATGTATTTCAGATGCCATAATATGTGTTTCTTGTAAAAGTAAAAAATCAACTTTCATATTTTATAACAAAAGAAAGACCTTCTGTCTCTTCTGCCTATCATTCAGGCCACATATATTCCATGTCATTATTCGTACAGCCATTAAAAAACGTCAAACACCTGTCCATTCCGTTTTAACCGTTTTGACTCAAATATTTCTTTCATCAGATACAGCCTCCACAATTGCTCATTGCTTATTTTCTTTTGCTTTCTTTGCATTTTTGTATAAAGTTTATCCATGCTGTGCCCCTTACCCCCAAAGAGTCCCCACCCCCTCCCCTGAGAGCCCCCCGATGATCCCACCCCCCCTACTAGCAAATAGGTCCAAGAGACCTATATGTAGCGACTGTGACCCACCAGGGGTGCCGCGCTCTCTCACTCATCTCCCTACCCCTACAACTCCCAAAGAACACATCACTCCCCCTTATTTTCTCATTCCCCCACACCCCCCCAGTGCCCCCCTACACTGACCTTCTCCCTGTTTTTCTTGTGTTTTAGCCTCAGATTCTTAATACAATCTCACAGGCTTCTTTTCATATTCTACTATTAAGTTTTCCGACTTCCATGAGAGATCAAAGCCACTGTACCATCCTGAGCTCTATTTTCTTTCAACCATATCAAATATTCTTGGGCCTTGATCTCCGAGTAGAAAACTTTCAATTGTCAATTTTTTACTACCTTTAGCCTACTAGGGAACATCAAATATGCCTCACATCCTAGTTTTTGAAATGGAGTTATTAACTCCCTCATCCTCCATCTCCTCTCAACTGTTGTGTGACAGAAGTCAGGCCTAGCAAAGAATTCCACATCTTTGTATCTACATTTAGCCTGAGGTTTTGCCTTTGCCATGATTTCTTCCCTTAATAGGTAATTTCCAACATATATGAGTATTTCTCTAGGTTTAGTAGACATATTGCCCTTGCTCTGTACAAATGGGAATCTGTGCGCGCGCTGTATTTCACTCTCCCAATTCCAACCTGATATATCTGGCAATGCACCTCTGAGCAGTTCAATTACATATGCCCTCACGTCCTGACCCTCCTTCCCCTCTGCCACACCCAGTAATCGTATATTATTACTTCGCTGCCTATTCTCGAAGTCCTCGAGTTTCCACAAAACATCTGATGTAGTTTTTTCTTGATCCTGTTTAAAGTCTTGCCACTTATTAACTTCATCTTCCAAATTGCCGGTTCTTTCCTCTACTTCAGTGACTCTTCCCACTAATTCTGTGTATAGTTTATTAGCCTTCCTGAGGGAACCTTGTATCTTCTTACTCTCCTCTCTCCACTCTAGCCTCCACTTGAATCTGTTTCAGCATTGAGTACATCGTTTCAAATCCAAGCGGATCTTGGCCTTGACCTGGAGTCTGCCTCTGTGACATATCCTGCGTTGGTGCAGAACCCGCTGCCTCTTGGTACAGTTGTGATGTCGCAGAATAATCCCAATACAGTCTTTTTACAACCTGTACTTGTAGAGGGCTTACGGCGTTTTTAGATCTATTCCGTCTCCTTCTCAGAAGGGTCTTGGATTTACGCCTGGAGGGGGGTTTATGAACTGTATCTTCCCTCAGGTCTGAACTATCCGAGTCTAATCCAGAAGGGAGTGATTCTGCTTCTATATCAGTATCAGTATCCTTTGAATCATTAGTTAACTCTGGGCTTGAACCTGCTTCACTCCCTCACACAGCCCCTTCCTCCTCATCACCGCCCTCGTTGAGTGAGTAGAAACAATCATCACTGGGTGAACTGGGGTTTAGGCCAGAGTGCAGAGTAACACCCATAGGGTTAGAATCCGAGTCTAGTACAATCTTATCACTTTGTGGCATTGTTGATGTGGGCACTATCTCCCCTCTTCCATCTTGCTCCTCTATACCCATGGTATTTTCTATACATCTTATATCCTCAATATTCGCTTGTGTTGTTACTCCTACTCCCTCCATACGCTCCATACGCTCTGTTAACAGTTCCACATTAGGCAGGACCTCCCCTTCCGCCTGAGTTACATGGAATGTCTGTTTTTGTATTATCTCCATGTTTGCCGATTTCTGGATGGGAGCAGATGCGCTATCTGAGCCCTGGATCTCGTTCCTCTCATTCCCCGGCAGAGCACATACTCTATCTGGCCATTCTGAATCATTCTGCACATCCTGGAGCGGGACCTGTCCTGACCTTTGCTCCGGCTGCTCCGGCTGCCCCGGCTGCTCTGTCTGCTGAGTCTGTGAGGTCTGTCCAGACCGATGTAGCCCAGGGGTCGTAAGCAGTGGGGTCTGGGTGATCACTTTACCTGCGGATTCAGCTGATTTGGCGTTCACCGTCACTTTGGCGTTTGAGCGTATTGCAGCTGCCGCAGGAGAGAACGCCTCCAACACCGTAGGCTGCCTTAGTCATGCCTGTTCAAGCGTCTTTGTACCGGTATTATTTCTCCTATTTGCAATTATTTTTTCTTTTAGTTTCTCCTTCTTCTCCTTTTGGTTTGCCGCTGTACTGTTGCTGATTGCTTTAGTCGGCTCCGTATACCGGTCCTCCATTCTCCGTAGGTTTGTTTTTGCTCGAAGGTTTGCTGCAGGGGGGTCAGGGTCACTACATACTGCTTTCTCCTTGTCCTCCTTTGTGTTTTTTTGCTGTTTTGGAGCCATTATGCGCTTCCTCAAGCGATACCAATAGCAATGGCTCGCGTCGATGATTTTTCCAAAAACTCCATGAGTACGATTCAAGAACTCCCATGACATCTATGGTTGAGTCCCCCGGGTAGTACCATCTTACCCAGTTTGGATAGATGCCTATGATGAAGCACGTCACGATAAGTGAGGCGTCTACTCCACTATCTTTGGATATCCCATCAACCAAAGATAAAGTGGAGGGCGACTATCATATCCTGGTAGAACTCTAGTTCTTCTCCTTTCTTTGGAAAAAAGGCCTGAATTCCCAAAGTGAGCTCATATGGCAGCTGTTGTTTATATGTCATAAAGCTGTATTTGGGAGACTGCAACGGATCTGCTCGTCTCTCACTCTCTCTTGTGTAAAAGAAAAATCAACAGTAAAACTGGTTCACAAACAGCCCCCAACAAACGGCCCATATACTGACCTTTCAGGCCAGCCCGTTGGCCTCAGCCTGATTGCCCTATTGGCCATCTTCTGCGTGAAGCCGGCCTGCTGTTCAAACTCCTGTAGGGGGCGCTGTGCTTCATGTTTTCTTGAGCATCAATGTTACTGTGAGTGCAGAAACACTGATCTCAAACCTCTTTTGCTTCGAGCGCTCTGTGCTGTGTGTGAGCCGCTGTAAGTGACCCTGCCAAGAGCTGAAGGCGAGTGCCGGCTTCTTTGCATTCCCTCTTAGTAATGTATTACACCAGCATGCCTTAAGGTCAAAAGCCAACATCGTAGGTAGGAATCACACTTATAGAAATTGTGATTGTAAGTATCCTTATATAGCGCTATTGCCTCCATACCGGTATCCTGGCGCTCAGATATAGGAACGCACAGCCATCATGGTGAGGGAAGCAGAAAGAGAGAGCATGGAGAATCAAGCTTTTGGAAAGAGCCATGTTTTTAGGCTCTTTCGGAATTCCGTTAGAGAATCAATCTGTCTAATCATCTGTGGTAGCTCGCTCCACAGATGAGCACCGACCACATTGAAAGCCCCCCCCAACCTGGAGCGTTTAAATCTCAGGATTACCAGCAGACTGGCGCCGGAGGAACGAAGCTGTCTCCGAGGGAGATACCAGGCAAACCTTTCCTGTAATTCGACTGGACCCAATTTGTGTATGGCTCTGTACACCAAGCAGAGGGATTTAAAAAGGAGCCTTTCCTTGATTGGCAACCAGTGGAGTTCTCTCAGGGCATAAGTAGAAGACGAATTATGCTGCAGGTTCTGCACCAGTTTTGCCGCGGCAGACTGGACTCTTTACAGACCCTGAAAGATGTACTGAGGGGCCCCTAAATACAAGGAGTTACAATAGTCCTGTCTGCTCGTCACTGTGCTGCTTACTACCAGGGAACGCAAATCCTTCGGTAGAATAGGAAGTATCCGACGTAGCAAGCGCAACAGACCAAAGCACCCACTGGCTGTCTTGTTTGCCTGCGACTCCATTTGGAGGTTCTTATCTATTAGGAAACCCAGATTGCGTATCGTACTGGCCAGTAGGCCGCAGGAGTTTTGGAATGGTCCCTCAGGCCAGGTAGCATGATTCTAAAATGAATTAAGTAGTGGCCATCCTTTTTCTGAACGCGCAGTATTCTGCAGCACACTTACAAAGAGGAAAATGCCTTTGGGGATTGATTTTGTGCAGGAAGGTGTCTTAGGATAATGGAAAGGCCCACACACTCAAGTATGACCAGATTCTTTCATACCCTGAATTGTTAGGAAGTCACAGTGTGAACATACCCCATGTTCCAGGCCTTTGGATGCTCAGAGATTGAGCTTTAGTCCAGGCTAAGTGTTATAAATGAAGTAAGGAGGCTGGTAAAAGGATAAATGGCATTTATTATGCACTACAGAGAATAAGCTGGTGATCCCATCAGAAAGCAGAGAGCTAACTGACAAAAGAGAACACATTGACAGATGACATCAAGAGAATAGAATGCTAGACTTAAAGGGATATAACAAAGCATAAGTGCAGAGAATACAACATATCCTCTTCCCTTCGTATAGAGAAACAAAAATAAAAGAAAATTAAATTGAGAAAAAACTAAGCACATGCTCATCATTATGGAGAGAGAGAGCTTATTTGCAAACAAAATCACTTAAGTAACCCGGAGGCCTTCTCACTCTTTGGGCTTTATCAGCTTTAACCTCACTGGGAGGCACATTACTCTCACACTCAGCCCTCTTGTACAGTGCCACACGCCTCAAATTCCAACTCTCACCGTTATATAGGGTCACAAACCTTTTATGGACAGACTTGATCTTAAATGGCCCTCTAAATTTTGTTAACCCAACGCCCACCCGACCAGGTTTGACTTTCACCCAATCATTCACTGCCAATTTACACTCTCCATCCGGTTTATTTACATCATCAGGATTGGCTGGATTAACAGAAATGTCAGCGTTTAAATACTCCTTCATCCATGCTGCGACAAGCTTGGTACCAGCTGAACGCCCCCTCATGATACTAAAAGGAATCTTGCCAGTCACGCTATTTTCAGTAGTCCTGTAGGCCCAAACTAGATCATTAACCAAACCTCTCACATCCGTCCTAGAAGAGATCGCCATCTGAATTGCACCTTTAACCATCCGGTTCGCCCTCTCAACTATTCCGTTCCCCTGGGGATTGTAAAGTGAGGTCCTGGAATGTGTAATGCCACACTTTCCTAAGAAATTAGCCATTTCCATGGAAGTCAATTGCGTCCCATTATCGGTGATAATCCTTGAAGGAAAACCTTCCTCCCTAAAAATATCGCTTAACACAGTAATAGTGTTGTTGGTAGTGATCTCTCTCATGAACTTAACTACTAACCACTTTGATGAAACATCAACTACTACCAACCCAAACCTCATATCTTGACCCAACTGATAAAACGGGCCAATGAAATCGAGGCATATGGTGTGCCACGGACTCCCTGGATCTACTATTGAACCACAACTAGTATGACTGCCGACTTTAAGTCTTTTCTCACTCTCTAAACAGTCTGTACATTTTTCTACCCACTGCGAAATTTCCAAGTCCATCCCGGGCCACCAAAAATTCTCTCTAACTCTCCTCTTAGTGAGGGACTGTCCTAGGTGACCTTCGTGGGCTAACTTAAATAGAGTAAACCTCACTTCCTGTGGAGGAACAAACTTATCTTCCATCAAAATCATGAAACCATCTTTGTCTAAGACAGATAATTGTTCTAAAACTTTCAAATATGGGCGAAGTGCAGGGGACAAGCAGCTCTCTCTCCTTGCACCCTTCACAATCAAATCTTTCACTTCGCTCAACACCACATCATTAGTCATAGAAGAGTTCCACTGACTTCTACTAATTGCTCCAGCACACATGTCCACTAACTCATCTACAGCAGCCACCGATCCTTCAGAATTGAGTGATTCTACCCCTAACTTGTCCACAATTTCCCAAGGTAGTGGAAGTCTAGAGAGCCCATCAGCTTGGCAGTTCTTCCAACCTGGAATATACTCAACATTATACATATATTCTTGAATTCTAGCAGCAAGTCTAGCTAACCTCGCAGAACCTTTGCCAGCCCCACCAGGTGAAAGAATTTTAACTAGGGTTTGTGATCTGTTAATAGCGTAAACTTGAAACCCCACAAGTACATTCTGTAATACTCACAACCCCATGCTGCAGCTAGAGCCTCACGCTCGATTATAGAGTAATTCCTCTCTGCCGTTGTGAGTGTCCTCGAAGCAAAAGCTACTGTCTTGAGTCCAGATTCATGTATTTGAGCTAGAACCGCACCAACTCCCACAGCACTCGCATCCACTGTCAAAACAGATTTGCGGTTTGTGTCAAACGGTGTTAAGATGCCTGCCTCACAAATTTCAATTTTGATCTTTTTAAAACATTCTTCCTGCTCCGCACCCCACACAAACTTGCATCCTTTTCTCAACAACACCTTGATCTTTTCGGTTTTCTCTGCAAAATCTCTCACAAACTTGGCATAATACTCGATGAGGCCGAGGAAAGACCTCAACTGATCTTTGTCACTCGGAGCTGGTGTGTTCCTGATAGAGTCTAACAAGTCTCTCTTGGGTTTGACCCCGTCAACAGACAAGGTATAACCAAGGTATTCAACTTCTTCTACCGCAAATTTACACTTCTCTTTCTTTAGAGTCAATCCAGCTTGTTCCATCCTTTCCAACACAGTTTTTAAAATTAAATTGTGTTCTTCAACAGTCTCTCCAAATATCAAAACATCATCCTGGAAATACACCACGTTGTCTACACCTTTCAGTACTGCCCCCATCATCCTTTGAAATACTCCAGCTGCAGAAGCCAGACCAAAAGGCATACGTGTGAATTGATATATATAAGCATGGGCGGATTTTGCGGATTGGCAATCCGCGAACTTGCGTATTTACGGATTCGCAATCCGCGAAGATCCGCGAACTCTAGCGGATTTGCGGATTTTTCCGTTTTTTGTGTTGGCGCGTGTTCGCGCCGATTTTGGGACAAGTTCGCAATTGCGAACTTACTTTTCGGCTTGCAACGGCCGCGACTATATTGTTTCTACGTCTGGTTTATCATCACAGGTTCACAGCACCCTCTGTTTCACCACTGCCACCCTCTGGGACACCCATGCCACCCTCTAGTACATCCTCACTGGCACCTATTAGGTTCATTTATCACTGTAGATTATGGTGGTTGAAAAAAGCAAGCACACCTGCCCTTCTTCAACTGCCATCAATTAATTTGTGTTTCATTAATGTGTCAGTAATTTTGAAAGTTCCAGTCTGGCTGGCACCTGCTTCCTTCCTTATCTGTAATTTGCTTTTTGTTGCAGTGAAATTTTTTTTTCACAGGACCTTTATGGTGCTATTCTATGAGCCTGCTGTTTGGGTCATAGCAGGGTCATAGAATAGTTGCAAACTCTGGAGGGGCCCATCAGGAAGCACTACCTTGAATGTTACTAATGTTAAGTTTGAACTTTTGCACCTGCTCATTGCTTTCATTTTAGCTAAAATCGTTTTTTCTGCAATTTCGCGCGTTTTTTGGGGCGCGAATCCGTGCGAGATCGATTTCGGAAGCCGCGAATACGTGCGAATACAAAATTGTTTTTGTTGCGACGTGTATGTTCGCGTGATCTTGCGCGTGTTCGCGACGCGCTTCTAGCTATTCGTTTGCCAAGTTACCCTATCGGTCGTACACGGGCGCGGCCATCTTGGCGTGACGTAATTCCGTTTCCGCCCGCTATGTGTAATCTCGCAAAGTGTGCTGCTCGCTAGTACAATTTCGCGCGTACTCGCAAGGAAAATCTCGCGCGAACTTACCCACGCGGTCGTGAACGGGCGCGGCCATCTTGTTTCTCATTCATTGCTATGGTTCTGGGCATGCTTTCTCTATCCTCTCTCAATCTCTGCCATCCTTTGCTTGTTTGAAGTTTTTTTGATCTAATTTTACTTATTATCTAACCCTCTATTTTTCTAGCTCTATATTTTTGTGTTTTCTGCAGCTTTTAGTTACTTTTAAACTACTTTTTTAAACTCTTTTCTTTTCTTCTTCACTATTCTATTTCTTCTTTATCATTTAAGTTTATTTCTGCCCAGACCATGGTAAAGGGAGCCGGGAAGCACCCTGAGAAGGGGAAGGGTCCCGCACCCCGTGCCCGGCTCCCGTGCGGGCGTTTAAGGGGGGAGCAAGTGGTCCCGAGGGAGATCTTCAGCGCGGAGGAAGTGGCGGCACTGATCTTCCACGTCCAGCGCCGCCTCCCCAAGACGATCCTGGGAGGCGGCAAGATCGCGACCGGCTATGGCATCCGGGAGCGCCGCCAGCGGTGGGAGAAGGTGTGCCGGGCCATGTACAAGATCTCTGGGGTCCGGCGCACATATAACCAGGCCACCCACCGCTGGACCGATGTCATGGACCGGGAGCGGGACTTGCTGGACGCGCTCGGCGTAGAGGTCCCCGGGCTTGGTGAGTAGTAGTAGTAGTACATTTACTACTCTGTTTTATCCTGCTCTGTTATTTGCAAATCTTTGTTCTTTACCAAGAGCAATAATGCTGCCGATTACATTGAGGTAAATTATATTTCAAAATCTTCTATGCATTTCATTTTCAGGTGCACTGCTCTCCTTCTCAGTAGCCTTGCTTGCTACTATGCTTCTTTGTTTTGTATGTTGTGTTCAGAAGCATTTCATTGGCCTGAGAAATTATGTATGAGTGTACTGTAAAGAAAAGAACTGCGTAATGCTAGACAGTAAGGGTCATATTTTCAATTACCGGCGCATCCCTGCAAAGTAGCAGGGATGCGGCAGTAATTGTGTGCCATGCCACCACCACCCATTGGCCCAAAACGTCACAGAAGCCTTACGCATCTGTGCCGTAAAGGCAGCGCATTGCTGGAGTTGCGTGCCAACGATGGCGCAGCTCCAGCAATGCTCTGGGGTACCCTATCTCCCCAATGCTGCATCAAGCCGTACGTCGGCTTCAAGCGCGCAGGGTTTGAGTCATGCATCATTGTCCTAAAAGTGACTGATTGACATCTTGTAGATTTCCCTCAGCCACTTTTAGGATTCGTTCCTGCGCAGGTACGCCCTCCCTTGCGCCGGAACGCCCCCTGATGGCGCAGGGCTTTACAACGTGATGCATCGCCCATATGCCCATATGTGTTTTTTTTTTTAATATATACGCCGCACCAACACCATGGCGAGTCTTTTGTTCTGCCGCTGCGTCAGAAAAGGCACGCAACAATGGAGGAAAATCAGCCGCAACTTCCGCAAGGGACTTATAAATCAGCCCCAACAGACTGAAGTCCAGTCCTTCCTTTAGACAGTCACATGGCTATCAGAAGAAATAGTGGCGGTGGTGGCGGGTGGATTGATAGTTTGAGTATTCACTGATCTGCAAGCAGGATGGACCTTGTCTGTCACGTGTTGCGCACTGCTGCCTGCAGTGCCAGGCCTAGGCAAACCTCTTTAGTAGTCTGTTTATTGAGTTACATAGGAACTTTCTAAGTCAACGTTCCGCAAATCAGGCAATACGAATAACGTAGTATACCACATGAGATAGATCCCGTGGAATAGTTGTCTATCTATTTGCTATTTTTCCAAAATATGTTGTTATTGTTCTTTTGAAATGTTTGATTTGGTTGAAAAATCTCATCCATGTTTTCTGGTTTTTCTTTCTTTCATGTTGTACATCAGCTCCCCCCAAGGGCAAGAGGACACAGGAGGAGGGTGCTGAGGATGCAGGCCAGGATCGGGCAGGCGAGGGCTCCTTTGCTGGCCCCAGTAAGTTTACATTTTAATAAACAGTACATATTTTTTCCTAGCGTTCCTCATTCGATTTTTTCTAAATCGTCTTTGATCTTCTTGTAGACTGGATATAAATTCTTATCCTGCCTCGAATATGACTCCCTGTGGTATTACTAGACTATTCTTATTAGTCCGTCTGTGTAGCTAACTAAGATTGGACATTTGGCAATTCCATTGGACTCCCATTATATTCAGCAATACCTCTATGCACTGTCTCCTTACTGACTAGATAGTGTGGCAGAGTCATTCAGCTCCCGAAGTCACCGATTATAGATCCCCAATGATCTCTAGATTATCGTACGCAGGACAAGAGAGTAGTACGGAGTCACAGCACAGTCAAGAAGTGTCAGAGGCACTCATGCTTGCAAAAATTCCAAAACCTTTAGCTCATCCACTCTAGTCTAGAGGAACAAAAACCACAGAGTCTATTTAAGTGTAAAAGCTTTATTAAAAGTAAACACATTTATTAAAATCTACTTTGTCATAAAACTATTTAACTGTAAACGGAAAAGTGGTTAGTGCTGACGATTAATTGGACACATTTCTTGTGGTCGAGCCGAACTCTCACCTAGTTTGAACTTGATCCTGGTCGTGTTCTTAGGACTCAGGAGTCAAGCTTCTGTCTGTTAGGAGAAAAAGTGGTGCGTGTTAAAAATCAAAAGCAAGCATTCATCAGTTGTGCATAAAAGTGCAGCAAGACAACAGCCTTCCCTGGAAAATGGGACATTTTTACTATGGAGTAGACAGTCACAAATTATTACATTGTATTCTGTTTTTTTAACATTTCTCCTAGACCAAATATTATATAGTAGTGAGTGGTGAATTCTAACATTCTTAAATGTACTTTGTAGGTGTAACATCTGGTGACGGGGCCAGCGCGGAGGTGGCTGTGTTGGACTTGGACTCGGAGGCCTCTGGGGAGGAGGCGGCGTTAGAAGAGCTGGTGGCCGTTCCTGTGGGGGATCAAACGGTGGTGGCGGAAACAGGTAAGCTATATATTCCTTACTTATTGAGATTGAAGACTGCATAGTGTGCTTTCTGCACGGGTGTATTACAATTACAAATCAACCAGGTAGTAGCCTCCTCGAAATGTACTTCGACTTAGCTGTGAAGTTTTTGGTGAGAAGAATCCCAATAAGTTCTTAGACGAACGTGATGGATGGGATGAACGAAAAGCGAAAGAAGGGTGTAAGTAAGTGGGACGCGAACTTGTATGATGGCTGGCAAAGAAGAACGATATGTGTTTGCTTGGACCCAGAGGTGGCTGGGAAGGAAAGAATATGGTATGGTGCATGGCTGGGTCAATGATGAAGCAAGGATGGGTGGAAGGACAGCAGCCTGGGTGGGTGAAACAGAAACTGTATGTGTGCGTATACTTTGACTGAATGGATGCCTGGAGCATGGTATTCTCTGACTCTTACATAGCACATGTGTATCTAGAGAGAGTAGATGGTCGCCAGGTGAAGTAAGTGTTACCTTGAAGAGCATGTACCACCGCACCCGCACGTCCGTCCCAGTGCAGGGAAGGCAAGGAAAAGAAATTGTAAATGTGTCCAATACTACCATGAATAGTAGCAGTACTTTGTATTGCGTTTGCATTCACAGCATATATCTGGTTATTACGGTGGACACTCCGTACCTCTCTTAATAACTTTAGTTTACTTGTAGTACGTCATTCATGTGTGGGTGTATCACTGTTCACTCAATATTAAGCAAAGCACCTAAAGTCATCTCATCTGTCATTAAATACGTCCCATGTGAAGTGATAGATAATCAAATTAGTTAGCTTCTTCAGTTTCCTTTTCTAGTACTCATTTGCACTGTAGGGTGAAAGGTAAATTAATTAAGCAGTAGCCCTTGTAACAGAGTATTCTCAGTGCCACCCGTAATAGAAAAGTAATAGCTTCACCACCTGCATGTACTGGACCGGTACAGTAACGCAAGTCTGTCTCCATCATCATGGTGTGCAACTTTTTTTCTCGGGTGCAACTTCACTGTGCTGTGTCCATGTCATTCTGCCGGCTTGCATAAGATAACGTACCCATTTCCCTAAACAAGAGAGAAGAAGAAGAATAAGACTGGTGTACTGTCATAGTCGACTGTAATGGAAGTCCATAGTGGTCGTAGAATTAGTTCATTAAACTACCACTACTGTTAGAGCAAGGATGCAGAAGTGGGAGGTTACATAGATACTGTCCTCAATAGTTATGTACTGTGCTTTCAATTTGCTACTGGTACTCTGTGACCCAACTTTCGGCTCAATCACTTTGTGTTATTAATAAGGAGCATTGGTTACAGACTATGTCTTTCTTTCTTCATATAGTTGCTCCTTCCAAATCAACAACAAGGAGGGAGCAGGCTAGATTGGCCCGGCAACGGAGGCTGGAGGCCACAGTCGCCGAGTATCGGCGGCTGGTGGCCCTGGAGGAGGAGGAGGACACGCAGTCGAGCGGGGCAACATCTTCGACTGTGACCACTGCATCCTCCTCCGTGACTAAGCCAGCGGGACCGAGCCGGGCTAAGAAAGCCGACCGCCACCGCCAAGCAACCGAAATACCAGCTGCCCCCCACAGGAGCTGCAAGGAACGCCAACGCCGCCTACGAGTCCGCATGTCCAACCTGGAGCAGGAGGTCCTGAGGTATAAGACCTTGGTTAAGGGCCTCCGCTCCGAGCTTGCCACCCTCCGCAAGGAGTATGATGCCCATGCCGCATCATGCACCAGCACCAGCACCCTCCAGTAGTGGAGTGTCCCTTGCCCTTTTTTTATAGACTTTTGGGGGGTGGGATTTGGGAGTTGGGATCGTTTTGGGACGTTTCAGAGACAATCGTTGGGGTTAGGGTGGGTGAGGGAGATTATTTTGTTAGGGATAAATAAATATATTTTTCAACTTTATCTGACCATACCTGTTTTTTACTGCTTTTCAGTCTGGTGGGTGGGGGGCGGGGGTGTAACAGTAACTTTGTTTTCCTGAACAGTCGTAGGACTTTAGTAGTACAACCGTCAATCTCTTGTCTACTCCGAAATAATACTCCATTATACTACCTCCCACCAAACGCTTATCTTACCTGTAATTTGTGTTAGAAATTAGGGCTAGGCCCAGGGCTGGCTCCAGGTGAAATGGGGATTAACGTTGTCATTCCTGGGCGGGTGACATTTCCTCATTGCGGTGGTACTAGTGGTGTGACACAGTGGCAGTTGCATGCCTATGGAAAAAAAGAAAACGAAACCTTGTTTGTACTCCTTACTGTAGCATTACAACGGTTACGGTACGATCGAGAAAATAGCAGGTGACAGTACACTAGAACAGTGCCATAATGTAGCCTAACAAATGGTAAAGTATTGCAAGTATAACTAGTACTTGCGTTGAATTTATTTGACATTGGCTACTACTACTAGAAGATATAGTACTGAAGCTGAGTAAGTCTAGAAGATATCCTCGTATTCCTTCACCAGCCTGTTGCTGCTATCACCTTATCCTCCCCAGCAAGTGTGTGGAATTATTGATGTCATTTTAGTCAGACATCAAGCAAAACAACACAGCCCGGGGGAAGAGGGTTAGGGTTTGTAAAATGGATGGGAATGGGGGTTTCTTTTTGGGTAGGTTTTGTTGAGAGAAGAAAAAAAAAGCAGAGCATGGACAAACAATAATTGAAGATACAGAGTTTACAGACAATCTTTGGTTACAAACTAAAGGTAAGCACATGCAGTCACACTCATAGAATAAAAGACAACAATGGATACTGTATCTGTATTGCGTATGTTGTTGGAGTTGTCCTGTTGAAATTGGTAAGTAAGTTGCATGCAGCAAACAATTCCTCTTATTGGCGGCACTCCTCCATTCCAGCTGACGCTTCGTCCATCAATGTGGTGGTGACCACTGACAGAAGAGACACCCTGTCCACTGCCTGCCTGGCGGATGTTGACTGAAACCCGGCCTGTAATTATTGAACGGAAAACAGGAAGTGCTATTACAATACCACTGATAAATAAATAAAAGGTATGTACGCTGTGTGGTTCAAAAAGTGACACTTTGATTTCCCTAATAGACAGTACAATATTTTTGAAATTGCGTGCTCTGTCTGAGTCACCTTTTTAAGGATCAATAAGTATGGCCAAAATATTATAGCGGATCTTTCCCCTCAAGGTGGGTGTAATACTGTGTTTTAGAACAAAATTTGACCTTCCCAGCAATGCTCCCACCAAGACCCTTACTAAAGCCAGTCGCAAAAATGTAGAAGAACCCAATCATATCTCCAAAAACGATGCCTAGCAGAAAAATGGTTACAAAACGTACTTTGAAAGTAACAGTAGACCCAAATACAGACCGTGGATTGTATTCAAACCACTTGCCTGCAAGCAAAAGTATCCATAGCCAGCATCGCTCCAACAGTGCTCTACAACAACAGAACCGCGTTGCAATAGAACCCCCCTAAACACATGCAATCCTGCTGCTAGGGCTAACCCTAACGAACCCTAACTTACAAAAAGTGCCAAAACTGGTGTTTCCTTATGGATTTTGTCCAACAAACTTCTAGCCGGTATTAGACCTTCCCAGGAATGCCCCAGGCAAGACCCGCCAACCCACCCGCAAAAAAACACCCGACACAACACCACCAAACAGCGAAAAAGCTAAATCTCATACTTACAATGTCTCTCGGCCTTCGGTCCAAACGCGGCGCTGTGCAGCTAGGTCGTCATCATCATCAATCATCATAACTCCTGTTTTCCACCACGGATTTCCTGAAAAGCAAATGCAATCAAGATTAGACTGTCGCAGCAGTGCTTCGACAGAGACCCCGGCCGCAACCCACCCACGAACAGCAGGAAGCCCCCCAAAACGCTACATTGAGCAAGATGTCTGAAGAAATGGCAAAAAAAAAGGCTTTTCCTTAAGGATTTTGTCCAAAACACTTCTATCCGGCATTAGACCTTCCCAGGAATGCCCCAGCCAAGACCCGCCAACCCACCCGCAAAAAAACACGCGACAACACCCCCAAACAGCGAAAAAGCTAAATCTCATACTTACAATATCTCTCGGCCTTCGGTCCAAAGTAACGCGCTGTGCAGCTAGGTCATCATCAATCATCATAACTCCTGTTTTCCACCACGGATTTCCTGAAAAGCAAATGCAATCAAGATTAGACTGTCGCAGCAGTGCTTCGACAGAGACCCCGGCCGCAACCCACCCACGAACAGCAGGAAGCCCCCCAAAACGCTACATTGAGCAAGATGTCTGAAGAAATGGCAAAAAAAAGGCTGTTCCTTATGGATTTTGTCCAAAACACTTGTATCCGGTATTAGACCTTCCCAGGAATGCCCCAGGCAAGACCCGCCAACCCACCCGCAAAAAAACACCCGACACAACACCCCCAAACAGCGGAAAAGCTAAATCTCATACTTACAATGTCTCTCGGCCTTCGGTCCAAACGCGGCGCTGTGCAGCTAGGTCGTCATCATCATCAATCATCATAACTCCTGTTTTCCACCACGGATTTCCTGAAAAGCAAATGCAATCAAGATTAGACTGTCGCAGCAGTGCTTCGACAGACACCAAAAATTACACACAAACCCCCGGAACCCCGCCAAAGAGCACCTCAAAGGCAAGCAAGTCAGCAAAAACGGCAAGAAATTTCCACCTCATATTTGGTCCAAAACACTTTTGTCCATTATTAGAGCTTCACAGCAATGGGCCCAAAACCGTCAACTCACCCGCAAAGAAGTACAACACCCCCACAAGTGCTGAGTCTTTCTTCATTGTGCGTAATCCAGCACTCTGCTTGGAGGGAAATCGCAGTCTGGAGGAGGAGGATAGAGGAGCATGTTCTTCAGAACTTGTGAACCTGAGGAATGTAGACTGCGGCACCTTCAAATCAATAAGCAAACAAGTGAAGACAGTTCTGATGATGGTCTTGTTTTTGGGATTAGGTGATTAAAGTTTGAATTAAATTAACTGTGCAAAACAAAGAAAGAGAGACACAAAGCACACAGGAATAAAAGTGAATAAGGACGAAAAAGAAAGTTCTTGATTGATTGTCTCATTTTCAGGGCTCGGTGTCAGGGAATAAGAACAAGATTTCGTCATCAAACTCTGCGAATTCAGGCTGGATGAGGTCAGTGGCACCGAACAGAGAAAAAATCCCCTCATCTACGTTGCTGTCCTCCTCGTCTTCATGCGGCGTGCTTTCTCGTACTTTGTAATCTGGTGGTATGAGGTGCTGATTCATCTTGATCATTGTCAGCCGCTCCACATTTTTGGGCGAGAGGCGGCTCCGTTTGGGAGTTACAATGCCACCAGCAGCACTGAAAACACGTTCAGAAGACACACTTGCGAGTGGGCAAGACAAATAGTTTATAGCCAGGTTGAAGAGCTGTGGCCACAATTGTTTTTTGCCATGCCAATACTGCAATGGCTCATCATTAAGGAAGACCTCTGTTGAGCCATTCAGATAGTCCTGCACCATCGACTCAAGGTCATCAACTGTTCCTCCACTTTGCTTACTTTTTGCTGTGCCTGTGACATTTTTTCGAGAACCATACCCCATCAAACTTAGCCAATCCTCCTCCCCAGCCACTGTTAGTGTTGTCATTGTGTGTGGTGCAGATGATCCAGTTGCCGGTGTCTTTAACGGCTGAGAGGTCACTTGTGCCCCAGCCACAGGTGCAGAAGTGGATTCTTGTGACTGCGGATGGCCTGCTGATGCTGATGCTGATGTACTGGCTTCTCCTTCAATAACCTGCCGTTCTTTTTCAAACCTCTTGGCTGACCAGGCTAACCAATGTTTGTTCTTTTGAACATCTGCATCAGCGAAAGGAAAGAATGCGTTGTCTGCCAGCGCCTTTTTGTAGCGTGGATCCAGAATAGTAGCACAAATGTAATGCTGATCTGAGTTGATGTTTTTAAGACGTTCATCACCACGTAGGCGATGTAATAATTTCTCAGACAAAATGAAATGGTTTTTTTTTTTCTCATCTTTTTGAAACTCAGAAGAAACCGCCATCAGTTGGTGCTCCAGTATGCACAACAATGGGATAGCTTTTCCCAAATTACAGTCCTCCTGGCTGACTGCACGCGTGAAGAACTCAAAAGGACGAAGCATGTCTGTCAGGCTTTTAACTATGGCCCATTGCGCCTTACTCATCCGCAGGTCCTCCTTCTGAGATGTAGCCTCTGTCAAGAAATAGTGATCGAGTACCGTATACTGCTCATACAGACGCTCAAGCATGTAGAAGGTTGAGTTCCAACGTGTTGCCACCTCCTGGATGAGTGCTTTCACTGGCATTCCACGTTCAAGTAGCAGTCTCCGCAGATGCTTCCGGGCCTTAAAAGAATGGCTGAAATGGTTGCACATTTTGCGGCAGGTGGCCATTACCTCGAACGCTGGACTCTCTTTATCACTCAAGAATTTTTGAACTACCAGGTTGATACAGTGCGCCAAACACGGCACTCTAACATGGTCACCCTTCAACATGGCCTTAACTACATTGGCGCCATTATCCGTGGAAACATAACCAATCTTGCGTTTTAGGGGGGATAGCATTGTCAAGACCTTTTTGTCAAACTCTTCCAAAAGGTTTTCTGCTGTGTGACTTTTCTCCAAGCCAAACATGGCTAGTGTTGCATGTTTCCGAGCAGCTTTGAAAACTTGGTCCGGGTCAACACCTGCGTTTAGCTTTGCTATAACACCTGAAAAAGAGACCCAGTGTGCAGTGATGCACATGTAATCATCGCCTGGGCCACTGGTCCACATGTCTGTTGTCAGATGTATTGTGTGAACAGCACTCTTCTGCAAAGCTGCCCCAATCGCCTGCAGCACATCTTCATGTAGTGCTGGAACCGCAACTCTGGCAAAATAGAACCGGCTCGGAACCTTCCATTTAGGGCAGAGCGTTGCAACTAATTCAAGAAAACCTACCGCTTCTACAAAAGAAAAAGGTAGAAGGTCCACAGCTAGCATTTTAGCCAGCTTAGTGTTATACAGACGCGTCAGTGGGTGGTTGCGTTCATATGGCACGTCTGAAGTAAGCATTGTTCTAATGTTGCCCTGGACCAAGCATTTACGGGCTGATAATGACTTTGTTGACCCAATTTTGCTCGCTGGTGAACTTTTGTGCGTTGGTGTCTCACTCGCTCCAACACTCTTAGTGTGCCTCACATTGGGTGTGCTGCTGACAGGGGTACTGGGTGTAAGGGAAGTGTTTGACACGTCTTCTTCCTGCTCGTCAACATCAGATGAAACATCAACGTTTCCTTGATTTTGGCCTTTCTTGATCGCAGCTAGGTGCGCAAACCATTGGACAGCGTGCTTTCTCTCAAGATGACCACTCTGGCCGCCGGTACCATAGTTGCTACCTGACTTACCACGACTAACTGCAAGCTTACAAAGGGTACAAATGGCAAACTTTGGATTTTTGGGACAAACAGTAAAGAAGTCCCAAACTGGGGACTTGAAGTGTCTGTGGGACCTGGAGGAGGCGGCGATACTGGTGGTGGTGGTCATGAAGCTAATGCCAGATGAAGTGGAGGATCTGGATTGGCCAACTTTTGTACGTTTTCCACTTTCACCGCCACTAATTAAGGTCGAGGTTGACGCAGGTCTCTTCTTGCCAGAAAGAAATATGGAAGCGGGACGAGTTGGTGTACTACTTAACTCCAATGATTGTGGTGTTTCCACTGCCTCCTCATCGACAACATCATCATCATCATCATCACGCGCAGCAGCTCTTCGGGCTAGGGTCAAAATGTCTGTTTGCTGCATGCCCGCTGGGGCTGCAGTGACCTTTATGATGACTGGGTCGTCGTTGGCAGAGTCTTCATCAGCAGCAGTATCCGCCACTTCTTGTTGAGCCTCATCACACTCCATAAGTCTGAGACTTTGGACGAGCTTCCTTTTACGCTTAAGTACCTTTGTTGGATCATGGTGTGCCTCACTCTCAGACGGCTGTGGTGCTGGTTCCCAAGTTTGATCCGTATCATCAGAAGGAGGTGTGCTTGAAGAGGATGTAGACACCACCCTTGATCTCTTCCTTGCTAGGGTTGTGGAAGACAATGAAGGATCAGCAGGAGGAGTGGCTTCCTCAAATGATACCTCGCCTTGATTGTCGATTTCCTGATGTGCCCCTACTTCGGGAGGAACAACTATTGTGGGCACTTGTGACCCTCCATGCACCTCTGCTTGCGCATCTCCTTCCACATGTACTTGGGCTTGTACTTGCACATGTGATTGTTGTTGCGGCTGTGGTTGTTCAACACTCGTCAGATGAGCTACAACAACCTGTGTTGATTGAGGGACATTGCTGCTGCTTTCCTGCGATGAGCCAACATCACTGGTCGATGGTGATTGAAGAACTATACTGGCTGCCTCTGCAGCACTCAAGGGCTTGGACTTAAGTTGGCGTGGTGGTGGTGGTGGCACTGAGCCCAATGGAGCGGGGGGGGTGCTGCCAGCTTGGTCCCCAGCAGATCCCGCTGCTGCTGCTGCAGGCATACTTTTTTTTTTACTCCCAAAAAAAGGGGCGGGCGGCACACCAGTCTCCTTGGTAACTTGCTTCTTCTGCTCCTTACTGGCACCTTTCTTGCTAGAGGAGCTACGGGTTACTTTTTTTGGGGCCATCCTCTTCAGAGCAGGTCAGCAGGCAGCAGTTGCACGAGTTGCAGAGGGTTCTGTGTCCAGACGTGACGTCGCGTGACGTTATGCTGCACACACCGCTGCAGGACTTCTTCCTGGCACTGGTGGTTCTCTTGAGTCTTCTTGTGCACCTAAAAGCAATGGAAGACAGAGGAACATCAGTTCAGTTATACACCACAAAAATTCGACAAAACACAGAAAAATGAGCACAATCCCATGCCATCCTTGATGTTTACATTGAAGACACCCCACAGAAAGACTACGGACATGCAAGTATGCAACACTCACTACCCCTGGGCATAATGGATGAAAAGTAGGCAAAATAAGTGCAGGCCTCAGACACTGCCTCTCCTCAAAATGGCCCCTTACACCCAAGGCACATGTTGCCTGTACCAGCCAGCACTCAAGATGGCCACCACCACCACCCACATGGCCAGTCCACATCAACAGTACACCCCCAAAAAACAGAAAAACAGCCAGAAATCACCACAATCCAACGCCATCCATGATGTTTACATTAAAGAGAGTGAGACCACACCACAGGCACACTCAGTCCATGCACCACCCACCACCCCTGGGCAAAGGGCCCCACCAGCAGCCCCCCAAAAACGACAAAAAACAATAAAATAAGCACAATCCCAGCCCATCCATGGCCTCAATTATGTTTAAATTCAAGAAGACACCCCACAGAAAGACTAGGCCCATGCAACACTCACCACCCCTGGGCAAAGGGCCCCACCAGCAGGCCCAAAAAAACGACAAAAAACAATAAAATCAGCACAATCCCAGCCCATCCATGGCCTCAATGGTGTTTAAATTCAAGAAGACACCCCTCAGAAACACTAGGCCCATGCAACACTCACTACCCCTGGGCATAATGGATGAAAAGTAGGCAAAATAAGTGCAGGCCTCAGACACTGCCTCTCCTCAAAATGGCCCCTTACACCCCAGGCACATGTTGCCTGTACCAGCCAGCACTCAAGATGGCCACCACCACCACCCACATGGCCAGTCCACATCAACAGTACACCCCCAAAAAACAGAAAAACAGCCAGAAATCACCACAATCCAACGCCATCCATGATGTTTACATTAAAGAGAGTGAGACCACACCACAGGCACACTCAGTCCATGCACCACCCACCACCCCTGGGCAAAAGGCCACACCAGCAGCCCCCCAAAAACGACAAAAAACAATAAAATAAGCACAATCCCAGCCCATCCATGGCCTCAATTATGTTTAAATTCAAGAAGACACCCCACAGAAAGACTAGGCCCATGCAACACTCACCACCCCTGGGCAAAGGGCCCCACCAGCAGGCCCAAAAAAACGACAAAAAACAATAAAATCAGCACAATCCCAGCCCATCCATGGCCTCAATGGTGTTTAAATTCAAGAAGACACCCCTCAGAAACACTAGGCCCATGCAACACTCACTACCCCTGGGCATAATGGATGAAAAGTAGGCAAAATAAGTGCAGGCCTCAGACACTGCCTCTCCTCAAAATGGCCCCTTACACCCCAGGCACATGTTGCCTGTACCAGCCAGCACTCAAGATGGCCACCACCACCACCCACATGACCAGTCCACATCAACAGTACACCCCCAAAAAACAGAAAAACAGCCAGAAATCACCACAATCCAATGCCATCCATGATGTTTACATTAAAGAGAGTGAGACCACACCACAGGCACACTCAGTCCATGCACCACCACCCCTGGGCAAAAGGCCACACCAGCAGCCCCCCAAAAACGACAAAAAACAATAAAATAAGCACAATCCCAGCCCATCCATGGCCTCTATTATGTTTAAATTCAAGAAGACACCCCACAGAAAGACTAGGCCCATGCAACACTCACCACCCCTGGGCAAAGGGCCCCACCAGCAGGCCCAAAAAAACGACAAAAAACAATAAAATCAGCACAATCCCAGCCCATCCATGGCCTCAATGGTGTTTAAATTCAAGAAGACACCCCTCAAAAACACACTAGGCCCATGCAACACTCACTACCCCTGGGCATAATGGATGAAAAGTAGGCAAAATAAGTGCAGGCCTCAGACACTGCCTCTCCTCAAAATGGCCCCTTACACCCCAAGCACATGTTGCCTGTAGCAGCCAGCACTCAAGATGGCCACCACCACCACCCACATGGTCAGTCCACATCAACAGTACACCCCCAAAAAACAGAAAAACAGCCAGAAATCACCACAATCCAATGCCATCCATGATGTTTACATTAAAGAGAGTGAGACCACACCACAGGCACACTCAGTCCATGCACCACCCACCACCCCTGGGCAAAAGGCCACACCAGCAGCCCCCCAAAAACGACAAAAAACAATAAAATAAGCACAATCCCAGCCCATCCATGGCCTCAATTATGTTTAAATTTAAGAAGACACCCCACAGAAAGACTAGGCCCATGCAACACTCACCACCCCTGGGCAAAGGGCCCCACCAGCAGTCCCAAAAAAAAGACAAAAATCAGCACAATCCCAGCCCATCCATGGCCTAAATGGTGTTTAAATTCAACAAAACAGTTGTATCATGCACCCCTAACCAACCCTGGTCCTACTGGATACTGTGGCTACCCACAATATAATTTATTTAATGTTCTGAAAAAGTTCCAAAATTTTACTTGCAGCAACTGTAATGCCCCAAACAAACTTACTTGTGAAAGTTGATTTCTAATCCAAAAGTGATCCAAAGACAGTCAAAAAGGCCTCAAATCCAAATATCCAGCAGCACCCACAAAAAGTAATCCTTCCAGCTCCAGATCCAAATGAAAGTGACCAGGAGATGGACAAAGCACTGGGAGGAGCCTGCTGGACAGGAACAGGAAGTTGGAGACTGTGGGGCACTTCCTTCCTCCCCCCCCCCAAAAATGGACTCCTTGCAAAAAAAAAAAGCCATGCAAATGTCAACCTGAGGAGTGATTCTGATAAAAATCATAATTTTCTGAAGGTTTATCCTGTTTGCTGGTGATTTTCTTGTGCGAAATTGCAAAATCTCTATTTCGCAAGTGCGAGATTGTTCCTTTCCGCCGCAACTACGTGTTCGCAATTGCGAACTCTCGCGAGGTGTGCTGTGCAAGGTGGCAAGCCGCGAGTACGTATTCGCGGGCGACAAACTCCCGCGGGAACACGCAGCAAGATCTAAAATGGCGCGTCACTCGCAAAGAAAAACAACTCGGCAAACGCTAAAATGACGGAAAGTGAACGCCGTGCACCACGCCGCGCGCCGCAACCAAGCAAAAAATCCGCCGCGAGCGGATTCACGGATTTTCGACAAATTCGCGAGCGTTCGCGGATTGCGGATTTGCCGAAAATCCGAAAAATCCGCGAGCGGAGCGGATTTTACGCCCATGCTTAGATATATACCTTCGGTTGTTATGAAGGCTGTCAGTGATTTGGAGTCTTGATGTAGTTTAATTTGGTGATAAGCGCTGCGGAGATCTAGCTTAGAAAAGTACTTTCCCCCTTTTAGTGACAAAACCAACTCATTGATGTTTGGTAATGGAAAATTGTCTACTACAATGTTCTGGTTTAAGGTGCGAAGGTCCACACAAAAACGGAACTTTCCGTCCGATTTGGTCGTAATAACTACAGGAGAAATCCAGGGTGATGTCTCAATCTGTTCTATTACTCCCTGATCTAACATCTCCTTCAGCATCTTCTTCACTTCTTCGCGTGCAATGAATGGAACTTTCCTCACTCTATGTTGCATAGGTACAGCATCACTACGCAGTATAATTTTATGCACATAACCTTTCAACTCTCCAATGTGCTCATCAAACAAACCATTCATTCCATCAACAATCGAACTCGTGGTTATACTATCAACAACCATCACTTGCTGTGTTGCTCTGGGATTAATAATTATACCAAGGTCATACTGCTGCCCCCACCCCAAAATTGCAGGACCCGATTTAGCTACATATACTTTTCCTTTGGCAGAGCGATCTTTAAATGATAATACACATACCATGAATCCAATCACGTCTATACTCTCACCCTGATATCCGCAGGGACTAATATCACTAGATGATAATTGCATGTCCTTCCAATTTTCCAAGTACATATCCTTGGGAATAATAGTCCATAATGACCCTGGATCAACCATCAACTGGACCTCTACTTCATCAATAAGGAATTTGGCCTTAGGTCTATTTCTTCTACCAGGCTCATCCTCGTTCACGCCATCTCCACCCAAACACAATATTTTGTTGGCACCTTCAACACTACTAATACTTCTCACTACTTCCTTGTTTTCTACAACAGCTACTTTAACAGCATTCGCACTCCTACACATTTTTGCGAAATGTCCTTTCCTCCCACACTTTCTACACACTTGGTCAATGGCAAAGCATCTCTTATAATCAGAGTTATGGAAAGTACTCCCGCACCTACTGCACATTCTCCCTTGGAATCTATTCTTGTCATTGCTCGAAAACCCATTGTTAAATCTCCTCGGACCTCTGTCACCTAGATCTAGACTCTTCTTGTTTACAGCAGCAATTTCATCATGCTCAACACAAGAAACCCCATTCCCTTGTACATTTTCTTTCGTATTATCTTTTCTTTCCATGCATGCATTAGATTCTTCAACAACCTTTGCTATATCGATAGCCATTTGTAAGGTAGGATTTTTCGCCGCCCACAGTTTTTCCTGCATTTTCTTATTGCGACATTGTACTATCAACTGGTCACGTATCATTTCGTCTCTTATTTCTCCGAAATTATATTTAATGGACAACTCACGCAACCTAGCCACAAATTGGTCTACAGATTCCTCATTCCTTTGGGGCTGAGTGTAAAATTTATGCCTCGCCATGACGATATTCACTTCCTTTGCATATTGCTTCTTCATACGGGCTTTTGCTTCTGTGTACACATTGGTAATTGCTCTTCCATCCTGGTTTAGTCCAACTGGAAGATATTTAAAAGAGCGTTGACCTTCTTTCCCTAACGCACTTAGCAAGAGTGCTTTTTTTCTAGTAGCACTGAAATCTTTCCCATCAAGCGCTTCTATATAATTTTCGAAAATGTCTATCCATTCATCCCACTCAATAGGTGGATCTCCAGTTGTTTGTAGAAACATAGGGGGTACAATTACATTGAGATTTTCCATCTTACTACAAAAATATGCACCAGTAGTCAATTATGCACAAGTAGTTAATATTCTTAGGTGTGTAGATCTCACTAAATGGTTAATAAGTTACTAGAATTCTGCTTATATCGTAGTTTTTCTTTCAATCACACATCGTACTGCATTGTTTCAACATACTATAAATAATCAAGATAAAAGTTCGTTGTTGTACGTGTTGAATATTGTTAGCTGTTGAAGTCTTTTTTTTATTTACCTTGTGAAATACACCATTTTCATTCGATTGCGTTCAGTAATGCGCATAGTAAAGCTTACTGTATCAAGAGATATGACTGAACTTTCTAAGTATACTGCTCCTCTCTCATGTCATACGCAAGAGTTGAACTCTTTAAGTACACCGCTCCTCTTCTATGTTATTCGCGACTTGCTGTTTACCTGACAAGCAGTCGCGGCGTGTCACTGATTTTTTTTTTTTTTTTTTAACAACGTGTTACTGGGGTTGCTTAGTAACCGGAGTTCAGTGAAGATGGCGTCTACGTGGCGTCGTTACTTCATCTCCGCTTGACGCTGTTTGACGCTGGTGCGCGGTACATTCTCCTTTCCTGTGTGACGTCGGTGTGTTGTACGCTCTGCTTCCTCGTATGACGGAGTGCAGTTGGCACACTGGTAGGAGTTCTATAGTAAATGTTCTTTTTCTATTTCATTCGGCATGCGCAGCTTTTCAAAAAATGCACGGCAATTTAAAATATGTGATGAATCAATAAAATCCTTTTTTTCGGCTCGAAGTGCACATAAACCCAACGCAAGTTATTATTTGGCAAGAGTATCGTAATCGACTAGTTTACTTTAAATTGTTGAGGCGGTTAGTTAAACGAGCTTCCCTCTTTACTTTCACGTAGTATTGAAGTGCTTATGAAACAAAAGGTCTCTAAAACTCACCGCATTTTTGAGTCAGATGTCGATTTCCAGACAGTTGTTATTTGCCTTGCCGTAGTTCTTTGATGGGTAGATTGAGTGCACTTGCAGTTTAAGCTGTTACGCTGATTCTTGAGATACTCTTAAGTAGGTTACTTCGGATTTGTTTCTTGGTTATAATCTTCACCCGTGCGTAGCTGTCAGCATGACATTTTCTTCAAGATGCTGATTTCTTTAGTAGTTATTCGCGTGGTTCTTTTCTTCACCAGTGGAGTTTTTTCTTTCTCCCTCTGTAGTTGTTTAGCTCTTCCTGCTCAACGTCGCCATGTGTTATAAATGAAGTAAGGAGGCTGGTAAAAGGATAAATGGCATTTATTATGCACTACAGAGAATAAGCTGGTGATCCCATCAGTAAGCAGAGAGCTAACTGACAAAAGAGAACACATTGACAGATGACATCAAGAGAATAGAATGCTAGACTTAAAGGGATATAACAAAGCATAAGTGCAGAGAATACAACACTAAGCTTCCCCTGAGGCTCTGCCTGTAACAAATTGAGAACAAATAAGGCTAATCATACTGGATCCCACCATAAGCAACACCTCCTTATGGCCTTTAATTGTACGTTTTGTGCAGGACCTTGATATCACTACCTTGTTGCACATCAGGCCTACATCACACATAGACACTTCACTACTTAGTTACACACTTAGTCATCACTCCGATAGCTCACATTCAATGTATTTAACCCCTTCGACGCTCATGACGAGCTGAGCTCGTCATGAGTTACGCCTCTCGTATGCTCATGACGAGCTCAGCTCGTCATGTAACGCGGGTTTTTAAAAACCGCCGCGTACAGCGGGAAAACCGCTAGCGCGCATGCGGTTAAGCCTTATTACACATTCAATTCAAATCACACATTTCGCATTCACTCTCTGTACGCCAATCCTTATCTCCTGCTATCACAACACAATCACTGAGGATCAAAGGCCAACATCACCATTGGCCATCAACGGCCACTAATTCACCATCACCACATAAACCCGATCACAGACTGATTGTACGACTCATGCCAGGGCCGGCTTTAGCGCTGTTGGTGCCCGGTGCGACAAATATTTTTTTTGCCACCCTCCTTGACCTCCTCATTACCACCACGCAAAAGGACCTGTCATCTCTCCATAGCCCCTCTTACATACATTTAATTTGTTTTAAAGCCAAGGAAAAGTCTGGCTTTACTACTAAGAATGAATATCTACCCAAAAAAACCTTATTCAGAAACATTAGGAAAAGATGAGGAAAGACTGGGGAAAAACATAACTTCCTCACTTTTTTATGCAGTTTGCATGCAGTTCTTTAATGAGAATTATAACAGTCACTGTTCTATATTAGGTTTGTATCATATGGACTGTGGTAACAAAAGAATCTTGGTGACAAAAGCAGTAACCCACTCAGCTATCCACATAAATTACAGATCTGTGATCTGCACGGTACATGTTTTTTTCAGGAGACATATTAACCCTTTGCACTATTTTATGGTGAGTCAAAACTGACACTAGACAAAACATTGGTCTCTCTCTCTCTGTAGTGTTTCTTCCTTTTCTTTTTCCCTCGTGGAGGCTCTTGTGAGGGACTCCACGAGGAAACGGTTAGAATACTTTCTACGTAATAAAGGTTTGTGTTGAAACATTTTCTGTGTGCGTAGCGCTGGTCTGACAGTTGACAGTTGCAGCCGTTCCTGATAGACCTGCTGCTGTGTCGTCTGGTCGATGGATTGGATATAAACTTCATATGGCAAAATCACCTTGTGTGAGTTTCTCTACAGTTTATTGCTGACGATCTCGACTAGACAGAGCCCACACATCTTCATTCTTCCATCTGGATTCTTCTGTGTTTATCACCAGGATCCATTTTTGCCAGCACCTTCTGCTCCACACTTTTCCTCATTCCGCTGCCTGCACTTTCTCAACTCCACCCGATGCTTGGCTCACGTGGGGTCTTCGCAGTGCATTTCGTCTTCTTCCGGATTTCCCTGTTTCTATCAAGTGTCATGTGAGATTTTTTTTTTATCTCTCCTACTTTGCGAGCAACATTTAATGTTCCGTGCTATGCTGGAATCTGTTTCTTCTGGAGAGTTTTTTCTACGTACTGGCTATTGGAGTGTTTTTTCTGCTGTGAGTCATTCTGCGCTGATTTGCACAGGTTTATCCTCATGGTGTTTTTCATTTTTCTTCAGTGATTGCAACCTTTTTTCTCTACTTGGAGTGTTTCCCGCAAGTCTTTCTATGCTTTCTATGCTGATTTGCACAGATTTGTTTGTGCTGTACTTGGAGTGTTTCCCGCAAGTCTTTCTATGCTGATTTGCTCAGATTTGTTTGTGATGTACTTGGAGTGTTTCCTGCAAGTCTTTCTATGCTGATTCGCACAGCTTTGTTTGTGTTGTACTTGGAGTGTTTCCTGCGAGTTTTTGACGCTGAATCACAGAGCTTTGGTTTTTTTTCTTTGCTTTATTCTTTGCTGATTCGCACAGCTTTTTCATTGTTTAGGGAAAATTGTCATAACCACTTCTTACAAACGTTATTCTCTTCTGACTCCTGGAAATTTGTACCTTATGGCTACTTCTACGCCCAACATAACTGTCAATCCACCTAAATAGTTTTTGTGCATTTCAGGTGATCCACCTGTTCCTTGGTTGCAGTGGAAGGAATACTTTATTAACTACTAGCTTACCCGTCGCGCGTTGCTGCGATCTCTGAAGAAAGGAAATTCAAGGAAACTCGTTATGATAACATTCAATTTACATTGTGTCTTTTTATTGAAACTTATTCATTTTAATATGGAAAACATTTCAAAGTGTTGTTTTAATTCTATTTATTTATTCGAGTTCTTGTTGGTACACAATTTTTTGTTTTTCCGTCTGGTGCATACATCAGTATTCGTAAGATTATGAGGGCCCTGGGGGGCAGATATTTTAAAAAACGTTATGCCAGAAACCTTTGCAGGAGTGTACTCAGCAACTTCCCAAAGTTTCTTGGCGATCGGATGGATGGTGTTTTAATACTATTTATTTATTCGAGTGCTTGTGGATACATAATTTTTTGTTTTCCGTCTTGTGCGTACATCAGTATTCAAAAGATTATGAGGGCCCTGGGGGACCGATATTTAAAAAAAATTTATGCCAGAAACCTTCGCGGGAGTGTACTCAACAACTTCCCAAAGTTTCATGGCGATCAGATGAATGGTGTTTTAATTCTATTTATTTATTCAAGTGCTTGTGGATACATGAATTTTTGTTTTTCCGTCTGGTGCGTACATCAGTATTCGAAAGATTATGAGGGCCCTGGGGGGCCGATATTTAAAAACAATTTATGCCAGAAACCTTTGCGGGAGTGTACTCAACAACTTCCCGAAGATTTTTTCTTTTTCCGTCTTGTGCGTACATCAGTGTTCGAAAGATTATGAGGGCCCTGGGGCCCGATATTTAAAAAATCTTTTTGGCCGAAACCTTCGCAGGAGTGTACTCAACAACTTCCCAAAGTTTCATAGCGATCGGATGAATGGTGTCTTAATTCTATTTATTTATTCGAGTGCTTGTGGATACATGATTTTTTGTTTTTCCGTCTGGTGCGTACATCAGTATTCGAAAGATTATGAGGGCCCTGGGGGGGGCAATATTTAAAAACAAATGTATGCCAGAAACCTTCGCGGGAGTGTACTCAACAACTTACCAAAGTTTCATGGCGATCGGATGAATGGTGTAGTAATGCATAAAGGACAAACAGACAGACAGACATACTTTCGTTTTTATATATATAGATTTAGTAACTATTGACAATGCTAAAATGTGGTCTGCTGATAGGAAACAAATGTATTAATGCAGTTCAGGACCTGAAGGTTTAGGAATCTACAACCAGCTGAGCAAGGATGATGTTACCAGTGATGACAATGTGTTTAATGAAGCCATAAGGCATTTAGATAGTTACTTTTCTCCTAAAGTGTGTATAGGTATTCCGTGTTTTTAATTCTTTCAAAGGAAACAGGATATGAATGAGTCTATTGATGATTATGTTACAGTACTTAACAAACTTGCTTTAGGTTGTAGATTTGGTGTTATCCAAGAAGAGTTAGCTAAAGATCAATTTGTCATGCATGCTTTTGATTCATCTATTCAAGAAATGTTATGGGTTAATGGCGACAACCCGTTAAAAGATGATCTTGCAGTTGCCAGGAAGGTTGAGATATCTAGTAGATGCGCCAAAGCTTTTAAGAAAGAGTACCTTGCATCTGAGGAAACTGTTGCCAGAGTTCTTTCTAACAAAACCAAAACCTTCTCTTCTAGTAGATCTTCTGTTAAAAAAGACATAAGTTCTAGCAAAAACGAACTCGGATGTTTTTGGTGCGACAGTAAGTACCAATTTGCAAATGATAAAAAATGTTCCGATAGCCAGCAAAATTGTACTGATTGTGGGAAAGTTGGACATTTCATTTGAGTTTGTAACACTAAAAAACCCAACAAGGGCAAAGTCAAATGCATTGAGGAAGGTCTCATTTCTTCTTCTAATGAGGATAGTTATGATGATGTTTGTAACATATTAAGTCCTAATAGAAAAGTTGTTCTCAACATTTCTTACAGAGATGATCCCAGCAAGACCATGTGTTTGATGTCAATGGTTGGGGTCAATCTGCGCATTGCTGCGGATTCAGGTTCTCCTTTCGCTATAGTGAAGGAAGCGGTTTGGACCAATTAATTTGTGGAAAAACTGGGTCCCAATTTATTTACTGCTGATATTGCTCCAGAAAGCTATCCGGGTGAATCCATCGATTGACTTGGTTAGAGGAACCTCCTCTTCAGGGGCAAGAATAGGAGTGCTTTTTGTAAGCTTTATGTATCCAAAAAGGGTCCTTCTGTTCTTGGATGGAAAGATCAAAGAAAACTAAATATCCTTCTGGATCCTAATGGTGATGAGCAAGGTGAATGCTTAGGCAAGACTGTCTGTAATGATTTTCCTGTTTTTTTTTCAAGTACTTTGGGCAGATTGGATGGTTTTGAGCACCCCATCCAGTTCAAACTTAATGCTTCTCCCAAGGTCCACGAAGTTTACAATATTCCTTTTTCAGTTCGAGATGAAGTGGAGAAGGAATTGGACAGTATGGTCAATGATGGTGGCATCAAGTCTATCGACTTTGCCTTCTTGTTTTTCTGTTGGTCGTTGCTAGGAAGGTCAATGGAATAATCAGGTTATGCATTGACTTGCACCATCTTAATAGGAACAATTTGGTAGACCAGTTTCAATCAATCAATCAATTAAGAACATTTATAGAGCACGCTACTCACCCGGGAGGGTCTCAAGGCGCTGGGGGGGGGGGGGGCGCTGCTACTGCTCGAATAGCCAGGTCTTGAGTTGTTTCCTGAAGGAGAGATGGTCCTGGGTCCGACGTAGGTGGGTAGGGAGGGAGTTCCACGTCTTGGCAGCCAGGTAGGAGAAGGATCTTCCTCCGGTGGTGGTTCTGCGGATCCACGGGACGGTGGCGAGGGCGAGAATGGCAGAGAAAAGCTGGCGGGTGGGTGTGTAGAACTTGAGGCGGTTGTTGAGGTATTCGGGCCCCATGTCGTGGAGAGCTTTGTGTGCGTGGGTCAGGAGCCTGAACTTGATCCTCTTGTTGACGGGGAGCCAGTGTAGGTCTGTCAGGTGGGTCGAGATGTGGCTATGACGGGGGATGTCCAGTATGAGTTGTGGCGATGCGTTCTGTATGCGCTGAAGTCTTTTCTGTAGTTTGGCTGTGGTACCAGCGTAGAGGGCGTTTCCCTTGGGCCAGACGGCTGGTGTCGAGGGCCTGGGTGACCGCCTTCCTGGTTCTGGTGGGGATCCAGCGGAATATCTTGCGGAGCATGCGAAGGGTGTTGAAGCAGGAAGAAGTAACGGCGTTGACTTGCTTGGTCATCGTGAGGGAGGAGTCAAGGATGAATCCCAGGTTGCGTGCGTGGTCTGTGGGCTTGGGTGCGGTGCCCAGAGCCGGGGGCCACCAGGAGTCGTCCCAGGCGGAGGGGGATGGTCCGAGGATGAGGACCTCCGTCTTGTCTGAGTTCAGTTTCAGACAGCTGAGCTTCATCCATTCTGCGACGTCCTTCATTCCTTCCTGAGGCAGGATTTGGCGGTGGCAGGGTCGTTGGTGAGGGAGAGGATAAGCAGGATGTCATCTGCGTATGAGATGATGTTGAGGCCGTGTTTGCGTGTGATGGCCGCGAGGTGACTCATGTAGACATTGAAGAGTGTAGGGCTGAGCGATGAGCCTTGGGGAACACCGCAGATGATCTTGGTGGCCGCGGCGCGGAAGGGCGGGAGGCGGACTCTCTGAGTTCTGTCGGAGAGGAAGGAGGTGATCCAGTCCAGGGCCTTTTCTTGGATCCCGGCGTGGTGGAGGCGGGTCGTTAGGGTGCGGTGGCAGACTGTATCGAATGCGTCCGATAGGTCGAGGAGGATGAGGGCGGCAGTTTCCCCATTCTCAAGCATGGTTCTGATGTCATCGATTGCTGCGATGAGGGCGGTGTCGGTGCTGTGGTTTGCTCGGAAGCCGGACTGCGATGAGTCGAGGGAGCCGTTCGTTTTGAGGAAAGTGGTCAGCTGTATGTTGGCGGTCTTCTCGATGACTTTTGCGGGGAAGTGGAGGAGCGTGATGGGGCGGAAGTTCTTGAGGTCCGTGGGGTCAGCGGTGGGTTTCTTCAGGAGAGCGCTGATCTCTGCGTGCTTCCAGCTCTCTGGAAAGGTGGCGGATGCGAGGGAGTTGTTAATGATGTTCCGGAGGTGGGGTGCGATGATGGAGTCGGCCTTGTTGAAGATGTGGTGTGGGCAGGGGTCGGCTGGGGAGCCGGAGTGGATGGTGTTCATCTCGTGGGTAGTGTCTTTGGTGCTGACGGGGGTCCAGGTGTGGAGGATGGTGGTGGGGGGCGTTGGTTCGATGTTTAGGTGCGTGTTCTGGGTGCCGAAGCTGTTGTGTATGTCGGCGATCTTGCGGTGGAAGTACGTGGTGAGTGAGTCGCAGAGGTCTTGCGAAGGCATGATGTTGTTGTTGCTGGCGCTGGGGTTGGAGAGCTCTTTGACGATGCTGAAGAGTTCCCTGCTGTTGTGGGTGTGGTTGTCAGGCCGTTCTCTGAAGGATGTTCTTTTGGTGGTGCGGATCAGCTGGTGGTGTTTGCCGGTGGCGTTCTTGAGCGCTGCCCTGTTTTCTGTCGACTGTTTGTGGCGCGAGGCTTTCTCGAGGGTACGGCAGGCTTTCTTAGAGTGTTTGAGGTCGTCGGTGAACCATGAGGCTTTCTTGCTGCCGGGATTGCTTGGCGGGGTCTTCAGTGGAGCAAGGGTATTGGCGCAGTCGGTGATCCACTATGTGAGGTTGCGGGCGGCGTCGTTGGTGTCCGTTGTGTTGGTAGGTGGGTTTTGGCTCAGGGACGTGGTGAGCTGGTCGGTGGTGATCTTGCTCCAGCATCTTCGGGGAACCTGTTGCTGGTGGTGGTGAGTCGTGGTTTTCCTGAAGTTGAAGTGGACGCATCTCTGATTGGTCCAGTGAAGTCCGGTGGAGTAGCTGAAGGAGACGTGGTTGCTGGAGGAAAAGACTGGGTCAAGCGTGTGGCCGGCATAGTGGGTGGGGGTGTTTACCAGTTGCTCGAGTCCGAGGTTGGCTAGGTTGTCCAGCAGGGTGGTGGTGTTGTTGTCATTGTTGTTCTCCAGGTGGAAGTTCAGGTCCCCAAGGAGGATGTAGTCCACGGAGGCTAGGGCGTGCGGGCTGATGAAGTCTGCGATGGCTTCGCTGAATTGTGTGCGCGGTCCAGGGGGGCTGTAGATGAGAGTCCCTCTGAGGGTGGTCTTGGGGTCGGTGTGTATATGGAAGTGAAGGTGTTCGGCAGCGGTGAGGGCGTCGTCAGAGTTAGTCGTGATGCGGATGGTGTTCCTGTAGACGATAGCGATGCCTCCTCCGGTTTGGTTGATGCGGTCCCTCCGGGTGATCTTGTAGCCATCCGGGATGGCAATGGCAATGTCGGGGGCCGAGGAGGCGTTCATCCAGGTTTCCGTGAGGAAGGCGACGTCCGGCGCTGTTGTGTTGAGGAGCGACGGCGTGTTTGCGGATGGAACGGCTGTTTAGCAGGATGCACTTGAGGTGGTTGTTGTTGGTGCTTGGTCTGGCAGGCGCGGTGCAGGTCCGGAGGCAAATGAATTTGCAGGCTTGGCAGGTGCTTACTAAAACCAGGGGCATGGAGGTTTTTTCCACTATTGATTTGCCTCATGCCTACCACCAAACTCCCCTTTCTGATAAGTGTAAAAACCTAACTGCATTTGTTTCTCACATTGGGAGCTTCCAATCCACTAGGATGCCATTTGGTTTAGCCTCAGCAGCCGCTGTTTGCCAGTGTTTAAAGCACATTTTTGGTCATCTGGATTATGTTCTCATTTTCCAATAGTACATACTTGTCATGGGTAAGGACAGCAATGATCATAGAATCAAACTCCACCATGTATTATTTCTTTTTGATCAAATTTGGATTAACAGTGGAATTTTATAAGTGCAAGTTTGCTGGAAACAATCTTTATTTGGCAAACTTTATTTTGCAAACTACACACTCTCTCTCCCTCTAACAGGAACATTAATCACAAGAGTTATTGTGTCATTTTTAATGCTGCCTGAAAACTGGGCACACAAGGATCCCTGTCGCAGGTGTTTTTAAATTGTAAGTTACTGCTAAAAACAGTACACCCCCAGAAGTCAGCGGCCCCCTCCCCAGGTGAGTGCCCTCTGCAGCAGCACCGGTCGTACTGCCCTGAATCTGGCCATGACTGATGCACACCACGCCAGAAAGAGTATTTTTAGCACACTACCTGGGTACTTCACGTCTCACATTTTCACACACCCTCATTCCTCAGCAAAGTTGCATCATTCATACCTCAGTAGTTCATCACCACTGTTATATTCATGAGTTAGGCCCATGTAGCAAGACAGTTTATTTCTTACATTGTCCTAAAAATAATGTTTCAACAGTGACCATTTGCACACATTAGAATGCACGACAATGTTGGATTAATTCTTCTGACACTACTTTGTACATCCAGTTTCAGACAACATTGCCACGATGCCATGAACATCATGTACTAGGCCTCTTTATGCACTAGCTACGAAAGTCATCCTATCTTTATCCACGGGGAGACAGCAATATCCATATATCCATAACATCACTGATCTAGTGAGCACATCGCAAAGGCAGCTTTTTATTATAAATATTAGGCATCCCAATAGATTGGTAGAGTAGGCACTTCTGCTGACACTGAAGGTCCCTGCCCTCTGAGAAATCACCTGCACCGGTCTGAAATTCCGTGAGGGGTGTCCAACTCGAGACCAAGATGGGGTCCTTCACTCTCTCCCATCAGGTAATGGGGTTGGATCGTCCCTAGGGGGGATTCTTCCCTCTGCACCTACTCACTCTCTTGATACACTTAGAGGAGGGTTCGCATCATAGGAGTACGTTAGATTACCATTCTGCATATATGCCTGCATATATTCATTGCTTCAGGACCTTGGTAGAAATGTATCTTCTGTTTTCTCTATTGGTGCTTGTAATCTCCATTATTTGCTTCTGTCTCCTAATCATTGTAGCACACACATTTTATGCAAGAATAACGTTGGTTCAATAAATGTTATTGAACACTTCTGTGTATATTTTTCGTAGAACAAGAACAAGTGAGCATGAGTGACTGTGCAAAATGTTCTGTACTGTTTCCACGATTCCTATGGGGTCGGGGTTGTCATGCTCAGTGGTTGACAGAAACTGCTCCTTGATAAGTTAGGGGGGCTTGCAGTGGAACTGTGAGCTAGCTGGTCTATAGGCCAGCAAATCCTGTGGGGTGTCCAGAATCAGTCTAGGAACCAAGCCCTTAGTTTATGTTGTTCAAACATTGCGCAGATCCTATGGGTTAGTAGGAACTACACACCTTGGCGCTGCCAACGTTGGTTAGTCACTAATTTAACAGTCAAATTTGACTTGTTCAGTTATGTTTTCTCATAGATTTCCACTCACATTTCAAACAAAGACTTCGATAGTGGGAAGGGAAAACAAGTCTGCCTCAGCTGACTAGGCATACCCTATGTATTGGCTGTAGGTTAAATCAAGCTTGGAGTAATAGAAGGTTCCCACTTGTGCACACCATATCTCTATAACATGTTAATATAACAATATTGCTGTGACAATGAAAGAACAAGAAGATGACTCTGGAGAACAGTTATTAGGACTAAATATTTCATAAAGTTGGAGACAGGCAGTTCCTATGAAACTATTACAAAATGGCCTTACGGCAGCGGGTGGAGATGTTAGAGGCACACTAAGCATTCAGAACATAGATATTCTATTTGTGGGTTAAATTCCCAGCTGCAGACACACACAAAAAATGTTTTATACTTACATTGATGATTAGACACCAGAGGAGTACTTTTCATACATGGACATAGAAGTCCCGTTAACTTGCCAAGAGCACATCAATTGGTTCAGAGGCGCCCTCCCACACACTGTAGAACACATGAGACTCAGTCCACTAAGGAAAGAAGGAGCGTCCTGGCCAGTCTTGGCTTTGTTTACACCACACTCTGACATTCACAGGTTAGGAGGAGAAGAACTGTGCATACTATAAGAAGATTTAGTTTTACAGAAATTTTACACAATACATAATACGAACACTCATAATGCAATCTGGGAGGGCTGCTCCGGTTCCATAACCTCTATTGGCAACCACAAGTTTCAGCCCTCAAACCTTGAATGCCATAATGGAAAGAATTCCCACCAGGAGGGAACAAGTATCATACTGGACAGCACACAAAATAGCACAGCTTGAAGCGTTTTTTCTCCATACGGGCCCACAGGAAAACCTCTGAATTTTAACAATTTGCTCCCAGATAGAAGTTTGTACCACTTGGGGTCCAGTCTTTGCTGCCTTTACACCAGAACTCATGGCACCCATCAATGGTGGTAATACCAGATGTATTGACACAAATACAGAATGAGTACTAGGCAGAACCTGCTCTGGACTTTGGGATGAAACTAGTAGGCAATTTTGCACAGGTTTCTGCAATTATGTTCAGCAACATAAAAGGGGAGGTAGCCGCAATGGCTATACACCAACGCCTAAGGGAACTCTCTCCTTTACAACAGGAGAGGGAGTTACCTAAGATTATCACACAAACATACGCTTCCTTTGGAAGGGAAGATCTGTGAGCCAGATCTGCGAAACCAGTGGTTAAGGGTAATTCTGAAAAGGATAACACTAAGTAAGCACTCAATTCTTCTAAAAAGAAAAAGGTAAAAACAGAAAAATAAAAGCAACATAAACAACAATCACTTAGTTGGTATCCTCAACAGGAGCACATTGAAAAGTGATATAATCTCAGAAACTGTGAAAACATTAGAAAGCCTGACTGATATCAGGATAATGATACACGTTCCTCTAGTTCCTTTCAGGATCAATCTGATAAATGGTCAGGCAGAGGAGGATGATCAGAGCAAAGATCAGATGAATGAGCAAAGCCGTAAAGGGACACACATCGCACTTGAGACGACATCATCAAACAAGAAGACAAACAAAAAGGTAGCAGGGATAGAGATCAGAGATGCCTAGTCTAATGAGGACTCTGCTTCTGAACGGGAAATGGGCAGTGACGATGCTGGACAGTGCAGCAGAAGTCACACATCATTTACTGAGAATAACACTTCAAATAAAAGGGGACGTACACGCACCCAAGGGTGGGTGTCAGCTTTAGCGCCTGCACTGTACCGCAATCATGTTGGGTGGGATGATGAGTCACCTCATCATGAAATTCCATTAAAAATTATCCCTCAACTGCAGAGACAGTACCCAATTAAACATGAAGGAAAGAAACAAGTCTGAGAGATCTTGGATCAACTTGAGTACCAGGGTGTAATGGAGACTTGCACCTCATCTATGAATAATCCTTTGTTTTCCTGTAATGAAATCAGACAATTCCTATCATTTAGTCTTGGATTACAGACATTTGAATGCATCCACACACACATTTGCAGTACAGAATGCACACAGTGCTGCACTGACAAATAACACCATGCAGAAGAAAAACATATTAACACTAGATATCTCGGAAGTTTTTTACTGCCAGACTATAGCACCTGGAGGTAGATATATGACCACATTTTCAGTGCTAGCGTCTCAGCATCAATTTTGTCGTTTGCCACAAGGGTATAAGAATAGCCTTGCACTGTTCTCAGCCAAAGTAACAGAGTTAATTTAAAGTATTGATGATAAGGCAGTGTCCTATGTAAATTATATTTATCTGATGGATGATGAATTAATAGTCCATTTGGCTGGAGTAAACAACATACTAATGGGGTTTGCTTACCTGGGCCACAAATTTAATTTAAACATATCTAAAACAGCCCACCTCAGTGTCCTGTTACTGGGATACAAGTTATCAAGTGAAGGCAAAAGCCTAACAACACATTTTTAAGAAAAATGTCCAACACTCCAACCTCCAACAACGCTGAAGAGACTACAATCCTTTTTGAATTTTAAAATGTAGGCAGAACTTACATTTTGAATTAAGCAGAAAGGGTAAAACCTTTCTACGACTTAATTAGACCTGACTTTTCAAAGCAACACTGGACACAGGAACATACTGATATTTTACGTTCAGTACAAACTGGCATGCTAGCTTCACGGCATTTACACACACATATGAACACAACTAACCTGGTGATCTGCATAGTCCCTAGACCAACTGGGTATACCTACATCACTTTCAATGAAGGCAATACGGTAGCTATAGCATGCATATCACATCTGTACATAAAGGCTGAAATGTGTTTTGCATCCACTGAGAAAATACTCATAGCCGTATAGACTGCTGTAAAGAGAGAGAGAGCCCTGACTCAGGGAAAACGCATAATTGTCATCACCCCAGTATCGACCCTAGAGGCAGATGATAAAGCAAGCATTCTAAATGCTAAATCTGTACATCCAAGATGGATTCAGAGGGCTAACACTCTCACTGCAACAGATGTAGACTACGGATTTGACACTACATTGCAAACACAAGCATTCCCGCAGTACAAACAAGAATATCCTCTGCCGAATGAAATTATGCCTCTAGATCGATATGAATGTATCATTTATAAAGACAGACTTGCTCAACCTGCCATAGAATCGAAACAGCAATATTCTTCAGCTTGTGTAACTGTAAAAGGGCACATGAGAGACAGAAGGTTTCTTCTCAGAATAACTCACACACAGTCCCTAGGGGACTGCACAGCGCAGTTGGCAGAACTAAAAGCCCTGATACAACAACATACGTATCGCAAATTCCCCACACTTATAGTGTGTGATTCATTTTACTGTGTCCAGTTTTATAATACATACCTTCACTATTGGGGACAAAATGGGTTTCATGATTTAAAGGGTTGTACAATCAAGCACAAGATGCTTTGTGTACAATTGGCAAAGCTGAAAGAAGGCCTTCCATGGGTACATTTTATTCATACATTGAGTCATTAGGGTGTTGGCGGTCACGTTGAAGGGAATTCAATTACGGACAAAGCTGCCAAGGCAACAGTGCGAACTGCTGTTGTGCTGCAATCACTCGCTCTATAACGAAAATAGATGGAACAAATACGATAGCTGTCAATGCCATGCGCAACAGCTCAGCACCACTGAAAGGATTTCCACTCAAGTACTCCTACAAGTTAGATGCACAAAATGTTCTGTATGCTCAAATTCCAGGAGTGGGGGTTAGAGTAATACCAAACAATGATCACAGATTAGGAATATTACTAGCTGTGCCAGAGGGTCTGGGTTCAGTACATGCAGGGATTACTGCTTCAGTCTAACTCCTGAAGTAGTGCTACTGGTGGCCAGGTCTCACTAGCCAAAGCAAGGACTTTGTCCTTAAATGCGACATCTGCCAGCAGATAAAAGGCTCCACCACAATCACCTTTATTGATCTGAAACATACCTCTCGCTTGTGTCTATTTGGATCCCTGGGGCCCTTACACTCAGACGGGGCGTACAAGTACATCTTGGTGGCAGTGGATTCATGAACTAAATTCCTATGGGTTTGGCCCCAGTGATTGGCTGATGCCCAAATTGTTATAAAGGATTTGAGAGTCATCAATAGAAACATACACAATTGGCACACTACATTCCAACCAGGGACTGGCATTTAGCTCTAAGGCTTACAAAGAAGCATTGGGAAGTTTGGGTGTGGCCTTGCGGTACTCCTCCTCCTACAATTGCAAGAGTAATATGGTTATTGAAAGGAAGCTCCGGGACTTAAAATAATTCTTAACAGCTAGGGTATTAGGCTTCTGTGGCAGTTGAGTCAATCACCTAAATGGGGTCCAGAGGGCACTTAACAACATGCCAAGTAAACCTCTGAGGGTTGTATGCACTCTGAGATCCTGTTTGGGGTGAGGATGTGGGTCTCAGACCTCTATAGTGTTAGTACAGTTGTGGCTGAAACTCCATTTGACCTCAATGATTGTTTATATGTTTCACAGGACCTAAAAGAATACAGAGCTTTACAAAGCAACATTTAAGTGAAATGCACCGCCACTGGAGAAGCTAAAGCAGTCTCGGCAAGATCCGACTGGAGCCTGAATATAGGGGACCTGGTCAGAGAAACATTTACAGGGCAAAAAATAATTTTAGCCATCTGACTGTTAAAGCTGTTAAAGGTCCCAGAACTGTGCTTCTCCTACCTCTTGCCATTCGCTGAGACAAAAAATGTATCTCCATCGATCTGATAAAACCGCACTAAGTGGCTGATTCTCCACAGTAGGCCAGGTGGTTCCTAGCTAGCAGGCGATCTCCTCTGGTTATCGTACAGGAAGTTAGATTGGAAGCTTAATTAACAACTGAAGACTCCACTTTTCAAAGAGAGACTGTTGGAGAAAATGTCATGATGCTTCTCCCCATTGAAACAACTACAACTGTGCAGTCAACAAGTACAGAAATTTCAATTAAAAAAATGTACAATGTTTATGTCAACATGCCACAGATCGATTCATTTCCCAGTTCAACAGATCCTGCTAATCTACCAAAAATAGAACGGATGGTGTGTGGCTACTTCATGCATTTTGACGATTTTTCATCGGATCTAAGTGAAACTGAATTGGCAACAGCGTACTACCTTTCAAGCTAAATGTTTGTTCTCTGTTCTTTGGCTGACAAAGACATACCTTGTTGCCCCCTGGATACTTCTCTGGATTAGAATTGGATTACTTTTCCTGGTACTTTGGATTGGTGTGAACTTGGTTCTAAAACCAAATGCATCATCGCAGAGTGAACTAAAGGACCTCTGAGTGGTGAAGATTACAGCAGTTCCAGTTCCGTATGGAATAGTATGGGACAGGGTATAGAATGATGTATATGGTCCTATTAAACTTTTACAAATTCCATATTTGCTTAACATTTCTTTAAATGATATCATCACCTCCAGTACATTATCTGATGATTGGGACATTGGATCTGTGCATAATTTGTTTACAGATCTAGAGCAATCAGCTGCATTTTTCAATGATGAATTGTATAATGGCACAAGTAATTTTGGAGCCAGGTTTTGTTATCAACATTATGGTCACTATTTGTTACACAAAGCTAGTATCCCACGTGCTTTTTACAACTACACCCAATTGGAACATGGCCCAACACTACCAAAAGATACTTCAAAAATATTTGCACCAACGTTTGTATATTTTTCTGCTTTTGACACATCAGGCTAAGTCTTTTATAACTTTAGGCTTGAACCTACACCTGCAAAGAAGATATACACACAAACACCAATATGATTTACTCTGCCTCCTTTATTTACCCATTGCCCACACAAGGTTTTGACTTTTGGAAAGGCACAATAGGCACAAAATCTGTCTGGGGAACAAAGGATTAGCAGGTTCAGGGACATGAGGTATTATTCAGAGAATGCCTAATACCATATCAAATGGTTTTCCTGAATAAAATAGTGCAATAGACTTTCTGTCTAGGTTTTGCTAAGACAAAGGATGTGTACATACCTCACATTCCCACATTTGCACCCTTTGAAAATTAGCAACAATACACAAAGTACATTCAGGATACTTTGGATGCTATGCTCTGCAATGGATCATACAATACATCAGCCCCTGATCAGCAGGGTTGTTTGGTTTGGCATCTAGACATGGGCATATGTCACTCTAGATTCCTGTGTAAAACGGGAGGATTTAAGATAAACAGGCCTGACCTACGCTATATACAAACAGAACATGCAGGGGTGGTGACATCAAATAGTGTTGAGAAGTTATGCCTTGATTGGCTTAAACCTCAACACTTTCCCAGGTGAAACAACACTAGTACTTTCTGTCTGATGACCTGGATATCAGGAATTTCTTACTAGGTCCCAGGAAACTCATAGCGCTTCTTGTATGGAATATACAAGCTATGGAAGATTTCTCAGCAGGAACCTTGAGAGACATTGCGTGTGATCGACAGGGTAACTATGGAAAAGGCTTTGGATAGGTTTGACATTGTATGACCACTTCATCATCCAAAATGTATTCACAGGGCAACATTGTGCCTTGTGCAATTAACATACTGCAGCAGGATATATCTATTTCATTTTACAGCATGGACAGTCACAATTCCGTTCCGTTGTAATGCTGAGATTGATGTTGCAAACACTATGTTCTAGCCACGTGCCGTGGCATTACATCACCACTACCAGTCTGTTTTCTGACTATGATCTGACCAAAAGACAAGTGACTATAGCATGCAGAGATGTGAAAATACACCATGTTGCACATTGAAAAATTAGACATAAAAAAGATTAAATCGTTTTATTGTTACTCTCCGGGTATATTGATATGAGAGTCTTATATGTTGATTTCTTTATCATAATTTCTACAGGTCCCGGCTGGGATCCCTGTAAGTTTTTTACCTTCACATATACCACAGGGTGCCACTACTTTTTTGATATTGAGCAGCGCAACCCCCCTTCAGGTACGCCAAGACGTGCTTTTGTGCGACACTGCCTGACTACATTGCAGAATCCCTCCATCTTGCTGGCCCACCAGCTAACATTTCCTTATTACACTTCATAGGTGTTCCCACATTGACCGGTCCTGAGGAGACCCGATATCCACAATGCGTCGAAACGTCGTCGACAGCTAAAAAGAGACAGACCGTGCACAATAGTTGCTCAAACTCTCCAACTATTGTATATTGATTGACTATACGTTACTAGGTCGCCTCTTTTTCTATACACTATTACTTCTCACTTCAGTAGTGTAGGTTCTTTTTTATGTATTCACCTGGGACACACCATCACTTGTTATGTTATGCATGTAATATTGCAGATGCTTTGTAAAAATGTGTTTACCTATGTTCATATAAACTATGCGAATTTATGACCAGACTCACAAAGTGTATACACAGCTTCTTTCCATGACGTCCTACCCACCCACTACCTCACAACCCGCCGCCTGCTTTTATTTACATTTTTACCAAGAGTGGTCCACTTTAACAACAGTGCCATATTTTTTTATTTACTTACTTTAGCAGCATGGTCCGCATTTAACAGCTGGGTTTATTTTTTTTTGTTTACTAGAGCCCATGCGGTGCTTTCACATTCATAGAGGCCGCGCACCTTAATTTACACAAACTGCGTCTAAAGAAAGGTACGCAGCTGACAATAAAGTGAAAGCGTGGCATAAGCACTTTTACCCCAAAAAACTTTTGTTTGTGAACTTGATAAATAGATGCTTTTTTTTGACGAATCACCCATGTCGCATTTTCACTTGATGTTGGACACTCCCTTTTTTAGATGCAGTTTGTTTAACGAATGGGGTGTGGCTTCACGAATGTGAAAGTGCAACGCAGGAGCTGGTAAAAAAACCGAATATTTGCAATGCAATAGGTGTCGCATTTGCCAGAGTTTATGATATTGCATTGCCAATGGCTTAAACTCTCGTTACGGTGAGACCTATTGTGTTGCAAATGTTTGTTTTAAATATATCAGTTCTGGACTGCTTAGCTCATTTCAGACAATCTTTGGAGTTATTCCATCATTCATACACTCTGTGCGGGCAAGCATTTTTGAAGGGCTCTCGCTTGTCCTGCTACTTTTGGTGGGAATACTGATTTTAATTTTTCCTAATCCACAATGGAGGTCCCGGTTCGATTCGGAATGAAGACAGCACTGCTGGTGCTACAGTGCTGTGAGCACATGGTTCACACAATTGGCACACTTTGAGAACTGGACAAGCACTGGTTCTTGCCCTTCCGGCCTGTTTGGCTTAATTCCATACAAACAGTATTGTCGTGCCTGCTTTGCGGCAACAAATGCGTATTAGACAAATGCCTAAGATCACAACTCGTTGCGTCATTGGACATTGATGGACTAACGGACTCGCTAATGGCCCGTGGGTATTGATGTCCCCAGTTGGGTGTTATATTCCAGAGTTAGGCCCATGTAGCAAGGGAGTTTATTCCTTACATTGGCCTAGAAAATAGCATTTCAGCCGTGACCTTTTGCACACATTTGCATGCACAACAATGTTTGGTTTGTTTCTCTAAAACTACTTTAGCTTCACCCTGAACATCATGTACTAGGCCTCTCTAACCACTAGGTTCAAAAGTTGTTTTATTTACAGCTAAAACTGGCATGTATCACCCATAAAGCGATTCATCACAACACACCCAGATATCTTGCCAAGAAAATAGAAATATCAGGAAGAAACAGACCTGCCCGGAGCGACAATTTTCTGCTGCTGAGACCACCTATTTTCAGGAAGAAAAAAAACCTATGAGAGAGCGTTCTCTGGTGCAGCCCCTAGAATCTGGAATCCTCTCCCTGGGAACATCAGAAACATTTCGAACACTGCATCATTTAAGAAAGAAACTAAGATCTAAACAAAAAAAAAAAGAAAATAATCGCAGAGGCTGCTTTTTATTTAAATAATATGCATCTCAATAGATTGGTAGAGGAGGCACTTGTGTTGATACTGAAGTTCCCTGCGTGCTGAGAAATCAACACGCACTGTTCTAACATTCCGTGAGGGGTGTCCAACTCGAGACCAAGACGGGGTCCTTCACTCTCTCCCTTCAAGTAATGGGGTTCGATTGTCCCTAGGGGGTAATGTTGGCTCAACACCTACACACACTCTAGGTACACTTAGTATAGGGTTCACATCATAGGAGTACGTTAGAGTACCATTTTGCATATAAGCATGCATATATTCTTTCCTTCAGCACCATGGTAGAAATGTATCAACTGTCAATCAATCAATTATTTGTAAAGCGCACTACATACCCAAGAAGGGTCTCAAGGCGCTGGGGGGGGGGGTGCTACTGATCGAACAGCCATGTCTTGAGTATCCTCCTGAAGGTCAGCAGGTCTTGGGTCTGTCGTAGGTTCAATGGGAGGGTGTTCCATGTCTCGTCGGCAAGGTGGGAGAAGGATATGCCACTGGTGGTTGTCCGTCGGATGCGCAGGACGGTGGTGAGTGAGAGGTCGGCATAGCGTAGCTGGGGGTTGGGGATGTAGAAGGAGAGCCGTCTGTTGAGGTAGGCTGGGCCGGTCTTGTGGAGTGCCTTGTGTGAGGAGCTTGAAGGATATCCTCTTGTTGACCGGAGCCAGTGCAGGTTTCTTAGGTGGGGGGTGATGTGGCCATGGCGTGGGACATCGAGGATCAGTCATGCCGAGGCGTTTTTTGTAGTCGTTTGATGAGCTTGGTCGGGGCTCCCACGTAGAGGGCTTTTCCGTAGTCGAGTCTGCTGCTGACAATGGGTGACTGTCTTTCTTGTATCTGTCGGGATCCATCTGTAGATCTTGCGGAGCAGGCGGAGGGTGTTGAAGCAGGAGGAGGAGTTGGTGTTGACTTTCTTGGTCATTGAGAGCATTGAGTCAAGGATGATTCCCAGGTTGCATGTTTGGTCAGTGGGTGTCGGGGCTGCCCGCAGTGTTGTTGGCTACCAGGAGTCGTCATAGGCTGAAGGGTTGAAGCCGAGGATGAAGACCTCCGTCTTGGCCGAGTTCAGCTTCAGTCGGCTGGTCTTCATCCAGTCGGCGACGGCCTTCATTTCTTCGTGGAGGTTGGCTTTGGCGGTGATGGGGTCCTTGGTGAGGGAGAGGATCAGCTGAGTGTCATCGGCGTAAGAGATTATGTTGAGGTCGTGCAGTCGGGCTACGTGTGCGTGCGGAACCATGTAAATGTTGAACAGCTTCAGGCTGAGGGAGGATCCCTGGAGCACACCACAGATGATCTCAGAGGCTTTGGAACGGAATGGGGAGACGGACGCTCTGGGTTCTGCTGGAGAGGAAGAAGGTGGTCCAATTCAGAGCTGTGTCTCCTATCCCTGCAGTGTGGAGGCGTGCGCATAATGTGAGGTGGCAGACGGTGTCGAAGGCGGCAGAGAGGTCTAGGAGGATGAGTGCTGTGGTCTTGCCATTGTCCCGCAGGGACCTGATGTCGTTGGTGGCGGCGATGAGTGCAGTCTCGGTGCTGTGGTTGCTGCGGAACCCTAACTGGGAAGGGTCCAGGATTCTGCTTTCTTCAAGGCATCGGGTTAGCTGTCTGTTGACGGTTTTCTTAATGACCTTGGCCGGGAAGGGGAGTAGAGAGATGGGCCGGAAGTTCTTGAGGTCTCTTGGGTCAGCCTTCGGTATTTTGAATAGGGCGTTGATCTCAGCGTGTTTCCAGATGTCTTGGAAGGTTGCGGACTCGAGGGAGAGATTGATGATGTTGCGCAGGTGGGGTGCGATGGAGCTGCTTGCTCTGTTGAAGATGTGGTGCGGGAATGGGTCTGACAGAGACCTGAAGTGGATTGTGTGCATGGTCTTGATGGTGTCATCGATGCTCACGCTGGCTTAGGCTAGTAGGGGGTCATGGTCGATGCTGTGTGGAGGGTCTGTTGTGTTGCTGTGCGTTGGGGCTGTCTGGGTGTTGAAGCTGTCGTGGATGTCTGCTATCTTGCAGTGGAAGAAGGTGGCGAGGGAGTCACTCAGGGCTTGCGACGGCGGGATGTCGTTGGTATTGGAGCTGGGGTTGGAGAGTTCCTTCACGATGTTGAAAAGCTCCTTGCTATTGTGTGTGCTGTTGTCGAGGCGGTCTTTGAAGGAGGTCCTCTTGGCCCCCCTGATGAGGTGGTGGTGGTTGCGGATTGAGTCCTTGTGTGCTGCGTGGCTGTCCGTGTCTGTTCACTGTGCCATTTCTTCTCTAGTATCTGGCAGGCTTGCTTGGAGGCTAGGAGTTCTGTGGTGAACCAGCTGGCCCTCTTGATGGTGTCTCTGTGGGGGGTTTCTTCAGTGGGGTGAGGGTGTTGGCGCAGTCCTCGATCCAGGGTCTGAGGCTGTGGGCAGCGTCATCGGTTTTGGAGTGTTTGTTGGGTGGGCTGAGAGCGAGGTTTGCGTGTAGTTGGTCTTCAGTGATTTTGCTCCAGCAGCGGCGGGGGATTTGTTGGGTGCAGTTGTGTGTGGTGGGTTTCTGGAAGGCGAAGTGGATGCAGCGGTGGTCAGTCCAGAGGAGTTAGGTGGTGTGGCTGACGGAGATGTGCAGGCTTGAGGAAAACACGCGGTTGAGCATGTGGCAAGTGGAGTGGGTGGGCGCTGTGACGAGTTGCTTCAGTCCGAGGTTGGCAAGCTTATTGATTAGGGTTGTGGAGTTGTTGTCGTTGTTGTTCTCAAGGTGAAAGTTCAGGTCTACAAGGAGGATGTAGTCGGTGGAGGTCTGGGCGTGCATGCTGATCAAGTCGGCGATGGAGTTGCAGAACTGGGGACAGGGTCCGGGGGATCGGTAGACGAAGGTGCCTCTGAGGGTGGAGTTAGGGTCTGTGTAGATCTGGAAATGCATGTGTTCAGTGGTGCTGAGCGCATTGTCGGTGCTAGTCGAGACCCTGATGCTGTTCTTGTGGACAATGGTGATTCCTCCTCCGACTCCGTTGGTGGGGTCTCTGCGGATGATCTTGTAGCCGTCTGGGATGGCTATGGCGATGTCAGGTGCAAGGAGTCGTTACACCAGGTCTCTGTCAGGAAGGCGACATCCGGGGATGTTGTGTCGAGCAGGTCCCAGAGCTCGACGGCATGCTTGCGTGTGGAGCGGGTGTTTAGAATTATGCATCGGAGGTGGTTGGGGTCTTTCTAGGTGGGTAGTTCGTCGGCTCTGAGGCAGGTGTAGCTGCAGTTCTGTCAGGTAAAGGGTCCGTGTGTGTGTTTTGGGGCAGCCTTGAAGCAGGTGTGGCTCCGTTCGGAGTTGAGAGCGTGCAGAGTGCAGAGTGCTGGCGTCGTAGTGGCGGCGGTCGTAGTGGCGGGTGCGGGGGCCAGGGGTTCTGGCACTGGGCGCGGTCCAAGCACGGATGGGCGCAGACGGGCTTGCCTTAGGTGAGCTTTGGGCACGCCAGCGGCACGGCCGCATAGCGGCCGGCATATATGGGGAGGTGGGAGGGAGGAGCAGCTGGGAGGCGGGGACAGAAAATGGGCAGTGGGCAGTCAGGAGGGTAGGGCCCCAGGGGACCCAGCGGTGAGGGACAACTAAGGCAACAGAAGGAAAAAGGGGCACAGAAACGAGGGAAAAAGGAGTGGCACAGAGGGCAGAAGGGCACAAAAACGAGGGAAAAATGAGTGGCACAGAGGGTAGAAGGGCACAAAAAAACAAGTGGAACAGAGGGCAGAAGGGCACAAAAAATGAGTGGAACAGAAGACAGAAGGGCACAAAAAGCGAGCGAAAAACAAGTGGCACAGAGGGCAGAAGGGCTTAAAAAAATGAGTGGATCAGAGGGCAAAACGGCACAAAAAACGAGTGGAACAGAAGGCAAAAGGGACACAAAAACAAGGGAAAACGAGTGGCACAGAGGGCAGACGGGCACAGAAAAACGAGTGGCAAAGAGGCAAAATACAGAATACAGAAATACAGGGGCAGCTGAGAACAGAAGGCAGAACGGGCAGAGAGGCACGAGGGCAGGGAGGGGAACAGAAGGGAAAACCAGGCAGGGACACGGGGGCAGCGAGGGGTACAGATGGAAAGACCGGGCAGAGAAGGCACAGGGACAGCGAGGGGAACAGAGGGAAGAAAAAGTGGCACAGACCGACCACTTACAGGCAGTGGCAGAAGACAGACAACAGCAGTCACAGACACAACAATAAAAATACAGGCAATACAATAAAAGCAATAAAGTGGAGAATGAACAAACCTACCTACGGCCTACCACTGGCCACCAGAGATGAGGCGCAGGTGGTAGCCTGCGGGTGGTGGAGGGCCTCGAATGCCCTCAGCAGCGGCAGCTGGGGCAGGGAGATGCAGGTGGTGCTGTGCGGAGGCGGAGCGACCTACCTGGCAGGGTAAAGGTAGGTCAGCTGTTTACTCTCTTGGTGCTTGTAATCTCCTTTATTGGCTTCTGTCTAGTATTCTTTGCCGCACATGTTTTTAATGCAAGAATAACGTGCGTTGGTTCAATAAATATTATTGAAAATGTCCCACTGTGTATTCTCTGTATGTTTCTCTGAGAAAATGTGAGCACAAGTGACTGAGTGAAAGGCTCTGGAATGTTTCCACGATTCCCAAGGTGTCAGGGTTGTCATGTTCAGTGGCTGCCGGAAACTGTTCGCTCCTTGATAGGTTAGGGGGGCCTGCAGTGGCATTGCGAGCTAGCTGGTCTATAGGCCACCATGTCCTCCAGGGGTATCCGGAATCAGTCTAGCACCAAGCCCCTAGTTTATGTTGTCCAAAGAATGTGCAGATCCCAAAGATTAGCAGGAACTACACAACACAACTTTATTTAACAGTATTAACCCAGACCCAAACACCTCCCCCTTCTGTCACATCATACTCTTTAACTTCCAGTTCTCACAAACTTCACTACATCGTTTCATCCTTTTTACATCAACACATCCTTAGTCACCCTACCTTTTTATGGTGGGTGATAATTATTGGGAGACGTAACATTGGTGGTGAGAGTCAGTCGTATTGTACGAGACTGATGGTGCGAGAATGGTGTGAGCAATTGCTTTTTGTGTGGGTGGAAATTGATGTGAGCATGTGGGTGTGTAGCCTTTCTGAATTTTGTGGTCATTTATTAACTTAACTCTTGGAGACAGTGAAAGAGAGAAATAGAGAGAAAGCAAACCTTTATCTGCACTACAATAAAAAAGCCAGCAGCCAGTTTAAAGAGATAGGGAGAAGAACCACAAAAGCATGTAACAATGACTCCAGTGGCAGTGCATTGTGGGACGACCTAGTACAGACTTGCAGAGATTGGAGATAGACAAGACGCTAACAGAGGTCAATGGCTTAAGCACTTGCTTCAGAGATCTGTGTGCATTCTGCAAGTCACAAGTTAGAATGTTTACATTGCAGGCAGAGTCATCTTTTCTTGCATGTTGAATTTGATGAGAAGCATTACATTGGCCATTCGCCTGAGATAGATAAAGTACGGCCACAGAGCCCCCTTTTTTCATGCTGTCCACACTGATGCTGTATTACTGTACCTTTTGTGTGTTCATCAATATACATGGCATAACATTTGCTCTGTCCGTGTTTGTTTTTGTTTCTACAACTTCAGAATTGCCCTTCTTTCACCTCCCAAAAGTGATTCCCTGATGACTACGGTTGCCACCTGGCCAATATTTTTCCAGCCTGCTGTGAAAAGGGAAGTGAATGAGAAGGAGAAAGTGACATTCCCTAGGATGTTCTATATGAGCCAGACTTACCCGAACCCTCTTCTCTTCCCCCGCAGCCGAGCTGCCATTCTTCGACCACACCAGAACAGGAAATGATAACATTGGTTGAACCGGATGATTTTGGTCATGAAATGAGCCAATCAGGGAACAACTCAGTCATTTTAAAGACCATCATCCAGACCAAGAGGACAAAGAATAGGAAACAAATTCGGAAGTGAGAACCATGCCAATCAAGAATACCCCAGGCCGCTGGCCACCAGGAGCCGAGACCAACCTGGTTCCTTTATCGAAGTTGGTAGAGAGGAAGGACCCAGGGTTTCAGCAATCCAACCCCCGTAGATGCTGGAAGCTGCATAGCAAATCCCAGCCCTGGTAATAGCTGTGAGGAGAAGACAAGAAACGTCTTGGAATCAGCATCCCTGAAGTAAACACAGAGTGGAAGACTAGGACCGAGCCCATGTGACGGCATGTCGCCCACCACTTTTCCGTAGGAATGTGATTTAGCCAGCTACGGGGCCGGATTTGGAGAAAATGGGAGGGGAGAAAAACCTAACCTTCCACAAGTTCCTCACGATTTCCAATTCTTTTTTTTTCTCTTTCTTTCAACCCTCACCAAAATGGTTTCTGGTTCTTCAAGAAAGCCTTTTTTTTTATTTGTACCCATGAGGGACTCTTATTTATTTATTTCTTTTCTTGTGACTTCACAAATTAGTATTTGTTTTAAGAAAGTGACAAACGACCCATCCTTCTTTGTTTTTTTTGTAAAAAAAGTATAGGAACACTGGTGACTTATTCCTTGGTGATTAGTCTATCTTTATTCAATAGGTTAAAAATTATGACTCTTACCCTGGGGTTTGTTACTTTCTCCTGGGGAATCTTGATTGCCGGCTAGAGACTCTGATGGGATCGACCCTAAAAGAAAGAAAACTTTAGTTAAAACCTCTGTGAAATTCTAGAGAAACTAATTGGGTGGCACTAAAACCCGAGAACTCAATTTTTTTCTATTTGTGTTTTTACGACAAGAGGTGAAGAATGCGGGTATATTAGACCATTGATAAAAATGGAGAACCATCGGAAGAGAAATGTTTTCTGCCAAGGCGGACTATAAAACCTTTAAGGACATTATGAAGTTGCAAATGGCTAGTATCCACAAAGTCGCAGATCAATTTCAATTAACATCCAACCTCTCTGCCACTCGCAACTTGTCCACAGACCCCCACATACAATTACAAAAATATGTTCATGGGGAAGACCCAGAAACTTTTCCTATACATTTTGAGATGGCTGCTAGGGCTTGTGCCTGGCCCCCTAACAAATAGCCTTTCTCTCTGGTTCCAATACTAGTCAGGGAAGCACAAGTCACCTACCCGATAGCCAATACTTATGGTACGACTTCTTTTAAAGAAGTCAAGAATGTAAACTTGGACATCCTGGAATTAGACAGAGAAGCCTATCGTCTGAAGTTTAGAAAGGAATGTGGCATAGCAGGGGATAATAACAAAACGCTTTTGTTCAAACTTAAATTGGCTGCAGATAAATGGCTCGGACCCCTTGAGCACAGCAACAAAGAAGTCATGAATTTGATTTATTGGACTTATATCTAAAGGCTTTATCCCTAGCAAAACTAAAATGGCTCAAACAACATACAGGCCTAACCTTAGAACAAACCGTAGAGATGGCCACAACTTTTTCCATAGCCCAGCCACACTTAAATGTTAGCCAACCTTCCAGAGTGGGAAGGTCAGGCTACGCTCAAGAATGAGAAAAGACCTTACAAAATTGTCACAAACCCTTCCAAAGTTAGTACCTTTCGAACTATGCCAAACTCCTTTAAAAATCCCCACTGTACTTTGATTGTGGTGAATGGGGACACTTTTCTCGGTCCTTTCCCATTAAAAAAACAATTCAGGAACCCATGAACTATTGTTGTATCCCAAGGTACGTTCTTCATACACAAGAGTTGGGGCACTGCTTTATTGTAAGTCTATACATTCAAGATGACAGGATTAATGCTTTATTAGATTCAGGATAACGTCAATCATTTAGTCTACAGAAATGGGTAGAGCTCTTACAAATCCTTCCAAATAAGGAAGAAGAGATTAGGTGAACTCATGAAGATATAAGGAAGTATCCAGTAATTGAGGTGACATTTGACTGCTCATACAGGTAAAGAGATTAAAATTAAAGCCGGAGTCGTGCCAATTCTCACAGCTGAACCTTGGCATATAATTTGAGATTTCCATTGTGTTCAGAGGAATGACAGTACCCTACACAATGCTTGGAAGAAAGCATAGAGAATGAAGGAAACACTTGTTCTTGGTTTCACCTGTTTATAAAAAAAGGGGGTTCTATATAGAATACAAAAAATAGGGCCAGCTCTCCAACTCCTAGGTCTAAAAGAATTTAAGCAACGCATTTTTTTTCTCCCATTTCACATTTATTGGCCGGCCATACTGGACCAGGGAAAGTTTCTCAAATGGTTTTAAGGTATTTCGATTGGCCTAGCATTCATGCCGAAATAAACAAATATTGCCAGAGTTGTGAGATCTGTCCACAGGAAAAGCCATATAAAGCTCCTGCAGTCCCTGTCCAACCCTTATCTATAATAGGACAACCCTTCAATGATGAGTCTCCTTATGACGAGATCCCATTAAAAATTATCCTTCAGCATCAGAGAAAGCCCTGATACTGGCACTACAAAATACGGATCACAAATTGCCCACAGGTTTTGTGTGTGATTCATTTTACTGTGTCCAGTCTCATAATTAATATCTTCACTATTGGGGCCAAAATGGGATTCGAGATTCAAAATGTTGTACAATCAAGCACAAGATGCTTTGGGAATAAGTGGCAAAGCTGAAAGAAGGACTGGCAAGGCCTCACGTTATTTATACATTGAGTCATCAGCGTGTTGGCATTCAAGTTGAAGGGGATTCACTGGCGGATGAAGGTGCCAAGGCAACCGTGAGAACTGCTGCCATTGCTGCAATCACTTGCTCTAGCATGAAAATAGATGGAACCAGTATGATAGCTGTCAATGCCATGCACAACAGCTCAGCACCACTGAAAAGCTTTCCATTCAAGTATTATTAAAAGTTAGATGCACAAAATATTCAGTATACTCATATTCTAGGACTGGGGGTAGAGTAATACCAATCACTGATCACAGATTAGGATCAATACTTGCTGCACATGAGGGTCTGCGTTCAGCACATACAGGGAATACTGCTACAGATTCATCGCTGAAGCAGCGCTACTGATGACCAGGTCTCACTAAACAGACCAAGGACTTTGACCTTAAATGCCACATCCGCCAGCAGATAAAAGGCTTCACTGTAGCATGTCTACCGCAATCACCTTTATTGATCTCAAACATACCTCTCGCTTGCGTATATTTGGATCACTGGGGCCCCTTACACCCAGACAGAGCTTTCAAGTACATCTTGGTGGCAGTGGATTGATGCTCTAGATTCCTATGGGTTTGGCCCCAGCGCTTGGCTGATGCCAGAACTGTTATACGCGATTTGCAAATCTTTGATCGGGACACACGCAATTGGCATACTATGTTGCAACCAGGGACCGCGTCTCCCTCTTAGGCTTAGAAAGAAGCCATGGGAAGTTAAAGTGTGGCCTTACAGTAGTCCTCCCCCTACCACCCCAAGGAAAATTCAGTCATTGAGCGGAAGAACCAGGACTTAAAGAAATCCTCAACAGCTAGGGTATTAGGCTTGTGTGGCAGTTGAGTCAATCACCTATATGAGGTACAGAGGGCAGTTAACAACATGTCAATTAAATCCCTGGGGTTCATATACCCTCAGAGATCCGGTTAGGGGTAAGGATGTGGGTCTCAGGCCTCTATAGGGTCAGCACAGTGGTGGCTGAAACTCCATTTACCTCAATGATCGTTTGTATGTTTTACAGGACCTAAAAGAATAAACAGGCACATGCATCAAGCATTTAAGAAATTGCAAAATGTGTGAATCGCAAAAAAATGGCATTTGCTTTCGCAAATTACAGTGTAGCAAATGCATCATCGTTATTTTTGCGAAAAACTGTATTTTTTTGCAAAAATAAAGAATACCAAAATAATTCTGAGAAAACATTTGCGATTCTTTATTTGTGACTCTCGAATAGAGAATCGCAAATAAAGAATCGCAAATGAAATGCATTAAAAATCGCAAATAGCAATCGCAAAATAAGAAGGAACACAACCAGGTGGTAATCATGAGTGCAAATTTCATACAGCTGCAAATCAACTCAAACTGATTTAAACATATCCAGAATGAGCTTCCACAAATCACAATTGCAGGGCTGTACCTGATGGCGAGGAGGATGAGGCTGCAGGCTGCTGGACAGAGATGGAGGCGAATCAATACGCGCATCTTCAGAGTCCGCATAACTTTGCTAGGACAGCATGAGGACGAGATATACAATATGTATAGGCTGAATGCAGCAATGATCCATGATCTCATCAATGAATTGGACCCCATCCTGCACTGACAGACTTGTAGTACCAATGCCATCCCAACGCATGTACAGGTCTTATGTTGCCTACATCTACTGGCGTCAGGCAGTTTCCAGGCTGTAATCGCAGTAGCAGGTGGTGTGTCGCAAAGCGCAATGTCAAGAATATTCAAAGCATTCCTTGATGCCACGATGGTCCGGATAGGATCACATATCAATTTCCCTACCACAGCCCATGACATTGCCAAGACTAAGCAGGAATTTTACCAGATTGCAGGCTTCCCACATGTTTTGGGTTGTATTGATTGCACTCATGTGGCAATATGTCCCCCTGCAGCACAGGAATATTTGTATAGGAATAGGAAATGTTATCATTCCCTCCATATTCAGGTTGTCTGTAATGCAAAAAACATGATAACAGACATTGTGGCGCAATTTCCCGGCAGTGCACATGATTCATATATATTCAGGCAAAGTGGCATTCACACCCGTCTAGCAAAGGGAGAATTTGGAGATGGACATCTGCTAGGTAAATATGTGCAATAGATTGTCACATTCATTGTACGTATGTCAATGTCAAACAACCACTGACCCCCTTTGCTTCCACACATGTAGGTGACAGCGCATACGCCTTGCGGAATTACCTCATGACACCTTACCTCAATCCTACTACTGCCAACCAACAGAGGTACAATGCAGCACATATATCAACCAGGAACGTCGTAAAGCGTACATTTGGGCTGCTGAAGAGGCGATTCAGATGCCTTCAAAAGACCGGTGGAGCACTGAAATACAACCCTGAACAATGTTGCAAGATAGTGGCAGCATATGCCATGATGCACAAAATTGCGAAAAAGGGAGGAAAGGAAATGGAGCTGTCTGACAGCGACTCGGAGGATGGGAACCAGCAAGTGCAACACCACCGTGCCCTACGAGGATCAGGTGCAGCAGAAGGGCGCAGGAGATGATTGGCGATCACACAGAATTACTTCTAAGGTGAGTAATGATGACACAAAAACAGTATTTTGCAAGCAAAGTAAGCTTTATGTAAGAAAATAATGACCAGGGTGTTGAATCACACTTTCAATGTGACCAGTGGCAGATGAGTCTTGGTAATAAACATGTAAGGATGAAAAGTAACGAATACTTGAAAGTCAGTAATAAGGTCACATTGCAACAATGGTTACGTCACCATCTTTGTAAATCATTGTACATGGGACCCTAGCTCTTTCTCCCCTTACAGCCCCCTTTATTTAATTGAGGCTCCTGGGTGGGCCAGTTTCTGGGGGCATTGCCATAAAATATTAGCTGGGGCCCGCGGGGGCAGCCCTGGGGACCACCACCTCCCAGGGGCTGTGTTTATAATACGCGGGAGGGCATGTGGTCCTCCTGCAGCCCCGGGGGCCGCCACCCCCGGGGTTTGTTTAATTTGTGGGGGGCCTCCAAGGCCCCCAAGCCCCGAGGACGAGCACCCCCAGGGCTTTTCTCAAATATTCATGGGGGCACCCAGCCCTCCACAGCTCCTAGGACTGCAAGCCCCGGGGCTTCTTTTTTAAAATAAATATTAAACCTGTGTGGGGGGCTCGAACCCCCAAATGCCCCAGGGACAACCACCACCCCGAGGCTGTGCAGTAGTTGGGGCATGTGAACGTGGTGGGAGCTCAGCTCCCAGCGCTGCCCCCCTGGTGTGAATGCAAGGGGTGTGCGGCTCCCAGCGCTGCCTCTGGTGTGAACACGAGGGGTGCGCGGCACTCAGGGCGGCACGCTAGTGTGAACACGATGGGTGCGCGGCTCCAAGTCGTACAGGGTGTGCGACTCCTAGCAAAAAAAATTACAATTTTTTTAAATAAAGCTAGGACATATGTTGGGTTATTGTGTGGCTCTATAACGATCCCTTGTGTTTATTTTGAGTTAATTGCAGCTACATTTAAGTGCAGATGCAGAGCTATAGGTTGTTGAGAAACACTCTGTTCCCTTTATCAGTGAAGTGTACTCTGTCACTCCTGTAGATGCCCTCCATATGGAAACGTAGATTGTTGTTATATATGGAGCCCAATCTATGGTCTCTGAGGTTAGCAGAAACAGCTTTATTGGCATTTTTCTAGCTTTCTCAATCTGTGGAAAAAATTGAATGGACCACTTCCCTTTCTGTCTTTTACATATGTTAGAGTATACAAAGGCAGTTTGTGGAAAAAGCAACATTAATTTTGCAAAGACGACCTTCATTAGCATTTCCAGACCTACCCCAGTCAATGTGCCTAGGTCATTGCCACCACAGTGCACAATCATGAGGCCAGGGGGTTGGAGATGCAAAAAGGTTTTAAACAGAGGCATTAATTCCAATCCATTTAATGTCTACATTTTGCAAAGCTAAGTCTTTGTCAATACCTCTGTGCTCAGCATAACTTTTGCACCAGAATACATAACCGCGCCCAACAATCCACTTTGAAAGCATCTTGAAGGGAACTCTGTAGGTAATCAAAAGACGTCTATGGCTGAGATAGTCAGTTGGTAGAATGAGAGCTATCTAAATGGTGGAAAATATGCTGTTTTTAAGAAAGTAGAGATTTGTTTGGCTGTTTAGAAGATTATACATTCAAAAATAGGGTGCATTTTACTTTGTTTAAAAAAGCATGTTTCCTATTGGTTAGTAAAAAAATGTTGAAAGGTGCAGAGAAAGGATAAGGGCATGTTTTGCAAAAGCAACCACACTTGCGGTTCTTATTTGCAACATTCTGTGGTGAACGTGTGACCTGTCAGTTAAGTTTAATGTCGCATGACCGGTTGCTAAGGAAACTGGCATTAAGCAGAAGAGGTGAAGAAGTCAATTGAAAAGGGTTATTATCTATGACCAATGGAAATGTGTTTTTCAATTTTAAAATCTCTAGGAAGTAATGTCATTTGTTGCTTATGTGTATTTGTGCAGACAAATAGAGGGAAATCTTGCCATTACTGGTTTTACCTTGCAGAGCCTGGTGATCTATATTGACTGTGTAAAAACAAATCCTGTCTGAGTTTGTGAGATTTTTCATTCAACAGATTTATTTGAAAGGTGAGTTATATATATATATTTTTTTTTAAAACATTTTATTAATTTTAAAGAACACAAACAACTTTGCAAGGAACAAAGAGAAATAAGACGACATCATTTCTTTACAGGGTTGCATCATGTGGGAGGAGTGGGGAGAGTGTACAAGTGGTCATACAATATCTCAGCAAGGAATTTCGGGGGGGGGGCAGTGGGAGCAACAGCAGTTCAACGGTTCAGTACATAGCATCAAGTGGAGGAATCATTGGGTTGTGGGGACGCCAGTTCGATATCCAATTCCGGGAGAGGGGGGGTACATATATCACCACGGTAAGAGTTCCATTGAGTCCATATCTTCCCCCATTTACGGGGCGTACCTCGAGAAATATACACAGTTTTTTCCCTGAACATGCACCAATCCATGTTTTGTTTCCATTGCCGAACCCTGGGCGGTCCCTGAGCACCCCATAATTGGGCAATATCCCTCTTGGCGATCATATTACCCAGGGTCACCCATCGGAGCTGCGGTACATTGTAGTCATTCGGCTCCCATACATTCAGCAAGCATCTCCTAGCCTCCGGCACCGATCGCACACCCGTAACCTCACTCATCACTGCATGCACACGAGACCAAAATCGCACTATCTCGGGACACTCCCATATTATATGTAGGAATGTGCCCACGAGACCACAGCCACGCCGGCACAGGCCATCAACAGAAAAGCCCATGTGTACCAAGCGGGGACCAGTCACGTACACTCTATGAAGGATTTTGAGCTGTACAAATGTGAGGCGCGCCGGGATGGCCACCTCTTTGGGGGAGGAGATCGCCGCCTGCCAATCTTCATCATCGAGCTCTAGTCCGTCGCTAGTCCAACTCTCTCTAAGGTGACACAAGAGATCGGACCTGGAATTAATACATTTTTTATAAATGAGCGAAATCGTACTGTCCGGGACGTGCCCGTCCAGTATTCTGTCCTCAAGTGGGGACGCTTCCGGTATGTCCGTGCCCGAGGGGAAAACAGATAGGACCGCGTGACGGACCTGGGCATAGCGAAAAAATGTGCGATCATTCAGACCGTATTCAGATTTCAGTTCGTCAAACGTCCTCATTCTCCCTCCAGCCCAAACGTCGTTCACCTTGCTGATACCTATCAAATCCCATCTATCAAATCCTTTCGATGGCCAAAGAGACCCGAGCCTATCGGAGGCATACAGTGGAGTGGCGCGAGTCAATTTATCAGTCCAGCCTAACGCCATTGAGGCATGGCGCCATACTTGGACGGCTGTACTGGTGGGACCCGTTACATTCCGGGGAACAGGTATGGAGTAAAGAGCTCTATAGTAATCACCCCCAGGCAAAAGCCATTTTTCCAGTTCGAAGGCTGGATTCGGTGAAGGGCCGTACATACAATGATTTATCGCCCCCAATTGGGACGCCCAATAGTAACGACGGATATCAGGTAGAGCAATACCACCATCGTACCACGGGAGTGTCAATTTAGCAATAGCAATACGAGATCTTCCCCCCCACACCAATTGCCTCTACAAGCTCTCAATCTCACGAAAATATTTAGTTGGCACTATGTCAAGTGTATTCTGCAATACGTAGAGGAAACGGGGCAGTGACATCATTTTAAACAATGCTGCCCTTCCCAGAGGGGAGAGAGGCAGTTTACCCCAAGCAATAACATCGGTCAAAACACAGAGCAGGCTGCAGAGTGATAAAGATGCCTAGATAGGTAAATCCGTCTTGCGCGACCGCGATGGGGCAGCCCCGCGGCAGAAGGGGAGTGTCTCCCGATAGGACATATATACAGGACTTCGACCAGTTAATGACGAGACCCGAGTTCTTGCGAAAAGATGACAAGACATCAAACAAAACAATGAGGGATTTTCGAGGTGACGTTAAATATAGCAGAATATCATCCGCATAGAGAGACGCACGGTCCTCAAGCTCCGAATTCCATCTAATGCCCCTCAGGGACGGTTCCCACCTCAACCAGGCCGCCAGTGGTTCCAAGGCGAGAGCAAACAAAAGCGGGGACAAAGGACAGCCCTGTTGCGTACCCCTGCCAAGTGTGAAGGGAGCGGAGACACGACCATTAACAACTACTTGAGCCATGGGATCAGTGTATAGCAGTTTTACCCACTTAATAAACTCCGGACCGAAACCAAACTTTACAAGAACCGCCCACAAGTACGGCCATTCTATTGTATCAAACGCCATAGTGGCGTCCAAAGACGCCAAAATGGCGGGCTCACGCAATGTCCCAGCTCGCGCTAGGACGCCGTGCAAACGTCGAAGATTAAGCGCCGTATTGCGATGCGGTATAAAACCGGATTGATCCGGGTGAACCAAGTCCCCTATGACAGTAGCCAAACGCGTAGCTAGCATTTTGGCCAGGATCTTAGGTTCGGCGTTAATCAACGAGATAGGTCTAAAAGAGGCACAGCGATCTCGTGGTTTTCCTTCCTTGTGAATAACGACTATAGAGGCCAGTCTTTGGTCATGGGGGAGGGAACCCACCTTCAAAGATTCGAGGAACATCAAGCGCAAGTGCGGGGCTAGCGTATCTGGGCGAAGTTTGTAGAGCTCAATGGGAAGTCCATTTGGGCCCGACGCCTTGCCAGATCGGACCGAATGGACGGCAGCAGCAATCTCCTCCACAGTAGGCAGCACATCCAAGGCCCCCTCTGTCAATATCAGACAAACGGGGAAGTGCAATATCCTGCAAAAGCAATTGGGAGTCCTGTTCGGATCTATCAGACACTGGGGAGTACACTTCCTGGAAGTATTCGGCAAAGCATGTAACAATATCAACAGGGTCAGTGTAACTTTCTCCATTCGCGGCAACAATCACAGGAACAACCCGGCTTGCATTCTCCCTTTTATCCAGCCAAGCAAGCAGCTTACCAGCTTTGTCACCCATATCATACAGACGTCCCTGTTGCTCCCTACCCATTTCCTTAGCAGCATCCGTGACCAGAGCCCTGTATTCATACTGCTTCAACTCCAGCAGATGCAGCCCCTCTGTGGTGACCCCAGATTCCAGGTCCCCCTCCAGAGCAGTGATTTCACCCTCGACACGAACCACCTCAGCACGGTTGGCCCACTTGACGCTGCCGATCAAAGAAAGAGATTGGCCACGAATGACAGTTTTGTAAGCCTCCCACAGAGAAACTGGGGAGGAAACAGAACCCACATTCTCAGCAAAGTAGTGATCGTGTGTTTTAATCAGTTCGGCCCTGACCTTGGGATCCCGGAGATACCAGGGGTTGATCGGAGCCACGCGGCCCGCCGAGCCCCTTTGTGCATCCACAACTAACCAAATCGGAGAGTGGTCCGAAATGCCTCTTGCAAGATGCTTCACTTCCTGTATGGCGGAGGCTTCGGAAGAGGGAATAAGAATATGGTCCAGTCTCGAGAGACTGCCGTGGGCACCAGAATGGAAAGTATACTGCGACTGCCCCGGGTGGAGCAAGGGCCAGCAATCAGTTAGCCCCAGGGTCTCCAGAAAGCCACTCAACCAAGACTGGGCCCTCGGAAGGTCCCGGGGAGGGTAGCGATCACACAACCCAGAAACCACAGAATTGAAGTCACCACCAACTACAAGCAAGCCCTCGGGAAGTCCCAGGATAACCCCACTCAGATCGGCAAACGTGGTGGCCTGGAGGCCCGGGGGCACGTATACAGAAAGCAAAACAACAACCTTCCCCTCCCAACGCCCAACAATGGCGGCATATCTTCCCCTATCGTCAAGCATGACATCATCAATGGCCAGGGGGAGGGAAGTCCGGACTAGAATACCCGCCCCTCTGGAGCCCGAAGTGAAGCCGGAGTGCGCCACAAGACGATAGCCAGGCCTATTTAGAGCATAGCACTTGTTGCCGAGCAAATGCGCCTCCTGTAATAAAACAACATCAGGAGACAAACGTTTCAACATCTGCAACACTACACCCCTCTTGATCCCGTCCCCCAACCCGTTTACATTCCAACACACTATTCGAAGTCCTCTACCCCCCATCCCCGCATCCAGCCCCACCCCCGCTCCACATCCGAAGCAACATCCAAAAACAGGAGTTCGTATTGTCTTCACCTTGCAAATAACAACAATAAAACTCAAACCAAAACCCCCCTTTCCCCAAACATGCCCTATCCGTCTCACCCCCCACCCCGCACCCCTGCGGAAGACTAAAAAGCCCCATAAACTTGCAGTGTGCCTGTCGCCCTACCACCCAACTAGTCTACGAAAAGAAACCCAGAAGGAGAAGGACTCACTCACCCCCCACCCACCCCCGAAAGGACCAAATACTTGCAAACTATAACGACACGGCATTAGCCACAGCTGAAAGTCAACTATAAGGGAGCGGGAGCCGATACTGGTCCCTATTCTTGTTCCCGCAGGCCTCCTTCCGCACGGTCCGATTGACCAAAACCCTCGGAATGTTCTTGATCCATAGGTAGCGAATCCAGCCAGTCACTCACAACCCCAGGATGGTCAAAGAAAAAGGTCCGATCATTATGCACCACACGTAGGCGAGCCGGGAAGAGCATAGCGTATTTCATGGATCTGTCTCTCAGCCGCTTCTTAACCCCTTGAAACCCCAGTCTCTGTTTCTGGACCTGTTGGGTAAAGTCCGGATAAAAGCTGACCGTGGAGTTCTCGAAGGCGATGGGACCAGACTGTCTCGATGCCTGCAGGATAGCGTCTCTGTCCCGGAAATTAAAAATCCTCGCAATGATGGGACGTGGGTTGGCACCTAGTTTAGGCATGCCGCCAGGGATCCTATGTGCACGCTCGACAGCAAAAAACTTGCTAAGACCCTTGGGTGCCAGGTGGTTCAGCACCAGGTCCTCCACCAAGAGGTCCGTCGAGGTAGCCTCCGATTTTTCCGGCACACCAATCAGGCGAATGTTATTTCGTCTGGCACGGCTCTCAAAATCCTCCAGCCGCCCGGAGAAATAGTCATTAGCTTTCCGCAGATTCCCGACCTCAGCTTGCAAATCAGAGACATCGGTAACAAGGCTGGAAGTCTTGATATCAAGGGATTTGACCTTTTCATTCGTTTTCGCCAGGTCTGCCCTGATCAAATTGACATCTATGGCAACCGTATCCAACTTGAGGGACAAGGCCTCATATTGTTGTCCCAGTGTAGCCTTCATTCCAGAAATGGCGCCCATGACGTCTCGTAACGAGAGTTCCTCTTCAATCGAGGGGTCCTCCTGAGCTACTGTCGAAGGTTTAGACACTGCACCCGGTGATCCTTTAGTAAGGGTGTACCTGTCCATGACATTCGATTGTACAGCGCCTCCTCGGACACCCGGCTTGGTTTTGCGCTTCTCACCCTCTGGCCTGGTGGCCATCTTAGATCCCGGACCCAGGAGGGCAGCTTGGTGTCGGGTAAAAATGGTTACTGTAGAGGCATCTGCAGCACCAAGGAGGGTAGAGTAGATGTCTTTCTCCAAGCCCAAAACCACAATAGTCCGGCGTCAAACGTTGAAAGGCGAGTAAGGGCAATCAAGTCCAGCCGCACAACAGGCAAAGTCAATCAGGTCTCCGGTCAAGAATCGAAACCGAAAGTGACTGCCGAGCTCAGACGAATCCAGGAAGCCGTTGTTATTCAATTACTGGCCGGCTGGCAGAGATAACATAGCCCGGGGCACCACTATGAGCGGGCCCGAGAAATTCGAAGGTCCGTAGCTCCGGTCCCCAAAGTCCAAAACAGTTTTCGAGATCGGATAAGTGATCAGCAGGGCTTCGCCATGAGCAACCCGTCGTCCAAAGCAGGATAAAATACAGGATAATCAGTGGAGGTGGCGAGGGTCCGGGAGCCCTGTGCTCACGCGACCATCTTGGGTGCGCGCGAAGCTCCTCCTCCGAGTTATATATTTTTGAGGTTTATTTAAAATAGATTTGACTATATATTTTTGAGGTTTATTTAAAATAGATTTGACATTATTGTAAAACTATGTTGTTTGAAATATATTATTAAATGTAGAGATGTATATTGGGATTCTTTTTATTGTACTTGAAGTTTGTTAAAAAAAACAGTCTGTGCAGTAATATATATATATATTTTTAAGTCTGTTCCGAGGTATAGCCTCTTATTTTTAGATAGTTGGTTGAACATGCACTACAAATGTGTATTTTCAAAGATGTTCATATGAGGTGTAGTGTATTACTCATCATTTTTCTTCTTTCTACAAAGGTATAGTGTAATGATACTGCATAATTATAGATAGTTTGGTCAAATGTAGCTGAACTGTGCTGTTTGAAGGATGATCATATAAGGTGTTAAGAATTAAGGGGCATATTATCAAGGGGGTTTATCTCCGCTTTTTTGGCTTTAAAAGCCAAGAAAACGGAGATAAAATTATCTCCCTATTACCTAGCTGTCGCTAACACAAGTTAGCGACAGCTAGTAGGAGATAGCGACCATCTTGGGCCCCACTTTGCATGTCAGTGATATTTATCACTAATGATATGCAAAGTGGGCATGCCAAGATGTTAGCGACTGGAAACAGTCGCTAACATCGCTATCTCCTATTACCAACTTTTGGAGATATTCTCGCTAAGCGCGAATATCTCCAAAAGCTAACACCTGCCCTGAGCAGTTCTTAGCCATGTTATCCAATGGGAGGTGGATAACATGGCTAAGAGCATTAGCTCGGTAATGCATGAATATCGCTGACTTTTCAGCGATATTCATGCTTTGCGGCCGTTTTTTATCGCATTTGCGATAAACCTTGGTAATACCAAGGTTTATCTGCGATAAAAATCGCCGCAGCTTAGCGGTAAAATTTTATCTCTAACCAAGCAATAGCGATAATTATCGCTATTGCTTGGTAATATGCCCCTTAGTTTCTGTTATTAGTTTGCACGGAAGGTAAAGTTAAATGATGCCATATGTTTTAAGATAGAATGGTGAAATAAGGTGTTGTTAATTATGCTTCTTTTTGTAGTTTGAGCTAAGGCATAGTTGAAAGATGCCACAAAATGTTAGATACAATGCTGAATATGTGTAATAAAAGTGTGGTTTTAGTAATGCTCATAAAAGGTGGTATTCATTAGTCTTCTTCCTTAAGTCTGATGAGAGGCATAAATTGATGCTGTCACATATTTCTAGATTTAACCCGTTAAGTGCTGCCGTCGGCTATTGAACGTTCGGAGCACTACCTGGCTGGTGCTACGCACGTTCAACGACCGACGCTGCCCCGCCCGCTCTTTAAAACGGCCGCACTGCCACAAAAAAATGGCCGCGGTTAATGGGTTAATGGTCAAGATGTAGCTCAAAAGTAAACCACCACATTTTACTCTTTCTGGCATGTTGTAGTTATCTACTTAACTAGATAGTATGTAATGACTCATGTATGTGCTCAGATTGCATTTATATAGTTGTATGTATATTTACTGAATTATTGAGAGGTGCCTGACTGATTACAGGAGTTCAAAGGTAGTAAATATGTGATTTTATAAATACATGAGAGATGAATTACTGATTGTATATTGTGCAATCACCCAGTTAGTATCCAAGTACTACCCTTGCATTCATGCAATGACTCATGCAGTGGTAAAATATCCAATGCGCTACACATGCGGTCCAGCATTCCCCCTACCACTCCCTGCAGACTCTTTTAATCACTCTGCCATGTCCTTATCTAATCACTGCGCCAAAACACAAGCACTTATAAATTCACCAAACTCTCAACTTTCAGCGCTCCAAGTATCCAGTCACTACCCATGTATTTGTACAATGACTCAGGCATTAACACATGCAGTGCTACAGTCAAATGTGAACTATCTATGCAGTCCCCTAGCCCCCTCCACACTACTGATTCACTGTTCCATTTACACAGGTAGTAGCCATGCAGTCCAGCAACCACACTGTCACTCTCTGTTCACTCCTGCAATCATCCAGCCAGTACCATGTCCTTATCAAATTCAAATTCAAAATTCTTTATTACGGTTCAATTAAAACCATAACAGATACATCATAAAATCCCATTTCAGTTCTTTGAGTACAGTTGATGCAGTTTTGTTAATATTAATTCATCAAGGTAGGGGGCATTAGTACAGAAAAAAGACAGTAGTATGACCTAACCGCAATATCACTATTAAAATATGCAATATAATAAATACATAAACTAGGCATTTGTTATGTTATAAAAAAAATTGTACAGACAGCTTAAATCAATGACCAACCTCATCCTTCATTTTTTATACTTTTCAGTGCAGTTCTTTATATGATCTTCTAAAAACTATGGGTACTTTTTAGTGAAAATGCAAGATCACAATGGTTCTTGTGCCACCATTAGTTCATTAAGTGCATGTGCAAGGCTTTCTAAAATCACAGACTTGAATAAACATAATTGTAAACTGTTAAAACTTCAGCCCAGCTTTGCCTCTCATCAGACTTACATTAAGTAAATCTCTGCTTACACTGAAAACAATTGATTGAGATGTATCTGTTTTCAATATTCTTTCTGCCTCTAGATAAGACCTAGTGTTCATGTTTTTGCAAATGGGTTTAATCCATTAATTCATGGGTTCATCATATGCTGAACCGAAACATAGTGCATGTAAATTGTTTTCGTTAGTCTCACTTTGGCATAATACACACAACTCATTGCTTTTTCCATCATAGTTACTAAACCATTTCGATTTGTTCACATTTGTTTGTAGCACACCATATCTAAACTTCATATATAAAGATTTGGCTGATTGTGGGCACACCTCATCCAAGAAAGACTCAAAGCTTGCTACTTCTTTGAAAAGAAGGAACTTTGTTTACAGTAGGGTCTCATAGTTCAGCCCCATAGAGAGAGCTTGATTGAGCTTTATGTTTAAATACCTCTAAGGTGGGGGATACTGCTTTCGAGATACTGCACCCATGTTTCTTTGTTATGAGCAGAAAATGTTATAGCAAAATAATCTTGTTTTTTTCCAATTGTGACTTTCAAGATAGTTTTGTATCTAGGGTTATACCCAAATAATTAAAACTTTGCACATACTCTAGTTTTTGGTTGCTAAGCACTAGATTCCTTTTAAATGATCTATGTGGGTTTATTGCCATATACTTAGTTTTGCTGGAATTTATTTCGAGGCCTTTCATAATACAATATGCATAAAAGCAATCCATTAAACATTGTAGTCCTTTGGGGGTTTGTGATATCAGTATGGTGTCATCAGCGAATAAAAGAGCTGGCACCAGGCCTCCCCCCCAACTTAGGTGACTCATTTGTGCATCCGTGCAGATAATTTGGGATATCGTTTACATACAATGAAAATAAGGTGGGTTCCAGTACACACCCCTGGCGTACACCCATTCCTACAGGGATTGCCTTGGTGAGTTCACCCATCGAGCCCCATCTTACTTTTTCCAAAATTATCCTCGTGTAGTCTTATTATTTGTACGAGTAGTTCATCTGGCACCCCTTGACATTTCAGCGATTCCCAAAGTAAATTTCAAGGTATGAGATCAAATACCACCTTTAAGTCTACAAAGGCAATATACAAATGGCCCTTTTTTAGATTTATGTATTTCCAGCATATGCATATAAATCTAAAAACCTGATCGATTGTAGTGGTTTTAATTCTAAATCCTGCCTGGCATTTTGAGAGCACATTATTCTCTTCAATCCAATGATTTAATCTATTTCAAATATGCCTCGCAGCATTTTTTTGTAAAATATCAATTAAACTAATTGGCCAATAATTTATGGGGTCGTAATGATTGCCTTTCTTAAAAATTGTAGTGATTTCTGCCCCTTTCCAAGATTCGGGAATTGGGGCGCCCGAGGCTATTGCATTGTATAATAAGCAATTTATGTATGGTCCCCAGATACTGCTGTCATGTCTCAGCAGGTCTCCCGGTATTTTGTGCCGGGCGCTTTTCCTGGTTTAACTGTATTAACTGCTGTAATTGTTTCTTGCAAACTAAAATGTAATGGCATAATGTTTGAAAGGGGGGAATGGAGAATGTTTCTACTCTTAGCTATCATATCCAGCCGGAGGCTTGGGTGGGCCACTTTTCCAAATTATATTCCTGAATAGAAGATCAGGGCAGTTCAAACACCTTTGGGGTTGAACATAACCCAGCTACCATTGACCCTGTGGTGAATGCAAACAGCCCAGCACTGGCTTTCAGTCTTGAGGACACTCTGTCAGTGTTCAGTAGATTAAAGGCAGGTAAAGCCCCTGGCCTTGATCTGATCCCGGGAGATTTATACAAATCAGAACCAATGATATGGGCCCCGTATATAAATCTCTTGTCTAATTGCATTGTGGCTGGTGGGGACATCCCAGAAACCTGGAGGGGATCAGCCATAATTACCATCTACAAAAAGGGCGATGTTGCTATCCTCTCCAATTACGGACCCATCAGCTTGATAGACAATTTACAAAAGATTGTTTCTAGGCAAATCTTAAATAAACTACAATGCTGGATGGATGACCAAATGATATTGTCAACATACCAGGCGGGCTTTAGTTCCAAAATAAGCACATGCGACCAAGCTTTCAGATTCACTCTATTTACTTGGAAATATGCGCTACTCAGGAAACAGAAGCTTTATGTAGCATTCGTGGATCTGCGAGCTGCGTTCGATTTAGTACCACATGACTTGCTCTGGTAGATTATGGTCGACCTAGGTGCTCCTGCGGAATAGTAACAGTGATAGCCCGCCTCTATATGGATAATTATGCCCAGGTCAGATGGGGGTAGAACGGCGAACTAACAGAGAAGATGCTAATACAGCGAGGGGTGCGACAGGTGTGCGTTTTCACCACCACGCTATTTTCCCTGTTTAGAAAGGATGTGGTGAGTCGCTTAATGGCTTGTACGAATGATGCACCCTCCCTGAATGGCGAGAAAGTCCCTATTCTGCTCTTTGCAGATGAATCCCCGTTAATACACAAAACACCCGCGGGTCTGCAAATAATACTGGATGGATTTTTAGAATTTTGTAGGGATAGTAGATTAGAAGTTAACACCTCTAAGATAAAATACATGGTGTTTGGAAAAGTACGGAGTGGTCGACGGGAGATCAAGATTACGCATCAACCCTCGAATGGTAAAATGTTTGACTACCAAGGCATAGGTCTGAACGAGTTACTCAAATTAGAATATCAGATAAACAAGAGTTATCTAACCCAATGTCAAAGGTCCAAATCTATACTAAGATTCCCAAAGCAATCCTACGCCCAACCCCTTTCCCCAGCTTTGGAAGTTTATCGTGCAAAATACCAAAGTGGAGCCCTGTATGGAGCCAAGATCCGGGGCTACACTACTGTTAATAAGATAAAGACTTGTGAAAATATCTTTGTTGGGTCCCTTATTTCGTCACCTATTGCAACTCCTCTAATTGCCCTTTTTTATCTCTAGTTGAAGAGAATTGGTGATCTGGCTGCCCTGAAACCCTTAACCTACTAGTTGTGCCTATGAATAACCCCCCAACTTACCGATTATCAAGACTCTCTACGGGAGGTTATGAAGATCAACGGTGCAACAAAACTACCAGGTTTTAGCACATCGCAGATTGGTGCAAGCTAATGAATATGATGGAACTGTGGGAACATCCGGATAGGGCTACAAGAGACGATCTATTGAGATTAAAAGTCAGATACTGGGAGGTGGTGGGAGATCACTACACTGATAATTTGACTAGTGGTCAGTTATCATCCAGATTTTTAGCAATAAAATCATCGCCACAATGTGTTTGCGTCACAAAAGTGACCAACATCGGCGCAAATGTTTTTTTTCACAATTGTCTTTCCAGCGCTAAACTTGTTTAGTGCTGGAAATAATGTGAAAGTAACACGAAACGTTGCACCAAGGGGGCAAACCATGAGTGGTGCATGGGCATTCCATGGAACCAACCAACGTGTCTGATGCTAAACCCTATTTACTAAGTGAAGTAGACAGGGTTTAGCATCAGAAAATTGTGCTCTTTTGAAGTGGGCACAATGACGGAGAAATGCTTTGATTTCTCCTTCCATTTCCAATTTTTTAAGTATGCTGCACTTTACTTCACACATACAAAAAGGAAAAAAGGGTAAAGTTAATCTAAGTATGGTATTGTGTACTAGAAGGGTACCCTTTCAGTATCAAACCTATTCTTAGCTCACGGAGACACCCATGCACTTTGGCGCAAGGGTGTCTCTGTGGCGCCCCGCAGCTAATTTCAGCGCCAGGTCTATGGAAATATGGCGTTCTCCCCCTCTCTCCTTTTCACTCAGCGTAGCATTTGCAGCTGCTGCACTGCACTGTGTAAATAGGTTTTAATTCTGGCCGTCAATCTTTTAAATACGCCTCCCACTTTCCAAGTCCTACTGCTGTTGCCCCCACCCATACGATAGTCATCAAGAGAGGTAAACGCAACCCTGATCACCCCAAGAGATCCTACTTTAAAACACAAAACTTTACACATGCCCTAATTGCCTTTACCCTTTCACGAGAACTGATCAGTCCACTTCCAATTCCGTATGCACATCTGCAGTCCAATCCTGCATCGAAATTGTGGTTCTGATTACGTCCCATTACCTGTGCTTGCTATTCCTGATGGAAACTTGGCTCTCTGACTCCTCCCAATCTGTACTTGACTTCTGATTCCTCGCGGCTATGCTGTCATTCACCAGGATTGGGAAGTTAAATAAGGCAGCGCAATTAGCCACGGTTCTTTAGTACTGTGCAAAAAACAAAAGGCAGCTCAGTTTCTCTGGGTAGAATGTCTCTCTGATGAAAGTAAGACATCAGACCAAAAGCCTACTCTTTTTCACCTCAACTACTACCGTCGATGGTATAATTTTCTCTTAGTCGAAAAGCCCAAAGAACTCACTGCAAAAATGCCAAATAACTATTTCTAAAACATCTTCCTGGGTTACCTTAGCCTTACCTGGTGTGATGAGTCTGGTTCAGCTGTATCACAATTATTACCTCTATCTGCTCAACAGCATTCTTCTCTTACAATCCTGTTTTGCACCCACACAGAAGAGTCCTGTCCTCTACCAGTAGAGTGGAAAAAATCATCCATACGGCCACTATTAAAAAACCCTTGTTGAATACTGAGGATCCACTGAATTATAGGCCCATCTCAAGACTTCCTTTCCCCTCTGAGGTGGTGGTGAAAGCTTTTAATTTAGAACTCTTGTCTTGCATCACTAACAACGAAATCCTCGATTTGTCCCAATTTGGGTTCCGGACTCACTACAGTACAGAGCTAGCGGTGGTAACGGCCACTGAGGAGCTCAGACAGATGTTGGATGGTGAGGGCAGCGTGGCCCTGATACTACTGGATCTGTCAGCCACCTGTGACACGGTTAGCCTGGGCTGCTGATGGACCGTCTGGCAACTATTAGGATCAGGGACAAGACGCTCTCCCTGCTAGGATCCTTCCTATGCGACCGATCTCAGTGGGTCGCATTAGGTGATTTTGTCTCCCCCCTTTCTCACTTCCATGTGGGGCTCCTCACGCCTGTTCCCTGAGCCCCACACTTTTTAATTGCTATGTTACCCTACTGGCTAAATTAATAAAAAGTCATGGGTTTGTCCTGGTATCGTATGCCGATGATACAAAAATGATTGTGTCGGTAACTGAATCCAACAACTCCATTACTAGCAATTTTCAGGACTGCATGAGCCACATTCGACCATGAATGTAAGAAAATTGCTTATAACTCAATTCGTCTAAAACAGAGGTCCTACTTTTCGGTAATAACCCTCAATTCTGGACCCCTCATTGGTGACCAGCCCAGTTAGGACCACTGCCCACGCCTGTTTCAAAAGTGAAGCATCTAGGAATAATTATGGATAATAAATCATCCTTCGAGTCTCAAATACATTCCACTACTTCAAGCTGCCACTTCATACTAAGAACCTTGAGGAAGATCTTACCCTCAATCTGAGTAGAACTTAAGAAAATAGTGATCTCAGTCCTGATTCTGTCAAGACTGGATTACTGCGATGCACTGCTCATCAGGGCGACAAAACGCTGTATCCAAAAATTACAGATCATCCAAAATACTGCAGCCAGAGCTCTCCTGGCATCACCAAATCTGAATCTGTAACCTCTGCTCTTCGGCAGCTATACGGGCTGACGGTAGCAAAACAAATCCAATTTAAATCTCTTTGCATTGAATTTAAAACTTTGAATCAAACAAGCCCTATTCAATTAACAAGCTTTTTAAAAACATATGTCCCGGCCAGGCCTCTAAGATTAGCAGAACAAGGGAATTAGATCGCCCCAGGACAAAAAAGATCAAGTGGGGCGGAAAGAGTTTCGCCTGCACTACTACACGAATCTGGAACACGCGTCCGAACTTTCTCAAGAGAGACACAGCCCTGCTAAAATTTAGGAAGAACTTAAAAACTTGGCTTTTTAGAATATAACTGCATCCTATCATTTTCATAAACATATGCCTCAGGTAGCGCATAGACACTCCAGGGTATTGTTGTGCTGTATAAATTATTTCATTCATTCATTCATTCATTCATTCATTCATTCATTCATAAATTCATTCATACCTCCTCTTATGCAGCAAAGTCCTAATTGAGAGCCAGTCCCCAGCCCTTGTAGACTGGTCTGATCCCTTTCTTGTTCTTTGCCAGCTCAGATTTCCATAACCTTATAAAGGAATTTGCCATTCAACCTTATTCCTCTCCAAGGTAACAGAACTCCTCTGTAAACTTGCTACATCATTAAACTGTACAGCAGGGGGAATGTGTTATAACGATATTGTGAGTCTGTATATTGATGGCAAGGTTTGTTACTCTTTCATCACAAGTCTTTTACTTTGTAAGTAAGTAATTTGAAATTTTTTTTTAAATGTAATATATATACATATATGTAATATATATATATATATAAATCCTCTGATAACTGTAAGTACATGACAACAGTAGCTAAAGAAAATAGCATCTGCAGTCATATCTGCGATATATGCTTTCAGCAAATTTAAAAAAAGAGTTTCACAATCCATCAGCAATGGCAATTATTCGAGTTGTGCGTGCCAAATTATTATCTACTGTTTCCTATGTTCAATCAATCAATAATCACTTTATTCAATTTGAATGAAACAAATCATAAAAGTAGATAAAAACGAGATGCAAATGTAACAAAGAACAGTCCGATCAGGTAAGCAGGTGGTTCCTCATATCATCTCATGCATATGAATGAAACTCCCTCACTTATAACCAAGAGATATAAAAACAGATAGTAGGTGGGTCTACAAATTGAAGATACAATAAGGCAGGTCTAACTTGTGCAAAATTCATTGCAAATAACCGTGGGTGAATATACCTAAAACGTAATCTACAGAATTTAGGACATATAAAGACAATGTGCAAGGTATCATAGATAGCAGTAAGGTCACAAGTGCAAAGCAGAGGCTCAGTGAACTTATGCCAGCCCACTAATAGCTGAGAAAACAAGTTCAAAAGAAGGTACGTCAAGATGTGTCTGCGTTGAGCAGGCATGTTAAGCAGCATGTAAGGCTCAATAAGCTTCGGGATTTGATCATTGAACAGGACACAAGGCAATGTTTGGACATCACATTCATCGCACATTTATCCTGAGATTTACTTAAATAGCCTTGCTTGACCCAAAGAATATCTGCTTTCGTAATAGTATTTGGATCAAAGAATAACTCTTGATTACCAAGGTTGCTCAAGGTGCATTTAAGATAGTTTTGCCAAGGAATGCGAAGTCCATGGTCCAAGCCGGGGCAATCTCTTAAGATCCTTAAATTAAATTCTAATTCCTTCTTGATCCAAAGTGACAGCTATAATATTAACAGGCGGTCTTAGATGTAATCTCCACAGGCACACTTTGGGGCAACCTCAGGACCTTTCTCAAGAATTTATTTTCTACCACCTGAATTTGATCCCATTCCTTGTATCCCCAGATCTCACAGCCAAGTCTCAAATCCATTTAGCTTTTTCAAGATCAATATTTGATCTAATATGGGGCCAGTCGAGCCACCTATAAAACTCCTCAATGCAATATGATACTCTATTAAAGGGCTGTTCCTAAGCATTAAGCAGAAATTGCCAGTTCAGTTTAGTATCCAGTAAAAAATGCAGATAACAGAATTTATCAACCCTGCCAATTTAATGTCTTTTGATCGAATAGCTTTTAGGTATGGTTTTGGCCCGGCCAAGGACCATAGTATATGATTTGGAGAATTTTTGTTTCAGGACCAGACTATCCGTAAATAAAGTAAACAGGTCTGGCAAATGCAGAAGGCCATTAGCTGTGTGCACTATAAGAACGTTATCATCTGCATATAGCAATGTCGGGACATAGTTATCATCCACCTAAGGGTTTTCTTTACACTGTTACATTAAGAAGGACTCCAGCTGGTTAATATATAAGATAAAAGCATTGGTGCTAAAATGCAGACCTGGTGCACACCCTATCCAGCTTAAAGTGCACAGTGCACACCCCATTGGGACCAAATCTTACAGGACCTTAAGACCCATGTGTAAATCGTGCAGAAAAGTGACCAGTGCACCGTCCAGCACCATGGACTTCAGCACGGATCAGAGCTTTGATGTGTCGCCCATGTCATGTTATCCTGGGAAACTGTCACTCACACTAGACAAGCTACAGTGTAATGCCTACAGGTGAATTCACAGGCAACCAAAAAATACAAGTCAGTCGCTGCTACTGCTAGAGGTTGGTCTTACTAGGCAAGAGTTGGAATGCAAGTCATCGAATATCAAACATTATCACTTACAAGTTACTGCCGATCTTGGAACTGTAATGTAGCCCTACTATAAGAACGTGAAAAATCCCTGGGGGTCGTATCTAGCAGTCGCGACCAATAATATAAAGATCAGTTTAAAATCAGTCTCTAATCCAACTGTTACACCTTTGTTTATTATGTCTACTCTGGAAAAACAAGTAACTGCCACGTCTCATCAAAGCAGATATAGAGTAAATAGGAAATGATCCCTATGTGCATCTAATTATTAATTCTTTTGAAAACGCAAAGATCCAGCTTTATCTTAAAGGGTCTTTAACTATGCCGTTCCAAGAAAATCAAACGAAAAGTGTAGGTAAAAAAATAGTTTACCTGACTTGAAAATAAATATTAAGATGTTTTTATGTGAAATATTCATGAAAATGTATTTGCTATATTTGCTTTAAATAATAAACAGACAATGTTAAAGTACTATTAAATTAATTTTGAAATACAAATGTAATTAATGGAAATATATAAAGTTACAATATTTTTTCTGAAGTTTAAATGAAAAATACATTCCCACCTGAAGAAAAAAATAATCTCCAATGTGCATTATTAATTAATAAAAGTGCTGTATTGAAATAATTAAAAATATTGTAATATATTTTGAAGTAAATATTTTTTTAACATTCATTTTGAGATCCAGAATGGCTAATTAAAATATTTTACAATTAACTAATATATATGTACTATTTTTATATATTTTTTTCACATTAGGTTATATTTATTTATACTTGTAACTATTTGAAATTATTTGCTTCATTTTAATATTTTAACATTACATTCATTATTTTCTCTGGGAGGGAGTTGTAGGACCAGTGGCTATCCATGTGTAGTCCTGGACATACTCAATTTTTTGTCTTTTTCAGTACTAACTTACACTCAGAGTTTATGTATATTCAAAAGTAGTAAACGTACTCAAAAGTGTAAACTAACACAAAAGTGTAAGTTACCTTTTTGAATCAGGACCTCTGTGTTTTAGTATAAAGCTGTCTTTCCGAAAACTGAAATGCAACAATATATACATGGTATCTGAAAGGGGGATTAAACTCCTTCCCTTTTGGCCCCATGCCGACCTCTAACTCTATACGCATGTGCCGTCTAAGATTGATTCAATCAGGGGCCTATTGACGAGAGCCCGGAGTCACTTTTTCACCACGTAAAGTGGTAAATGCACGAGGCAGGGCTCTCGTAAAGACGCCTGAAGCCGCGCAAAGCCACCCTGCAAGGTTTTGAGTGGCCTCATAAATCATGAGTGATGCGAGGCAGCACAAATCACTGAGTTACGTCACTTTACTCAGGATGACAGCTCTGATCATGAATAGCCTTCCTTTGGAACTCAAAGCTGCCACCCTCGCTATCTATCGTTAGGAAGGCCTTAAAAACCTGTCTCTTCTGTCCGGATTAGGAGGTATTAGAGTATCTGCAAGGACTCCCTTTTTTGTAGCTTTGCCTGTCTTTATAGTGCCAAGACGCCCCTGGGCGGGAGTTTGTGCTTTATAAATCTCTCGTTCATTCATTCATTCAGGCATTCATACTTTGTGCTCGGGAGGTCTTCCGTGGGCATTGCAGTGAGGTTTCTCAGACATCATCTGTTCCAGATTTACAAAGTGATGAAAAAGCGTCAAATCTGTCTGCCCCCGAGGTGAGGCGCAAATGGGAGATCTATGTTAATTTCTCCTCATTTTTTCCTTTTAAGATGTGTGTTGCATTCTGCAGCACCCATGAAAAGAGGGAAATACCTCACAGGAGTTTTTTGTGTAGGAAGGTGCAGTTTACTTAGCAGTACTAGCCGGACTGTTCCCATTGGGCACAGGTTAAAGACTGATTTGCATATGGCTGGGTTCAAACTGGAATGGCATGGGGTGCAAACAAATGATGGATTTAGGCCCAGATCTCTGTACTGGGGTGAATGTATGTCATTGTTCTGCATTTTGTTCATCAATTGTTGTTTTTTCAATTGTCAACCCGATTGGGACAGGTATGCTCAGACGTGAGTCCCGTGCTCTCCATGTCACTGGAGTTAAACTATGACTGGCTGATGAGGGGTGAAACCCCGAAACCGGTCCTAGGGTGCTTGTTTCCAGTCCAGGAGGACCTGGCCTGGCAGTGAAGGCTGGACTGTTCTGATTGGGTGCAGGGTCAAGACTGATTTGCATATAATTGGGTTCAAACTGGAATGGCATGAGAAGTAAAAAAATTATGGATTTAGGCCCAGATCTCTGTACTGGGGATAATGCGTGACATTGTTCTGCATTCTGGCCATCAATTGTTGCTTTTGGCTTAGTAAATCTGACTTAATCCCTTGCGTTGCCATATGCCACCTTACAGTAAACAATGGCAACGAAAAGACTTATTAAATCTGGATCTTAATTTTTAACTTCCAGTTTCAAATGTCATCTCCCTTACATAGTATTTTAAAAATATCAACTTTCACTTTTTCTTTTTATCTATATATATATATTATTAATTTTGTAATAAAATTAAATTTTCTAAACATTCACGGATCCTTGAGTAGGTGCAGCAGACCCCCCAGGTCCACGTCCACCAGTTAAGAATCGCTGAATTAGATCATTGTGGAAGCTGTGATTTGTCCTTCTGAACTCTTTCTGACTTTTTTTAAGCATTATTTCTGACTGAATCTCATAGTATTAGTAGAATGTAGTGAATGATACTCCGACTGAAAAAGTGAATCCTGCAGATGTGCACTGTTCACTGAACTTTGATGGAAGTTGCACTTACCAATGAAAACAGCTAAACACAGGCCGAAGAGTACTACCCACATCGTGCCAGTCATTTTCATCTGCAGGAGATAAATGTTATTAATAATAATAATGACAATAATAATAATAATAATAATAATAATAATAATAATAATAATAATAATAATATTAATAATAATAGACACAAAAGCAGACATTCATAGTTAAATGGGAGTGTGTGCCTTGCAGCATTTTCAATACATGCCGCTGGTGCACGGCAAAAATGTAATTGTAAACCCAGTACTTGTATAGCGCACGAATCACCCCCGAAGGGGTATCTCGGCTCTGGGGGTTGTTGGGAAGATTAAGCGAGCTATTGCCCAGAGTCACATGGTGCTGGGCAGACCCCTGCCGCCGGAGCCTGGGATCGAACCATGCACATCCAGCGTCAGTCGCCCTGGCCGCGGCACCACACCTCTCCCCGACTGGTGGCTGCCCTCGCACCTCAGGGTATGTTGAGCCCTGTATTCTGCCCCTTTTGGTGAGTTATCCACACATGGAAAGAGAAAACCCGTGAGCTCTGGAGGTTTATGTACAGTATGTCACAAATATCATGCCGGCATCAGAGGGGATGTAAATCCCACATGCGTAGCCATCAATAGTGCAGTGGGTGCTGTGGCACCGGGAGTGTGACAGGACACTGAGCCCCTTTTATAGGGCTTTTCTCCTACCTCTCCGGGGGGGGGGAGGGAATTCTCTTGCTTGTATTAGCACGCATGGCACCCTCACAACACCTCTAGAACATCCTATTCACGAAGCGTACCCTCTAGCTCGAGTGATTGAACAGGTATATGTAAAATGATATAGCTGCCTAACAGAATCTATTAACACACAGGCTGCCCCAATCACTCACGGACACTTTCTATCCATTGGTATGCCTCCGCCTCTCATCATCCCCTGGCAGGTAAACTCTCATTTCTCCCACGTCATTTACCCGCTCCCTCTAACCTCACACCTTTCACCTCTTATAGATTTACTCAAGGAGAGTGCATTATTGGTCCAACATACCTGTATAATGTTGCTCTTCACTTCTTTCCTCCACTTTGCGTGTGGCTGGCTGGAGGTAGAGCTTTATATGTTCTGCTGATTTATGTCGAGGCGCACCATGTCCTTCCTGCAATCAGAGCTTTTCCTGTGAGTGTTCTTTTAAGGTTATTGAAGAAATGCAAACATCAAATATGGATCTTGCTAAGAGCAAGCTAGTCCATCCCTTTGTTGTGCACTTATGGGTTTCTCAGGCTGCCAAACCCTTTTGAATCTCAAGTGATGAAGGTTAAAAGCTTAGATTCATTTGTGGTTATGGATCACTCTAAGAGCAATGTGTATCCTGTCATGAATAACATTGACTCTCTCTGGGTGCAAGAGCACAAAGGTTGAACAACTATTCAGAAGAGACATTTATAAGTAACAGCCTCAACGTAGAGTATTTACTTACAGTCTGGAGCTGGGCTTTTCCTCGTTATAATAATCCACATTTGTAAAGCTCAAACAATCACCCGCAAGGGTCTCTAGGCGCTGGGGGCCGTCTGGAAGATTAAGCAAGCTGTTGCTGATGGCCCAGAAGCTTCCAGTCAAGTACCTCTGGCCAGACACTACTCTAAGTGGAAGTCCACGCTATTTAAGTCCCACATATTGGTTATCATTCACAATCTCCAAGACAAATAACAGCTGGCTCGCTGGCCTGTAGACTGCCCTTCAAGTCCCAAGACTCATCTGGATAGCAGCTGATCCCATATCCTCTTCATTGTCCTCGTCTTAATGACCGCAGTGCCCTTAGCTTCCTAAAGGATCCATTTGCTTTGTCCTCTCTGCTACGGACTGACTTTGAAGTCCTTGCTCTGCTCAAAATGCACCTATTGACTGAATGTAAATGTAGATGTAAATTGATACTTGTATAGCGCACTACTCACCCGCAAGGGTCTCAAGGCGCTTGTACGAATACCGCTGTGGAACTCATCCTGGCTTTCCCTGTGAGGTGTCCACTCCTGGGCACCCCCAAGGTGGAGGCCAGGCATCCTTAGTGTTGTGGGGGCCGTTGTGGAGATTAAGCAAGCTATTGCCCAGAGTTGCAGAGCGGGACTCCATGATTAGAATAGGCACCGAGGGATTTTGAGCCCAAGACCTGCCGAGGCGGGGAATTTAACCCTGGTCCCGGGCTAGACCTCTGCATCAGGGTCTGCTGCTCTAACCATTGAGCCACACTTCTCCTCAACCCTCTCTCCTCATGACTGCTGTTTGGAGCCTGACGGAGTAAGACTGTGGAGCTCTGTCTCACATGGATTCAGAGACTCATCCGAACAGCGGCTTCTCGCCTTAGAGTCCTTAATTTTAGCGTTTCCCCTTTTAGTTACCTTTTTCCACTCCCCCACTTGGTGGCCGACTGATATCCATCCCAGAAAATCAGCCCAGAGAGGAAGGTCCATGAATCAAAACTTTGTGGAGACAACCAAACTTGCTGCAAGAGTGGATTGGAAAAATGCTGAACTGCACATCAAAGTAGCTGTTAGAAAACAAGTGGTGGATATATATTGAAAAATACTCTCTAGTGGAGCTTCCTAAAGGAGTGACTAATTCAGACTAGGATCGGGGTAAAAAAAAGGACACGTGCAATCATTCCCACTCATTGGTATTTTCAGAAGCTCCTTGAGAAAAGGGAAAAGTCTCTTATAAGGTGTGTGCCGGAAACAACAAAAATATTCTGAGTTAGAAAGCTTCAAGTGATTAAGCAGTAATGATAGCCCAATAAGATCCAAAACAGTAATATACCTCATACTAGACTGACAGCACAGCATTTTTTTCAAAAGAGATGATATGATAAATTGTGGCTCTGCAATATTGCTCTTTCTGAGCTGCTTTCTCCTAAGATTCAACTAAGGATATTCACAGCCCCTCTTGGATTTGAATCCTCCTACCGGACAGCTGTAAATCACTAAAACAACTGTACCTTGTTTGTTCTCCTGCTTTATCTCTCTCTAGTATGCATTAATATCACGTCTCAATCCAATAACCCCCCCTCCTCAAACAAATGTCTAATGCTGGTCCTAACATCTATAAAATATTTTTCTCAAGTTACCTCTCCAAAAAATGCTGCCAAGGCCTTAAAAGAATTCCCAAAAGCACTATTTGCTGACCAGTATCTGTGGGTTTGAGAAAGGGGCTTAAAAACAGCCTCCATGTTTTCTCCCACCACCTATTCCTCTGGGAAGAAATGCTCACTAAATAACTGAAAGTGGAGGAATCTAGAAGAAATCTTATGGTCAGAAACTAGTGATGCCCCACTCTGCACTCTTCAATTGTAAGCTGCCAATCTCAGTCTTCAAGAATGGCTGAATAACCATTCATTCAACTGATGATGCCCTTGCACAATTCAACTACCAATTAAAGATGCTTCATCAGTCTTGATTGGCTCATTCCACCTCCTCCCAATCTCCTCTGAACTCATCCTTGCATAATTAACTCCCCTTTGACTTCCTTCCTGCCGCCCAGTGCCCCTCACACTCCTGCACAACCTCTTCTACTCATCATTTTCCCTACAACGAAGAAAGGCCCCTGAACTTACCCCCCCTCCTCCCATCAAACTCAAAGCAGCAAGTCAGAGACCCTAGCCAGAGCATGAAACTCAGAGATCCCTTCCTGGACGTGTTTCTCCCTCAGGTATTAACTCTTCCCCCCTAAGTTCATATCTTTCTCTCGCACAGTCTCCAACTGTTCCCACAGAGCAACATTCCCCTCAAAGACATTCTACCATCACCACCACCCTACCCTCATACATACTACTAATCACACTTTCAGAACTTTAACCAAAATAGTGTGCTCTGGTATTTCTGAAGTGAAATCTTTATTGTCCCTTAATACCCCCTCACCTCTCTACTAAGGTCAGATCCTTGCTATAATGTCATCCAGCAAGCCCCCCCCGCATCTCTAATTAGAGTCTGTGCACTGAATACCAGAAGTCGCTTAAAGACAAACTTGACGCTTTTCTGTCTAGATTTGAAATAATTGATCCTCATCCATTTTGCTTTTGAAAAATGCACTGTACATCCTTGAAATCAGACTTAACTGTTTTTACATGTGAATAGGTGTAAAGTGATGTCGGGAATTTTTGTCTTTTACAATGACGTGATGCTGAAAGTGCTGCTGCTGGAAGGATGAAAAGTGTCCGGTGGAATCCAAGCCTGGATTCAAGGTGAGAAGGACCTGAAAGCAGAGGGGACAGAGTCTGGGTCACTTCAGGGTGATCAGGGGCTCGGGAGACGAATGCCCACTGATGTTGGGTGCTTCAGGTGAGTTGATGCGATGCTTGACTCTGCAGCCACGGAGACCAGGAGATGTCGATGATGACCAACGTCCAGACGTGAGCTGTCCCATGAAGGATGTCAGGTGCTGGGGGGTCAGTGTCCGGATGGACCACCAACAAGCCTTGTGAGTCGTGGTTGATTCTTTTCCGGCTTGCCCATGGCTGCAGTGGGTTCCTTGCAAGTCTCTTCCCGGATTCAGCTGTTGGGTAATCACGGGGCTGCGGAGCTGGTTTTCTTTGCTATCAAAAGCTCTTGTGATGTGTGTTGTCCGGTCTACAGGGGGGCTGTCTCTGAAAACAGGTCAGTGGTGTTCTCTCCAATTATGAAGGAGCAGTTGGGCAGGGGGTTCTCAACACCTGCATTATCCAGGTCACTGTCGGCGCACTCCGAGCCGTCTGTGCACACACAAGTAGCGGTTAACCTTTCTGGTACGTGCATTCCGCCAGGTAGCGCACTCCACTATCTATCAGCGCCGTACCTTGCTCACTCCCGGGAATAGCAGTATGGTTGCAAAGTGCGTAGACTCGGGCGTGAAGCCTGCAAGGGTGGTGGGTCAGGAATGCTCTGCATCCGTTATCAAGAACAAGACCCTCACGTAGACGATGAGCACGTAGGTCAGCAGCAAACGAGCCGAGTCAGACAGGGTGAAGATCCGATTGGCCACAGTGACAAAATAAGTTCGGTTCAATGCCCTCTTCGAGTCTCAAGGCGTTGTAGACTCAAGCCGGTGACAACAGCGCAAGACCGCGCAGGCCCCAGCCGCGACCAGCCTCGATCGCTCAGCAGGTATGGTAGGCCAACAAAGGCACCACCCCCAATGTTCAGCACAGGGCCTTCGCTTAGCCCAAAAGTCATCCACAATCCAGCAGAAATAAATTGATGTAAGGCAGTCAATTACAATGTAAATCAGGTGAAATGCCCTCTTTAATGTGCAACAGCGTCTCAGCCTGGGATTATTGGCAGCCACGTATCTCACAGGCCCCGGCCGCAGTGATCTCACGTTGCACGACCGGGCACCTTGTCTGGGATTAGCAGCAGCCAGGCAGAGTAACGCAAGTCCAAGTTGCAGTTAGCTTCACTCGTTTGGCCTGGCTCAATGTCCTGTGCGCATGGGGAGAGACACGCTGCAGTCCACGAGGGCCGACTCCCGTGGTCAAAGCCGGCGGCTCACTAAGTTTCGGCACACTTCCCTCCCCCTCCTTGATGTTGGGGTGTAGGGACACTTCCATACCCCCTCAATGAAGTTGGGGTGCGGGGATACACTTCCATACCCCCCTCCTTGAAGTTGGGGTGCAGGGACACACTTCCTTTCCTCCCATCCTTAAAGTTGGGGTACAGGGACACACTTCCTTCCCTCCCCCTCCTTGAAGTTGGGTGTAGGGACATATTTCCTTCCCTCCCCCTCCTTGAAGGTGGGGTGCAGGGACACACTTCCTCCCCTCCCCCCTCCTTGAAGTTGGGGTGCATGGACATACTTCCTTCCCTCCCCCTCCTTGAAGGTGGGGTGCAGGTACACACTTTCTTCCCTCCCCCTCCTTGAAGTTGGGGTGCAGGTACACACTTTCTTCCCTCCCCCTCCTTGAAGTTGGGGTGCAGGTACACACTTTCTTTCCTCCCCCCTCCTTGAAGTTGGGGTGCAGGTACACACTTCCTTCCCTCCCCCTCCTTAAAGGTGGGGTGCAGGTACACACTTTCTTTCCTCCCCCCTCCTTGAAGTCGGGGTGCATGGACACACTTCCTTCCCTCCAATTCCTTGAAGTTGGGGTGCTGGGACATACTTCCTTCCCTCCCGCTCCTTGAAGTTGGAGTGCTGGGACACACTTCAATACTCCACTGTCCTTGAAGTTGGGGTGCTGGGAAACACTTCCTTCCCTCCCCCTCCTTGAAGTTGGGGTGCTGGGACACACTTCCTTCCCTCCCCCTCCTTGAAGTTGGGGTACTAGGACACCCTTCTTTCCCTCCCCCTCCTTGAAGTTGGGATACTGGGATACCCCTCTTCCCCCCCCTCCTTGAAGTTGGGGTGCAGGGACACATTTCCTCCCCTCCCCCCTCCTTGTAGTTGGGGTGCAGGGACACACTCCCTTAACTCCCCCTCCTTGAAGGTGGGGTGCAGGGCACACTTCCTTCCCTACCCCTCCTTGAAGGTGGGGTGCAGGGACACTACTTCCTTCCCTCCATCCCCCTTCTTGAAGTTGGGGTGCAGGGATACACTTCCTCCCCTCCTTGAAGTTGGGGTGCTGGGACACACTTCCATACCCCCTCCGCCCTTGAAGTTGGGGTGCTGGGACACTACTTCCTTCCCTCCTTCCCCCTCCTTGAAGGTGGGGTGCAAGGACACACTTCCTTCCCTCCCCCCACTTGAATTTGAGGTGCAGGGACATACTTCCTTCTCTCCCACCTCCTTGAGGTTGGGGTGCTGGGACATACCTCCTCCCCTCCATGAGGTGTGGGTGCTGGGACACACTTCCTTCCCTCCTCCCCTCCTTTAGGTTGGGGTGCTGGGAGGGGCACCCCCTCCCCTTTCATTGGCACAGGCATCAAACCCCCTGGACTACCTGGCACAGGCTGCATATATATCAAGTGGTGACCCAGAAGTCCCACAGTCTCTCTGTCTGGTGCAGGGACACACTTCCTCCCCTCCCCACCCTTGAAGTTGGGGTGCAGGGATACACTTCCTTCCCTCCCCCTCCTTGAGGTTGGGGTGCAGGGACACACTTCCTCCCCTCCCCACCCTTGAAGTTGGGGTGCAGGGATACACTTCCTTCCCTCCCACTCCTTGAAAGTAGGGTGCAAGGCCAAACTTCTTCCCCTCCTTGAGGTTGGGGTGCAGGGACACACTTCCTTTCCTCCCCCCTCCTTGAAGTTGGGGTGCTGGACACACTTCCTTCCATCCCCCCTCCATGAAGTTGGGATGCTGGGGCACACTTCCTTCACTCCCCCTGCTTAAAGTTGGGGTGCTGGGACATACTTCCTGCCCTCTCTCTCCTTGAAGCTGGGGTGCTGGGACACACTTCCTTCCCTCCCCCTCCTCGAAGTTGGGGTGCTGGGACATACTTCCTTCCCTCCCCCTCCTTGAAGTTGGGGTGCTGTGACACACTTTCTTCCCTCCCCCTCCTTAAGGTTGAGGTGCAGGGACACACTTCCTTCCCTCCCCCTCCTTGAAGTTGGGGTGCTGGGACATACTTCCTTCCCTCCACTCCTTGAAGTTGGAGTGCTGTGACACACTTCCTTCCCTCCCCCTCCTTGAAGGTAGGGTGCAGGGACACACTTCCTTCCCTCCCCCTCCTTGAAGGTGGGGTGCAGGGACACACTTCCTTCCCTCCCCCCTCCTTGAAGTTGGGGTGCTGGGACATACTTCCTTCCCTCCCACTCCTTGAAGTTGGAGTGCTGTGACACACTTCCTTCCCTCCCCCTCCTTGAAGTTGGAGTGCAGGGACATACTTCCTTCCCTCCCCCTCCTTGAAGGTAGGGTGCAGGGACACACTTCCTTCCCTCCCCCTCCTTGAAGGTAGGGTGCAGGGACACACTTCCTTCCCTCCCCCTCCTTGAAGGTAGGGTGCAGGGACACACTTCCTTCCCTCCCCCTCCTTGAAGGTGGGGTGCAGGGACACACTTCCTTCCCTCCCCCCTCCTTGAAGTTGGGGTGCTGGGACATACTTCCTTCCCTCCCACTCCTTGAAGTTGGAGTGCTGTGACACACTTCCTTCCCTCCCCCTCCTTGAAGTTGGAGTGCAGGGACACACTTCCTTCTCTACCCCTCCTTGAAGGTAGGGTGCGGGGACACACTTCCTTCCCTCCCCTCCTTGAAGTTAGGGTGCAGGGACACACTTCATTCCTTCCCCCTCCTTGAAGGTAGGGTGCAGGGACACACTTCCTTCCCTCCCCCTCCTTGAAGTTGGGGTGCAGGGACACACTTCCTTCCCTCCCCCTCCTTGAAGGGGGGGTGCAGGGACATACTTCCATCCCTCCCCCCTCCTTGAAGGTAGGGTGCAGGGACACACTTCCTTCCCTCCCCTCCTTGAAGTTGGGGTGCTGGGACACACTTCCTTCCCTCCCCCTCCTTGAAGTTGGGGTGCAGGGACATACTTCCTTCCCTCCCCCCTCCTTGAAGTTGGAGTGCAGGGACACACTTCCTTCCCTCCCCCTCCTTGAAGGTAGGGTACAGGGACACACTTCCTTCCCTCCCCCTACTTGAGGTTGGCGTGCAGGGACACACTTCCTTCCCTCCTCCTCCTTGAAGTTGGGGTGCTGGGACATACTTCCTTCCCTCCCCCTCCTTGAAGTTGGTGTGCTGGGACATACTTCCTTCCCTCCACTCCTTGAAGTTGGAGTGCTGTGACACACTTCCTTCCCTCCCCCTCCTTGAAGGTAGGGTGCAGGGACACACTTCCTTCCCTCCCCCTCCTTGAAGGTGGGGTGCAGGGACACACTTCCTTCCCTCCCCCCTCCTTGAAGTTGGGGTGCTGGGACATACTTCCTTCCCTCCCACTCCTTGAAGTTGGAGTGCTGTGACACACTTCCTTCCCTCCCCCTCCTTGAAGTTGGAGTGCAGGGACATACTTCCTTCCCTCCCCCTCCTTGAAGGTAGGGTGCAGGGACACACTTCCTTCCCTCCCCCTCCTTGAAGGTAGGGTGCAGGGACACACTTCCTTCCCTCCCCCTCCTTGAAGGTAGGGTGCAGGGACACACTTCCTTCCCTCCCCCTCCTTGAAGGTGGGGTGCAGGGACACACTTCCTTCCCTCCCCCCTCCTTGAAGTTGGGGTGCTGGGACATACTTCCTTCCCTCCCACTCCTTGAAGTTGGAGTGCTGTGACACACTTCCTTCCCTCCCCCTCCTTGAAGTTGGAGTGCAGGGACACACTTCCTTCTCTACCCCTCCTTGAAGGTAGGGTGCGGGGACACACTTCCTTCCCTCCCCTCCTTGAAGTTGGGGTGCTGGGACACACTTCATTCCTTCCCCCTCCTTGAAGGTAGGGTGCAGGGACACACTTCCTTCCCTCCCCCTCCTTGAAGTTGGGGTGCAGGGACACACTTCCTTCCCTCCCCCTCCTTGAAGGGGGGGTGCAGGGACATACTTCCATCCCTCCCCCCTCCTTGAAGGTAGGGTGCAGGGACACACTTCCTTCCCTCCCCTCCTTGAAGTTGGGGTGCTGGGACACACTTCCTTCCCTCCCCCTCCTTGAAGTTGGGGTGCAGGGACATACTTCCTTCCCTCCCCCCTCCTTGAAGTTGGAGTGCAGGGACACACTTCCTTCCCTCCCCCTCCTTGAAGGTAGGGTACAGGGACACACTTCCTTCCCTCCCCCTACTTGAGGTTGGCGTGCAGGGACACACTTCCTTCCCTCCTCCTCCTTGAAGTTGGGGTGCTGGGACATACTTCCTTCCCTCCCCCTCCTTGAAGTTGGTGTGCTGGGACATACTTCCTCCACTCCCCCTCCTTGAAGTTGGGGTGCAGAGACACACTTCCTCCCCTCCCCCTCCTTGAATTTGGGGTGCAGAGACACACTTCCCTCCCCCCTCCTTGAAGGTGGGGTGCAGGGACACACTTCCTTCCGTACCCCCCTCCTTGAAGTTGAGGTGCTGGGACATACTTCCTTCCCTCCCACTCCTTGAAGTTGGAGTGCTGGGACACACTTCCTTCCCTCCCCCTCCTTGAAGGGGGGTGCAGGGACACACTTCCTTCCCTCCCCCTCCTTGAAGGTGGGGGTGCATGGACACACTTCCTTCCCTCCCCTCTCCTTGAGGTTGGGGTGCAGAGACACACTTCCTCCCCTCCCCTCCCCCTCCTTGAATTTGGGGTGCAGAGACACACTTCCTCCCCTCCCCCTCCTTGAATTTGGGGTGCAGAGACACACTTCCCTCCCCCCTCCTTGAAGGGGGGGTGCAGGGACACAATTCCTTCCGTACCCTCCTCCTTGAAGTTGGGGTGCAGGGACACACTTCCTCCCCTCCCCCTCCTTGAATTTGGGGTGCAGAGACACACTTCCCTCCCCCCTCCTTGAAGGGGGGGTGCAGGGACACACTTCCTTCCGTACCCTCCTCCTTGAAGTTGGGGTGCAGGGACACACTTCCTCCTCTCCCCCTCCTTGAATTTGGGGTGCAGAGACACACTTCCTCCCCTCCCCCTCCTTGAATTTGGGGTGCAGAGACACACTTCCTCCCCTCCCCCTCCTTGAATTTGGGGTGCAGAGACACACTTCCCTCCCCCCTCCTTGAAGGTGGGGTGCAGGGACACACTTCCTTCCGTACCCCCCTCCTTGAAGTTGAGGTGCTGGGACACACTTCCTTCCCTCCCCCTCCTTGAAGGGGGGGTGCAGGGACACACTTCCTTCCCTCCCCCTCCTTGAAGGGGGGGTGCAGGGACACACTTCCTTCCCTCCCCTCTCCTTGAGGTTGGGTGCAGGGACACACTTCCTTCCCTCCCCTCCTTGAAGGGGGGGTGCAGGGACACACTTCCTTCCCTCCCCTCTCCTTGAGGTTGGGGTGCAGAGACACACTTCCTCCCCTCCCCCTCCTTGAATTTGGGGTGCAGAGACACACTTCCTCCCCTCCCCCACCTTGAATTTGGGGTGCAGAGACACACTTCCCTCCCACCTCCTTGAAGGTGGGGTGCAGAGACACACTTCCCTCCCCCCCTCCTTGAAGGTGGGGTGCAGGGACACATAAGCTGATCTGCCCAGAACATATATCAAATGTGCTTCCTTTAGTAAGCAGTGCACATTGGAATATAAATGCTCAAATTGATTGCGCATCAGGGTAATTGTTCAACAAAAGCTGCGCCGCCTTGATAACGTGTTGCGATGGCCGACCGGTAAGAACCGCTGCGGAGGATTTGTGGACAAACCTGGCAAGGAACTGTGGGATAAAGACTGAACATAGTCTACTTCAGTCCAAAAATATTAATAAAATGCCCTGAGAAAAGAATTGCACAAATCATGCCTCAATTTGTACAATGGTCGGCATGCATAATTGTGCCTGCCGGTTAAGCATTACATTTCTAAGCACACTCATGACAGATGATATGAAAACACCCACAGGGAGGAGGAAACTGCAGAGAGTTGGCAGGGGAAAGATAAATACACATGGTAGGACAGTAAACATGTGAGCACAGCAAACAGGAGACACAGAGCTGGGGTGATGAAAAGTGAGGTCAAAGAGAATACATCTGCCATTCTCACTCCAGTACGATATGCGGCTGGGTCTGCCTGGTGGATGCATGACATTACAACGCATGCTATTACAACGCATGCCTTTACGACGCAGGTTTTACAACACAACTTTTACAACGACTTGCGTTGGGGGGCGCTGGATAGTGAATAGTTTAATTTACTATTCCAACTCCAGTCCTCGTGGATAGTAGGGAAGGTGTTGGCAACTATTCCCTATCCTAGAGCGCCCCCCAGCGCAAGTCGTTGTAAAAATTGCGTTGTAATGGTTGCGTCGTAAAGGTACTTTGTTGTAACAGTTGCGTTGTAAAGGATGTTTACCCTGCCTGGTATCAGCGGGGTGCCAGAACTATTCCATGGGGCCTCGGCAGTGAGTTTGGTTGGGCTCCTGCTAACTACCTTTACACCTAAATGCCTGTTGATGTCTGGGACGGAGGAGGTCATGGGGTGGGCAGAGTGATGTTCATCACATTTCTCTACTCTTACACAAGCCATTATCTTTAAAATGCCCTTAAACGTTGCCAAAACAAATGGAATGAGTAAATAATACTGGAGGAAAACGGGATGCTAGTAACTGAGTAATTAAATCATCCTTCTTTTGAGTGACTCTGGTTGGTATCTACAGTATTCCCAAACTGTTGATTTCTGAAAGGAACATAAAATGATTATTATATTGCTTACAATCTGGGCACTGCATGAAAAAGTAACCTCTGAACATCGTCTGAAAGGCCAATGCTAGGTAAGCTTGAGCACCAAACAAAAATTAGCCCTTGAAATAAGAGCTGCTTGTGTCCAGAATGGCACAGTAATTGAATAAAAAAAAAACAAATAAAAAAACAGAGGTGGGGGTATAACGTTGCCAGGGTAATAAATAGTCTTTGATTCGTACTGCCAAGGCCACCGGGCCGAATCCCTAGAAAGTCTTTACTATAGTTATAAAATCCAGTTTCAACATGGATAACGACCCCATCCTACCCTTAAAGACGACCAATTAAAACCTACCTTTAAACAAGACCAATTAGTACCTACCTTTAAACACGACCAATTAATACCTACCCTTAAACACGACCAATAACCCTTAAATACGACCAATTAATACCTACCCATAAACACGACCAAATAATACCTACCCTTAAAAACGACCAATAACCCTTAAACACGCCCAATTAATACCTACCCTTAAACACGACCAATTAATACCTACCCTTAAACACAACCAATAACCCTTAAACACGACCAATTAATACCTACCCTTAAACATGACCAATTAATACCTACCCTTAAACACAACCAATTAATACCTGCCCATAAACACGACCAATTAATACCTACCTTTAAACACAACCAATTAATACCTACCCTTAAACAAGACCAATTAGTACCTACATTTAAACACGACCAATTAATACCTACCCTTAAACACGACCAATAACCCTTAAATACGACCAATTAATACCTACCCTTAAACACGACCAATTAATACCTACCCTTAAAAACGGCCAATAACCCTTAAACACGTCCAATTAATACCTACCCTTAAACTCGCCCAATTAATACCTACCCTTAAACACGACCAATTAATACCTACCCTTAAACACAACCAATAACCCTTAAACACGACCAATTAATACCTACCCTTAAACACAACCAATTATTACCTACCCATAAACACGACCAATTAATACCTACCTTTAAACACAACCAATTAATACCTACCCTTAAACATGACCAATAACCCTTAAATACGACCAATTAATACCTACCCTTAAACACGACCAATTAATACCTACCCTTAAACACGGCCAATTAATACCTACCCTTAAACACAACCAATAACCCTTAAACACGACCAATTAATACCTACCCTTAAACATGACCAATTAATACCTACCCATAAACACGACCAATTAATACCTACCTTTAAACACGACCAATTAATACCTACCCTTAAACACGACCAATTAGTACCTACCTTTAAACACGACCAATTAATACCTACCCTTAAACACGACCAATAACCCTTAAATACGACCAATTAATACCTACCCTTAAACACGACCAATTATTACCTACCCTTAAAAACGACCAATAACCCTTAAACACGCCCAATTAATACCTACCCTTAAACACGACCAATTAATACCTACCCTTAAACACGACCATTTAATACCTACCCTTAAACACAACCAATAACCCTTAAACATGACCAATTAATACCTACCCTTAAACATGACCAATTAATACCTACCCTTAAACACAACCAATTAATACCTATCCATAAACACGACCAATTAATACCTACCTTTAAACACGACCAATTAATACCTACCCTTAAACTTGACCAATAACCCTTAAATACAACCAATTAATACCTACCCTTAAACACGACCAATTAATACCTACCCTTAAAAATGACCAATAACCCTTAAACACGCCCAATTAATACCTACCCTTAAACACGACCAATTAATACCCACCTTTAAACACAACCAAATAATACCTACCCTTAAACACGACCAATAACTCTTAAACACGACCAATCAATATCTACCTTTAAACACAACCAATTAATACCTACCCTTAAACACAACCAACTAATACCTAGATCAGTTGACTGGGGGTGAGTGTTTGATTTGTTCAAATGCTCCGTCCATCATCCCCTTTTGTATCGCTTTGTTCGCCCTAAGTGTGGCAGGGTATGCTCAGACGTGAGTCCCTTGTTCACTTGGCCACTGGATTCAAGATAGCCTGGCAGATGAGGATTATGAATCCGAAACCGGTCCCAGGATGCTTGTTTCCGGTCCAGGGAAGACATGGCTTGGCAGTTCGGGCTGGACTGTTCCCACAAGGCACAGGGTCAGACTGATTTGCATATAGCCATGTCTGAACTGGGGTGGCTGAGTAAACTAAAGAATGGTGATGGATTAAACCCAGATCAGTTGACTGGGGGTGAGTGTTTGATTTGTTCAAATGCTCCGTCCATCATCCCCTTTTGTATCGCTTAATGTAACTAAAGCATTCACCCAGACCCACTCACGCATACACATACACCCACCCCTGCACACATACACCCACTCACGCATACACATACATCCACCTCTACATACATACACCCACTCACGCACACACATACACCCACCTCTGCACACATACACCCACTCACGCACACACATACATCCACCTCTACACACATACACCCACTCAAGCACACACATACACCCACCTGTGCACTCATACACCCACCTGTACACACATACACCCACTCACTCACACACACACATACACCCACCTGTACACACATACACCCACCTGCGCACACATACACCCACCTGTACACACATACACCCACCTGTGCACACATACACCCACCTGTACACACATACACCCACCTGTGCACACATACCCAGGACCAAAGTGTAACAGTAGGTGTAGAGGAAATGTTGTGCCTATTGCCATTTCTCAATTTTCCCATGAAATACCCCTTCTATTCCGCCCCCAGGTTACCCAGCCACTGAGAGCTTCTTCAGCCTTTTCAGGAGTAGAATTAATGATTCCAAGCACGGGGAAAGGTCAGATTAGAGTTTGTGAATGCTCATAAACTCCCAAGCTGGTGGCCATTCACAAACTGAAAAGGCACACCACGCATGTGCTGCATTTATGATTGTGCAATTCTACGCATGCCTGGTTAAGACTTACACGGTGATAATGCATTCACACCTGGCGGGTTTCATTTTATGTGTTGCTTTAGGGCATCCGTGGAGCCATCAAAGGTATTCTGACTGGACGCTGAGACGCTTGGTGACATAAAACTTACTTAAGTCACTCGGTGGGTCCTTTAAATGCTTGAATGAGATTTTTTGGCTAGGAGGTGTTTGAACTGGAAACCCAGTAGCAGGGGACAGACCCAATGAGTTTGCTCAGTTTCTATTTGGCACCACTTTACCCTTCACTAGTTTTATTTATGAACATTGTAGTAAGAGCTACTGTGTGCTACAGACTTCTGTGAACCCGCAGGGGCTATCCCTGAGATTACGATTGGACATAGGGCTCAACCTTATTTCAAGTTGAGACTCTCTGCGCTTAACCTCATAGCTGCGTTGAACATTCAGCACCCAGTGCTGAACGTTCGAATAACGAGCGCTGGCCCGTCGGCCAACGGTCGTGCGCAGCACTGGGGAGGTAGTGCTCGTGACGACCGTTGGCCGACGGCAGCGCTTAAGGGGTTAAATGCGATAAACATTTTTGGCTTTGTATCTCTGCCCAAGACCGAGATGTTGACGCAAATTCGTTATTATACGTACACGTATCATAACGTGCATTGATGTCGTATTTTCCAATGTTACCAGTGCGTTGTTGAACAGCCTGTTCGCTGGAGGGCCTGCTCCTGTGCTCATGCCTTTGTAATCTGAAGGTGTCTAGTCTGTATTCGGTTGAATGCCGCAGGGCGCTTCCTACACCTCTTTAGTCTCCAGCCAGCCTTCGATATCTGCTGGCTTCAGAGTCCACCAGGAGCAATCTATCCATGTACGTAAGAGAACATTCCAGTCCGAGTTGCTGGAGCTTCTGTTTGACCAGCAAGAATGAACCTCTGAGTCTCTGTGCTTCTGCGGTGTAGTCTGGATAGATGTTCACAGAGCCTTGGGCGATTCTCCAGTGGCCCTTGGACCTGGTGACTTGCATCATGTGGTCGCGGGCCTGGTAGTTAAAGAGATGCAAAATAGATCTGTGGATTGTGGCACTCTCTGGTGGATGAATCTTAATTCTGACATACTAGAGGTAAACCTAGGTGTGGGGTGCTGGTGGGTATAGCGCTTGAATGAGTTCCCTTTATGAACTGTCTTATCCTACCCAATCTGGAAATTTGAGCAAAACATCCGAAAAGTATTTTTCAATGTTGAATCTTCCCTCATCTTTTGATATTACTTTGCAACATGAATCTATTTTGATGATTCTGTACACTAAGATGAAGACAGTTGTTGGTTAAATTAGCTGCACATTATTTTTTCATATATGGGAACCTGAATGTTTAGCACATCTCTAGAATTACTGCTATGCTCTATTATGTATGAGTGAGGATGTCTGAGTATGATACTGTATGTATGCTGTGAGTGATGAATGAGCAAATGGGACCTGGATTCTTTGGAATTTCTATTATATGATTTTTTACTTTGACCCACCAAATTTTTCGCCAAATTAAAAAATAAAGTAATGTTTATATCATTATGTCATTTAAGCACAATTAGAGTGGCAAAATTATAAGCTGACGCATAGCATAGCTCCATCATATAGGTAGAGTTTTTGTTTGTATTTTGGGTATAGCTCTCCGATCAGGGGCATTGATTAAGATAACATAAAGGAATGATCTGTCTACAACTAGACCAGCATCCCCACTCAGTACCCCAGAAAGATGTAAATGACTTAAACACTTACGTAATTTGTAGATGTTTATATAAAGTACTTAATTATCTCATTGTATTGATGTCACTTTCATCGTTTTCAATGATCACACTTCAAGACTTAAATCACTTTTTCATTGGTTAAATCAATCCAAAGGCATTTCATTACACAGCCCTTCATCAGGGGGAATTTTCCTATAAGTTAATAGAAATGCATGTATTCAAAGATCCAAACAGAAAATTCAGGTAAAGAAATAAAGAAAAACATCCATCGCGGTGTTTCCAAATGCAAACCACCTATGCAAATTGGGAGCGTCCTATGAGTTCGAGGTAAAAAGGAGTAGCACCATTATTCAATTGTGAGTGGTACTGGAATTGTGCACATGCTCAAAAGAGCCCAGATCAAAGGTGTTCAGGAGCGTATAAATGTGAAATTAAAGCAAAGTGCGAACCATAGTGTGGTAGCTTTGCGTTTTCCTTTTGTGATAAAAATGAAAATCAAACTGTCGGAGCTTGTCATTAGGGGATTAAAGTAAACTAAAGAAACAAACCGCGTAGTCTCTTACAGTTCCATTACAAACCGGCTAAATGAATGTGTCTGTACGCAGTGGAATGCTGGACAGTTAGGTTCACGACTGTACTTGCAACGTAATTGAAGGAAATAGAAAAGGGACTAACCGGAAGCCATACCCAAATGTAGACGTCTGTGACCGCCAATTTAAAAAGGCAACTGCCTTGATCGAAGGTGATTAAGACCGTGTAGTCGCTTATCGTTAATTTACAAAGCGGCATGTTTGGAGTGTCCATGCAAGGTTGAAGATGAGTCAGTTAGTTTTGTGCTCTTCCATAATTAATCTTTCTGGTGCGATTTGCTGGATCTCTGGCAGTGCTGACCTTATTTCCAGTTGTCTTTGTAAGTCGCTGAGTTTTTTTTACGTTGGCTGCTGGGTGTCTGTAAGTGACCCTTGTCGCTTTGTGATGGGTCTGAGGTGTTCTTTTTGCTTGGTGATGGTAGATGCACTGTTAGCTAGATTGACTTTTTAATACTGATTATCTCTTCTATAACCGCCGGTATGGAGCTCAGTTTGTTGATTATAGGGCCACAAGAACATGACCCTTGTAATGATGAGTCAATGGATTGAACTCTCTTTATTAGAACTCTTGTTATTAGACTGGAGTCAATGGATTGAACTCTCGTTATTAGACTGGAGTCAATGGATTGAACTCTCGTTATTAGACTGGATTCAATGGATTGAACTCTCGTTATTAGACTGGAGTCAATGGATTGAACTCTCGTTATTAGACTGGAGTCAATGGATTGAACTCTCGTTATTAGACTGGAGTCAATGGATTGAACTCCCGTTATTAGATTGGAGTCAATGGATTGAACTCTCGTTATTAGAATGGAGTCAATGGATTGAACTCACGTTATTAGATTGGAGTCAATGGATTGAACTCACGTTATTAGACTGGAGTCAATGGATTGAACTCTCGTTATTAGAACTCTCGTTATTAGACTGGAGTCCATGGAATGAACTCTCGTTATTAGATTGGAGTCAATGGATTGAACTCTCGTTATTAGACTGGAGTCCATGGAATGAACTCTCGTTATTAGACTGGAGTCAATCGATTGAACTCTCGTTATTAGATTGGAGTCAATGGATTGAACTCACGTTATTAGACTGGAGTCAATGGATTGAACTCTCGTTATTAGACTGGAGTAAATGGATTGAACTCTCGTTATTAGACTGGAGTCAATGGATTGAACTCTCGTTATTAGACTGGAGTCAATGGATTGAACTCTCGTTATTAGACTGGAGTCAATGGATTGAACTCTCGTTATTAGACTGGAGTCCATGGATTGAACTCTCGTTATTAGACTGGAGTCAATGGATTGAACTCTCGTTATTAGATTGGTGTCAATGGATTAAACTCACGTTATTAGACTGGAGTCAATGGATTGAACTCTCATTATTAGATTGGAGTCAATGGATTGAACTCTCGTTATTAGATTGGAGTCAATGGATTGAACTCTCGTTATTAGACTGGAGTCAATGGATTGAACTCTCATTATTAGACTGGAGTCCATGGATTGAACTCTCGTTATTAGACTGGAATCCATGGATTAATCTCTTGTTATTAGACTGGAGTCAATGGATTGAACTCTCATTATTAGACTGGAGTCAATGGATTGAACTCTCGCTATTAGACTGGAATCCATGGATTAATCTCTTGTTATTAGACTGGAGTCAATGGATTGAACTCACGTTATTAGACTGGAGTCAATGGATTGAACTCTCATTATTAGACTGGAGTCCATGGATTGAACTCTCGTTATTAGACTGGAATCCATGGATTAATCTCTTGTTATTAGACTGGAGTCAATGGATTGAACTCGCGTTATTAGATTGGAGTCAATGGATTGAACTCTCGTTATTAGACTGGAGTCAATGGATTGAACTCTCGTTATTAGATTGGAGTCAATGGATTGAACTCTCGTTATTAGACTGGAGTCCATGGATTGAACTCTCGTTATTAGACTGGAGTCCATGGATTGAACTCTCGTTATTAGACTGGAGTCAATGGATTGAACTCTCGTTATTAGACTGGATTCCATGGATTAATCTCTTGTTATTAGATTGGAGTCAATGGATTGAACTCTCATTATTAGACTGGAGTCCATGGATTGAACTCTCGTTATTAGACTGGAGTCCATGGATTGAACTCTCGTTATTAGACTGGAGTCAATGGATTGAACTCTCGTTATTAGATTGGATTCCATGGATTAATCTCTCGTTATTAGATTGGAGTCAATGGATTGAACTCTCGTTATTACACTGTGGTCCATGGATTGAACTCTTGTTATTAGACTGGAGTCAATGGATTGAACTCTCGTTATTAGACTGGAGTCAATGGATTGAACTCTCGTTATTAGACTGGATTCCATGGATTAATCTCTCGATATTAGATTGGAGTCAATGGATTGAACTCTCGTTATTAGACTGGAGTCCATGGATTGAACTCTTGTTATTAGACTGTGGTCCATGGATTGAACTCTCGTTATTAGACTGTGGTCCATGGATTGAACTCTTGTTATTAGACTGGAGTCAATGGATTGAACTCTCGTTATTAGACTGGAGTCAATGGATTGAACTCTCATTATTAGACTGGATTCCATGGATTAATCTCTCGTTATTAGATTGGAGTCAATGGATTGAACTCTTGTTATTAGACTGGAGTCAATGGATTGAACTCACGTTATTAGACTGGAGTCAATGGATTGAACTCTCATTATTACACTGGATTCCATGGATTAATCTCTCGTTATTAGATTGGAGTCAATGGATTGAACTCTCGTTATTAGACTGGATTCCATGGATTAATCTCTCGTTATTAGATTGGAGTCAATGGATTGAACTCTCGTTATTAGACTGGAGTCCATGGATTGAACTCTCGTTATTAGCCTGGAGTCCATGGATTAATCTCTCGTTATTAGATTGGAGTCAATGGATTGAACGCCTGTTATTAGATTGGTTAGTTTGTCCAGTTTAGAGTTTATCCTTGAGTTGTGTAAAGCTATGATATTCACTAGCTCTCTTTGAATATTTAAATTATCCAACTGCATTGTGAGTGCCTCTGTAGATGCTTGTAGAGTGTGTAGTAGTGTTGTAAAGCGTTACAGCTGACTGCTCTGGGCTGGGCCCCTTGGGTTGCTTGTGTTTCAAATCTTGTTTGCCCATGTTGATGAATGTTTTCTGTACTTTTTAATTCCAGATCATGAACAATTTGCGCTGCTTCCTGAGGAAATTGAATAGACTTTTAAATATTTGGGGTGATTCATTTGTCTTTTGCTTCCATCTAAATTTGTGCTGAGATTTTATGGGTGTCTTCACTCTCTTGTCCAAAGGCTCTATGGGTAAGATGTAGGACCCTTACATTTTGTGACTCCGACTCGCAAAATGCAATTTACAATTGTGTCTCAGATACTGTTAGCGATTCCTAATGGGGTCCCAAATTGCCGTACTCATTAATATTGATGAGGCAGGCGTTATTTGGGACCCCATTAGGAATGACCAGCACTCACAGGGATGGTGGCCATGTCTGTGACTGCTTTTTAGATCTCGCCTAAGCAGCGCGCATTCGCTGCATAGGAAAAAAACCTTAAGCTATCGCCTTGGTTTTTGTCCCAAAAACGTGCACGCATTCCATTGCCTTCAATGGCAACGTGTGCATGTTTAGAGATTCCCTTACGGGAGCGAGCTTGACACCATATGTTTGTAATTAACTTACAAACACATGGCGCCCCTGGCTCGCTGCTGCAAGGGAAACGCTTTGTGTTCTATTGGCCGCACTCTCCTCAGCCCTCCCACTTTTAGCGTGAGGCACACGCACTTGTCTGAGTTGCTGTGCATCCTAGCTTGCCCTGAGGGTGTTCCCTTTGTGTTTCATTGTCATGTCATAATTGTTGCGCTGTGTTTCCTTACTGTGCCTCGATTGTTTCGCTTCTGCTCCCTGCTGTTCTGTTGCTTGTCCCCCATTATTTAGTTATTTCTTCATTGTTTTGTTCTTATCCCTGGGCAGTTTTATTCACGTCGCTTCATTCTTTCTTGCTTGTCTCTTTGCTGTTTTACATTTGTAGGGAGGGGCGTGTGCAGATGTATTGTTGGCACTTCGCTATTTTATTCTGGTTACCCAATGTCTGATTTCGTTACGCCTTTGTCTAGTTGTTCTTTATTTGCTGTCCGAGCCATGTTTTGCTATTCCTCAAAATCATTTTGTTGTAATTATGTCATTTTTCCCTGTAAATTCGTTGTTTTATCACAGTTGAATTTCCTCTTTTTTGCTGTTGTTTTGTTGCCATGTCTTTAGTGTTAGTCAGTTTCTTGTTATGGTATTACAATTGTATGTTAACATTTGATTTTTTTTGTTTTAATTTGTAAAACCGTTGTAGTGTTATGTGTTTTCTTGTTGTTTTCTTTGATTGTTTTAGAACTGCTTAGTCACTCTTTTGGTTACATTTCTTCCTTGTTTTATTATTGCAACTATTACTTATCTACTTTCTTCATCTGAAGTGTGGTTGTTTGCCTCGCCAATCCTGAATGTTTGCTGAGTCTTTGCTGCTTTTAGTCACCAGTTGTCTTTTCCGAAATACATTTCATCAGTTGTAGTTTCCTAAATATGCTGATATTCCATTTGCATTTGTCTGTTATTTCATTATTACGTTATTCTTGTTTTTTCAATGCTTTTGATCTTGCTGTGAATCATTTTTGGTTTGTATAATTTAGTGCTTGGGTCAGATGTGGTTCTAGGCGCCTTGCAGGCTCTTCGAGGCCAGATTTTCACTTGGATCGGACCTTTGTTTTACTACTTACTTTGTGGTGTTTTATCAGTGTTTTTTCGGCTGCACCGGCCTTTACGTGTAATTCAAATTTGGAAGAAGCAAAGTGAGCACGACCCCGACTGTTGTGGAATGTGATGTCAAAGTTCAGGTCTGAAGGGAGGAGTCAAAATCTAGAGTCCTGCCTTAACCGGAACAACGCAGGAATATTCAAAGTGCCGCCATAACTAATCGTGTGGAGTCCTGTTTCTTTGACGGTTGGAGGGTTGTGCGGTGATGTCCATTAAGTGCCGCCTGTAACCACCAGTGCAAAGCTCTGTGGAGGTCATGGGGTATATCCCTTCAATGTGCCGTCCATAACTACTAGTGTAAAGTGCGTGGGCGGTGATAGTCATTGAAAGTGCAACAATGTGCATCTAATTAATGTCAAATGTAACGATGGAGAGGGTATGGATGTTGAGTGTGGCCTGAAGCATGGATTCCCTGCATAGCAGACAAGTGGCGTCCACAGGCTTGCAGCAAGAACTGTTTTTTCTTTCAGTTTTATATAGCATGTACTCAACCGGAAGGTATCTGAGCACTTTACATGAACGCTAGTTACATTACGCAAGGACACATTCATTTCTTGTAGGAACAGGGAGAGTGTTTTGCCCAGAATCACAGGACACTGCGCCAACACTGAGACTCCAACCCAGTTTCCCAGATTCAAAGTCGTCAGTTTTGGCCGTTACGGTATATCCTCTCTCCCCTCAAAAACTGAAGCAGGGAAATAAAGAAGTTAAGGTGGAGCTAATAATGAAAAAGTAGGGGCGGTTAATTCTAAATGCATTTGGTAACCTATTAATAAACAGCAAAGTGCAGAGTGGATGTGAACTCAAAGTGCCGTGGGAGCGGTTTAGGAGACTTTATCAGAAGAAAATTGCTTTGAAGTGCAGTGGAAGGAAAGGTATTCGCTGCACTTCGGATTCAAACATTAAGCGTACCTTGTAACGTGTGAATCCAAAGTGCAGTGGCGGAGTCTAGCATAGGTTGGAATGAGTTAAAGTGCAGGCGACATCTGTACACACAAACTGATGCGGGTATATGGATTTAAAGTATATTAATTGTGCACAGGCGTAAATTGAATGAGTACATAAATTTAAAGTGTAAATCAAATGAGTAATGTGCTTTGAAAGTGCTGCAGGGTGCACATTTAAATAAGTTTCTGAATAACGTGCAGTTGACATAGGAACAAACGTTCTTTTAAAAAAATATCTTTTTGCTTAAGAGACTACGCACTTGTAGGACTGCTGTTATTAGCTGCTTGGATTCCACGGCTCCTTAAATAAACTTTAAGACGGTAAAGTTCTTGTTGGCCTTTGAAAAAAGCCTGAAAGCAACTTAATACATTTAAGACTTAATAGGCCAATGGAGAAACCTTACTGTTTCTTCTTCTTTTATTCTAATTTTAGCTTTTAGGAGTACGAACACTAGGACCTCCCCTCGTTGTAATTTAATTCTATTAGATTTTCTTCTTTTATTGTAATTTTACTTTTAATTTTGGTTCAGAATTGTAATGGAAATTTGTTATGGTTTTAATTAACTAAACAATAAAGTTTAAGAATAAGAATAAGAATAATAAAAAAACTTAAAAAAATAATAACAGTTGACATAGGTGCACTTAAAGTGCCGAAGGGTGTATTCGTGTAAAGTGCTGTTAGAAGGAAGCCAGGTCCTCACCTATAGGGATAGTGAGTCCATTTAAAGTGCAACAAATAATGTTTGAGGGTGCAGTATTTAAAGTGCAGGATGGGTGCATGATTTTTGAATGCAGCAGCGGTGCATACACCTCTTGTGCTCCGGTGATGTATTAAAGTGCAATTTATGAGTACCGTAGGGAGTGTAAAGAGCAGCGAGGGAGTACAAGAGTGTACTGCTGCATTTAGAGTACGGTGAGCGCGTGCAATAAATCTGCAGCTAGTAGGGTTTTGTTTGAAGTGCAAGGGTCTTTGCTGACATGTCTCTGTAGGGCACATCAATTGTAGTAGTTTGAGGTTGTCGCAAGTGGATAAATTGCAACTATTTTGGACTCTTCCATATTTAAGGAAGCCTTATCTATTGTCTGTTTTTCACATGTGGTGGGAACCAATATCTTCTCGCTCTAGTAATATTATATGATACGTTCTTACTTATGGGGCCTTCAGGCAGTCCTCTGCACCCATTGGTCTGTTGTTGTGCCATTCACACTACTCTTCTGCTCTGTACCTTATAGGCTTTTGGGCCAGCCCACTTCAGCCATTGGCTTACTGCATCCCGAGTGAGGGCATAACCCTGTCACAATGAACACATCCACACACAAAGTAGTGCCCCTTCAGGTGCCACTATGACACTGTCTTTTGTAGAGAAAAAAATGTGTGTTTCTATTTTTTTAAAATATTAGTGAAGGCCTGGCAAATCCCACGGTGGCGTTTTATGCAATTAATGGCAACACAGAACAACTATTAACGCCTGGCAAATCCCACGGCGGCTTTTTATGCAATTAATGGCAACACAGAACAATTATTAACCAAACCGAAAGCCTGGAAGCCAACGGTAGATGTATTGGCTTTGCGAATGCTTACTTTCCTATGTTGGCCATTTTTAGGTCTCGACTACGCAGTGCACATGCGTTGCATAGGAAAAAATACCTCTTTGCAATAGATTCGGTTTTGGCCCCAAAAACGTGCACGCGTTGCATTGCTTTTAATGGCAATGCATGCACGTTTGGCGATTCCCTTGCGGGAGCGAGCTTTCAAACCATCTGTATGTAATTAACAGATGGTTCCTGCTCGATACCGCAAGGTTAACAGGCCAGGCCCCCTGTTCTCTCCCCTCCCCCTGCTGCCTCTCATCCAACCTGCTTTTTTACATTTTTTTTACTTAGAGCGCTTGTTTAAATTAGTCTAAAAAACACAGAATGCCCCTTTCAGACTTACCACCATATATAATCGTTTACCCCTGCAGGCAAATTCATAAAAAGAAACTTGTAAAAAAAATGAACCGTGCTATATTAGAAAAAAATATGGATTTTGCATTAATTTCTTTCAATGAAGGGAGGGTTCAGTGCTCCGATTGTCTGAGGGCTTGATTGATTTCTGTTTTTTTGGGCACTACATTGAATCGACGACATAAACGTGTCAGCTTTTAAAGTAATTAAATAAACTCGTGAAAGATTACTTTAATTTATAATAACACTAATTTCAAGGATGCCAGGCAATACTTTCCAATATTTAATATTTACATACCTTCTAGTCATGAAAAAAATAATGGTTTCTTGATGTGTTCCTGCTTTATGTGGCAATTATTACTTGTTTTAAAAACACACACTCCTACATTCAGAAGTTTGTCCTACATTCCTTCTGAAGCCAATGGGCAGCTGTTAGACCCGGCCTCGTGGCGTGGTCCTCCCTGACCAGTGCACCACACCAGGCCCCTGATTTTCACAGCTTACCCGACCATTCCCTCCATGATCCGCACACACGACACTGGACTTCCCCGTTCTCCCCCTCCATCTTCCCGGTACGGACACACCCAAACCCTCTAAGCCCCAAAAGGCCTCCGGTGCACATTCCCCTGCACCTAAGATGGCCGCCCCCGGCCCCAGCATGACCTCGGCCATAGACGCGCCGTACCCGGCTGGGGGGTAGAGCGCCCTGTGAGTGAGAGAGGGAGGAACAGTTCGATCACACCTCCCACCTCCCCTCGAGAAATGGGTTTCGATCGCCCATCCGGCCTACCTGAGGGCTGGCTCCAAGCCTGCTGCGTGTCTGGGATCCTTCCAGACCCAACTTGAAAGGATGAAAGGGGCCGAGTGGGAGGAACCCCCAACAAGCGGCTCCCAGGTGCTAAGACCTCTGCCTGCGAGGACTCCGGACATCAAAGAGAAAGAGTCCTATATCAAGGGATGCTCTGGGACGATCAAGTTAGTTGAATCCTGGAACTACGAGAGCCCTGCTAACGTCGTCGCGGCTCCTACCCGGCAGAGAAGGACTTCTGCCCGAAACCATCTGAGCCCTGCTGACATCGTCGCAGCTCCTACCCAACAGAGAAGGACTTCTACCCGAAACCATCTGAGCCCTGCTGACATCGTCGCGGCTCCTATCCGACAGAGCAGGACTTCTACCCGGAACCATCTGAGCCCTGCAGACGTGGTCGCGGCTCCCTCGCAACTTTAAGAACACCTGAGCCCTGCTGATTCAATCGCGGCTCCCCTAAGACCATAAGAACTGCCACATCCTTGCTCGAGCCCTGCGGACGTAGTCGCGGCTCAGAGACTATCCTGGTCCGGCTGGACCCAAGATCTACTCGTATCCCCCAGCTCGAGGATTGAGAGCTGTGCGCCAGATACGCCCCTGCATCTATTTTGAACATTAAGACTGCCCCGCTACCCAAACCCTTACCGAGACTCATTCAGCCCTTGCTCTACTTGTACATAGGAATCTTGCGGATCATAAAGATCCTTTTACTTGAAATATAAAGAATACGTTCTCCTGAAAACCTACAGTGTGGTGTCCCTTTGTCGAGTGGGGCTAGCTCAGCGCGTGCGATCCTAGATTCAAGACTCTCCCCCTGAAGGGTCTCCCGCCAGTGCTCGGCAGTGTTCCTAGGAGAGGTGGGTCCCAGGGTGGTCGAGTACATATTCTGGCCTCCCCTGGGATCGCCCCTTCTAACAGCAGCAGATAAATTGTCCATAAAAAATGTAAAAACATGTTATAGGGGCTGATATACTGCAGTTTCGCTGTCACCAAGCACTACACATTTTTAGTAAGTCTGGATATTTGGATCACAGGAGGTTGGCTGCAACGAGCATCACATTAATTACAGGTGTAGATCATGTAATGCGAGGTATGAGGCGGGGAGGAATCCTTTTCAAAACTTACAATTACACGTCCTGCACTGCAGTCAAAGATAAGTTTTGCCCCAAAACCAGAGAGGTTACTGCCTGCAGCTCAGTGGTGTGAGGTGTTTGGTCAAAGAAAAGGGTCATTTTGTTTAAGGGAAGGGGTTAAAGCCAGGAATACCCTTTTTGCCTGGCATCCTCATGTAAACCTCAGTGGCTCAAGGGAAACCCCAGAAAATATGGCGCCCTAGAGACCTTTACATGAGTTAAGCATTGCGGGCAGGTTTGAAATATTCGTTGGTCACTTCCCAAATTTCAGAATTAATATGCTGATCGCATAGCAAATCTATCCAACTGATTATTCACATTTCCAAACATCTTTGGCAAATGCAACTCAGTGGTGTGTGTGTTGGAACGACAGGCTGTGGTTTTCCTAATTAAAATGTATGAAATAGTTTTTTTTTGCCCAGCCCCATCGCTTCCAATACGAATTCAGCCCCTTGCTCGTGAATGAATGATCTCTTAGTCGTCTAAAGTTGATTTGATGGCTTGCTTCTCTATCATTTGGTTTGTCAAGCTTTCCTTTCCTAGGATCCCCATCCAAGATTGACAGCCATTGGAGTGGAGGCGCCTTCCTGAACATAGTCACATGCTGATACTAACAAGCATTGACAAAGCCAATAGCTTCACTATTCAACACCGAGAACTCTTGACTTTGCAAGTGCTTGTTAATAAATCTAGTGGCTGCAGGGTAATCCCACCTGATGTGTGAAACCAGCCAATATGTCAGTTACAGATACATCAATAGATTTGTATATTGGCTAAAGCTTGACACACATACATGTTATCCCAATTTCAGCATGTGCATTATAGTGTTACTATTTTATTTCTGTTTGCAGTCCATTTGTCATCGGAACACCAGAGAGCAAGTAAGAATCCCATTAAGTCAGGTAAAGTCGGACTCGCCTTCTGATCCTGTACCACCGGCAGTGATGTCAACACTTAGCCCCATCCTAGCTGATGCACTCCGAAAAGTTATAACATCTCGTTGGAGACAGCCATATTTCCAAATGTGTGGAAAAAAGCGCGGGTCAAGCCTCTCCTAAAGAAGGCGACGGCGGACCCGTCTGAACTACAGAATTATAGACCTATCTCACTCCTCCCCTGCTGTGCGAAGGTTCTGGAAACTTTGGTAAACCAACAGCTGTCCCAGTATCTGGAACAAAACCATCTCCTAGACCCCTCTCAGTCTGGCTTCTGTGCTTCTCACAGCACAGAAGCTTCACTGCTGAACGTGACAGACTCCATCAGCTCTTGTGGTACTTTGTTCTCCATAAGTTGGCAGGGTATGCTCAGACGTGAGTCCCTTGCTCACTTTGCCACTGGATTAAAGCAAGCCGGGCTGTAGACGGCTGAAATGCCAGAAACCGGTCCTCAGAAGCTTGTTTCCGGTCCAGGGAAGGCATGGCTTGGCAGTTCGGGCTGGACTGTTCCCATGAGGCAAAGGGTCAGACTGATTTGCATATAGCCATGTCTGAACTGGGGTGGCAGAGTGGGCTAAAGAACGGTGATGGATTAAACCCAGATCTATTGACTGGGTGTGAGTGTTTGATTGGTTCAGATGCTCCGTCCATCACCACCCCCTTTTGTACCACTTTGTTCGCCATAAGTTGGCAGGGCATGCTCAGACGTGAGTCCCTTGCTCACTCTGCCACTGGATTCAGGCAAGCCGGGCTGAAGATGGCTTAAATGCCAGAAACCGGTCCTCGGAAGCTTGTTTCCAGTCCAGTCAATCAATCAATCAATCATATTTGTAAAGCGCGCTACTCACCCGTGGGGGACTCAAGGCGCTGGGAGAGGGGGGGAGTCGTTACTGCTCGAACAGCCAGGTCTTGAGTTGTTTCCTGAAGGAGAGAAGGTGCTGGGTCAGCAGAAGGTGGGTGGGTAGGGAGTTCCATGTTTTGGCCGCCAGGTAGGAGAAGGATCTTCCTCCGGCGGTGGCTTTGTGAATTCGTGGGACGGTGGCGAGGGTGAGGCTGGTGGATCGGAGCTGGCGGGTGGGTGTGTAGAATGTGAGGCGGCTGTTGAGGTATTTGGGGCCCATGTCGTGGAGGGCCTTGTGTGCGTGGGTGAGGAGTCTGAACGTGATCCTCTTGCTGACGGGGAGCCAGTGCAGGTCTATCAGATGGGCAGAGATGTGGCTGTGGCGGTGGATGTCCTAGATGAGTCATGGCGAGGTGTTCTGTATGTGCTGGAGTCTTTTCCGGAGTTTGGCTGTGATTCCAGCGTAGAGGGTGTTCCCGTAGTCCAGACGGCTGGCGACGAGGGCCTGGGTGACCGTCTTCCTGGTTACGGTGGGGATCCACCGGAAGATGTTTCGGAGCATGCGCAGGGTGTTAAAACAGGATGACGAGACAGCGTTGACTTGCTTGGTCATTCTGAGGGAGGAGTCCAGAATGAAGCCCAGGTTGCTTGCATGGTCCGTTGGCTTGGGTGCGGTTCCCAGGACAGGGGGCCACCACGAGTCGTCCCAGGCAGAGGGGGATGGTCCCAGGATGAGGACTTCTGTCTTGTCTGAGTTAAGTTTCAGATGGCTGAGCTTCATCCATTCCGCGACGTCTTTCATTCCTTCCTGGAGGCTGGCTCTGGCGTTGGCAGGGTCGTTGGTGAGGGAGAGGATCAGCTGGTAGTCGTCGGCGTAGGAGATGATTTTAAGGTTGTGTTGGCGTGCGATGGCTGCGAGGGGGCTCATGTAGACATTGAAGAGGGTGGGGCTGAGCGAGAATCCTTGCGGAACGCCGCAGATGACTTCGGTGGCCGTGGCTAGAAATGGTGGGAGGCGGACTCTCTGGGTTCTTCCGGCGAGGAACGAGATGATCCACTCCAAGGCCGTTCCTTGGAATCTGGTGTTGCTGAGGCGCTGTATTAGAGTGCGGTGGCATACAGTGTCGAAGGCTGCTGAGAGGTCCAGGAGGATGAGGGCAGCTGTTTCCCCGTTGTCGAGCAGGGACCTGATGTCGTCGGTCGCTGCGATGAGGGCGGTCTAGGTGCTGTGGTTTGCTCGGAAACCGGACTGCGAGGGGTCGAGGGATCCGTTTGTCTCGAGGAAGGCGGAGAGTTGTTTGTTGACGGTCTTCTCGATGACTTTGGCAGAAAAAGGGAGGAGCGAGATGGGGCGGAAGTACTTGAGGTCCGTAGGGTTCGGGGTGGGTTTCTTCAGGAGGGCGCTGACCTCGGCATGTTTCCAGCTCTCCGGGAAGGTGGCAGATGCGAAGGAGCTGTTGATGATGTTCCAGAGTTGGGGTGCGAAGATGGAGTCGGCTTTGTTAAAGATGTGGTGTGGGCATGGGTCGGTAGGGGAGCCGGAGTGGATGGTGTTCATCGTGCGGGTGGTGTCTTCGGTGCTGACCGAGGTCCAGGTGCAGAGGGTGGTGGTTGGGTGCGCTGGTTCGGTGGTTGGGTGCGCTGGTTCGGTGGTTGGGTGCATGGTTTCTTCAGGAGGGCGCTGAACTCGGCATGTTTCCAGCTCTCCGGGAAGGTGGCAGATGCGAAGGAGCTGTTGATGATGTTCCAGAGTTGGGGTGCGATGATGGAGTCGGCTTTGTTAAAGATGTGGTGTGGGCATGGGTCGGTAGGGGAGCCGGAGTGGATGGTGCTCATCGTGCGGGTGGTGTCTTTGGTGCTGACCGAGGTCCAGGTGTAGAGGGTGGCGGTTGGGTGCGCTGGTTCGGTGGTTGGGTGTGCTGGTTCGGTGGTTGGGTGCATGGTCTGAGCGCCGAAGCTGTTGTGTATGTCGGCGATCTTGTGGTGAAAGAACGAGGCGAGTGAGTCGCAGAGGTCTTGCGAGGGTGTGATGTCGTTGTTGCAGGCACAGGGGTTGGAGAGCTCTTTAACGATGCTGAAGAGTTCCGTGCTGTTGTGGGTGTTGTTGTCCAGTCGTTCTTTGAATGTAGACCTTTTGGTGGTGCGGATCAGCTGGTGGTGTTTGCGGGTGGAGTTGTTGAGGGCTGTCATGTTTTCAGTTGTCTGGTCGTGGCGCCAGGCTTTCTCAAGGGTGCGGCAGGTTTTCTTGGAGTTTTTGAGGTCGTTGGTGAACCACGAGGCTTTCTTCCTGCCGGGTCTGCTGGGTGGTTTCTTCAGTGGTGCGAGGTCGTTGGTGCAGTTGCTGAGCCACTGTGTGAGGTTGCGTGCTGCTTCGTTGGGGTCCATAGTGTTGGTGGGGGGTTCCGGCTGAGGGAGGTGGTGAGCTGGTCGGCGGTGATCTTGCTCCAGCTTCTGCGGGGAACCTGTTGCGGGTGGTGGTGGGTCGTGGTTCTCCTGAAGTTGAAGTGGACACAGCTGTGATCTGTCCAGTGTAGTCCGTTGGAGTGGCTGAAGGAGATGTGCTTGCTGGAGGAGAAGATGGGGTCAAGCGTGTGGCCGGCGTAGTGGGTGGGGGTGTTCACCAGTTGGTTGAGTCCGAGGTTGGCGAGGTTGTCCAGCAGGGTGGTGGTGTTGCTGTCCTTGTTGTTTTCCAGGTGGAAGTTGAGGTCCCCTAGGAGGATGTAGTCTGGGGAGGTAAGGGCCTGAGGGCTGACGAAGTCTACGATGGCTTTGCTGAATTGAGTACGTGGTCCCGGGGGTCTGTAGACGAGAGTGCCTCTGAGGGTAGTCCTGGGGTCGGTGTGTATCTGGAAGTGAAGGTGTTTGGCGGCTGTGAGGGTGTCGTCGGAGTTGGTCGTGACTCGGTTGGTGTTTCTGTGGACGATGGCGACGCCCCCTCCGGTTTGGTTGATGCGGTCCCGCCGGGTGATCTTGTAGCCGTCCGGGTTGGCTATGGCGAAGTCGGGGGCTGAGGAGGCGTTCATCCAGGTTTCTGTGAGGAAGGCGACGTCTGGTGCTGTTGTGTCCAGGAGGTTCCAGAGTTCGACAGCATGCCTGTGGACGGAGCGGGTGTTGAGCAGGATGCACTTGAGGTGATTGTTGGTGGTGAAAGGCTTGGCGGGTGCCGGGCCGGGTCGGAGGAAGGTGAATTTGCAGTCTTGGCAGGTGAAGGGTCCGTGGGTGCGTTTCGGGGTGGCTTGGTAGCAGGCTGGATTCCGCCCGGTGTTGAGTGCGTGGAGGGTGGCGGCATCGTAAGTCCGTCGGGTGCACTGGCATCGTCGAGGGCCAGGGGTCCTGGCGCTGGGCGCGGTCCAGGCACGGACGGGCGCAGACGGGCTTGCCTTTGGCGTGCCTTCGGCGCACAATTGGCTCCCCCGCTGCACGTGTTTGCTGCGCGTATGCGCGGTCCCCGCCATAGATGGCGAAGTGGGAGGGAGGAGCAGCTGGGAGGTGAGAGCGGGGCGGCAAATAGGAAGGGTGCTGGGAACAGAAGAAAAAAGGGGGCGGGCCGCAGGGGAGCAGCAGCGGGGGAGCGGGGGGGTGCACAGAGCGGGAAGACGGTTGCGCAGGGCGGCGTGGAAAATACAAGAACACCAGGTCAAAACAGACACAGGGCACAAAGGACAATACAAAAAAAACAAATTCAAGACACAATACACAGCAGCAGGGCGGACTCAGGGCAGCAGCGGGAACAACTCGGGCACACTCATGGGGGGGCCGTGCGGTGCGTGGAGCGACCGGCCCTGTGAACAGGGTCAGAGGTCACAGCTCACCACCGCGCGGTCCCAGACATAAATGGCCAAGTGGGAGGGAGGAGCAACTGGGAGGCGGGAGTGGGGCGGCAATTAGGAAGGGTGCTGGGTACAGAAGAGAAAAGGGGGCGGGGCCGCAGGGGAGCAGCAGCGGGTGGCGGGGAGCGGGGGGGTGCACAGAGCGGGAAGACGGTCACGCAGGGCGGCGAGGAAAATACAAGAACACCAGGTCAAAATAGTCACAGGGCACAAAGGACAATGCAATAAAAACAAATTCAAGGCACAATACTCAGCAGCAGGGCGGACTCAGGGCAGCAGCGGGAACAACTCGGCACACTCATGGGGGGGCCTTGCGGTGCGTGGAGCGACCGGCCCTGTGCACAGGGTCAGAGGTCTTGGCTTGGCAGTTCGGGCTGGACTGTTCCCATGAGGCACAGGGTCAGACTGATTTGCATATAGCCATGTCTGAACTGGGTTGGCGGAGTGAGCTAAAGAACGGTGATGGATCAAACCCAGATCTTTTGACTGGGTGTGAGTGTTTGATTGGTTCAGATGCTCCGTCCATCACCACCCCCTTTTGTACCACTGGGTTAACAACTAGATCGCCAACTGCCTACTGGCATTTGCCAGGAAAGTAAGGAAAGACTACTCTCTCCACTCAAACAATTACCTAATGTGATTGAGGTGGACTGGAGAGTGTCAGCAATACCCCCACAGAATCAGAGCCAACAATAGTGAACAGAACAGAAACGTTTTTAAAATCAAAAGGTCACAAATAGTTTTAAAACACAGTAGTCTATGGTCTGCCCCAGTACCTTCCTCCAAGCACCTACCTGTGCTCCTCCAAGCACCTACCTGTGCACCTCCTTTGTTATGCCTCATAAACACCTACCTTTGCATCTCCTCTGTTTATACCTCATAAGCACCTACCTGTGCACCTCCTTTGTTATGCCTCATAAACACCTACCTGTGCACCTCCTCTCTTTATACCTCATAAGCACCTACCTGTGCACGTCCTCTGTTTGTACCTCATAAGCACCTACCTGTGCACCTCCTCTGTTTATACCTCATATGCACCTACCTGTGCACCTCCTCTGTTTATACCTCATAAGCACCTACCTGTGCTCCTCCTCTGTTTGTACCTCATAAGCACCTACCTGTGCACATCCTCTGTTTGTACCTCCTAAGCACCTACCTGTGCACCTCCTCTGTTTATACCTCATAAGCACCTGCCTGTGCACCTCCTCTGTTTATGACTCATAAGCACCTACCTGTGCACCTCCTCTGTTTATACCTCATGAGCACCTACCTGTGCACCTTCTCTGTTTATACCTCATATGCACCTACCTGTGCGCCTCCTCTGTTTGTACCTCATAAGCACCTACCTGTGCTCCTCCTCTGTTTATACCTCATAAGCACCTACCTGTGCACCTCCTCTGTACCTCATAAGCACCTACCTGTGCACCTCCTCTGTTTGTACCTCATAAGCACCTACCTGTGCACCTCCTGTTTATACCTCATATGCATCTACCTGTGCACCTCCTCTGTTCATACCTCATAAGCACCTACCTGTGCACCTCCTCTGTTTATACCTCATATGCATCTACCTGTGCTCCTCCTCTGTTTGTACCTCATAAGCACCTATCTGTGCACCTCCTCTGTTTATACCTCATATGCATCTACCTGTGCACCTCCTCTGTTCATACCTCATAAGCACCTAACTGTGCACCTCCTCTGTTTGTACCTCATAAGCACCTACCTGTGCACCTCCTCTGTTTATACCTCATATGCATCTACCTGTGCACCTCCTCTGTACCTCATAAGCACCTACCTGTGCACCTCCTGTTTATACCTCATAGGCACCTACCTGTGCTCCTCCTCTGTTTATACCTCATAGGCACCTACCTGTGTGTCTCCCCTGTTTGTTCCTCCTAAGCACCTACCTGTGCACCTCCTGTTTATACCTCATAAGCACCTACCTGTGCTCCTCCTCTGTTTATACCTCATAAGCACCTACCTGTGCACCTCCTCTGTTTGTACCTCATATGCATCTACCTGTGCACCTCCTCTGTTCATACCTCATAAGCACCTACCTGTGCACCTCCTCTGTTTATACCTCATATGCATCTACCTGTGCACCTCCTCTGTTCATACCTCATAAGCACCTACCTGTGCACCTCCTCTGTTTGTACCTCATAAGCACCTACCTGTGCACCTCCTCTGTTTATACCTCATATGCATCTACCTGTGCACCTCCTCTGTACCTCATAAGCACCTACCTGTGCACCTCCTGTTTATACCTCATAGGCACCTACCTGTGCTCCTCCTCTGTTTATACCTCATAGGCACCTACCTGTGTGTCTCCCCTGTTTGTACCTCCTAAGCACCTACCTGTGCACCTCCTGTTTATACCTCATAAGCACCTACCTGTGCACCTCCTCTGTTTGTACCTCATAAGCACCTACCTGTGCACCTCCTCTGTTTATACCTCATAGGCACCTACCTGTGCGCCTCCTCTGTTTATACCTCATAGGCACCTACATGTGCGCCTCCTCTGTTTATACCTCATAAGCACCTACCTGTGCACCTCCTCTGTTTGTACCTCATAAGCACCTACCTGTGCACCCCCTCTGTTTGTACCTCATAAGCACTTACCTGTGCTCCTCCTCTGTTTGTACCTCATAAGCACCTACCTGTGCTCCTCCTCTGTTTGTACCTCATAAGCACCTACCTGTGTACCTCCTCTGTTTATACCTCATAAGCACCTACCTGTGCACCTCCTCTGTTTATACCTCATAAGCACCTACCTGTGCACCTCCTGTTTATACCTCATAAGCACCTACCTGTGCACCTCCTCTGTACCTCATAGGCACCTACCTGTGTTCCTCCCCTGTTTGTACCATGTGAGCTTCCGTAATGAAGATTGTAATCCTACACTGACAGCCATGGGCGCGTGACTATCAGGCCTTTACTTGACATCTGCTGTGTGTATGCATCAAGTGTGTTCCTCTGATTCAGCTAAAAATGAACCCTGTAAAATGAGAACGCAGACATCGTGGGCGGGGAACGAACAGGGAACACGTTGAACCTGGACATCATGGAGTAGCCTGATTGGCACAAAACTGAAACATTCAGATACCCTTGAAAGGAAGAAAAAAAGTTTAAGTTATGCGCTATATAAGTGTAATTTTTCATTTCATTCATTTCATTTCATTTCATTTCATAACTGTTATAATTGAATATTAAATCATCAATCAAAGTTTGTTGGCTTTATCTGAGCTTACAATGTAAAGGTCGGGCAATACTCGCGGTTTTACGGCAAGAGCTCTGGAAGGAGCTGCAGCTTGAAGTGCGACAAGGTCTGAACTTTTGATACTTTAGGAAGAACTAAAGAATCTCTTGTGTATGTAACGTGTGCGGCCAGAGCCAGACCCTGCAAGATGCACTCGCTGTAGGGAGATGGATGGATGTTACAACAAAAAACATCCACCTCAACACATGATAATGTTCCAATCTTTCAGGTTAGAGGAAACCAGAAATGCTTGAAGAAACCCCAGGTAGGGCTGAGAAAATGGCAACGATGACTTAACGAACAGCAAGGTAAAGACAGGAGTTGGCACTTGAACTGATCCGAAGTGAACAGGAATGCATTTTATTCCTTGTCCTCCTACCACCTCGGATAAGCACCCACTTGATTTTGTCTGCCGTTCGTGCTTATGTCGGGTCAGTTTTCAGCCAATACATGACCCAAGGGATGTATGATGTTACAACGCACACTTTTACAATGCACACCTTTACAACACATTTTTTACAACGCAACATCCATTACAACACACACTTTTACAACGCATACCATTACAACGCATTCTTAAAAACTACCTTTACAACGCATTCAACTACAACGCATACTACATTTACAATGCATACCATTACAACGCATTACATTACATTGCAAATAAGGTAAGTGTTGGATAGTGTAGGGGTTAAAATTACTATTCTAACTCCAGGGGGTGCAACAGTAGGGAAAATATTGGATAGTGTAGGGGTTAACATTACTATTCTAACTCCAGGGGGTGCAACAGTAGGGTAAGTATTGGATGGTAAGTTTTGCGTTGTAATGGTGTAGTGTAGCTCCTATTTTCCCAATAGGCTCTGCGCATTGGAATAGTACCTACAGCAGTAAAGGCCTAGGCCAGACGTTAACTAGGTCTACTACTGTCGATACTAGACTTAATTTTTGGGTTTGCCAGCTAAGCTCAGAGTTCGCTAGAAACTTTCTCGAATGTTCAAGGAAGGAATTAACTCCCCTGATTAGACAAGAAGGGATTTAGTTTCTGACAACCATAGAACATGACAACTTTGCTCTCCCCTAATCAAGAGTCAATCTCAAGAGTCGTGTGAGCACAAGGCAATTATTTTACTCAGTCAGTACGTGCATTCTTAGTCTCATCAGAATGTAGAGAAAAGGAAGAGACGGGCGTGTTCAATAAAAAGGTGTTATTTATTGATCAGTCTCTTTTCTCGTACAAGAGAAATGGATCGATATTATTGCAATACTTATAGTTAAGTAAAGTGCATACATTAGAAGCAATAGTATAAAATAATACTGTAAAAACATTGATATGGTTTCTGAGCCATATGATGTTTAAAATGATTAAAATATATTTACATACACATATACATTTGACTAAACGTACTCAACTGGTGTTTCTAAATACGCCTACCCCGTGTACCTGACCTAAGTCTAATGCATGGGCGGGAATAGAAAGTTACAGTTTAAGTTAAGTTTGTTTTTGCCAAGTGAATAACTAAAGAATTCTCTGTGAGGGGTTATTCAGTTCTGTACCTGGAATTTAGGATGGATGAGGAATGGTATCTCTTTCTCTGTTCTCGATATTCCAGGCTGCCTGCGAGGGCTGCCCAGAAGCGCCGGTGCTGGGTCTCTCGGTTTGAGATAGCAGCGCGTCTCTCAGCGCGTCAGGAAGGCGGGGCTGCTGCCAGCGGGGTCTGCTTCTGCTCTCGGCTTCGGCAAGTATGGCTGCTCCGTCTTGTCACCACGCGTGTGTTTGCATAGGGCAAGGTCGGCAATATTTATACCTTAAAGGTGCCGAGATTGACGTAAGGATGGACATAGATACGTCAATAAAGATGTCATACGACTTGCTCGTTAGCACATTCTTTACTAAAGTTCTCTGTGAAATCAAAACAATGGCCGCACGGATTTTCCAGGTTGTCATAGGTTTGATTTGTTATGAGAACGTCGTATGCCTTATCAGGGGCTGGAGGAATGTCGCTTGTCTAATTAGATCTCAAGCGTTATGACCTAATCAGATAACACGTTCCTGTGCCGTAGTGTGACTGCGTCAGATAACGGTATCTGCATCATGGGGGTTTTCTTGCCTCATGGGCTGACTGTTAGTTAACTTGATAGTTAGTTTAAACAGAATAGGGTCAGGAATAGGGGGACTGATTCAGAACCTATAGAAATACACGACACCCACTCCACGCTAACTATGGTCATATCTACTAATCTATGCATAGTATAACATAGTACAACATACTATAGAGTATAGTGTATACCTTACCACCCCAAAATACATAAATGCATTTCGAAATTTTCAAATATACTGAAAAATTGCAGTCATATATATTGTATGCACTTAAGCTATGAATTAAATGCAAAAGTAAACACGCATTTTTATTCATTATTGCTTATCGGTATATGAGAAATACACATGAAATGGCTCTTAATATGGCTATACAGAAAGGAAGTCCGAGACCATTTCATCACATAATAAAATATTTGTGAACATACCAGCGGGCAGCTAAAGTCTATAAAGTATCTAAAAATAGAAATTTTAATTCTCTAGGAATAGTTTCTTACTTCAAGCAGAAGATCAGTGTCCCGGGAAAAAAATATATAGAAAAATATTTTAGGGGCTTGCTGAAAAAATTGCTGTCCGTGAACTGGATGGTAATTGTTCATGTGACTTTATTTTTAAAGTTGAAGGCCGAATTCAGGGAACGCCGTGTGCGAGTTTACTCAAAAGTCTCTATTTCTGTTCCGGAGAGAACATCATATCATTCAGGCTTTCGAAAAAACTGTCAACAGCTTCATGGGAAAGTTCCACTAAGTCGGAAATAGGTGTAACCATGCATTCATGCGCATGATTGTCTGCATTGACATTCTGATTCGCATTGCTGACAGAAGGTCGTACCTGTTCGATGCTGCTTTCATCTTGAACTTCACTACTCTTCAATCGCAGTGGTGAAGATTCCAGGAATGCCGTCATCAGGATTGGCAGCCTTTGAGGGCAGCACAAAGCGTGAACCTTGGTAGGAACCAACAGTGTATCTGCATCCACTGGCGCATCCGATTGTAGCGTCAGACAGGTGTCTAACACGCATTCTTCTCCGCATAGCAGACACCTCAGTACAGGTAAAACACACCTTTGCCACATTGGTCGAAATGATAGAAACCAAGTCATGTTTAGGTCTCTAAGCCGGGAGAGTCCCAGGATTTTTGATATCCGGTCCCGGTATCCAATGGCTAGGATCGTATCTTCCATTGTCGCGAGAGTTTGATCTGTGACATGGGTTGCCATAACGAAAAATAAGGACTAGGAATAGGATTCCTGCAATTAGTCCCAGGATCAGGGGAAGTCCGCCAAAAATCGAATGGACGAAATCTGGAAAAATACCCAGTATGGCTTTGAATGGTGTTAATGCCATCGAAAATACTGTCTTTAATACCTTTGAGACCCCAGTGGTATCAGAAATATTTAAGATTTCGCTTAGGATTTCCGCGAAATGTACGGGGGAATTAGTTGATAATAATGTATGTATCTCTGCAGTCGTCCTTGCGACTTGTAGATCATACGTTTCTTTTGATGACGTGAGCCTTGTAGGCGTCTGAAGAAGCACTGTTTTCATTCTGCTTAAAGTGTCTATTCGAATAGAAGTAATTTTCAAACTGGGCCATGCCCTTGCCTCCCTGTCTGGAAAGGAGCTGGGGAACAAAGAACGTCCACAGCACTTGACCTTCGCCGTTGTAGTGACTAGATAAGGAGTCCCGGGCATAAGACTGCAACATCTGCAGTCTACAATAAGAATGTAACTCCCATTATAGAGTCTTTGAAAGAATGGTTCTATTTCAGTTGCAGGTGCGCCTTGCTGGTGACATGAAAGGTTGTATGAATTCCCTTCACAGGCTCCATGCAAACTAATTCCGTTACACAGAAGCGTGCCGCTTAGTGACATAGCACAATTGTTGCCACTAAGAAACACTTTCTGTCCTTTATTACTGACACATGCATGTGAATAGGGCAGGTTCCAAGTTGTTTTAAGGTACCCCTTTCCCAATTTCTCGTACATGCCAGCCTGTATATATTTTTGGCAGTATTGAAACCTGAAGGTTGAGATTGGAATATTTATGATTCCGTGGATTATCCATTCACTGACAGGTCGTTCTGACATTGTCATTGGTAATCTTTCTAGTTTTTCAATGCTCAAGATTGTATAATCAGCACCCTTTTGCGCCATACCGATTTGTCTATCAGTAAGGTTAAAGATTTGGAATAGTGACGTTGTGTTGATTAAACGCCAAGGCACATAGCCTGAACGCAGATTTTGTAACGTCCAGCCAAGCTGTACAATGGAACGCAATTGTGACTGACCATGTTGTAATAACAGTAAGTCTTGCGATAATATATCGATTGCTGAAGACACAATGCTGTCCAATGAAAAAATTCTGGAGGACAGAGTCATTAACCCATTGTCCACTACAGATAGTGATTTTTCCAAATTAATACGGTCAATTTCCCGTATTCTTTCTGCTGTCTCAATTTGAGTAACCTTCCAGGCCTCATTGTATGCTGCATATACAGAGGCTGCTATGACACGCTTTTGACTCTGTTTGCGTGGTCCCATTATGAAATCACGCAAGTCAGCACCATCAGTAAGTAAAGTTAGGTGTTGCTTAATTTCAGGCAGTGTGGAAGTCTGTAGCCATTGAAGGCATAATTTGCCCACACTGTAGGTTGTTATTATCCCTGGGTGATGTCTTTGGGGATATCTAGGGTCTGGCCTGGTCATTTTAAAACCCTGTGTTTTATTCAGGAATCTATCTTGACAGTAATTTGTATCTGTGGGCCAGATCAACCATTGTTTCCAATCAGGATGTGTTCTGTTTTGGTTTAATATATGGTTTTCGTCTATCTCTTCATCTGTATCAGAGCTATTGCTAAACATTGTTGGCTTTGGAATAGACGGATTATTTAAATCTTTGATTTTGGCTAAGCCAAGACAGGTGGTTTGTTGAACAGTGTCATTTAAAAATATCATTTGTTCTGGGATCATGCAGGCTCTAAACAAAGCTTCTAAACCCTGTACTTGCCATTCTTTTGTACCCCAAACACTTTTCAAATCAACATTTTTGTCCCAATAATCAAATCCAAATGTATTCATTTTTTCAAAGAATGAATCTGAATATATCAATTTTGTGTTGGTTATCATGGTTTTCATCCCTGTCTTGTTTGACAATTTAAAATAAAATGTTTCAGCATTACTTATGTTAAAACCTGAAAAATATGAATATTTGTCATACACGGTTCTAGAGCTCCCTTTTGGAGGTGTAGCACAATGTTCCCATTGATTATAATTTAAAACATTTCTAGGTTTTGCAGATTTATGCAAAAAATGGTTACCATAATGGTTATAGCAATACATACTATCATAATTTGTAGAACCTTGCAAATAATCATGTTTTGTAAATTTAGCAGACATTACTAAGTCAGACATCATATTGTTGATACTTTCGAAGTCCCAATCATCAGCAAATGAGTTTGGTTTTGCAAAGTCACTCAAAGAGATCTTGATTTGGTGTGGGTATTTCAGGATCTCGACCGGACCATAAATTTCATAGTCAGTGTTGTCCCAGGCTACACCACCAGGTATCGGATTGGCTGTATAGTTGGCTGAAGAAAGTTCTGGAGAAAGTTCTCTTTTCTCGACGTGTGAAGATGTGTGTGGTTTGAGGACCAAGTTGATGTTCTGACTTGCTGTGTCCATTTTAGCATATTTTCCCTCAATGAAGCGTCCCAAAGTAAATACCATGATGAGCCAAAGTATGAGGATAAATGCACCAAAACCCACCCAAAATTCAATCCATGGAGAAACCAGATATGTTTCTTTCAGTTGTTTCAAAAGTTCCTTCGCTTTGTCTTTAAAGGATTTTGATGATGGCTGTGTCTTTGATTCACTGAAACCTTCAGAGGAATCATCGAAGTTGATGAAGTACCCGGATGCAGTTCTGTCAATTGTTCCAATTGCTTCAGGATTTTTGTTTCTTGCATTTTCACTTGGTACTTCAGTATAGATTGGTGTGTCTCTAAATGTCTTTATTTGGGTTTTCAGAGGTCTTAGTTCTATTGCATTGTTGCATAGTCCTTGTTGTTCTTCTGTAGGCGTTTCGAATGTGATGAGCCTCTTTGTTAGGACCTCTGTACTGGTAGCAAACCTTGGTGTTCTGCTACTTATTTGGAGTCCACTTGGCCTACTGTTTGTTATCGGCCACATGTTGTGGTTTTACCAGTTCGATGGATACAACTCGGTTCTCCTTTTTACCAGCAAGTGGCGGTAGTACAACTGATCTTGTCCCGTTGACAGACAAGACAGGAACTGCTTTTCTGTAAGAAGGCCCAAATTCCTTCTTTACCGCGATCTTCTCCCTGACTAGATCCCCGACTTTTGGAATCCAGACAGGTCTTGCTGGGACAGGTGGTGATTCTTCAGTGGTTGTTGGCTGTTGTTTCAACTGTATGTTGCTCAGGTCTTTTCTTGTTTTGTTTAAGTCCTGCAAAATAGCCAAACGGTCTTTGACATCAAAGGTTTTTCTATTACCACTGAAGTCTGACTATCAAGGTCAGAGATCAACATCCTAGTTCCGAATAATAATTCATACGGACTGAATCCCTTCAGAGAATTTCTTGGCAAGTTATTTAGACTACGTTGGACACTTATTAGATGTTTGACCCACCCAGCTCCCGAACCTAATACCTTTCTATTATAGATTGCTTTCTGCCTTGGTTTTTTCTTTACACCATCCCGTACCCTCAGGAACGAAGTGAGAAGATTCCCGCTGGGCTGTGCTCATTTGGCCATGTTTCCCCCCCAGGCTGGATTGCCTGAGTGAAAACAATGGTCGAACGTAACATGCTCTTAGCGTATATGCCATTTAGACTCGCAAATCTTGTATAATAGTCCGGACGTCAGCCGAGTGCTGGTGATCTACATTATAAGTGGAAACTAGCCTGTATATGTTAATCGCAAGCCATTCTTTTTGCTGGTAATATTATCTGCCTTGATACGACGAGGTATTAAACTGCTTCTCTCCCCACTGCGATCTCTGTTGCAGTTTGGGCAGTTTTTTACAAACATGGTGTAGTGCAGGCTCATGCCTGGCCACCAGTACCGTGATTGTAATTCTTCCAGAGAATCTTTTAATTTAAGGTGTCTGTGACCCTCGCCCATGTGTGCGTCTGCGATTAACAAGTTTCTCCTGTCCATGTTTGGAATCACTCTATCCCCCACTCCAGGGATTCGAGCAAAAGGGACAGAGTTTGCATCGATTATGTATGTGTAATTGAGTGGATAGTTGATCGGTAACGCTGAGCAGTCGCCTTTTGATGACGTTTTCACCGCCAGCATTGTTTCACCGTCAATGTATTTTAATGTACGCTTTTTTCGATCTACGGGAGCCGATTTAGTGGCTGCCGCTGCGGCTGTTTCAGCCAATGAATTCCCCACAACGTGAACGCCATCACGCTGATGACTCAGTGAGTGAGTCACGTGAGTCTTTGGTAGTTCTTTTTTCAAAAGAGCTACTTGTTCCCAGAGCAGTCTCTGCTTTATTGATGCACCTGTGTCATCTTTGCAACCGTTCTGAATCCATGTCTGCAAATCCTTGTTATATGCTTTGACGCAGTAATATGAATCTGACACTATAAGCGTCGGGAATTCGCGATCCGCATTATCTAGCGCCATTTTCAAAGCTATTATTTCAGTTTGTAGTTCTGAATTAGTTTCTACTGAGTGTGATTTTGTTAATAGCGGTCTTAGTTTACCTCCGCGCCACACTTCTTTTGTAATCTCACATGTGGGGTTGTATGCTTGTTCTCCCCAAACGGAGGGTTGAGCATGTCCGTCTGTATAGATTACACAGGCGTAATGTCGTAGAGGAAGAATGTCGATTGGCAGAGGATAAGTTTTTTCATATTTTAGATTTCTTAATTCTTCTAGTTCTGGATCAAAGTAGTAGTATACTTTGTCCGTTGTGATTGAATTCACCCATTGTATCCATTCCGGATTCAATGTTGTTGTTGGTAAATTACACTGTGCTGTTAGTGCCTCAAAGGCTGATTCTGCTGTTCTGACTGTGATATGTCTACCGTCAGCTATTTCTTTTTCTCTAGCTATTGCGGTTTGAACTGCACGAATGATTTTTTCTGTATTACTGAATTTCTGTTCAGCTTCAGTATACAAGTGTGATTTGAATGCAATTGGTACCTTTTCTCCCTCATTAGAGGTTAGGTATGTGAATCCGCATCTCCCTGGGATGACTCGGATCACAAGGTTGCGTGTATTATCACGCGTTTCTAATTTTGTTTTAATTAGCATGTCTGTTTGTAAGGATCTCAAAATTTCTGTGTGTGTTTGAGTCCAACTGGATCTTTTAAAGTCTGGTTTAATTAGATCATAAAGGGGTTTGACCCTTTCTGCGTAATTTGCAATGTATGTTCTTCAGAAATTTAGGAAGCCTAGAATTGACTGTAGGTTTTTTAGTGTTTTAGGAGCTTGGATTGCGGCACATTTCTCTAGGAAATTGTCTGCCAGGCTTTTACCTTCACTTGATAGCTCATATCCTAAGAATAGGACTGTCAGATGGGCAATTCTGGACTTTTTAAAGTTGAATTTGTAACCCTCTGCAGCGAAACCAAGTATTATGGTGTTCACTCTTTTCAAGTGAGTCTCCAAGTCATCATCTGTTAAGTAAATGTCATCGACATAAGATAATGCTTCATCATCATATAGTTGTAGTAATTCTGTTACTCTCGCTGAGAATACCCCTGGGCTGTTCTTGTACCCCTGGGCTAACCGACAGAATTGTTTTTGAGTGCCATTTACTGAGAATGCAGTTAAATATCTGCTCTCTGGTGCTATGTTTTGACAAAAGAATCCGTTGGAGATGTCCAAGGTTGTTTTGTATTTTTTGCGCACTATGTTATTCATTAGTGCAGCACTGTGTGAGTTTTGCACTGCAAAAGTTTTGCAACATGTGTTAAGGTGTCGGTAATCCAAAACTAGACGATATGAATTGTCTGGTTTGGAGACCGGAAACAAAGGATTGTTCATTTGTGAGGTGCAAGTTTCAATCACCCCCTGGTATTCTAGCTGATCTAGTATTTCATTTACTTGTTTTTTAGCTTCTTGCTTAATTGGGTACTGCCTTTGTGCAGTAGGTTGTGATTTTAACTGGATTTTGTGAGGAGGAGAATCCTCATCCCATCCTACATGATTTTTATATAAAGCAGGTGCTAAGGCCACTGCCCACTTTCTAGCAAGTGTGTATTTTTTATGAATCGGGATTTGATTCGAGAAGGCAGGCATAATTACTTCTTCGCCATGAGGGCACTCCCTGACAAACTCTGGTGGCCAGTCTTTTTCAGCTAGAAGGATGTCATAGCCTTTGGAGAGGTTATCCCAAAATAGTCCCCTCATTTTCCTAGTCTTATCTCCCTCTATACGTAATGTTATCTCGTATATCTTGTGGGGCTTGCTAACTCTGGTGTCTGCAGTTTCCACTTGAAGGTATTCATTCGTGTCCACTGTCTCCAGATGATTCATAAGGACTTTGCGAGCTATGCTCACCTCTGCTGCGCTGTCTAGCATTGTCTGAGCCCATTCTCCGTTTTTCAGTTGTGTCCTCAGTATTCTCGGCATTTTTAACTACCTTGATACTGGCTACCTTCTTTTTTGGAAATTGTAATTTCTTTTTCAGTTGAGCAGGTTCCTTGTCTTTGGACTTGGCGTGCTCTTCTGATCGTCCTCTTCTTTCCGATTTCTGCGAGGAATTCTGAAAAGATTGAGAGGGACGTGTATCAATGTCTTGATATCTATCAGGTTTTTTTATATTATCCCTATTTCTAAGGTTATATCTATTCCCAGAGGGGTCACTCTGTGGTGACCTCTGTCTTTGGTTTGGAGATTTCTCTCTTCGCCTCGGAGACCTTCCTCTGGACTGGAATTTATTTTCTTTAGGATTGGATTGTTTGTTTCCATCCCAGTTCTTCTTTGGTGAATTATTATTATTAAAAAATATTTTTTCTGGACTTGTAGTCAGTTGCGGTTTTACTGGTATTCCACCTAGACTATCTCTGCCTAGTTCTTCATAGGATTTTTCTATGATTCTGGCAATTTCAGCTGGTTGGTCTGCTATATCTGTCTCTTTTAACCTCTGGCGGATCGCCACGTTTGCTGCTTCACCTTTTATATTGGCTAATAATATAGCCGAGACCTGCTTGAAGTCTTTTAGTAATTTCATACCAAGAGTTAAAGCAGGTTCTGGACCGTATTCATCTTGAATTTGTTTTAGCACATCTGGTATTACCGAAATGGATGGAACACCGTGCGTTTTTGTGTAGATGGAAGCAAAGACTGTACCCCAAGTGTCACAGTCCTCAATGTGTGGTGCGATTCCCATTGGGAGACATATAGTCAGAATCCTGTGTTTTTCTAGCGGGGTGGTGTCAGGAAACACCGCCTCTATTTGGGTGATTTTCTGTGCCAACCAGAATGGTATTTGTTCCCGTTTAGCTGGAACTTTACCTAGGCAGGATTGGATGTTCTGTGGTGTAATTTTATTTGTGTTCCCCTGGTGAGGGGTCAGCTGTGGAAGTTTAATCGCTGGCTGAATTGTTGAAGTCCGCATTACATACTGAACTAATTGTCTATGAATTTTTAGTAGTTGTTTTAGCTGTATTAACAGCTCTGCTGCAGGCATTCTTTCGATGTCTGGATGTGGTGTGTATCCGGCTAAGACCGGCCACGTTGCTCCTGGTCTACCTAAAGGACCGAGCCTTGTAATGTGATTGTTATGTTTTAGGGCGCCATCAAATAAGAGCAAATGCTCTTGGAATTTGAGTGGTACTTCCACCTCCTCGAAAGGAGTGTACTCATTAGGAGGTTCCTCTATTTTGTAATAGTGGAAGTACTTTGTTACAGCATTTGCTGCTGGAAAATGTATCCATGAATAGTATACCTCTGTCTGCCGATATTCGTGTGCCTCGATTACGAATATGACTGTGCCACCTCTAGGTGTCAGTCCATTTTCTATAAGTTTTAAGGTTATAGATCTCCTTTTGATGACTGGAATGAGTATTATATCCGCGTCTGCTGCTCGCATGGTAGCATCAGCATCTGCGAGTTCAGTTGCTAATCTAACTGCCTCTCTTTCATCATCACTCTCTGCCATTTTACCGACAGGATGGTATTATGTCTATTTGCAGATCAGGTTTCTTTATGGAAACAGAGATTAGATGCACAATATTATGGAACTGTTTTTATCCTTCAACGTTGACTAGACCAAGAACCATACATAGGAGTTCCCTCCTGCGAGGTTTTGGAGGATATAACCTTTCACCCACTCCAGACGTCTTTGGAGTATTTGGGAAAAGGGGTCTGAGTGAGAAAGCACGACTGAGTTACTCTAAATGTCTTACGTTAGTTTTATCGCCCTTTCCAAACGCGTTGGGCGCCATGTAGTGTAGCTCCTATTTTCCCAATAGGCTCTGCGCATTGGAATAGTACCTACAGCAGTAAAGGCCTAGGCCAGACGTTAACTAGGTCTACTACTGTCGATACTAGACTTAATTTTTGGGTTTGCCAGCTAAGCTCAGAGTTCGCTAGAAACTTTCTCGAATGTTCAAGGAAGGAATTAACTCCCCTGATTAGACAAGAAGGGATTTAGTTTCTGACAACCATAGAACATGACAACTTTGCTCTCCCCTAATCAAGAGTCAATCTCAAGAGTCGTGTGAGCACAAGGCAATTATTTTACTCAGTCAGTACGTGCATTCTTAGTCTCATCAGAATGTAGAGAAAAGGAAGAGACGGGCGTGTTCAATAAAAAGGTGTTATTTATTGATCAGTCTCTTTTCTCGTACAAGAGAAATGGATCGATATTATTGCAATACTTATAGTTAAGTAAAGTGCATACATTAGAAGCAATAGTATAAAATAATACTGTAAAAACATTGATATGGTTTCTGAGCCATATGATGTTTAAAATGATTAAAATATATTTACATACACATATACATTTGACTAAACGTACTCAACTGGTGTTTCTAAATACGCCTACCCCGTGTACCTGACCTAAGTCTAATGCGTGGGCGGGAATAGAAAGTTACAGTTTAAGTTAAGTTTGTTTTTGCCAAGTGAATAACTAAAGAATTCTCTGTGAGGGGTTATTCAGTTCTGTACCTGGAATTTAGGATGGATGAGGAATGGTATCTCTTTCTCTGTTCTCGATATTCCAGGCTGCCTGCGAGGGCTGCCCAGAAGCGCCGGTGCTGGGTCTCTCGGTTTGAGATAGCAGCGCGTCTCTCAGCGCGTCAGGAAGGCGGGGCTGCTGCCAGCGGGGTCTGCTTCTGCTCTCGGCTTCGGCAAGTATGGCTGCTCCGTCTTGTCACCACGCGTGTGTTTGCATAGGGCAAGGTCGGCAATATTTATACCTTAAAGGTGCCGAGATTGACGTAAGGATGGACATAGATACGTCAATAAAGATGTCATACGACTTGCTCGTTAGCACATTCTTTACTAAAGTTCTCTGTGAAATCAAAACAATGGCCGCACGGATTTTCCAGGTTGTCATAGGTTTGATTTGTTATGAGAACGTCGTATGCCTTATCAGGGGCTGGAGGAATGTCGCTTGTCTAATTAGATCTCAAGCGTTATGACCTAATCAGATAACACGTTCCTGTGCCGTAGTGTGACTGCGTCAGATAACGGTATCTGCATCATGGGGGTTTTCTTGCCTCATGGGCTGACTGTTAGTTAACTTGATAGTTAGTTTAACCAGAATAGGGTCAGGAATAGGGGGACTGATTCAGAACCTATAGAAATACACGACAATGGTATGCGTTGTAATGACTGCGTTGTAATGGTATGCATTGTAGTGGTGTGCGTTGTAGTGTAATGCATTGTAATGACTGCGTTGTAAATGTATGCGTTGTAATGGATGTTGCGTTGTAAAATTTTCGTTGTAATGGTAGTGCGTTGTAAAAGTTGCGTTGTAAATGTTGTATACCGACCCAAGGTGCCACCGTGCACTATGCATCAAGAGCTGACCAAGGGCCAGATGTAGGTCACCAAATACCAGTCGGTAACAGCTGATTTCGGCCGTTACCGACCGGTATTTGGTGATTGAGATGTAGGGGGCCTATATTTTACAGAATCGGTAAATTTACCAATTCGGTAAATTTACCGATTCTGGAAAATACCGATTCGGTAAATATACCGAATCGGTAAATCTATATGTAGGTGGCACTGGAAACAGTGCCACAGGCCCCTAAGAATTTGTTATTTACCATTTAATACTATTGCATGGTAAATAACGAATTCCTGTGTACATGCACATCTGTGCATGTACATCTGTGCCATGTGACACACATGCATGCCCTCAGGGCATGTATGTGCCCTCAGGGCATGTATGTGTGCCACATGGCACACAAGCCTGAATCAGGGGTGCAACTGGGTGTCAAAGTGACACCCTGTCCCCCTTGTCAATTCCGTAATTTTACAGAATCGGTATTTACCGATTCGGTAATTGCCATAGGTTCAGGAATCAATGGCAATTACCGAATCGGTAAATACCGATTCGGTAATTACCGAATCATACAGATTTGGTAAAAATTATCGAATTTTTTCCTGCATCTGATTTACCGACTCTAGAATACCGAATCGGTAAAATTCGGTATTCTAGAGTCGGTAAATCAGATTTAGCTACATCGGGTCCCAAGAAGTATAATCATCAAAAATCATGGTCTTCCATCGATTTCCAACAGATTCCAAAACGTCCCAAATTCTGCCTTGTTCTTACTTCGATTTAATCTTATAATCCAATTCCCTATAATGTAATATGCTAATCCCACCAGGTTGGGGGTGAGGGTTGACATCACACTTTACATAGCTCCCTCCTTGCCGGAGGGCCAGATAAATTATCAACAGGCTTTGTAGTTTTGAGGCACCCCCCCGCCCCCGAGTCCGATCCTCGCTGTACCAAACTAAACATAATCGAGGTGGGCCTTACCTCCAGGTAGCTTCCCAAGATGACACAGATTGTCCCACCCACAATTGTCAAAAAAACGTCCAGCGCGGGGCAGTGGATGTATGACATTACAACGCATGCTTTTACCACGCATGCCTTTACAACGCGTTTTTTACAACGCATGCCTTTACAACGCATAGTGCTTTGGGGCGCTGGATAGTGAATAGTTTAATTTACTATTCCAACTCCAGTCCCCCGTGGATAGTAGGGAAGGTGTTGGATAGTACATTAAACCCATTCCCTATCCTAGAGCGCCCCCCAGCGCAATGCGTTGGAATGGTTTGCGTTGTAAAAGTTGCGTCGTAAAGGCACTGCGTGGTAAAAGTTGCGTTGTAAAGGATGTTTCCCTGGGCAGTTGGCAAACATATGGACATTGTTCTCATTTCGAGCTTCACACCGCTTGCATTCAGATTCCCCCTTCTTCTCTTATCTTGGTCACCTTTGCCACGAAAGCACCTATGTATGTTAATGCAGTTACCTTTACTATATACCTCCAGGGAAACTAACCTTGTTGTGCACTTCCTGAAACTGAAGAAACAACAGCACATCCTGATCTATCTCTTTTTCCACAATCTGTTCTTGTTTATTTGAAATCTTGTTGATGTGAATCTGCCTAAAGCTGTATCTGTAGCACTTGGGTGCTCCGTGACCGCCCTTTCTTTACCAAGTTGCTCCGTGAACCGTAGTAAATCACCTCCTTTTCAGGAGTAAATAAGATGTGGCGTTCAGTAGAACATTTGCTTAAATATCTGTGTATGGCGAAATAATAATTGCAAAGTTTCAAAGATGGTAAAGAAGAGTTGGTGTTTATAGCCAGTTAAATGTTGAGTATTCACATTACGTTACTTTTTTTTTTTTTTTTTACTTTAAATCTCTTTGAAGAAAAAAATCCTTGAATGCATGAGATGATTATGGATTACTACAGTGGTCTGTAACTGTACAAATGAGCTCCAGTATTCAGGAAAATATTGGCGCAGTCAGAGACTGAGGGCCCTGAACATAAACTGACAGGGCCAGATTCACAGAACTAACTTAAGACAATATCCTAAACTTACTACTTTTCATATTCACAGAAGTTAAGATTTTGTCTTAAGTTTGTCTTAAGACAAACTTAAGACAGACTTAAGACAGACTTAAGACAGACTTAAGACAAACTTAAGACAAACTTAAGACAAACTTAAGACAGACTTAAGACAAACTTAAGACAGACTTAAGACAGACTTATGTTAGGATTTTGTCTTAAGTCTGTCTTAAGTCTGTCTTAAGTTTGTCTTAAGACAAACTTAAGACAAAATCCTAACTTCTGTGAATACCAAAAGTAGTAAGTTTAGGATTTCGTCTTAAGTTAGTTCTGTGAATCAGGCCCACAGATCCTGGAAGAAGCCGTCAAGGGAAGTTCAGTGGATGTAAGAGTCAGAGCTGGGCGCCTCCACGCCACAAGATGAAGAAATGAGCTCAAGACAATTAAGCCAACAACACTGACAAAGCACATCCTGAATAAACAGGCAGCCAACCTCTGCTTTGCTCGTGGGATCGGTATGATGTGGTTACTGTTCTGCTTTGATTCCTAAAATATTATCAGGACACCATTTAGTGCTCTAGGTGTGTTGTAAACTCTTCCAGTCCAAACCCCAGCAACCAGAGAAAAGAACAACGGGCAGAGCCACCCAATGGAAGGGTTGAAGGAAAGAGGAGTTCTGCCAGCTTGAATAGAGAGGACAGTCCCAGCATACACTGACCAGAAGGAGGATGACTCTTTACCTTCAAGCGTAGAAAACTGCTATCCAATCTAAAGACACAATCTCTCGCAAGGAAGCCTGACACATATTATGACTGAAACATTACGTTTAAATTGGAAATCATTTGTCCTAAATACCAACACGTACAGGAAATGTTAGAATAATGCAAGTACTTTATCAGCCATGTTGGCCCTTCAGGAAACTCAGTCATGGGATGTAGAAAACTTTATCCTCGACCCAGAGATACTAACCAAGAAAGAAGAATCGTACACAAGCAGCGTGAGTTTAAGTTTCTCATCAGTACCAAAGGCCTATCAGCAAATGCACAAAAGAGAAAAGCCATTCAGATGCAGTGAATGTGCGAAGAGCTTTAATACATGTATTTAAGACATCAACAAACCCATAAAGGGGGAAAACCACACAATTGCAGTGAATGTGGGTAGAGCTTCATTTTTTTATCATATCTAAAAAAACATATGCAAACACACACTGGGGAGAAACCATACAATTGCTGTGAATGTGTGAAGAGCTTTAGTCGGTTAACAATCCTGCAAAATCATCAGCAAACACACCCAGGGAAAAAGCTTTACCATTGCAGTGAACGTGAGAAAAGACTCTTTATTGACTTGTCCGAACTGGCAGGGTTAGAAAGCAGTGCAAAGCAGTGTAGATTCAAACAGCAAAGATGTATAAAATGGTCGACATGTTTCGGCCTATATGATCTATATTAGTATCCAGGCCTTCAGCAGGACCAGAACTAAGAAACAAAGCTGCTGCTGTGAGTGTGAAAGAGAAATTTAAATAGAGTGATACAAAACCAGTAATCCTGTGGATGGTTTGGTAGTACTAGAACTTATCTATAAACGTGAGACAAGGAAAAATTGCAACAAGTCATAACAATACATCAATCCCAACATGGTACATGCTTATGGTGACAGATTGGTAATATATCACTTATTGAAATCAAAATGGTACTCATCTACTATCTACTCACCAACATTTTTTGGATAAGCTGCCCCACCTCAACCTGGTTGCAACTCAGGGAAGGGGCCCTCGCTCTGTAAAAAAAAAAAATCAGGTGTCACACATCTGTGATATGCAATGTGGACACTTGTATAGTGAAAAGAAGGGTGCCCGGGTGGTGTACCTAACGGTTAAAGATACAGTGAGAGACGGACACATAGAACATCAGCAGTCAATTTCATAACTAGCGCCATATCCAATGGCAGTGGCAATTTTAAGGTATTTACCACTATTGTTAATAAGTAGTAACATTTAGGCATGTCTTTGATAGCATCATATTAAACAGAAACACACATAATTTGTAAGCTATTGTACGCTATTGTTAGTAAGTAATAACATGTGAATATGTATTTGGTAGCATCATGTTTAATCAAGAACACGCACCGCAATACAACTGTCTAATGTTACCATTTAATGCAATGATGCTTATTAAGTTGTATGCTTATGGTTGCACAATGCAGTTTTTATTCCATATTGCTTAAAGACACGTGTATGAACGTGCGTTGTTTAAGTATGGCAAATAGAGGCATAGTGCAAAATACAGATCTGCCCCATCATATAATCAACGCTACAGCTTTCAAGGTTAAGTGCTATTGTTCCTCCTGAGTAGTTTAAAAAGCTGATTGCTAGAATTACAAAAACTGCAGGTGATGGACAGAATGCAGAACAATGTCATACATTCACCCCAGTACAGATATCTGAGCCTAAATCCACTGTTTTTTTGCTCACCATGCCATTCCAGTTTGGACCTAGCCATATGCAAATCAGTCTTGACCCTGTGCCCCATGGGAACAGTCCAGCTTGAGCTGCCACCCAGTTCCTCCCTGGACTGGAAACAAGCATCTTAGGACCGGTTTCAGGCTTTCAGCCCTCATCAGCCAGGATAGCTTGACTCCAGTGGCATGGAAAGCACGGGACTCACGTCTGAGCGTACCCATCCCACTTGAGTGACAAATGCAAAAACAACAGTTGATGGACAGAATGCAGAACAATGTCATACATTCACCACAGTACAGAGATCTGGGCCTAAATCCACTGTTTTTTTGCTCACCATGCCATTCCAGTTTGGACCTAGCCATATGCAAATCAGTCTTGACCCTGTGCCCCATGGGAACAGTCCAGCCTGAGCTGCCACCCAGTTCCTCCCTGGACTGGAAACAAGCATCCTAGGACCGGTTTCTGGCTATCAGCCATCTTCAGCCAGGATAGCTTGACTCCAGTGGTGTGGAGAGCAAGGGACTCACGTCTGAGCATACCCATCCCACTCGGGGTGACAAATGCAAAAACAACAGTTGATGGTCAGAATGCGGAACAATGCTGGAATTATTGAAATCTCTGGCTCAGTACACTTTGGCAAAGTGCAAGGCTACCGCTTCCTACGCTCAATGCTGCAGCTCTCAAAGTTACATGCTATTGTTACTACTGAATTTAAAAATCCGAGTGCTAGGATTAATCAATTCTCTGGTTCTGTTCAATGTGACAAAGTGTGAAGCTACTGCTCGTTTGACACAGCGTCAAGCACCGTTAGAGCCTGTTTACTTGTTCCATTAGAAAAACATTTACATCCTGCATCCTCCTAGGTGGAAAAATATGCCCTCCCCATGTGCGCGAGTCAGACTCGCCTCTCCGTCGGTACCCTGTCGTGGTACAGAAGCTGCAACCGGAGGTACCGACGGAAGGAATACAAGTCTTTTATATACCGGCATAGAAAGCTGAGTCAAGCCATATGAAGACCTCAAGGTGTCCTAATCTCTTGACTGATCTAGTTTGTACACATGTGCCCGCACGATAGTTTGCAGCCTCTGCGAATGAGCAGAAATATAATACTCAGTTTGCCGTACCGTGCATGTGTGGAGTTGAACACTGGTCTCGCTTCAATGTTGAAAAACGTTATCAGTTGCGCTTGTAAAGTTCATGCCGTTTCATTTGGAACGCCATGCTGACTAAACTCAAGAATGGAACTTTTCCAAATGAGTTCTCATGTCCAATATGTGGTCGCAGTATTAATATAGCCTTATAGCCCGCCGTAGAGGGCTATACCGGCTATTAAAGGCCCTCTCCAGCGTTAAAGGCTCCGAGCCGAAGGCGAGGGACTTTAACAAGGGAGAGGGACTTTAATAGCGGTATAGCCCATCTACGAAGGGCTATAAGGCTATTAGAACATTCTGTCACTAGAGGACAGAATGTTCTAACAAAAAAAACAAAGCCTTTTGGAAGCGTGAGGGTGTTGGAATCCCCTCAGGCTCCCTGAAGCCTTTGTTTACAGCCAGAGCTGCGAACAAAGAAACATTGGAATGTTGGAGCTCCAGGCTTATACCAGCCATTATAAGCCCCGAGATCTCCATTGTTTTCAATGGAGCTCCCAACATTCCAATGTTCTAATACCAAATAGATCGTGCACGTATTGTTAGTTATCAAATGCGACAAGATTTATGCAATGTTAGGGTTGCACAAGATATCCTTTATAAGACATCTGGCAGGTAAACATAAACGTGCCCATGTTTTTGGTTATGTGGTGGCAGATAATGGGGTTGAGAGTACCGGATCGCTAGTAAATAAGATTATTTATAATGAATAGTCGATAGTCTGCTTTGGTATATATGAAACTGTTATGTAACACGGACTAGGCTCATATTTTCACAGTGATAGCCAGGGAATCTCTTCATTTAGCCCTGTAGTATCGCTTTTGATCCTGTAGACCTAAAGTTGTTCCCTGCGGAACAAAAATGTGGATATGTCCGTAATGTGTGGAGGAATGTAAGGTTGTTCTAAAATAGCCCAACGTAGATTGTCCGCATGGTGATTGAAATCCAGGAAATTGTTAGTAATCTTAGTGGATCTCTTTTTACATTAAATGGTGCTTTTGTGCTCAAGTATTCTAGTTTTCACTAACCCTGGGCGAAGCACTACGCTATGCTCGCGGAGTTTGCGAAGTTTTCGCAACTTCGCACTACGCGAGCGGCATGTAGCACAGTGCGAACATGCGTAGTGCAGCGTAGCGTAGTGCAGCGGGCATTTTTTGCTTGTTCGCGGTCCTGAACGTCATGTTCGCGACCGCGAGCAAGCAAAATGACATCCCGGAGAGATTCTCAACGCGAGGAGGTCAGGTTTCTCATTGTGAGTGGTTGCGCATGCTCGCGACCGCTCTCAATGAGAAACTACCTGTTCGCGTTGAGAAAGCTGCCGCTCGAGTAATAATCTACTCGAGCAGCAGAAAACTTCAGCTCGCACTGTGCAAGATGCCGTTTTCAATGCCTGCACAGTGCCGGATGCTTGTCCGCACTGTGCAATCATTGAAAACGCATCTTGCACAGTGCGAACATGCTACTACGCAGCTCGCGTAGTGCTACGTGAAGTTCGCGTAGTGCGAAGTGCACTTCGCGTAGCTTCACGTAGCGCTACTTCGCGAACTACGCCCACCCTTAGTTTTCACTTTGCGCGTGGTCATCCCCATGATGTGCGCTGTCACTGTTGCAGTTGGTGTGTCTTGACAGGATGCAGGGTTTATTAGTGCCTATATCTACCCCTGTCATGCGAGAGGTTTGTGGGCACGCTGCACAGGAACCACAAGAAAAATTCCCTTTGATGGGTGGTAACCCCCACAATGATTCTTGATCTGAGGGTTTGGGCTTGATTTTTGGCCTTGTGTGTACGATTTGGTCTTTGATGTTCGTACTTCTTTGCAAACATTGGAGTGGGTAGAGGTTCTTCAATCAGGGCTTCCCTATTGTTATTAGCAGCTCTCTTTCTTGATCAGTGGATCGTGTTGGTCGGATATTTCTTCTCCTTCAAACGGACACTCAATGTATCGGCATGCTCTTTGTATTTTTCAATGGTTGAGCAATTCCTCCGTATCCTGAGGAATTCCCCGAAGGGCAAATTCTCTCGCAGGGCCTTCGGATGGTAACTATTGTACGATAGGAGTGAGTTCCGGGTCATTGGTTTCTTATATAGTTCGGTGCCGAGGCTGGTGTTTGAAAATTCAAAAGTGAATCCCAGAAAGTTGTTTTTGGTATTTCACCGCTGATGGAAAGATACAATGGTGTCAGGGGGGCTCGGTTTTCCTGTTGGGACGAGGAGCCCATGTGATGAATTATTTTATGAGTTTCTTATTTGCGGAGAATCATTCAAGCAAATCCTGACTGGTGCAAGGATAGAATCGGTGTATGATGGCAGCTTTATTGATAGGAGAAAAAGATATTGGAAAGTTTAGTTCTTGATAGGTTTCTGAAGGTTTGATGGTTAAGTAAAGATTGAATCTTGAGCAGTAAAGAATTCCTGCTCTTGGAAGCGAGAGTCCAGAACCATTGCCTCCCTGCTATATACAATTTTGGAAACTTGGCCTTGGAAAAGAAATCTGGATTCAGAAGAAAAGGAACACAGATGATTTTCATGTTTGCTTTTACACGCACATTTTGTAAATTATCCTGGTGAATGCGATGACTTAAAAAGTATGCTACCTCGCGAGAATGTTTGTGATGCAGGTGAGACTTTCTCAGAACACAAACAAGACAGACCGTAGAATTCAGAATTGCTTTTGTGTTGCTGGAGTCACAGAAAAAGTCTCAATGTTTTCATCACCAAGCCATGCCTAGATAAAGGAGTGCTCCGATAAAATATTTATATGAGAAAATCAAAATGAAAATTCTTCTACAGCAATAGTTGTTAGAAACGAATGCATTCCACTGAATTCATTTTAACAAAGTGCCGAGTCCCTGCTGCTGAGCATCATCAGAACCACCCAGTAGTAGTATTTTGTGATGCGGTCACTTTCAGAGGGATGTATGACGTTACAACGCATACTTTTACAACGCCTACCTTTACTACGCATTTTTTACACTGCAACATCCATTACAACGCACACCATTACAACGCATACCATTACAACGAATTCTTTGAAACTACCTTTACAACGCATTCCACTACAACGCATACTACATTTACAATGCATACCATTACAACGCATTACATTGCATTGCATGTAAGGTAAGTGTTGGATAGTTTAGGGGTAAAAATTACTATTCTAACTCCAGGGGGTGCAACAGTAGGGTAAGTTTTGGATAGTGTAGGGGTAAAAATTACTATTCTAACTCCAGGGGGTGCAACAGTAGGGTAAGTGTTGGATAGTGTAGGGGTAAAAATTACTATTCTAACTCCAGGGGGTGCAACAGTAGGGTAAGTGTTGGATAGTGTAGGGGTAAAAATTACTATTCTAACTCCAGGGGGTGCAACAGTAGGGTAAGTGTTGGATAGTGTAAGGGTATAATGTGTTGTAATGCTATGCGTTGTAATGGTATGCGTTGTAATGACTGCGTTGTAAATGCATGTGTTGTAATGGATGTTGCGTTGTAAAAGTTTCGTTGTAATGGTAGTGCGTTGTAAAAGTTGCGTTGTAAAGGTTGTATACCCTTTCAGAGATTCTAAATGAAACTGTTACTGTCTGTCAAGTACCAGACTGAGCCCAGCACATCTATGCTGCCAGAGTTCTGTCTGTCTTGGCATTGAAGGTTTTGTGAACTAAATGAAGCATCTCAGCACCTGTGAGTAAAGAGAGCCCACTTCTGATGGATACCTCTGCCAGATGGTTCCTCTCCTATAGGCTAATCCCCAGGTGCCAGTCTGGACCAGCAATCTTCAAAGCTATCACATTGCCAGTTGGGGAAGTCAGGGAGATGGTTGGTGGCAACTTTGTCCATATGTGGTCCGCCGATCACCTGTGCTGTGTATTACGGGCCCAGTGAAGACAACCCTGGTCCGGTTCTGAAACTTTAAACTAGCTTGCTATATACGCCAGCCCCAGTTGTGTTGGGTGGGGATTTTAATTTAGTATTCGATAAACAACTGGACCGGACCTCAAAAGCGAAATATGGTGCTCCAACTAGAACACTTTCCGTACTAACGAATGTTATGAAGGAATACAACTTGCTTGATATCTGGAGAGTAAAAAATCATACTGTTGGAGAATTTTCATTCTATAGTAAAAAGTATAAGCAGTACTCAAGGATCGTTTATTTTTTAGTAGATCAGGGTTTGCTCGCAGAGGTTGGGTCCATCAGTTATATCCCAGCGATTATTTCAGGCCATTCTGCTGTGGAGTTGGTCCTTAGTCTCGGGATTAAGATCACAGAAAAAAAGTGGACCTTGGAAAGGACCTTGCTGTTGGATGAAAGGGTGAAGGTAGAGCTGAATGATAGATCAGGTGATTGTTTTAGTTTTAATATTGGCTCCTCCACTGAGCAGACAGTCTGGGAAACATTCAATGCATATTTGAGGGGGGTCTTGAGCTCCATGATGATCCATAAGAGGAAGTCTAGTAAGGGAACAGAAATAGAGGCTCTTAAGAATATTAAGGAGAAAGAGCTGGAGTTGCAACAAGCAGCTTTTTTTTTTTTTTGCAGAGTTTTATATAGCGCGAACTAGACCCGAACTGAATCAGGTATCAGAGCGCTTTACATTTTTTCCAGTTACGTTACATGAGGACACACTTTCATTTTTTTTAGGCACGGGGAGATTAAGTGATTTGCCCAGAATCACAGTAGGTTTTGGCGTCGTTGCCGAGACTCGAACCCAGATCCCCAGGTCCGAGGTCGTGCGCCCTAGCCATTAGGCCAACTCCTCTCCCCTTTGTCAGCCAGGGGACTTATCCCTCAGCTGGAGAAGGAGTTGGTGAGTTTACAGGCAAAGTTTAATAAGATCATGAAGGATAGGAGGGATGTTAGCAAATTACAGAACTTCGCCTATGGTGAAAAATGTGGCTCCCTCCTGGCTCGGAAATCAAGAACAGAAAGGGTAAGAAATAACATTAAGAGCTTGATACAAATGGGGTCAGGGGTAATGCTATTAGAGGATGATAAAATCAGAGAGGAGGCAAGGTCATTCATGCAGTGTCTATATAAAGATGATACCATTCATGGACTAGGCGAAGTTAGGGCCTGGTTAGATATCAGAGATCTACCCCAACTGTCGGAATCTGATAAGGGATTTCTAGCTACCGACATATCGGAAGGGGAGATTAGAGACCGATTGAGGAAAATGAGTCGGGGCAAAGCTGCTGGCCCCGACGGTTTACCAATTGAAGTCTATTCAAGTCTTTCAGAGTAGGTGGTGCCAGTATTGAAAACACTTTCCGATAAAATATTTATACAAGGTGAAAGTATTCCCCCATCGTGGTCGGAAGCAACGGTATCACTAATACATAAACAAAATAAAGACCTCAAAAAATTGAATCATATAGGCCGATCTCACTATTAAATTCTGATTTGAAGATATTTTCAGGGATACTGGCCACTAGGATGGCCAAAATTATTAAAACAATCATACACCCAGATCAGAGAGGGTTTATACCATAAGGCAGCTCAATGAGCTTACCTTCCAGGTGATCGGTGTAATCGATTATGCTGAGGAGAGGAAGTTGCCACTTACCATCATTGCAATCGACGCCGCTAAGATGTTCGATCAGGTTAACTGGGAGTATCTATGGGAGACCATGAATACGTTTGGTTTCCCATTATATTTCATAGGAGCCGTTAAATCTCTCTATTTGAACCCCATGGCGAAATTTAGTTAACGGTGCCCTCACGGGGAGGTTTCGTATATTTAGAGGCACCAGGAAGGTTAGCCCTTTGTCCCCGCTATTGTTTAATGTATATATCGAACCCCTCGTTTGTGCACTTAGAATGGATCATAGCATTGTACCCTTTAAAATTGCGGATTTGGAGCTTAAAACAGCCCTATATGCAGACGATCTTCTTCTGTATACCTCAAACTACCTTGATGCAATCCCACGGCTATTTGAACAGGCAGAGGAATTCCGTAAAATATCTGAATATAAGATCAACAGAGAAAAAACTGAGGTAATGGGGTGGAATTGTATAGGTACCGTACAGGGAGCCAAAGAACAGATGAGATATCCAGGGATTTATATAACCCAGAAACTGATGGATATACCAAAAATTAGTTGGAAGAAGTTTTCAAAGGAAGTTTGTAAGCTATTACTGAAATAGGGGAGCTTACCATTGAATATTTAAGGGAGAGTTAATCTCGTAAAGATGACGATCCAACCTAAAATAACCTTTCCGTTTAATACAATTGCCAGTCTTCAAGGGAAGATTGGTTCTTTCATACGGGCAACAAAAACACCCAGGATAGCTTGGAAAAAATGAAGGAGAGGGCTGAAGATTGGAGGTTTCGCTTTACCCGACCTACTTTCTTACTTTTATGCCTTCCATTTTAAGAATTTCAGAACATTGGCCAATAAATTAGATTCTTCTGCACAGGGCCTGCTGTTTAGGGCAATGTTACATGAACTACCGCAGGGGACAGGAATTCTTCCTTTATAAGTTTGGGGACCCCACATTTTACCAGAAGGTCCACCTTAAGATACTGCTGACTGCTCTTAAAAATTGGGGCCATATCAGGAGAATCCTGGGGATATCATTTTATACCTTACAGGCCCCGATTTGGGACTCCCCCGGGACCCCTGACTGTCTTTTGGATCAACTGTCTCAGCCGCTTAAATTAGCAGGTATCAGGCTGTGGAGGGACTTATGTATTTATTTATTTATTTATTTAACTTGTAACGCGCAACAGCTACCCGCAGTGGGTTTCCCGGCGCTAGGGATAGACTCAAGAAGAAAGAAGTATCAGGTAATATCGAGCAGACCAGGACAACGGGCAGATCACTCAAAAAGCAAGGTCTTAAGTCCCTTCCGGAACCGCAGCAAGTTATTCTCCAATTTTAGAGCAACTGGTAAAGCGTTCCAGAGCTTGGGACCTAGATGAGCGAAAGACCGCCCACCCATTCTGGCAAGTTTGAATCTTGGGATAATAAAATCTCCATGTAACATCTCACAGCTTTTGAGCTGGGAGTCCCTCTCTAATTTGGCAAATGGGTATTTAACCCCTTCGATGCTCATGACGGAACGGTTCCGTCATGAGCGTCGGTTGAGCTGTGCTCATGATGGAACCGTTCCGTCATGAGCCCGTTGGCTCATTAGAACCTTTTTTTTTTTTTTTTTTTTTAACCCCTTCGCGCCGCGCTGAAGGGGTTAATGAGATTTAAGTTCTATCAGCTCTCTGCTTGGTGGGCAACACAATCATGGGGCAATGAAGAAGATAGCATGCCTTCCGATTTTATCTCCAGAGCGGGCTTATGGAAACGGGAGGTGTCCTTTTGGTATAAAGCTTTTATAGAAGCCGGGGGCTGTTTGGATTCCGAGTTGGAGAATCTTTGGGGTACTGTTCTTACAGAAAACCGGGAGGAGATACGGAAAATTTGGTGTGATTCCTACACTATGTCCCAGACAGTGATTAAACCAGCAAATCTCAGAAGGAACCTGTAGTATCCTCAGGTTGTAAATATGTTCATTTACTCCTCTGCATCTAGCTCCTGGTGGGGCATATTATATCTACATCTAAAGAACTTAATGTAAATTGATACTTGTATAGCGCACTACTCACCCGCAAGGGTCTCAAGGCGCTTGTACGAATACCGCTGTGGAACCCATCCTGGCTTTCCCTGTGAGGTGTCCACTCCTGGGCACCCCCAAGGTGGAGGCCAGGCATCCTTAGCGTTGTGGGGGCAGTTGTGGAGATTAAGCAAGCTATTGCCCAGAGTTGCAGAGTGGGACTCCATGATTGGAATAGGCACCGAGGGGAGAATTATCAGGTGCGTAGAATTTTTGAGCCCAAGACCCGCCGAGGTGGGGAATTGAACCCTGGGCCCGGGCTAGACCTCTGCATCAGGGTCTGCCGCTCTAACTATTGAGCCACACTTCTCCGCAATAAATAACACAGTTGATAAACTGCTTCTGCTTATACTTGGCCACGTCTACAGCGTCTACATATGACACCTGAACATGTGGGACCAGCCTACTACAGAACCACTTGTATACTACCTAAAGAGTGTATTGGACTCCCGGGGAAACTATACAAAATGAGCACAAGGTTATACCCCTGCCCCGGCGAGTCAGTGCAGACACCTGGTGTGACCCTCTGTACCGTGGCACATTCACCTCACACAGGAGATGGTGAGGGGAGTCAGTGCAGACACCTGGTGTGACCCTCTGTACCGTGACACATTCACCTCACACAGGAGATGGTCAGGCGAGTCAGTGCAGACACCTGGTGTGACCCTCTGTACCGTGACACATTCACCTCACACAGGAGATGGTGAGGCGAGTCAGTGCAGACACCTGGTGTGACCCTCTGTACCGTGGCACATTCACCTCACACAAGAGATGGTCAGGCGAGTCAGTGCAGACACCCGGTGTGATCCTCTGTACTATGGCACATTTACCTCACACAGGAGATGGTGAGGCGAGTCAGTGCAGACACCCGGTGTGACCCTCTGTACTATGGCACATTCACCTCACACAGGAGATGGTGAGGCGAGTCAGTGCAGACACCTGGAGTGACCCTCTGTTCCGTGACACATTCACCTCACACAGGAGATGGTCAGGCGAGTCAGTGCAGACACCTGGTGTGACCCTCTGTACTGTGATACATTCAACTCACACAGGAGATGGTGAGGCGAGTCAGTGCAGACACCTGGAGTGACCCTCTTTACCGTGACACATTCAACTCACACAAGAGATGCTGAGGGGAGTCAGTGCGTACACCTGGTGTGACCCTCTGTACCGTGACACATTCACCTCATACAGGAGATGGTCAGGTGAGTCAGTGCAGACACCTGGTGTGACCCTCTGTACCGTGACACATTCATCTCACACAGGAGATGGTGAGGCGAGTCAGTGCAGACACCTGGTGTGACCCTCTGTACCGTGGCACATTCACCTCATACAGGAGATGGTCAGGTGAGTCAGTGCAGACACCTGGTGTGGCCCTCTGTACCGTGACACATTCACCTCATACAGGAGATGGTCAGGTGAGTCAGTGCAGACACCTGGTGTGACCCTCTGTACTGTGCACATTCACCTCACACAGGAGATGGTGAGGCGAGTCAGTGCAGACACCCGGTGTGACCCTCTGTACCGTGACACATTCACCTCACACAGGAGATGTTGAGGCGAGTCAGTGCAGACACCCGGTGTGACCCTCTGTACCGTGACACATTCACCTCACACAGGAGATGCTAAGGAGAGTCAGTGCAGACACCCGGTGTGACCCTCTGTACTATGGCACATTCACCTCACACAGGAGATGGTCAGGCGAGTCAGTGCAGACACCCGGTGTGATACTCTGTACTATGGCACATTTACCTCACACAGGAGATGGTGAGGCGAGTCAGTGCAGACACCTGGTGTGACCCTCTGTACCGTGGCACATTCACCTCACACAGGAGATGGTCAGGCGAGTCAGCGCAGACACCCGGTGTGACCCTCTGTACCATGGCACATTCACCTCACACAGGAGATGGTGAGGCGAGTCAGTGCAGACACCTGGAGTGACCCTCTGTACCGTGGCACATTCACCTCACACAGGAGATGTTGAGGGGAGTCAGTGTAGACACCCGGTGTGACCCTCTGTACCGTGGCACATTCACCTCACACAAGAGATGGTGAGGCGAGTCAGTGCAGACACCTGGTGTGACCCTCTGTACCATAGCACATTCACCTCACACAGAAGATGGTGAGGCGAGTCAGTGCAGACACCTGGTGTGACCCTTTTTACCGTGACACATTCACCTCACACAAGAGATGGTGAGGCGAGTCAGTGCAGACACCTGGTGTGACCCTCTGTACCGTGACACATTAAACTCACACAGGAGATGGTGAGGCGAGTCAGTGCAGACACCTGGTGTGACCCTCTGTACCGTGGCACATTCACCTCACACAGGAGATGGTGAGGCGAGTCAGTGCAGACACCTGGTGTGACCCTCTGTACTGAGGCACATTCACCTCACACAGGAGATGGTGAGGCGAGTCAGTGCAGACACCCGGTGTAACCCTCTGTACCGTGGCACATTCACCTCACACAGGAGATGGTCAGGCGAGTCAGTGCAGACACCCGGTGTGACCCTCTGTACCGTGGCACATTCACCTCACACAGGAGATGGTCAGGCGAGTCAGTGCAGACACCTGTTGTGACCATCTGTTAGAAATGGGTTTTCTGGTTGGCTGAGGCTTGCCCCAAAGCCAGGCAGAAGCCACCACTCTAGTCAGGGCAAGGGAGTTACACGCCAAAGATAACCCCTGCTCACCCCCTTGGTTGCATGGCACGAGCAGTCAGGCTTATCCCGGAGGCAATGTGTAAAGCATTTGTGCACGCACCCACCAGAAACAACATCCCAGGCCCCCCACAAAAGGAACTCCACACAAGATTATATCAAAAATAGCCTTTGTATGATCAAAACACATCAGAATAATAATCACAGGATGTACATTGGGCCAACTGGCACGGGCAATATTTATAAGGGATTATGTTCACAGGACAGGGCCACATGGACCACTGTCAGGATCATCACAAAATGAACTTGGTAAAGGTAAACTAAAACATACAAGTAACATAGGTCATAGAACGTACAGCCAGTAAACACTGATAATCACTGCACTTGCAACAGTTTGTGCCATGAAATCCATCAGGCACAGTATCCCACTAGTCTAACTACATTAGACCCTCACCACCTAAGTAAAACCTCACACTAGGGGCGTAAATCGCACAGGGAAGTATAATCTCCCTAACATACCTAAACAGGTAGAACAACCTCCTATACATACATCATATCTTGAGGCATCAAACAGGGTGCGCAAACATACTATACACAGAACATTTCCTAACACCCCAAAGCATTAGCACATAAATCACATTAAGGTTCAGGTTGCGCCACAACCTAAACGTTGCACCTGCCCACTACTTGCTGGGCAGCTGAGAACAAGAACAGGGCCTAAACGCTGCAGCTGGCACTAAGTGCTGCGCAGCTGTGGAAGGCCAAAGTAGGGGCGAAGGAGTGCGACTCACTCCTGAGTCCAAAGACATGTCTCTAGAAAGAAAAACCTAAACGGTGTAGCTGCCCACTACTTGCTGGGCAGCTGGTACCAGAAAAACTGCGACATGGGCCCTCACTGGCCCTCTGAACAACTGCGCCAATTATTGGATCCCTCTGGCTCTGGAGAACTCTGTGCAAACGGTGGATCCCTCTAGGCTCTGAACCAAGACATGCCCATCGTGGAGCGCACTAGCGCTCTGAAAATAATCATGCCCCCAAACACTGGGACGTTGAAGGAATGGGCCCCTGGGAACCATCTGGTTCTGGACACTCATGGGGGGCGGGGGAGCTACCTCGGCTCCTAAAAAACACATGACTCCCCACGTAGGAGCGGCCCGCTGCAAGACGGCGCCGCTCGAGTGACCAAATGCCCATCATGGGCAGCACGGGCCCACGGGGCCTGGGGACCCCCAAGGGGCCCCTCTTCAGAAAAAGAAATCCCAATCGTTGGAGCCATCCGAGGCTCGGTAAAAACGTTGGGGCGGCCCACTGACATCCGCGGCCGCCCTAAATGCACCACCGTCACTGTGCCTTACTCCGGCACCAACACACGAGCCCGACTCACCGGTCTCTTGTGTGGGCGGGGACTCCTCCGGTCTCCTCCTCGCTGGGGGACCGGCAGCACTTCTTTTGTGGCGCGTGGCTTCCCTTCCACTCAAGGGAACCCCACGCTGCCATTGGCGGCCTCTGCCGCCGTCCTGCTTTACCCGGGACCCATCCTGGAGGCCCCGGGACTTATTACTGGCACGCGAGGAGGCGGGGTAGGCTCCCGACCGCCTCGCTCGAAGACTTCTCTTGCTGCCGAGCATGCTCGGGACTTCCTCTGTGCAACCGGTAGTCCCGTCCGCCACCAGGCAAATGGCTGCCTGACTTCCTGTTTTTGGCGTGAGGGCCGCGGCGGTGATTCCACATCGGAAAATGAGGGGTGGGCACCCTCGGTATACAAATAAAACGTAGAAGCGGGGTGGGCACCAGCTAAGGCTCCTTTAAAGGGGTGGGCACCCGTAATAAAAATAATTAAATAGGCGGGATGGGCACCCGTAGTGGAGCCATTTTGGGGGGATCCCCACACCAGGGGATCTCATCAGGGCAAAGGGCAGCATAGCGCTGCCAAGCTCCAGGACTCCTTTTGGAGCCAAATCTCAGCGCTCCCAGGGCGCCCAAAGGCAGCATCATTTCCTGGGGCAAGGAAAAGGGAGCAGCAGGTCCCAGAAGTCCTGGGCATCAGGAGGGGCAATGTAGGGCCCAGGGGCCAGCACACAGGCCACTCCAGGCACCAGGGGCTGGGCAGGGCCCAGGGAGGCAAGCCTTCCCCTGGGCCCCAGCAGCAGCACGCCCCTGGTAGATTCAAGTCAGGAAACAAGAACATTTCACATGAGGTCACAGCTTCTTTTTATACACACATTTCATTTGTTGTCAAAGGTGCAGACAAGGGGTGAACCAGACGCAACTGGTTCTTCTGGCCCCTCTGCCTATTCACAAGGTGGGTCAGGGACATCAGACACACCACAGGGGGTGGAGCCAGCATTGTGGAGGGAAGGCCCAGCCCTATTCAGGTCCCAGGTGCACTCCTCCCTCCCATCAACATGCAGATCTCTCCATTCACCACCGGGGCAGACCCATCCTGACTCCTGGAGCCAGGCACACCAGCCAGCTCCAGCCAATCACAAGCCAGACAGGCAATTCACATTCACTGCTCAGACATGCCAACTTCTAGAAGTGGCACTTCCACACTAGACACAATAAATCTGCGCACATCATCGCTCAGCATTTAATCACACAGGTCTGCACATACCAAACTCGACCCTGCACTCCCCACACATCAGGAACCACCATGGACACACACATCCCCCATGCAATCCTAAGGGAGGGCAGGCCAATCTCACACATGCACTCAGAAAGCGCACGCACTTTACACTGGGACACAGTGCGCAAAAACCAGACATCACTATAATTATGTGATATTAAAAGGCAAAGGTGAACCTGCCAGAAGGGCCAAGTCCAACAACACCTTTGCTGCAAATATTCTTCAAAAATGAAACAAACCGTTCCGGTGGTCTGTTTACTTTCCAGCATCCATTTTTAACCTTTTGAAGGATCAGCAGCTCGTCCGCTTATTCTGCTGACTTTTTTCACATAACATCGAGCAGCATACTTTTACATTTGATGTTTTGGGCCTGTTCATCTGTTTCAGGGCTCTCCTCTTGAGGAACCGAATATCAGACCAAATATCTCTTTTTGAGGAAGGCCGTCAATGTACTAGGTAATTAGTCCATATGGCATGTCGCAAACATCTTTTCACATTTTAGGATGTACATAGTGACTAATGGAAAGTATTTTCATTAAGTGTTTTTTTCACTTTGGTACATCTCTCTAGAAACTCACAGATACATCCTGTCTTGACGAAAATAAATCCATGATGACACAAAATCCTTGTTCTTCGACCTGTAACATTCAAACAGCTTATGTATCTGCAAACGTCTTTGCTGGACATACTTGGTGATATATCTTTACAATCAATGTCATATCAGCAATACCCTTAAACCTCAGCACTTAGCACTTTTTTTGCACATTGTAATCAAGATATATGTTTTCTTCTCTCGAATATTTACCCTGGAGAATATCTATTCTTTCATCTTCTACCCAGCGACGCTAAGTATCTTTTTTTGGTTAGGGGATCGGATACTACTAATATGGAATCGACACAAAGATTGGAGATCACTAGCAATAGTGACAGTGTGCATGTCCACAAGGTTATATGTTTTTCTGGAGATTTGTTTATATGTTTGTACTCATGTAAATTATTGTCAGGCGCGTTCTCTTTATAAAAAGACAATGTGAGATATCCTTTCTTAGATTAATTATGGGTCCTTGCCACAAATATGTAATCATTACATAAATGTACAATGGTGACACTTAAAAGTTGAAAACATTACATAGATATGTGTGTGATAAATATATTATTCCTTACAGAGAATAACATTCTGAGGTGGAACTACTGATGAAAACAGTGTTTCTGTCGAAATGGGGGTAGAGTCAGTTTGGAAACCACCGAAAACAGCCAATCATTCATCAAAGTGCTGCTATTGTTTGTTCGCTACATCCTTTATAAATTCCATCATGTTTGGCGAAAAGATCATATATATCAATATGATTAGGTGTATCTAGTATGTTTGCGGATGTGAATGAATGTGGTCAGAATGTTGTGTATTTTTTCTAGCCTCTGTATGAATTTTTTCTACTTCCAATATGTTTTTATAATGTTTTTATAATGAATCCAAAAAAAAAGATAAATATAACTAATAAATGAACTTCTTTTTATATTTTTCAAATTTTCTAGTGTCACTATTGTTTGTTCCGCTTCTTATGATGGTTTGAGGGATATAATGGTTTGACGTAACCCTAGAGTAGTTAGATGTATGTATTATCTTGATTTAGTGTTGAGGCCCCTCCAGATATCGTGTAAAGCCATGGCAGACACAAAGTCAGATAATACCGTACCCACCTGGAGAGGACCTAATCTGGCAGAACCAGGGATTGCTGCCTGGGGTGAATATACAGAGAAATAATATTAAAGACGTGTCCCTCCCAGCCACCTGTAACCGCAACCAGTCTTCCCTGAGGATCATGCGTTACCCTTGGATTCGTAAAGGGAAAGGAAATGCGCATTAATATATCGACTCCTCGTGAACCCCTAGTGTATCTGGAGTGCGCAATTAATTTATTGCCCCTTCGGTTGACCGCCGCATACTGTGTACTCTGAATGTGTGTCTCTTACGAGGACCATGTCTGGTGTATGTCTTTTCAAGTATTGGAGGACTATCCCCCTTTTTAGGTCTCGTGGCGTTGAACCGCGTGAAGCGCGGTCTCGCCAGAGAACCTATTGTGATGGATTCTTCTTTCCAGGAGAGGGGACAGGAGCTGGCCGCGCGCTCGGAATTGAGCGGGCCACGCGCACATGAACGTGCTCGCTGTGGCCAGCTCCTGTCTCCTCTCCTGGAAAGCTGTACCACACAGACACACCTCCCTTTGCTTACGCATGCGCACAGAGACACACACACGAGCGCACCTACACACACGCACACACACATACAGAGAACCTCGCCCACCCCCCGCCGCACACACACAGAGACACACTCACGAGCGCACCTACATACACGCACACACACATACAGAGCCCCCCCGCCGAAAACACACGAGCGCATACACACACACACACACACACAAGCGCACCCCCCCACCACCCCACCACCACCCCGCGACAAGTAAGGCCCACTTACCGCCACTCCAGACTTCAGCCGCCACCGCGGGGCTCTCCCTCGGGCATGGGAGCCCCGCGTAACCAGCACTGCTTCTCTCCGTGGGCGCGTGCACGGGCTTCTGAAAACGGAAGTCCCGCCCCACGGAAGGTTTCGGTTTTGCTCACGGCTTGTTCTTCTAGGAGCCAATTTCTAGAATTCTGGGGAATGAAGTCAGGTGTCTTAACACCGGGGCCTCCAGCCCACCACGGTCCCTCTGTATGTTGTTTCCCAAATACACTTCTTTATGGAAACATCGTGTTTTTCAAATACTTCTCTCAGCGCTGCAAACCTGCAAGCTTTAAACAACGGCGACCCCTGTCAGGGTGTGAAGTGAGCCCCCTCGAAAGACAGAAAATAAAGAAATAGGAAACAATAAAAAGACATTTAAAAAAATCAACTTAACATTATTAGTATGGATACCATTTCGCTCCCAGACACGTTTTCGGAATATCTTTTAGTAGAAATAAAGGCCCAATTTGGTGGATTTTGGAGGTTTTCGTTACATTTATTTCAGATTCGTCGCTGCAGCATCACCGTTTCCAAAAGTCCTCTTTGCCGTAAACGGAGGCGAAAGAAAACCCGCAGTTGTGAAAGAAACGCCCGGGCCTCAAGCAGACAATACAGAATAAAAGCGGCCCGATGCAAGAGGCCTCTAGTGCCTCGGATTCGAAGCTCCTCCTGATGCAGAATAAAATGGAGGCGCTTAAAGCATCCGAAAGCGAGGATTGCAAACAAAGAGAGAACGACGACAGACCACTTTTTAAATAAAAATAAAAATGAATTGACGGACGGGACCGCGGGAGAGTGCTGGATTCAAAAGCGGAGAAATGGGCTTAAATATCAGTTTAAATCGGAGAATTAAAGACGTATTTCCGGGAGCGGCTTCTAGCAGCTGGACCTGGGTCCACGAGGAAGAGAGGGGCGGGGGGTCCCTTTGGTCATTCACATCAAGGCGCTTGAAAATGCTGATTCTAAAATAAAATCAGATTCATTTCACATCTGCATTTGGGCTTCGTCAAGATAGCGCCCAGACTTCTGGTGCGAGGCCTCTGGTGCTCTCGGTTGTATATGACTATTTATGTCTATTCAGTTCCTTGCATCCTGCTGGGCCTTGTATAGCGCCTCATGCAGCACTAGGCCTCGGTGAAGAGCCGCACGGCGAGGAGGCCTCCAGATGTATATTTCTATATAGCGCTATATAAAGAGCGAGGCACTAGGCAAACAGCCCTTCATATCTATACTTTCTATAGCGCCTTAGGCTGCGCAGTGCACCGCAAAGCACCGCGCTAGGGCCCCCCGTCTGTCATTTATATTTTTTTATAGCGCTACATGCAGCACTAGACCTTGTATAGCATCAAGGGGAATGCATTAGCGAGGGGCCCCGAGTATTTCCATGCTTGTATAGTGCCACGTGCAGCTCACAACATTCTAAGAAGGCGCTTGTACAGCCGAGCATATTCCAGTTCTTGTGTAGCTCCTCTTGCATCCAAGGTTTCCCTCGCAGCACTACGTGAGAACCCGTCCCTATTGTATTTTTCATCTAGCGCCGCCAATACTCACCAGTTGCTACCACCTGCTCCCCCCTCACTGGGGCCCATTGGGCTCAAAGGGCTTCAGCCCCCCCCCCCGCAGAGACAGCTTCCCGGGCACACACAGTACTTCACAGGTCTTTAAAAGACCATTCACTTGTTAATGAGGCTTTGATGTTTCTTCACCCCTTCTTAGAGGCCCTGCATCTCCATTATACATATTGCTGGAAGAATCACCCCCCCCCAAATGTTTAGTAGCCCCCCCCCGAAATTTGCCTCTAGTTGCGCCTCTGGATAGAGCTGTAAATCACAGTGCACACAGCAGTGCACATCCCCGTGTACTATCACGCAACACTCTGCGGTTCACTTCAGATATAATACTGGGTGTTTATCCAAACCCTCGGAGTGCGGTTTTTCGGAACTCCACAAGCTACACAGAGCAGAGTGGGAAATACTCCGTAAACTCAGCGAGGTGAGTGGGGCGCTATTTCATGCCAGGCCTGGTGTAAACATGGCTTCCCTCCCACCACTGCTGCCTAAATGACGGTTCCCCCTAAGGCTCTCCTGAGCAGGGTCGGGTCAGCCTCGTCGCCACCAGCTATGCAACCGCCAGGCCGCAGACCCCGAGGATTTGTGCGTGTTCGGCGTGGTGCGGACAGTGTTCAAACGTAAACAATAGGCCCGGCGCCTACCTTTGTTCAGGTGTATTAGTAAACAGACCCTTGGAGCGGAGGCGAACCGCCTTTTACAGCGCGCGGCAGGAAAGGTGGATTCTGGGGGTCACCTGCGCGCCGTGGGGGGCGGGGCCACGGCAGAGTATCATTGGAGCGCATGCCGACTTTTTGAAATGTGGTTCACATAATTAAGGTGAGGTAACCTGCGGGTGCACGTACTGTGTGGGATTGATATTGCTATAAAAGCCGCATAACGAACGAAAGGGATGCAGAAGCGTTCCAATAGTGTAATATTTATATAGCGCCTCATAATGACCCTGACGAGGAGAGCACCAGTTGTCACAAGAACACATTCATTTTTGGTAGGCACGGGGAGATTAAGTGATGTACCCAAAATCACAGTATGTTGAGAGTCCTTGCTAAGACTCCAGGGGGAATATTATCAAGGGGGTTTATTTCCGCTTTTTTGGCTTTAAAAGCCAAGAAAGCGGAGATAAAATTATCTCCCTATTACCTAGCTGTCGCTAACACCAGTTAGCGACAGCTAGTAGGAGATAGCGACCATCTTGGGCCCCGCTTTGCATGTCAGTGATATTTATCACTAATGACATGCAAAGTGGGCGTGCCAAGATGTTAGCGACTGGAAACAGTCGCTAACATCGCTATCTCCTATTACCAACTTTTGGAGATATTCGCGCTAAGCGCGAATATCTCCAAAAGCTAACGCCTGCCCTGAGCAGTTCTTAGCCATGTTATCCAATGGGAGGTGGATAACATGGCTAAGAGCATTAGCTCGGTAATGCATGAATATCGCTGACTTTTCAGCGATATTCATGCATTACGGCCGATTTTTATCGCTTAGGAGATAAACCTTGATAATAGCAAGGTGCCTAAGCGATAAAAAATCGCCGCAGCTCAGCGGTAAATTTTTGTCTCTAACCAAGCAATAGCGATAATTATCGCTATTGCTTGGTAAAATGCCCCCAGGTTCCCCAGATTTGTGGTGATCGCCCTAGCCCTTAGGCCACATCCTCAGCATCGGACGTTTTGCAACCATGGGTCTTTCGCCACGCCCATGCTTTTGGCACACCCCAAGAACTTGCACTCGCACCGTTCCGAGAGCCAGCCCTCTCATGCCACACCCGGAGTCAGCCACCTACACCATCCCAAACACACGACACTCCTCTTATACCATCCACAGTGCTTTACACAACACTCAAAGCCAAGGATTGTAGTTCATATCCACTAACAGCCTGGCCACTCCACAAAATAAGCCCCATGTAATCGTCAAGGCCGGAGTTTATACACCAGGCCAGAAGCAAACACTCCTGTACCACCCTCCAAGCCAAAGCTCCTAAAGCATCCATGCTGCCAGGGAACCTACGCCATCACAAGGCCCAGCAATCCCAGACTGTTCCAAAGCCTTCGCTCTCACACTATCACAAGAGCCAGCATCCCAGACCATCCCAAAGCCTGTGCTCTCACACCATCACAAAACGTGTGCTCTCACACCATCACAAAATGTGTGCTCTCACACCATCACAAAACCTGTACTCCCACACCATCACAAGAGCCAGCAATCCCAGATTGTCCCAAAGCCTGTGCTCTCACACCATCACAAAACGTGTGCTCTCACACCATCACAAAACGTGTGCTCTCACACCATCACAAAACCTGTACTCTCACACCATCACAAGAGCCAGCAATCCCAGATTGTCCCAAAGCCTGTGCTCTCACACCATCACAAAACGTGTGCTCTCACACCATCACAAAACGTGTGCTCTCACACCATCACAAAACCTGTACTATCACACCATCACAAGAGCCAGCAATCCCAGATTGTCCCAAAGCCTGTGCTCTCACACCATCACAAAACATGTGCTCTCACACCATCACAAAACGTGTGCTCTCACACCATCACAAAACCTGTACTCTCACACCATCACAAGAGCCAGCAATCCCAGATTGTCCCAAAGCCTGTGCTCTCACACCATCACAAAACATGTGCTCTCACACCATCACAAACCGTGTGCTCTCACACCATCACAAAACCTGTATTCTCACACCATCACAAGAGCCAGCAATCCCAGATTGTCCCAAAGCCTGTGCTCTCACACCATCACAAAACGTGTGCTCTCACACCATCACAAAACGTGTGCTCTCACACCATCACAAAACCTGTACTCTCACACTATCACAAGAGCCAGCATCCCAGACCATCCCAAAGCCTGTGCTCTCACACCATCACAAAATGTGTGCTCTCACACCATCACAAAACGTGTGCTCTCACACCATCACAAGAGCCAGCAATCCCAGATTGTCCCAAAGCCTGTGCTCTCACACCATCACAAAACGTGTGCTCTCACACCATCACAAAATGTGTGCTCTCACACCATCACAAAACCTGTACTCTCACACCATCACAAGAGCCAGCAATCCCAGATTGTCCCAAAGCCTGTGCTCTCACACCATCACAAAGCGTGTGCTCTCACACCATCACAAAACGTGTGCTCTCACACCATCACAAAACCTGTACTCTCACACCATCACAAGAGCCAGCAATCCCAGATTGTCCCAAAGCCTGCGCTCTCACACCATCACAAGAGCCACCAAACGCCTGCACACTCACACAATCCCAAAGCCTGCACTCTCGCACCATCACAAAATGCTTATAAGTACAACAGTAATAATATTATATTACAATGTTATTTCAGCTTCTTCTCCCTTAAAGCTTTTTTTTGCCTACAAAGCCCCGGGTCACCCTGAAGTGACCCAGACTCTGTCCCATCTGCTTTCAGGTCCTTCTCACCTCGAATCAAGGCTTGGATTCCACCGGACACTTTTCATCCTTCCCGGCAGCAGCACTTTCAGCATCACGTCATTGAAAACGATGAAGATTCCTGACATCACTTGACACCTATGTACCCGGCTCCCCTGGGATAGGTAACACAAGAACTCCAGTACTCACAAGGGTTCTGGCCCTAGAACCTTCTATGTTTGAAAGGGTTTGCTCAAAGTCCTCCCTGAAGAGTCCTTAATCTTTTAAAATTCCAACCGCGACTTTCCCATCGAGTTGTACGGAGCTCGCGCCTGAGTTCTCACACTGCTTTCAATAAAGGTTTCTTTAAACCTAGCATCAATAAGGGTTGTTGGGACTGGTGCAAGGTGTCCACATTAATTAGTGGTCAGCACATACCAGGGCAACTTCTCACAAACGGGTTTTGTGTGAATGTGGAACATGCCTGAGCGTTTGGCCAGAGGCACGGGAGGACGACTGTAAAAAACAGTTCAGCCTGATTTCAAGGATGTACGGTGCATTTTTCAAAAGCAAAATGGATGAGGATCAATAGTACAATTCTAGACAGAAAAGTGTCATTAACCCCTTCCACGCTCATGACGAGCTCAGCTCGTCATGAGTTACGCCTGTCGTACGCTCATGACGAGCTGAGCTCGTCATGAAACGCGGCTTTTCGCAAATGTCAGCGCACAGCGGGAAAACCCGCAGCGCGCATAGGGTTAAGCGACTTCTGGTATTCAGTGTGGAGACTCAAATTGGGGATGCGGGGGGTTTCTGGATGACATTGTGGCAAGAATCTGACCTTAGTAGAGAGGTGAGGGGGGTATTAAGGGGCAATACAGATTTCACTTCAGAAATAACAGAGCCCACTATTTTGGTTAACCGCATCAGCTCGTCATGAGTGTACGAGAGGTGTACCTCGTGACGAGCTGAGCTCGTCATGAGCGTCAAAGGGGTTAAAGTTCTGAAAGTGTGATTAGTAGTATGTATGGGGGTAGGGTGGTGGTGATGGTAGAATGTCTTTGAGGGGAATGTTGCTCTGTGGGAACAGTTGGAGAATGTGCGAGAGAAAGATATGAAATTGAGGGGGATGAGTTAATACCTGAGGGAGAAACACGTCCAGGAAGGGATCTCTGAGTTTCATGCTCTGGCTAGGGTCTCTGACCTGCTGCTTTGAGTTTGATGGGAGGAGGGGGGGTTTTGTTTAATTTTTTTTGTTTTTTTTATATTTTTATTATTATTATATTATTATATTAATATTATTATGTTCAGGTGCCTTTCTTCGTTGTAGGGAAAACGATGAGAAGAAGAGGTTGTGGAGGAGTGTGAGGGGTACTAGACGGCAGGAAGGAAGTCAAGGGGAGTTATTTATGCAAGGATGCGTTCAGAGGAGAGTGGGAGGAGGTGGAATGAGTCAATCAAGAGTGATGAAGCATCTTTAATTGGTAATTGAATTGTGCAAGGGCATCATCAGTTGAATGAATGGTTATTCAGCCATTCTTGAAGACTGAGATTGGCAGCTTATAATTGAAGGGTGCAGAGCGGGGTATCACTAGTTTCTGGCCATAAGATTTATTCTAGATTCCTCCACTTTCAGTTATTTATTGAGCATTTCTTCCCAGAGGAATAGGTGGTGGGAGAAAACATGGAGGCTGTTTTTAAGCACCTTTCACAACCCCACAGAAACTGGTCAGCAAATAGAGCTTCTGGGAATTCTTTTATGGCCTTTGCAGCATTTTTGGAGAGGTTACTTGAGTAAATTATTTTATGGATGTTAGGACCAGCATTGGACTTTTTTTTGAGGAGGGGGGGTTATTGAATTGAGCCATGATATTAATGCACACTAGTGGAGAAGTGTGGCTCAGTGGTTAGAGGCGGCAGACCCGAAAGCTGAGATCGGCCGTGGACCAGGGTTCGATTCCCCGCCTCGGCGGGTCTTGGGCTCAAAATTCCAGGGACTTGACAATTCTCGCTCCAGTGCCTACTCGACTAACGGGGTCACACTCTGCGACTCTGTGCAATAGCTTGCTTAATCTCCACTACGGCCCCTCGCGGCGGGATGCCTGGCTTTCACCTTGTGGATACCCTGCCGGGGTATCTCACAGGGGAATACCAGGACGGGTTCCCTAAGCAAGTGCCTTGATACCTTCGGGTGATACGTGCGCTATGTAAGTCGCAATACATACATACATACATACATAGAGAGAGATGAAGCAGGGGAACAAACAAGGTACAGTTGTTTTAGTGATTTACAGCTGTCTGATAGGAGGATTCAAATCCAAGAGCAGCTGTGAGTATCCTTAGTTGAATCTTAGGAGAAAGCAGCTCAGATAGAGCAATATTGCAGAGCCACAATTTATTATAACTTCTCTTTTGATGCTGTGCTGTATGAGTTATATTACTGATACGGATCTTATTGAACTATTATTACTGCCTAATCACTTGAAGCTTTCTAACTCAGAATATTGTTGTTGTTTCCGGCACACGCCTTATAAGAGACTTTTCCCTTTTCTCAAGGAGCTTCTGAAAATACCAATGAGTGCGAATGATTGCACGTGTCCTTTTTTTACACCGATCCTAGTCTGGATTAGTCACTCCTTTAGGAAGCTCCACTAGAGAGTATTTTTCAATAAATTTCCACCACTTGTTTTTTAACAGTTACTTTGATGTGCAGTTCAGCATTTTTCCAATCCACTCTTGCAGCAAGTTTGGTTGTCTCCACAAAGTTTTGATTCATGGACCTTCCTCTCTGGGCTGATTTTCTGGGATGATATCAGTCGGCCACCAAGTGGGGGAGTGGAAAAAGGTAACTAAAAGCGGAAATGCTAAAATTAAGTCCTCCAAGGCGAGAAGCCGCTGTTGGGATGAGTCTCTGAATCCATGTTAGCCAGTGCTCCATAGTCTTACTCAGTCAGGCTCCAACCAACAGTCATCAGGAGAGAGGGTTGTGGAGAAGTGTGGCTCAATGGTTAGAGCGGCAGACCCTGATGCAGAGGTCTAGCCCGGGACCAGGGTTCAATTCCCCGCCTCGGCGGGTCTTGGGCTCAAAATTCCTTGGTGCCTATTCCAATCATGGAGTCCCACTCTGCAACTCTCGGCAATAGCTTGCTTAATCTCCACAACGGCCCCCACAACGCTAAGGATGCCTGGCCTCCACCTTGGGGGTGCCCAGGAGTGGACACCTCACAGGGAAAGCCAGGATGGGTTCCACAGCGGTATTCGTACAAGCGCCTTGATACCCTTGCGGGTGAGTAGTGTGCTATACAAGTATCAATTTACAATATACATTTACATTCAGTCAACAGGTGCATTTTGAGCAGAGCAAGGGACTTCAAAGTCAGTCAGTAGCAGAGAGGACAAAGCAAATGGATCCTTTAGGAAGCTAAGGGCATCGCGGTCATTAAGACGAGGAACATGAAGAGGATATGGGAGCAGCTGCTATCCAGATGAGTCTTGGGACTTGAAGGGCAGTCTACAGGCCAGTGAGCCTGCTGTTATTTGTCTTGGAGATTGTGAATGATAACCAATATGTGGGACTTAAATAGCGTGGACTTCCACTTAGAGTCGTGTCTGGCCAGAGGTACTTGACAGGAAGATTCTGGGCCATCAGCAATAGCTTGCTTAATCTTCCCGATGGCCCCCAGCGCCTAGAGACCCTTACGGGTGATTGTTTGAGCTTTACAAATGTGGATTACTATAACGAGGAAAGGCCCAGCTCCAGACTGTACGTAAAGACTCTACGTTGAGGCTGTTACTTATAAATGTCTCGTCTGAATAGTTGATAAACGTTTGAGTTCTTGCACCCAGAGAGAGTCAATGTTATTCATGACAGGATATGCTTTGCTCTTAGAGTGATCCATAACCACAAATGAATCTAAGCTTTTAACCTTCACCACTTGAGATTCAAAAGGGTTTGGCAGCCTGAGGAGCCCATAAGTGCACATCAAAGGGATTGAGTAGCTTGCTCTTAGGAACATCCATATTTGATGTTTGCATTTCTTCAATAACCTTAAACTACACTCACAGGAAAAGCTCTGATTGCAGGAAGAACATGGCGCGCCTCGACATAAATCAAGAGAACATATAAAGCTCTACCTCCAACCAGCCACACGCAGAGTGGAGGAAAGAAGTGAAGAGCAACATTATACAGGTATGGTGGACCAATAATGCACTCTCCTTGAGTAAATCTATAAGAGGTGAAAGGGCTGAGGTTAGAGGGAGCGGGTAAATGATGTGGGAGAAATGAGAGTGCCTATTAATATTACTATTATTAATAACAATATTTTTTTCCGGCAGCTGAAAATGACTGGCACGATGTGGGTTGTACTCGTCGGCCTGTGTTTAGCTGTTTTCATTGGTAAGTGCAACTTCCATCAAAGTTCAGTCAACAGTGCACATCTGCAGGATTCACTTTTTCAGTCGGAGAATCATTCGCTACATTCTACTAATACTATGAGATTCACTGAAAAAACCATAGGTTATAGACCATATATAGTTAGGAATTAGCATTTAAAAAACCTTATTTTACTCACACAAAACCATTGAAATTCCATATATAGTTAGTTGCACTAACTATATATCGCGCACCCGCAATCCACTGCTGATCATGTCACATATTACATCATTCATGACATGGTCAGTGACATCACTGATGACATCACTGATGACATCTCAAATGACATCACTGATGACATCACTGATGACAACATCCAGTGACTGTATGTTTCTGTAAAGTTAAAATATGTCTTACATATTGAAGAATGAGTGGATGTATAAGTGTCTGGATGAAGGATTTAGTAGGTGCGTGACTGACTGTATGAGTGAGTGATTAAATGTGTCTCACTGAATGCATGGGTTAGTGACTAAACTGTCTTAATTTGTGCATCATTATGTCTGTTGTGATGTAAACTGCTGCATGTGTTGATCATTAGCTATACGAGAGGCTATATGTGTTATTAATTGGTTGCCCAAGTATTTCTATGGGAGATTGAGTTTGTGTGGGGGTGGCTGGAAGGTGTGTGACTCTATGCATAGATGTGTGAGCAGTTTATTCACTAGGTGTATGAGTTCAAGAGTGCATGTGGAAACAGCTACATGGGCAGTTGACTGTGTGCATGAGTGTATTGATGAGTGAATGGATATCTCAATGCTACATGTCATAGTAAGTACATATGTAAAACACAGTACATGTGAGAGTTGGCATATATAAATAACTGTGCATGAGAGCCACTGAATGAGTGAGTGGTTGTATCGATCATTGTGAACTTGTATCAGGGATTGTATAAGAGAGTAAATATGTGTTAGTATATGTTTCAATAAGTAAGGTGTGTTTAACTGTATAGTTGAAGAAATGGAGGTGAGATTGTTTCTTTGCATGACTGACTGGGTGTGTGAGTAACTCCATGGATGAGTGGCAGTGTGTGAGTGTCTGTATACACTGAGTGTATCTAAGGTTATATTAGAGTCTGAAGAGGTTTATCGTATTAGCACAAGAATGATGTCAAATGAGATGTCATCAGTGATGTCATCAGTGATGTCATTTGAGATGTCATCAGTGATGTCATCAGTGATGTCACTGACCATGTCATGAATGATGTAATATGTGACATGATCAGCAGTGGATTGCGGGTGCGCGATATATAGTTAGTGCAACTAACTATATATGGAATTTCAATGGTTTTGTGTGAGTAAAATAAGGTTTTTTAAATGCTAATTCCTAACTATATATGGTCTATAACCTATGGTTTTTTCAGTGAATTTCAATGGTTTTTTAATAGCAAATATCATAAGCTGTCGAATGTCAAGTACGTGGTAAGTAAAAACATTTTCGTGTTTATGCACACTGATCTGCTTTGAATGCTGCCCCCCGCCCCTCATTTCTATTAGGAGTACTCTCTCTTTGCAGATAGTGAAGGGTAGTTAACGCAGGCCTTTGCCCCCGTTGTAATCCGTCGTGCCTGCTTCTCTCTCCATTTGATTGATTGTTCTCTTTGGTTCATTCTCTATTTACAAACAAGCACAGAGTCGCAATACTCTGTTTAGTCTTTGCAGATAGCGAAAAATCGTGTAAAAAAACAAAAGGAATCGAGCAAAATCAGTAGGCCACTAATGGGATCTCTTTTTGACCTCCCTAAAATAGAAACATTAGGAACAACCTGTTGATAATACCAATGTGTATGTACATAAGCGGCGTTCATTTGTGTTCACAGTACCCCTTGTTGATTGTTTGAATCGAGCATTGAATTGTTCGAAGTTGGTTCTCTTAAGAATCTTCTCTGCCTGCAAACGAGGAAGAATAGGAATATTCTCTCTCCCTTTGCAGATAGTGAAGGGTAGGTAACGCAAACCTTTAACACGTCGTGCCTATTTCGTTCCTCATTGATTGATTGTTTCCCCAAACATTGACTGTTTGGTAATTGGTTCTTTTTGGAGGTATTCCCTGTTTGCAAATATACGTAGGAAAATCTTTGCAAATAGTGAAAGGGTACGTAATGCGGACCTTTCTCCCCCGTTGTAATTTGTCATGCCTATCTACTCCCCACTGATTGATGCACCTGTTTCACCCGGACCATTTACTAGAGATACGTCATCTGGCCCGACCAGAGAGCACCCCTAGTGAAAAGGACATATGCAATAATAACGAAGTGATCACTGTATCCTGTTAACAGAAACTTTAGCATGAAACAACCTGGAAAGAAAAGAATAGGAAAACGAAAATCAGTAGGCCACTGATGAACATGAACTTTTATTAAACAACGAACAAAGAAACGATAACATAACATAATGATAAAACCTATTAATGTCCTAGAAACAAGAAAACGTTAAAATATGCCAGTGGTGAGAGACCAGAAAAACAGTAAGAGAAACCAAATCACCCCTCGCTGTCCCACCGACTGCCACGCCAAAAAAATCGATAGACTAGGGAAAATGCAAGTCAGTAGAACATCCGCCCCCACTCTGGAAACTTCCAAGGTGGGGCAGGGTTGCGGCTACGCCCAGCCGGGAGCAGCCCATATAAGGCGGGTCCTGCTGCCACGCCTCGGCCAGGAGATCCTAACGTAGGGTGTAGCCGGAGGAGAGGCCGAGGCCAGCGGGACCCGGCCAGGGGATTGCCTTTACAACGCTGAAGAGTTGCAGGGGGGGAATATCTCCTCAACCCTCCCCTCTCTCTCCCAGCCCGGCCGCGGTGGCCCTTGACAGTTTCATGCTCTTCCGGTCCGGCCACCAACGGTCGGGGGGCCGAGGCCGACGGGATCCGGCTGCAGCCGATAAACCAAGGAACCCGTTCATGGGGCCAGAGCCAGGGGCGTCCGGCCGACATCCACCGGAAGCCCGGCCCGAAGATGGACGGGACACTTCTTCTTTCTTGAATAATGGCTGCGACAACAATGGGGGGGGATGTCTTGCACATGCCTCCGACCCCCCCCCTCGTCCTCATCGCCTGGTCCGGCCATAACAAATCTCAAGCGAGACGCCGTGGGGTGCACTGGGAGGGAGAGACGGTGCGAACAGGCCTCTCCCGCCTCCCCAGGTGGAGGCTTCCCAGCTGCACCCTCAGCGCTCCAGGCGCCCGGAAAAGGGTTCTTCCACTGTGGCCATGCTGCAACGTCTCGCCCGGCAGGGTGGAGCCCGTCCGCTCATTTGACCCCGCGATCGCCAGTAGCTACCGAACTCTCAAAATGGCGGTCGACCTGGCAAGAGCGGGCCCAGCATAAAGAAATGGCCCGGTCACTGGTTGACTCCACCACCGTAGTCCTCCACGACCTTGAAGATTCTAGAGGAGCCGCGGGAGTCTCCGACCCCCGATGGGGAATGACTGCCATGATCGCCCGTGGAGTGACGAAACTGTATCCGCGGGACGTCGGCGCTCCCATGCTGGCGCCAGCCTCACTTTGAATTACTAGAATCCTGCAGACCTCAGTTCCGGTGAAAGCACAGTGTGACCCGGTAGGAAAAATTGTTGCACCCCCTCCCCTTTTTGACTGATAGTTCAAACCACCGATCCTTTCCTTTGCCCTTTTAACGGAACTTTGGACTGCCTCCCCCTCTTTTACATTTTTTAGAGAAAACTAAACATTAACCACTACATTAGCATAGCAGTTGACACCAGAACTGTTTTCAAATTGAAAACCAACAACATCTTCAACAGAATCCTTTTTGTTTCTGCTGTGACCCTGCTACAGCACAGGCATTGTCCCCAGCAGTAATTCTGCAATGCCGGTAAGAATAGCTGTGGTGCCTACTGGACTCACTCACCCCCGCGGCGCCCCACGTCGTTATTTGCTGGGCGGCAACTTACTAGACATCACTTTCGTGCCATCTAGATTTCAGCGCGTTCTGCTGCCTTGGAACTATTCGCACAACAGACTGCTACTGACGACCCACCCCCAGGCAACATCTTCTGAATTTTCATAATTTGAAAGAACTAGTAACATGTCCTCATCAGGAATTCAAAAGAAATTGCCACGGTCTCTTCGTTGTTTAAATGTTTTTACTGTTTTTGTTTTGTTGTATATATTTATATGTTATTAAAGTTTTATATTCCTACTACTTTGTTGGAGTGCTATATATTTTTAATGTGACACATAATTGTAAAAACTTTGATGTACAAAGAGTCATTCCTGGAATCTTCCGCTTCAGGCTCGGTCCCCTCCCCAATCACAATACAGGATGGTTTTCAGATAGTAGGTACACGTGTGGTGTGACGGATCTCATCGGGTGTGGGCCTTGATCTACTATAACTCCTTTGAAGAGGGGTGATTCTTTACAGCTGGAGCCATAAACTACATCTGCAGGGCTCTGATAGCCTGGACAATTGGACACAGAGGAAGAGGAGTGTCAGAGGGTGCGGTAGTGAATAGGGCGAAAGGGAGGTGTCGGGCGGGCACAGAGTGTGATTCTCAGGGAAGAGCAGCGCAGATGGGGGGAGGTTTATTGCCCATGCATAAGACAGAGAGCGGGGGTGACCAGTGCCTGGGGAAGATGCTTGCGAGGGTGGGGAGCCATGCTACGAATCGACAGCGTGCAGAGAGTGGGTCTGGTCAAGGCATCTAAAATGGCTGCCGTGCACGACAAAAGTGTGGCATTTCAAAAAAGGCAAGATGGCGCAAACAATGTTTTTCAACACTTCCTCATTTCCTTCGAATCGAACGTTAACAGACGTTGGTGCATATTACCAAAGTTAAGCGATATTTATCGCTAACGATGCTTACCAACGAATTTTTTACCGCTAAGCATCGTCAGAAATTATCGAAGATAAACCTTGCTATTATCAAGGTTTATCGCAAATGCGATAATAAACGGCCGCAATGCATGAATATCGCTAAAAAGTCAGCGATATTCATGCATTACCGAGCTAATGCTCTTAGCCATGTTATCCACCTCCCATTGGATAACATGGCTAAGAACTGCTCAGGGCAGGTGTTACTTTTTGGAGATATTCGCGCTTAGCGCGAATATCTCCAAAAGTTGGTAATAGGAGATAGATATCTTGCATGTTGTAATGCAAATTATTGTGGTATATGGAACTCATACCATAATCTCTCAGGAAAGCAGAAACTGATCCTTTTGGGACCGCCTGAAAAGGCCTAGGGGGTGAGGGGTACTCTACTTTGCCCCCTTTTCACGTTCCAAACTATTTTATTTTACTCTCTTCTGTAATTACACAAAATAGCAGCGATAAGATGCATCGGAGACACACAGTGAGAGAAAGGAGGCCGGAGATGAAGAAGAGATGTCAAATACACATTGGAGATAATATAGTGGCAGAAGGGAAGTAAATATGAGTAAACTTACCATGTAACATAAAAATGTTGCACTCTATACTATAAGTCTCATTTTATACTACAATCACTTCGCTACAACCTCATAAATTAAAAATAAAAATGAATAATGTCTCAAACAATTTTTGATTTCTAAATATAAATTTATTCTTCAGAATTTTCTAAATTTGAAAGAACTAGTAACATGTCCTCATCAGCAATTTCCTCATGAAAAGTCTGCAATGATGATTCTTGTAACTCTATGGTCTCCAAACATTCGATAAATTCGCCATCAACAGATTGATCAAAAAAATCATTCAAGTCATCTCCTCCTTGTGACAATATTTCATTATTGGTGCTGTCAATTTCAATCAATGTAGTGGAATCATTCAAGTCATCTCCTCCTTGTGACAATATTTCATTATTGGTGCTGTCAATTTCAATCAATGTAGTGGAATCATTCAAGTCATCTCCTCGTGACAATATTTCATTATTGGTGCTCTCAATTTCAACTCACAACTACAAACTTAGGGGTCTTATTAAGGATTCAACCGTAGTCCTCTGCTCATCCACACCTTGTCTATAGTACAAGGGTATGAGTAAAATAAACTAACAAACCAGATCACAAGATGTGAAGAACCAGTAACGTGAGTCCCCCCTGGTGTAGGATTCCCATCAACAGTCTTGTAATGATCAATATTATCATTTGGTAGTCCTAATCGGGTATTGTGTCTCTAGATCATTGAGACCGGCATACCCCGATAACCAGATATGGGGTAGCGACCCACAATCACTCGGTACTACCACATGATGTTGATGTGATGGGGAGTGCAGTGTAAACAAAAAATATAGTAAGTGGTGATCTTAAAAAAGGATAGGGAGCTCAACCCAGAAACCTTTAATAATTGTTTGCCCCTTCCTTACTAAAAACAAGAACAGTGTAATATCGTCATCGCAGTCCAAACAAATAGCTGCGAGGAGACCAACATGTTTCAGCCACTCAGGGATGAGTCCTTCGGCTTTCGTCAGGGTCTCTGTTCTATAACAATACTACTGCATTAATTGTGAGTAAGGTGTGAAAAATATATATGAAAAAAACACACAAGTGAAAAACCAGTAAAGGATATGATTTTCCTTCAGCTGTTTCAACTCCTCTCTTCGGCACCTGGTTGAATATGTACTGTTTAGAGAGGACAAACGTACAGGAAAAACACCATCTATTACCCTGGTCTGTATAAAACATAATGTATTGTTTAACAAAAAAATGTATATCAGCTTCTTTACTCACCCAGGGTGTCTGGGGAGTGGACCTCACCTCTTCCTGGACCTGGCTCAGGATATATGAGACCCCGCTCTACAATAACAGAAACCGCCTGCGTCAACTACACACACCGGACAACCAAACATGCAGCTACTCTGGTAGTGTCTATATCTACGCAAACCAAGGTTTTCTGTACATGGAGTCCATTGACCCCCATCAGTAGGTTCACAACACACCTACCCTCCACCTCCCTGCAAGCTACAGGCTAAGTTAATATGGATTTTCAAAGTTCCCAATATATAGCATATAGCTAACACAATGGCATGCCCAGTGTCTTAGGCTAGCAAGGCAGGTAATCATACCTGTCCGTCGGTATCCCTGGCAGTGACTGAGTCAGGGGGAGGCACCGTCCCTAGTGCGCTCTGACTACTTCACTGTTAGGCTATGGAACACTCAACCAATCGGTACCGGTGAGGGAGGGGCTAACCGAGTGGCCGCCTCCTCACCCAGCACTATGTATTGGCATTGTAGTAGTTCCTATGCCGCTTACCTCGTTTTCAATGCCCGCTGATGGTTCCTGGACATGATCACACATCTATCCTAAACGGCGCCCGCACCCGATTGCAGCTCTGCGCGCGTCCTCTCGCGAGAACGGGCCGGTAGTAAACTACAAAATGACGTCACGTCATGGGTAATTGTAGTTCTTCACACAACCACGGATGTATTTCCGCATTACTGTTTCTTGCGTGGCCTGGAGCAGTATCTCATAGAGCGCCTGAACCCTTGGACCGACTGGGATGCCACTCCACCCTAAACAGAGTACTACCAAGTCTAGGTGTATGGACAAATCTGGAAATAGTCACGCGCTCGTTCCACCAATGGTATAGAACTACACGATGACATCATGACATTGGTGAGTGTAGTTTTCTTAGTTGTTATGGGCTGTAAGATTGGAAACAGACTCTCACCATTCTAGTATTAATAGGTCCGGCGTGAAAAGTCACAATTCGCGTCTTAAGTGCAAGTACATTAACACAGAATAACTAATTACTGTTGGGACATTACCAAGCGCACTGCTCGATCAAACGTGGCACGTGGCGAAACATACATCACGCTCCACAGGGATTCCTCGAGGCCCCAATACTTTAATGCTGGAGTTGGACGAGGAGTATTCGCAAGTAACGAACCCCTATCAAAAGTCGGTGCAAACCAAAGTAGACAGGTTCACCGTCCCAAGTGACAGAAAACGCTAACCTAGGGCGTCCTGTCATGAGGGCAATGATGGAAACAAATGTGCCCAGACCGGAGCACACCGTAGGCGACGTGCTCTTAAGAAACTCAATAGGTCATGGGCTAAAGATGTTATAGCCAGACGCCAACTAATGTGTCGCCCAAGGACAAATCCTCTTGTCATCTGATGTAAGGTGTAAGCCACGCATCCCACTATCTATAGAGGCACAGATCAAGTTGATCAAGACAAGGAGACCCATGGAATGTCGTCGTTCAGCCCTTGTTTGTGTGTCCCCAATTTGAACACCCACCTCTGTTCACGAACGAAAAGATATCTAGACACATCACTCACATGTGGTGGAATGTATGGTTTCTCAAGAACATGCCATTTAAAGTCTGTTTCGGCATGATTACACGTGAGAAAGTGCTTGGTGAGTTTGGAGACATCTTTCCTGCAGCTCTCAATTTCAATCAATGTAGTGGAATCATTCAAGTCATCTCCTCCTTGTGACAATATTTCATTATTGGTGCTGTCAATTTCAATCAATCTAATGAAATCATACACGTCATCTCCTCCTTGTGACAATATTTCATTATTGGTGCTCTCAATTTCAATCAATGTAGTGGACAATTCAAAAGAAATTGCCACGGTCTCTTCATTGTGAGCCATTTTATTTTGAAATTGCAGAAAAAAATAATCACATTCATTTATCGTTTTTAGTAATACATAATATAAAACTAACTTTATCAAGTATTTAGTATAACAGAAGGACTGCAAATAAATAACAGAAAACATTTTTCAAATTATCTTCAAGTGTACAACATAGTTCCCCTTACAAATTAACAACTCACCTTTTTAAAAGTAGGAGAAGTGTTAGTACTGTGTAAATCAAACACCAGAAATTCACCACCAAAAATTCCTCACAAATGTACCTCAGACAGTAGTATCACAAAATGGCTGTGGTTTCCTCTCATTTGACATATATACATAACCAATTAACTTTCATCACACACAAATACAAAACCAAAGTAACATTTTAATTGGTTCTAAATTTCAACACTTTCAAATGTGTTTTCCCCATGCAATTTTCCATAGGACATTTACATACGTCTACAGCCTGAATGGCTGAACGGAATTACACCAAACTTGGCAAAATGGTACATCAAACCTAAGAGGTCAGGAAGGATCTACTATGCCCCCTTATGGTCATTTGCCCCTTCGCTTTGGCCTCCTCTTGTCTCTCGATCCTACCGAGAGACAAGATGGCGGCCGCTACGGACTGTTTGGAATGTTGACAGACGCCGGAGAACCAATCAGCTTCGCAAAGCTCCGTAACGCGAAAAGTACGCGAAGCGGAGCGCTGTTACAGATATATATCTTTTTTTGAACGTTAATTTCTCAAAATCCACTGGAGCACATATATTGAGACCTAGCAAAGGCACATCGGGCTACCAGTCCCTAATATTTTGCCAAGTTTCGTGCAAATCCATTCAGCCGTTCGATTATTGACATTTAGATACGTCTACAGCCTGAATGGCTGAACGGAATTACACCAAACTTGGCAAAATGGTACATCAAACCTAAGAGGTCAGGGAGGATCTACTATGCCCCCTTATGGTCATTTGCCCCTTCGCTTTTGCCTCCTCTTGTCTCTCCATCCTACCGAGAGACAAGATGGCGGCCGCTACGGACTGTTTGGAATGTTGACAGACGCCGGAGAACCAATCAGCTTCGCTTCACAAAGCTCCGTTGCGCGAAAAGTCCGCGAACCGGAGCGCTGCCCGGTCCGCTGTTACAGATATATATCTTTTTTTAAACGTTAATTTCTCAAAATCCACTGAAGCACATATATTGAGACCTACAAAAGGCACATCGGGCTACCAGTCCCTACAATTTTGCCAAGTTTCGTGCAAATCCATTCAGCCGTTCGGGCTAAAAGTGAGGCCAACCGCCCTATGGAAAACTCAATGTTAAAAACACGTTTTGGGACCCCCCTTTTTTCTCGACCCCCCCTGGACGAACCCCCCCCCCCAATTTTCAGGGGCTGCTCAGAAACAAAATGTGCCATTTTCCTGAAAATTTCAGCCAATTCCGTCCACAAACGCCAAAGTTATTAGACATAGAATTTTCAAAAATCCCATAGAGAAAAAATCCTAACTATATATACCTACTGGCGACCGCCAGTAGGTAATATATATATATATATAAAAAGAAAAAGTGAAGATTGATAGTTTTAAAATACTATGTAAGGGAGATGACATTTGAAACTGGAAGTTAAAAATTAAGATCTAGATTTAATAAGTCTTTGCGTTGCCATTGTTTACTGCAAGGTGGCATATGGCAACGCAAGGGATTAAGCCAGATTTACTAAGCCAAATACAACAATTGATGGCCAGAATGCAGAACAATGTCTTACATTCGCCCCAGTACAGGGATCTGGGCCTAGATCCATTGTTTTACTGCTCCCAATGCCATTCCAGTTTTAACCCAGGCATATTCCCATCAGTCTTGATCCTGCACCCAATGGGAAGAGCCAGCCCGAACTGGCAGACCAGATCCTCCCTGGACTGGAAACAAGCATTCTAGGACCCGTTTCGGTGTTTCACCCCTCATCAGCCAGGATAGCTTGACTCCAGTGGCATGGAGAGCACAAGACCCACGTCTGGGTATAACCATCCCAATCGGGGTGACAAATAATAAAAAAACAGTTGATGGACAGAATGCAGAACAATGTCACACATTATCCCCAGTACCGAGATCTGGGCCTAAATCCATCATTTTCTACTTCTCATGCCATTCCAGTTTGAACCCAATCATTTGCAAATCAGTCTTGATCCTGCACACAATAAGAACAGTCCAGCCTTCACTGCCAGGCCAGGTCCTCCTGGACTGGAAACAAGCATCCTAGGACCGGTTTTGGAGTTTCACCCCTCATCAGCCAGGCATAGTTTAAATCCAGTGGCACGGAGAGAACGGGACTGACACCTGGGCATACAAGTCCCACTTGGGGTGACAAATGCAAAAACAACAGTTTAAGGACTGCATGCAGAACAATGTCACACACTCACCTCAGTACAGAGATCTTGGCCTAAATCCATCATTTGTTAGCACCCCATGCCAATCCAGTTTGAACCCAGCCCTATGCAAATCAGTCTTTAACCTGTGCCCAATGGGAACAGTCTGGCTAGTACGGCTAAGTAAACTGCACCTTCCTACACAAAAACAATCCTGTGATGTATTTCCCTCTTTTTATGTGTGCTGCAGAATGCAACACACATGTTAAAAGCAAAAAATGAGGAGAAATTAACATAGATCTCCTTATTGTGCCTCACCTCGGGAGGCCGACAGATTTGACGCTTTCCCGAGTTTACATCACTTTGTAAATCTGGGACAGATGCTGTGTGGGAAACCCCACTGCAACGTCCATGGAAGACCTCCCGATCACAAAGTATGAATGCCTGAATGAATGAATGAGAGATTTACAAAGCACAAACTCCCGCCCAGGGGCGTCTTGGCACTATAAAAACGGGTAAAGCTACAATAAAGGTAGTCCTTGCAGATACTCTAATATCTCCTAATCCTGACAGAAGAGACAGGTTTTTAAGGCCTTCCTAACGATAGATAGCGAGGGAGCACCTTTGAGTTCCACAGGAAGGCTATTCATGATCAGAGCTGTAATCCTGAGTCAAGTAACGTAACTCAGTGATTTGTGCTGCGTCGCATTACTCATGACTTATGAGGCCGCTCAAAACCACGCAGGGTGGCTCTGCGCGACTTCAGACATCTTTATGAGAGCCCTGCCGCGTGCATTTAACACTTTACGTGGGGAAAAAGTGACTCCGGACTCTCGTCAATAGGCCCCTGATTGAATCAATCTTAGACGGCACATGCGTATAAAGTTAGAGGTCGACATCTTTACGAGAGCCCTCCTCATGCATTTACCACTTTACGTGGTGAAAGCGTGACTCCGGGCTCTCATAAATAAGCCCCTGATTGAATCAATCTTAGACTGCTCATGCGTATAAAGTTAGAGGTCGACATCTTGCCAAAAGGGAAGGAGTTTAATCCCTCTTTCAGATATCATGTATATATTGTTGTATTTCAGCTTTCAGAAAGACAGCTTTATACTAAAAACACAAAGGTCCTGATTCACAAAGGTAACTTACACTTTTGTGTTAGTTTACACTTTTGAGTACGTTTACTACTTTTGGATATACATAAACTCTGAGTGTAAGTTAGTACTGAAAAAGACAAAAAATTTAGTATGTCCAGGACTACACATGGATAGCCACTGGTCCTACAACTCCCTCCCAGAGAAAATAATGAATGTAATGTCAAAATATTAAAATAAAACAAATAATTTCAAATAGTTACAAGTATAAATAAATATAACCTAAGGTGAAACAAATGCATAAAAATAGCACATATATATTAGTTAATTGTAAAATATTTAAATTAGCCATTCTGGATCTCAAAATGAATGTTAAAAAATATTTTCTTTCAAAAATATTACATTATTTTTAATTAATTCAATACAGCACTTTTATTAATTATTAATGTGCATTGGAGATTCATTTTTTCTTCAGGTGGGAATGTATTTTTCATTTAAACTACAGAAAAAATATTGTAACTTAATATATTTCCATTAATTACATTTGTATTTCAAAATTAATTTAATAGTACTTTAACATTGTCTGTTCATTATTTAAAGCAAATATATCAAATTAATTTTCATGAATATTTCAGACAAAACATTGTAATATTTATTTTCAAGTCAAGTACACTTTTTTTACCTATACTTTTTGTCCGATTTTCTTGGAACGGCATAGTTATTAATCTGAGGCATTCTGATTAAAGACCCTTTCAGATAAAGCTGGATCTTTGCGTTTTCATAAGAATTAATAATTAGATGCACATAGGGATCATTTCTTATTTACTCTATATTGGGTTTAATGAGAGATGGCAGTGACATGTTTTCCCAGAGTGGACCTAATAAACAAAGGCGTAACAGTTGAATTAGAGACTGATACTAAACTGATCTTTATATTATTGGCCGCGACTGCTAGATACGACCCCCAGGGATTTTTCACAATCTTAAGGTAGGGCTTTCTTTAGGGTTCCAGGATCGGTAGTAACTTGTAAGTGATAATGTTTGATATCCGATGACTTGCATTCCAACTCTTGCCTAGTAAGACCAACCTCTAGCAGTAGCAGCGACTGACTTGTGTTTTTTGGTTGCCTGTGAATTCACCTGTAGGCATTACACTGTAGCTTGTCTAGTGTGAGTGACAGTGTCCCAGGTTAACATGACACGGTCGACACATCAAAGCTCTGATCCGTGCTGAAGTCCATGGTGCTGGATGGTGCACTGGTCACTTTTCTGAGCGATTTGCACATGGGTCTTAAGGTCCTGTAAGATTTGGTCCCAATGGGGTGTGTACTGTGCACTTTAAGTTGGCTAGGATGTGCACCAGGTCTTCATCGGATGGATTGTGAAACTCCTTTTTTATGCTTTATGCTTTTATCTTATATATTACCCAGCTGGAGTCCTTCTTAATGTAACAGTGTAAGGATATTCCTGAGGTGGATGATAGCTATGTCCCGGCATTGCTATATGCAGATGATAAAGTTCTTATAGCGCACACAGCTAATGGCCTTCTGCATTTGCCAGACCTGTTTACTTTATTTATGGATAGTCTGGTCCTGAAAACCAATTTCTGCAAATCATATACTATGGTTCTTGGCCGGGCCAAAACCATACCTAAAAGCTATTCGATCAAAAGGCATTAAATTGGCAGGGTTGATACATTCTGTTATCTGCACTTTTTACTGGATACTAAACTGAACTGGCAAGTTCTGCTTAAGGCTCAGGAACAGCCCTTTAACCCCTTCACTGCGGGGCATTTTCACCTGCTTTGCGGGGGGAGGGGAGCCGCGTGCGGCGCTGCGGTGCTTGTGAGGCACAGTGGAGCTGCACCAATGATGAGCCGAGCTCGTCACATCCACACCTGTTTTGGAATGTTCAGCACAGCGGGGAAATTATCCCCACGTGTGAACATACCAACGGTAATGACGAGCCCAGCTCGTCGTGAGCACAGCTCAACCGTGCCTCATGACGAGCTCAGCTCACCATGAGCACGCATCGGGTAATAGAGTATCATATTGCATTGAGGAGTTTTATAGGTGGCTCGACTGGCCCCATATTTAATGTAATGTAATGTGTATACTTGTAAAGCGGACTGTTGCCAGCTGCCGTCCTGGCGCTGTATACCGCTGCCGTCCTGGCTTTCTCTGTGGGATGGTCCCTGCTGGGAATCCCCAAGGTGGAGCTAGGCATCCCCGGCGTTGATGTGGCCGTTGTGGATATTAGGCAAGCTAATGCCCAGAGTTGCCGAGTGCGACCCCTTGTTAGAGTAGGCAGTAAATGATTTTTTTTAACACCTTGATAGACAAGAGTATCACATATATTCAAATTAGGGTCTATATGAAGATTTAGGTCTCCACATAATATTAAAGATGATGACCAGTCTGCTAATTCTAGATTTAAAAAATTCAGGATGCTTGGATCATCTATATTTGGGGCACATACTGAACAGATAGTCCAAACTTTATTATTAATTCTAAACTCAGCAATTGCCCACCTACCATATTGATCCGCCTTACTCCGATTCATAACCCCCAAGCCTCTCCTAGCCAAAATTGCCACACCTTTTGTCATAGTCCCTTGAGATGTGCATACAACTAGATTCAAACCCAAATCTTTATACAACTGTCTATCATTCCACATAATATGTGATTCTTGAATACATAGAATATCCAGTTCCATAGTCTGAATGATTTGTGCAGCAATTCCCCTTTTTTTTTTATTATTTAGACCACAGATGTTCCATGAACATATTCGTAGTTTCTCCATTCAAGAAATTATTGTGTGCTTAAAGATCTTTTCCCCTCAATGAAGCGAAAAATATGAGATCCAGTTGGGAAACATATAAGTCAGCACACTCCAGAAATAAATATATCTCAGAATATAATGAGTATTGAGAGAACATATAACGAAAAAAAAGAAATTCAACATAGTCAAAGTAAAACATTTACTGATTTTGTTTGCAACCCCCCTTCCCCACCCAACCCTCCCCGAGCTCAACCCGAGCCCTCCCACCCCCTCCATCACCCCCACCCTACCGGGGCAAAGGGACTTGCTAGTCCCTAACATTGATGATGTGATAGGTGCTAAGTAGCTTACGTCGCAAGGCTCTGCTCCATGATTACTGTTCCATATCTAATCCATTATCCAGTAAAAAGAAAACATGAAAGAGCAACTTGAGAACATCCAAAGTCAAACAAAGTCAAACAACTGGAAATACTGGTTAAACTAACTAAAGCAAGTACAAAACAGAAATAATATCCTTTTCTCTACCCCTTGTGAAATAAGAAGCTACTTGCTCTGTAATGAAACTCATGGAACATTAAATCTGGTGAACCGCTGCAATCAGCGCTTATTAATCCATTAAAGAATAGTACATTTTTCAAAACGAGGCTTATAATTCTTTAGCTGCCCCCTCTGAAGTTAGAAAATAAGAGCGCTCTTTATCAATTATTTTAAGTTTAGCGGGATTTAAAAGAAATGCTTGAGCTCCCTTCACTTGGAATAGCGGTATAAGCTGGCGCAACTGAACTGTAACATGGTAGTAATCAGGGCGCACAAAAAAATCCTAACCTTTGCCCTTGCGCTTTCTATTAGGCCTAGCTAAGTCATAGAGGGCCTCCCTAGCCAAAAAGTTATTAAGAGAGATCAGAATAGCTTGCGGTTTTAGAGTTGAATCTTGTCGAGGATTTTTTGAAATGGAAATCTATGGGCCCTCTGTATTTCAGTTTCCCATCTCCAATGACTTAGCTCCGGGAAGGCCTCTGAAAACAGTTCTGTTACATATTGTCGAGGATTTGTCCCTTCGTTTCCTTCCGGTACGCCCAGGACTCGGAGATTGCTCCGGCGCTATCTATTTTCCAAATCGACAAGTTTCCAATTAACTTCTTCTTTTAATCCTTCCATTGCTCGTATTTGAGAGTTTTGCTGAGCCATAGAATCTTCAATTAGTGAGATCCTACTTTCTGTCTCTGTTACTCTCGCAACTGTTTCATTAGATACTTTCATCACCTTTCTTAAATTATTTTGCAATTTTCGTACTGCCCCTTGTGTATGTAGATTTTCTGCTTTTGTCTCTTCTCTGTGGTGGAGCATAACTTGATATAGAACCTCTAATGTTATCTCCGGTGTTTCGGGCCTCTCTAAAGATGATTTGGCTGTTTCGGGTAGAGTTAATGTAGAGGGAGGGGAGCGTCCATTACCACCTTGCATAGTAATATTTGAATTCTCCTCTTCCCCCCATTCTGGCCTATTAGGAGACTCCTCTGCATCCGAATCCTCCGCATTACTTAGATAGTCTTGCCCGAGATCAGAAAACGATTTTTCAAAATCATGCAAAGATTGGACCCCCTCTGCTCCCTCTATGCCTTCTGCACCATCGGAATCTAAAGCTTGAGACAAACCTGTCATAGAATAAAAGTTACCAGCAGAGTCAATAGATTCCGTATCCTCAACTGGGATCAACGAGGTTGACACCCCGGATAATTCCACAATTTGATCTAGTGTCTTAGTAGTTAAACCATCATTGGCACATACAGTTGTCTGTAAATGATTATCCTGCAAAGTCTTTTGAATATTTATATTTTTAGAGGGCTTCGAAGTAAGAGGAGTCTTTTTAGCAAACATCCCTGGTATCTTGGGAATAGCGCCCAGCCTACATCCCCCAGAATTCACCATAGTCGTGTTTTCTAGATTAGGTATGGCAGAGGCTGTAATAGGAGATATAGGAGGGGGTAGGAGATTATTTTCCGCCATATTAGAATTAATATTTGCAGTGTTCATTGGGTTAGATGTACTCACAATAGCAGAAGATACTGCCGTAGTCCCCATAACCGAATAATTGCCACTGCTAATGGAGTGTGAAACTCTTTTTTTAAATTTGCTGAAAGCATATATCGCAGATATACCTGCAGATGCCATTTTCTTTAGCTACTGTTGGTATGTACTTACAGTTATCAGAGGATGTTTATATATAAATATATATATATATATTCCATATATGTATATATATTACATTTAAACATTTTTTTAAAAGACTTGTGATGAAAGAGTAACAAACCTTGCCATCAATCTACCGACTCACAATATCGTTATAACAAATTCGCACCTGCTGTACATTTTAACGATGCAGCAAATTTACAGAGAAGTTCTGTTACCGTGGAGAGGAACAAAGCTGAATGGCAAATTCCTTTATAAGGTTATGGAAATCCGAGGTGGCAAGGAGCAAGAAAGGGATCAGACCAGTCTACAAGGACTGGGGACTGGCTCTCAATTAGGACTTTGCTGCATATGAGGAGGTATGGATGAATTAATGAATGAAATAATTTATTCAGCACGACAATACCCAGGAGTGTCTATGCGCTACCTGAGGCATATGTTTATGAAAATTAAAGGATGCAGTTATATTCTAAAAAGCCAAGTTTTTAAATTTTAGCAGGGCTGTGTCTCTCTTGCGAAAGTTCGGACGCGTGTTCCAGATTCGTGTAGTAGTGTAGGCAAAACTCTTTCCGCCCCACTTTATCTTTTTTGTCCTGGGGCGATTTAATTCCCTTGTTCTTCTAATCTTAGAGGCCTGGCCGGGACATATGTTTTTAAAAGCTTGTTAATTGAATAGGGCTTGTTTGATTCAAAGTTTTAAATGCAATGCAAAGAGATTTAAATTGGATTTGTTTTGCTACCGTCAGCCCGTATAGCTGCGGAAGACCAGAGGTTACAGATTCAGATTTGGGGATGCCAGGAGAGCTCTGGCTGCAGTATTTTGGACGATCTGTAATTTTTGGATACGGCGTTTTGTCGCCCTGGGGAGCAGTGCATTGCAGTAATCCAGTCTTGACAGACTCAGGACTGAGATCACTGTTTTCTTAAGTTCTACTTGGATTGAGGGTAAGATCTTCCTCAAGGTTCTAAGTATGAAGTGGCAGCTTGAGGTACTGGAATGTATTTGAGACTCGAAGGATGATTTATTAGCCATAATTACTCCTAGATGCTTCGCTTTTGAAACAGGCGTGGGCAGTGGTCCTAACTGGGCTGGTCACCAATGAGTGGTCCAGAATTGAGGGTTATTACCGAAAAGTAGGACCTCTGTTTTAGACGAATTGAGTTATAAGCAATTTTCTTACATTCATGGTCCAATGTGGCTCATGCAGTCTTAAAAATTGCTAGCAATGGAGTTGTTGGATTTAGTTACCGACACAATAATTTTTGTTATCATCGGCATACGATACCAGGACATACCCATGACTTTTTATTAATTTAGCCAGTAGGGTAACATAGCAATTAAAAAGTGTGGGGCTCAGGGAACAGGCATGAGGAGCCCCACATGGAAGTGAGAAAGGGGTGGGAGACAAAATCACCTAACGCGACCCACTGAGATCGGTCGCATACGAAGGAGCCGAGCAGGGAGAGCGCCTTGTCCCTGATCCCAATAGTTGCCAGACGGTCCATCAGCAGCCCAAGGCTAACCGTGTCACAGGTGGCTGACAGATCCAGTAGGATCAGGGCCACACTGCCCCCACCATCCAACATCCGTCTGAGCTCCTCAGTGGCCGTTATCACCGCTAGCTCTGTACTGTAGTGAGTCCGGAACCCAAATTGAGACAAATCCAGCATTTCGTTGTTAGTGATGCAAGACGAGAGTTCTAAATTAAAAGCTTTCACCACCACCTCAGAGGGGAAAGGAAGTCTTGAGATGGGCCTATAATTCAGTGGATCCTCAGTATTCAACAAGGGTTTTTTAATAGTGGCCGTATGGATGATTTTTCCCATTCCACTGGTAGAAGACAGGACTCTTCTGTGTGGGTGCAAAACAGGATTGTAAGAGAATGCTGTTGAGCAGATAGAGGTAATAATTGTGATACAGCTGAACCAGACTCATCACACCAGGTAAGGCTAAGATAACCCGGGAAGATGTTTTAGAAATAGTTATTTTGCATTTTTGCAATGAGTTCTTTGGGCTGTTCGAATAAGAGAAAATTATACCATGGACGGTAGGAGGTGAGGTGAAAAATAGTAAGCTTTGGGTCTGATGTCTTACTTTCATCAGAGAGACATTCTACCCAGAGAAACTGAGCTGTCGTTTGCTTTTTGCACAGTATTAAAGAACTGTGGCTAATTGCTCTGCCTTATTTAACTTTCCAATCCTGGTGAATGACAGCATTGCCGTTAAAGTGCTTTAACTTACTCCTCCCCAAAGGAGGAGAGCCTGGGGGCTGTACAGCGTTGTGCTGCAGCTCTGGGCGAGGGAATCCCCATTGTGGGAAATTCCCCCATGATTCCTTAATTGCGGGTGGCATCCCGCTTATGTTTATTTTACTTAAGCAGGTGCCCACCCTACGTCTTCGCTTGCAATTTAATTAGTGTGTGGGTGCCTACGCCGCAACTTTGCTTTATTGAATGTGCTGGTGCCCACCCCGCGACTTGGCTATTATTTTCATTGGCGGGTGGCACCCCGCTTCGTAACCTTAACTTAGAGGGAGCCTACCCCTCATTCAGGAGATCGCTGTCGATGTGGCCTGCCTGGTTGCGGGCGGGGCTGAAAGTCTCTGTAAAGTCCTGGGGGCATAATGGAATGGAGCAAAAGGTTCCAGAGAAAAGTCCTTGAAGTATCCAGGGGCAATGCAGGGCCCAGGGAGGCAAGCCCTCATGGCTACCCCCCGGACCCAGCAGCAGCACGCCCCGCAGGGTCAGGATCCAAAAGCAGAACATTTACATGGGGTCACAGCCCCTTCTTTCATACTACATTTTCCTTTGTCTCAAAGTGTAGGCAATGGGAGAACCAGATACAACTGGTTCAGGGGAGCTTTTGATCACTTTGTGTTGCTCAGCTCCTCTCTCCTTTTCACAGGAAAGGCCAGGGACATCAGACGAACCACAGGAGGTAGAGCCAGCACTGTGGAGGGAAGTCACAGCCCTATTCAGGTCCCAGGTGCAACTCCTCCCTCCCATCTACATGCAGATCTCCCTATTCACCACTGGGCACACTCATCCCGGCTCCTGGAGCCAAGCACACCAGCCAGCCCCTGTCACTCACAAGCCAGACACGCAATTCACGCAGGCAGACACACAGCACACAGAAATGCCAACTTCTAAAAGTGTTATTTTAAAATAACCACAATAAATCTGCGCACACTATTGTGCAGCATTTATTCTCACAAGGTCATACATACTAAACTCGCCCCTGCACTCCTCTCATACCAGGAACTACCATTGACACACATATCCCCCATGCATTCCTATGGGAGGGCAGGTCTATCTCACCACACGCACTCAGAGAGCGCACGCACTTTACACTGGGCCACAGTGCTAAAGTGCGCAGAGGCCTAAAATCACAACCACTATGTCAGAGGCTTAAAGCAAAAAGTTCAGGGGTGAACCTGCCAAAAAGGGCCAAGTCCGACATAGAGTCATTGTACAAGTACATGGATAGTGACAGGACACTTAGAGTGCTGAAAGTTGACTGTATGGTGAATTGCTTGGGTTTTTGTGCAGAGATTAGATAAGGACATGGCAGAGTGATTAAAAGAGTCCATAGGGAGTGACTGGGGGATCGCTGGACCGCATGTGTAGTGCTTTGGAGATTCTATCACTGCATGAGTCATTGCATGAATGCAAGGGGAGCGCTTGGATACTAACTGGGTGAGTGCACAATATAGAATCAGTAATTCATTTCTCATGTACTTATAACACCACAGATTCACTACCTGTGCACTCCTGTAATCAGTCGGGCACCTCTCGATAATTCTGTAAATATACATACAACTATCTAAATACAATCTGAACACATACATGGGTCATTACATACTATCTAGTTAAGTAGATAACTACAACATACCAGTTGTGCAGCAGTGCGGCCATTTTAAAGAGCGGGCGGGGCTGCGTTGGCCGTTGAACGTGCCCAGCACCAGCCAGGTAGTGCTCCGAACGTTCAATGGCCGACAGCAGCACTTAACAGGTTAAATCTAGAAATATGTGACATCATCAAACTATGCCTCTCATCAGACTTAATGAAGAAGACTAATAAACAACACCTTTTATGAGCATTTCTAACACCACACTTTTATTATACATCTTCAGCATTGTATCTAAAATTATGTGGCATCTTTCAACTATACCTTAGCTCAAACTACAAAAAGAAGCATAATTAACAACACCTTATTTCACCATTCTATCTTAAAACATATGGCATCATTTAAATTTACCTTCTGTGCTAACTAATAACAGAAACTTAATTATTAACACCTTATATGATCATCTTTCAAACAGCACAGTTGAGCTACATTTGACCAAACTATCTATAATTATGCAGTATCATTACACTATACCTTTGTAGAAAGAAGAAAAATGATGAGTAATAAGCTACACCTTATATGAACATCTTTGAAAATACACATTTGTAGTGCATGTTCAACCAACTATCTAAAAATAAGAGGCATCATTCAGCTATACCTCTGACAAAAATCACAAATATATAAATTATTGTACAGACTGTTTTTTTAAGAAACTTCAAGTACAATAAAAAGAATGCCAATATACATCTCTAAATTTAATAATATATTTCAAACAACACAGTTTTACAATAATGTCAAATCTATTTTAAATAAACCTCAAAAATATATCTCACCTTTCAAATAAATCTGTTGAATGAAAAATCTCCCAAACTCAGACAGGATTTGTTTTTACACACAGTCAAAATAGATCACCAGACTCAAGGTGAAACCAGTAATGCAAGATTTCCCTCTATTTTTCTATACAAATACACATAAGCAACAAATGACATTACTTCCCAGAGATTTTCAAATTGAAAAACACATTTCCATTGGTCATAGATAATAACCCTTTTCAACTGACTTCTTCACCCCTTCTGCTTAAGGCTAGTTTCCGTAGCAACGAGTCACGCAACATTAAACTTAACTGACAGGTCACACGTTCACCACAGAATGTTGCAAATAAGAACCGCAAGTGTGGTTGCTTTTGCAAAACATGCTCTTGTCCTTTCTGCTGTACCTTTCAACATCCGCTCCCCCGCCCCCTGCTTCACACTTTTCACGGCTGTGTCTCGCATTTCTAACCCCCCCTAATTATGTACTCGCTGCAGCGCCATAGTTTATCTTCAGAATAGTTTATCTTCAGTGCCAGAGGCTTTGGCACAGAACACGTAATTTGAACGCATGCAACGGTAGTTTCTCCAATATGTCTCAGTGAAGATAAAGGAAACTGTGAGAAATAACCCATCTCCTAGAATCTCACAATTTAGAGAAACGAGCTTGCTCCGAAATGTTCTGGTTTTACTTTGTGGGATCCCGCCACTACATCGGCGTTTAATTCCCTCTGCCTGCTTGCGTGACAGGCCTTGTATTTAAATCTTGGCGCCTAAGTTTAGTGTGGGTAACAGACAAGTCACATGTAAGCTCGGCTCGTTCAAGAGTACCCTGGGCAGAGACAGAGCAAGGCATCTGGCTCGAGCTTGTATGGGCTCGCCCTCTACTTTTACTCCCCTGTCCCCCATGTGCAGTTCTCTGCCCCAGAGCCTCCTTTCACCCTTCTGTCATGATCTGCATCGTCTGAGGGGCCTCTGCTTTTTCTTCTGCAGTACTGCCAGGTTGTAGCGCCTAGATGCCTTAAGGTATTAGTTCGCGCTCTTTAAATATAAAATCAAATAAACACAGTGCATCAGTGAAAGTGGCTGCTCGATGTTGCCGAACACGAGTGGCTAAGCTCACACTTGCCCTTGAGAGGAAAGGGTTCAGGTCCGCTCGTGCGCTTTTGTACACTGACACAAAGGAGGTAAAAGTCTGCCTGACAGGTCCTCTGATCCTGCGTTAACCTCACCCTCAAATCCGTCGTTTCTGGACCGCTTTCACACAAAAAAAACACCACGCCTGTTCGCCCGAGGCGCAGCATTAAGACACATTCCTTTCTTAAACAATTTAAAGCAAAACCAATCATGTGTCAATTAACGGGGCGTTACACCCTCTTATTTCGCTCGGCTACGTTAGCAATTGTTGATAAAAGGATCTTTTTCAAATAGCAGAATAGAACCGAAAGCAAGTGGAAAGATTGACTTCTATGGCATTCAAAGAGCCAGTTAGTTATGCCCATAGACAAGCAGGCAAGCACCCGACCGACTACAGACTTTCCAATAAATGCAATGTAGTCGCTGCAGTCCAATCTCCGTAGCTGTATCACAGCATAATTTGTTCGATTCCAAAAAAGCAATAAACCTGTGGTGAAAGTATGTCATTAAAAATGTTAGGATTAAATAAATACACATTGGAAATATGCCATATTCACCAGACATGCAATCAAGCGGGGACTGTGACGATTTGTTGGTCGAACTCGTGAAATAAACGATTTGTTAATGTCGATTTCAGATAAGGATGTGCCCGTAAATTGCCTCTTAAAAGTAAGCAACAATACATTGTTTTCTGCCAATCAATCAATCATAGCACTTGTATAGTGCGCTGCTCACCCGGAAGGGTCTCAAGGCGCTTGGGGGAGGGGGGCCGCTACTGCTCGAACAGCCAGGTCTTGAGTTGTCTCCTGAAGGCGAGGTGGTCCTGGGTCAGTCGAAGGTGGATGGGAAGGGAGTTCCATGTCTTGGCCGCCAGGTAGGAGAAGGATCTGCCTCCGGCGGTGGCTCTTCGGATGCGTGGTACGGCGGCGAGGGCGAGGCTGGCGGACCGTAGCTGGCGGGTGGGCGTGTGGAAGGTCAGGCGGTCGTTGAGGTACTTGGGGCCCAGGTTGTGGAGAGACTTGTAAATGTAAATGTAAATGTACATGGATTTGTATAGCGCAAATCACCACTGGTTTCTAAGCGCTTGCTTAGGGAACCCGTCCTGATATTCCCCTGTGAGATACCCCGGCAGGGTATCCGCAAGGTGAAAGCCAGGCATCCCGCCGCGAGGGGCCGTTGAGGAGATTAAGCAATCTATTGCACAGAGTGTGAACCCATGAATCGATTAGGCACCGGAGCGAGAATTGTCTAGTCCAAGGACTTTTTAGGACCAAGACCTCGCCGAGCCGGGAATTGAACCCTGGTCCCGGGCTGACCTCTGCTTCCAGGTCTGCCTCCTCTAACCAGTGAGCCACACTTCCCCACCTTGTGTGCGTGGGTGAGGAGCCTGAACGTGATCCTCTTGTTGACGGGGAGCCAGTGCAGGTTTCTCAGGTGGCCGGAGATGTGGCTGCGTCGAGGGATGTCCAGGATGAGTCGGGCGGAGGCGTTCTGGATGTGTTGTAGTCTTTTCTGTAGCTTGGCTGTGGTTCCGGCGTAGAGGGTGTTTCCGTAGTCCAGCCGGCTGGTGACGAGGGCCTGGGTGACCGTCTTCCTGGTTTCGATCGGGATCCATCGGAAGATCTTGCGGAGCATGCGGAGGGTGTGAAAGCATGAAGAGGAGACGGCGTTGACTTGTCTGGTCATCGAGAGGGAGGAGTCCAGGATGAAGCCCAGGTTGCGTGCGTGGTCTGTCGGCTTTGGGGCGGTGCCCTGGGCTGGGGGCCACCAGGAGTCGTCCCAGGCGGAGGGTGATGGTCCAAGGATGAGGACTTCCGTCTTGTCTGAGTTCAGTTTCAGGCGGCTGCTCTTCATCCACTCGGCGACGTCTTTCATCCCTTCGTGGAGGCTGGTTCTGGCGGTGTCGGGGTCTCTGGTGAGGGAGAGGATCAGCTGGGTGTCGTCCGCGTAGGAGATGATGTTGAGGTTGTGGTGGCGTGCGATGTCTGTGATGGGTCTCATGTAGACGTTGAAGAGGGTGGGGATGAGTGATGATCCTTGCGGGACGTCGCAGATGACTTCGGTGGCCTCGGAGCGAAACGGGGGGAGGCGGACTCTCTGTGTTCTTCCAGCGAGGAACGAGGTGATCCACTTCAGTGCCTTCTCTTGGATGCCGGTGTTGCTGAGGCGTTGGACTAGGGTGCGGTGGCAGACAGTGTCGAACGCGGCGGAGAGGTCCAGGAGGATGAGTGCCGCACTACAAAAGAATGAAAACCTGATCGAAGTAAGGAAAACAAAAATGTTGCTAAAACAGACATAATCGCACCACCACAACATCACTCTGCAGCACCACCACAGCACCACTCAGCACCACCACATTATCACTCAGCCCCACCACATTATCACTCAGCACCACCACAGCACCACTCAGCACCACCACATTATCACGCTGCCCCACCACAGCACCACTCTGCACCACCACAGCATCATTCAGCACCACCACAGCACCACTCAGCACCACCACAGCACCACTCAGCACCACCACATTATCACTCAGCACCACCACATTATCACTCAGCACCACCACAGCACCATTCAGCACCACCACAGCATCACTCAGCACTACCACAGCACCACTCAGCACCACCACAGCATCACTCCGCACCACCACAGTACCACCACAGCACCACCACAGCACCACTCAGCACCACCACAGCATCACTCAGCACCACCACAGCACCACTCAGCACCACAACTGCATCACTCAGCACCACCACAGCATCACTCAGCACCACAACAGCACCACGCAGCACCTCCACAGCACCACTCAGTGCAACCACAGCATCACTCAGCAGAACCACAGCATCACTCAGCGCAACCACAGCATCACTCAGCACAACCACAGCATCACTCAGTGCAACCACAGCATCACTCAGCGTAACCACAGCATCACTCAGCACCACCACAGCATCACTGGTTCACATATGTTCTCTCAATGTTTCAAGCTTTATTACAAATGTCACAAAAAGATGTTAATATTTCACTTCTCTTCTTGGATTTTCGTCACAATAAAATACACTGAACATAATCTTCACAAACGTTATTTAAAAAACTTTAAGCTATTGCCATTATAAATTACAATCACTTTTATTCAAGTATTAATTATTTAAAAAAAATAAAAGCCATTGTTATTTGTAATATCAATACATCTAAGTCACATAAGTACAAAACATGTTGCATTACAAATGCTATAGGTGTCACATTTGTGAAAGTTATAACTATTGGCATTGTAAATGACAAAGCTATTAATTTAGCTATTTAAAAAAAAACATAAATAAAAAAATTGTCATTTACAAGACCAATAGCTCAAACGTTCCTAATGCGAGACCTATTGCATTGCAAATGCTTGTTGAATGTATAATCTTCTTAAACAGCCAAACAAATCTCTACTTTCTTAAAAACAGCATCTTCTCCATCCATATCTCTCATTCTACCAACTGACTAACTCAGCTACATACATTTTTTGATTACCTACAGAGATCCCTTCAAGATGCTTTCAGAGTGGATTGTTGGGCACAGCTATGCATTCTGGTACAAAAGTTATGCTGAGCACAGAGGTATTGACAAAGACTTAGCTTTGCAAAATGTAGACATTAAATGGATTGGAATTAATGCCTCTGTTTAAAACCTTTTTGCATCTCCAACCCCCTGGCCTCATGATTGTGCACTGTGGTGGCAATGACCTAGGCAGATTGACTGCGGTAGGTCTGGAAATGCTAATGAAGGTCGCCTTTGCAGAATTAATGTTGCTTTTTCCACAAACTGCCTTTGTATACTCTAACATATGTCAAATACAGAAAGGGAAGTGGCCCAATCAATTTTGTCCACAGATTGAGAAAGCTAGAAAAAATGTCATTAAAGCTGTTTCTGCTAACCTCAGAGACCATAGAATGGGCTTCATATATAACAACAATCCACGTTTCCAAATGGAGGGCATCGACAGGAGTGACAGAGTACACTTCACTGATGAAGGGAACACAGTGTTTCTCAACAACCTACAGCTCTGCATCCGCACTTAAATGTAGCTGCAATAAACTCAAAGTAAACACAAGGGCTCGTTTTAGAGCCACCCAATACCCCAACATATATCCTAGCTTTATTTAAAAAAAATGTAAATATTTTTGCTAGGATTCGCACACTCAGCATGACTTAGAGCCGTGCACCCATCGTGTTCACACTAGGGGGCCGCCCTGAGTGCCGCGCACCCCTCGTGTTCACACCGGAGGCTGGGCTGGGAGCCGCACACCCCTTGCGTTCACACCAGGGGGGCAGCACTGGGAGTTGAGCACCCACCGCGTTCACACCAGGGGACAACACTGAGCGCTGCGCTAGGATCGCAACTCCAATTGTTTTTGGGGGAAATCCTTCCACTTTCATTAATTTACATTTGCCCAGGGGACCTCATTCCCTGAGGCATGCTCGAATATACATTTTTCTATTTTTAAATAAAAAACGGAGGAGGGGGGACTGCCACCCCAATCCCCGGCTGTTTTGGGCCCTGAGGACCCCATCCGCCGGGACCTGGCCTCATGGTTAGGGACCGTGGGGAAGCCCCAATGCCCCATGGTCCCACCAGCTCCCCGCCTCCTGCAGGAGCCGGCGTTGCTTTTACACACGGGGAGCTGTTGACATGCAGCTCCCCGTGTGGAAAAGCAATCGGCTTTGAATTTTGGAAGAATGAGCAGGCTTCTAGAATCCAAAGCAAGTTTACTATGACAGGGCAGGAGCCGTGCTCCCACCCCCTCATAGCAAACAGCAGTGTCCCAGGGGTGGGCACCCTGGGACACTGCAGGAGCCAACCCTGGGGGGTGGCAGTCCCCAGGACCATTGAAGGCTCTAGGAGGGGGGCCAGGCGGCCCCCCTCCCAACTACTGCACAGCCCCGGGGTAGTGGCGGTCCCACACAGGTTTAATATTTATTTGAAAAAAGAAGCCCCGGTGCTGGCGGTCCCAGGAACTGTGGAGGGCTGTGTGCCCCCATGAATATTTGAGAGGTCCCCCACAAATTAAACAAACCCCAGGGGTGGCGGCCCCCAAGCTGCAGAAGGACCACATGCCCTCCCGCATATTATAAACATGGCCCCTGGGAGGTGGCGGTCCCCAGGGCTACGCCCCCCGCTAATATTTTTTGGCAATGCCCCCAGGACCTGGCCCACCCAGGAGCCTCAATTAAATGAAGGGGGCAGTAAGGGAGGGCACAATTCATCACGGCTCATTGGCGACCTCTGACTCTGCTCGCAGGCAGGTCGCTCCCCACGCTGGTGCACGGCTCTGCCTGCATTGTTTTTGCCTAATCTTGTATTTTTCCCCGTGCCTAACTTGCTTTCTTGCCCAGACTTGTTTTTATTCCCCTCTGCCTGTACTTGATTTCTTGCCCAGTCTTGTTTTTATTCCTCTGTGCCTAACTTGCTTTCTTGCCCGGTCTTTTTTTTGTATTCCTCTGTGCCTGTACTTGATTTCTTGCCCAGTCTTGCTTTTATTCCTCTGTGCCTGTACTTGCTTTCTTGCCCAGACTTGTTTTTATTCCCCTGTGCCTGTACTTGCTTTCTTGCCCAGAATTGTTTTTATTCCTCTGTGCCTGTACTTGCTTTCTTGCCCAGACTTGTTTTTATTCCCCTGTGCCTGTACTTGCTTTCTTGCCCAGACTTGTTTTTATTCCTCTGTGCCTGTACTTGCTTTCTTGCCCAGACTTGTTTTTATTCCGCTGTGCCTGTACTTGCTTTCTTGCCCGGACTTGTTTTTATTCCTCTGTGCCTGTACTTGCTTTCTTGCCCAGACTTGTTTTTATTCCTCTGTGCCTGTACTTGCTTTCTTGCCCGGACTTGTTTTTATTCCTCTGTGCCTGTACTTGCTTTCTTGCCCAGACTTGTTTTTATTCCCCTGTGCCTGTACTTGCTTTCTTGCCCAGACTTGTTTTTCTTCTTCTGTGCCTCTACTAGATTTCTTGCCCAGACTTGTTTTTATTCCTCTGTGCCTGTACTTGCTTTCTTGCCCGGACTTGTTTTTATTCCTCTGTGCCTGTACTTGCTTTCTTGCCCAGACTTGTTTTTATTCCCCTGTGCCTGTACTTGCTTTCTTGCCCAGACTTGTTTTTATTCCCCTGTGCCTGTACTTCCTTTCTTGCCCAGACTTGTTTTTATTCCCCTGTGCCTGTACTTGCTTTCTTGCCCGGACTTGTTTTTATTCCCCTGTGCCTGTACTTGCTTTCTTGCCCAGACTTGTTTTTATTCCTCTGTGCCTGTACTTGCTTTCTTGCCCAGACTTGTTTTTATTCCTCTGTGCCTCTGCTTGCTTTCTTGCCCAGACTTGTTTTTATTCCCCTGTGCCTGTACTTGCTTTCTTGCCCAGACTTGTTTTTATCCTTCTGTGCCTCTACTTGCTTTCTTGCCCAGACTTGTTTTTATTCTTCTGTGCCTCTACTTGATTTCTTGCCCAGACTTGTTTTTATTCCTCTGTGCCTGTACTTGATTTCTTGCCCAGACTTGTTTATTCCCTTGTGCCTGTACTTGCTTTCTTGCCCAGACTTGTTTTGATTCCTCTGTGCCTGTACTTGTTTTCTTGCCCAGACTTGTTTTTATTCCCCTGTGCCTGTACTTGATTTCTTGCCCAGACTTGTTTTTATTCCCCTGTGCCTAACTTGCTTTCTTGCCCAGACTTGTTTTTATTCCCCTGTGCCTAACTTGCTTTCTTGCCCAGACTGTTTTTATTCCTCTGTGCCTAACTTGCTTTCTTGCCCAGACTTGTTTTTATTCTTCTGTGCCTCTACTTGATTTCTTGCCCAGACTTGTTTTTATTCCTCTGTGCCTGTACTTGATTTCTTGCCCAGACTTGTTTTTATTCCTCTGTGCCTGTACTTGCTTTCTTGCCCGGACTTGTTTTTATTCCTCTGTGCCTGTACTTGCTTTCTTGCCCAGACTTGTTTTTATTCCCCTGTGCCTGTACTTGCTTTCTTGCCCAGACTTGTTTTTATTCCCCTGTGCCTGTACTTGCTTTCTTGCCCAGAGTTGTTTTTATTCCCCTGTGCCTGTACTTGCTTTCTTGCCCGGACTTGTTTTTATTCCCCTGTGCCTGTACTTGCTTTCTTGCCCAGACTTGTTTTTATTCCTCTGTGCCTGTACTTGCTTTCTTGCCCAGACTTGTTTTTATTCCTCTGTGCCTCTGCTTGCTTTCTTGCCCAGACTTGTTTTTATTCCCCTGTGCCTGTACTTGCTTTCTTGCCCAGACTTGTTTTTATCCTTCTGTGCCTCTACTTGCTTTCTTGCCCAGACTTGTTTTTATTCTTCTGTGCCTCTACTTGATTTCTTGCCCAGACTTGTTTTTATTCCTCTGTGCCTGTACTTGATTTCTTGCCCAGACTTGTTTATTCCCTTGTGCCTGTACTTGCTTTCTTGCCCAGACTTGTTTTGATTCCTCTGTGCCTGTACTTGTTTTCTTGCCCAGACTTGTTTTTATTCCCCTGTGCCTGTACTTGATTTCTTGCCCAGACTTGTTTTTATTCCCCTGTGCCTAACTTGCTTTCTTGCCCAGACTTGTTTTTATTCCCCTGTGCCTAACTTGCTTTCTTGCCCAGACTGTTTTTATTCCTCTGTGCCTAATTTGCTTTCTTGCCAAGACATGTTTTTATTCCTCTGTGCCTGTACTTGCTTTCTTGCCCAGACTTGTTTTTATTTCTCTGTGCCTCTACTTGCTTTCTTGCCCAGACTTGTTTTTATTCCCCTGTGCCTGTACTTGCTTTCTTGCCCAGACTTGTTTTTATTCTTCTGTGCCTGTACTTGCTTTCTTGCCCAGACTTGTTTTTATTCTTCTGTGCCTGTACTTGAATTCTTGCCCAGACTTGTTTTTATTCCTCTGTGCCTCTACTTGCTTTCTTGCCCAGACTTGTTTTTATTCTTCTGTGCCTCTACTTGATTTCTTGCCCAGACTTGTTTTTATTCCTCTGTGCCTGTACTTGATTTCTTGCCAAGACTTGTTTATTCCCTTGTGCCTGTACTTGCTTTCTTGCCCAGACTTGTTTTGATTCCTCTGTGCCTGTACTTGTTTTCTTGCCCAGACTTGTTTTTATTCCCCTGTGCCTGTACTTGATTTCTTGCCCAGACTTGTTTTTATTCCCCTGTGCCTAACTTGCTTTCTTGCCCAGACTTGTTTTTATTCCCCTGTGCCTAACTTGCTTTCTTGCCCAGACTGTTTTTATTCCTCTGTGCCTAATTTGCTTTCTTGCCAAGACATGTTTTTATTCCTCTGTGCCTGTACTTGCTTTCTTGCCCAGACTTGTTTTTATTCCTCTGTGCCTCTGCTTGCTTTCTTGCCCAGACTTGTTTTTATTCCCCTGTGCCTGTACTTGCTTTCTTGCCCAGACTTGTTTTTATCCTTCTGTGCCTCTACTTGCTTTCTTGCCCAGACTTGTTTTTATTCTTCTGTGCCTCTACTTGATTTCTTGCCCAGACTTGTTTTTATTCCTCTGTGCCTGTACTTGATTTCTTGCCCAGACTTGTTTATTCCCTTGTGCCTGTACTTGCTTTCTTGCCCAGACTTGTTTTGATTCCTCTGTGCCTGTACTTGTTTTCTTGCCCAGACTTGTTTTTATTCCCCTGTGCCTGTACTTGATTTCTTGCCCAGACTTGTTTTTATTCCCCTGTGCCTAACTTGCTTTCTTGCCCAGACTTGTTTTTATTCCCCTGTGCCTAACTTGCTTTCTTGCCCAGACTGTTTTTATTCCTCTGTGCCTAACTTGCTTTCTTGCCCAGACTTGTTTTTATTCTTCTGTGCCTCTACTTGATTTCTTGCCCAGACTTGTTTTTATTCCTCTGTGCCTGTACTTGATTTCTTGCCCAGACTTGTTTTTATTCCTCTGTGCCTGTACTTGCTTTCTTGCCCGGACTTGTTTTTATTCCTCTGTGCCTGTACTTGCTTTCTTGCCCAGACTTGTTTTTATTCCCCTGTGCCTGTACTTGCTTTCTTGCCCAGACTTGTTTTTATTCCCCTGTGCCTGTACTTGCTTTCTTGCCCAGACTTGTTTTTATTCCCCTGTGCCTGTACTTGCTTTCTTGCCCGGACTTGTTTTTATTCCCCTGTGCCTGTACTTGCTTTCTTGCCCAGACTTGTTTTTATTCCTCTGTGCCTGTACTTGCTTTCTTGCCCAGACTTGTTTTTATTCCTCTGTGCCTCTGCTTGCTTTCTTGCCCAGACTTGTTTTTATTCCCCTGTGCCTGTACTTGCTTTCTTGCCCAGACTTGTTTTTATCCTTCTGTGCCTCTACTTGCTTTCTTGCCCAGACTTGTTTTTATTCTTCTGTGCCTCTACTTGATTTCTTGCCCAGACTTGTTTTTATTCCTCTGTGCCTGTACTTGATTTCTTGCCCAGACTTGTTTATTCCCTTGTGCCTGTACTTGCTTTCTTGCCCAGACTTGTTTTGATTCCTCTGTGCCTGTACTTGTTTTCTTGCCCAGACTTGTTTTTATTCCCCTGTGCCTGTACTTGATTTCTTGCCCAGACTTGTTTTTATTCCCCTGTGCCTAACTTGCTTTCTTGCCCAGACTTGTTTTTATTCCCCTGTGCCTAACTTGCTTTCTTGCCCAGACTGTTTTTATTCCTCTGTGCCTAATTTGCTTTCTTGCCAAGACATGTTTTTATTCCTCTGTGCCTGTACTTGCTTTCTTGCCCAGACTTGTTTTTATTCCTCTGTGCCTCTACTTGCTTTCTTGCCCAGACTTGTTTTTATTCCCCTGTGCCTGTACTTGCTTTCTTGCCCAGACTTGTTTTTATTCTTCTGTGCCTGTACTTGATTTCTTGCCCAGACTTGTTTTTATTCCTCTGTGCCTGTACTTGATTTCTTGCCCAGACTTGTTTTTATTCCCTTGTGCCTGTACTTGCTTTCTTGCCCAGACTTGTTTTGATTCCTCTGTGCCTGTACTTGTTTTCTTGCCCAGACTTGTTTTTATTCCCCTGTGCCTGTACTTGATTTCTTGCCCAGACTTGTTTTTATTCCCCTGTGCCTAACTTGCTTTCTTGCCCAGACTTGTTTTTATTCCCCTGTGCCTAACTTGCTTTCTTGCCCAGACTGTTTTTATTCCTCTGTGCCTAACTTGCTTTCTTGCCCAGACTTGTTTTTATTCCTCTGTGCCTGTACTTGATTTCTTGCCCAGACTTGTTTTTTTTTTCAGAACCAAATTTTATTGATATTCCAGATATGATTGCAAGACATCCACAGCACTCCGAACACCGGAGGGGCTGTGAGCATATAATCGAGAAGCATAGCATAGCAATCAGTACAGTAAGCAAGATAAGATAGTAACGTTTATTTATTTATTTATTTATTTAGTTTCTTTTATAGCGCAGGAATCGACCCCTGACGGGATATCTCCGCGCTTTGCTCGCTATGTGGGTGGAGTGGGGGCTTTACAGCAAGACCTAGTGTGACAATATCTAAACTATTATTCTTCCAGGAACAGGTTGGTTTTAAGCATTTTCCTAAAAGATAGGTGGTTGGAGGTTTGTCTGAGACTGAAAGGCAGGTTGTTCCACAGGGTCAGGCCCATCAGGGAGAGCGCCCGCCCGCCTTGTCTGGTCTTTTTAATGAATGGAGGTTTTAATAGCAATTGGTTGCTAGAGCGCAGAGATCGATCTGGCTTATAGAGTAGTAGTTTTTGGGACAGATAATTGGGACCATTTCCAAACAGGCATTTGTGCACCGTGCAACAGATTTTAAATTTGACACGTTGCCGTATTGGGAGCCAGTGAAGTTCTCTCAGTAGGGGTGTGATGTATTCCTATAGGTTCTGTATCGATCCCCCTATTCCTGACCCTATTCTGATTAACAAGCTAACTAGCAGCCATCCCATGATGCAGAAACCGTTATCTGATTACGCCAGACCACGGCACAGGAGCGCGTTATCTGATTAGGTCATAACGCTTGCCATCTAATTAGGCAAAGCAATATTCCTCCAGCCCCTGATAAGGCATACGGAGTTCTCAAAACAAATCAAACCTATGACAACCTGGGAAAAACCCTGCGGCCATTGTTTTGATTTCCCCGAGAACTTCAGTAAAAGAATGTGCTAACGACCAGCTCGTATGACATCCTTATTGACGTATCTATGTCCATCCTTACGTCAATCTCGGCACCTTACAGGTATAAATTTTACCGATATTGCCTTAAGCAAACACACGCGGTGGTGACGAGATCGGAGCAGCGAGACTTGCCGAAGCCCAGCAGAGAAGCGAAGCCCACTGGCGCTGCCCCGCCTTCCTGACGCGCTGAGAACGAGACGCTGTTTTCTCCTGCCGAGAAATCCAGCTCCGGCGCTTCCGAGCAGCCCTCGCAGGCAGCTTAGAATATCGAGACCACAGACGAGAGATACCATCCCTCAACCATCCTAGATTCAAGGTACAGAACTGAATAACCCCTTGCAGAGAATTCTTGAGTCAGTCACTTGGCAAAACAAACTGAACTTAAACTGCTACTTTCTATCCCCACCCACGTATTAGGCTTAGGTCAGGTACACCGGGGTAGGCGTGGTTAGAAGCACCAGTTGAGTACGATTAGTCAAATGTTTATATGTATGTATCTATTTTATCCATTTTAAAACACCATAGGGCTTAGAAACCATATAAATGTTTTTACAGTATTATTTTATAATTCTGCTTTTATTGTATGCACTTTACTTAACCATAAGTATTGCAATAATATCGATTCATTTCTCTTGTACGAGAAAAGAGACTGATCAATAAATAACATCTTTTATTGAACACGCCCGTCTCTTCCTTTTCTCTACAATCTGGTGAAACTAAGAATGCACGTACTGACTGAGTAAAATAAGTTGTCTTTTGTTTTCACACGACTCTAGAGATATACTCTTGATTAGGGGAGAGCAAAGTTGTCATGTTCTATGGTTGTCAGAAACTAAATCCCTTCTTGTCTATCCAGGGAGGTTCAACTCCTCCTTGTCTATTCGAGAAAGTTTCTAGTGAACTCTGAGCTAGCTGGCAAACCCAAAACTTTAAGTCTAATATCGACAGTAGAAGACCTAGTTAACGTCTGGTCTAGGTCTATACTATTGGAGGTATTATTCCAATGCGCAGAGCCTATTGGGATAATAGGAACTACACTACATGGCGCCCAATGTGTTTGGATAGTCGATAAAACTAACGCAAGACTTTAGAGTAACTCAGTCGTGCTCTTTCACCCAGACCCCTTTTTCCCATAATACTCCAAAGACGTCTGGAGTGGGTGAGAGGTAAAATCCGCCAAACCTCGCAGGAGGGAACTCCTATGTATGGTTCTTGGTTCAATCAACGTTGAAGGATACACTGTTCCAAAATATTGTGCATCTAATCTTTGTTTCCATAAGGAACCTGATCTGCAAACAAACAGAAAAACCTTCCTGACAGTAAAATGCCAGAAAGTGATGATGAAAGAGAGAGAGTTAGATTAGCAGCTGAAATAATAGAAGCTGATAATACTATGCAAGAAGCAGACCCGGATATAATACTCATCCCGGTCAACAAAAGAAGGTCTATAACGTTAAAACTTATAAACAATGGACTGACACCAAGAGGTGGTACAGTCATATTCATAATTGAGGCACACGAATATCGGCAGACAGAGGTATTCTATTCATGGATAAACTTTCCAGCAGCAAATACTGTAACAAAGGAGTTCCACTTTTATAAAATAGAGGAACCTTCTGATGACTACACTCCTTTCGAGGAAGTGGAAGTACCACTCAAATTCCAAGAGCACCTGCTCTTGTTTAATGGCGCCCTAAAACATAATAATCACATCACCAGACTCGGTCCACTAGGTAGACCAGGAGCAATGTGGCCGGTCCTAGCCGGATACACACCACATCCAGACATCGAAAGAATGTCTGCAGCAGATCTTTTAGTACAACTAAAACAATTAATTAAAATATATAGACAACTAGTCCAATATGTAATGCGGACTTCAACCATCCAACCTGTAGTTAAAATTCCACAGCTGACCCCACATCAGGGGAACACAAATAAAATTACACCACAGAACATACAGTCCTGCCTAGGTAAAGTACCAGCTAAACGGGAACAAATACCATTCTGGTTAGCACAAAAAATCACCCAAATAGAGGCGGTGTTTCCAGACACCACCCCTGTGGATAAACACAGGATTCTGACTATCTGTCTTCCAATGGGAATCGCACCACACGTGGAGGACTGTGACACTTGGGGTACAGTCTTTGCTTCCATTTACACAAAAACACATGGAGTACCATCCATGTCAGTAATACCAGATGTGCTAAAACAAATTCAAGACGAATACGGTCCAGAACCCGCTTTAACTCTCGGTATGAAATTACTAAAAGACTTCAAGCAGGTCTCGGCAATATTACTAGCCAACATAAAAGGGGAAGCAGCGAATATGGCGATCCGCCAGAGGTTAAAAGAGACAGATATAGCAGACCAACCAGCTGAAATTGCCAGAATTATAGAAAAATCCTATGAAGAACTAGGTAGAGATAGTTTGGGTGGAATACCAGTGAAGCCCCAACTAATTGAAAGTCCTGAAAAAATATTTATTAAAAATAATCTAAACAGTCAAAAGAAAAACTGGGATGGAAACAAACAATCCAATCCAAAAGAAAAGAGATTCCAGTCCAGAGGAAGGTCTCCTCGGCGGAGAGAAAGATCTCCAGACCAAGGACCCAAGTCTCCCCAAAGGGAGCCCTCTGGGAAAAAATACAACCTTAGAAATAGGGATAACATAAAGAAACCGGATAGATATCAAGATTTTGATACACGTCCCTCTCAATCTTTTTAGACTTCCTCGCAGAAATCGGAAAGAAGAGGACGATCGGAACCCAGGGAAGGGCACGTCAAGTCCAAAGACAAGGAACCTGCTCATCCAAATAAAAAATTACAGTTTCCAAAGAAGAAGGTAGCCAGTATTAAAATATTCAACAATGCCGAGAATACTGAGGACACAGCTGAAAAACGGAGAGTGGGCTCAGACAATGCTAGACAGCGCAGCAGAAGTGAGCATAGCACGCAAAGTCCTTATGAATCATCTGGAGACAGTGGACACGAATGAATACATTCAAGTGGAAACTGCAGACACCAGAGTTAGCAAACCTCACAGAATATATGAAATAACTTTACGTATAGAAGGGGATAAGACTAGAAAAATAAGGGGCCTTTTTTGGGATAATCTCTCCAAGGGCTATGACATCCTTCTAGCTGAAAAAGATTGGCCACCAGAGTTCGTCAGGGAATGCCCACATGGTGAAGAAATAATTATGCCTGCCTTCTCAAATCATATTCCAATTCATAAAAAATATACACTTGCAAGAAAGTGGGCAGTAGCTCAAGCTCCTGCTTTATATAAAAATCATGTAGGATGGGATGAGGACTCTCCTCCTCACAAAATCCAGTTGAAATCACAACCTACTGCACAAAGGCAGTATCCAATCAAGCAAGAAGCTAAAAAACAGGTAAAAGAAATTCTAGATCAACTAGAATACCAGGGGGTGATTGAAACTTGCACCTCACAAATGAACAACCCTTTGTTTCCTGTCTCCAAACCAGACAATTCATATCGTCTAGTTTTGGATTACAGACACCTTAACTCATGTTGCAAAACCTTTGCAGTACAAAACTCGCATAGTGCCGCACTAATGAATAACATAGTGCGCAAAAAATACAAAACAACATTAGATATCTCTAATGGATTCTTTTGTCAGAATATAGCACCAGAGAGCAGATACTTGTCTGCGTTCTCAATAAATGGCGCTCAAAAAGAATTCTGTCGGTTACCCCAGGGGTACAAGAACAGCCCAGGAGTATTCTCAGCGAGGGTAACAGAGTTACTACAAACATATGATGACGAAGCATTATCTTATGTCGATGACATATACCTAACAGATGATGACTTGGATACTCACTTGAAGAGAGTGAACACCATAATACTTGGGTTCGCAGCAGAGGGTTACAAATTCAATTTTAAAAAATCTAGAATTGCCCATCTAACAGTCCTGTTCTTAGGATATGAATTATCAAGTGAAGGCAAAAGCCTGGCTGACAATTTCCTAGAGAAATGTGCCGTACTCCAAGCACCTAGAACACTAAAAAACCTACAGTCAATTCTAGGTTTCCTAAATTTCGGAAGAACATACATTGCAAATTACGCAGAAAGGGTCAAACCCCTTTATGATCTAATAAAACCAGATTTAAAAAAAAAACAATTGGACTCAAAAACACACAGAAATTCTGAGATCCTTACAAACAGATATGTTAATTAAAACAAAATTAGAAACACGTGATAACACACGCAACCTTGTGATTCGAGTCATCCCAGGAAGATGTGGATTCACATACCTGACCTCTAATGAGGGAGAAAAGGTACCAATTGCATTCAAATCACACTTATACACAGAAGCTGAAAAGAAATTCAGCATTAAAGAAAACATTGTTCATGCAGTTCAAACCGCAATAGCTAGAGAAAAAGATAAAGCTGACGGTTGACACATCACAGTCAGAACAGCAGAATCAGCCTTTGAGGCATTAACAACCCCGTGTAATTTACCAACAACAGCATTGAATCCGGAATGGATACAATGGGTGAATTCCATTACAATGGACAAAGTAAAATACTACTTTGATCCAGAACTAGAGGAACTAAAATATCTAGAATATGAAAGAATATTCCCTCTGCCAATCGACATTCTGCCATTACGACAATGCGCTTGTGTAATCTATACAGACGGACATGCTCAACCATCCGTTTGGGGAGAACAAGCATACAACCCCACATGTGAGATTACAAAAGAAGTGTGGCGTGGAGGTATATTAAGACCTCTATTGACAAAAACACACTCAGTAGAAACTAATTCAGAACAACAGACTGAAATAATAGCATTGAAAATGGCGCTAGATAATGCAGATCGCGAATTCCCGACACTCATAGTGTCCGATTCGTATTACTGCGTCAAATCATATAACAGCGATTTACAGAAATGGATTCAAAACGTTTACAAGGATGACACAGGTGCAACAATAAAGCAAAAACTGCTTTGGGAACAAATAGTTCTGTTAAAGAAAGAACTACCAAAGACTCACGTGATACACTCACTGAGTCATCAGCGTGATGGCGTTCACGTTGCCCAGACTTGTTTTTATTCCCCTGTGCCTAACTTGCTTTCTTGCCCAGACTTGTTTTTATTCCCCTGTGCCTAACTTGCTTTCTTGCCCAGACTGTTTTTATTCCTCTGTGCCTAACTTGCTTTCTTGCCCAGACTTGTTTTTATTCCTCTGTGCCTGTACTTGATTTCTTGCCCAGACTTGTTTTTTTTTTCAGAACCAAATTTTATTGATATTCCAGATATGATTGCAAGACATCCACAGCACTCCGAACACCGGAGGGGCTGTGAGCATATAATCGAGAAGCATAGCATAGCAATCAGTACAGTAAGCAAGATAAGATAGTAACGTTTATTTATTTATTTATTTATTTAGTTTCTTTTATAGCGCAGGCATCGACCCCTGACGGGATATCTCCGCGCTTTGCTCGCTATGTTGGTGGAGTGGGGGCTTTACAGCAAGACCTAGTGTGACAATATCTAAACTATTATTCTTCCAGGAACAGGTTGGTTTTAAGCATTTTCCTAAAAGATAGGTGGTTGGAGGTTTGTCTGAGACTGAAAGGCAGGTTGTTCCACAGGGTCAGGCCCATCAGGGAGAGCGCCCGCCCGCCTTGTCTGGTCTTTTTAATGAATGGAGGTTTTAATAGCAATTGGTTGCTAGAGCGCAGAGATCGATCTGGCTTATAGAGTAGTAGTTTTTGGGACAGATAATTGGGACCATTTCCAAACAGGCATTTGTGCACCGTGCAACAGATTTTAAATTTGACACGTTGCCGTATTGGGAGCCAGTGAAGTTCTCTCAGTAGGGGTGTGATGTATTCCTATAGGTTCTGTATCGATCCCCCTATTCCTGACCCTATTCTGATTAACAAGCTAACTAGCAGCCATCCCATGATGCAGAAACCGTTATCTGATTACGCCAGACCACGGCACAGGAGCGCGTTATCTGATTAGGTCATAACGCTTGCCATCTAATTAGGCAAAGCAATATTCCTCCAGCCCCTGATAAGGCATACGGAGTTCTCAAAACAAATCAAACCTATGACAACCTGGGAAAAACCCTGCGGCCATTGTTTTGATTTCCCCGAGAACTTCAGTAAAAGAATGTGCTAACGACCAGCTCGTATGACATCCTTATTGACGTATCTATGTCCATCCTTACGTCAATCTCGGCACCTTACAGGTATAAATATTACCGATATTGCCTTAAGCAAACACACGCGGTGGTGACGAGATCGGAGCAGCGAGACTTGCCGAAGCCCAGCAGAGAAGCGAAGCCCACTGGCGCTGCCCCGCCTTCCTGACGCGCTGAGAACGAGACGCTGTTTTCTCCTGCCGAGAAATCCAGCTCCGGCGCTTCCGAGCAGCCCTCGCAGGCAGCTTAGAATATCGAGACCACAGACGAGAGATACCATCCCTCAACCATCCTAGATTCAAGGTACAGAACTGAATAACCCCTTGCAGAGAATTCTTGAGTCAGTCACTTGGCAAAACAAACTGAACTTAAACTGCTACTTTCTATCCCCACCCACGTATTAGGCTTAGGTCAGGTACACCGGGGTAGGCGTGGTTAGAAGCACCAGTTGAGTACGATTAGTCAAATGTTTATATGTATGTATCTATTTTATCCATTTTAAAACACCATAGGGCTTAGAAACCATATAAATGTTTTTACAGTATTATTTTATAATTCTGCTTTTATTGTATGCACTTTACTTAACCATAAGTATTGCAATAATATCGATTCATTTCTCTTGTACGAGAAAAGAGACTGATCAATAAATAACATCTTTTATTGAACACGCCCGTCTCTTCCTTTTCTCTACAATCTGGTGAAACTAAGAATGCACGTACTGACTGAGTAAAATAAGTTGTCTTTTGTTTTCACACGACTCTAGAGATATACTCTTGATTAGGGGAGAGCAAAGTTGTCATGTTCTATGGTTGTCAGAAACTAAATCCCTTCTTGTCTATCCAGGGAGGTTCAACTCCTCCTTGTCTATTCGAGAAAGTTTCTAGTGAACTCTGAGCTAGCTGGCAAACCCAAAACTTTAAGTCTAATATCGACAGTAGAAGACCTAGTTAACGTCTGGTCTAGGTCTATACTATTGGAGGTATTATTCCAATGCGCAGAGCCTATTGGGATAATAGGAACTACACTACATGGCGCCCAACGTGTTTGGATAGGCGATAAAACTAACGCAAGACTTTAGAGTAACTCAGTCGTGCTCTTTCACTCAGACCCCTTTTTCCCATAATACTCCAAAGACGTCTGGAGTGGGTGAGAGGTAAAATCCGCCAAACCTCGCAGGAGGGAACTCCTATGTATGGTTCTTGGTTCAATCAACGTTGAAGGATACACTGTTCCAAAATATTGTGCATCTAATCTTTGTTTCCATAAGGAACCTGATCTGCAAACAAACAGAAAAACCTTCCTGACAGTAAAATGCCAGAAAGTGATGATGAAAGAGAGAGAGTTAGATTAGCAGCTGAAATAATAGAAGCTGATAATACTATGCAAGAAGCAGACCCGGATATAATACTCATCCCGGTCAACAAAAGAAGGTCTATAACGTTAAAACTTATAAACAATGGACTGACACCAAGAGGTGGTACAGTCATATTCGTAATTGAGGCACACGAATATCGGCAGACAGAGGTATTCTATTCATGGATAAACTTTCCAGCAGCAAATACTGTAACAAAGGAGTTCCACTTTTATAAAATAGAGGAACCTTCTGATGACTACACTCCTTTCGAGGAAGTGGAAGTACCACTCAAATTCCAAGAGCACCTGCTCTTGTTTAATGGCGCCCTAAAACATAATAATCACATCACCAGGCTCGGTCCACTAGGTAGACCAGGAGCAATGTGGCCGGTCCTAGCCGGATACACACCACATCCAGACATCGAAAGAATGTCTGCAGCAGATCTTTTAGTACAACTAAAACAATTAATTAAAATATATAGACAACTAGTCCAATATGTAATGCGGACTTCAACCATCCAACCTGTAGTTAAAATTCCACAGCTGACCCCACATCAGGGGAACACAAATAAAATTACACCACAGAACATACAGTCCTGCCTAGGTAAAGTACCAGCTAAACGGGAACAAATACCATTCTGGTTAGCACAAAAAATCACCCAAATAGAGGCGGTGTTTCCAGACACCACCCCTGTGGATAAACACAGGATTCTGACTATCTGTCTTCCAATGGGAATCGCACCACACGTGGAGGACTGTGACACTTGGGGTACAGTCTTTGCTTCCATTTACACAAAAACACATGGAGTACCATCCATGTCAGTAATACCAGATGTGCTAAAACAAATTCAAGACGAATACGGTCCAGAACCCGCTTTAACTCTCGGTATGAAATTACTAAAAGACTTCAAGCAGGTCTCGGCAATATTACTAGCCAACATAAAAGGGGAAGCAGCGAATATGGCGATCCGCCAGAGGTTAAAAGAGACAGATATAGCAGACCAACCAGCTGAAATTGCCAGAATTATAGAAAAATCCTATGAAGAACTAGGTAGAGATAGTTTGGGTGGAATACCAGTGAAGCCCCAACTAATTGAAAGTCCTGAAAAAATATTTATTAAAAATAATCTAAACAGTCAAAAGAAAAACTGGGATGGAAACAAACAATCCAATCCAAAAGAAAAGAGATTCCAGTCCAGAGGAAGGTCTCCTCGGCGGAGAGAAAGATCTCCAGACCAAGGACCCAAGTCTCCCCAAAGGGAGCCCTCTGGGAAAAAATACAACCTTAGAAATAGGGATAACATAAAGAAACCGGATAGATATCAAGATTTTGATACACGTCCCTCTCAATCTTTTTAGACTTCCTCGCAGAAATCGGAAAGAAGAGGACGATCGGAACCCAGGGAAGGGCACGTCAAGTCCAAAGACAAGGAACCTGCTCATCCAAATAAAAAATTACAGTTTCCAAAGAAGAAGGTAGCCAGTATTAAAATATTCAACAATGCCGAGAATACTGAGGACACAGCTGAAAAACGGAGAGTGGGCTCAGACAATGCTAGACAGCGCAGCAGAAGTGAGCATAGCACGCAAAGTCCTTATGAATCATCTGGAGACAGTGGACACGAATGAATACATTCAAGTGGAAACTGCAGACACCAGAGTTAGCAAACCTCACAGAATATATGAAATAACTTTACGTATAGAAGGGGATAAGACTAGAAAAATAAGGGGCCTTTTTTGGGATAATCTCTCCAAGGGCTATGACATCCTTCTAGCTGAAAAAGATTGGCCACCAGAGTTCGTCAGGGAATGCCCACATGGTGAAGAAATAATTATGCCTGCCTTCTCAAATCATATTCCAATTCATAAAAAATATACACTTGCAAGAAAGTGGGCAGTAGCTCAAGCTCCTGCTTTATATAAAAATCATGTAGGATGGGATGAGGACTCTCCTCCTCACAAAATCCAGTTGAAATCACAACCTACTGCACAAAGGCAGTATCCAATCAAGCAAGAAGCTAAAAAACAGGTAAAAGAAATTCTAGATCAACTAGAATACCAGGGGGTGATTGAAACTTGCACCTCACAAATGAACAACCCTTTGTTTCCTGTCTCCAAACCAGACAATTAATATCGTCTAGTTTTGGATTACAGACACCTTAACTCATGTTGCAAAACCTTTGCAGTACAAAACTCGCGTAGTGCGGCACTAATGAATAACATAGTGCGCAAAAAATACAAAACAACATTAGATATCTCTAATGGATTCTTTTGTCAGAATATAGCACCAGAGAGCAGATACTTGTCTGCGTTCTCAATAAATGGCGCTCAAAAAGAATTCTGTCGGTTACCCCAGGGGTACAAGAACAGCCCAGGAGTATTCTCAGCGAGGGTAACAGAGTTACTACAAACATATGATGACGAAGCATTATCTTATGTCGATGACATATACCTAACAGATGATGACTTGGATACTCACTTGAAGAGAGTGAACACCATAATACTTGGGTTCGCAGCAGAGGGTTACAAATTCAATTTTAAAAAATCTAGAATTGCCCATCTAACAGTCCTGTTCTTAGGATATGAATTATCAAGTGAAGGCAAAAGCCTGGCTGACAATTTCCTAGAGAAATGTGCCGTACTCCAAGCACCTAGAACACTAAAAAACCTACAGTCAATTCTAGGTTTCCTAAATTTCGGAAGAACATACATTGCAAATTACGCAGAAAGGGTCAAACCCCTTTATGATCTAATAAAACCAGATTTAAAAAAAAACAATTGGACTCAAAAACACACAGAAATTCTGAGATCCTTACAAACAGATATGTTAATTAAAACAAAATTAGAAACACGTGATAACACACGCAACCTTGTGATTCGAGTCATCCCAGGAAGATGCGGATTCACATACCTGACCTCTAATGAGGGAGAAAAGGTACCAATTGCATTCAAATCACACTTATACACAGAAGCTGAAAAGAAATTCAGCATTAAAGAAAACATTGTTCATGCAGTTCAAACCGCAATAGCTAGAGAAAAAGATAAAGCTGACGGTTGACACATCACAGTCAGAACAGCAGAATCAGCCTTTGAGGCATTAACAACCCCGTGTAATTTACCAACAACAGCATTGAATCCGGAATGGATACAATGGGTGAATTCCATTACAATGGACAAAGTAAAATACTACTTTCATCCAGAACTAGAGGAACTAAAATATCTAGAATATGAAAGAATATTCCCTCTGCCAATCGACATTCTGCCATTACGACAATACGCTTGTGTAATCTATACAGACGGACATGCTCAACCATCCGTTTGGGGAGAACAAGCATACAACCCCACATGTGAGATTACAAAAGAAGTGTGGCGCGGAGGTATATTAAGACCTCTATTGACAAAAACACACTCAGTAGAAACTAATTCAGAACAACAGACTGAAATAATAGCATTGAAAATGGCGCTAGATAATGCAGATCGCGAATTCCCGACACTCATAGTGTCCGATTCGTATTACTGCGTCAAATCATATAACAGCGATTTACAGAAATGGATTCAAAACGGTTACAAAGATGACACAGGTGCAACAATAAAGCAAAAACTGCTTTGGGAACAAATAGTTCTGTTAAAGAAAGAACTACCAAAGACTCACGTGATACACTCACTGAGTCATCAGCGTGATGGCGTTCACGTTGCAGGGAATTCATTGGCTGAGACAGCCACAGCGGTAGCAACTAAATCGGCTTCCGTAGCTAGAAAAAAGCGTGCAGTAAAATACATTGACGGTGAAACAATGCTGGCGGTGAAAACGTCATCAAAAGGCGACTGCTCAGCGTTACCGATCAGTTACCCACTCAAATATACATACATAATCGATGCGAACTCTGTTCCTTTTGCTCGAATCCCTGGAGTGGGGGATAGAGTAATTCCAAACAAGGACAGGAGAAATTTGTTAATAGCAGACGCACATATGGGCGAGGGTCTCAGACACCTCAAACTAAAAGATTCTCTGGAAGAACTACAATCAGTGTACTGGTGGCCAGGCATGAGCCTGCATCATCACATTTTTGTAAAAAAATGCCCGGGCTGCAACAGAGATCGCAGCGGCGAGAGGAACGGGCTAATACCATGGCGTTTCACTCAATAAGGGTTCAACAATAATCAGTGAAATAAGTGTAAATAATGCGTCCCATTAACAAATAAAGACTACGTTTCCACTTATAAATGTAGACCCCAGCACTCGGCTGACGTCGGGACTGTTATACAAAGATTTGCGAGTCTAAATGGCATATACGCTAGGAGCATACTACGTTTGACCAATGTTTTCACTTTAGCCCTCAAGCTTGTGGGAAAGCATGGCCAAATGAGCATTGCATTTGCGGAAATCTTCTCACTTCCTTCCTGAGGGATACGGGATGGTGTAAAGAAAAAACCAAAGGCAGAGAGCGATCTATAACAGCAAAGGTATTAGGTTCGGGAGCTGGGTGGGTCAAACATCTAATAAGTGTCCAACGTAGTCTAAATAACCTGCCAAGAAATTCTGTGAAGGGATTCAGTCCATACGAATTATTGTTTGGAACTAGGATGTTAGTCTTAGATCTCGACAGTCAGACTTCAGTGGTGAAAGAGAAAAGCTTTGATATCAAAGATCGTTTGGCTATTTTACAGGACTTAAACGAAACAAGAAAAGACCTGAGCAACATAAAGTTGAAACAGCAGCCAACAACCACTGAAGAACCACCACCTGTCCCAGCAAGACCTGTCTGGATTCCAAAAATCGGGGATCTAGTCAGAGAAAAGATCACGGTAAAGAAGGAATTTGGGCCTTCTTACAGAAAAGCAGTTCCTGTCTTGTCCATCAACGGGACGAGATCAGTTGTACTACCGCCACTTGCTGGTAAAAAGGAGAACCGAGTTGTATCCATCGACCTGGTAAAACCACAATCATGTGGCCGATAACAAACAGTAGGCCAAGTGGACTCCCGATAAGTAGTAGAACACCAAGGTTTGCTACAAGTACAGAGGTGCTAACTAAAAAACTAATCACATTCGAAACGCCTACAGAACAACAACAAGGACTATGCAACAATGCAATGGAACTCACACCTCTGAAAACCCAAATAAAACCATTTAGTAGAGACACACCAACCTACAATGAAGTAACAAATGAATATGCTGAAGCTACAAGAAACAGTAATCCTGAAGCGATTGGTACAATAGACAGAACGGCATCCGGCTACTTCATCAACTTTGATGATTCTTCTGAAGATCTAAGTGAATCAAAGACACAGCCATCAACAAAAACTTTTAAAGATAAAGCTAAGGAACTCTTGAAAGCACTGAAAGAAACCTATCTGATTTCTCCATGGATTGAATTTTGGGTGTCCTTTGGTGTATTTATCCTCATACTGTAGTGTAGTTCCTATCTTCCCAATAGGCTCTGCGCATTGGAATAATACCTACAGCAGTAAAGGCCTAGGCCAGACGTTAACTAGGTCTACTACTGTCGATACTAGACTTAAGTTTTGGGTTTGCCAGCGTAGCTCAGAGTTCGCTAGAAACTTTCTCGAATGTTCAGGAAAGAATTAACTCCCCTGATTAGACAAGAAGGGATTTAGTTTCTGACAACCATAGAACATGACAACTTTGCTCTCCCCTAATCAAGAGTCAATCTCGAGAGTCGTGTGAGCACAAGGCAATTATTTTACTCAGTCAGTACGTGCATTCTTAGTCTCATCAGATTGTAGAGAAAAGGAAGAGACGGGCGTGTTCAATAAAAAGGTGTTATTTATTGATCAGTCTCTTTTCTCGTACAAGAGAAATGGATCGATATTATTGCAATACTTATAGTTAAGTAAAGTGCATACATTAAAAGCAATAGTATAAAATAATACTGTAAAAACATTGATATGGTTTCTGAGCCATATGATGTTTAAAGTGATTAAAATATATTTACATACACATATACATTTGACTAAACGTACTCAACTGGTGTTTCTAAATACGCCTACCCCGTGTACCTGACCTAAGTCTAATGCGTGGGCGGGAATAGAAAGTTACAGTTTAAGTTAAGTTTGTTTTTGCCAAGTGAATAACTAAAGAATTCTCTGTGAGGGGTTATTCAGTTCTGTACCTGGAAGTTAGGATGAATGAGGAATGGTATCTCTTTCTCTGCTCTCGATATTCCAGGCTGCCTGCGAGGGCTGCCCAGAAGCGCCGGTGCTGGGTCTCTCGGCTTGAGATAGCAGCGCGTCTCTCAGCGCGTCAGGAAGGCGGGGCTGCTGCCAGCGGGGTCTGCTTCTGCTCTCGGCTTCGGCAAGTATGGCTGCTCCGTCTCGTCACCACGCGTGTGTTTGCATAGGGCAAGATCGGTAATATTTATACCTTAAAGGTGCCGAGATTGACGTAAGGATGGACATAGATACGTCAATAAAGATGTCATACGACTTGCTCGTTAGCACATTCTTTACTAAAGTTCTCTGTGAAATCAAAACAATGGCCGCACAGATTTTCCAGGTTGTCATAGGTTTGATTTGTTATGAGAACGTCGTATGCCTTATCAGGGGCTGGAGGAATGTCGCTTGTCTAATTAGATCTCAAGCGTTATGACCTAATCAGATAACACGTTCCTGTGCCGTAGTGTGACTGCGTCAGATAACGGTATCTGCATCATGGGGGCTTTTCTTGCCTCATGGGCTGACTGTTAGTTAACTTGATAGTTAGTTTAACCAGAATAGGGTCAGGAATAGGGGGATCGATTCAGAACCTATAGGAATACATGACACCCACTCCACGCTAACTATGGTCATATTTACTAATCCATGCATAGTATAACATAGTACAACATACTATAGAGTATAGTGTATACCTTACCACCCCAAAATACATTAATGCATTTTGAAATTTTCAAATATACTGAAAAATTGCAGTCATATATATTGTATGCACTTAAGCTATGAATTAAACGCTAAAGTAAACACGCATTGGTATGCATTATTGCTTATTTGGTATATGAGAAATACACATGAAATGGCTCTTAACATAGCTATACAGAAAGGAAGTGCGAGACCATTTCATCACATAATAAAATATTCGTGAACATCCCAGCGGGCAACTAAAGTTTATAAAGTATCTAAAAATAGAAATCTTAGTTCTCTAGGAATAGTTTCTTACTTTAAGCAGAAGATAAGTGTCCCGAAAATTTTGTAAAAAATAATTTGGGCTGCTAAAAAATTGCTGTCCGTGAACTGGTGGGAAAAATTGTTCATGTGACTTTATTTTTAAAGTTGAAGGCCGAATTCAGGGAACGCCGTGTGCGAGCTTGCTCAAAAGTCTCTATTTCTGTTCTGGAGAGAACATCATATCATTAAGGCTTTCGAAAAAACTGTCAACAGCTTCATGGGAAAGTTCCACTAAGTCGGAAATAGGTGTAACCATGCATTCGTGCGCATGATTGTCTGCATTGACATTCTGATTCGCATTGCTGACAGAAGGTCGTACCTGTTCGATGCTGCTTTAATCTTGAACTTCACTACTCTTCAATCGTAGTGGTGAAGATTCCACGAATGCCGTCATCAGGATCGGCAGCCTTTGAGGGCAGCACAAAGCGTGAACCTTGGTAGGAACCAACAATGTATCTGCATCCACTGGCGCATCCGATTGTAGCGTCAGACAGGTGTCTAACACGCATTCTTCTCCGCATAGCAGACACCTTAGTACAGGTAAAACACACCTTTGCCACATTGGTCGAAATGATAGAAACCAAGTCATGTTTAGGTCTCTAAGCCGGGAGAGTCCCAGGATTTTTTATATCCGGTCCCGGTATCCAATGGCTAGGATCGTATCTTCCATTGTCGCGAGAGTTTGATCTGTGACATGGGTTGCCATAACGAAAAATAAGGACCAAGAATAGGATTCCTGCAATTAGTCCCAGGATCAGGGGAAGTCCGCCAAAAATCGAATGGACGAAATCTGGAAAAATACCCAGTATGGCTTTGAATGGTGTTAATGCCATCGAAAATACTGTCTTAAATACCTTTGAGACCCCAGTGGTATCAGAAATATTTAAGATTTCGCTCAGGATTTCCGCGAAATGTACGGGGGAATTAGTCGATAATAATGTATGTATCTCTGCAGTCGTCCTTGCGACTTGTAGATCATACGTTTCTTTTGATGACGTGAGCCTTGTAGGCGTCTGAAGAAGCACTGTTTTCATTCTGCTTAAAGTATCTATTCGAATAGAAGTAATTTTCAAACTGGGCCATGCCCTTGCCTCCCTGTCTGGAAAGGAGCTGGGGAACAAAGAACGTCCACAGCACTTGACCTTCGCAGTCGTAGTGACTAGATAAGGAGTCCCGGGCATAAGACTACAACATTTGCGGTCTACAATAAGAATGTAACTCCCATTATAGAGTCTTTGAAAGAATGGTTCTATTTCAGTAGCAGGTGCGCCTTGCTGGTGACATGAAAGGTTGTATGAATTCCCTTCACAGGCTCCATGCAAACTAATTCCGTTACACAGAAGCGTGCCGCTTAGTGACATAGCACAATTGTTGCCACTAAGAAACACTTTCTGTCCTTTATTACTGACACATGCATGTGAATAGGGCAGGTTCCATGTTGTTTTAAGGTACCCCTTTCCCAATTTCTCGTACATGCCAGCCTGTATATATTTTTGGCAGTATTGAAACCTGAAGGTTGAGATTGGAATATTTATGATTCCGTGGATTATCCATTCACTGACAGGTCGTTCTGACATTGTCATTGGTAATCTTTTTAGTTTTTCAATGCTCAAGATTGTATAATCAGCACCCTTTTGCGCCATACCGATTTGTCTCTCAGTAAGGTTAAAGATTTGGAATAGTGACGTTGTGTTGATTAAACGCCAAGGCACATAGCCTGAACGAAGATTTTGTAACGTCCAGCCAAGCTGTACAATAGAACGCAATTGTGACTGACCATGTTGTAATAACAGTAAGTCTTGCGATAATATGTCGATTGCTGAAGACACAATGCTGTCCAAAGAAAAATTTCTGGAGGACAGAGTCATTAACCCATTGTCCACTACAGAAAGTGATTTTTCCAAATTAATACGGTCAATTTCCCGTATTCTCTCTGCTGTCTCAATTTGAGTAACCTTCCAGGTCTCATTGTATGCTGCATATACAGAGGCTGCTATGAAACGCTTTTGACGCTGTTTGCGTGGTCCCAGTATGAAATCACGCAAGTCAGCACCATCAGTAAGTAAAGTTAGGTGTTGCTTAATTTCAGGCAGTGTGGAAGTATGTAGCCATTGAAGGCATAATTTGCCCACACTGTAGGTTGTTATTATCCCTGGGTGATGTCTTTGAGGATATCTAGGGTCTGGCCTGGTCATTTTGAAACCCTGTGTTTTATTCAGGAATCTATCTTGACAGTTATTTGTATCTGTGGGCCAGATCAACCATTGTTTCCAATCAGGATGTGTTCTGTTTTGGTTTAATATATGGTTTACGTCTATCTCTTCATCTGTTACAGAGTTATTGCTAAACATTATTGGCTTTGGAATAGACGGTTTATTTAAATCTTTGATTTTGGCTAAGCCAAGACAGGTGGTTTGTTGAACAGTGTCATTTAAAAATATCATTTGTTCTGGGATCATGCAGGCTCTAAACAAAGCTTCTAAACCCTGTACTTGCCAATCTTTTGTACCCCAAACACTTTTCAAATCAACATTTTTGTCCCAATAATCAAATCCAAAAGTATTCATTTTTTCGAAGAATGAGTCTGAATATATCAATTTTGTGTTGGTTATCATGGTTTTCATCCCTGTCTTGTTTGACATTTTAAAATAAAATGTTTCAGCATTACTTGTGTTAAAACCTGAAAAATATGAATATTTGTCGTAAACGGTTCTTGAGCTCCCTTTTGGAGGTGTTGCACAATGTTCCCATTGATTATAATTTAAAACATTTCTAGGTTGTGCAGATTTATGTAAAAAGTGATTACCATAGTGGTTATAGCAATACATACTGTCATAATTTGTAGAACCTTGCAAATAATCATGTTTTGTAAATTTAGCAGACATTACTAAGTCAGACATCATGTAATTAATGCTTTCGAAGTCCCAATCATCAGCAAATGAGTTTGGTTTCGCAAAGTCACTCAAGGAGATCTTGATTTGGTGTGGATATTTCAGGATCTCGACCGGACCATAAATTTCATAGTCAGTGTTGTCCCAGGCTACCCCACCAGGTATAGGATTGGCTGTGAAGTTGGCTGAAGAAAGTTCTCTTTTCTCGACGTGTGAAGATGTGTGTGGTTTGAGGACCAAGTTGATGTTCTGACTTGCTGTGTCCATTTTAGCATATTTTCCCTCAATGAAGCGTCCCAAAGTTAATACCATGATGAGCCAAAGTATGAGGATAAATGCACCAAAACCCACCCAAAATTCAATCCATGGAGAAATCAGATATGTTTCTTTCAGTTGGTTCAAAAGTTCCTTAGCTTTGTCTTTAAAGGATTTTGATGATGGCTGTGTCTTTGATTCACTGAAGCCTTCAGAGGAATCAACGAAGTTGATGAAGTACCCGGATGCAGTTCTGTCAATTGTTCCAATTGCTTCAGGATTTTTGTTTCTTGCATTGTCACTTGGTACTTCATTGTAGATTGGTGTGTCTCTGCTAAATGTTTTTATTTGGGTTGTCAGAGGTCTGAGTTCTATTGCATTGTTGCATAGTCCTTGTTGTTCTTCTGTAGGCGTTTCGAATGTGATGAGCCTCTTTGTTAGGACCTCTGTACTGGTAGCAAACCTTGGTGTTCTGCTACTTATTGGGAGTCCACTTGGCCTACTGTTTGTTATCGGCCACATGTTGTGGTTTTACCAGGTCGATGGATACAACTCGGTTCTCCTTTTTACCAGCAAGTGGCGGTAGTACAACTGATCTTGTCCCGTTGACAGACAAGACAGGAACTGCTTTTCTGTAAGAAGGCCCAAATTCCTTCTTTACCGCGATCTTCTCCCTGACTAGATCCCCGACTTTTGGAATCCAAACAGGTCTTGCTGGGACAGGTGGTGATTCTTCAGTGGTTGTTGGCTGTTGTTTCAACTGTATGTTGCTCAGGTCTTTTCTTGTTTTGTTTAAGTCCTGCAAAATAGCCAAACGGTCTTTGACATCAAAGCTTTTTTCTTTAACCACTGAAGTCTGACTGTCGAGGTCAGAGATAATCATTCTAGTTCCAAATAATAATTCGTACGGACTGAATCCCTTCAGAGAATTTCTTGGCAAGTTATTTAGACTACGTTGGACACTTATTAGATGTTTGACCCACCCAGCTCCCGAACCTAATATCCTTTCCATTATAGATTGCTTTCTGCCTTGGTTTTTTCTTTACACCATCCCGTACCCTCAGGAAGGAAGTGAGAAGATTCCCGCTGGACTGTGCTCATTCGGCTATGTTTCCCCCCAGGCTGGTGGGCTTGAGTGAAAACAATGGTCGAACGTAGCATGCTCTTAGCGTATATGCCATTTAGACTCGCAAATCTTTGTATAACAGTCCGGACATCAGCCGAGTGCTGGTGATCTACATTATAAGTGGAAACTAGCCTGTATATGTTAATCGCAAGCCCTGCTTTTTATTGGTCATATTATCTGCCTTGATACGACGAGGTATTAAACTGTTTCTCTCCCCACTGCGATCTCTGTTGCAGTTTGGGCAGTTTTTTACAAACATGGTGTAATGCAGGCTCATGCCTGGCAACCAGTACCGTGATTGTAATTCTTCCAGAGAATCTTTCAGTTTGAGGTGTCTGAGACCCTCGCCCATGTGTGCGTCTGCGATTAACAAGTTTCTCCTGTCCATGTTTGGAATCACTCTATCCCCCACTCCAGGGATTCGAGCAAAAGGGACGGAGTTTGCATCGATTATGTATGTATAATTGAGTGGATAGTTGATCGGTAACGCTGAGCAGTCGCCTTTTGATGACGTTTTCACCGCCAGCACTGTTTCACCGTCAATGTATTTTAATGTACGCTTTTTTCGATCTACGGGAGCCGGTATAGTGGCTGCCGCTGCGGCTGTTTCAGCCAATGAATTCCCTACAACGTGAACGCCATCACGCTGATGACTCAGTGAGTGTGTCACGTGAGTCTTTGGTAGTTCTTTTTGTAAAAGAGCTATTTGTTCCCAGAGCAATTTCTGCTTTATTGGTGCATCTGTGTCATCTTTGTAACCGTTCTGAATCCATGTCTGCAAATCCTTGTTATATGCTTTGACGCAGTAATATGAATCTGACACTATAAGTGTCGGGAATTCGCGAACCGCATTATCCAGCGCCATTTTTAATGCTATTATTTCAGTTTGTAGTTCTGAATTAGTTTCTACTGAGTGTGATTTTGTTAATAGAGGTCTTAGTTTACCTCCGCGCCACACTTCTTTTGTGATCTCACATGTGGGGTTGTATGCATGTTCTCCCCAAACGGAGGGTTGAGCATGTCCGTCTGTATAAATTACACAGGCGTAATGTCTTAGAGGCAGAATGTCGATTGGCAGAGGATACGTCTTTTCATATTTTAGATTTTTTAATTCTTCTAGTTCTGGATCAAAGTAGTAGTATACTTTGTCCGTTGTGATTGAATTCACCCATTGTATCCATTCCGGATTCAATGTTGTTGTTGGTAAATTACACGGTGTTGTTAGTGCCTCAAAGGCTGATTCTGCTGTTCTGACTGTGATATGTCTACCGTCAGCTATGTCTTTTTCTCTAGCTATTGCGGTTTGAACTGCACGAATGATTTTTTCTGTATTACTGAATTTCTGTTCAGCTTCTGTATACAAGTGTGATTTGAATGCAATTGGTACCTTTTCTCCCTCATTAGAGGTCAGGTATGTGAATCCGCATCTCCCTGGGATGACTCGAATCACAAGATTGCGTGTGTTATCACGTGTTTCTAATTTTGTTTTAATTAGCATGTCTGTTTGTAAGGATCTCAAAATTTCTGTGTGTGTTTGAGTCCAATTGGATCTTTTAAAGTCTGGTTTAATTAGATCATAAAGGGGTTTGACCCTTTCTGCGTAATTTGCAATGTATGTTCTTCCGAAATTTAGGAAGCCTAGAATTGACTGTAGGTTTTTTAGTGTTTTAGGAGCTTGGATTACGGCACATTTCTCTAGGAAATTGTCAGCCAGGCTTTTGCCTTCACTTGATAACTCATATCCTAAGAATAGGACTGTCAGATGGGCAATTCTGGATTTTTTAAAGTTGAATTTGTAACCCTCTGCTGCGAACCCAAGTATTATGGTGTTCACTCTTTTCAAGTGAGTATCCAAGTCTTCGTCTGTTAAGTAAATGTCATCGACATAAGATAATGCTTCATCATCATATAGTTGTAGTAATTCTGTTACTCTCGCTGAGAATACCCCCGGGCTGTTCTTGTACCCCTGGGCTAACCGACAGAATTGCTTTTGAGTGCCATTTACTGAGAATGCAGTTAAATATCTGCTCTCTGGTGCTATGTTTTGACAAAAGAATCCATTGGAGATGTCCAAGGTTGTCTTGTATTTCTTGCGCACTATGTTATTCATTAGTGCAGCACTGTGTGAGTTTTGCACTGCAAAGGTTTTGCAACATGTGTTAAGGTGTCGGTAATCCAAAACTAGACGATATGAGTTGTCTGGTTTGGAGACCGGAAACAAAGGATTGTTCATTTGTGAGGTGCAAGTTTCAATCACCCCCTGGTATTCTAGCTGATCTAGTATTTCATTTACCTGTTTTTTAGCTTCTTGCTTAATTGGGTACTGCCTTTGTGCAGTAGGTTGTGATTTTAACTGGATTTTGTGAGGAGGAGAATCCTCATCCCATCCTACATGATTTTTATATAAAGCAGGTGCTAAGGCCACTGCCCACTTTCTAGCAAGTGTGTATTTTTTATGAATCGGGATTTGATTCGAGAAGGCAGGCATAATTACTTCTTCGCCATGAGGGCACTCCCTGACAAACTCTGGTGGCCAGTCTTTTTCAGCTAGAAGGATATCATAGCCCTTGGAGAGATTATCCGAAAATAGTCCCCTTATTTTCCTAGTCTTATCTCCCTCTATACGTAATGTTATCTCGTATATCTTGTGGGGTTTGCTAACTCTGGTGTCTGCAGTTTCCACTTGAAGATATTCATTCGTGTCCACTGTCTCCAGATGATTCATAAGGACTTTGCGAGCTATGCTCACCTCTGCTGCGCTGTCTAGCATTGTCTGAGCCCACTCTCCGTTTTTCAGTTGTGTCCTCAGTATTCTCGGCATTGTTAACTACCTTGATACTGGCTACCTTCTTTTTTGGAAATTGTAATTTCTTTTTTAGCTGAGCAGGTTCCTTGTCTTTGGACTTGGCGTGCTCTTCTCTTTGTTCTGATCGTCCTCTTCTTTCCGATTTCTGCGAGGAAGTCTGAAAAGATTGAGAGGGACGTGTATCAATGTCTTGATATCTATCAGGTTTTTTAATATTATCCCTATTTCTAAGGTTATATCTATTCCCAGAGGGGTCACTCTGCGGTGACCTCTGTCTTCGGTTTGGAGATTTTTCTCTTCGCCTAGGAGACCTTCCTCTGGACTGGAATTTCTTTTCTTTTGGATTGGATTGTTTGTTTCCATCCCAGTTCTTTTTTGGTGAATTATTATTAAAAAATATTTTTGCTGGACTTTCAGTCAGTTGCGGTTTTACTGGTATTCCACCTAAACTATCTCTACCTAGTTCCTCATAGGATTTTTCTATGATTCTGGCAATTTCAGCTGGTTGGTCTGCTATATCTGTCTCTTTTAACCTCTGGCGGATCGCCACGTTTGCTGCTTCACCTTTTATGTTGGCTAGTAATATAGCCGAGACCTGCTTGAAGTCTTTCAGTAATTTCATACCAAGAGTTAAAGCTGGTTCTGGACCGTATTCATCTTGAATTTGTTTTAGCACATCTGGTATCACCGAAATGGATGGAACACCGTGCGTTTTTGTGTAGATGGAAGCAAAGACTGTACCCCAAGTGTCACAGTCCTCTATGTGTGGTGCGATTCCCATTGGGAGACATATAGTCAGAATCCTGTGTTTTTCTAGCGGGGTGGTGTCAGGAAACACCGCCTCTATTTGGGTGATTTTCTGTGCCAACCAGAATGGTATCTGTTCCCGTTTAGCCGGAACTTTACCTAGGCAGGATTGGATGTTCTGTGGTGTGATTTTATTTGTGTTCCCCTGGTGAGGGGTCAGCTGTGGTAGTTTAATCGCTGGCTGAATTGTTGAAGTCCGCATTACATACTGAACTAATTGTCTATGAATTTTTAGTAATTGTTTTAGCTGTATTACCAGCTCTCCTGTAGACATTCCTTCGATGTCTGGGTGTGGTGTGTATCCGGCTAAGACCGGCCACGTTGCTCCTGGTCTACCTAAAGGACCGAGTCTTGTAATGTGATTGTTATGTTTTAGGGCGCCATCAAATAAGAGCAAATGCTCTTGGAATTTGAGTGGTACTTCCACCTCCTCGAAAGGAGTGTACTCATTAGGAGGTTCCTCTATTTTGTAATAGTGGAAGTACTTTGTTACAGCATTTGCTGCTGGAAAATGTATCCATGAATAGTATACCTCTGTCTGCCGATATTCGTGTGCCTCAATTACGAATATGACTGTGCCACCTCTAGGTGTCAGTCCATTTTCTATAAGTTTTAGAGTTATAGATCTTCTTTTGATGACCGGAATGAGTATTATATCCGCGTCTGCTGCTTGCATGGTAGCATCAGCATCTGCGAGTTCAGTTGCTAATCTAACTGCCTCTCTTTCGTCATCACTCCCTGACATTTTACTGTTAGAAAGGTTATTCTTTTTGTTTGCAGATCAGGTTTCTTATGGAAACAGTGATTAGATGCACAATATTTTGGAACAGTGTATCCTTCAACGTTGACTATACCAAGAACCATACATAGGAGTTCCCTCCTGCGAGGTTTTGGAGGATATTACCTTTCACCCACTCCAGACGTCTTTGGAGTATTTGGGAAAAGGGGTCTGAGTGAGAAAGCACGACTGAGTTACTCTAAATGTCTTACGTTAGTTTTATCGCCCTTTCCAAACGCGTTGGGCGCCATGTAGTGTAGTTCCTATCTTCCCAATAGGCTCTGCGCATTGGAATAATACCTACAGCAGTAAAGGCCTAGGCCAGACGTTAACTAGGTCTACTACTGTCGATACTAGACTTAAGTTTTGGATTTGCCAGCGTAGCTCAGAGTTCGCTAGAAACTTTCTCGAATGTTCAGGAAAGAATTAACTCCCCTGATTAGACAAGAAGGGATTTAGTTTCTGACAACCATAGAACATGACAACTTTGCTCTCCCCTAATCAAGAGTCAATCTCGAGAGTCGTGTGAGCACAAGGCAAATATTTTACTCAGTCAGTACGTGCATTCTTAGTCTCATCAGATTGTAGAGAAAAGGAAGAGACGGGCGTGTTCAATAAAAAGGTGTTATTTATTGATCAGTCTCTTTTCTCGTACAAGAGAAATGGATCGATATTATTGCAATACTTATAGTTAAGTAAAGTGCATACATTAAAAGCAATAGTATAAAATAATACTGTAAAAACATTGATATGGTTTCTGAGCCATATGATGTTTAAAATGATTAAAATATATTTACATACACATATACATTTGACTAAACGTACTCAACTGGTGTTTCTAAATACGCCTACCCCGTGTACCTGACCTAAGTCTAATGCGTGGGCGGGAATAGAAAGTTACAGTTTAAGTTAAGTTTGTTTTTGCCAAGTGAATAACTAAAGAATTCTCTGTGAGGGGTTATTCAGTTCTGTACCTGGAAGTTAGGATGAATGAGGAATGGTATCTCTTTCTCTGCTCTCGATATTCCAGGCTGCCTGCGAGGGCTGCCCAGAAGCGCCGGTGCTGGGTCTCTCGGCTTGAGATAGCAGCGCGTCTCTCAGCGCGTCAGGAAGGCGGGGCTGCTGCCAGCGGGGTCTGCTTCTGCTCTCGGCTTCGGCAAGTATGGCTGCTCCGTCTCGTCACCACGCGTGTGTTTGCATAGGGCAAGATCGGTAATATTTATACCTTAAAGGTGCCGAGATTGACGTAAGGATGGACATAGATACGTCAATAAAGATGTCATACGACTTGCTCGTTAGCACATTCTTTACTAAAGTTCTCTGTGAAATCAAAACAATGGCCGCACGGATTTTCCAGGTTGTCATAGGTTTGATTTGTTATGAGAACGTCGTATGCCTTATCAGGGGCTGGAGGAATGTCGCTTGTCTAATTAGATCTCAAGCGTTATGACCTAATCAGATAACACGTTCCTGTGCCGTAGTGTGACTGCGTCAGATAACGGTATCTGCATCATGGGGGCTTTTCTTGCCTCATGGGCTGACTGTTAGTTAACTTGATAGTTAGTTTAACCAGAATAGGGTCAGGAATAGGGGGATCGATTCAGAACCTATAGGAATTGTTAGAATTGGGGGTCTCTGGTTGGCGCAAGTAAGTACTTGTGACAAGCAGGGACCCTCTCCTCTAAGTCAGGGCAAAGGATGACCCTTCAGAATTACCCTTGCTCACCCTCTAGGTGCGTGGCGTGAGCAGCCAAGGCGATTCTCCAGGCGTTAGTCAGTTAAGCATTTGTAGACACACACACAGTAAAATATACCAATCCCCCCACAAATGGACACCAGGCTGTGAGTATATAAAAATACGCTTCTTTATGTAAAAATAAAATATACTCTTTAGAACAGACTTATCACAAGATCAAATAACGGTTCTGTAGGCCCACAGGTTGTAAATAGGCAAGCTCTCTTTTGGTTGTAGTTCAAAAATGCACTGTTCTTATCTCAAGTTGTATTCCACAGTGTTCTCTTGATTCTTTGTTCGTTTCTGCACTCGGTTGCGCTTTAGACGGGTGAAATCCCGACGCCCTGCCAAGTCTCACGCTTCCCGCGTGAGACGCGATCGGCCCGGCCGGGTCTCTGACAGCTGATGGCCCCCCTGGTCTGCGGAACCCCCTCGGGGGGGAAACACCGACCTCAGAGCTGTCCAGGTGGAGGGGAGGCCCACGGACCCAGCGCAGCCCCAGTCACTCGGGCAGGGGCTCTGATTGCAGCCTCGTCTCCCCGACAGCTAAAGGATTCCAGCGGGAGGGGCTGGAGCGCTCTTCTCAGCGCGGAGCTGCAGGCAGGCACACAGAGCGGTGCGAGTCAGCGGAACAGGGGCGGCTCGCACCGCGGGTGATATTCACAATTCCTGGGCCCTTGCAGGCAGGCTGGCAACCCCAAAATCAAGGGTAGAAACAAACGTTGCGGGCCCCGAGCCCGTTGACGGTCTCGGTGGCGGCTTTCCTCCGGGGACAGAGGCGAGGTGCCCAGCGGCTCAGGCAGAGCGAGGCTGGCACCCGAGGCGTCCGTCCAGTTCGGAGGTCTGTCCCCTGGGTCTGTTTGCGTCCGGTGGGGATTTCTGGCGGGAGGGTGAGGCACCGCAGCGGGCCCTCTTAGGCGGTCGACACAGCGATCCCCTCAGCGGGGGAAGAGCGGCTCAACGGAGCGGAGCTCTTCCTCGGCGGGGACGAGGAGACACAGTCGGTCACGGCCTCAGGGAGGGGCTGGGGGGCACCACAGCAGCGAGCCTTCCAGGCGGTCAACACAGCGATCTCCTCAGCGGGGGGAGAGCAGCTCAACGGAGCGGAGCTCTTCCTCGGCGGGGACGAGGAGACACAGTCGGTCACGGCCTCAGGGAGGGGCTGGGGGCACCAAGGTCACAGCTCCGGCAGTAGTAGATATCCCGGTTAATTACCGGCAGACGAGCAGAGGCAGGTTGAGCCAGATGGTCCTGTGGCTCAGGTCAGGGGGCAAGCTCAGTCAAGCCCTTGGAGAATGTTCAAGCACAAAGCAGCAAAGTCTTTTCTTATCAAGTCTTTTCCTCTCCTTTCTCAGCAAGGCAAGCAGCAGGCCAGTTCTCCCAGCGTCTCTTCTCCTTCTAGTCGGGCAGAGGTCCTTCGTGGTGAAACAGGATTCTAATTTACAAGGAGCAGGGCTCCTACTTTTATACACAGTTTCTTTTGTTCTCACTGGCCAGGGGGGCCTCTGCATAACTGCTCTCAGCTCCTGAGCACTTGTGGTGGGTACTTCTGCTTCTGCATTCAGTGTGAGGGCAGGCACATCAGCCGCTCCCCAGGGGGGCGGAGCCGGCATTGTGAAGACAGGGGCAGCCTGAGCACTCTGTTGACAAGCTTCGGTCCTTCCTGGGCCAGGTGCAGGCTGAGTCATCAGTCGCTCCCCAGGAGGGCGGAGCCAGCATTGTGGTGGCAGAGCACAGCCTGATGCATCATTCAGGGGAAACTCCCACCACCCACTAAGGTGTCATCTGGCTATTCACTACCTGTCAACTCCCAGCCCTGTCACTCACACACACCAGACAGTCAGATCCACATCCAAGCAGAGGCGGGCTGAAATGGTTAGGCAAGCAAATGCTAACTTTCTAAAAGTAGCATTTGCAAACACAGGATATTAAAATAAACTTTACTAAAAGAAGTATTTTATTATTCTGAGTTCAGGCATACTAAACATTAATTTCTACCATGTTCCCTGAGCCTGCTGGGATTATAGAGTGTAATAATTCCAGCAGCCCATCTGGCCTAGAAGGGAACTGGTAGCCTTACAATAGTGAACAACGAATTTGGCAGTAATTCACTATTAGAACATGCCACACACATCAGGGCATGTTCTACCTTACACTTACAATGCACCCTGCCCTTAGGCCTACCATAGGGGTGACTAATATGAAGTTAAGGGAAGGTTTAGGGGCTGGCAAGTGTGTGCACTTGCCCAGCCAGCATGACAGTACCAGACTGCACGCAGGTTCTGCAATGGCAGACCCTAGACACATTTTAGGGCTGCTTCTGTGGGTGGCGCAACCAGCGCTGCAGGCCCACTAGCAGTATTGGCATTCACAAGCCCTGGCACTCCTGGTGCACTTTACTGGGGACTGACAGTAAATCCAATGAACCAATCAGGTATATCAATCACATGTACACTTTACAGTAGGGAGCACTTGCACTGCGGCACGGGTTGGCCGTGGCGCAGTGCCCTGAGTAGCGGACACCAGCAAAAACATCTGAGGCACAACAGCAAAAAGTGGAAGGGAAACTCACGCCAAGGTGCCAGGTCTAACACGTGTCCCCTCCAGCTGAAATGTGGGGGGAACTACCCTTCCCCAGGGAGTTCCACATCACTAAGGCGGAAAAACCTGGACAGACCGTCAGCGTTGGCGTGATCTGCGCCAGGGCGGTGTTCCACCGTAAAGTCCATACCCTGTAGGGAGATGGACCACCTCAACAGTTTTGGGTTCTCACCCCTCATTTGCATCAACCATCTGAGGGGCCTGTGGTCTGTCTGAACCCGGAAGTGAGACCCAAACAAGTAGGGTCTTAGCTTCTTCAGTGCCCAGACCACAGCAAATGCTTCACGCTCTATTGCACTCCACCTACTTTCCCGTGGAAGTAACCTCCTACTGATGAAGGCTACAGGGTGGTCCCAGCCCTCCTCAGTCATCTGTGAGAGAACAGCCCCTACACCATGCTCTGAAGCGTCTGTTTGCACTATGAATTCCTTGGAGAAATCAGGAGCCAGGAGCACGGGCGCCGTGCACATGGCAGTCTTCAGGGTGTCAAAAGCCTTCTGACAGGTGTCAGTCCAAATCACATTCCTGGGCTGCTTCTTAGAAGTCAGCTCTGTCAAGGGGGTCACAATAGTGCCATAGCCCTTGACAAACCTCCTGTAATACCCAGTGAGCCCCAGGAAGGCTCTCACTGCAGTCTGGGTCTTGGGGGGTTCCCAAGCCAGGATGGTCTCAATTTTGGGTTGCAAGGGTGCCACCTTGCCACTCCCCACTTGGTGTCCCAAGTACACCACGGAACCCTGCCCAATCTGGCACTTGCTCGCCTTGATTGTGAGGCCTGCCTTGCGCAGGGCCATCAACACTTCCCAGAGGTGTCGCAGGTGTTCTGGCCAGGTACCACTGAACACTGCGATGTCATCCAGGTAGGCGGCACTGAACTCATCCAGCCCAACCAACACCTGGTTGACCAACCTCTGAAAGGTGGCAGGGGCATTCTTCATCCCAAATGGCATAACCCGGAACTGGAAATGCCCACCTGGTGTGGAGAATGCGGACCTCTCCTTTGCCCCATCGGTCAAGGCGATCTGCCAGTACCCAGACGTTAAATCAAACGTGCTGAGGAACCGGGCAGCCCCTAGCCGATCAATGAGCTCATCAGCTCTGGGGATAGGGTGCGCGTCAGTCTTGGTGACTGAATTGAGTCCTCTGTAGTCCACACAGAACCGGAGTTCAGGTGTGGCTCCCGGCGCAGCAGCCTTTGGGACCAAGACCACGGGGCTGGACCAAGGACTGCTGGAAGACTCAACCACCCTAAGAGCAAGCATCTTGGAGACCTCCTCCTTGATGCAGGCCCGGACCCTGTCAGTTACCCTGTAAGCCTTATGCTTCACAGGTAAGCTGTCTCCTGTGTCCACATCATGGACGCACCAATCTGTGACACTAGGAACCAGGGAGAACAGGTCTGGAAACTGCCCCAGCAACTGGCGGCAGTCTTCCTGTTGCTCAGGGGTCAGGGTGGGTGAGAGGTTAACTCCATCCACTGACCCATCTTTCTCACAGGCCACTAAGAGGTCAGGAAGAGGCTCAGACTCCTCTTCCATTCCATCATCAGTGGCCAACAGCATGCCCACTTCGGACCTTCTCAAGTGGGGCTTGAGGCGGTTGACATGTAAGACCCTTAAAGGATTCCTGGGCGTCTTCATGTCCACCAAGTATGTCACTGAGCTCTTGCGCTCCACAACCTCAAATGGGCCTGTCCACTTATCCTGAAGTGCACAGGGTTCCACTGGGGCCAAGACATACACCTCTTGTCCAGGCTGAAGCTCTACCAGAGTGGCATTCTGGTCGTACCACCGCTTCATCTCCTCCTGGCTAGCTTCCAGATTTGCCTCAGCAAGTTGTCTGAAGCGCCTGGTTTGGTTTCTGAAGGCCAGCATGTAGCTATATACATTCTGGGGAGGTTTCCTGGGAGATTGCTCCCAGCCTTCCTTTACCAAACTCAGTGGTCCTCTCACGGGGTGACCATACAGCAGCTCAAAGGGGCTGAACCCTAGAGACTTCTGTGGCACCTCGCGGTATGCAAAGAGCAGGCATGGTAAGAGGACGTCCCACTTACGCCTCATTGGACCTTCCAGGCCCCTGATCATGCCCTTCAGGGTTCGGTTGAATCTTTCAACCAACCCATTTCCTTGTGGATGGTAAGGTGTGGTGAACTTGTAGGTCACACCACACTCTTGCCAAAGGGACTTCATATACTTGGATATGAAGTTGGTCCCTCTGTCGCTCACCACCTCTAGAGGGAACCCCACTCTGGAGAAAATTCCCATTAGTGCACGCCCCACCACGGGGGCCGTCACTGTCCTCAGAGGGATGGCTTCAGGGTACCGGGTGGCATGATCCACCAAGACCAGGATGAACCTGTTGCCCATGGCTGTCTTGGGGTCCAGAGGCCCAACAATGTCAATACCCACTCGTTGGAATGGAGTACTGACCACAGGGAATGGTTGGAGTGGAGCCTTGTTCTTCCCTCCACTCTTCCCACTTGCCTGGCAAGTTGGACAGGTCCTACAATGAGCATCTGAGCTCTTGTGCATTTGGGGCCAGTAAAAGTGGGTGACAAGCCTGTCATAGGTCTTGTCCATCCCCAAATGTCCTGCTAACGGCACATCATGAGCCAGTCCCAGTAGGAAGGCTCTGAACTTCTGGGGTACCACCAGCACACGGGCTGACCCAGGTTCAGCAGTCTTAGGCTCTGAATACAGGAGGTCATTCTCCCAGTACACATAATGTGTTTTGGCCTGAACACCATTGGCCTGGTCTGCAGCCTGCTGCCGCATACCCACGAGAGAAGGGCATTCTTTCTGCTCCTTGCAGAATTCCTCCCTGGAGGGGCCTCCTTCTTGCTGCCAATGGGTCAGCTCAGGCAGGTCCCCCAGTTCAGCAATCTGTTCCCCTGTAGGCTCCAGGGCATCCCCCTCAAGGTCTGCTTCCTCCTGGACCGTGGGAACAGCAGGGGCCGGTTTCCCGCGCCCCCTGCGCCTTCTCTCTAAGGCCGGTTCCTGGGCCTCTCCTTCAGGTCCCAGGACTTCTTGATCACCCCTACTGGCTGCCATTGACCGGGTGGTCACGCACGCCCAGTCAGGTAGACCCACCATCTTCAGGTGAGTCGTTTTCTCCACCTTTTCCCAAGGGGAGTCCTCCAAGTCATTCCCTAGCAAACAGTCAACAGGCATGGTTTTCCTCACACAGACCTGCAGAGTACCAGAGACCCCCCCCCACTCGAAGGGAACTTGAGCCATCGGACACTGACTCTCTGAATTGTCAGCGTTGACAACCCTACAGTAGGCATGGGGTACAACCTGCTCTTGAGACACCAGGTGCTGCCTCACTGCAGTCACACTGGCTCCTGTATCTCTAAGAGCCTCAGCTTTCTTTCCATTGATGGTAACCACCTGCCCATATTTTTTAGTGTTAGAGGGCAGGTAGTTTGTAGGGACCATCTCACTGTCTCCTAGTGAGACTAGGGTCATCTGAACAGGATCTCCACCCCCCGGGACCATCACTTCTTCTCCTAAGTGAACACTGGTCACTTGTCGGGGCGGAGCACCAGTGGGTGCTGGTTTTCCAAACAGGCGACACTTGGGGTCACTGGCTATGTGCCCCGGGTCACCACATTTGTAACAATTGAAGGGCCCCTTTGGAACAGGTCTACCTGTCGGGGCCCCATTCTGCTTTGGGGGTGGGGGAGGCTGAGAACCCTTCTGCTGGTTCCCTTGGGGATTACTTTGGGGGCCTTTAGGGAACCCTTTCTGTTTACCCCTGTCCCCCCCACTCTTCTGCTGGGGACCCTGCCCACCCTTGGCGGAGTCTCCCACTGGACCCTTGTGGACCCTGGTGCTGAGCCAGCGGTCCGCCTCCTCAGCAAGCTTCCTCGGGTTGGACAGCTTGCTATCAATCAGGTGCTGGCGTAACTCAGGAAAACAGTTATCAGACAAGTGCTCCCATGCAATTAAATCAAAGAGACTTTGAAAATCATTCACCTTGTTACCCTTCACCCAACCATCCAGGGCTCTGCAAAAAAAATTCACATACTCCACATACGTAGTCCCAGGACGCTTTGCACACCCCCTGAACCTCTGTCTATATAATTCAGGGGTAAGCCCATACCTGGTCATTAAGGCCTCTTTCATGTGGGGATAGGAAATCTGTTCTGCAGTGGGCAAATCTAGCAGGGTGTCCCGCCCTTCGCTAAGGAACCTTCCCCACAACCCCGCTCCCCAATCTTTCTCAGGGACCCGGTGGGAGGACATGGCTACCTCATAAGCCCTAAACCACTGTCCTATGTCATCCCCCCTAAAGAATTCTTTAACTATATCTTTGGGGATGTACACCTTGGACTCTACCTGCACCGGCGTTGTGCTGCCACCAGAAGGAGCTGTTCCCAAACCTCTTTGATCCAACTCCTTCATTCTCAGGTCATGGTCCAGCTGGCGTTGCTGTGCCTCCATGGCCAATCTTTGCTTGTCCATTTCCAGTTTTTGTTTTTCCATTTCCATTTGCCCAGCTAATCTTGCCATCTCCATTGCATGTGCCCTGTCTGCGGCTCTGTCTGCCAGCTCCTCTGGTGACAGGCCTCTGGGGGGCTCTACAGCGCCATCTGGTGGAATGATATCCACCGGGGTCTGTGGATCTCTTGACTCCCTCCAGGCTCTCAGCGCCGTCACGAGTTGGGTCTTGTTGCTCAATCCACCTTTGGCAATTCTGCATTTTGTGCAGAGATCTTTCAGCTGGTCATTGGTTAAGCTCCTCAAGGCTCCCTCTCTCCAATCTATGTCATCTGCTCCAGAGAAGGTAGAGAGCGCTCTTCCGGCAGGAAGTGAGCCAGGCATGGCTTCAGTAATGGCAGATGTCTCAACAAAATTAGTAAAAAGGAACTGGAAACCTGTGGCTGCGTTATAGATCTGCTCTCCCTATGTGGTGATCAGTAATTCACTGTATGTAAACTACAAATGCAAATTCGCAAATCCCACCGCTGCCACCAATGTTAGAATTGGGGGTCTCTGGTTGGCGCAAGTAAGTACTTGTGACAAGCAGGGACCCTCTCCTCTAAGTCAGGGCAAAGGATGACCCTTCAGAATTACCCTTGCTCACCCTCTAGGTGCGTGGCGTGAGCAGCCAAGGCGATTCTCCAGGCGTTAGTCAGTTAAGCATTTGTAGACACACACACAGTAAAATATACCAATCCCCCCACAAATGGACACCAGGCTGTGAGTATATAAAAATACGCTTCTTTATGTAAAAATAAAATATACTCTTTAGAACAGACTTATCACAAGATCAAATAACGGTTCTGTAGGCCCACAGGTTGTAAATAGGCAAGCTCTCTTTTGGTTGTAGTTCAAAAATGCACTGTTCTTATCTCAAGTTGTATTCCACAGTGTTCTCTTGATTCTTTGTTCGTTTCTGCACTCGGTTGCGCTTTAGACGGGTGAAATCCCGACGCCCTGCCAAGTCTCACGCTTCCCGCGTGAGACGCGATCGGCCCGGCCGGGTCTCTGACAGCTGATGGCCCCCCTGGTCTGCGGAACCCCCTCGGGGGGGAAACACCGACCTCAGAGCTGTCCAGGTGGAGGGGAGGCCCACGGACCCAGCGCAGCCCCAGTCACTCGGGCAGGGGCTCTGATTGCAGCCTCGTCTCCCCGACAGCTAAAGGATTCCAGCGGGAGGGGCTGGAGCGCTCTTCTCAGCGCGGAGCTGCAGGCAGGCACACAGAGCGGTGCGAGTCAGCGGAACAGGGGCGGCTCGCACCGCGGGTGATATTCACAATTCCTGGGCCCTTGCAGGCAGGCTGGCAACCCCAAAATCAAGGGTAGAAACAAACGTTGCGGGCCCCGAGCCCGTTGACGGTCTCGGTGGCGGCTTTCCTCCGGGGACAGAGGCGAGGTGCCCAGCGGCTCAGGCAGAGCGAGGCTGGCACCCGAGGCGTCCGTCCAGTTCGGAGGTCTGTCCCCTGGGTCTGTTTGCGTCCGGTGGGGATTTCTGGCGGGAGGGTGAGGCACCGCAGCGGGCCCTCTTAGGCGGTCGACACAGCGATCCCCTCAGCGGGGGAAGAGCGGCTCAACGGAGCGGAGCTCTTCCTCGGCGGGGACGAGGAGACACAGTCGGTCACGGCCTCAGGGAGGGGCTGGGGGGCACCACAGCAGCGAGCCTTCCAGGCGGTCAACACAGCGATCTCCTCAGCGGGGGGAGAGCAGCTCAACGGAGCGGAGCTCTTCCTCGGCGGGGACGAGGAGACACAGTCGGTCACGGCCTCAGGGAGGGGCTGGGGGCACCAAGGTCACAGCTCCGGCAGTAGTAGATATCCCGGTTAATTACCGGCAGACGAGCAGAGGCAGGTTGAGCCAGATGGTCCTGTGGCTCAGGTCAGGGGGCAAGCTCAGTCAAGCCCTTGGAGAATGTTCAAGCACAAAGCAGCAAAGTCTTTTCTTATCAAGTCTTTTCCTCTCCTTTCTCAGCAAGGCAAGCAGCAGGCCAGTTCTCCCAGCGTCTCTTCTCCTTCTAGTCGGGCAGAGGTCCTTCGTGGTGAAACAGGATTCTAATTTACAAGGAGCAGGGCTCCTACTTTTATACACAGTTTCTTTTGTTCTCACTGGCCAGGGGGGCCTCTGCATAACTGCTCTCAGCTCCTGAGCACTTGTGGTGGGTACTTCTGCTTCTGCATTCAGTGTGAGGGCAGGCACATCAGCCGCTCCCCAGGGGGGCGGAGCCGGCATTGTGAAGACAGGGGCAGCCTGAGCACTCTGTTGACAAGCTTCGGTCCTTCCTGGGCCAGGTGCAGGCTGAGTCATCAGTCGCTCCCCAGGAGGGCGGAGCCAGCATTGTGGTGGCAGAGCACAGCCTGATGCATCATTCAGGGGAAACTCCCACCACCCACTAAGGTGTCATCTGGCTATTCACTACCTGTCAACTCCCAGCCCTGTCACTCACACACACCAGACAGTCAGATCCACATCCAAGCAGAGGCGGGCTGAAATGGTTAGGCAAGCAAATGCTAACTTTCTAAAAGTAGCATTTGCAAACACAGGATATTAAAATAAACTTTACTAAAAGAAGTATTTTATTATTCTGAGTTCAGGCATACTAAACATTAATTTCTACCATGTTCCCTGAGCCTGCTGGGATTATAGAGTGTAATAATTCCAGCAGCCCATCTGGCCTAGAAGGGAACTGGTAGCCTTACAATAGTGAACAACGAATTTGGCAGTAATTCACTATTAGAACATGCCACACACATCAGGGCATGTTCTACCTTACACTTACAATGCACCCTGCCCTTAGGCCTACCATAGGGGTGACTAATATGAAGTTAAGGGAAGGTTTAGGGGCTGGCAAGTGTGTGCACTTGCCCAGCCAGCATGACAGTACCAGACTGCACGCAGGTTCTGCAATGGCAGACCCTAGACACATTTTAGGGCTGCTTCTGTGGGTGGCGCAACCAGCGCTGCAGGCCCACTAGCAGTATTGGCATTCACAAGCCCTGGCACTCCTGGTGCACTTTACTGGGGACTGACAGTAAATCCAATGAACCAATCAGGTATATCAATCACATGTACACTTTACAGTAGGGAGCACTTGCACTGCGGCACGGGTTGGCCGTGGCGCAGTGCCCTGAGTAGCGGACACCAGCAAAAACATCTGAGGCACAACAGCAAAAAGTGGAAGGGAAACTCACGCCAAGGTGCCAGGTCTAACAGGAATACATGACAATACTTTGGCTCATCATGATACTATGCTTGGGACGCTTCATTGAGGGAAAATATGCAAAAATGGACACAGCAAGCCAGAAAATCAACTTGATCCTCAAGCCACACACGTCTTCACACGTCAAGAAAAGAGAACTTTCTTCAGTCAACTTCACAGCCAATCCTATACCGGGTGGGGTAGCATGGGACAATACTGACTATGAAATTTATGGTCCGGTTGAGATCCTCAAATATCCACACCAAATTAAGATCTCGTTGAGTGACTTTGTAAAACAAAACTCATTTGCTGATGATTGGGACTTTGAAAGTATTAATGACATGATGTCTGATCTAGTGATGTCTGCTAAATTTACCATACATGATTATTTGCAGGGTTCATCTAATTATGATAGTATGTACTGCTACAACCACTATGGTAACCATTTTTTACATAAATCAGCACAACCTAGAAATGTTTTAAATTATAATCAAGGGGAACATTGTGCAACCCCTCCAAAAGGAAGCTCAAGAACCTTTTATGACAAATATTCATACTTTTCAGGGTTCAACACAAGTAATGCTGAAACATTTTATTTTAAATTGTCAAATAAGACAGGAACAAAAACCATGCTTACAAACACGAAATTGATATATTCGGACTCATTTTTTGAACAGATGAATACATTTGGTTTTGATTATTGGGATAAAAATGTGGAAGTAAAAAGTGTTTGGGGTACAAAAGAATGGCAAATACAAGGTATAGAATCATTGTTTAGAGCCTGCATGATCCCAGAACAAATTATATTCTTGAATGAAACTATTCAACAAACTACCTGTCTTGGATTAGCCAAAATCAAAGACTTAAATAAACCGTCTATTCCAAAACCAACAATGAACAGCAATAACTCTGCGGATGAAGAGATAGACGTAAACTATGTATTAAACCAAAGCAGAACAAATCCTGATTGGAAACAATGGTTAATCTGGCCCACAGATACTAATAACTGTCAAGACAGATTCCTGAACAAAACACAGGGGTTCACATTGACCAGGCCAGACCCTAGATATTCCCAAAGACAACACCCAGGGATAATCACCACCTACAGTGTGGGCAAACTCTGCCTTCAATGGCTAAAAACTTCCACACTGACAGAAATTAAGCAAGACCTAACTTTACTTACTGATGGTGCTGACTTGCGTGATTTCATTATGGGACCGCGCAAACAGCGTCAAAAACGCTTCATAGCAGCCTCTATATATGCAGCTTACAACGAAGCCTGGAAGATAACTCAAATTGAGACAGCAGAAAGTATACGGGAAATTGACCGTATCAATTTGGAAAAATCACTTTCTGTAGTGGACAATGGGTTAATGACTCTGTCCTCCAGAATCTTTTCATTGGACAGCATTGTGTCATCAGCAATCGACATAATATCGCAAGACTTACTGTTGTTACAACACGGTCAGTCTTAATTGCGTTCTATTGTACAGCTTGGCTGGACGTTACAAAATCTGCGTTCTGGCTATGTGCCTTGGCGTTTAATCAACACAACGTCACTATTCCATATCTTCAACCTTACTGATAAACAAATCAGTATGGCACAAAAGGGTGCTGATTATACAATCCTGAGCATTGAGAAACTCGAGAGATTACCATTGACAATGTCAGAACGACCTGTCATTGAATGGATAATACATGGGATAATTAATATTCCGATATCTACTTTCAGGTTTCAATACTGCCAAAAATATATACAGGCTGGCATGTACGAAAAATTGGGAAAAGGGTACATTAAGACAACATGGAACTTGCCCTATTCACATGCATGTGTCAGTAATAAAGGACAGAAAGTGTTTCTTAGTGGCAATAATTGTGCAATGTCACTAAGCGGTACACTTCTGTGTAATGGAATTAGTTTGCATGGAGCCTGTGAAGGGAACTCAAATAACCTTTCATGTCACCAGCTAGGCACACCTGCAACAGAGATAGAACCATTCTTTAAAAGACTCTATAACGGGAGTTACATTCTAATTGTGGATCGCAGATGTTGTAGTCTACTGCCCGGGGTTCCTTATCTCGTTAGTACGACTGCGAAGGTCATGTGCTGTGGACGCTTATTGTTCCCCAGATCCTTTCCAGACAGGGAGGCAAGGGCATGGCCTAACTTGAAAATTACTTCTATTCCAGTTGATACTTTAAGCAGAATGAAAACAGTGCTTCTTCAGACGCCGACCAGGCTCACGTCATCAAAAGAAACGTATGATCTCCTAGTCGCAAGGACGACTGCAGAGATTCACTCATTGTTATCAACTAATTCCTCCATACATTTCGCAGAAATCCTGAATGAAATCTTAAATATTTCTGATACCAGTGGAGTCTCAAATGTATTTAAGACAGTATTTTCGATGGCATTAACACCATTCAAAGCCATACTGGGTATTTTTCCAGACTTCGTCCATTCGATTTTTGGAGGAGTTCTCCTCATTTTGGGACTAATTGCAGGAATACTATTCTTAGTCCTTATATTTCGTTATGGCAAACCATGTCACAGACAAAACACCTGCGACAAGGGAAGAAACAATCCGAGCCATTGGATACCGGGACCGGATATCAAAAATCCTGGGACTAACCCGGCTTAGAGACCTGAACATGACTTGGTTTCTTTCATTTCGGCCGATATGGCAAAGATGTGTTTTACCTGTATTAAGGTGCATGCTGTGCGGAGAAGAATGCGTGTTGGACACCTGTCTGACGCTACAATCGGATGCGCCAATGGATGCAGAAACATTGTTGGGTCCGGTAAAGGCTCATGCATTGTGCTGCCCTCAACGGCTGCCAATCCTGATGACGGCATTCGTGGAAACTTCACCACTACGATTAAGGGGTAGTGAAGATCAAGATGAAAGCAGCATCGATCAGGTACAACCTTCTGTCAGCAATACTACTCAAAATGTCAATGGAGACAATCATGCACATGAATGCATGGTTACATCCTTTTCCGAGTTAGTGGAACTCTCACAGGAAGCTGTTGACAGCTTTTTCAGCAGTCTCAATGATATGATGTTCTCACCAGAGCAGAAATAACGACTCTTGAACAAGCTAGCACACGGCGTTCCCGACACCTTGAATTTGGCCTTCAACTTTAATAATAAAGTAGCAAGATCGACTTTTCCTCCAGTCCACGGACAGCAATTTTTTTTGCAGCCCCAAAATATATTTTTTTTCGGGACACTTATCTTCTGCTTAAAGTAAGAACTATTCTTAGAGAACTAATTTCTGTTTTTAGAAACTTCATAGACTTTAGCTGCCCGCTGGTATGTTCATAAATATATTTTTTTTCTTGAACTGTGATGAAGTGGTCTCGAACTTTTCTTCTGTATTAAGAGCCAGTTCATGTGTAATTTTCATATTCAATTACTAATAATGTATACATATGCGTGATTAATTTAGCATTATTCTACTGCTTAAGTGCATATAGTACATGTGACTATTTTTTTCCCGTACATTACATAATTCCGAAATGCATTATATGTATTTTGGGGTGGTAAGGTATACACGATACTCTACAGTATGTTTTACTATGCCTAGATTCGTAAATATGGCCATAGTTAGCGTGGAGTGGGTGTGATGTATTCCTATAGGTTCTGTATCGATCCCCCTATTCCTGACCCTATTCTGGTTAACAAGCTAACTAGCAGCCATCCCATGATGCAGAAACCGTTATCTGATTACGCCAGACCACGGCACAGGAGGGCGTTATCTGATTAGGTCATAACGCTTGCCATCTAATTAGGCAAAGCAATATTGCTCCAGCCCCTGATAAGGCATACGGAGTTCTCAAAACAAATCAAACCTATGACAACCTGGGAAAAACCCTGCGGCCATTGTTTTGATTTCCCCGAGAACTTCAGTAAAAGAATGTGCTAACGACCAGCTCGTATGACATCCTTATTGACGTATCTATGTCCATCCTTACGTCAATCTCGGCACATTACAGGTATAAATATTACCGATATTGCCTTAAGCAAACACACGCGGTGGTGACGAGATCGGAGCAGCGAGACTTGCCGAAGCCCAGCAGAGAAGCGAAGCCCACTGGCGCTGCCCCGCCTTCCTGACGCGCTGAGAACGAGACGCTGTTTTCTCCTGCCGAGAAATCCAGCTCCGGCGCTTCCGAGCAGCCCTCGCAGGCAGCTTAGAATATCGAGACCACAGACGAGAGATACCATCCCTCAACCATCCCAGATTCAAGGTACAGAACTGAATAACCCCTTGCAGAGAATTCTTGAGTCAGTCACTTGGCAAAACAAACTGAACTTAAACTGCTACTTTCTATCCCCACCCACGTATTAGGCTTAGGTCAGGTACACCTGGGTAGGCGTGGTTAGAAGCACCAGTTGAGTACGATTAGTCAAATGTTTATATGTATGTATCTATTTTATCCATTTTAAAACACCATATGGCTTAGAAACCATATAAATGTTTACACGACTCTAGAGATATACTCTTGATTAGGGGAGAGCAAAGTTGTCATGTTCTATGGTTGTCAGAAACTAAATCCCTTCTTGTCTATCCAGGGAGGTTCAACTCCTCCTTGTCTATTCGAGAAAGTTTCTAGTGAACTCTGAGCTAGCTGGCAAACCCAAAACTTTAAGTCTAATATCGACAGTAGAAGACCTAGTTAACGTCTGGTCTAGGTCTATACTATTGGAGGTATTATTCCAATGCGCAGAGCCTATTGGGATAATAGGAACTACACTACAGGGGCCTCGAAGGGGTTCTTGTGGGAGCATTCAGAAACAGTCGTGCCGCTGTATTCTGAACTACCTGCAGCCGGTTTATGGCATCTTCGTTCGCTAATATCAGAAGCCCATTGCAGTAGTCTAATCGACTAATCACCAAGGCCTGTACCAGGGTCTTTCTGTGAGTATCCGGCTGAAAGGGAAAAACTCTTCTCAGCAGACCAATAATGCGGAAACACGCTCCAGCAGTCACATTTGCGTGTTCCCTTAAAGTTAGATTTTGGTCTAACTTCACACCCAGATTTTTTACAGTTGCTTTTGGGGAAGGCACTGGTCCTAGATCTAGAGGCCACCAGTCGGGAGACCATAACATGGTTGCTTTTCCAAAGAGCATGACCTCCGTCTTCCCGACATTGCATTGGAGGCAGTTGGAAGCCATCCAATTTGAGACAGCCCTCATGCCTTCAGCAAAATTTTCTCTAACATTAGAGTTAAGGGAATGGAAAGGGTAGAGAAGTTGGGTATCATCGGCGTAAGATGTTAAACTACCCGCACCCCCCACCCCGTAAAACCACCCCCTGCCTGGTCCCACCCTAGCCCTGTTCACGATGGCCACCTGGATCTAAGTTAATCAATCTGCGCAATAGTGGTAATACACTCTCACCCTCACCCCAATACTCAGGAAAATTGGTCTTCAGTTACATCCTGCCACGGCGGTGGTTCCAGCCACAGCCCCCTGTAATCCGCCCACCTCTTCCAAATTTTATAGTGCTTTCTGGGGCAGCCACGGGCCTCAAATACCGGACGTTCCAGTCCCATATAATAGTCTAAGCCCCGTTTCCATACCTCAATCGGGGGAGCCCTAGGGTCCTTCCAGGCGCAGGCCACATCCCTCTTGGCCACTGTAAGACCCAGGAGTAACAAGTGCCGTTTATATATGTTGCCACCCACCTGCTCCAAGACATGTAGGAGGACCAGTTGTGATGTACGTGGAAGCTGCCAACCCAGAACCTCATCCAAACAGTCCCATATACGCCCCAATACCTCTCCAGTGCCCCACAGGACCACATGGTATGAAGGAACGTGCCAATCTCTCCGCCACACCTCAGACAATCGGGGGAGGCAATCAATCCGGCTCGCCACAGCCTCTCTCTCGTGTAATAAGCCCTATGTAGGTATTTAAATTGGATAAAGCGCAGTCGTACGGCTATGGCCACTTCCCTTGGGGCGGCAAGGGCCTCCCTCCACCCCTCCTCGTCAATTTCTCTGACATCCCTCTCCCATTTAGACCGTAGGCCGTCCAGGGAGGAGGAACAATGTATAACCAGCGATTGATAGATGCGGGATATTTTCTTTTCTGTCAATTCTCCCATGAATAATTTGGCTTCTAGCGGACTAAATTCCAGTAGGGAGTCTAACCCCTCCATGGCGGGGGAGATAGCGTGGCGGAACTGCAGGTACTTGAAGAATTGGGTACGCGGCATATCGTACTCATCCCTCAGCTCCTGAAAGGATTTAAGGGTTGTGCCCTTCATGACATGTCCCAGCGCCGAGATCCCTATCGAGTCCCAGCCGAGAAACCCCTGCAAAGTCGACAAGGCCGGCAAGCGGCTGTTCTGCCACAGCGGGGTCTCCCCAGTCAGCCTGTTCCACCATCCCATACGACTGAGTGCTCGACGCCAAACCTGGAATAATAATAATAATACTGGATTTTGTAGAGCGCACAGCTACCTCGCGAGGAGGTGTCCCGGCGCTAGTAGAACACAGATGACCCGGGGCTAATGACGGAAAAGCTAACGGGGTTGGATGAAGAGCCAAGTTTTCAGCAGTGTCTTAAAACAAGGTTCAGAAGGAGCCTGTTGAATTTCTTGTGGCAGGGTATTCCACAGAGCGGAGACGTTAGCCGAGAAGGTCCGACCGCCTAGTCGGGCCTTTTTCGTGCGTGGGACTGCCAATTGAACACGGCAATTGGACCGCAATGCACAGGTTTGGGAGTATCTGGGGAGGCGGTTTTTCAAGTATTCTGGACAGGAGCCATGCAGAGATCTAAACGCCAACGTCAGTGCTTTAAACTTTATTCTGCTGGCAACTGGCAGCCAGTGCAGGGATCGAAGATGCGGAGAGATTGACTGCTTGAGTGGAATTCGCAGTAACAGTCTCGCAGCCGCATTTTGAACTACCTGAAGCTTTTGTGTCAGGTATTTTGGTAGGCCTAGGTAGAGTCCGTTGCCATAATCCAGCCTAGAGGTAACAGTAGCATGGATGACCGTTTTTCGGCAGCTCTCTGGAAGGAGTCTGAGGATTTTTCGGAGATTTCTCAGTTTACTCATGCAACAGCTGGCAAATTGTTGGATATGGGAGGTAAAGGACATGCTATCATCCCATCTCACTCCAAGATTTTTTGCCGTGTGACTAGGTGAGGGGGCAGGGCCCATCTCCATCGGCCACCAAAGTTCTGACGCAGGAAGGGGACCCTTGCCGAAAAAGATAAATTCGGTCTTATTGGCATTGAGTCTTAATTTATTTGCATTCATCCAATGTGCTACATCTTGGAGACAGCCTTTGAAGTTTGAGAAGGACTCTTGCGTGATCTCGGAATACGGAAATACCAACTGGGTGTCGTCGGCATACGAAATTGCCTTGACACCCCAGTTGGCAATTAGCGTAAAGAGAGGAGCAAGGTAGACGTTGAACAAAAGGGGGCTTAGGGCCGACCCTTGCGGGACTCCACAGCCGAGGGTCTTGGGTGCCGAAGAGATCGTCCCAAGTGCCACCTTCTGAGTTCTCTGGGATAGATAAGAATGTAACCAACCCAGCGCCTTATCCTGGATCCCTATCTCGGCCAGCCGGCTGAGTAGTCTGGCGTGGTCCACCGTATCGAAGGCGGCCGACAGATCCAGGAGTACCAGCATTGCTGAGTTCCCTGCATCCATCGACCACCTTACTGACTCGGCTACCTCAATAAGCGCTGTTTCAGTGCTAAAGCCGGAGCGGAAGCCAGACTGTGTTTCATGTAGAATTGTATTTACTTCTACAAATTTACTCAGTTGGCGTTGTATGACTTTCTCCAACATTTTTCCCAGGGCAGCTAATAGGGATATTGGGCGGAGATTAGTGAGATCTTCTGGATCCCCATTAGGCTTTTTCTTTAAGGGCAGGAGGGTAGCATGTTTCCATACATCCGGAAATATGCCCGAAGCAATGGAGGAGTTCCAGATATGTTGGAGTGTAGGGGCTACGGAGTCGGCTATAGAGCTCCATAATTTTGCAGGGCAAGGGTCGTCGGGTGAACCAGATTTACATCGGACGAGTTCTTGCCTTACTTCACTCAGGGGGATATTCCGGAACTGGGTGAAAGTCTCACCTAGCTCGCCATTACTCGCGAGGTCCTGTTTCACTGTTTTTATTACTGATCCGAAAGAGTCATAGACCTTTTTAATTTTTTGGTCGAAGAACTCGGAAATTTGCTCACATAGCATAACTGTTGGAGCAACCTCCCTCTCGATGCACTTTGGTTTAAAAAACGACTGTACTACTTTGAAGATCTGTTTACTAGACTGTTCTGCCTGTAGAATCGAGTCTGCGCAAAAGCGTTTTTTACTTTTTCTAATAGCTTTCCGTAGATTTTTAGAGGCTTCCTTATACCTAGTTCTTTCCTCCAGGCCATAACTTGCTCTCCAGAGTCTCTCCAGCTTTTTACAAGCAGCTTTCTCTTTTCTAAGTTCCTGCGAGAACCAGGGTGCTGAGGGAGAGTCTCTTTTTGATAGTGCTCGGGAGGCTGGCGCAATGGAGGAGACCATCTTTCCAACCCACTCGTTGAGGAGTTGAGCATCAATATTGACATTGTTTGTCAGAGATGGGGTGGTTTGTGCGAAGACAGGGCCCATAGTCTCGGGGGTCAGCTTTTTCCATTGCCTTTTTAAGAAGTAACATTTGCTGGACACAGAAATGTCATGCACCAAGTTCACTGTAAATGGGACAAGTGAGTGGTCTGACCAAGTCAGGGGGAGAGGTACCTCGGGTAGCACATTTTTGATGTTAGAGAAGATGAGATCAATAGTATGGCCCCCCGTATGTGTAGGGCCCTCATTGATCAGTCTAAGGCTGGCCGTGCTTAAAGTAGCTCTGAGTTGCTCTGCCATGGCACAGTCGGGTTTATCCATATGGATGTTGAAGTCACCCACCACAATGAAATGGGGGTGAAGGAGCGAGCTCTGAACAATCGTGTCCAGTAGGGTGATTAGGTTGGGGTCTACGCCGCCCGGAGGGCGATATATCACCAATCCTGCTAGTGAAAGCTGAGGGCTCACCTGAAAGCAGAAGTGAAGGCCTTCAGTTCCTTGAATAGTCGTGGGGGCTGAGGAAGTTAGTATTAAGTGCTCTTTAAAAATAAGGGCTACGCCACCGCCTCTTTTTGTCCCAGAGCGGTTGGCGAGGCATATTTTAAATCCCAACGGGACTGCCAGTGCAATGGAGGTCAAGTTATCTTCCTTAATCCAAGTTTCTGTTAAAAACAGGATATCCCATTCCTGTTCTTCAAGTAAAAGCCAGACATCATCAGCATGTTTGGCTAGGGATCTACAATTCAGTAAGCCAGCTCTAAGGCCTATCTGAGGTGGGGATTTGGGATTAGGAGGCCTCATACAACCTGCGTAGCCACCGGGAGCCTCTTCCTCTTCCCCGCCGAGTACAGTAAAGTGTGCAAAGTATCTGGTTCCATTAAATACCTCTCCAGAGCATACGCCGGATCGCCCCGATCCCCATACCACCATTCGTTGAGTATCAATAGATGAGACGCTTGATAGTAGGAGAGGATGTCCGAGGACGCCAGGCCACCACTGTACGCAGAGAGGAAACAGGTGCGAAGGGCCACACGAAGAGCACCTCCAGCCCAGAGAAAGTGGCCCAGCGCCGAGTTAACTTGGCGAAACCATTGTGGCGAGATAGGATAGGGATGATTCTGCAGTTGATATAGCAGACGGGGGAGAGCCACCATCTTAAAAATGGCCGATCGGCCATACAAGTTCAAGGGCATACGGGACCATGTTTTCATATCCGACCGGACCTTGTCCCAGACCGGAACAATATTACGCTCCCACGAGACTCCGGGGATGTCTGTCAGGAACACCCCAAGATACTTGATACCTCCAGCCGCCTTCTGTAGGGCGGATGCCCAATTACCAAGAGCCACATCACTGCCCAGGGTCCACAGAACGGATTTCTTTACGTTGAGGTTAAGCTCCGAAACCTCTCCAAACACCCTCATGATGTCAAGAACTCTTGGGCCCGACCTATTGATATCTGTAAGAAAGAACAGCACATCATCCGCGTAAAGCGCGATTCTGTCTGATGGCCCAGCCTCCCATTCGAATCGCCTCATCTGTGCGTCTATACGTACCCATGCCGGGAGAGGTTCCATCGCGAGAGCGAATAGGTACGGCGAGAGTGGGCATCCCTGCCGGGTACCCTGCCCGATGGGGAAGACGTCTGAATTCGCACCGGCCACTCGCACAGACGCTGTCAAATTGGTATATAGCAGCCGTATATACAAGAGAAAATGAGGACCGAGATTTAGACGGGGTAGAAGTGCTTGCAAGTAAGTCCAGCTCAGCGAGTCGAAGGCTCTATCTATATCAGCCAATAAAAGCGCCACCTGGGAGCCGGTGGCTCGCATCATTTCCAAGGCCACCTGGGCCCGCCGAATATTGTGTTTGGTGGCCCTATGTGGCATAAAGCCAGCCTGGTCCGGGTGGACCAGATCGGTAATCAATGGGAGGAGGCGGTTGGCGAGCGCTTTCGCCAGTAATTTCGCCTCAATATTCAGAAGTGAGATAGGGCGATATGATTCATGGCGATCCGGTGGTCTTCTCGGTTTGCAGAACACCACGATCTCGGCATGCCGCCAATCCGGCGGTAGATGACCCAACTCCCTAGCAGCATCTAATGCCTTCTTGAAATGGGGCCCTAACTGGAGATGGTATTTCCGAAAAAACTCGCACGGGAAACCGTTCGGCCCTGGGGACTTCTCGGCGTTCAGTTCTCCAAGTGCCTTGCCCAACTCCTCCGCGGACAGTGGAATCTCGAGACGGTCACGCTCCTCATCGGAGATCCCCCGTGGCGGGAGGTCCGCTAGAAATTTGTCTACAGCCTCCGCTGGGAGAGAGTCTCTAGGGGCGTATTGTGCTTCATAATAGCACGCAAAACTGTCGGCAATGACCTCTGGGTCGGATAAAGAATTCCCGGCCTCATCTCTCAGCGCCGGCAGCGTCTGAGCTTGGAACGTGCCCTGGCACAGCCTATACAACATGGAGCTGGATTTGTCCCCCCATTGGTATATTCTACTCTGCATTGCAAGCCATATTTGGCTTGACTCTTCAAGGTGTAGGGAAGCAGCATCGCTTTACGCCTTCAGTAGACGTCGTACGTCCTCCTCCGCCCCGGTCTCCATGGATCGTGCCTCTAGAGAGCGGACACGATCCGCCGCCCTCTCCAGATCTTCTCCCCGCGCCCTACGGGCCCTCGCACACCAGGCTATGTCCACTCCCCTGAGCGTAGGCTTCATGGCCTCCCAGAGGGTCACCACGTCCGATCCCGATCTCTCGTTGTCACCCCAGTAGTGAGCGATGGCCTCCCGCATAAGGAACTGATAGTCGTCCTGTTGCAGGTGCCAGGTAGAGAGGTGCCACCGAAAAGGCTGCCGCCTCCTGTCAAGAAGGAGATCAAGCGCAACGGGGGAGTGGTCAGAAAGTCCACGCGGAAGTATAGCCGTCGATGTCACTCTTCCTATCCTGGCGCATGGGACGAACAAGTAGTCTAACCGTGAGAAGGACTGATGGACCACCGAAACATATGTATATTCCCGACTATGGGTGTGTTGATAGCGCCATGGACCCGTCCATCCCATGCCTCTTACCATGTCATGCAGTCTCGTAGGGGCAGCCACCAGCTGTCCGCAATTTGGCCTGTAGCGATCCACGGTGCCATCCATGATGTCATTCCAATCGCCCCTATCACCGCCAGCACGTCCGGAATCTCAGCCCAGACAATGAACAGCCTCTCCACCAAAGACCATTGCAAGGGGGAGGGCATACACACTACCAAAGACCACTGGTTCCCCACCAATCATTCCTTTAACAAAGACATATCTGCCCTGGTCGTCTATCCAATGGGTAGAGTGAACATAAGACACCCTGCAGTGAACCAAGACCGCCACACCCCGGGATCCCCGGACAAAGCCAGCATGGAACACTTGATGATACCCATAGCGCTGTAAACTAAGAGTCTTAGTACCTTGGAGATGAGTCTCTTGCAGCAGGAGGACATCAGCCTTCTCTTTTTTCCCCTGTCGCAGCACAGCGCCTCTTTTAATTTTATCTAGCATGCCCCTCACATTCCAGATCACTATTCGCAGCGCAGCCCTGGGGAGCTCCGAAGCAGAACCTCTATCCGCCATCAACTGGAAAGATCTGCAACTGCCTGGGTGTAGGTGAGTGCAACTGTCCATAGGACATGAACCTAACCTAGTGGACCATCGTGCGTGAACAAGCTACCCCTGTGGACCCAAACATCACACGTCCCACTACCCCAACCCCCCAAACACCCCCCCAAGCCTCCCCTCCCCCCGGTCCCCCCCAACCTCCCTCCACTCCAACCCCCACCCCAAACTGTGCCCACAACTCCCCCTCCATCCCCCCACTCCATACCTCAGCAACATTGAAGTACCTGTCGCGGTGCAGAGGATCCCTACCCTCCAACGGGAGGTCAGAGACCCACTATGCCAATGGATCCCACCCAACTACCCATCTGATTCTAATCTACCCCTTACCCAACTTACTAAACGAACTTCGGGGGTATACCCGCCCTCTCTCAGGCATCCCCCGACCCATGTCCCACCTGCACACATTCACTGTTAAGCAAAAGTTCAGGTGGCGTGTCTGCAAGAAGCATTATCGTCCCTTGCGCCATCACGGTCCCTCAACGGCCACTGGGGGCCTCAGCGTCAGATGGACTCAAAGTAACATAAGGCCTCAGAGCTGCAGGATTTGAGAGCCAGTCGCTTCAGCGTCCTCCGTCGCCACCTCCCGAGGAGGTGGGCGCTTTTGTGAGCGCGATCTCTAGTTGCTCCTACTCCGTCATCGTCGGGGAGTCCTTGGGTGTTCCGTCGTGGATGACAAGTCAGAATCACGTCTCGGAGGGGTATGCACTTTAACTCGAACTGTTTCATCTGTCCATGCAAAGACCTCCTCCGGGGAATTAAAGAACTGGGTGCGGGACTGGAACACCACCCGTAGGCGGGCCGGATAAAGCAGGGCATACTGGATCTTGAGTTCTCGCAGTCGCGTTTTCGCTGCAGTGAAGGACTGTCTTTGCTCCTGGACTAGCTTAGTGTAGTCCGGGAATATCAGAATTTTGTGGTTCTCGTACATTAGAGGGTCTTTGGCGCGGGCTTGTCTCAAGATAGTGTCCCGATCATGATAATTGAGCAGCTTGGCAATCACTGGCCGGGGGCGAGCCCCCACTGGCGGCTTCGGAAGAAGTGCGCGATGTGTCCGCTCCACAACAAAGCAGCGCGAGAGGGACTCCGGGGCAAGCCACCCCTCCAGCCACTGGTTCAGGAAGGCCTCCATGTTGCCTTTCTCACTGTCCTCCGGAAATCCCACGAACCGCAGGTTGTTCCCATGGGCCCGTCCTTCCGCATCCTCAACCCGGAGTGCAAGTCCCTTTTGAATCCCCTCCATGGTGGCCACCTTCTTCTTGAGGATCACCACATCGTCTTCTACCTCCGTAATTCTGGTTTCTGTTTCGGTGATGCGGGCGACAGCGTTACGTAAATCTTGTCGGAGCAAGGTCACATCAGCCCCAACTGCCCCAATTTTCGCATCCAGCATGTCCCTCGATTGTGTAATAGCTGCCATCAGTGCCGCATTATCCGGTCCCGAGCTCTGTTGACCACCGGGTGCCCCTGCACCTCCGCCCGGCCCTGCGAATTTGCCCATCGGGCCCTGTTTCGTGGTGCACCGCTGTTACCGCCTCTCGTCATGCTGAACCTCGGGCGCAATAAAAGAGCTCAGGCAGGCCGTGGGGTGACCGGGAAGCGCCTTCCCCCTCACAGCCGGGGAACACCGATCAGATCTCTACCGCTCCTTCGAGGTCCGGGGGGGGAGCACACTCGAGTTTCTAGGGGGGCCGGCGCGCTCGCTCGCTGTCGATTGAAGTCTCACAGTATCGGCACCATCATCTTGTCCCCAGCGGCGGACACGCACCCAGCCTCAAGTCAGGAGCTATTAGCCGTTGCAGTGATGTTCGCTTCTCAGCAGGAGACCACTCCGCACACCTCAGGGTTCATGGGAGACAACAAAAGCCTCCCTCCATCCGCCCCAGCGCAGTCGCCCAGGTCTCCTTCGGAACCTAGCTACCGGCCATGCACTGCCCAGGTTCGATGGGGGGTCCCCTCTCCGCGGCCCGATGTAGCTGCCGAACGGGGGGCCCCGCCAGATTATCGCCGCGATTCACCGGGCTCAGCCGCCACTCACAGCCAACACGCTCCTCGCCTCAGCAAGCCCGGGGAGGTAGATGAGAGATGGGGGGGGAAGGGGGAAAGGCAGTAGCCCCCCAAGGCTCCAAGGCCACTGGGCCCCTGCGGTCCGACTCGACTGCCAATCGGAGACAGCTCACCACGGCAGGAGCGTCCCCTCCCCCCTAAGGCCGCCCGCCAAGCTACGGCCTCTTACCCCGCAATCGCTGTCACCGCAGGCTCCGGCGGCGCCGGGGCCCTTCTGCTGTCTCCCTCCGGGAGCAGACTCTCGATCGGGACCTCCGGCCCCACGCTGTCCGTGGCCGAGATCGGGGGCAGGCACGCCTCACACTGCCAACCCCGGCACCACCGCACTTCCGGTCGGGCTGCTCGCAACTCCAGATCCCGGCTTCAGTGCGCGGCGCAGGCCGCGCCATTTCAGGGCTCAGGACGGCAGGATGGATGCAGCGAGGGTGCCCAAATCGCCACCGGGGCTTCCCCTTCGCTATATACAGGCAGCCACCCAGCCTGGGCGTCCTTGGGTCAGGGCAACGCAGGATACACTTCAGGATATTGCACAGGCGGGACGGAGCTCGTTTAGGCTGCGTCCGCCATGCTCGCCGCCGTAGCCACCTTCCAGACTTGTTTTAATTCCTCTGTGCCTCTGTTTTCTTGCCTAAACTTGTTTTTCCTTCCTGTGCCCAGTTCTCCACCGGCTCCCGCCTCTTTTTCATGCCGCTTTGTCCGTGCGGCCCCACCCCCCTGCAATCCAATTCGCCGCCGCACTCCCACATCCCCTCATATGGAGGCCGCACGCACCTAAGGCAAACCTGTCTGTGCCTGGACTTCCCCCAGCTCCAGGACCCCTGGACCCCATGAACGCAATGACGCCCGACACCGCTACGATGCCAGAACCCTCCACGCACTCAACACCGGACGATCACACACCTGCTTCCTGGCTGCGCCGAAGCGCACCCACGAAACTTTCACATGCCGGAACTGCAGCTTCACAATCATCCGCCCCAAAATGCTGCCGACCAGGAAAGAACCCAACCACCTCAGATGCATCCTTCTCAACACCCGCTCTGCCCACAAACACACCGTTGAACTCTGGGACCTACTTGACTCAACCTCCCTAGACGTCGCCTTCCTGATGGAGACGTGGCTGAACCCTGCCTCGGAACACGACATAGTCATAGCCGTCCCGGAAGGCTACAAGATCACCCACAGGGACCACACCAACGGAGCAGGAGGAGGAATCGCCATCGTCCACAGGAACACTCTCAGAGTCTAGACCAATACCGACGACACCCTCAGCACTGCCGAACACCTGCACTTACAGATCCACACCGACCCCAACACCACCCTCAGAGGAACCCTCATCTACAGACTCCCCCGGACCCCCACCACAGTTCAGCGACTCCATCACTGACTTCGTCAGCACACACGCCCTCACCTCCATGGACTACATCCTCCTCGGGGACCTGAATTTCCACCTCGAGAACAACAACAACACCAACTCCACCTCCCTGATCGACAACCTAGCCAACCTCGGACTCGTCACGACACCAAACCACTCCACTGGTCACACGCTTGACCCCATCTTCTCTGCAAGCCCCCACATCTCCTTCAACCACACCAACGAACTCCACTGAACCGACCATTGCTGCAACCACTTCACCTTCAAGAATCCCCTTCATTATTGATTATTACTCCTTCGGTGTGGTTTTCCTCACTCTTCTTATTAACACTCTTATGTGTTGGAGATCTCTTATGTTCTCCTGTTGGAGTAATTTTCTTGCTTTTATTCGTTCTATCTTCTTTTCTTCTCTCAGCGTTCCTTGATTCATGCATCCACTCCAGTATGGCCAACTGGTGTGCCTCGCTGTATCTTGAACGTTTTCCTATACTTGTTTCGGTGTTCTTTAGTCTCTTTCCTATATTGTTGTTGAAGGAGAAGATGTCTTGTCTTCCTGCTTTCATTCTTGCTTATCTTTTTTCTTTCTTCCTCGCTTAGTTCTTTTCCTTCTCAGTTCTTCTCTCAGTTCTTCCTAGCAGTGTGTCTAGTTTTTGTTCATGTGTTCCTACCTGTTCCACCTTTTGCTTCTACTGCTTTCTCCTATTCATATTCGTCTTTTCTCTTATTCTTATTCTTGACATTCTCTTCTTGTTGTTATTTCTCTTGGTGTCCTTCTTATTCTTATCTACGTTGTATTCTTCTTATTGCATTGTTTAAGCCTCAGGATTCGTTGATATTGTGAAAGGGGAAGATGTGTAGTGACAGCACTTCTTATTTCTTCCCGGAGAACAAATGGTATATCCTGAGCTAAAAAATCAATATCAAAGTCCAAATTAAATTCAATAAGTCAGAATGTCTTTATATTCATCTTCATTTATTTTCCAGTTCATTAGTTAATCCAGACTTCACCAAGAGAACATACATTAGCCGTTGTTAACACGTGTTTCGTCTTGGTCTGGTCACCAAAAGACTTCTTCAGGGCTATGGCTAGAGTCAAAAATATACTGGAGAAGCAAAAGGTGTGCCAACGTGGGTCCACGGCCTCCACCAATATAATTATTCATAAGTGTTTCCACATTCCAAATAGTATTTCAAAGTTCCCAAGTATATGGAAAATAATCAATCTTCAAAGTCAAGAAGTTCTTATTGTCCCAAAAGATGCATACGTATATTGAAACGACCCGTAATGACGTTTGGAGTCCAGCAGTGTCCTCCGAGTACCGAGAGAGAGTCCACTAGTAATCCGGTACAGACGGCGTTCAGCCCCCCTAATCTCCTACCAGCCATGTACAATGTCCACATCGTGATGATGTATTGGAGTGTTACAGAGCTCTTCGATGTCAGTTGTAACCTAGGGCTGAGCTACGACCATCCTGCTCCTGGTGGGGTTTAGTACTTTCTTTACGTTTTCTTGATTAATGTACAACTATCCTGTACCACCTCACTTGAATGAATATCTTCGTCATCTACATGGATTCCTGATCATCATTCACTACAGAGAGATAATGGCAGAAATCAGTATTCTAGAATAGAGCAACAATTGATTTGGTTGTCTGCCCCTATCTTGTCCTGATGAAGACCCCGCAGCAAGGGTGTTATTAATTCCTGCAACTGTTAGAGGGTCGAAACGTCGACGACTGTTCCTTGCTCTTCAGCTTCACGCCACAATTATAGCATAAATGCATTTTGTGAAGCATGATTTTGTTTTAAGTAATGTATTGAACGTATGGTTTCTTGTTGGTTTATTTATTTAAATTATCATATGGATACAATTACGCCATTTGGTTGTTTTTAAAGTCACCATCCTCCTATTCACACTACCCTCACCCCATCACCTCCCTCCCTTTCTGGCTGGGGCACTCCACAGCCTTTTTGAAGTGTTGATTCAAAGATTTGGTATTCGATATACATCTACACTGTGAATAAAAACGGTGTAGTTAAATTTTTTGCTTTTCATTTTTGATTTAACTGTGTTAAATTGATGACTTCACACTGGGACCCCTCTCTCTCAGTAACGATATTACCCAGGTCCCAGTGACTATGTTTGGGTGAACCCTTGCGTTATAATCGACTCCTACCATGTAGCTGCACCTCCTCGTATGATGGATAAAAGAACCCCAGTGGTAAGGCCCTAATTTATTTATTGGTTTTGTAGAGCGCCTGAATCACCCCGAAGGGGTATCTCTGCACTTTTGGGCAAAACTGCTGGCGGGCTGAGGAAAAGTTAACACAGGGAGGCCTTGAGAAGTTTCCTGAAGCTCAGATAATCCGGGCATTGCCTCATGTGTAAGGGGAGCTGGTTCCAGTACCGGGGAGTGAGGTAGGAGAAAGATTTCCCACTGAGCCTGACTTTCCTAACCCTGGGGATTTGTAGAAGTGATTTGCTGCAAGGCCTGAGGGTCCTTGAGGGGGGTATATGGCTTGATCTTACTAGAGATGTAGGAAGGGCCTATTTTGTGCAAGGCTTGATAGACAGAGAAATGAAATTAAATGAAATGAATGAATGAATGTAATGAAATGAAATGAAAAGGGGTTTTGTAAAGCGCGACTGCTGCCCGAGGGCGTCCAAGCGCTAGGTAGAGGGAATAGTACTCTGAGGGACGGGGAGAGAGCCAGGGGGGAGTATTTAATTTCTGAAAAGGAATGTTTTTAACTCTTTACGGAAGGACGAGAGGATGGGGTTGGACCTTAGGGAAGGGGAAGGGAGTTCCATAGTTTAGCGGCATTGAGCGTGAAGGACCTGCCTCCTGCTCTGGACCTTTTGATTCTGGGAACTGCGACAAGGAATGCGTTCGTAGATCGGAGTAGCTTGCCGGGGCAGTAGGGGGTGAGAAGTGTGTGGTTGATCTTAGGGCTAGCTCTATGGAAGGCTTGATGCGATATGCACAGGGTTTTGAATTTTATTCTTTCCCTGACAGGGAGCCAGTGGAGTGACCTGATCCCTGACTTAGCTGATTCTCTGCGGGGGATCTGGAGTAACTTACGAGCTGCGCAATTCTGAGTACGCTGGAGTTTCTGCAGCACGTATTCAGGGGCTCCCAAGTAAAGGGCGTTGTTAAAGTCAAGTCGGGACTGGATGAGGCGCTGAATGACAACCTGCTTTGCTTCGAAGGGCAGGATTGGAAGGATCTTTCTCAGCATCCGGATGATCCCGAAGCAGGTTGCTGCTGTTTTCGTTGTCTGAGTGTTAAAAGTGAGGGTTTTGTCCAGCCAAACTCCCAGACTTTTGAAGTCCTCCTTTGGGGTTGGGGGTGGGCCTAAACTGGAGGGCCATAGTTGGTCGATGGGGGTGGGAGTGGGGGGGCCGAGGAACATGATCTCGGTTTTGTCACTGTTCAGTTTTAGTGAGGACGCTGTCATCCATCTCCTGACATCCTCCATGCAGGCTGCCAGGTTGGATTGGGGAAGCCTGCTGTTCTTCTGTGCCAAGGAGACCACCAGCTGTGTGTCGTCCGCATACGAGATGATCTTGATGCCATATTGGCGGACGACCTCAGCCAGCGGTCTCATGTACACATTGAACAGCGTAGGGCTCAGGGAGGAACCCTGGGGTACCCCGCAGTTTAGGGGTCTGCTAGTGGAACAGGAGTCACCGTCGAAGTCCTGAAAGGTCCTTCCGCTCAAAAAGGATCCCAACCAGTCAAGAGCGTCTCCGGAGACTCCCAGATCGGATAGTCGACACAGCAGGGTTTTGTGGCACACCATGTCAAACGCGGCGCTCAGGTCAAGGAGAACCACTGCCACTGACCCCCCTCGGTCCAAGATCCTCCTGGATTCTTCCGTCACGGCTAGAAGAGCCGTTTCCGTACCCTGTTTAGGACGGAATCCTGTTTGGGTGGAGTCCAGTAGAAGATTCTATTCGAGGAATTTAATGAGGTGGAGATTAATGTGCTTCTCCAGAATTTTGCTTGTTGTTAGGGTCCGTGGGATTGAGATTGGGCTTCTTAAGTAGTGCTTTCACCATTGCCTCTTTCCAAGTAGGGGGAACCACTCCTGTTTGCATGGAGGTATTGAGTAGCTCCATGAGGGTGGGGAGGATGACTTGGTTGGCCATGTTCATCATGCGAGGGGGTGCTGGGTCGCGGGGGAGCCTGATTTTATCTGTTGTGCGAAGGATTTGAGTGAATCTAAGTCTAGTGGTGGGAATTCATTCAAGGATACTCGCGGAGGGTGTTCTATAGCGCTTGGAGGTTGGGGTTTAGTGGTGATAATCTCTGGGCCGGGGGCTGCGAAGGATACATATATTTTATTAATCTTTTGATAGAAAAATTCAGCTAGCTCGTTGCATCGAGCTATGGGATTGTCAACTGGGCTGTGGGGGGGGAGATCTTGGAGAGGCTTTTAACTACTTGGTATATTTCTCTTGGCTTGGATCTGGCTGCCATGATTTTCTCTTTGTAATAAGTGGCTTGAGCTGTATTTATTTCGAGTTTGTAAGCCCTAATAGCTTCCCATTACCTGTTTTTTTCCAGTGGTGACGTATCCTAGGCGCCACTTCCTTTCAAGCTTTCTACACTGACGTTTTAACTCCCTGAGCTCCTCCGAGTACCAGGGGGCAGTTTCTCGTGCTCTTTTCAATATGGTTTTCCTGGTGGGGAGGATGGAGTCGATGGAGTCCTCGATCCATTTATTGACTTTTCTGCTGTCGGGTATGGAGCTCTGGGAAAGAGAGGGCTTTGAGGTGGATAGGAGGCTCGACCACTGCTCTGGCGGGAGTCTGGACCAGTTTCTCATCTTTCGTGAAGTAGGGGTGGGGGGAGTGAATCTGTGGGTGGACCAGTTGAGGGGAATGAGAAAATGATCAGTCCAGGGGAGATGTGTGATAGTACCAACCGTGAGGTTTGGGCAATTGCTAAAGACCGGGTTAAGCAGGTGACCTTTGTTATGAGTGGGGTACCGGATTGGCGGTGCTGTCGGTGCTGTTGTCGCCCAGCACCGTGAAGTTGGAAGAGGACATAGCAGATTCGGCCGCTAACGAGGGTAGTGAGGAGTGGAGTGATTCAATGTGCCTGGGGGGGGGCGATACACAAGTGCCCCTGTTAAACTGTCATTTGGGGTGAGTTTGAGGCAGAAAGACATGCTTTCGCAATCTGGGATTGGGTCCAGGATGCAGTGGCACTGGTATGAAGATTTATAGATAATTGCAAGGCCCCCTCCTTTTCCACTTGTGCGGTCCCTGCGAGAAATCTGGTAACCCGGGGGAAGTGCTTGGATCACATCTGGGTCACAGTCTGGGGTTAACCAGGTTTCGGTTAAAGACGGCGTCAGGAGTCCGCTCGTCTAATAGCGCTATGTTTTGGCATGGACCTGCAATTTAAGAGCAGTAGGGTGTAGTTTTGCTGAACCGGTCTGAGCCGGGCAGAGTGGAGGCTAGTGTTGCAGCGTTGACAGTAGGTAGGGAGGTTCAGGGGGTGATGTCGGTGAAGGCAGCTAGCATCCGTGGGGGGTTTAAGTGGGAGGAGGGCAGCAGCGCTATAATGAGTCCTAGGAGGGGGGCCAGGGGGAGTGGCCCCTGTCCCCGGCCGGCTGCGCGTCCGGGGGAGGCACATTATTTAAGGGGAAGGGGCGGGCGTGGCCTCCCGGCATTACTTTACTTATCTTTTTCATCATTCTATCTTTATTGTGCCTTTTCAATTTCTCCCTATTTTCTTTTCACCCCAGTTCTCCCCTTTCCTCAGTTTCGTTCCATCAGTTTTGTTCCATCTGTTTCATTTGCCTCCTTACTCTAGGATCCTTTCTATGTCTATATTCTTTCCTCTTTCATTCCTCTGGTATGTAAAAGACATTTACAACGCCAACACCTCTAACTCTCACAAAAGCGAGACCAATTTGCTTTGCAAATGCTTGTTTTATCTTGTAGTGAATGCTAGGCCAATACAAATACCTTAACAACATTTGAGATGTTTCCTCTCATCCAGAATGGCCGGCCAATAAATGCCAATGGGAGAAAAAATGAATTTGTTCTTTTGGGTCTAGCAGTCAACCCCTATTTTTTCTATTCCATGTAGAAGAGCCTTTTTTATATTATAAACTGGAGAAACCAACAACGAGTATTTTCTTCATTATCAATAGAGTTTTTTAAAGCATTTTGTAGTGTACTGTCATTCCTCTGAGCATGATGGGAATCAATATTTATCTGGCAAGGTTCAGCGGTGAGAAAGGCGCTTTGGGATTTTGAATAGTTCTCTTTTTTATATAGTGAAGACAATTGGGCCGTGAACATATTGAGAAACTCTGTGTTATCTCTCCCAAGTATCATTTCTTCTGGCAGAGTTGCCACGACTCTAGCTTTTATTTTCATCTCTTTACCTGTTTGAGTAGTCACTGTCTCCTCAACTATTGGATACTTCCTTATATCTCCATGAACTCACCTATCTCTACTTCCTGTGGAAGGATTTGGGGGAGCTTACCCATTTCTGTAGGATAATGTGTAATGTGTAAATGTGTTGGACTTGTAAAGCGCACGGCTGCCCGTAAGTGTCCCGGCGCTGGAGACCGCTGGGGAACCCGTCCTGGCTTTCCCTGTGAGATGGTCCCTTCTGGGTATCTCCAAGGTGAAACCAGGCATCCCCGGTGTCTGTGGGGGGCCATTGTGGAGGTGAGGCAAGCTAATGCCCAGAGTTGCCGAGTGTGATCCCTGGTGGAAGTAGGCACCGAGGCGAGAATTATCGAGTCCGCTGACCCTGGTCCACGACCCTGCCGCGTCGGGAATTGAACCCTGGTCTCAGGCCGTTCTCTGCTTCCGGGTCTGCCGCCTCTAACCAGTGAGCCACACCACCAACTGACTGACAACATCCTGAATCTAACTAAAGAACGTTCCTTGGGATACCACTAACATCCAAGGGTTCCTCAACTGATTTTTGATTGGGACAGGACCGAGACACGTGTCCCCATTCGCCACAGTCAACATATATGGGATTTTTAAAGGAGTTCGGCATGGCTCGAAAGGTCCTAACTTTGGAAGGTTTTGTGACAATGTTGTGAGGTCTTTCCTCATTCTTGAGAGGAGCCTGACTTTCCACCCAGTTAGGTTCCCTGATGTTTAACCGCGTCTGGGCTCTGGAGAAAGTTGCGGCCATCTCTATGTCTTGTTTGTTGTTTGAACCATTTGTGTGTTGCTAGGGTAAAGCCTCTAGCTATTGTTCCAAACAAATCACATTTGTGATTTTCTTGGTGTTCTCAAGGGGTCTGAGCCATTTATCTGCGGCCAATTTAACCGCATGCGCGCTAGTGGTTTTCCCGCTGCGCGCTGCGATTTTAAAAATCCCGCGTTACGTGACAAGGTCAGCTCGTCATCCGCGTAGCGCAGGTTACGCCTATGACGAGCTGAGCTAGTCATGAGCGTAGAAGGGGTTAAGTTTGAACAAAAGAGTTGTGGGATTATCCCCTGCTAAGCTGCGCTCCTTTCTAAACTTCAGGTGGTAGTCTTCTACATCCAATCCCAAGACATCCAATATAACATTCTTGACTTCATCATAGGAAGTGGCCCCATAAATATTGGCTACCTGGGAGGTGGCCTGTGCTCCCCCGACTAGTAATGGAGCCAGGAAGAAAGGCCATTTGACAGGGGCCAAGCACAAACTCAAACAGCCCTCTCGAAATTCAAAAGAAAGTCATGTGGGGCGACCCCAGGGACATATTTCTGTAATGATTTGTGGGGCCTGTGGACGAGGTGTGAGTGGCAGAGAGGTTGGAGATTAATTAAAATTGATCTTCAGCGACCTTCTGTTGATTGGCCACTTGCAACTTCATAGCATCCTTAAAGGTTTTGCCGCTCATCTTTGCAGAAGACATTTGTCTTTCGAGGGCCATTCAAACTGTCTGTGCCCTTGAATGAGCAGTTGTACCGCTTTCTGCTTTTTATCAATGGTCTAATGTGCCCGCTTTCTCCACCACTTGTCGGTTGCAGGTTAATATAAACATGAATAAAAAAATTTAGTTCTAGGGTTTTATTGTCACATAATTATTTTCTCTAGAATCTGACACAGTTTTTAACTAAAGTTTTGAAAATCTAATTGTCTTAATGTCTTTTATTTCCTTTTTTTTCAGGGTCTGTCCTTGAAGCATCTCCGGCCCGCAAACCAGACCCCCCCGCAAAAAAGAAACCCCCGGGTAAGTCACGTCTCTTTTACCCTATTGAATAAAGATAGACTACTCACCAAGGAATGAGTCACCCTTGTTCCTGTACTTTGTTTAAAAAAAGAAAAAGAAGGAGGGGTGGTTTATCGCTTTCTTAAAACAAGTACTAATTTGTGAAGTCACGAAAGACGAAATAAATAAATAAGAGTCCCTCTTAGGTGCAAATAAAAAAATGGTTTCCCGTAAGAACTTGAAACCATTTTGGTGAGGGAATAAGAGAAAGAGTAAAAAAAAAGAAAGAATTGGAACAGTGAGAAAAATGTGGAATGTTAGGTTCTTCTCCCCTCCCATTTTCCCCAAATCTGGCCCGATATCTGGCTAAGCCTCAACAGCTATCACAGTTGTTCCGTCTATTTTTGTGCCATAACGAGTGATTGCACTGTTGCCTTGGCAGCTTCATCCGCCATTGAATTCCCTTCAGCGTGAACGTCAACACACCGATGACACCGATGGGGAACTTTGCTGACACTTACCTGGGCGACCTGGGAGTACCGGGGGAGAGCCAGGGAGCAGCGCTCTTCTCCCGTCGTGGGCAGCAGCCTTCCAGCGCCATTCTGACCCTCACAGCCCTACGAGGACCGGGGACTACATCCCCCAGCGGCCCCACTGCGACCGGAAGTCGCGCACGCCCAGTCCCGCCCCCGGAGGTGCTCTTAGTGCACCGAGAGCCCCGGGGGAGCGGGGAACTTTGCTGACACTTACCTGGGCGACCTGGGAGTACCGGGGGAGAGCCAGGGAGCAGCGCTCTTCTCCCGTCGTGGGCAGCAGCCTTCCAGCGCCATTCTGACCCTCACAGCCCTACGAGGACCGGGGACTACATCCCCCAGCGGCCCCACTGCGACCGGAAGTCGCGCACGCCCAGTCCCGCCCCCGGAGGTGCTCTTAGTGCACCGAGAGCCCCGGGGGAGCGGGGAACTTTGCTGACACTTACCTGGGCGACCTGGGAGTACCGGGGGAGAGCCAGGGAGCAGCGCTCTTCTCCCGTCGTGGGCAGCAGCCTTCCAGCGCCATTCTGACCCTCACAGCCCTACGAGGACCGGGGACTACATCCCCCAGCGGCCCCACTGTGACCGGAAGTCGCGCACGCCCAGTCCCGCCCCCGGAGGTGCTCTTAGTGCACCAAGAGCCCCAGGGGAGCGGGGAACTTTGCTGACACTTACCTGGGCGACCTGGGAGTACCGGGGGAGAGCCAGGGAGCAGCGCTCTTCTCCCGTCGTGGGCAGCAGCCTTCCAGCGCCATTCTGACCCTCACAGCCCTATGAGGACCGGGGACTACATCCCCCAGCGGCCCCACTGCGACCGGAAGTCGCGCACGCCCAGTCCCGCCCCCGGAGGTGCTCTTAGTGCACCGAGAGCCCCCGCGTCGCGGGACGCGCGCGGGACTGCGCAGGGCTAAGCCCGGGCAAAGGGCGGGCCCTCTGTGGCCCTCAGAGGCCTGAGGAGGCCGGGACGGGCCACCCCATTTTGTTCCATCACAGAGGGAGGTATCGTGCTTCAATATTATTTGACTTATATTTTGCCTTTCTTTAAACTATTATAAACACGATGTCTATATGGGAAGAACTCAACGCCCTGTGTGGTACAAAGTACGTCCCTGATCCTATAACCTCCCCAACTGTAGATTCTTTCTGTCTCAAAGCAAATGGCCCTGCTGATATATCTTTCAACCAAGTAAATGCTGCGCCCCTGGGTTCCTACAATAGATGGAAGCATGACATCGAAACTAACTTTGGGAACAATACAAGTAAACAAATACTGTGCACCAATGTTATACCATCACCTGCTAATCCAATAGCATTTATCGAGTACCCGGCCGCGGACAAACTAGAGGATCCTCTTTTGTCTCTAAATACGACTTTACTGGCCAAAATTGAGCAACTGCTGATTGCTACCATCTCTCCCTTGGTCACAAAAATGAATGATTTAGGGGAAAGGCTGACCAATATTGAGTCAGTAATAAGAAAGCACCCGCTTCCAGCTACTATTATGGCCACATGCGTCTGCCCTAACCCTACCATCGCCCCCGAAATGTATAAATCTGGCAAGGATGCTACCCAAATACAGCCATCATGCACACCTACTCTAATAGACCCCAAAGTATTTGTCAAACCTGCACCAAAAACCCATATAGTGGCTAGATCCGCCTTGGCAAGAATGCCACATATCAACCTGCCCCCTGAGGCCGCCCCGTATGTGTCTGTCCTCTCTGGGGTTCCTGCCCTCACCCAGGGAACACGCGAATCCCAGCAGGATCTGCTAAATAAAGCCATCTATTGGCTAAAAAAGAATAGACCCTTGCCGCCGGGGCTAGACGGGGGTATCTTGAGTGTCAGGAGGGTGGGATGGTTAGGGACGCTGCCCAAATGCACTGCTGGGGATCTGGTACTAATTAAATTTAAAAACACCAATGTTGCCCCCTTTTTACGAGTTTGTACCCCCAAAGTAAGACAAGGCACAATTCGCATTTGGGATCTGTATGATTTTTACCCGAGCTCCCCTCACATTACATAGGACTAACTTCTAAGCTTTTAATGGTAACTGAATCTTGCACAATCGCAGTACAGTCTAATCTGCACATAATGTTCTTTTGCACTTTTCATTCTAACCCCAGAAAACTTTACTTGAAACCTCTCCTAAATCGCTGGGGTATAAGAAATTGCAGGCCAGCTTTCTCAAGATTGTTAAGACTTGAAGATGAGCATGTGATCTTTGCGGTATCTTGTTTTTTAAGAACTGCCATAAAGTTGCGGAAATCCATGTGGTAAAGCATCCCTCTTGTGGGTCCTATCCTGCTCTTCGTTTCAGTCACCAGATATTGCACTTTAAAATGTTTAGCATCTGAAATTCTTTTACTTGTCCGACTATCACACTTGTTTTTATCTTGTATGTGCATATGTAAGTATATATTAATTGTGATTATGACTTGATATATGTGCTGTGCTTTTATGATTTTATATGAAAATCGAATAAAGCTATATTTACTTACTTACTTACTTACATGAGCCCGTAGCAGGCCTTCTTTCAACTTTGCCACTTGTTCCCAAGGTTTTTGTGTTTGATTGTACAACCCTTCGAATCTCAAAACCAATTTTGGCCCCAATAGTGAAGTTATTCATTATAAGACAATGAATCACACACATGATTGTGGGGAATTTGCGATCCATATTTTGTAGTTCCAGTATCAGGGCTCTCTCTGCAGTTGAGGGAACATTTTTTATGGGATCTCATGATGAGGAGACGCATCGTCCCACCCGACATGATTGCGGCACAGAGCAGGCGCTAAAGCTGATGCCCGTTAATGCGCGTACACATTTGTACTTGATTCTGCTCCGAGGTCTGAGAAAGCTGGAAAATGACTTCTTCCCACATTGGGAAAACTATTACTTACTCAGGTGGCCAATCTTTTTCAGCCATGTGTCAGGTCCTCCCAAAAAAGACCCTTCACTTCTCTTTGTATGTCCCCTTCTATCTGAAGCGTTATTTAGTGTAACAAATACAGAACACTCACTGTCTTATCAGGTGTTTCCACTGTGATATATTCACTCAGCGCTACTACTCCCAGAAAATCCATCGCGTTCTGACGTGATATTGTGACTTCTGCTGCCCTGTCCAGCATCGTCACTGCCCATTCCCCGTTCAGAAGCAGAGTCCACAGCAGCCTGGGCATCTCTGATCTTTATCCCGGCTGCCTTTTTATTCTTAAATTGTGGTTTTGTTGGTTTTTGTTTATCTTCTTGTTTGATGACGTAGTCTGATTTGCGATGTGTCTCCCTTTTCAGCTTTGTTCACCCTTCTGATATTTACTCATCAGTTTGGGGGTGGTATATCAAGTTCTTAAAATGTCTCACATTTTTTGGGGGGTGTGGCTTGGAGATCCATCATGGCGTACTCCATCTAGAAGAGCTCCGTCCACCTAGCCCATTATCCGTCTATATCTATATCCGCATTAAATCTCACTTGGACGGGCCAGATGCCCACAGCTTGAACAGCAGAATCCCCTGGCACTGGTTTGGTGTCAGGGCCAGCTTGATGACACACAAGAAGCCCAGACTACGAGCGTGAATGGCCCAGGCATTGCTCTACATTGGAGTGGGGGCCGGAGAGTGGTTCCCAGCAGGACCCGGGCAGAAAGAAAAGAGGCCGGCCTGGTTCCCTGATGCCTGGAAGGGCGGCAGCAGTGGTGGTGTGACATAACAGACTCCTGCAGACCCGTCCACCCTGTGGCTTTGTGGCCTGGGGCGGCCTGTTTCCATGAGGCCTGGCCCTTAGTGACCCATCCGACATTCATTGTGAAGGTGCTGAGTGAGGTGAGCGGGTCTACGAGGTGGTTAACCCATGGGGGAGGAGGCGGGCTACGCTTGGCCCCCGTTCCCCTCCCCAAGCAATCTTGAGAAAGGATAAATTCTCGGGCCCTACGACTGAGCAGACTACGCTGGATCAGTATACCACCATCCCGGGAGGGACCAGTAATGCCGACTGAGGGAGCCCCACTCCAGACAATGCTGCCCTACTCTCTGCAATCACCCGGGATGCACTGGACGCCAGGATCAGTGCGGTCAGGTTTCCTGAGGTCCTGTCTTAAACAGGACCTCAGGAAATCCATGAATGGCATTACTGAGGCCGAAACTCGAATATCATCCGTCTAAATACACGGTCGCATCACTACAGCAGAAAGCTAATAAACTCACAGAGGTAACGCAGGAGCTGACTACTTGTGTGGAGAATGCAGAGGTCTACGCTCGGCGGAACAACTTGCACCATATCAGTTTTCCAGAGGGGTGAGCAGGAACCTCAATGGAGAGCTTTCTTACCCACTGGCTGAGATCCCTCCTGCCAGAAGACTTCCTATAATCCTGTTTTGTCATGGAGAGGGCCTGACCTGTCATTGCCAAACTGCTGAACTAAATGGAAGCTGAAGTGTAGAAGGGCAAGGGCACCAAGTTTAAGCGCTGTCTCCTATTAACAGGACAACTACTGCACCAACTGATTATAAATGAAGCCCAAGGCACGTGGCAAACAAGCCAATCCAGAATGAATCATTGGGGGGATAAATCAAATGGTATATTGCATCGCCTATGCAAGGCATCGTAATCTCCCTCCCCTGTACCTACACTGCGAACTGCAGAGGGGATCCGATGCACAACCCCAGGTTGTGTCACCCAGGAAACTGCATCTTTCTACTCGTCCCTATATGCCAAAAATGAAATTATATTGTCAGGTCAAATTAGTGAATTCCTGAGAGATATTCTGCCAAAGTCATTACCCATCCATATTTGTGAACAGCTGGATAAACCCATTACGGTTGAGGAGCTCGGCGTGGCCATATCAGGCATATGTCCTGGCCACGCACCTGGTCCCAGTGGATTCCTGTGTGAATTTCTGCAATCTCGTAGGTCCCAATGAGGCCCAAACTTCTTAAACATGCTACATGAAGCCCAAAAACAATGAATCCTTCCTCCTGACTAGCAAAATACAGAAATTGTGGTATTCCTCAAACCTGGGGGTCCACCCGATGAGCCCTCCTCATACCGTCCTATCTCTCTTCTTTATTTTGAATCCAAACTTCTAGGTAGAGTCCTCACCGATTGCCTCCTCACACATATTCATGAGTTGGTCCGTCCGGATCAAGCAGGCTTCATGACATATAGATCCACCCGACACAATATTAGGCAAGTTCATAACGACATTGCGACAGCCCCTGAACTTGGTCGTCCCGCGGCTCTTCTGCAAGCGGACATTGATAAGGTATTTGATTCAGTAAGTTGGGATTACCTTTTTCATCTCCTCTGTGCCCTCAACGTTGGTCCATGTTTTCTCTCATATATTCATCTTTTATGCACAGATCTTTCTGCCTCTGTACGGGTGGAGGGAGCACGTTTAGAGCGATTTCCAATCCATAGGGAGACACGACAGGGCTGCCCACATTCCCTGCTATTTTATGCATTGGCAATTGAACCTTTGCCTATGTGGGTGAGGTGGGACCTTTTGGTGCGTGACTGGAGGCATCCAACAGGATTGCACTGAATGCAGACGACGTGCTGTTTTCTTCTCACAGTCCCCTGATTTTACGACCCGCAAAGCTTGCAGATACTCCGAGTATTCAGCAAAACCTCGGGACTCGGGACCAGCCCGGTGAAGTCAGTACTGTTCCCAATATGTGGGTACCAGGGGAGAGGCCCATGGGTGACCCAACTGTCCCACGCCACGGAGGGCTTCCAATACCTGACCTCACCATATCCGATCATTTCTTGGTCCCGGAATATCCATCCTTTAATGTCACATCCTGCAGAGAAACGAAGGGGTAGTCACCTCTACCTCTATCCTTGTTCGGGTGGTCTTTTGCCACCGTCAAAATTGTCTCCCTACTGCGAATATTATATTGTCTCCAAAACTTTCCTTATACTATCCTGCAATCATGGTTCCAACAGGTCAACGCACTTCTCAATAATTTCCTATGGGGTGGTGGTGCCATCAAGGTAGCTCACCAGACCTGTACTCAATCCACCTATTGTGGAGGATTCACTGCAGCCGTTATATATATGTCTATTATTCCGCCTCTCACTTACTAAACATTAACAAGTGGTGGTACAGCACACAGACGGACCCGTCCTTTCAGGTAGAGAGACATGCGATGCGCTCCCAATCACTTCTGGACCTCCTTTATAGTCAGACAAACCTTGCCCACCTGCCACCCGCGTGTAAGGCAGTAATTCAGATATGGTGGTGCACTGTAAGGACCTTTGATGCAGACAAATCCCCTTTGGTACGGAACATACCTCCGGCAAGTCACCACACTACCAGGTTTCCGTGCTTGGGACCTTATTGGGATCTCCACATTGGAGGACATAATGAAGGGGACATGGCTTAAGTCCTTTCAGCAATTACAAACTGAATACCATCTCCAGTGCAGCCAATTCTATAGGTACCTAGAGCTTAGGCATGCTTTGACACCTTATATCTGTTCTCCGGGGGGATTTACCGGAGTTTCACCCCTTGGAGGGGCATCTCTTGATGGGAGACCTGGACACCCACAAAATTAGACAAATCTACCAAACACTCATCACTCATAATCCTACTGCACTAAGCACACTACGCACGGCGTGGGAGGCATACGTCCCAGAGCCCATCGATGATGACTGGACTGAGGCCTTGGCGAGCTCCCGCGGTGCCACTATCACAACATGATACTGCTTAATTCAATTGCAAATATGTACATACAGCATACTACTAAGGGTGGGCGTAGTTCGCGAAGTAGTGCTACGCGAAGCTACGCGAAGTAGCACTTCACGTAGCACTACGCGAGCTGCGTAGTAGCATGTTCGCACTGTGCAAGATGCATTTTCAATGATTGCACAGTGCGAACAAGCATCAGGCACTGTGCAAGCATTGAAAACGGCATCTTGCACAGTGCGAGCTGTAGTTTTCTGCCGCTTGAGTAGATTTTTACTCGAGCGGCAGCTTTCTCAACACGAACTGGTAGTTTCTCATTGCGAGCTGTCGCAAGCATGCACGACCACTCGCAATGAGAAACCTGACCTTCCCGCGTTGAGAGTCTCGCCAGGATGTCATTTTGCTTGCTCGCGGTCGCAAAGATGATGTTGAGGACCGCGAACAAGCAAAAAATGACCGCTGCACTATGCTACGCTACGCTACGCTGCGCGTGTTCGCACTGTGCTACGTGCAGCTCGCCTAGTGCGAAGTTGAGCAAACTTCGCAAACTACGCGAGCGTAGCCTAGTGCTTCGTTCAGGGTTACATACTACATGCAGTCTCCCCTTTGAGGCATGGGGGTCATTCTGTCCCCTACTTGCCTCCGACACGGGGATGAGGAGGGTACCTTCCTATATACAGTAGGGTGGAACTGTAGGGTACTCCAGCCCTTCTGGGGTAGAGAATCATCCTGTCTAGAACAGGTACTATCCTGGCGTCTTAGAGCGCAAACCGTTCGTATTACATGGCACCAATGAAGTTGGCAATTACTGATACAGGCAGCACCTCCTATTCTTGGGACTCACACTGGCTAAGCAGGACATTGCCCAACATTGGAAAGAGTTTTCTCAGCCATCAATAGGGGGTTTGAAATGCACCATAGATAGGTGCATGGTAATGGAGATAGCAGTGTTTAATGCACGTGGCTGCCTACAGAACCATAACAAGATTTTGTCCCATTGAGCAACATACAGGGGATGGAACTGCCCCCACACTCCACAGATCCACCCATGAAACGGGGAATGCAACCATTAGGCCACGAACACCTCAATTAATCAATCAATCAATCATTTGCGCTGAGGGAGGGGGGGGGAGAAGCTACTGATTGAACAGACAGGTCTTGAGAAGTCTCCTGAAGGTCAGCAGGTCCTGGGTCTGTCGAACGTGGATGGGAAGGGTGTTTCACGTCTTGGTGGCGAGGAGGGAGAAGGATCTGCCTCTGGTGGTTGTTCGGTGGATACACGGGAAGGTGGCGAGGGCGAGGTCAGCAGAGCAGAGTTGGCGGTGTAGAAGGTGAGTCGCTTGTTTAGGTATGCTTGTCCGGCGTGGTGGAGTGCTCTGTGAAAGTGGGTGAGGAGCTTGAAGGTGACCTGCATGACTAGCAGCATCAGCCACTTGATTGATCTTGATAGAGAAGCTCTGTGGGGAGAATGGAGTACACTGCCTGTGCCGGGGTTGCCTTGATAGCTTTGTTTCCTCATTGCTTTTGTTGATATCATGAGATCCTGGTAGTACTCCGTAACATATCTAATCTTGAGTATATGTAAACCGGCATCCTGGCCACACTGTACCATAAAATATCAAATAAACTGCTTCTGAATAGAAATTTGCATAGTCGACAGCTAACAAGCAATAAGTGTTATCCTGTTTGGTTCTTTGGAAGGGACCGCTAGATACTGAAGTCGTGCTTTTACCCCTTTACTCAAAATATTCTAATAGATGTCTGGAGTGGGTAAGGGATAATATCCACCATAGCTGAGTAGGACAAAAAATTCTATGTATTAGCTTTTTGGTTTATTCAACATTGAAGGATACAGTGCTCCAAAATATTGTGCACCTTATCTTTGTTTCCTTGAAACTTGCTCTGCATTTTTCATTTAAAAATACCGGATAGCAACAACCGAAACCAGTAGAGTTACAGGTGACCAAGTGGTCAAGTAACAGCTTTTAACTTAACAGGTTTACAAGAAACCAATGAGAATGCTGTAATAATTCCTCCAAATTTAAGGAAAGCCATCACTATAAAGCTTATAAAACATGGCCTAACATCGAGAGACAGTAGAACAGTTTTTATGATAGAGGCACATGAATATCACCAGACAGAGGTATTCTATTCATGGATAGTCTTCCCAGAAGCGAATCCAGTAACACGTATGTTTCACTTCTACAAAGATGATGATCCACCGGATAAATATATTCCTTTCGAGGATATTGAAATTCCACTCAAATACTATTTCCTTTCCAAATGAAATGTACCACTCACCAATATTTAAAGCAAATCTTCAACTCCTTGCTCATTTTAGCATGTTTTCTTTATACACTGCAATAGAATATGAGACCCAAAATTACTGTATAAAGCCCCCTCTAAGTATTTATATATATTTTTTAAATATACAAAAAAAATATTAAAAGAAAATATACGCGGCTCCCTACAAGACACTCACCGTCAGATCATCCCTCACTTGTGTTCATACTCAGCGCGGCCCGATAAATCCCGCTGGTGTTTACTCTAGGAGAACCCTTCCTTAAGAACTGTCACTCCACCAATCCTTCTTCGTGGCCTGTTTTCATCTCCACCAATCAGCAAGTGGAGTTTCAAGTCTATTTAACAAACCGTGTTCAGTTCCCTCTGTGGTCCGCTCTCATATCCAGCCAATAAAAAGCTCGCCCTCCGTTTTTGTGCTTGCCAAAGTTGTTCTGCCAATCGGCATTCTTCACGCTATGTTCCCTCTCTGTTCCGTGACCTCCATTGAAAAACACCAATCCATTACAGCCAATCTCTGCTCATATTCTATCTCCAGCCTACTCTCTATTTAAAACATCGTTAAAAAACACCGATACTGTCACCTCTTGCTTCTCGGGTATGCACTGGTTACGTTTTAAATTTATTCTGACAGGAAGGAATCGGTCAATTAGACCTCGCTCTTGCACAACCTGGGAGTATTCTACTTCTCATATATCCTGATCGTAAGATTGCATTATCCATGAATAACTCCCCCTTGTTTCCCCGGACGTCTCGATTCTGTGTATGGTTACTAATCCAATATTGAAACATGAGAATGATATGAATAATAAATTATGCCGGTGAGCTGTATCATGGACCTTTTTGAACTTCCACTATGTGCCTGTAGCAAACACTTGCTTGGTACCCGATCCTCATCTAAACGCCACCTGCTGTTCAAAAAGGTAATTACACCTTTGAATATTGGTTGCTCTTGACTATTAAACACCACAACTGGAGGGTGTGCCTGGAATTTGACTGTGCAGTTACAGTACCACTACCTACTGAGGTGGTGGTTGAGCTGTATGCAGGTCCTTGCCGGGCCTTTGCAAATGCAAATATGGAAGCTGGACGGCTTGTTGGTGTTATGTGTGTTGGTGCTATCCGTGCCACATCCCTCACAGCAATTTGGGATGGGGTAATAATAATGTTGGTCTCCATCTCCACTGAGGAGGGAGTGATCTTCATGATGACTGGCTCGTCATCATCCTTCTCTTCTAAATCTTCCTCCATAAGTCTAAGGCTTTCTGGAACCTTCCTTTTGATTACCCTTCTCACGTGGATTGCCTCACTCTCAGGCTGAGCTGGTGTGTTCCAAGTGGTATCTAAATCATCAGAAGGGGGCTTGAAGAAGAATTTGATGGACTAACCCTTATTTTCCTTGCTGGGGATCTGGAAGATAATGGATCTTCTGAAAAAGTGGCTTGCTTTTCTTCGTCTGCAGGAAGCTCAATTTCCTGACTGCTCCTACTTCGGAAGGAACACCTACTATTGTGGGCTGTTGTTGCGGCTGTTGTTGCAGCTGTTGTTGAGGCTGTTGTTCTGGCTATGGTTGCGGCTGTTGTTCCGGCTGTTTTTGTGGCTGTTGTTGTGGCTGTTATTGCCCACGTATCTGTTGAGTTGACGCCTGCGTTGATTGGGTACTACTTTGCGATAATGATGTTTCAACATCACTGCTCATTAGCGTTTGATCAAGTAGACTGCTACCTCTGCGACACTCATGGGCTTGGGCATAGGTCTGTGGGGTGGGCCCACTGATGCGGAGGTGCTGCTCCCAGCTTGGTCCCCGGATACCGCTGATGCAGGTGTAATATTTTGTTTCCCAATAAACATATTGGCCAGAACAGCAGTCTTGGCAGTGCCACTTCCTTCTTCTTTTCCATCTTCTCACTGGCAACTTTTTTGGACCTGGAGGACCTGGTACCTTTCTTTGGGGCCATCCTCTTCCTTCTGATGTCAGCATGATGCAGGTTGTTAGAATTGGGGGTCTCTGGTTGGCACAGGTATGCACTTGTGACAAACAGGGACCCTCTCCTCTAGTCAGGGTATGGGACTCACTCCTCGGAATAACCCCTGCTCACCCTTTAGGTTGCGTGGCGCGAGCAGACAAGGCTAATCCTTAGGGCGCTAAGTCAGTTAAGCATTTATGACCACATACAGTGAAATCACAGACCCACCACAAATAGACAACGGGCGTAAGGTTTTGTATCAAAAATACGTAGACTTTATGTAAAAAAAATATGATACTATGCAGTTATTATCACAAGACCAATATAACTTTTAAAGAATGAGGCCACAGTACTTGCGTTTTGGGAAAAGAGTTCTTTCAAGTTCTTAAGTATTGCCTAATTCACAAGGCCAACTGATTTACAAACACTGTCCCACGCTACTTGAAGCGAATCCGGATCTCTTGGCACAGTTCGTTGAAGAGGGTGCGTGGCATAGCACGCTGGCGTACTTTTTGCGGGGAGAACAGGGAGGCCCTACCGATGCTCACGCGCCTCATGGCACAGGGCGTACGGCGCGGCAGGCTTCTACTGAAGGGTACGAGTCGCAGGGCGGCCGTGCGACTTGTTCGTGTTTAAAAACAGTGCGGGGATAACAAACATTGCGGACCCCGACTCCGGTGCAAACTCCAATCGGAGATTGCAGGGCACAGTACCTTGACTTGGACGTTCTAGACGCGGCGTTCAGGTCCACTCGGCGTCCTTCGTGATGACGAGTCGTACTCTTCTAGTATGTGCCGGCGGGTGAAGAGTACCTTCGGGTCTTTGGGGGCTTGGTGCTTCCGGGCAGGCAGGCGCGGCACGGGGCCTTCAGTATAGAACTGTACTGGGGGCTCTGCAGGGTGCGGCGCGGCCTGTTTAGATGCGGGAGGGCAAAAGCGGGGCAGCTGGGTACGTTTCAGGCGTACAGGCTGTCCAAGGCGAGGAATCGCGCTCCAATCTAATTCCGGCGAGAGGGGCAAGGGGGCACACCACGCACTCCAGTAGGAGGCGAGGTGACAGGGGAGCAGGCGGCCCGGCACAGGCGTGGAGAGAGCGGCTCGAACTCGAGCGGCTCTAAGCGGGCAAGGGCGGCCAGGCTCCGGGGTGTCACGGCCATAGGAGGGGGCGAGGGCACCAGAGGTCACAGCTCCGGTGGGAAGGAAGCATATAGCTTAGTAGAATGGTCCCGGGGCTCAGGTCAGGGGGCTAGCTCAAGATCAAGCCCTTGGAGATCGTTTCAGGCACAAATGTAACAAAGTCCTTTCTGGCCTTTTCCCCTCCTTTCTCAGCAAGGCACCAACTGCAGGCCAGTCCTCCAGGTCAGGGACAGTCTTTCCTCCTTCAGCTTCTTCTTGGTCCTTCTAGTCAGGCAGAGGTTTTTCGTGGTCAAAACAGGAACTGAATTGTTAGGAGCAGGGCTCCTCTTTTTATACCCAGTTTCTTTTGTTCCTTCAGGCCAGGGGGGCCTTTGCATAGTCCAATTCAGCTCTGGAGCACTTTGTTTTGCTGGCTCTGGTTTCTCCTTTCAGTGTGCAGGGCAGGGACCTTAGACACCCCGCAGGAGGTGGAGCCAGCATTGTGGTGAGAAGTACAGTCCAGGAGTACTCTGTTGACAGTCTTCCCCTCCCTCTTCACAAAGTGCAGGGCAGAGAAATCAGTCGCTCCCCATGGGGCGGAGCCAGCATTGAGGTGGCAGAGCACAGCCCTATTCAGAGTCAAGGGGCACTCCCCCCACCCATCCTGGTGTAATCCCTCTATTCACCACCTGTCAGCCCCAGCCCTGTCACTCACAGAAACCAGACAGCAGATACAAATCCTAGCAGAGGTGGGCTGAAATGGTTAGGAAAGCAAATACTAACTTTCTAAAAGTAGTATTTGCAAACACAGGATATTAAAAAAAACTTTACTAAAAGATGTATTTTATTATTCTGAGTTCAGGCATACTAAACTTGACTTTCTACCATGTTCCCTGATTCTACCGGGATTATAGAGTGTAATAATTCCGGCAGCCCATTCTGGCCTATGAGAACAGGCAGCCTTACAATAGTGAAAAACGAAAATGGCTGTACTTCACTATTAGGACATGCCACACACATCAGGGCTTGTCCTACCTGATGCTTACAATGCACCCTGCCCTTGGGCCTACCTTAGGGGTGACTCACATGAAGTAAAGGGAAGGTTTAGGGGCTGGCAAGTGGGTGCACTTCCCCAGCCAGCATGACAGTACCAGACTGCATGCAGGTTCTGCAATGGCAGACGTTAGACACATTTTAACAGGCTGCTTCTGTGGGAGACGCAACCAGCGCTGCAGGCCCACGAGCAGCATTGGTACTTACAAGTCCTGGCACTCCTGGTGCACTTTACTGGGGACTGACAGTAAAGCAAATAAGTCAATCATGAAAACCAATCAATGTATACATTTCACACAGGGAGAGCATATGCACTTTAGCACTGGTCAGCAGTGGTAAAGTGCCCCGAGGCATTAAACCAACAAAAACAGGTCAGAGAGAATGTTGGAGGGAGGCAAAAATTTCAGGGATGACCCTGCAGAAAGTGCCAAGTCCAACACAGGTGCACAAGTTGCAAGGATGTCTGCGGTCACATGTGGACGTGATGTGGTGGGCAGCAGGACGGGGAAATGATGACACCTCCTCCTCAGTCTTTTTGTGCACCTAAAAGCAAAAGCCAGGAGTGAAATGTTGCATTATTTGCTGTGGTTCAATTACTACTAGTACAAACAAACAAATTTAATATATAACTTAGTGTGTAGTGGTCATACTTGTTAGTGTTATATTATTACATTTTATTAACTCAGTTTACGTTATAAAAAAAATAACAGTGTAGCCATTTGTGAGACTTACAACAAGGGCGTTTGCGGTATACAGTGTATAATCAGGAAGGATAGAAATGAAGAAGAGCAAAAATACAAATGTAAGGAAGTGGAACCTGTGTGGCATTAATTTGCCCATCACGTCAACAAAGGAAAGACATGCAGGCCTGTACGGCAAAAGCAGCACGCTACTAAACTAATACCACAAAATGACCACCAGCCACATTACTAAACTACTACCGCAAAATGGCCGCCAGCCACATTGTCACTTACGGTCACAATCAATAAATAAATCAATCCGAACATTTTTAGAGCGCACTACTTACCTGTGAGTGTCTCAAGGCGCTGGGGGAGGGAGGCTGCTGCTACTGCTCGAATAGCTAGGTCTTGAGCAGTCTTCTGAAAGTTAACAGGTCCCGGGTCTGCCGTAGGAGGATGGGTAGGGTGTTCCCGGTCTTGGCGGTGAGGTGGGATAACGATCTGCCACCGGAGGTCGTTATTCGGATGCAGGGGACGGTGGCGAAGGAGAGGTCGGCGGAACGGACCTGGCGGTTGGGGGTGTAGAAGGTGAGTCGTTTGTTTAGGTATGCTAATCCGGTGTCATGGAGTGCGTTGTATGGAGCTTTAAGGTGATCTTCTTGTTGACGGGGAGCCAGTGCAGGTCTCTCAGGTGGGGTGTGATGTGGCTGCAGCGAGGCATGTTGAGATCCACACACACACACATCCAACAAAAGCATTTATTTAACACACACCAAAAGTGAAATACCCCCAAAAAACACATTTTGCAATTCAATCCAATGCCATCCATGCCCTAAATGATGTTTAAATTCAACAGACACCAAAGAGACAGTTGTTTCATGCACCCATGGGTAGCTCTGGGCCTACTGGATGAAAGGCATATTGGCAGACTAGGCCGCAAGCTTACAGACCTATGGCAACAACACACTGGCTGGCTCTACAAAATGGCCTCCAGCCACATGGCCAGGCCACCCACAACAACAAGAATGGGAAGACAGACAATGCAGGCCTATGATAAAAGCACACTGCCCGGCTTCACAAAATGGCCGCCAGCCACAAGGACAGGCTCACAACAACAGGAAAGAGAAGACAAGAAATGCAGGCTTAAGGCAAAAGCACACTGTCTGGCTGCAAAATGGCCGCCAGACACATAGCCAGGCCCACAACTACAAAAAGCCTAGGCTAAAAGGAACAAAGGAAACACCTGCAGGCCTAGATGGCAAAAGCAGCACACTTCTAATCTACCACCACAAAATTGCCACTAGCCACATGGTCACTCACAGTCACAACAAGCAGGAGGCCTGGAAAACAATGAACTGAAGCAGGCCTATAATGGCCAGGAAAAGGAGGCATGCTAAACAACACAGCTTTAATGCAATAAAATGCAAAAACGAAAATCCACAGGGCTAAAAAAGGTGTGCAAGTTACACAACAACCACACCACACACACACACACACACACACACATACACACACACAGACAACACTTGCACTTATTTAACACACACCAAAAAAGTGAAATATCCCCAAAATACGCATTTTGCAATTCAATCCAATGCCATCCATGCCCTAAATAATGTTTAAATTCAGCAGACACAACATAAACAGCTGTTTCTTGCACCGATGAGTAGCTCTGGGCCTACTGGCTACCCATAATAATTTTTTTTTTTAAATGATGAAAAGTACAAAAATTGTAGTTTCAGCAACTGCAATTCCCCAATCAAACAAACAACACCAACTTACTTGTAAAATATCAAATTCAAAAGTCCTCAAATCCCATGATATATGATGCAGCAGACACACAGGGTGATCCTTTCAGCTCCAAATCCAAATGAAAAGTGAACAGGACATGGGCAAAGCACTGGGAGGAGCCTTCTGGACAAGAACAGGAAGTTGGAGACTCTGGGGCACTTCCTTCCTCTCCAAAAAAAAGTAAAAAAGAAAAAGGACTCCTTGCACAAAAAAGTACAGCCAAATGTGAATCTGAGGAGTTTTTTTCATCCAAATCATATTTTTTTTGTAGGTTTTGTGCTGCTAGAGAGATAATACCAAAATCTTGTGGCACACGCGAACAAATAGGAAAACTCGTCGGCGGATGCAGGTCTCCCGGTTTGTCGCTACCGCGTGCGCAAAAACGTATTTTGAAAACGCGAACAAGGTAAAAACTCTGCTACGGCTCAGATCACAGAGTTTTTGGTAACTCTGCGTTCTAATCAGAACAAGGAGTTGCCAAAAATCCGCATACTCCGTGAGCAGAGCAGATTTTCCTGCCCAGGGTTGTCTATTCTGTATAGAACTCCCTTTTTTTTATAAACTGGAGAAACAGAGATCTAGTGTTTTCTTCATTCTCTATAGTGCTTTTCCAAGCATTTTGTAGGGGATTGTCATTCCTTTGAGCTTGATGGAAAGTGCAATTTTTCTGCCAAGGTTCAGCTGTGAGAAAGCCATTTTGGGATTTTAAATAGGTCTCCTTTTTAAATAGAGAAGAAAACAATTGGGCTTTAAACATAGTGAGGAACTCTGTGTTATCCGTGCCAAGTACCAATTCTTCTGGCAGCTTTTATATTGATCTCTCTACCTGTTTGAGTAGTTACTGTCACGTCAGCTTTTAGATTCTTCCGTATACCTCCACGAACACACAAAATCTCTACTACCTTATGACGAAGGATTTAGAAGAACTCAACCCTTTTCTGTAGGATAACTGACTAACAACATCCTGAATCTAACAAAGCCTTAATTCTGTGATCTTGAATTTATAGACTTACATGAAAGCAGTATCCCAGGTCTTGCTTATAAACAATGTTCCCTGGGATACAACTAAAGTCCATGGGTCCCTCAGCTGTTTTTTTATTGGGAGAGGACCAACAAATGTGTCCCCATTCACCACAGTTAAAACATTGGGGATTTGTAAAGGAGATTGGGAGAGTTTGAAAGGTTCTAACTATGGATGATTCAGTCACAAGTTTGTTAGGTCTTTTCTAAATTTTGAGAGGAGCCTGATTTCTCACTCGGTTAGGTTCTCAGATGTTAAGGCGTGGCTTGGCTCTGGAAAAAGTTGTGGAAATCTCTATGGTTTGTTCTATGGTTATGCCTTTATGTTGTTTGAGCCACTATTGTGTTTCTAGGTAGGTGGCCTGTGCTTCCCAGAGTAGTCATGGAGCCAGGAAGGAAGGACATTTGTCAGGGGGCAGGCACATGCCCTAGCAGCCCTATTGAAATTTAAAAGAAAGGCACCAGGGTATTCCCCAGGGACATATTTCTGAAGTGATATGTGGAAGCCTGTGAACGAGGTACGGGTGGCGGAGAGGTTGGACGTTATTTGAAATTGATTATCAGCAACCTTGTGTAGACTGCCAATTGGCAACTTCACAGTGTCCTTAAAGATTTTGCAGGCCACCTCGGTGGAAGGCATTCATCTTTTGAGGGGCCATTCTAATTTTCCCTGCCCACAAATGAGTAGTTTGTACATGTTGTCTACTTTTATCAATGGTCTAATGTGCCTTAATACTCCACCACTTGTTTTTTCCGGCTAAATATAAACACAATGAAAAAAAATTAAGTTCTAGGGTTTTATTGTCACCCTGTTATTTTCTTCAGAATTCCGCACAGGTTTTAACTAAGGTAAGGAAAGTCCAATTGTCTTAATGTCTTTCATCTCCTTTTTTTCTTTTAGGGTCGGCCGCGGCGAAGGGTCCCGGAAAAATTGAAGATCCTCCCAAAAAAAATAAGAATCCCCAGGGTAAGTCACATGCCTTTTACCCTATTGAATAAGGATATACTGATCCCCAAGGAATACGTCACAAGTGTTCCTGTACTTTCTTTACAAACAAAAACAACGGCGGAGGGGTGGTTTTTTACCTTCTTAAACCAAGTACAATTTTTTTAGGTCACAAGAGAAGAAATAAATAAATATGAGTCCCTCTTTTCGAACAAATAAAAAATAAAAAAGGCTTTCCTCAGGAACCAGAAACAATGTTGGTGAGGGAAGAAGAGAAAAGGGAAAAAAAAGAACTGGAAAACGTGAGGAACTTGTGGAATGTTAGTTTCTTCTCACTTCAATTTTTCCCCACCTCCAGCCCCTTAGCTGGCTAAGCCATGTTTCTCCGGACACGTGGCTGGGGGATGCATCGTTTTGCATGCTCAAACCTAGTCTTTCATTCCTTGTGGAGCTCGGGATAACAATTCTCAATCAATCAATCAATCAATCAATCAAATAATTTGTAGAGCGCACTATATCCGCAAGGGTTCCAAGGTGCTGAGGGAGGGATGGGGGGGTTCTTTTGATACTGGTCGAACAGCCAGGTGTTGAGTTGTCTCCTGAAGGTAAGAAGGTCTTCGGTTTGTCGTAGGATAAGGGGGAGGGTGCTCCAGGTCTTGGCGGCGCGGTGGGAGAAGGATCTGCCTCCCACTGTGGTTCTAAGGATACGTGGGAAGGTACCCAGGGAGAGGTCTGCGGAGCGGAGTTTCCTGTTGGGTACGTAGAAGGAGAGTCAACTGTTGAGGTAGGCTGGGCCGGTCTTGTAGAGTGCCTTGTGTGTGTAGATCAGGAGCTTGAAGGAAATTCTTTTGACGACAGGGAGCCAGTACAGGTTCTTCAGGTGTGGGGTGATGTGGTTGATGTGCAAGACACCGAGGATCAGGCATGCAGAGGCATTAGGGATTATTTGCAGTCTAATGATGAGCTTGGTCGGGGCGCCGGAGTAGAGGGCGTTTCCGTAGTCGAGTCTACTGCTGACTAGGGCCTGGGTGACTCTTTTCCTTGTGTCTGTCGGGATCCATCTGTAGATCTTACGGAGCATACGGAGGGTGTTGAAGCAGGCGGAGGAGACAGCACTGACTTGTTTGGTCATGGTGAGTTTCGAGTCGAGGATGACTCCCAGATTGCGTGCGTTGTTGGTGGGTTCAGGGGTGTCCCTAGTGATGCGGGCCACCAGGAGTTATCCCATGCTGAGGGGTTGGGCCCGAGGATGAGGATCTCCGTCTTGTCTGTGTTCAGCTTAAAGTGGCTATCCTCCATCCATTTGGCAATGGCCTTCATTCCCTGTTGGAGGTTGGATTTGGCGGTGAGGGGGTCCTTGGTGAGGGAGAGGATCAGTTGCGCGTCGTCAGCATAGGAGATTATGTTGTGGTCGTGATGTCGGGTGATGCTTGCGAGGGGCGCCATATAGACATTGAACAGTGTCGGGCTGAGGGAGGATCCCTGCGGGACGCCGCATATGATCTCAGAGGCTTCGGATCGGAACAGGGGGAGGCGGACTCTCTGGGTTCTGCCGGAGAGGAAGGAGGAGGTCCAGTCAAGGGCCTTGTCTCGGATCCCTGCATCGTGGAGACGTGTGCGTAGGGTGCGGTGGCAGACAGTGTCGAAGGCGGCGGAGAGGTCCAGAAGGATGAGGGCCGCCGTCTCACCGTTGTCCAGTAGGATCCTGATATCGTCTGTGGCATTGATGAGGGCGGTCTCTGTGCTGTGGTTGCTGCGGAATCCTGACTGGGAAGGGTCCAGGATACTGTTGTCTTCGAGGTAGAGGGTGAGCTGGATGTTGACTATCTTCTCGATTACCTTAGTTATGTGGAGGAGTGTGGCTCAATGGTTAGAGCGGAAGACCCTGATGCAGAGTTCTGGCCAGGGACCAGGGTTCGATTCCCGCCTCGGCGGGGTCTCGGGCTCAATTTCCTCGGACCTGCTCATTCTCGCCTCGGTGCCTATTCTAATCACGGGCCCCACGCTGCAACTCTGGGCAATAGCTTGCTTAATCTCCACAACGGCCCCCACAATGCTAAGGATGTCTGGCTTCACCCTGGGGGTGCCCAGGAGTGGACACTTCACAGGGAAAGCCAGGAGGGGTTCCACAGGGGTATGAGTATCAGCGCCAGGAAACCGCATAGGCGACACCGCAAGGTGACCGTCTGGTGACAGTGCGCTCTATAAGTACCATGACATTTACATTTACATTTGACATTTAGCTGGGAACGGAAGCAGGAAGATGGGCTGGAAGTTTTTGAGTTCGCTCGGATCCGTATTGGGTTTCTTCAGTAGAGTGTTGATCTTGCCGTGTTTCCAGCCCTCAGGGAAGGTCGCGGTCTGGAAATAGAGGTTGATGATGTTGTGCAGGGGGTGCGATGGAGTTGCGGCTTTGTTGAAAATGTGGTGTGGAAAAGGGTCAGATGCCGAGCCGGAGTGGATTGTGCCCATAGTCTTGATTGTGTCCCTGATGCTCCCGTTGGCCCAGGTTGTCAGGGGGTCGTGGTCGGTGGGGTGTGGTGGGTCTGGCGTGTTGGGGCCTGTTAGGGTTGTCCGGATGTTGATGCTGTAGTGGATGTTGGTGATCTTGTGGTGGAAGAAGGTGGCGAGGGAGTCGCACAGGTCTTGCAACGGCGGGATGTCGTTGGTGTTGGAGCTGGGGTAGGAGAGTTCCTTCATGACATTGAAGAGCTCCTTGCTGTTGTGTGCGTTGTTGTCAAGGCAGTCTTTGAAGGAGGTTCTCTTGGCGGTACTGATGAGGTGGTGGTGGTTGCGGATGGCATCTTTGTGGGCTGCGCGGATGCTCAGCGACTTCTTGCTGTGCCATATGTTCTCCAACTTCCGAGGTGCGCTTTGACACTAGGAGTTCCGGGGTAAACCAGTTGGCTCTCGTGCTGGTGTCTTTGAGGGCCTGTTTTTTCAGCAGGGCTAAGGTGTTGGCGCAGTCGTCCATCCATCATCTGAGGTGCGCGCACCTTTGTGGGAGTTGGTCGGTGGGTTGAGTGCGAGGGTTGTCTGTAGTTGTACTTTGGTGATTTTGCTCCAGCACTCACAGGGTATCCGTAGGGTGTGGTGATGTGCGACGGGTTTCCGAAAGGTGAAGTGGATGCAGTGGTGGTCAGTCCAGGTGTGCTCGGAGACGTGACTGAAGGAGACGTGGGGGTCTTCTCTTCATAGCTGTTACCAGGGCTAGAATTTGAGATTGCTGAAACCCCTGGTCCTTCCTATCTGCCAAATTGGAAAAGGACCCAGGTCGGTCTTGGCTACTGGTGGCCTGGGGATTCTCAAACAGCGTGTATCTCACCTCCGGATTAATTTATTCTTCTTTGCCCTCTGGTTATGGATGATAGTCCTTAAAACAACAGCTCTGTTCCCTGATTGTCTCCAATGGGGTCTCTCGACTGAAATCATCCGGTTCAACGAATGTTATCATTTCCTCTTCCACTGTGGTAGAAGACTGGCAGGTGGGTTGTAGGGAAGAAAAGAGGGTTCAGGTAAGTCTATCTCGTAGAGAACATCACAGGGAATGTTATTTTTTCCTTCTATTTTACTTTCTTGTTCACAGCAGGCAGGCACAATATTGTCCAGGTGGCAACCGTAGTCACCAGGGAATCACTATCGTGAGTTGAAAGAAGGGCAATTCTGAGGTTGTAGAAACAAAAACAAACATGGACAAAGCAAATGTTGTGCCATGTATAGTGAAGAGGTATTGTCAAGTTTCACTGGCACACACATACAACAGGAACACCAGTCCAGGAGAAGTGTGGACAGCAAGAAAAAAGGGGGAACTGCAGTGGTACTTTATCATTCCCAGGATAAGGTCCAAAGTAATAGTTCTCTTCCAATTCAATGTGCAAGAATAGATGACTATGCCGCACTGTAGACATTCAAACTTGTTACTTGCAGATTACAATCAGATCCCTACAGCAAGTGCTTAAAGCACTGACCTTTGTTAGTGGTTTGTCTATCTCCAATCTCTGCAAAGTCTGTACCAGGTCGTCCCAGAGTGTACTGCCACTGGAGAAGGGGATACATGCTTCTGTGGTCTTACTCGCTATCTCTTTAAAACAGCTTCTGGATTTTTAGGTCTAGTGCAGAAAAAAGGTCTGCTCTCTCTCTCTCAACTCACTCTCTCTCTCTCTCTCAATTGCGAGTCACAAATCGCGAGTCGCAATTTGGAATGTACAATAGTGTCAGAGACACTGATTGGGATTCCCAATGGGATCGCAAAATGCAAGGCTCCTGAATATTAACCCCTTCACTGCGGTGGCAATTCCGCCTCAGCGCTAGGGGAGCCGAGCAGCGCTCGCATGCTCGTGACGGAGCCGCTCCGTCACGAGCCGCGGTTGAGCTGTGTTCATGACGGAGCAGTTCCTTCATGGCCCCGCCCGCTCAATGGAACGTCCAGCGCAGGCGCGGAATTCGCGCCACGCAGGCACGCCGAGCGGGCCATGACGGAACCGCTCCGTCAGGAGCACAGCTCAACCGAGGCTCATGACGGAGCGGCTCCGTCACGAGCATGGAAGGAGTTAATGAGACTCGTTATTAGGAAGGGAACACACCGTCCATATAGTGAGTCGCAAAACTCTATTTTGTGAATAGCAATTTTTTGCGAGTCACAAAATAGTGTTTGTACATGATGTTAAGGTGTGGCTGGGCTCTAGAGAAAGTTGTGGAAATCTCTACGACTTGTTCTACGGTTAGGCCTTTATGTTGTTTGAGCCACAATTGTGTTTCTAGGGGTAAAGTCTCCTGGATATTGTTCCAAACAAATCAAATTCATGATTTCTTTCCTTGGTGTTCTCAAGAGGGCTGAGCCATTTCTCTGAGGCCAATTTAAGTTTGATCAAAAGTGTTTTAGGATCATCCCCTGCTATGGCGCATTTCTTTCTAAATTTCAGGCAATATGCTTCTGCGTCTAATCCCAGGTGGTCCAATATGACAATCTTGACTTCTTCATGGGAAGTGATACCATAAGGATTGGCTACCTGGTGGGCGGCCGGTGCTTCCCAGACTAGTCATGGAGCCAGGAAGAAAGGACATTTGTCAGGGGGCAGGCACATGCCCTAGCTGCCCTCTTGAAATTTAAAAGAAAGGCATCAGGGTATTCCCCAGGGACATATTTCTGAAGTTATACGTGGAAGCCTGTGAACGAGGTACGGGTGGCAGAGAGGTTGGACGATATTTGAAATTGATCGTGGAGTGGTGTGGCTCACTGGTTAGAGTCGGCAGACCCGGAAGCAGAAGTCGGCCCGGGACCAGGGTTCGATTCCCGACGCGGCAGGGTCGTGGACCAGGGTCAGCGGACTCAATAATTCTCGCCTCGGTGCCTACTTTAACCAGGGGTCCCACTCGGCAACTCTGGGCATTAGCTTGCCTCAGCTGCACAACGGCCCCATCAACGCCGGGGATGCCTGGTTTCACCTTGGAGATACCCAGTAGGGACCATCCCCCAGGGAAAACCAGGATGGGTTCCCCAGTGGTATACAGCGCCAGGACGCCGACTGGCAACAGTGCGCTTTACAAGTATACACATTACATTATCAGCAACCTTGTGTAGACTGCCCATTTGCAACTTCATAGTGTCCTTAAAGATTTTGCGGGCCACCTCGGTGGAAGGCATTCGTCTTTTGAGGGGCCATTCTAATTTTCCCTGCCCACAAATGAGCAGTTTGTATATATTGTCTATTTTTATCAATGCTCTAATGTGCCCTAATACTCCACCACTTGTTTTAGCGGCTGAATATAAACACAATGAAAAAAAATTAGGTTCTAGGGTTTTATTGTCACCCTGTTATTTTCTTCAGAATTTCACACAGGTTTTAACTAAGGTAAGGAAAGTCCAATTGTCTTAATGTCTTTCATCTCCTTTTTTCTTTTAGGGTCGGCCGCGGCGAAGGGTCCCGCAAGCAATGAAGATCCCTCCCAAAAAAACAAGAAGCCCCAGGGTAAGTCACGTGTCTTTAACCCTATTGAATAAGGATAGACTGATCCCCAAGGAATATGTCACAGGTGTTCTTGTACTACTTTCTTTACAACAAAAAACAACGGCGGAGGGGTGGTTTATTACCTTCTTAAACCAAGTACTAATTTTTTAAGTCACAAGAGAAGAACTAAATAAATATGAGTCCCTCTTTTCGAACAAATGACAAAAAAAAGGCTTCCCTTAGGAACCAGAAACAATGTTGGTGGGGGAAGAAGAGAAAAGGGAAAAAAAAGAACTGGAAAACGTGAGGAACGTGTGGAATGTTAGTTCCTTCTCAACTCTTTTTTCCCCAAATACAGCCTCGTAGCTGGCTAAGAAACATTTCACCAAAATTGTGGCGTGCCGATGCATTGTTTTGCGGGCTCAAATCTTGACTTCCATTCCTTGTGGCGATCAGGGACGCCGATTCTAAGAAGTTGCCAGTCTTCTCTTCACAGCTGTTACCAGGGCTGGGATTTGCTATCTAGCTTCCATGAGCTATGGTGTTTGGATAGCTGAAATCCCGGTCCTTCCTCTTTGCCAAATTAGAGAAAGGAACCAGGTCGGTCTCGGCTCCTGGCATCCTGGGGGATTCTCGATCAGCGTGGATCTCCCTTCCATATTAATTTTTTCATCTTTGTCTTCCGGTTGTGGGTGATGGTCCTTAAAACAACAGTGTTTTTCCCAAATGGCTCCAATAGGGATGTATGACATTACAAGGCATGCTTTTAGCACGCATGCTTTTACATCGCAACTTTTAAAACGCATGTCTTTACAACGCATAGTGTTGGGGGGGCGCTGGATAGTGAATAGTTTAATTTACTATTCCAACTCCAGTCCCCGTGGATAGTAGGGAAGGTGTTGGATAGTAAATTAAATCTATTCCCTATCCTAGAGCGCCCCCCAGCGCAATGCGTTGTAATGGTTTGCGTTGTAAAAGTTGCGACGTAAAAGCACTGCGTGGTAAAAGTTGCGTTGTAAAGGATGTTTCCCCACTTATTGGGTCTCATGACCGAAATCATTTGTTTCAACCAATGTTATCATTTCCTCTTCCGCTGTGGCTGAAGAGGTGCAGCTGGGCTATGGGTAAGAGAAGAGGGTTCAGGTAAGTCTGTCTCATATAGAACTTCATAGGGAAAGCTACTTTCTCCTTCCTATTCACTTCCCTTTTCACAGCAGGCTGGTAAAATATTGGCCAGGTGGCAACCGTAGTCACCAGGGAATCACTATCGTGAGTTGAAAGTAGGGCAATTCTGAGGTTGTAGAAACAAAAACAAACATGGACAAAGCAAATGTTGTGCCATGTACAGTGAAGAGGTATTGTCAAGTTTCACTGACACACACGCACAACAGGAACACCAGTCCAGGAGAAGTGTGGACAGCAAGAAAAAAGGGGGCACTGAAGTGGTACTTTATTAATCCCAGGCCAAGGGCCAATGTAATGGTTCTCATCCAGTTAAAGGTGCAAGAATAGATGACTATGCCTACACTGTAGGCATTCAAATTTGTAACTTGCAGAATGCACACAGATCCCTACAGCAAGTGTATAACCCACTGACCTATGTTAGTGGCTTGTCTATCTCCGATCTCTGCAAACTCTGTACTAGGTCATCCCACAGTGCACTGCCACTGGAGTAGGTGCTACATGCTTGTGCGGTTATTCTCCCTATCTCTTTAAAACAGCTTTGGCTTTTCACGTCTAGTGCAGAGAAAGGTTTGCTCTCTCTTTCTCACTCTCTTTCTCTCTCAATTGCGAGTCAAAAATTGCGAGTCGCAATTTGGATTGTACAACAGTGTCAGAGACATTGATTGCGATTGCCAATGGGGTTGCAAAATGCAAGGCTCTTGATAATTAATGAGCCACTCGCAATTTGAGACCCCATTGAGAATGACTGTCCCTCCCAGGGATGGTTTCCGGCTGGGCTCAGCAGACCTCCATGTTTTGGGCTGATTGTCAATAAAGCAGGGTTTTTTTTTAATGCAGACCGTTTTCCTTAAAGGAAAACTGGATGCACGGAAAAAAAATGAACTTTTTCATTTAATTTTTTAAGGGCCAGAAGGGGTCCCTGGGACCACTGCCTGCCTTTAAAAAATATTTTTCGAGCCAGTCCCCTAGGGACCTCATCCCATTTGTGACTCCATTACCACCCTCTTGTTGAGGGCAGTAAAATGCGAGTGTTTTGCAACCAAAATTGTGGTCGCAAAACATTCATACATGCCTAGAGACTCGCTTTTAGGAAGGGAACAGCCCTTCCTAATAGCCAGTCGCAAAACTCTATTTTGCAAGTCGCAATTTTTTGTGAGTCGAAAAATAATGTTTATACATGGCCATGTACGTTTATGTGTTCGCAAATTGTTTGCAAACCCATTTGTGCAGGCAAAAACTGGTCGTACATCTGGCCCCAAGTAACTAATGAATTAACCGTCACCAGATTAGCGATTCCCGGTTCCATTTCACAGCAACCATGATCATTTAACATTAAGTAGCTCCCATTCAAGAGCAATTTGAAAAACAGGATGCATCACAGCACTAACCCTGGGTGAAGCACTACGCTACGCTCGTGTAGTTTGCGAAGTTTGCGCAACTTCGCACTACGCGAGCTGCACGTAGCACAGTGCGAACATGCGTAGCACAGCGTAGCGTAGTGCAGCAGTCATTTTTTGCTTGTTCGCGGTCCTCAACGTCATGTTCGCGACCACGAGCAAGCAAAATGACATCCCGGCGAGACTCTCAACGCGGGGAAGTCAGGTTTCTCATTGCGAGTGGTCGTGCATGCTCGCGACCGCTCGCGATGAGAAACTACCAGTTCGCGTTGAGAAAGCTGCCGCTCGAGTAAAAATCTACTCGAGCGACAGAAAACTACAGCTCGCACTGTGCTAGATGCCGTTTTCAATGATTGCACAGTGCCGGATGCTTGTTCGCACTTTGCAATCATTGAAAATGCATCTTGCACAGTGCGAACATGCTACTAGGCAGCTCGCGTAGTGCTACGTGAAGTTCGCGTAGTGTGAAGTGCACTTCGCATAGCTTCGCGTAGCGCTACTTCACGAACTACGCCCAGGGTTACACAGCACCTGCAGAACCCTTCAAATAACATGACAAGTTTGCAACAAAAGAATTACATGCACCATGAAGAAAAATGTTCTTGCAATCTAAGGAACCTGTTAGGGCATCTTCACACTCGGAACCACTAAATAAAACCTATGTGCTCCCTTTCCTGCGCTTAAACTTGAAACGCAATTCCCAATACTCATGTACATAACCTTCCCAGAGTGCTTTGTATATGCCTACCTGTTGATATTGGAGACAATATTGGAATTGGAAAGTTGTGACCAGTAAGGTGATATAACCAAAGGATAATCCAGGATGGTGTCTCTGCCACTGTAAAAGGTAATTGGTCTAATTTTTCAATGTGCAACATGGTGTATTTCACATCTCTGCGTGACATAGTAATCTGTCTTTTGGTCAGATCATATTCAGAATACAGACTGGTAGTGGTGATGTAACACCGTGGCACATGGCCAGAACTTAGTGTTTGAAACGTCCAGCTCAGCATAACGACGGAACGGAATTGTGACTGTCCATGTTGTAAAATAGACTTATCCCGCTGCAGTATGTCAATTGCAGAAGACACAATGTTGCCCTGTGAATACATTTTTGATAAAGTGGTCATACGATGTCAACCATATAAAAAGCCTTTTCCATATTTACCCAGTCGATATTGCGCAATCTCTCTGCGGCTTCCTGCCTAGAAATCTTCCATAGCTTGTATATTCCATACAAGACAGGCTTTTGATGTGGGTTTCCTGGGACGCGTAATAAATGTCTGATATCCAGGTCATCAGACAGAAGGTACACGTGTTATTTCACCTGGGAAAGTTTTGAGGACTTCAGCCAGTCTAGGCATAACTTCTCAACTCTATACACACCTGCACGCTCCGTTTGTATATAGCGTAGGTCAGGCCTGTTTATCTCAAACCTTCCAGTTTTACCCAGGAATCTAGACTGACATCTGTCCATCTCTAGAGGTCAAACCAACCAACCCCGCTGATCAGGGTCTGATGTATTGTATGATCCATTGCAGAGCATACCATCCAAAGTTAATGTTAATGTTAATGGGCACTTGTAAAGTGCACGGCTACTCCATGGAGTGTCCCGGCACTGAGAAAGAGAACCAGTGACAGAGCAGTTCAGGCACCACCAAGACAACTGATTTATTGTGAGAAAAAACAGGTTTTTAAACCTCGCCTAAAACTGGGATCCTGCGCCTGGCGTTAGGCTGGTGGGAGGCTATTCCAAAGCTGAGAGGATACCACCTGAAAGGAACGACCACCCAGGCTAGAATGGGAGAACCTAGGAATAAGCGAGAGCAGCTGGCTAGAAGACCTCAAGATTCTAGATGGAACGTGGAGTGGAGAAGTGTGGCTCAGTGGTTAGAGGCGGCAGACCCGGAAGCTGAGATGGGCCGTGGACCAGGGTTCGATTCCCCGCCTCGGCGGGTCTCGGGCTCTAAAATTCCATGGACTCGATAATTCTCGCTCTGGTGCCTACTCGACTCACGGGGTCACACTCTGCGACTCTGGGCAATAGCTTGCTTAATCTGCACTACGGCCCCTCGCGGCGGGATGCCTGGCTTTCACCTTGTGGATACCCTGCCGGGGTATCTCACAGGGGAATACCAGGACGGGTTCCCTAAGCAAGCGCTTAGATACCGTGTCGGTGATTTGCGCTATATAAATACATGTACATTTACATTTACAACGTAGTGCTGGAATCTGTTTCTCAAATATAGGCCCCTATATTATGGAAGGCCTTAAAAGCCAGCACCAGGGCTTTGCAATGTGTCCTCTTTCGCACCGGAAGCCAGTGCAGGGACTTCAAGTGAGGGATCATGTGTGTCCTGAGGCCCACCATGAGTATGTCTCTTGCCGCAGAGGCTGGCACCACCTGTAGACGGCCAAGAAGATATTCAGGAAGGCCAACATACAGAACATTATCATAATCAAGGCGGGATATCATCAATGTTTGGACTACTGTTTTCCTATGGGAAACCGAGAGTAGTGGGAGGAAGTTTCTCAACATTTTCAGTAGGCCAAAGCATGTGGCGGCCACTGCTTGGACCTGGGACTTCATGGACATGTCCGCGTCCATTTTTACACCGAGGTTCTTAACGGTTGTGGCTAAATTTGCAGGGGGGGGGACATATTCTTTGGCCAGCACTTGCGCCATTCCCCCCCGGGTTGTGAGTGAATAAAAAAAACGAATTCTGATTTTTCTGAATTGCACACAATTGGTTCTGTTTAAACCACTCGAATACCGCTGACTGGCAGGTGTTTATCTCGTTCCCTTCCGCAAGTGAACGGTAATTGTGTATCATTGGCGAAAGAAATAACTTTAGCACCGTATTATTCTGCCAGAGGCACCAGGGGGGCCATAAACACATTAAACAGAGTGGGACTTAAGATAGATCCTTGTGGAAAACCTACATTTTGCGGCGAGATTGGGGTGGAAAAAGGGGAAGACCAGACTGTTTGCTGGCCCCTTTCAAGGAAAGAAGTCAACCACCGTACTTTGTGCATTGTTGCTAATTTTCAAAGCGTGCAAATGTGGGAATGTGAGGTATGTTCAAATCTTTTGCCTTAGCAAAACCAAGACAGAAAGTCTGTTGCACTGTTTTATTCAGGAAAATCATTTGATGTGGTATGAGGCATTCTCTGAATAATGCCTCATGTCCCTGAACCTGCCAATCTTTTGTTCCACAGACATATTATGTGTATATTGTGTCTTTCAAAAAGTCAAAACCATGTGTGGAAAATTGGTAAATAAAGGAAGCAAAGTAAATCATATTAGTATGTGTGCGCATATCTTCTTTGCAGGTTTAGGTGGAAGCCTATAGTCATAAAATTTGGGTCTATTGTATCAAAAGCAGAAAAATATACAAACATCTGTACAAATGTTTTTGAACTACCTTTCGGCAGTGTGGGTAATGTTCCCATTGTGTGTAGTTGTAAACAGCACGTGGGATACTAGCTTTGTATATAAAAGAGTGACCATAATGTTGATAACAGAACATGTCTCCAAAATTACTTGTGCGATCATACAATTAATCATTATAAAATACTGCCGATTGCTCTAGATCTGTAAGCAAACTATGCACAGATCCAATGTCCCAATCATCAGATAATATACTAGAGGTGATTATATAATTAAAGGAATTGTTAAACTAATATAGAATTTACAAAAGTTCAATAGGACCATATACATCATACTATACCCTGTCCCATACTATTCCATCCGGAATGGAAACCGCTGTAATTTTCACCACTCAGAGGTCCCTTAGTTTACTTTGCGATGATGCATGTGGTTTTAGAACCAAGTTCAAACCAATCCAAAGTACAAGGAAAGGTAAATCAATTGTAATCCAGAGATGTATCCGGGGGCAACAAGGTATGCCTTTTTCAGCCAAAGATAGAGAGAGAACAAACTCGTAGCTTGAAAGGGAGTGGCAGTTTTGGCAATTCAGTCTCACATGGATCCGATGAAAAATTGTCATAATGCATGAAGTTGCCACACGCCATCCGTATGATTTTTGGCAGATTTGCAGGTTCTGTAGAACTGGGAGATGACTCGATCTGTGGCATGTTGACATAATCATTGTCAATTTTTTAAATGACATGTCTGTACTTGTTGACTGTACAGTTGTAGTTGTTACTATTGAGGGCAGAGACCCACATCCTCACCACAAGCAGGATCTCAAAGTGTATATGACCCCCAGGGGTTTACTCGGCATGTTGTCAAGTGCCTTCTGAACCCCATGTATGTGATTGGCTCAACTTCCACACAAGCCTAATACCCTAGCTGTTAAGTATTGCTTTAAGACTGGTTCTTCCTCTGAATAATCAAATTTTCCTTGGGTGGTAGGGGGAGGAGTACCGCAAGGCCACAGCTAAACTTCCCAATTCTTCTTTGTAAGCCTGAGAGCTAGACGCCAGTTCCTGGTTGGAACGTAGTGTGCCAATTGCATAAGTCCCGATTAAAGACTTGCAAATCCTTTATTATAGTTCTGCCGTCAGCCGAGCGCAGGGGCCAAACCCAGAGGAATCTTGAGCATGAATACACTGCCACCAAGATGTACTTGAAAGCCCTGTCCGTGTTAGGGTCCCCAGTGATCCAAATATACACAAGCAAGAGGTATGTCTGAGATCAATAAAGGTGATTATGGTGGACGTGCTACAGTGGAGCCTTTTATCTGCTGGCAGATGTCGCATTTAAGGACAAAGTCTGTAGTGAGGATCTTGGATCAACTGAAGACATTGCTATGTTAGCATAATTGAGGTATATTCTTAAACCCCATTTTGCTGCTTTTTGCCGCTTTTGCACACAACACTATGTGGCTCTCGTAAATAACCTGCTTGTGCTCTTTCACATGATAACTGTCTGTTTTTCACAAATCTAGGTGCGCTCTGTGCCCTTAGTCTGCACAGCGCGTTCAAGGTCGAATAACAATCTATGCTGTTAATTCATGTTGATCAGTCCGATGTACATTAGACATAACAGAAAACGCAGCTGATCAAACTCAAACTCAGGTGCTTTTAATATTGCATAGCATGCATGAGGAGGCACTTGGAGAAAATCTTTCCATCTACAAAGAGCTGTACTTGTCCTGGGGTGTGATTCACTGCATCTGATCTTTAAAACTAGCTCCGAGCATGGGGAGGGTGGTAATGGCATTTTAATCCTGTTTCCACCGTCATTTATATTATGTTTTACCCTTTTGTGTTTTATGGAATTGTAACAATGCTGATAGCATTATTCTTATCCATCTGTTTGTTAGTGTTGGCAAAAGTACTGCATCTTAGAGCACTTTAGTTAAAATAAACATTCTAAACTATACTGTGTCTCTGATTGCTCACGTTGTGGACTGGTATGAGAGCTAGAACGAAACAGTATTCGAAAGACTATTCCTGAGAACTTTCCTAAGTCACATGTTCTAGGTTGTCTAATCATTGGTAGCTTCGCTGTAGTACGGAGAACGAATGGGATGCTAATGCTAGTCGGATCGGGGTTCTGGGCACTGAGGTGGGTTTTTGGTACACCACAATACACCGATGTCCTGGTTTTCTGCACATAGTTCTGTGCATGAGCAGAATCCCTGCAACAAGTCCTTGGTCTGTTTAGTGAGATCTGGTCAGCAGTAGCGCTGCTTCAGCAATGAATCTGTAGCAGTATTCCCTGCATGTGATGAACCCAGGCCCTCGAGAGCAGCTAGTATTATTCTTAAGTATAGGTGAAATTTGCGAAATCGCGCGAAATCGTAACCGCAAAAACTTGCAGAATTTTTTTTTTGCCAGTTCGCGATGATTTTTTACAAGTTTGGAAACGCGAACTTACTTGTGTGGTCGCAACGGTCATGACCATGTTGTTTTCACATGTCTAGCCTGTTCGCGACCCTGTGGTTCATCATGACCACCCTCCGGTTCATCACTGCCAACCTCTGGTTCACCACTGCCACCCTCTGGTTGATCACTGCCATCCTCTGGTTCATCACAGCACCCTCTGGTTCACCACTGCCACCTGCTGGTTCATCACAGCACCCTCTGGTTTATCACTCCGTCCTCTGGTTCATCACTGTCACCCTCTGGTTCCCCACTGCCACCCTCTGGTTCACCACTGTCACCCTCTGGTTCACCTCTTCCACCCTCTGGTTCATCCCTGCCTCCATCTGGTTCATCACAGCACCCTCTGGTTAACCAATGCCACCCTCTGGTTCATCAATGCCACCCTCTGGTTCACCACTTCCACCCTCTGGTTGATCACTGCCACCCTCTGGTTCATCACAGCACCCTCTGGTTCACCACTGTCACCCTCTGGATCATCACTGTCACCCTCTGGTTCATCACTGCCACCCTCTGGTTCATCACAGCACCCTCTGGTTCACAACTGCCACCCTCTGGTTCATCACTGCCACCCTCTGGTTCACCACTGCCACCCTCTGGTTGATCACTGCCATCCTCTGGTTCATCACAGCACCCTCTGGCTCACCACAGCCACCCTCTGGTTCATCACTGCCACCCTCTGGTTCATCACTGTCACCCTCTGGTTCACCACTGCCACCCTCTGGTTCACCACTGTCACCCTCTGGTTCATCACAGCACCCTCTGGTTCACCACTGCCACCCTATGGTTCATCACTGCAACCCTCTGGTTCATCACTGCCAACCTCTGGTTCGCCACTGCCACCCACTGGTTGATCACTGCCATCCTCTGGTTCATCACAGAACCCTCTGGTTCACCACTGCTACCCTCTGTTTCATCACTGTCACCCTCTGGTTCACCAGTGCCACCCTCTGGTTCACCACTGTCACCCTCCGGTACATCAAAGCATCCTCAGGTTCACCACTGCCACCCTCTGGATCATCACTGTCACCCTCTGGTTCATCACTGCAACCCTCTGGTTCATCACAGCACCCTCTGGTTCACCCCTGCCACCTGCTGGTTCATCACTGCCACCCTCTGGTTCATCACTGCCACCCTTTGGTTCTCCACTGCCACGCCTCAGGTTGATCACTGCCATCCTCTGGTTCACCACTGCCACCCTCTGGTTCACCACTGCCACCCTCTGGTTCTCCACTGCCACGCCTCAGGTTGATCACTGCCATCCTCTGGTTCACCACTGCCACCCTCTGGTTCACCACTGCCACCCTCTGGATCATCACTGCCACCCTCTGGTCCATCACTGCCACCCTCTGGTTCACCACTGCCACCCTCTGGATCATCACTGCCACCCTCTGGTTCATCACTACCATCCTCCGGTTCACCACTGGCACCCTTTGGATCATCACTGTCACCCTCTGGTTAATCACTGCCACCCTCTGGTTCATCACATCACCCTCTGGTTCACCACTGCCACCCTCTGGATCATCACTGCCACCCTCTGGTTCATCACTGCCACCCTCTGTTTCACCTCTGCCACTCTCTGGATCATCACCGTCACCCTCTGGTTCATCACTGCCACCCTCTGCTTCATCACTGCCACCCTCTGGTTCACCACTGCCACCCTCTGGTTCACCACTGTCACCCTCTAGTTCATCACAGCACCCTCTGGTTCACCACTGCCACCCTCTGGTTCATCACTGCCACCCTCTGGTTCACCACTGCCACCCTCTGGATCATCACTGTCACCCTCTGGTTCATCACTGCCACCCTCTGCTTCATCACTGCCACCCTCTGGTTCACCACTGCCACCCTCTGGTTCACCACTATCACCCTCTGGTTCATCACAGCACCCTCTGGTTCACCACTGCCACCCTCTGGATCATCACTGCCACCCTCTGGTTCATCACTGCCACCCTCTGTTTCACCACTGCCACCCTCGGATCATCACTGTCACCCTCTGGTTGATCACTGCCACCCTCTGGTTCCTCACTGCCACCCTCTGGTTCACCACTGCCACCCTAGGGTTCACCACTGTCACCTTCTGGTTCATCAGAGCACCCTCTGGTTCACCACTGCCACCCTCTGGTTCATCACTGCCACCCTCTGGTTCACCACTGCCACCCTCTGGATCATCACTGCCACCCTCTGGTACATCACTGCAACCCTCTGGTTCGCCACTGCCAACCTCTGGATCATCACTGTCACCCTCTGGCTCATCGCTGCCACCCTCTGGTTCATCACAGCACCCTCTGGTTCACCACTGCCACCCTCAGGTACATCACTGCCATCCTCTGGTTCATCACTGCCACCCTCTGGTTCACCACTGCCACCCTCTGGTTCGTCCCTGCCACCATCTGGTTCATCACAGCACCCTCCGGTCCACCACTGCCCCCCTCTGGTTCACCACTGTCACCCTCTGGTTCACCACTGCCACCCTCTGGTTCATCACAGCACCCTCTGGATCATCACTGCCACCCTCTGGTTCACCACTGCCACACTCTAGTTGATCACTCCCATCCTCTGGTTCATCACAGCACCCACTGGTTCACCACTGCCACCCTCTGGTTCACCACTGTCACCCTCTGGTTCATCACTGCCACCCTCTGGTTCACCACTGCCACCCACTGGTTGACCACTGCCACCCTCTGGTTCATCACTGCCACCCTCTGATTCATCACAGCACCCTCTGGTTCACCACTGCCACCCTCTGGTTCATCACAGCACCCTCTGGTTCACCACTGCCACCCTCTGGTTCATCACTGCCACCCTCTGGTTCATCACAGCACCCTCTGGTTCACCACTGCTACCTTCTGGTTCATCACTGCCACCCTCTGGTTCATCACAGCACCCTCTGGTTCACCAATTCACCTTCTGGTTCTTCACAGCACCCTCTGGTTCACAACTGCACCTTCTGGTTCATCACAGCACCCTCTGGTTCATCACTGCCACCCTCTCGTTCGTCACTGCCACCCTCTGGTTGATCACTGCCATCCTCTGGTTCATCACAGCACCCTCTGGTTCACCACTTCACCTTCTGGTTCTTCACAGCACCCTCTGGTTCACAACTGCACCCTCTGGTTCATCACAGCACCCTCTGGTTCATCACTGCCACCCTCTGGTTCATCACTGCCACCCTCTGGTTGATCACTGCCATCCTCTGGTTCATCACAGCACCCTCTGGTTCACCACTGCCACCCTCTGGTTCATCACTGCCGTAGAAAATATACAACGCTCTGAAAATTGTTTCCTTCGTTATTTACTAGCAACCCCCAAGGGCACAGCTACATATGTTGTCCATAATGAATTAGGTCTTCCATACATCTCGGACATCATAAAATCTTCACCTATTTTACTGTGGCACAATGTCTGGGTAAAACCTGAGACTAGCCTGAACAGAGATGTCATAAAAGATTGTCTCAGCTTAGATGGTGCTGATAACATCAAATGGTTTAAATACGTAAGAGACATGCTCAAAGACATCGGCGACCCGGAATACTTTTCTAACCCTGTAAGCATGGAGACCGTGTCCAGAACTACCCTGAAAAAAATGGTTTTAGAGCACTTAGACAGCAAAAGATGGCTTGTAGAAAAGGGCAAAAGCACACTCATAGAAAATCAATTTACACGCGTGCTTTTGACCCGATTCCGCACTGACACTTTTTTCAGATTAATTACTTTTCCGCAATTTAACGATTGGACAGGGGACACAGAAACCTGCCCGTGTGATAACACCTCACACCCGTCTAATATTCACTGCATATTATTCTGCAGGTTTTATCTGCTCCCGAGGGAAAGATTTTTGAAACCTCTATTAAAGGCCTGGGGCTTACGAACATGCAGAGTGGCCTACAATAAACTGAAAACCCTAGAAAACGCACACGTCATCAAAGTCCTATCTACTTACCTAAAAATTTGTCGTTAGGCGCAGGAATTCGATTTAATTCTGGAATAATTTGTAAATAGCCCGTCAAGAAAGTGCAATCATTGTTTTTCTTTTTAATATAAATGTATAAAGTTTTATGAGTGGAGTGCCCTTGATAAACATTTAGCCTCCTAGTCACTCTTTTAATGTATCTATTTTATATATATTAGTATTTCCCATCATGTCATTTTTAAATGAATGCTTTTATGATTCTGTTTTTACAAATCGAATAACGCTCAATTGATTTGATTTTACTGTCATTCCTTTGAACTCAAAGGAAATCACAATTTATCTGGCAAGGTTCAGCTGTGAGACAGGCATTGTGGGATTTTAAATAGAGAAGAAAACAATTGGGCCTTAAACATATTGAGTAACTTTGTGTTATCTGTCCCAAGTAGCAATTCTTCTGGCAGAGTTGGCACGACTCCGGTTATCATTTTGATACCTTTACCTGTTTGAGCAGTCAAATGGGTATACAACCTTTACGACGAAACTTTTACAACGAACTACCATTACAACGCAACTTTTACAACGCAAACTATTACAACGCATTGCTCTGGGGGGCGCTCTAGGATAGGGAATAGGTTAATTTACTATCCAATAACCTTCCCTACTATCCACGGGGACTGGAGTTGGAATAGTAAATTAAACTATTCACTATCCAGCTCCTAAAAGCATTATGCGTTGTAATGGTATGCGTTGTAAAACTTACGATGTAAAGGTAGGCGTTGTAAAGGTAGGCATTGTAACGTCATACATCCGTCAAATGTCACCTCAGTTATTGGATACTTCCTTATCTCTCCATAAACACACCTAATCTCTTCTTCCTTATGTGGACGTATTTGGGAGAGCTCTACCCATTTCTGTAGAATAACTGACTGACGTTATCCTAATCGAATAAATCCTTAATCCTGCGATCTTGAATGTATAGACTTACATTAAAGAAGTGTCTCAGCTCTTGCATATAATAAACATTCCTTGGAATACAACAAACGTCTTTGGGTTCCTGAACTTTTTTATTATTGGGAGAGGACCAAGAAACATGTCCCCTTTCACCACAGTAAAAGCATTGGGGATTTTTAAAGGAGTTTGGCATAGTTCGAAAGGTCCTAACTTTGGAAGGGTTTGTGACAATTTTGTAAGGGCTTTTCTCATTCTTGAGAGGAGCCTGACCTTTCCACTTGGGTAGGTTGTCTGAGGTTTAAATGCAGTTGGGCTATGGAAAAAGTTGTGGCCATCTCTACGGTTTGTTCTAAGGTTAGGCTTGTATGTTGTTTGAGCCATTCTTGTGTTGTTTGCGGTCCACCTTGGCGCAAAACATTTGTCTTTCGATGGTTCTCCATTTTTATCAATGGTCCAATATGTCCGAATTCTTCACCACTTGTCGTTTGCGGGTGAATATAACCACGAATAGAAAAAAAAACGAGTTCTAGGGTTTTAGTGTCACTCAATTAATTTCTCTAGAACTTCACACAGGTTTTTAACTAAAGTTTTCTTTCTTTTAGGGTCGGTGCCGACAGAGTCTCCGACCAGCAATCAAGATTCCCCCGGAAAAACGAACGAACCCCACGGTAAGAGTTGTCTTTTTTACCCTATTGATTAAGGATAGACTAATCACCAAGGAATAAGTCACCTGTGTTCCTATACTTTCTTTACAAAAAAAAAACAACAAAGGACTGGTGGTTTGTCACTTTCTTAAAACAAGTACTAATTGTTTAAGTCACAAGAGAAGAAATAAATAAATAAGTGTCCCTCTTGGGTACAAATAAAAAAAACGGCTTCCTTGAAGAACCTGAAACCATTTTGGTGAGGGTGGAAGGGAAAGAGAAAAAAAAAAAAGAATTACAAATCATGAGGAACTTGTGGAAGGTTTCCGTAGCTGGCTAAGTCACTTTTCTCCAGAAAAGTGGCAGGGAGACACTCCGTTTTGTGGGCCGGTCGTAGTCTACCACTCTTTGTGGACTTCAAGGATGCCAATTCCGAGAAGTACCTTGTCTTCTCCTCACAGCTGTTACCAGGGCTTGGATTTGCTATGAAGCTTCCAGCAGATACAGGGCTAGGATTGCTGCAACCCTGGGTCCTTCCTCTCTGCCAACTTCAAGAAAGGAACCAGGTCGGTCTCGGCTCCTGACGGCCTGGGGTATTCTCGATTGGCATGGTTCTCACTTCCGGATTAATTTCTTCTTCGTTGTCCTCTTGGTCTGGATAATGGTCCTAAAATTAAATGAGTTGTTCCCTGATTGGCTCCTATGGGGTCTCATGACCGAAATCATCCGGTTCAACCATTGTTATCATTTCCTCTTCTGGTGTGGTCGAAGAATGGCAGCTCGGCTGCGGGGGACGAGAAGAGGGTTCAGGTAAGTCTGGCTTGTATAGAACATCCTGGGGAATGTCACTTTCTCCTTCTCATTCACTTCCCTTTTCACAGCAGGCTGGAAAAATATTGTCCAGGTGGCAACTGTAGTTATCAGGGAATCACTTTTGTGAGGTGAAAGAAGGGCAATTCTGAGGTTGTCAAGACAAAAACAAACATTGACAAAGCAAATGTTATGCCATGTATAGTGAAGAGGTATTTTCAAGTTTCACTGATAAAGGTACAGTACTACAGCAACAGCGTGGACAGCATGAAAAAAGGGGGCACTGTGGGGGTACTTTATCTATCTCAGGCGAATGGCCAATGTAATGGTTCTCATCAAATTCAACATGCAAGAAAAGATGACTCTGCCTGCAATGTAAACATTCTAACTTGTGACTTACAGAATGCACACAGATCACTAAAGCAAGTGCTTAAGCCATTGACCTCTGTTAGCGGCTTGTCTATCGCCAATTTCTGCAAGCGAGTACTCGGTCGTCCCACAATGCACTGCCACTGGAGTCAGTGTTACATGCTTTTGTGGTCCTACTCCCCATCTCTTTAAACTGTCTTCTGGCTTTGTAAGAGTAGTGCAGATAAAGGTTTGCTCTCGCTCTCTCTCTCTCTCTTTCTCTCTCTCCCTCTCAAGAGTTAAGTGAATAAATCACCACAAAATTCAGAAAGGACACACACCCATATGCTCACATCAATATCCACCCATACAAAAAGCAATTGCACACACCGTTCTCGCACCATCAGTCTTGTACAATACTACTGACTCTCACCATTATTGTTACGTCTCCCAATAATTATCACTCACCAAAAAAAGGCAGGGCGACTAAGGATGTGTTGCTGTAAAAAGGAGCTCCACCAGACCATAAATTTCATAGTCAGTTCTGCCCCATGCTATACCACCAGGTGAATCTATGACATAATATCGACAGACAGAATATAGACATACCAAAATATCGACATCAAAAATATCGGAGTTCTATTTTCATAAAGGTAAGTACAAAAATATTGAGAAAAAAAATATCTTAGTACAAAAATATCGAAGTTAAAATATAGTTTTTTTAAATGCATTAATAATAATGTAAAAATAATTTAAAAATACATATAATGCATGCAGTGAAGCTTGTGAGAACTTGAAGTTAAAGTTAAAGTTAAATATCGGAGTTCTATCTACATAAAGGTAAGTACAAAAATATTGAGAAAAAAATATCTTAGTGCAAAAATATCGAAGTTAAAATATTGTTTTTTTAAATGCATTAATAATAATGTAAAAATAATTTAAAAATACATATAATGCATGCAGTGAAGCTTGTGAGAACTTGAAGTTAAAGAGCACGATGTGACAGAAGGGGGAGGTGTTTGGGCTAACACTGTTAAATAACGTGGTGTTGTGTAGTTCTTACTAATCTTTAGGATCTGCTCATTCTTTGGACAACATAAACTAGGGGCTTGGTGCTAGACTGATTCTGGATACCCCTGGAGGACATGGTGGCCTATAGACCAGCTAGCCCGCAGTGCCACTGCAGGCCCCCTAACCTATCAAGGAGCGAACAGTTTCCGCAGCCACTGAACATGACAACCCTGACCCCTAGGGAATCGTGGAAACAGTACAGAGCCTTTCACTCAGTCACTTGTGCTCACATTTTCTCAGACGAACATACAGAGAATACACAGTGGGACATTTTCAATAATATTTATTGATCCAACGTACGTTATTCTTTCATGAAACACGTGTGTGGTAAAGATTAGTAGACAGAAGCCAATAAAGGAGATTTCAAACACCAAAGAGTGTAAACAGTTGATACATTTCTACCATGATTCTGAAGGAATGAATATATGCAAAACGGTAATCTAACGTACTTCTATGATGCGAACCATACTGTAAGTGTACCTAGAGTGTGTGTAGGTGTCGACCCAACATTCCTCCCGAGGGACGATCCAACCCCATTACCTGATGGGAGAGAGTGAATGACCCCATCTTGGTCTCGAGTTGGACACCCCTCACAGAATGTCATACAGGTGCATGGTGATTTCTCAGCACGTTGGGAACTTCAGTGTCAGCAAAAGTGCCTCCTCTACCAATCTATCAAGATGCATATTGTTTATCATAAAAAGCAGCCTTTTTGAAGTGTGCATGCTAGATTAGTGATGTTATGGATATATGGATAGTGATGTCGCGCCGGGGATGAAGATAGGGCGACTTTTGAACCTATTGTGTAGCGAGGCCTAGTACATGATTTTCAGGGTGACGCCGGATGTATAAAAAAAGTAGTTTCAGAGAAACAAACCCAACATTGTTGTGCATGCAAAAGGGTACAAAAGGTCACTGCTGAAATGTTATTTTTTCAGGACAATGTAAGGAATAAACTGCCTTGCTACATGGGACAAACTCCGGAATATAACACCCACACTTCATCCTAAGGGTCGATATATAAAAGCTATCTAAAAAGACAGTATAAAAATGAAATAAAAAGGTAAAAACTATGTTAACATTGTCTACAAGCAAGCTTCCCCTTAAAAATATTCTAAAAAGCCTTAAAGTCATGATGCTGTTTGAAATCCAAAAACCATGGTCCCTAGAAAATGAAAAACAAAACAAAAATGTTTCAGTCAAATTTAGTTTACAAAACAAGCCAAATTGTTCCCACATGGAAAATAGCAATTATTTCAAGTGTTCCAGGTTGCAGACTCAACATTATTGTTGTCCATAAACGAAGATGACAATCATAGAGGCCCACTTTGAAGCATATTATTAGGGCAAAGACGATTCCATCCAATTCCCACAGCAGACGCCAAGGGAGAGACCGCATCCTGAATGCATATCGTGAAGCCGTTGTCCAAGTCACTAGGAGCCGATGCACCCCAGGGTGGCTCAAGAAAGTCATTCATCAACAACGGAAGACACTGGGGACAACAATACCCATGGGCCATTAACGAGTCCAGTAGTCCGTCAATGTCCAATGGCGCAACGAGTTGTGATCCTGGGCATATTTCTAATATGCATTCGTAGCCGCAAAGCAGGCAGTGGTATACAGATTGTATGCAGGTAAGCCAAACAGGCCTGAAGAACAAGAACCAATACTTGTCCAGTTCTAGAAGTCGAAGTGTGCCGATTGTGTGAACCGTGTGCTCACGGCATCGTAGCACCAGCAGTGCTTTCTTCATTCTGAATCGAACCAGGACCCCCATTGTAGATTAGGAAAATTTAAATCTGTATTCCCGCCAAAAGTAGCAGGACAAGCGGGAGCCCTCCAAAAAGGCTTCCCAGCAGAGAGTGTATGAGTGATGGAATAACTCCAAAGATTGTCTGAAATGTACTAAGCAGTCCAGAAGTGATACATTTAAAACAAGCATTTGCAATGCAATAGGTCTCAAGAGTTTAAGCTATTGTGTAGTGTTCCTATATTTCCAATAGGCTCTGCGCATTGGAATACTATATCCTATAGAATAGACGTAGGACTGAGGTCTACTAGGTCTGTATCGGATATACTAGACTTAATTGTGAGTGCCAGCTAGCTCAGAGGTCACTAGAAACTTTCTCGAATGAACAAGAAGGGATTAGATTCTGACAACCGCATAAACATGACAACTTTGTTTTCACAGAGTCGTGGAAACAATAGATAGATATTCTACTCAGTCATTCGTGCATGCTTCGTTTCACCAGAGGTGCAGAGAAATAGAGAGACGGGCGTTTTCAATAAAAGTATTTATTGAACAGTCTTCTTTCTCAAGCAGAAGAAATGAACTGCTACAATCATAATACTGGCTGCAAAGTATAATGCGTACAGCAAGAAGAGCATTATAAAATAATTCTGTAAAAGCATGGTATGGTTTCTAAGCCATAGAATACATACATAAATAAAAAAAGGTTAAAAAGCTCTCAACTGGTGTTTCTAAAATACACCTACCCCGGTGGATGTTGTCTCTGGGCATATCTTGGGTCTGGCCTGGTTACTGTAAAGCCTTGTGTCTTGTTCAGGAATCTATCTTGACAGTTATTCGTACCTGTGGGCCAGATTAACCATTTTTTCCTATCAGGATTAGTTCTGTTCTGTTTTAAAATGTGGTTTACATCTACCTCCTCATCTGTAGTGGTATAACTATCAGGTGTGGGCTTTGGTATGGACGGTTTGTTTACATCTTTTATCTTAGCCAGGCCAAGACAAGATGTCTGTTGAACAGTTTTATTTATAACATGATTTGTCCTGGTATTATGAAGACTCCAAATAAGGCTTCTAAACATTGCACCTGCCAGTCTTTCGTGCCCCAGACAGTTTTTGTCTCAATGTTGTCTCTCCAAAAGTCAAACCCTCCTGTCGTATTAATATTTCTAAAGTAAAATGTTTCTGGATTTGTGGTATTGAAACCTGAAAAGTATGGACATTTTTCATAGAATCTTTTTGAGCTACCCTTTGGTGGCGTTGGACAATGTTCCCATTGATTATAAGTTAAAACATTTCTAGGATTTGCAGATTTGTGCAAATAATGGTGACCAAAATGATTACAACAATACATTTGTTCATAATCTGATGAACTTTCTAAATATTCATGTATTGCAAATTTTGCTGACATGTCTAAGTCTGCCATCATGTTATTAACAGCCTAAAAGTCCCAATCATCAGAAAATGTGCTCGGTGAAACAAAATCACTCAAGGAAACCTTAAATTAGTGTGGAATCCTCAGCAGCTCTACCAGACCATAAATTTCATAGTCAGTTCTGTCCCATGCTATACTACCAGGTGAATCTATGACATAATATCGACATACAAAAATATCGACACAAAAATATTGACATCAAAAATATCGGAGTTCTATCTACATAAAGGTAAGTACAAAAATATTGAGAAAAAAATATCTTAGTACCAAAATATCGAAGTTAAAATATTGTTTTTTAAATGCATTAATAATAATGTAAAAATAATTTAAAAATGCATATAATTTAACAAATTATAAATATAAATATTAAAACATATTTAAAAAATAATAACTAATACATATACATTTAAAATAAATTAAAAACTCTACATATAATTTAATAGATATACTTACTCCACATATTGCAACAGCAGGAAAAGTGTTGGATAGCGTAGGGGTAAAAATTACTATTCCCACTCCAGAGGGTGCAACAGTAGGGAAAGCGTTGGATAGCGTAGGGGTAAAAATTACTATTCCCACTCCAGAGAGTGCAACAGTAGGGAAAGCGTTGGATAACGTAAGGGTAAAAATTACTATTCCCACTCCAGAGAGTGCAACAGTAGGGAAAGCATTGGATAGCGTAGGGGGAAAAATTACTATTCCCAATCCAAAGGGTGCAACAGTAGGGAACGCGTTGGATAGCGTAGGGGTAAAAATTACTATTCCCACTCCAGAGGGTGCAACAGTAGGGAAAGCGTTGGATAGCGTAGGGGTAAAACTATTATTCCCACTCCAAAGGGTGCAACAGTACACACAACACACTACACATACAAAAAAACAAAATTAATATAAATATCAATTATTCAATTAATATTATTAAATTGATGTAATTATAAATTAACTAATTAACACATATTAATTACCAATTAATAATTCGTTACCCATTAATAATTAATTAACAAGACATTTACAAGAATAAAGAATATTTATTAATAAATTATTTATAATTAATATTATGAAATAATTAAAACAAACTAATTACCAATTAAATAACAATAAATACCAATAAATAAATACAATCTAATTAATTTAATTTAATTATATCACACCCTATTCCCCTATAAACACACAACCCACCACACATAAATAAATCACATAAAAAAATGTAACTGTCATTTAATCACTTAATAATAATTAATTACCAATTAATTATTATTTACCAATAACAAAAATAATAATCATTACTACAATAACTCTAATTAATGTAATCACCTAATTAATAATAATTAATTACCAATTAAGTATTAATTAACAATAACAACAATTAATAAATATTACTACAAGAACTCTAATTAATTTAATTAACTAATTAATAATAAATAATTACCAATTAATTATTAATTAATAATTATTTATTCATCACAAATAATAATAAAAATATTAATTAATTAATTATAATTAAAGTACTTCCCACCCTATTCCCCAATAAACCCACAACCCGCTCTGATACTAAAATGCAAAATGTAAACAAAATTACTAATTTCTAAACATACAGTAAAAAACATGTTTAACCCCTTCGCTGCTGGCTCAATTCCCCCGCTGTGCTGGGGGGCGGGGGGCGCGTACAGCGCCCCGGTGCTCATGACGAGGTCAGCTCGTCATGAGCTACGGCGCTCCGGTGCTCATGACGAGCTGAGCTCGTCATGACCACGCCCGTTCCAATGGAACGTTCAGCACTGCAGGGGAACCAGCCCAGTGTGCGAGCGTTCCACGGAACGGGCGCGGTTATGACGAGCTCAGCTCGTCATGAGCACCGGAGCGCCGTAGGTCATGACGAGCTGAACTCGTCATGAGCGTTGAAGAGGCTAACAAACATATAAACAACATAATAACATACATAACACTAAACAAAATTTCGATATTATTAACATACATACCTTAATATCGATATTCTGTCTATCGATATTTTGCACATCGATATTCTATACCATCGAAATTAAAACATTGATATTATTGTATATCGATATTTTCATTTCGATATTTTGTCTCTCTACCCCATCAGGTAGAGGAATGGCTGTGCTGTTCACTGATGACAGGTCTCTTTGTTCACGATGAGATGATTTGTGTGGTTTCAGGAGCAAGTTGATGTTCTTACTTGCTGTGTCCATTTTACTATATTTTCCATCTATCAGCTTTCCCAAACTTAATACAAGGATTAGCCAAAGTAGGAGAAAAAGTACACCTAACACAATCCAAAATTCAGCCCATGGTAAAACTAGATATGTATTTGCAAGCTGGTGACAAAGTTCTGTTAATTGTTCCTTGAAAGTTTTATTTGCTGGCGTTGTTTCGGGCTCACTTGGATCCTCAGAAAAGGTATTGAAGTTGATGAAATAGCCAGAGGCAGTTCTGTCAATTGTTGGTATTGCATCCGGATTATTTGAAATCGCTGGATCTGCTTGATCCCTTGTCATATTAGTATAGTCAGATGCTATATCATTGTAGACGGGAGTGTCTTGACGAACTGTTATTCGGGTTTCAAGAAGTACCAGTTCCATTGCTTTGTTGCACAGTCCTTCTTTTCTTACTGTAGATTCTTCAAAGGTGATGCGTCTTTCAGTTTGAACCTCTTGGAGAGTAGCAAGATTTGGTCCTCTGCTACATCTTTGGAGTCCACTGGGCCTACTACTTATTATCGGCCGCATGATGTGGTTTGACCAGGTCGATGGATACGGACCTGCTCTCCTTTCTTCCAGCAAGGGGCGTCAGTAACACTGTTTTTGATCCGTGGATTGCTATTACAGGTACTGGTTTCCCGTAAGAAGGCCCAAATTTCTTCTTAGCCGCTATTTTCTCTCTGACTAGATCCCCAATCTTAGGAATCCAGACAGATCTTGCTGGGACAGGTCGTTTTTCTTCAGTGGTCGTTGGCTTCTGTATTGTGTTGCTTAGACTTCTTCTTGTTTAATTTAAGTCCTGCAAAACAGCCAAACGGTCTTTGATATCAAAGGGTTTTTGTTCTACCACTGAAGTGTGACGATCAAGATCCTGGACAAGCATTCTTTGCAGCATGATCCTGGCCTAAAAACTCCAGCAGGGAAGGCCTAATTCGAGCAACCTGAAACTGACTTTGAACTATATCCCTGCCCTCCTTAATCGCACATGTCAGTTGGACCTCTGCGAGTCGTAATTCATCAATGCGCCCGTTATTTTGGTCTTGTATTTCCCTCTGCCGGAAAGATGAAAAACTCTTCGTTTCGCCATGGATTGCTGCCTTTAATGTATCCCAAACAATATTAATAGAGGCTGAGCCCCTATTAATATTTAGAAATTCTAATATCCAGGGCCTCATATGATCTAAATATGGTTGCTCTAATAAGAGTTTTCTCTCAAATGTCCAGACCCTTGGGACCCTCGCAATGCGACTTAAGGCACAACCAATAATCACAGGATTATGATTTGATATAATCCTAGGTGAGATCGAGATCGAGGTAGAATCTGCCAGTTGGTCAGACAAAAAAAAATAATCTAAACAAACCATTTTTTTGTGGGGCGCAGAAAAATATGTATAGCCGTCAAAATGATTACAATGATAGAACCAAAGATCAGTCAGACAGTGCTCCTGAACCAAGGCTTGCAGAGCTCTAAAAACTCTAGGTTTCTTACCAACATAATTTTGACTCCCCAGTAAGTTAAAATCAGCTGGCAGGTTAATGATGAAATCCCCGCAAAGACAAATAGGGTGGGGCCAGTGAGCCAGTTCTACATTCAAGTGGTGTAGGACTACAGGATCGTCCAGATTTGAGCAGTATACAGTGCAGATAGTCAAGGATCTACCATTTATTGACAGCTCAGCAATTGCCCATCTCCCCCCCACTGTCTTGACTAGTTCTTGAACATGATCCCAGCCCTAGTCCTAATAAAATTACCACCCCCCTGATCATTGAGGCCTGCCGGGAGCACCAGATTAAATCTTTTTTTTTTGTTTAAGAAAGTTTTTTTTTCTTTATTTGCATTTTGAATTAAATACAAACATATGTCATAAGTAAATGGAAAACTAAAAATATGAAGAAGAATTTACAAAACATATGCAATGAGCAATAAACCAATAATATTAAGGATATAAAAATGGGAAGATAGAAAGAAAGAAAAAGAAAAAGACAGGCGAAGTAGAAAAGAAGAATAGAAGGGCAAAAGAGGAGAAGGAGAAAGAAAAAGAAAGAAAGGGGAAGAGGGGAATAAGTGGAATGACTAAGAATCAGTCAGGGAATCGGTTGGAAGAAAGATAAGAAGTAAAAGGGAGCCAAAGAAGATCGGATTTCATTTTTAGGAGAACAGAAGAGGCTGATGCGATAGCAATACTATGTTTATCACAAATAAAATTCCACCAAGTGTGAACTGAAATTTTAGAATTATCTTTCCAACATAATAAAATAACTTTAAATGCAAGGGAAATAAACAAGTCCAACAGTCCTGCAGAAGAAGAGTTAATATCAACTTCAGACGACAACGAACCTAAGAAAATATTCTGAAAGGATAACGTGGTAGAGCAACAAAATATTCGCATACATATCTTCCAAATTTGCTTCCAAAAAGATAACACAGGGAAACAGTCATAAAACAGGTGTTTAAGCGACCCAGTTTCTGTAGAACAAGACCAGCATAGTAAGGAAGATGTAGGGGAAAACTTATGAAGACTTACAGGGGTGAAAAGGACTCTATGGTATAAGAAAAGTAGGGATTGAGTAATGCGAGCAGCAGGAGATACTTTAAACAGTTTGGACCATATACGATCCCACAGTGAGATAGGGAAAGTAGTATCAAGGTCATATTCCCATGCAGTCTCAATAATTGATTTAGGACGGTCAGTATCCAAGGACATTAATGAAGTATAAACAAGGGCAGCTTTAGGTTGTTGAAGTGAGAATAAGGGGTACAGTGAAGAGGTAGGAACAAGGGAGGGTAAAACGTCTGGCATTGAGAGAGAAGTTAGGTGTGATTGAATAGCAGACGTAATAATAACATATTCAGTAATATAAGACAGAGGTAAGTTAAATCGTATTTGCATTTCCGGAAACGGAATGAGAGAAACATTATCAAAAAATTGATGAACAAATACAATATTCTTTTCTTTCCAGTGCTTAAAGTAAAATGTCTTGCCTTTATATCTAAGAAACTTGTTATACCATACAACAGATAATAGGAAACATTGTAAAGGAGACAAGTTGGAGGAGAAGACATTATATAATACTGTTTGGGAATATTGTAAAATAAGGAATTTGGTTAAAAAAGAACATTTGGACATAAAAACAATATGTTGAAAGGGAAAATCTTTCAGCAGAGAGCGTTCTAAAAGAACCCATGTAGGTATAGGAGTATCATTAATATCATAGGCCAAAGAAAAGGATTAGTTAATCAGGAAGGCGGAGTGATACATTTTAAAGTTGGGAAAGCGGACTCCTCCCTCAGACTTAGGGCGGACCAGCTTATGCATAGCTATTCTAGGATGCTTGTCATTCCATAAAAATTTAGAGCATAAAGCATTTATACGTGAGAAATATGAAATGGGAATTTTAAATGGAAGCATAGAAACAACATAAAGAACATGGGGGGTAATCATCATTTTAATCGTATCTAACCTACCCCACCAAGATAAAAATAATGGGGACCAAATTTGAAGAAGGGAGGTGATTTTCTTTATGAGAGAATCAAAAGTAAGTTTAAGGGTATCTCTCAGGGAGGGGGCAAACCAAATACCAAGATACCTAATTTTAGAGGGACACCATGCAAAATCAGTATTATTGAACATGAATTGATAACAAAGAGAATTAAGTGGGAGGACTTCAGTTTTTGAGAGGTTCAATTTATATCCCGATACAGATGAATATAACTGGACCTCATCCAAAAAGGGGGGAAGGGAGGATTCAGGATTAGACATATAAACCAACACATCATCCGCATAAGCAGACAGTTTAAGTTCAGTGGAAGACATTTTAAAACCAGTAATGTTAGGATTGGACCGAATTCTTTCTAAGAAGGGTTCTAGACAGAGGATAAATAATAAGGGAGAAAGGGGACACCCTTGACGAGTACCTCTGGATAAGGGGAAAGACTTGGAAAATTGGTTGTTAACAAAAATACTGGCACGAGGAGAGGAATAGAGAAGTTTGACCATTGAAATAAAGGAGGGACCAAAGCCAAACCATTGTAGGGTACGAAATAAAAACTGCCAATTGATTCGATCAAAAGCTTTTTCAGCATCTAAGGAGAGAGCTGCTAAAGGGACTTTAAGATGCTTGCTGTGAGCAATGACATTAGAGAACAAACGTGCATTGTCCGCAGCTAGTCTGCCCTTCACGAAGCCCACTTGATTCGTGTTGATTAGACGGGGGATAAGGGAATCAAGACGAGCAGCAAGAATTTTAGCAAACATTTTGCAGTCGTAATTGATTAGGGATATAGGACGATAATCTTTACACTGGGTATGGTCTTTATCAGGTTTCGGGATTATGATAATTAGTGCATCTAAAAATGACCCAGAGGCCTTTGCAGTAGAAATAAAGGAATTGAAGAATTGTAGGAGTTTAGGAGCAAAAATATTATGGAACGAGGAATAAAATTCGACAGGTAGGCCATCCGGACCAGGAGCCTTCGATCTTTTGAGTGAATTAATGGCACGAGTTACTTCCTGGAGAGTAATTTTGTTTTCCAGGAGAGCAAAATCATCCGGTAATGAAGGGGGAGCCGGTAGGTTGTCAAAAAAGGATGATAAGTTTAAATCTGAGGGGGGTGTGTCATCAGTGTACAAGGATTGATAGTAGGAATGGAAAACTTCAGCAATATCCTCATCTGTCAAAACCAATTTATTTAGAGAATCATTAAAAATTGGGCCTACATTTTTACGTTCAGTTTTAATTTTTAGGTAGTTAGCCAGCATTTTCCCCGCTTTATTCTGGCCACCATGAAATTTGGATTTAATTTTAAGTAGAGTATTACATGCCTCATTAGTAATAATTTTATTGAGTTCTGTTTTGGCCAAAATTAAATCATGAAGGGAAGAGGAGGATTTAGAAGAGAAATACATATGTTCAAGGTTTTTGATTGTTCGAAGTTTGTCATCATATTGTTTCCGATTAAGTTTCTTCTTCTTAGCAACATAGGATATTGTAAAAGCACGGAACGCAGCTTTAAATGCATCCCAATTATTAGGAATAGAGGTATCAGAGGGATTACTAAAAGAAAAAAATTCATTGAAAAATTGCACACTTTCCTTCAAAAAAACGGAATCTGATAAAAGAAAAGTGTTAAACTTCCAACGATTAAATTTAGAGGAAATAAGGGAGAGATCAAGTGTGGAATAAACAGGGGCATGGTCAGATATGAATATGGACCCTATTTCAGGTTTCTGAATGGAGGGCAGTAGGGGTTTGCTAACCATAATATAATCAATCCTGGAACGGGTGTGGTGAACATTCGAGAAGAAGGTATATTCCAACACATCAGGATTACACAATTTCCAAGAATCATACAAAGGACGCGAGGCAATGGCAGATTGGAAACTCTTATGTGATTTGTCGGGTTTAAATTTACTGGAGGATAATCTGTCAGAGAAAGGGTCTAACCATTGGTTAAAATCACCTGCAACAATAAAATTGGGGCAATCAATGGACGAGATCAGGGTTTTGATGGCAATCCAAAACTTAGGGTCAGGACGTACCGGGCCATAAATATTTAGGAGCACCAGAGTCTTATCATGGATAACAACCTTAACCATTGCCCAACGTCCTTCACCATCATGTTGAGACGAGATAATTTGTACATTCAATGCTTTGTAAAATAAAATAGCAACCCCTCCCTTTTTATGAAGAGCAGGAGAAAAAACAACTTGACCAACCCACTGTCTCTTTAACTTGAGTGATTCAACATCAGAACAATGTGTTTCTTGGAGAAAAACAACTTGAGAGTTAAGTTTAGATAAATGGGACAATAACTTTAGATGTTTGACAGGGTGACCAAGACCACGCACATTCCATGAGACAAAATTACACACCATTGAGGTAATGGACGATGGGCGACACGTGAAGAGGACAGACGGCAAGGGAATCACTACATGAAGGGAAACTGCAAAGACAAAAAATACACCTGAAGATAGCTCTCAAATTACATACATCACAAGTAAAAAATCTGTTCAAGAGAACAAAGTATATCACAGAAAAGAGTAAACGCGGAAGAGACTGCAAAGGGAAAGAAAAATATATAGCAAAATAGAGGAGAAAAAGAAAAACAGAAGGAGGAAACGAAAACAGAGGGGGGAAAGAAAAGAGAACAGACGAAAGAAAGAGAAGAGGAAACAGATCAAGGCACAGAAGACTGATCAGAGAAGCAGAAAACAACCAAGACATCAGGGGCAAGGTTACACCAGATGGGGGACATACCCCCACGAGCTACCGGAAGACGGACAAATAGAAGAACATAGAAAAGGAATGTAAGAGCAAAAGAAGTAGCAGATGAATAACAAAAGTCGAATAAATAGAGTTAAGGATCAAGAGATGACAGAAAAGAGATGGAAGGACCACAGGTAAAAGGAAAAGAGCTATAGGTAAGGCAATTTTTCGTAGGAGTGGTATGCCATATTAGGAAGCAGCGTCCATCGTGGAGTGAGAAAAAGATTGTAGGTAGGCATTAAGTTTTTGGGGATCATCAAATGATCTGGTTCGACCATTATGAGTGATCTTGCAAAAGCAAGGGTGAAGGATGCCATATTGAATGTTGAGTTGACGCATAAGAGGCCGTAGATTCAAGAATTCTTTTCTTCGGGCATTCGTCGCAGACGAGACGTCTTGTGAGATAAAGATGTTATGACCAGACCACTGGAGACACCTTTTGAGTCTGGCAGCTTTCAAAACGGCCATTAACTCAGTGAATTCCAAAAATAGCATAATAATTCCACGAGGTTTGTTAGATGTAGAGTTAATACGGCCGCGGCGATGAGCCCTTTGAATGTTAAGTGGATGAGATGTAGATTAGAGATCCAAAAGTTCACGTAAAAATGTTTGCAAAAAAGACACCATGTCAGGACCTTCCAAATTTTCTGGAATACCATAAACGCGTAGGTTGTTTCGGCGATTACGATTTTCCAAATCCTCTGTGTGCAATTTGAGTTTGTGGATTTCTTGCTCTAATAGTGGGATTTTTGTTGCGACATCCTGAATGTCACTAACCCTTTGCTCCAAACTTAAAACTTTGCCTTCCATAAGAACCCAACGGTCTTCAATTTGTTTAAGTCTGTCATTAGTAGCAATCATAAATGGTTGAAGTCCACGCATCTCCTCAAGGATGGAGTCCAGAACCGGATTTGAGGACGACTTAATGGGGGAGGGTGGATCATTCTTAAGTCGTTTAGGTTTGGTACCTGTTTGAGATAATTTTGAATCATTGGCCATTGTAAATAGCGTGAGTAGGATCCAAAAGACACAGTAGAAATTAGAGCAACACAGGACACTGCAAAAAGTAGAACTTGAGAAGAGTTGCACCAGAGTGATATTCAGTAGATATCAAAAAATGAATAATATCTACTATAACAAACAGGTAGTTTAGTTGAGGCTTAAATAAGAACAAAATAGAGCCCGAAATGTATTCCACATGTCAAGATGGCACTGAACTGCGTAGTAACACATCCATGTAAAGTCGCATTAGGAGCTGAATGAGAGATTATGCAAGTTCATAGGATGCATGAATAAAGGAGGAGCACATGTTGGTTGGTGAGCAGAAAAATCAACACAGCAAGTGCCAATAACTGTTGTAGATGAAGCCAAGAAGGAAGAAAGAGTCATTTGAAAAACGGCAAACTTAAGATGGCGGCCTGTCACAGCATACATCTTCAGTCACAAAAAAATGGAAAAAGGGCAGAAAATGGCAAGGCACCAGTCAGAAACTGTCCTAATAACATGAGAAATAGCTGCGTGACCGTTTATTAGCTGGAGAACTAACTAGGGATCGAGCGGTAAAAAGAATCACGACACGGGCTCAGCACTCAAAGTGGCGGCCGCCTGATTCTTATATAGAGAAAATTTACCGCTTGTCAAAACAGACTCCACAGACGAAGAAAGCCTCCTTCAGCTGCAGCATTAGGGTCACGGAGGTTTCCGCCGACCCAGGAAACTTTTCTGCCGTTCAGGCAGCCAGGTAATGCGCTCTCACGGCATCCACGGGAATGTCCGACACGGAGCTCACGGAGAAGCCGTCCGTCCCAGCTGGCGCGCAAGCCATGCCCCCGCACCCGATTAAATCTAACCCAGGAATTTTTAGGTAGTCTTGATTACTCCAGGGTACATGGGTTTCCTGCAGGCACAGTACCTCTAAGTGTAAAGCCTGAATAACTCTCGAAAACAGGGCCCTCTTCTTCCTGTCATTCAACCCTGAGACATTCCATGAAGCTATGCGAATTCTACCGAGCGCCATTCAGTCTTTAAAAGGAAGAACCTGAATTAGTTAACACATATAGAGCAATATCAGCACACTCCTTCATAGTAACGAAGCATCATAGTAATAACATTATTCAATAAAGAGCCATGATAAGTTTGATTTTTCAAGCTTTTTTTATATGCACCCCATCCCTCCCACCAAGCCACTCCCCCAAACCTTACACCCACCCACAAACACGCCCCTCACCCCACCACCCCCCAGTCAAGGCAACAGGACCGAAGTCCAAGTGATGGAGGAACTGGTATGAGCACAGGCCCCCCCCCCGAAGTCATTGCCAACATAGAAGTACCAATAGAGGGCATGCCCAAGGGGATATAAAAAGAAAACAGAAAGACAAAGAGTTCCTAAACAAATATAGGGTCATCCCCCCGTAAGTAGCATTACCCCCTGTCAGAAGAACCAAGGATTTTCCAATGCAAAGAAGAGCTAAACAGGCAATTCTTTACAGCTTAACAATCTAAATTGAGTCCATAAACTCTTTAGCCTGGATTACGGAGACAAAAAATCTAGTCTGGCCTTGATAGATGACTTTAAGTTTGGAAGGAAAAAGCAAAAACACCTGCGCACCTTTGGACTAAAAAGGTGCAAATAACTGGCGGAGCTGCCACCTCCGTTCAACCGTAGCTCAACAAAAGTCAGGCCTAACAAAAAACTCACAGCCCTTCCCAGCCCTTCTCCTATCTGGCCTGGCCAAATCATAAATCCTTTCTCCAGCTAAAAAACTACTCAGACAAATTAAAATAGCACGAGGCCTGTTGTCCGTTTGCCCAGAGCGTTGTTTTGGCTTGAAGGGGAACCGATGAGCACGCTGAATTTCAAGTTGCCAATCCAATTCCTTAACCTTGGGAAACACCTCAGCAAATGGATCAGCCATGAACTGACTGGTATCTGAACCTTCAATCCCTTCAGGGACCCCCAGGACTCTTAGATTGTTTCTCCGGGCCCTATTTTTGATATCAACAAGTTTCCACTGGATGTCGTCCCTCTTGGATTTAATTGAGTCTTTAATGACCTTTTGAGTGGCCAGGTCATCTTCAAGAGTAGAGATCCTCGCTTCTGCTTCACCTATCCTGGAAGCGATATCCGCACAGGTTTTGGCCACTCTACAAATAGAATTTTGGACCCTACGGCATGCCCCCTGTGTTCGAGTGCTCTCCTGCCGAGTCTCTTCACGGTGTGCCATTATTGTCTGATATATTATTGCCAGTGTCATCTCGCCCGGAGGTGGGCCAGAGCCATTGGGGGCTTGATCTGTAGCAATGCCTTGTACACCAGGCTGTGCAGAGAATGAACTAGGGAACCGGTGATTGAGCTGGAATCTTGGGGTACCTTCCAAACTGTGCACAGGCCCTTAGAAAAAACATCAGAATTCAGAGCATCGTTTGTTCGCCAGTCGCCCGCCTCACCATCCTCATCATCTGTCCAGTCCTTATCCAAGCCGCTATCATCCACAGAGGAACCCGTATGTTCTGACAGGGAATAAAAATTGTCGCCATCTGTGTCCCCATCGGGATTTACTAAGACAGTCTGTAGGGGAACTTGCATAGTTTCTTCGAATATATGCTTATTTTGCTGCTGTGGGAGCATGGTAGGATGTAAGGGGGAGTGAGCAACTGCCAACTCTGTAATCAGCGCTGAATCTGAGAGAACTACAGCTCCCAGCAGCCCACTGGGCTGTGCCTCCAAATCCAGCGAACCTTCAGTGTAAGACAAAGTCCCAGGAATATTATTGCCAATTGCCCCCACTGATTGCTGGTCAACTACCCTTTCCAAGGTGCCCCCAACAATAGCGTGAGCCGTCAACGCCAAGGGCGATGAAGAGGGAACGCCGACTGCCTTACCAGTAGAGGACTTTGCAGAGGCTTTAGGAGAGACAACAGGCGAGCGGCGAGATTTTGCAGCAACCGGGCTCTCTGGCGTTGTTGTTGCTGCTTTCCAGAGTTTTAAACATCGCCGGAAAGGTTTTAGCATTCTTCCCGACTTTTGCAGCCGCATTGTCTAACTGGCCTCTATTAGTAATTTCGCCAGATACGACTCCCGCCTGAGTACCTTGAAGTTGAGCCATTACAGCTTTGGCCTTCACAGAGCTCCGAGGCGGGTTCTTCATCTGACCTTTCAGGGGCATGTCAGCACAAGAGGAATACCTTGAGTCGAAGCAGAAGCCGCCGGCCGCCGAGCGCCGCAGTGAAAGAATCCAGCGAGGAAGACAGCTTCTGTAGACGCAAGGCCACCCCAGCTTTCCCTTCTCAGGTCCGTGTAAAGAGAAATATTGTTTTTTGCTTTTAACTTTCCCCACCACGAGGATAAAGCCAATTCAGGTCCAACAGACACCCGATCTGTTTTCAGGGAAAGTCCTTTAGAAATCCATTAGAATACCAGAGTCAGCAAGTCGTCCAGGGGAGAGAGTGCTAGGACTAACCCTCGGCGAAGCACTACGCTACGCTCGCGGAGTTTGCGAAGTTTTCGCAACTTCGCATTACGCGAGCTGCACGTAGCACAGTGCGAACATGCGTAGTGCAGCGTAGCGTAGTGCAGCTGTCATTTTTTGCTTCTTCGCGGTCCTGAACGTCATGTTCGCGATCGCGAGCAAGCAAAATGACATCCCGGCGAGATTCTCAACGCGAGGAGGTCAGGTTTCTCATTGTGAGTGGTTGCGCATACTCGCGACCGCTCTCAATGAGAAACTACCTGTTCGCGTTGAGAAAGCTGCCGCTCGAGTAATAATCTACTCGAGCAGCAGAAAACTACAGCTCGCACTGTGCAAGATGCCGTTTTCAATGCTTGCACAGTGCCGGATGCTTGTCCGCACTGTGCAATCATTGAAAACGTATCTTGCACAGTGCGAACATGCTACTACGCAGCTCGCGTAGTGCTACGTGAAGTTCACGTAGTGCAAAGTGCACTTTGCGTAGCTTCGCGTAGCGCTACTTTGCGAACTACGCCCACCCTTAGCTAGGACCAGCTCACACAGCCAAAGGACTGCCCGCCATCTTGCCTCCCTTTGTGTCCCTCTTGCCTCCCTTTGTGTCCCCGCTTGTACAGATTTTCACATGCAAATTCAATTGATCGACTTCTGCTAAAGCTCAATAAACATGAGCAATAAATGAGCTTTGTTGGACTTGGCCCTCTGCGCAGGGTCATCCACAGACATGTTTGCCTTCCTCCTCCTATATTTGCTGCATTTGTTGTTGTTGTCTTTAGGACTCTGCCCACTTTACTACTGCTAACCAGTGCTAAAGTGCTTGCACTCTCTCTCCTCTAAACATGGTAACATGGGCTAATACCCAATTGTCATATTTAATTTGCTTGTAAGACCATAGTAAAGTATTACTACATGTGCCTAGGGCCTGTAAATTAAATGCTTCTAGTGGGCCTGCAGCACTAGGCACTAGTTGTGCCACCCACTTAAGTAACACTTTAAATATGTCTCAGGCCCGCCATTGCAGAGCCTGTGTTTGCAGTTTAAACTGCCATTTTGCCAGGCCCAAACCTGTCTTTTTATAAATATACGTCAAACCAAGGGTAGGCCCTGGACAGCCCAGAGGGCAGGGTGCAATGTATTTAAAAATTAGGACATGACCATTTAAGTTTTACAAGTCCTGGTAGTGAAAAACTCTTACATTTGTTTCATACTACTGCAAGGCAGATATCTTTCATAAGATAACATTTGAGTTGCCTTATTTAATTTTATAAGGGTAACTTACAAATGGGAAGAGATAACCAGATCATCTTTGGTGTCTCTGGAATCCTAATTCAAAATCCTAACTTATTGGGAAGTTGGATTTTAAATTACAATTCTGCGAATTCCACTTTAAGAAAGTTGGCATGTGCTTTCCTTAGCCTTTTGGTGTCTGCATTCTGTCTCTGGTCACATGACTTGGTGCAGTTGGCAGTTGGTCTTTGTGTATTCCTCCTAGACAGCCACACACAGTGGAAACTTAGGAGTAACTGGATGGGCCATCACTGGCAGGATGGGAGGGAAGAGTTGGGCACAGCCCCATTTGCACTTACATAAGTTGTGTTCTGTCTTCACACAGAAGGGATGCATACCCCCTGCAGTAAGCCTGAAGCCACAAAAGGAAGGGCATCTGTGTACTTTAAAGACATGCCTCTAGAAGCTTCTCCCCCATTTAAAGGTACAACTGTGCATAAAAGAAGGACTTCAGATACCAACTCTTAAGCACACTTCTGGACATGTGGATACTCTGCCAGGAAGAAGGACTGTTGTGCTGTGGAAGAGCTGCCACTTTGCTGGACTGCACTCGGCTGGATACCTGCTTTGCTCCAAGGGATTTTGGCTGGCCTCCTGATCTGAAGACTCAGGGACATGGGCTTCCAACAACCTTGCATCTGCTCCTGGACTCTGCCATCTGTGAGCCTACCCTGCCAAGTGGTACCACTCCAGTCCTGGCCCTTTGGGAGTCGCTTCGGCTGCACAACACATCTTCGACGCGGATCCCCGCAATGCTCTGCAAACTAGGGTTTTAGGTACTCTGCCCAGCAGGCCTAACTGAGTCCTTGTAGCCGACCCACGCTCCATCACAGTCGGCCTGAACTCGTCTTTTTGTCCCGGTCCAGCACGACCAGATATCCAGAGTTGACTACTTTTAATTCTATTTTCCCAACTACAACAAAAAACAATAACTCCAATTCTACTAAGTGGATTTTTTTAATTTTGGTCTTGTTTTATTTATTAAACACTACTAATGTTTTAAAAGTCTGATCAGAACTGAATTAATTGTGCCTGACCTTCTAATCATTCTCATATTTGAAAACAGTACAACGCTCAACTACACTCACCAAGAAAAGCTTAGTAATATCATTTACATATTCAAGAAACCCATTAGGTGTTCAGCTGAGCATTCGTTTTAAAAAGTGCTCAACTGTGAGTTCACAACTCGATTGATAATTTCCATAGCCTTATTGTGTTGTTAATTTTGCTGTGAATAAGGAGTTAGTCAGTTTTCATTTAACACTGTTGTATCCTCTTCCGGGTCCCACTTATGTTCAACTGGGCTCCCCTTTTCAAAATAGGACAGTGACTAAATAAAAAATGATAAATCTCAGCAGTAAAGTTTAATTCATGGTTCCTATTTGGGTCTAATACCAATACGTTTTCAAGTAAAGACAAATGAAATTAATGTTATGCATTATTGTCTATGACTACAGCTGACTACAAACAATTTAATTTTGTGACTATTCTTTTCCTTACCCTATTCAAGTGCTAGCATAAGCTGACATTATTGCTGTTGGTGCTGTGAACGCGTGCTATGTTGTTATGTACAAACTGCAGTCATGGAAGCCGGTTCACTAAAATGCCAGTGGTAGCGGAAGTAAAATCATGTACCCTTTGACCTTTATAATGTCACAGGAAGTTACATCAAATGACCTTTGACCCTGCATCACACCAAGAAGTGATGTCACATATCTGTAATCCTCATGACATCACAATACTTAACATTGCTGAAGTTAAGTAGTTGCGTAATTAATATTACATATATTCTTCTTGGGGAGAGCAAAAGGTGTGGGTTTCTCTTCCCTGAGAAAGGTTTGAAAAATGGGCTTTACTAGGGTATTTAAATGCACAGTTTTCACATCTGCTAAAAAGCATTAGGTTCTAAACAATAAATCACTAAATATTCAAGTCCTTTCATGGTGTGCCAAGCGACTGAAATCCGACGCCTCACCCAAATTAGGTTTTTGAAATGTCCTATGGGTGCTCCCTTATGTCAAAATTACCTCTATTGCTAGGACCAACATTTTGCCCAAACATTACATACAAGAGGCCAGTGCCAGGATGTTATTTTCCTAATGCTGCTTCTCTTGCACTGCGGAGGTCGCTTATGTCAGAGGTTATGTCTAATACGTCGAGGACCACATGTTGGCACTGATGGCCAATGGCCTTGCCACCGTTGCCTTCCCATATACCAAGAATTTCATCCTATGTGCCATCACAAGCAATTTGCCACAGGTGCCAACTATGCCAAGAATTTCCTCCAGGAGGCCAGCGCTGGAATTTTGTCATGGGCGTTCCTTGCCAAAATGTACCTACAGTGTGCCAGCGGTGGGGTATCCCATACGCAAGTATTGCCTCCAATATTCCAATGCCAACAGTTTGTCAAGGATGCTTCTATAAGCCAAGAACCATGCCAGGTCCAACAGCGGATCTGCACGCATGACAGCACACGCTCACTAATATTCACATATTCACACTCATGCTATTGTCACGCTCATGAGCACTGACTTGCACTCATTCATTTTCACCCACTCGTGTGCACTCACTCTCACCCTCAATCACTCATTCGCACTCTCTCACTCACTCTTACTCTGACTCACTTATACTTATTCACTCATTTTGATGCACACACTCACACTCCCATGATCCCATATACACACATACATGCTCGCACATATGCACGCTCTTTCACCAAGACTCAGTCTCACCCACATGCATGCACACAGCAAACATTAAAACCATGTTATTATTGTTATCTAAGATGCCAGTAAATATCCAGATCTTACTGCTCTACTTTTTATTACACTAATAGTGAATAATAAACTATTATTCACTATTAATGTAATTAAAATGAGCAGAAAACGAGGTTAGGGACTGATGCTGAAAATGCAAAACACCCCTGTGTCCTTGGCACTGATTTTGCTACCTCTGAGGCCAGGGATTGCAAAGGCAGTGCTGGGGGTAGCAAGGGACAACCTCGGCGTCACAACGGTGACTCCTGGAGACCCCTAAATGACGTCCATGACTGCCATGCCATGAGAATACAATAAGCATGGGGATCTTCAATTTAATTATGGAGGGCTAAATTCCCATTTATTTTGCACACCTATCTACTACTAAGATTTGCAAAAAATGCTACTGATGAGAGCGAAATCCCATTCTTGATCAACAGAACCAGGAATGTTGGAATTCCACCCTGCCATATGCCTTTGCAAATTCCATTTCAAATGCCATGTGATGAGACAGAAATTTCACTTATTTGATGGAATTTTTGTGCAAGGGAATCTGGTCATCCACTGGTCACTGGCGTTCCTGGTGAGGTCCATAAGTTTATACATTTACTTATTCCAAATTTGGATTTCAGGTAGTTTACAACACTCTAAAAACCTGCAAATTTAATTTAGTAAAGGCAGGGGCATCTAAAGGATGTTGGGGCCCCTGGGCCAAACACATTTTTGGGGCCCCTGTTAGAAACAGCTTTACGTTTTTGATCACATTTAAAACTTTTTGACGCCCTCTTTGTCGAGGTGACCGACATTGCACACACACACCGGTCTAAATTCTAAATGTGATTCTATCTAATATTTGAGGATAGTGGTCTGTGCTTTCAATATTGTAATATAGCAGAAGTTTACTAATATTATTGCGAATAATCTCTGCGACCGAGGTCCTCTTTCGATCTAAAAGGAACATTTGTATGGATGTTGCATGGTGCTGAAATATCTGAAATAAACTCCCAGACATCACTCATATTAAAATTTTACACCCAAAGTTAATGACACCATGGGTATCATTAAATCCAAGATGCAATTTAATCTTTTTTTATGTGTAAGGCCCTATCAATCCCCTATGGAATGAGGAATAACACTCAAAATAATTGCTATCACACCAATTTGGAATGTTTTTCTCACTTTCCGGGTCAATTTCCAGGGTTTAATTCCACTGGGTCTGATTGCTCAAATCCTGCTGTAATGTCACATGAAATGACTGAATGACTTGAAATACCGACGTAGGCAGAATCTCCTATTCCTTCTCAAATCAGTAAGAGGAGACTGAAAAGAATGGGGACCTGAGTGAGCAACTATATCATTTCTTCTTCTCCAGTGAAATCATTTCTGTGTAGCAGTCCCTGCCCTTACAACAGCCATATACTGCCCTGCCTGGGGTATCCCATAAAAGTCTAATGCACTATGCAATAATTTACATTTTATGCAAGATTGTATGCATTGTTTTTGTCCTTTAATAGCAGAAAGAGAGTAAATGACAAATCACAAAGGAAGACCTTACAATGGTCAACAGTGATTTTACGACTTCCACGCACACGCGTTCCATAAAGTTATGCTTTTAAAGATATAAAAGTTGAAAATGAGGTCCTAATCACAACCGCCTTGCCCGGGTATAGGTTGAGCAAAGCAGAATACATTCATCCAAGCTAATGAAAATGTAAAGATGAGAATATTGTCTTGGGACCTGTAGAGAGCGGGTGGAGGTGTGCGGGGGAACACGCTGCGTGATTTGCTCACCCACATTTGTAAGCCCCTAAGGCAACATTTCCAATGACTCACCCCAACTGGCGCTGACTTCCCAGAAGATTTGATAGTAATAGTATTAACCACATGCGCGCTAGCAGTTTTCCCGCTGCGAGCTGAGTTTTTAAAAAACCCGCGGTTCATGACGAGCTCAGCGTACGAGAGGCGTAACTCATGACGAGCTGAGCTTGTCATCCGCCTCGAAGGGGTTAAGGTACAGTATAATTTATATGTGTCACACAGAGATAGATATGCCAGCACATGAGCTTGCACACATTCAGAAATGTGTAAACAGGGTAAGGCAATATCTGTTTTGCTCCCTCCCTCTAGGTGTCACCTCAAAACCTGGATGCTATGGAAATATCATGGAGATTCCGACAAGTGGAGCCACCTGTGAAACAGCAAAGGAAAGGGGGCTGTCAGATTGTGGTAGGTACCATTTCATTCCTGCATAGCATGAACTAACAAACCCAATCTCCATCTCATTCTATGTCAATATCATTTTAGTGTTTATAACTGCAAGAAGCATACAGTCCCGGGACAATGAAATTATGCAGTGGGGAGGATCAAATTATGCAACAGTTTTGACTAAATTATACAGCAGAAAATGAAAAATATGCAGCGTAATGCAGCATATTTTTTAATAGTATATACACTGTGTGTATTCTTAGGTTACACGCTCACCATGCTCCGGTAATTATCTCTGACGTTACATCTGTAGAAAAAGGGTTCGACCCATTTAAGCCGCGTTGATTTTTTGTTTTGAGATCACCTGGACTTAGACCTTTTACTGTAGGTGAGCCTCACAACAGCTGTCTCATCTATAATAATCACATGGTTAAAGGACTGCAAGTGTTTTCCGCTAGTGTCTCCTAATGACCGCATGCGCGCTAGCGGTTTTCCCGCTGTGCGCTGCGTTTTTTTAAAACCCGCGTTACATGATGAGCTCAGCTCCTCATCAGCGTACGACAGGCGTACCTCATGACGAGCTGAGCTTGTCATCAGCGTCGAAGGGGTTAAGATAAAGATGCTGCAACTCAGAAAAGGTATGGGGCACTTGGCTGGATACACTTGAACATGTGTGCACATATGTGAGGGCTGCACATGTAAGACAATCACCATGCACAACCTGGTAACTGCACACAGGTAGCCAGGCACAGAAGGGACTCTGTAGAGTTATATAGGGTGAGGTCCCTTTGCCTCTTGAGGGCCTCAAGATTAAAGTGCTCTTCTTCCCCCAAGGAGTAGTGCCCCAGGAGGCGCGTTGGTACAGTGGTGGCCAGCATGGCTTATGGGTGAGAGGGCAGGTGCGGGAGGAGGGGAGGGTGTGCAGGGTGGGGGTTGTGTGTAATATAAAAAAAAATAAACACTTACCTTGCCACCAGGTCCCGTGTCTCTGCTCCTGCACTCCTCGTCTTGACTCAAGGAATAGGAAGCACAACCCCCTCCCCTGAAGAATCACAATGCTGCAATGCAGTGTTGTGATTGGTCTGAGCATCCTTATTAGCCACTGGGCCAGGGAATGGGAGCCTGGGCATGTTCTCCACGCAGGCTGTAATGCATAGCAGTTCCGTCCTGCTGCAAAGCTGCACAGAAACATTAAATGATAATAACTCAAAGTTATTATCATATTATGTTTCCTTTACTTTGCACTGCTTAAAAGCAGTGAGGTGATGCTTCTCCGCCATAGTGGAGGTGCCGCCACTGCATTTGAGGATTGCTAGAAAAAGGGGGCATGGCCACCAAAATCCTCTAGGCAAACCCATGGTGTTGGGCTGGCTGGAGTTAACAGGAGGGTTGTTGGCCCCCGGGATCCTCATTACCCAGGGTACTTCACCCCCTTACTAGTAGGGTGCCATGACATGAGGCATGTCTGCAGAGTGGTGGAGAAAGGAGGCATGACCTTCTATCAGGTCTCAGGAATCCTGTTGTGCGGAACTTTCTGGAGAAAAATAGGAGAGGTAGCTGGCCCCCCAAGAATGTCCTTGGGGGCCAACTACCCCTCCTGTTGTCTCCAATAAGTCCCCCACAGTGAGATTGCTAAGTGGTCTTTGAAGACCAAGTCCCCTTTCTCCACTACTCTGCGAACGCGGCTCATAGAGCACTACTGGCTTGGGGAGGAAGTCCATTTTACTCTTGAGGGATCTTGGGTGCCAAGAAGCCCTCCTGGTTCATTCTGCCATTCGTACACATACACTGTGGGATTCCTGCTAGCTGGTCGAAGACCCAGCCCCCTTTCTCCACCACTGTGCAAATCCAACTACTAGTTAAAACAACATAGGAATTCACTGAAAAAAAGAAAGGTTTAGGGATGTTATAGTTAGGAATTAGAATTGAAAAAACCTTAGAAATTCAGCAAAAAAAACCAAAGGTTACAAGGTCAATATAGTTAAGAAATGGAAAAAAACATAGAAAATCACTGAAAAAATCAAAGGTTACAAAGACATTATAGTTAGGAAATGGAAAAAAACATAGAAAATCACTGAAAAAATCAAAGGTTACAGAGACATTATAGTTAGGAAATGGAAAAAAACATAGAAAATCACTGAAAAAATTAAAGGTTACAAAGACATTAGAGTTAGGAAATGGAAAAAAACAGAAAATCACTGAAAAAATCAAAGGTTACAAAGACATTATAGTTAGGAAATGGAAAAAAAACATAGAAAATCACTGAAAAAATCAAAGGTTACAGAGACATTATAGTTAGGAAATGGAAAAAAACATAGAAAATCACTGAAAAAATCAAAGGTTACAAAGACATTAGAGTTAGGAAATGGAAAAAAACATAGAAAATCACTGAAAAAATCAAAGGTTACAAAGACATTAGAGTTAGGAAATGGAAAAAAACATAGAAAATCACTGAAAAAATGAAACGTTACAGAGACATTATAGTTAGCCTCAGAGTTCACTTTTACAAAACCAGGGAAATGCTGCAGTTATAGTTAGGTGAGCTAACTATAACTTGCTCCCCTGCAATCCACTGCTTATGACGTCACATATTACATCACTGTGCTACCGCGCTTGTTTTGAACAGAGCACCTGGGTGGCTCAGGCCCGAGGGCATTTTGTTTTTAAAAGGAGGGGGTGCAAGGGCACTCCCTCCTGAGGCTTTAGAAGCCCCGCGGCACACCATCTCCACGGAGATAAATGAACATTGAGGGGGACCACGCGGAATACCCTTAGTCCCAGGATCACCACCTCCCTGGGGCTAAACAAACACTGATGGTGGCAGCGCAGAACCCCTAGGCCCAAGGGACCAGCACATCTCTGGCGCCAAAACATTTTTTTTAAATAGGAGAGGGACTGTGTTGCCCCCTCCCAGGCCACACAGAGCTCCGGGAACCACCACCCCCACAGAGAAGCCTGTGAACAGAAAGAAGGGAGCCATACATGCTACTGGGGATCGCCACCCTCCATGGCCGGCTCCTGCTATGTCACTCCGGTTCCAGCAGGCAGGAGCTTTCAAAGTGGTTTCATCTCTTTACTTGCCCTCAGAGTTGTGGGCAGAGAAAGAGATGAAATGATTTCTCCTGCACGGACTGTTCTTCCTTTCCTGCATAAGAGGCGTGGAGCCGCCAGGGACCGCGGGGAACTTGAGGCTCCCACACAGTCCCCATGCCACACTTTGCGTGCCTGGGGCACCCAGGAGACATGGACGGGCCCCGGGGGATCAGGTCCCCAGTGTTGAGATCGGCCCACTGTATTGTGGCTAACTCCAGGGGATGGGGTACCTGGTGCTAAAAAATCAACCTAGGTAGGGGAGCTGTGCCCAACCTTATTGTGGCTGGGCCTCGGAGGATGCATCCTCTCACTGTGTGACTGAGAGACTCACACACATACTCATAATCCTACCCAGACACTTGAACACCTGCTCACAGACCTACTCACACACTCAGGCACCCAGTCACAGTCCCACTCAGAGACTTATGCACTCTCAGTCAGCAACTCACTCAGACTCATGCACTCACTCACAGATCCACTGACACACTTATCCACCCACTCACAGACCCACTCAGTGACTCACATACCCACTCGTAGTTCCACCCAACACTTACCACCTACTCACAAACTCACATATACCCTCACAGACATACTCAGACATTCGCACACCCACTCAGAGATTCACAGATCTACTTAGACACTCATGCACTCACTCACAGACTGACTTACATACTTATGAAGGCCCTTGCAAACCCACTCAGAAACTCTTACACCTACTCACAGGCCTACTAATACACTCACTCAGACACTCATGCACCCATTCAGACATTCATGCATCCACTCACAGACCCACTCAGACTCTCACACACCCAGTGAGACACACACACAAACTCAAATACCCATTGAGATATTCATGTACTCCCTTTCACACTCACTGAGTCACTCATACATTCACTCAGTCTCAGACGTTAGAGGTTACAGTTAGGAAATAAAAAACGTAAAAAAACAAAGGTTACAGAGACGTTATAGTTGGGAAATAGCAATAAAAAAAACTAAGAAATTCATAGAAAAAACAAACCTAGGTTACAGGGACATTATATTTAGGAAATGCAATTTAAAAAACGTAGAAATTCTCTGAGAAAAGACAAATGTTACAGGGAAATTATAGTTAGGCTCAGATTTCACCTGTACAAAACCAGTGAATTTTGGAGGCTAAAGTTTCTGAGCTAACTATAACCTACTCCCCCACACCTCACAATCATATTACATCACTCATGACATGCTCAGTGACATCACTCATGACATCTTAAAAGACTTCACTGATGACATCATTCAGTGAGTGTGAGTATTTTCTAAACGTTTATGAGTGTCAATCGTATCTACCAAGGTACAACAAAAGTAAAAATAGTATACTAGGTATACACCTAATGAGAGATAGTACTTCTAACATATTATGTGAGTGTCTCTGCATATCCGTGTGTGAGTGCTTGTCTGAGTGTTTATATGTAGGTGTGTGTAGCGATGTGGGTGAGTGAGTGGCTGTGTGAGTGACTGTGTTGGTGATTGTTTATGTGTGTCAGTGGCTGTATGGGTGAGTGAGTGGCTGTGAGAGTGGCTGTATGAGTGGGTGTATAAGTGACTGTATGGGGAGTGAACTTCTGAGCAGTTGTATGAGTGAGTGGCTGTATGTGTGAGTGAGTAGCTGTTAGAGTGGGTGTTTAGTTAGGTGAGTTGGTATTTGAGTGGCTGTATTGTTAAGTAAGTATCTGTGTGGATGGATGTGAAAGTGCTTGAGTACTTGTATGCTTGTGCAAATTGAATCTGACCCTAACTATAACGTCCCTGTAACCTTTCAGTGAATATATATATATATTCACTGAAAAAACCATAGGTTATAGACCATATATAGTTAGGAATTAGCATTTAAAAAACCTTATTTTACTCACACAAAACCATTGAAATTCCATATATAGTTAGTTGCACTAACTATATATGGCGCACCCGCAATCCACTGCTGATCATGTCACATATTACATCATTCATGACATGGTCAGTGACATCACTGATGACATCACTGATGACATCTCAAATGACATCACTGATGACATCACTGATGACAACATCCAGTGACTGTATTTTTCTGTAAAGTTAAAATATGTCTTGAGTGGATGTATAAGTGTCTGGATGAAGGATTTAGTAGGTGCATGACTGACTGTATGAGTGAGTGATTAAATGTGTCTCACTGAATGCATGGGTTAGTGACTAAACTGTCTTAATTTGTGCATCATTATGTCTGTTGTTCTGTAAACTGCTGCATGTGTTGATCATTAGCTATACGAGAGGCTATATGTGTTATTAATTGGTTGCCCAAGTATTTCTATGGGAGATTGAGTTTGTGTGGGGGTGGCTGGAAGGTGTGAGACTCTATGCATAGATGTGTGAGCAGTTTATTCACTAGGTGTATGAGTTCAAGAGTGCATGTGGAAACAGCTACATGGGCAGTTGACTGTGTGCATGAGTGTATTGATGAGTGAATGGATATCTCAATGCTACATGTCATAGTAAGTACATATGTAAAACACAGTACATGTGAGAGTTGGCATATATAAATAACTGTGCATGAGAGCCACTGAATGAGTGAGTGGTTGTATCGATCATTGTGAACTTGTATCAGGGATTGTATAAGAGAGTAAATATGTGTTAGTATATGTTTCAATAAGTAAGGTGTGTTTAACTGTATAGTTGAAGAAATGGAGGTGAGATTGTTTCTTTGCATGACTGACTGGGTGTGTGAGTAACTCCATGGATGAGTGGCAGTGTGTGAGTGTCTGTATACACTGAGTGTATCTAAGGTTATATTAGAGTCTGAAGAGGTTTATCGTATTAGCACAAGAATGATGTCAAATGAGATGTCATCAGTGATGTCATCAGTGATGTCATTTGAGATGTCATCAGTGATGTCATCAGTGATGTCACTGACCATGTCATGAATGATGTAATATGTGACATGATCAGCAGTGGATTGCGGGTGCGCCATATATAGTTAGTGCAACTAACTATATATGGAATTTCAATGGTTTTGTGTGAGTAAAATAAGGTTTTTTAAATGCTAATTCCTAACTATATATGGTCTATAACCTATGGTTTTTTCAGTGAATTTTCAAGGTTTTGTAAATGCTAATTCCTAACTATATATGGTCTATAACCTATGGTTTTTTCAGTGAATTTCAATGGTTTTTTAATAGCAAATATCATAAGCTGTCGAATGTCAAGTACGTGGTAAGTAAAAACATTTTCGTGTTTATGCACACTGATCTGCTTTGAATGCTGCCCCCCACCCCTCATTTCTATTAGGAGTACTCTCTCTTTGCAGATAGTGAAGGGTAGTTAACGCAGCCCTTTGCCCCCTTTGTAATCCGTCGTGCCTGCTTCTCTCTCCATTTGATTGATTGTTCTCTTTGGTTCATTCTCTATTTACAAACAAGCACAGAGTCGCAATACTCTGTTTAGTCTTTGCAGATAGCGAAAAATCGTGTAAAAAAACAAAAGGAATCGAGCAAAATCAGTAGGCCACTAATGGGATCTCTTTTTGACCTCGCTAAAATAGAAACATTAGGAACAACCTGTTGAAAATAGCAATGCGTATGTACATAAGCGGCGTTCATTTGTGTTCACAGTACCCCTTGTTGATTGTTTCAATCGAGCATTGAATTGTTCGATGTTAATTCTCTTAAGGATCTTCTCTACCTGCAAACGAGGAAGAATAGGAATATTCTCTCTCCCTTTGCAGATAGTGAAGGGTAGGTAACGCAAGCCTTTAACACGTCGTACCTATTTCATTCCTCATTGATTGATTGATTGTCCGAACATTGACTGTTTGGGAATTAGTTCTTTTTGGAGGTATTCCCTGTTTGCAAATAAACGTAGGAAAATCTTTGCAAGTAGTGAAAGGGTACGTAATGCGGACCTTTCTCCCCCGTTGTAATCTGTCATGCCTATCTACTCCCCACTGATTGATGCACCTGTTTCACCCGGACCATTTACTAGACATACGTCATCTGGCCCGACCAGAGAGCACCCCTAGTGAAAAGGACATATGCAATAATAACGAAGTGATCACTGTATCCTGTTAACAGAAACTTTAGCATGAAACAACCTGGAAAGAAAAGAATAGGAAAACGAAAATCAGTAGGCCACTGATGAACATGAACTTTTATTAAACAACGAACAAAGAAACGATAACATAACGTAATGATAAAACCTATTAATGTCCTAGAAACAAGAAAACGTTAAAATATGCCAGTGGTGAGAGACCAGAAAAACAGTAAGAGAAACCAAATCACCCCTCGCTGTCCCACCGCCTGCCACGCCAAAAAAATCGATAGACTAGGGAAAATGCAAGTCAGTAGAACATCCGCCCCCACTCTGGAAACTTCCAAGGTGGGGCAGGGTTCCGGCTACGCCCAGCCGGGAGCAGCCCATATAAGGCAGGTCCTGCTGCCACGCCTCGGCCAGGAGATCCTAACGTAGGGTGTAGCCGGAGGAGAGGCCGAGACCAACGGGACCCGGCCAGGGGATTGCCTTTACAACGCTGAACAGTTGCAGGGGGGGGGAATGTCTCCTCGACCCTCCCCTCTCTCTCCCAGTCCGGCCGCGGTGGCCCTTGAGAGTTGCAGGTAGTCCCGCCACATGCTCTTCCGGTCCGGCCACCAACGGTCGGGGGGCCGAGGCCGACGGAATCCGGCTGCAGCCGATAAACCAAGAAACCCGTTCATGGGGCCAGAGCCAGGGGCGTCCGGCCGACATCTACCGGAAGCCCGGCCCGAAGACGGACGGGACACTTCTTCTTTCTTGTATAATTGCTGCAACAACCCTGGGGGGGGATGTCTTGCACATGCCTCCGACCCCCCCCCCTCGTCCTCATCGCCTGGTCCGGCCATAACAAATCTCAAGCGAGACGCCGTGGGGTGCACTGGGAGGGAGAGACGGTGCGAACAGGCCTCTCCCGCCTCCCCAGGTGGAGGCTTCCCAGCTGCACCCTCAGCGGTCCAGGCGCCCGGAAAAGAGTTCTTCCACTGTGGCCATGCTGCAACGTCTCGCCCGGCAGGGTGGAGCCCGTCCGCTCATTTGACCCCGCGATCGCCAGTAGCTACCGAACTCTCAAAATGGCGGTCGACCTGGCAAGAGCGGGCCCAGCATAAAGAAATGGCCCGGTCACTGGTTGACTCCACCACCGTAGTCCTCCACGACCTTGAAGATTCTAGAGGAGCCGCGGGAGTCTCCGACCCCCGATGGGGAATGACTGCCATGATCACCCGTGGAGTGACGAAACTGTATCCGCGGGACGTCGGCGCCAGCCTCACTTTGAATTACTAGAATCCTGCAGACCTCACTTCCGGTGAAAGCACAGTGTGACCCGGTAGGAAAAATTGTTGCACCCCCTCCCCTTTTTGACTGATAGTTCAAACCACCGATCCTTTCCTTTGCCCTTTTAACGGAACTTTGGACTGCCTCCCCCTCTTTTACATTTTCTAGAGAAAACAAAACATTAACCACTACATTAGCATAGCAGTTGACACCAGAACTGTTTTCAAATTGAAAACCAACAACATCTTCAACAGAATCCTTTTTGTTTCTGCTGTGACCCTGCTCCAGCACAGGCATTGTCCCCAGCAGTAATTCTGCAATGCCGGTAAGAATAGCTGTGGTGCCTACTGGACTCACTCACCCCCGCGGCGCCCCACGCCGTTATTTGCTGGGCGGCAACTTGCTAGACATCACCTTCGTGACATCCAGATTTCAGCGCGTTCTGCTGCCTTGGAACTATTCGCACAACAGACCGCTACTGACAAGAATATTTCATTATTGGTGCTGTCAATTTCAATAAATCTATTCGATAATTCAAAAGAAATTGCCACGGTCTCTTCGTTGTTTAAATGTTTTTACTGTTTTTGTTTTGTTGTATATATTTATATGTTATTAAAGTTTTATATTCCTACTACTTTGTTGGAGTGCTATATATTTTTTATGTGACACATAATTGTAAAAACTTTGATGTACAAAGAGTCATTCCTGGAATCTTCCGCTTCAGGCTCGGTCCCCTCCCCAATCACAATACAGGATAGTTTTCAGATAGTAGGAACACGTGTGGTGTGACGGATCTCATCGGGTGTGGGCCTTGATCTACTATAACTCCTTTGAAGAGGGGTGATTCTTTACAGCTGGGGCCATAAACTACATCTGCAGGGCTAGCTGATAGCCTGGACAATCGGACACAGAGGAAGAGGAGTGTCACAGGGTGCGGTAGTGAATAGGGCGAAAGGGAGGTGTCGGGCGGGCACAGTGTGATTCTCAGGGAAGAGCAGCGCAGATGGGGGGAGGTTTATTGCCCATGCATAAGACAGAGAGCGGGGGTGACCAGTGCCTGGGGAAGATGCTTGCGAGGGTGAGGAGCCATGCTACGAATCGACAGCGTGCAGAGAGTGGGTCTGGTCAAGACATCTAAAATGGCTGCCGTGCACGACAAAAGTGTGGCATTTCAAAAAAGGCAAGATGGCGCAGACAATGTTTTTCAACACTTCCTCATTTCCTTCGAATCGAACGTTAACAGACGTTGGGGCATATTACCAAAGTTAAGCGATATTTATCGCTAACGATGCTTACCAACCAATTTTTTACCACTAAGCATCGTCAGAAATTATCGAAGATAAACCTTACTATTATCAAGGTTTATCGCAAATGCGATAATAAACGGCCGCAATGCATGAATATCGCTAAAAACTCAGCGATATTCATGCATTACCGAGCTAATACTCTTAGCCATGTTATCCACCTCCCATTGGATAACATGGCTAAGAACTGCTCAGGGCAGGTGTTACTTTTTGGAGATATTCGCGCTTAGCGCGAATATCTCCAAAAGTTGGTAATAGGAGATAGATATCTTGCATGTTGTAATGCAAGTTATTGTGGTATATGGAACTCATACCATAATCTCTCAGGAAAGCAGAAACTGATCCTTTTGGGACCGCCTAAAAAGGCCTAGGGGGTGAGGAGTACTCTACTTTGCCCCCTTTTCACGTTCCGAACTATTTTATTTTACTCTCTTCTGTAATTACACAAAATACCAGCGATAAGATGCATCGGAGACACACAGTGAGAGAAAGGAGGCCGGAGATGAAGAAGACATGTCAAATACACATTGGAGATAATATAGTGGCAGAAGGGAAGTAAATATGAGTAAACTTACCATGTAACATAAAAATGTTGCACTCTATACTATAAGTCTCATTTTATACTACAATCACTTCGCTACAACCTCATAAATTAAAAATAAAAATAAATAATGTCTCAAACAATTTTTGATTTCTAAATATAAATTTATTCTTCAGAATTTTCTAAATTTGAAACAACTAGTAACATGTCCTCATCAGTAATTTCCTCTTCAATCATCTCATCTGGAATCTCCTCATTAAAAGTCTGCAATGATGATTCTTGTAACTCTATGGTCTCCAAACACTCGATAAATTCGCCATCAAGAGATTGATCAAAAAAATCATTCAAGTCATCTCCTCCTTCTGACAATATTTCATTATTGGTGCTGTCCATTTCAATCAATGTAGTGGAATCATTCAAGTCATCTCCTCGTGACAATATTTCATTATTGGTGCTCTCAATTTCAATCAATGTAGTGGAATCATTCAAGTCATCTCCTCCTTGTGACAATATTTCATTATTGGTGCTGTCCATTTCAATCAATCTAATGGAATCATACAAGCCATCTCCTCCTTGTGACAATATTTCATTATTGGTGCTCTCAATTTCAATCAATGTAGTGGAATCATTCAAGTCATCTCCTTGTGACAATATTTCATTCTTGGTGCTGTCCATTTCAATCAATCTAATGGAATCATACAAGTCATGTCCTCCTTGTGACAATATTTCATTATTGGTGCTCTCAATTTCAATCAATGTAGTGGACAATTCAAAAGAAATTGCCACGGTCTCTTCATTGTGAGCCATTTTATTTTGAAATTGCTTGCTGTAAATTGCAGAAAAAAATAATCACTTTCATTTATCGTTTTTAGTAATACATAATATAAAACTAACTTCATCAAGTATTTAGTATAACAGAAGGACTGCAAATAAATAACAGAAAACATTTTTCAAATTATCTTCAAGTGTACAACATAGTTCCCCTTACAAATTAACAACTCACCTTTTTAAAAGTAGCAGAAGTGTTAGTACTGTGTAAATCAAACACCAGAAATTCACCACCAAAAATTCCTCACAAATGTACCTCAGACAGTAGTATCACAAAATGGCTGTGGTTTCCTCTCATTTGACATATATACATAACCAATTAACTTTCATCACACACAAATACAAAACCAAAGTAACATTTTAATTGGTTCTAAATTTCAACACTTTCAAATGTGTTTTCCCCATGCAATTTTCCATAGGACATTTACATACGTCTACAGCCTGAATGGCTGAACGGAATTACACCAAACTTGGCAAAATGGTACATCAAACCTAAGAGGTCAGGAAGGATCTACTATGCCCCCTTATGGTCATTTCCCCCTTCGCTTTGGCCTCCTCTTGTCTCTCAATCCTACCGAGAGACAAGATGGCGGCCGCTACGGACTGTTTGGAATGTTGACAGACGCCGGAGAACCAATCAGCTTCGCAAAGCTCCGTAACGCGAAAAGTACGCGAAGCGGAGCGCTGTTACAGATATATATCTTTTTTTGAACGTTAATTTCTCAAAATCCACTGGAGCACATATATTGAGACCTAGCAAAGGCACATCGGGCTACCAGTCCCTAATATTTTACCAAGTTTCGTGCAAATCCATTCAGCCGTTCGATTATTATTATTATTATTTTTTTTTGCCCCGCGGGGCCCTTTTAAAACCTCCACATCAAACCTAGGGGGTCAGCGAGGATCTACTATTCCCCCTTATGGTCATTTGCCCCTTCGCTTTCGCCTCCTCTTGTCTCTCGATCCTACCGAGAGACAAGATGGCGGCCGCTACGGACTGTTTGGAATGTTGACAGACGCCGGAGAACCAATCAGCTTCGCTTCGCAAAGCTCCGTTGCGCGAAAAGTCCGCGAACCAGAGCGCTAACCGGTCCGCTGTTACAGATATATATCTTTTTTTAAACGTTAATTTCTCAAAATCCACTGGAGCACATATATTGAGACCTACAAAAGGCACATCGGGCTACCAGTCCCTACAATTTTGCCAAGTTTCGTGCAAATCCATTCAGCCGTTCGGGCTAAAAGTGAGGCCAACCGCCCTATGGAAAACTCAATGTTAAAAACACGTTTTGGGACCCCCCTTTTTTCTCGGCCCCCACTGGACGAACCCCCCCCAAATTTTCAAGGGCTGCTCAGAAACAAAATGTGCCATTTTCCTGAAAATTTCAGCCGATTCCGTCCACAAACGCCAAAGTTATTAGACATAGAATTTTCAAAAAACCCATAGAGAAAAAATCCTAACTATATATACCTACTGGCGACCGCCAGTAGGTAATATATATATATATATATATTACCTACTGGCGGTCACCAGTAGGTAGTTATAGTTAGGACCTAATTTCAATAGGAAATCCACAACATTCTATATGGAATGACTTTGGCGCCGGTGGACGAATCTACGTGAAGTTCTCCAAGAAAATGGCCTGCTCAGTTCCGCTCCTTCCCTGAAAGTTTGGGGGTGATTCGTCAAGTGGGGGCCGAGAAAAAAGGGGGTCCCAAAACGTGTTTTCCCAATGCAATTTTCCATAGGGACCTTTAGCCAGGGATACAGCCCGAACGGCTGAACAGAATTACACTTTTTGGCAGAGAGGTAGAGTTTGGTTGATAGATTGTGCTTTTTGTTAAATGGTGTAAATTCGTTCAGTAGTTTCTGACAAAATGACAAGTAAAATAATAGCGCTATCTAAAGACGGAGTACGGCACGCGTCCGAAAATCCGTACAATTACGAGCACGAGCTGCATGCTGATTGGTTGTCAACTGTCTGTCAACACTCCAAACCAGGAAGTGTTGGGAGAGGTGTGGCGCCGCGGCCAGGGCGACTGACGCTGGAATCTGGGGACAACGGTTCGATCCCCGGCTCCGGCGGCAGGTCAGCCCAGCACCATGTGACTCTGGGCAATAGCTCGCTTAATCTTCCCGACGGCCCCCCAGCGCCTAGAGACCCTTACGGGTGATTGTGCGCTTTACAAATTTGGACTTTGCTTTGCTTTGGCAGCCATCTTGTTAGGAATTAGCATTTACAAAACCTATGGAACTCCCTGAAAAAACCATAGGTTTCACACCAGTTATAGTTAGGTGGAAATTTTACTCGCATAAAACCATTGAAATTCCCACGTTATAGTTAGTTGGACTCACTATAACTTGCGCGTGCAATGAGATGTCATCAGTGATATCATGAGTGATTTCACTGACCATGTCATGAGTGATGTAATATGTGACGTCATCAGCAGTGCATTGCACGCGCAAGTTATAGTGAGTCCAACTCAATATAACGTGGGAATTTCAATGGTTTTATGCAAGTAAAATTTCCACCTAACTATAACTGGTGTGAAACCTATGTTTTTTTCAGTGAATTTAATAGGTTTTTTAAATGCTAATTCCTAACTATAACTGGTGTGAAACCTATGGTTTTTTCAGTGAATATATATATATATATATATATAAAATTTCTAAGGCAAAATGAAACCCCTCATTTTGTTCCTTTGCAAATTAAATGTTTTAAGTGTTAACACTTTATTCCAATCAAGATGACTTCAGGTGTGCCATACTTTTGTCATAAGTAAGACTGTTAGCGTTCTAGTTGTTCTTTAGAACACTCTGGGACATTCTGTCATTGGGCTATAGTTGGGCTACATCTGGCTGATATTTGGGCTACATTTGTTTTTTTTGTCTCTGGTGGCCATCTTTGGGCTACATTGGGCTACATTGGGCTACATTTGGGCTCTAACGTATATATAGCCCAATGTAGCCCAATATATATTTTTCAAAGTTAATTTTCGTAAAAACCACTGGAGCACATATCTTGAGACATAGCAAAGGCACATTGGGGTACCAGTCCCTACAATTTTGCCAAGTTTGGTGGAAATCCATTCAGCCGTTCGGGCTAAAAGTGAGTCCAACCGCCCTATGGAAATTAACATGGGGAAAACACGTTTTGGGACCCCCCTTTTATCTCGGCCCATGCTTGACGAATCCCCCCCACATTTTCAGGGAAGGAGCGGAGCGGAGTGGGCCATCTTCTCTGAGAAATACGCAAAGATTCGTTCACTGGAGCCAAAGTTATTCCCAATAGATTGTTGCGGATTTCCTATGGAAAGTAGATCCTAACTATAACTACCTACTGGCGACCGCCAGTAGGTATATATATATATATATATATATATATATATATACACACACGTTGAACCGGCGTATTCTCTCCTTCGTACGGTAAAGAATTACAACGGAGCCGTGGCCACTATTCTTCAGTGCAGATTTATTTACTGACACAACGTCCTACGCGTTTCGGAGTGATTCTACTCCTTCATCCCGGAGGCATCCCAGCACTGCGGACATGAAGTGAGGAGCGGTGAAGTTTTATGGACATAGAAGAGTGAGTACCTGTGGCATTGCTCTATGGGTGAGTGATTTGCTGTATAAGTGGTTGTATGGATGTGTGGATGGGTGTGTAAGCGACTGTGGGTGTGTGAGTGAATGTGTGTGTAGCTTTATGGGTGAGTGAGTAGCACCGTTGAGAGGCTGTATGGGTCATTGAGTGGGTGCGTGAGTGGCTGTATAAGTGAATACCTGGGCGTGTCATGGGTGAGAGTGTAGCTGCATGGGTGAGTGACTGGTTGTTTGACCAGGCTCTATAAGAGAGTAAGTGGGTATATACATTGCTCTATGGATAAGTGAGTGGCTGTGTAAGTACTTGTATGGGTATGTGAATGGGTATGTGAGTGGTAGAGTGGGTATGTGATTGAATGTATGACAGGTTTTATGGTAGGTGAGTGTGTGACAGGTTCAGTACATTTCTAAGGTTTTTCAAAAACTATTTCCTAACTATAACGTCCTTGAGGCCTTTTATTTTTTAAGTGAATTTATAAGCTGTTTTTTAATTTTATTTCTTAACTGTAATCACTACCCTTTGATGCTTAGTGTGTGAGTGAGTGCAAGAGTGTCTCACTGAGTGTATGAGTATCTGAGTAGGTTTGTAATTGAGTGTGAGAGAGTATGAGTGGGACAATCCAATTGGAAGTGGGTATACGAGTATCAGAGTGGGTGTGTGAGTCTCTGATAGGGTTGGCAGTAAACTCTGGCAGTTGGGACTCAGAGTTAAGCAATAACTCTGCCAACCACCAGCAGAGTGGAGTTTACCTAAACTCTCACCCCTAGACATCATCCTTCAAAAGTAGTGTGGCAAGAGGCATATTTGCAGAGCAGTTGAAAAAGGTGCAGGGACTCCAATGAGGTCTGAGCAATCCCGCTGTGTGGGACTAATGCTGCAAATAATTGGGGTTCTTGGCCCCCAATGACTTTCAGTAGCAAAGGGGACTTCATCCGGCAGCCAGTAGTGTGCTAGGAGGTGCAGTTTCATAGTAGTTGTGAAAGGGGGCCATGATGAGGTCTGAGTAAACTAGCTTTTGGGGACTTACTTGTGGCAACAATAGGGGTTCTTGTCCCCAACAACCCTCAGCAGCCGAGGGGACTTCATGAATATTATAGCTGTTTCATGTTAATAGTTATAGATTAAAGTTTATAATCATACTTTAACATTTTCTAGAATACAGCTATAGCCCGGTGAAGGAAATGAACTTTTAGGGGATAGTCCCTGGAGAAGCATGCCAAGTTTAATTCTGTACATGTTCCTGTTTTTTAAATATCAGGGACACTACTGTATGGGCAACAGCGTGTGCTTAGGGGCGACTTATTAATATTTAAAAACAGGGATTTCCACAAGTCAAATAGGGTTATTTTGACAGGTTTGACAGCAGGTTTGAGGCTGCTGTAGTCAGTCTACACCTGGTAGGTCTGAAGCCATTTATTACAGGTCAAACGTATGGATAGCACAATAGTTGCTGCAGTCCAATCAATCAATCAATCAGAGTACTTGTGAAGCGCGCTACTTACCCGTGAGGGTCTCAAGGCGCTGAGGGGAGGGGGTGCCGCTACTGATCAAAGAGCCAGGTCTTGAGGAGTCATCTGAAGGCGAGTAGGTCTTGGGTCTACCGTAGGTGGGTAGGGTTCCAGGTCTTGGCAGTGATGTAGGAGAAGGATCTGCTGCCGGAGGTCGTTCTTTGGATGCGGGGGACAGCGGCGAGGGTGAGGCTGGTGGAGCGGAGCTGGCGGGTGGGGGTGTAGAAGCTGAGTCTGCTGTTCAGGTAGGCTGGTCCGGTGTTGTGGAGTGCTTTGTGTGCATGGGTGAGGAGCTTGAAGGTGATCCTCTTGTCGACGGGGAGCCAGTGTAGGTCTCTCAGGTGGGGGGTGGTGTGGCTGCGGCGGGGGACGCTAACGATCAGTTGGGCAGAGGCATTCTGGATGCGTTGTAGTCATCGTAGGTGTTTGGCTGGGATTCCTGCATAGAGTGCGTTGCCATAGTCCAGTCTGCTGCTGGCGAGAGCCTGTGTCACCGTTCTTCTTGTTTCGGTCGGGATCCACTTGTAGATCCTGCGGAGAGTGCAGAGGGTGTTGTAGCAGGAGGAAGAGACGGCGTTGACTTGCTTAGACATTGAGAGGGAAGAGTCGAGGATGAATCCTAGGTTGCATGCATGGTCGGTGGGTGTTGGTGCTGTTCCCATGTGGTCGGCCACCAGGAGTCATCCCAGGCTGAGGGGGTGGGTCCGAGGATGAGGACCTCCGTCTTCTCCAAGTTCAGTTTCAGATGGCTGCTCCTCATCCAGTCGGCGATGGCCTTCATTCCCTTGGGGAGGTTTGTTGTGGCGGTGTGTGGGTCCTTGGTGAGGGAGAGGATGAGCTGGGTGTCGTCGGCGTAGGAGATGATGTTGAGGTCGTGATGGCAGGCCACTTGTGCGAGGGGGGCCATGTAGACTTTGAACAGCGTCGGGCTGAGGGATGAGCCCTGGGGAACGCCGCAGATGATGTCGGTGGCTTTGGATCGGAAGGGTAAGATGCGGATGCTCTGGGTTCTGCCGGCGAGGAAGGATGTGGTCTAGTCAAGGGCCTTCTCTTGGATTCAGGCTTCTTGGAGGCATGTCTTTAGAGTGCGATGGCAGACCGTGTCAAAGGCGGCTGACAGGTCCAGGAGGGTGAGGGCTGATGTTTCGCCGTTGTCTAGTTGGTGCCTGATTTCGTCTGTGGCAGCGATGAGGGCTGTCTCGGTGCTGTGGTTTCGTCTGAATCTGGACTGGGACGAGTCCAAGATGTTGTTGTCTTCGAGGTAGCGGGCCAATTGCATGTTGACGATTTTCTCGGTGGCCTTTGCCAGGAATGGGAGCAGGGAGATGGGCCGTAAGTTCTTGAGGTCCTTGGGGTCCGCCTTGGGCTTCTTGAGGAGGGCGTTGATTTCGGCGTGCTTCCAGCTTTCCGGGAATGTCGCTGTTTCAAAGGAGATATTGATGACCTTCCGTAGTTGGGGTGCGATGGCTGCGTCTGCTTTGTTGAATACGTGGTGTGGGCAAGGGTCTGACGGAGATCCTGAGTGGATGGAGTTCATGACCTTGCGTGTCTCGTCGTCATTGACGTTGGACCAGGAGGTCAGGCGGTTGGCGCTGGTGGTGTTCCCAGGGGAGGAGGAGTCTGGCGTAGTCGGGGCAGTCGTGGTGTTGAAGCCGTCGTGGATGTCAGCGATCTTGCGGTGGAAGAAGATGGCCAGTGAGTAGCACAGTTCTTGTGAGGGTGGGATGTCGTTGGCATTGGCGCTGGGCTTGGAGAGTTCTTTTACGATTCTGAAGAGCTCTTTGCTGTCGTGTGCATTGTTATCCAGGCGGTCTTTAAAGTAGGATCTCTTGGCTGATCTGATGAGGTGGTGATGTCTGCTGGTGGTGTCCTTGTGGGCTGCGTGGTTGTCCGGTGTGCGTTCGTGGAGCCATTTCTTCTCCAGTTTCCGGCATGCGCGTTTGGGGGTCTGGAGCTCGTCGGTGAACCAGGTGGCTCTCTTGCTGGCGTGGCCGTTAGAGGGTTTCTTAAGTGGGGCGAGGGTGTTGGTGCAGTCATCAATCCACTGTCTGAGGTTGCGGCCTACGGCGTCTGGGTTGGTGGGGTCGGTGGGTGTGTTCTTGGCAAAGATGGTGATCAGCTGGTCTTCGGTGACTTTGCTCCAGGAGTGGCGAGGCAGCTATTGGGTGCGGTGGTGTGTGGTTGGTTTCTTGAAGGTGAAATGGATGCAGCGGTGGTCGGTCCAGTGGAGTTCAGTGGTGTGGTCAAAGGCGACGTGGGTGCTTGTGGAGAAGATGGGGTCCAGCGTGTGGCCAGCAGCGTGGGTGGGTGCGGTGACGAGTTGTCTGAGGCCGAGGTTGTCGATCAGCGTGGCGGAGTTGGCGTCGTAGTTGTTCTCGAGGTGAAATTTCAGGTCCCCGAGGAGGATGTAGTCCATGGAGGCGATTGCGTGGGTGCTGGCGAGGTCGGCGATGGAGTCGCTGAACTGAGCCCGGGGTGCGGGGGGTTTGTAGACGAGTGTCCCTCTGAGGGTGGTGTTAGGGTCGGTGTGGATCTGGAAGTGCAGGTGTTCAGCGGTGTTGAGGGTGTCGTCTGCATGGGTGGCAACATTGAGGGTGGACTTGTGGACGATGGCTATCCCTCCTCCGATTCCATTGGTGCGATCGCTGCGGGTAATCTTGTAGCTGTCCGGGATGGCTATGGCGATGTCGGGCGCCAAGGAGTCGTTCTACCAGGTCTCGGTTAGGAAGGCCACATCTGGGGCGGAGGTGTCGAGCAGATCCCTGAGCTCAAGGGCGTGTTTGCGTGTGGAGCAGGTGTTGGGGAGTATGCAGCGGAGGTGGTTGGGTCCAGTCCTTGGAGGTTAGGTGGCTCTGTCGCAGGTGAAGTTGGAGGTGCGGCAGGAGAAGGGTCCGTGGGTCTGTTTCAGGGTGGCCTGGAAGCAGGTGTAGTTTCGGTTGGCGTTGAGTGCGTGGAGGGTGCTGGCATCATAGCGGAGTCTGGTGTTGTGGCGTTCGTGGGGTCCAGGGGTTCCGGCGCTGGGTGTGGTCCAGGCGTGGACGGGCGCAGATGGGCTTGACTTAGGCACACCAGCGACGCGCCAGAGGCGCGACCTCGCTGTGTCCTGCATATATGGGGAGGCGGGAGGGAGGAGCAGCTGGGAGGCGGGAGCAGCGAGTGGGCAGGGGGCGGGGAAAGAGTGGGACAGAAAGCAGAATGGGGCAGAAGACAATGGCACAAAGGGCAAAACGGGGCACAACAGAGGGGAAAACAAGTGGCACAGAAGCAAAAACGGGGCACACAGAGGGGGGAAAAGCAGTGGCACAGAGGGCAAAAATGGGGCACAACAGAGGGGAAAACAAGTGGCACAGAAGCAAAAACGGGGCACACAGAGGGGGAAAAACAGTGGCACAGAGGTCCACACCGGGGTAGAGCACACTTACCAGCGGGTTCCCAGCAGCGGCAGCAGGAGCACACAGGCGGAGCTGCATGGAGGGGGAGCGACCTAACAGGAGGGTCAGGGGTCGCTCACCTTACCGCGCAGTGTCCGACTTATATGGGGAGGTGGGAGGGAGAAGCAGCTGGGAGGCGGGAGGCGAGAGCAGCGAGTGGGCAGGGGGGCGGGGAAAGAGTGGGACAGAAAGCAGAATGGGGCACAAAGAGGGGGAAAACAGTGGCACAGAGGGCAAAAACGGGGCACAACAGAGGGGAAAAACGAGTGGCACAGAGGGCCACACGGGTGTAGAGCACACTTACCAGCGGGTTCTTGGCAGCAGCAGCAAGAGCACACAGGCGGAGCTGGGTGGAGGGGGAGCGACCTACCAGGAGAGTAAGGGGTACACAGGTGCCATTTCACCTCCAGGCCCTGAGCACATTTTTACCCCAAATACTAGGGACTTGCCTGCAAGATAAATATGTCAATAAGGGATAAGCCAATTTAACCATGTTTAATGGGGGAGCGCCAGCCCTTTATTCCCCTTTAACAGATGTACAGTACACAGAGTTCAATAACAAGGAAACATAACATCCAGAAAAAAGCAGACAATAGGGCATAACCATGCAGAAAAGTCAGATTTGCTACATTTTCAAGTCAACCTCACAAAATTGTGAATGATCTATGTTATGTTTTATGTGCGCTACGTTTCTAAGTGCCAGATGTACATTGTTTTTCTTAGGTTGCAAATGACTCAATTCATAAAACCGGGCATTGTGCGACCAGAAAAAGGTATTTTCCAAATACAAAGCCCTAATTTATAATTCGGTAGCCTATTACCTAATTGAAAAATGGTTTGTAATTCTGTATTAATATGGGGCGTGTTAAGGGCGTCTCTACCTAATAGTGACTCACAGTGGTATGTTTGAAGGCTCTGTTGCCGAAATGCGGTCACAAAACATTTGCATTTTGCTGCCTGCTTCAAGTAACCTATTCGCAAATGGGAGGTGGTCTCCAAGGGACCCCTTCCCCCTTGTGAATGTTTTGAAAAACGTTCTTTAACCCCTTCACTGCGGCGGCTATTCCGCCGCAGTGCTAAGGGGGCGGGGCGGCCGCGCGGCGGCCGCATGCTGGTGACGGAACCGCTCCGTCACCAGCGTCGGTTGAGCTATGCTGGTGACGGAGCGGTTCCGTCATGGCCCCCCCCGCTCAATAGAACCCTCAGCGCAGGCGCGGAATTTGCACCGCGCATGAGCATTCTATCGAGCGGGGCGGGCCATGACGGAACCGCTCCGTCATCAGCACAGCGCACCCGCAGCTGATGACGGAGCGGTTCCGTCATCAGCGTGCAAGGGGTTAAGCGCAGTGCAGTCCTAAAGTTGTACTCTTTTGTTACGCTGTTAGCAAATGGTGTTGCAGCATCTATAGAATGGTGTTGACCATTTCTGTTTTGATTCCCATGCATGCGGCTCTGGATATTTGACTGGGAAGAATGTCGATGATCAAATAACAATGCCAACAATAATCTTTACTACTTTACCATTTTCACTGCAGGGGTCAAAGCTTCCCACCAGATGGCAGAAAGTGACCTCAAATACATTTCCTTGTACAAACCAGAGATTTTGGAAGCTGGCAGCAGCATGTGCATGGATCCGGCCGTGATCGCTGGAATCATCTCTCATATATCGTGTTCTGGTTTTCCCCCTACCATTAATTGGTGTGAGAGGCGCTCCAGCTCCAGCGCCAGCTCCAGCTTTGGTTTGATGAAGGTAAGAACACGCCGAGAGATCAGCGGCATGGCATTCCATATATAATCCTCGTCAAACATGATGTCTCCAAATGTGTGTCTGAACTGCTCATACGGAAGCATAGTATCAATGTTCTTCCAATGGCAAAAGCGCGGAGATACCCCTTCGGGGGTCGAGTCAGGCGCTATATAAGAATATAAAATAAAATAAAATAAAATGAATAAAAATGTTGATTTGTATTTTAGATTTCCAAATATTATCATACAGTCGAAGGTGCTTGGAACAGTAAAGAACACTTTTCCCAGGGTGCAAGGATTCTAATCTACATGATCAATGAAATGAAGGCAAAGTTTCCGAGTTGGTCTCAGATTCAGCACTTTAAAGGTCTGTATCAACACACCAGGGGCTTTTTCCTACTGCTCGTTTTCAGTCTTACTCCTAGTCCTCAAAACCCCTCAGGCCTCAACAGGTGATGATTTTCTGGATAATTGGGTTTCTGAAAGAGTGAGGTCTGCACTTGACTCTGTTAATCAACCTAAGGGGGTTGTGACACCACTGATTTATGGGCAATGCACTATAAGGGTACTATTACAGGGTAGATGGGATTTGCAGTGGTGCAGATCGTTGGTGCAAACTCAAGTACAAGTAGTACTCCAGTTGATGACCCATTAGTACCAGACTTAAGCATGGCTCAAAAAATCAACAATACATCAATTACAGTGAAGCAATTACATACAGTGATGACATAGGGTAGTAGATTTGCAAACCATGAAGGTTTAAAAGCAGATTAGCAAAGATACAAACTCAAATTATTTCATGTGGTCAAACATCGGTAGTGAATACAGGAATGTATATATCAGTATGATTCAAATCGATTAAAAATAGCAAATACAAAGATAAACTGCTCATGGTTTTTGTGAGAAAATGGGTTGGTTGACTCACTGGATGATGTCATCAGTGATGTCATTTGAGATGTCATCAGTGATGTCATCAGTGATTTCACTGACCATGTCGTAAGTGATATAATATGTGACATCATCAGCAGTGCATTGCGGGGCGCAAGTTATAGTTATCTGAACTAACTATAACGGTGGAATTTCTCTTGTTTTGTATGAGTGAATTATCCAACTAACTATAACGTCCCTGAAACTTGTGTTTTTTTTTCATTGGAAATATATATATATATACACTGAAAAAACCATAGGTTACAGGTCTTATATAGTTAGGAATTAGCATTTAAAATAACTTTGATATTCACTGAAAAAACCATAGGTTTCAGGCCTTATACAGTTAGGACTTAGCATTTAAAAAACCATGTGAATTCACAAAAAAAAACATAGGTTTCAGGTCCTATATAGTTAGGAATTAGCATTTAAAAAACCTTTGAAATTCACTGAAAAAGCCATAGATTTCAGGAGTTATATAGTTAGGAATTAGCATTTAAAAAAACAATGAAATTCACTCATACAAAACCATTGAAATTGCTCCTATATAGTTAGTTGTACTAACTATATTTCGCGCACCCGCAATCCACTGCTGATGATGTCACATATTAGATCATTCATGACATGGTCAGTGACATCACTGATGACATCTCAAATGACATCACTGATGACATCACTGATGACATCATCCAGTGAATGTGGTTTGCTTCGTTATTTAAATATGCATTTTATATATAGCAATTTGCATTGAAGAATGAGTGGATATTTAAAAATAAATATTTGGATGGAGGATTTAGTAGCAGTGTAATTGACTGTTTACTTTAACAATTTTTAGTGTCGCACTAAATATATTGCATAGTGACTAAACTGTGTGAATATCTGTATCACTTTGTCAGTTGTTGTGTAAACTGGATCTCCAGTTGGTTACTAGCTATGTGAAAGTGTATATTAGTTATTGTTTATTAAACTGAGTATTTGTATGGGAGAGTGAATGTGTGTTTGGTTCGGTGGGGGGGGTGTGACTGCCCAAAGATGTGTGAATAGTTGATTTAGTTGATTTATGAAGTTAAAATCACATGTTCTAACAGTTGTTTGGGTGAGTGAATATCTTTATGGGTGTGGTGATGAGCAAATATATTTCTCAATGGTACATGTCCAACAAACTAGAAAAATAAAAGGCAGTGTATGTGTCAGTTGTTGTATATAAATAAGTATACATAAGACTCAATGATTGTGTGAGTGACTGTATGGATAACTGTATACTTGTAATAATGATTTTATAATGCACTAAGTATGACTTACTATCTAAATGAATAGAAGAAGTGGTGTTTGTATAAGTGTGTAGCTAAGTAAGTATGTAAGTATGATCCATTGTTTGCATAAGTGAGTAGGATAACTTCATATGTGAATAGGTTGTGTGCTAGTGTGTAATTTCGATATAGGTGTATAAGTATTTTTGTTATTATTCTATTGTTCATTGACAGCATGTATGAGTGAATCTACAGGTAAGTGATTAGATGTGTCTATACATCTAGGAATCACTGAGAGGGTTTTTAGATACTTGTATTGCTGTGTTAATATTTTCGAATTTGATACTCTGTATTTTACAAAGAGTGATGAAAGATGTTACTAGTGTATGAAAAGATGTATGTGAATGTCTCGTGGATGATGTCATCAGTGATGTCATTTGAGATGTCATCATTGATGTCACTGACCATGTCATGAATGATGTAATATGTGACATCATCAGCAGTGGATTGCGGGTGCGCGAAATATAGTTAGTACAACTAACTATAAAGGTGCAATTTCAATGGTTTTGTATGAGTGAATTTCATTGGTTTTTTAAATGCTAATTCCTAACTATATAGGACCTGAAACCTATGGTTTTTCAGTGAATTTCAAAGGTTTTTTAAATGCTAATTCCTAACTATATAAGATCTGTAAAAGGGATGTAGCCTCATTACACCTCTCTGCAACGCAGGCCACGCCCCTTTTATACCTCTCTGCATCGCAACCCCCTGTTATGTTTCAAGAGGGGGAACTAATTCCCCTTGCATACAGGGGGTCCCTGGGGGCCAACTAGCCCACCATGAGCCTCCAGTATGTGCCAGGGGGCTGCATTGCTTTGACTGAGGCACAAGAAAGCAGAAACACAAACGTGCAGAACTCAAAAAGGGGGCAGGGTAGAAGCACCCTGACCCCCGAGGCCAGCTCGGGGGGTCCCACAAGGACCCCCCACACACACACACTGTTTGTGTGGGTGGGACTCTGTGTGTGTGTGTGTGGGGGGGCTCTGTGTGTGTGGGGGGGCTTTCTGTGTGTGGCTCTCTGTGTGTGTGTGTGGCTCTCTGTGTGGGTGTGTGGCTCTCTGTGTGTGTGTGGCTCTCTGTGTGTGTGTGGCTCTGTGTGTGTGTGTGTGGCTCTCTGTGTGGGTGTGTGGCTCTCTGTGTGTGTGTGGCTCTCCATGTGTGTGTGGCTCTGTGTGTGTGTGTGTGTGTGTGTGGCTCTCTGTGTATGTGTGTGTGGCTCTGTGTGTGTGAGGCTCTGTGTGTGTGTGGCTCTCTGTGTATGTGTGGGGGGCTCCCTGAGTGTGTGTGGCTCTCTGTGTGTGTTTGGGGCTCTGTGTGTGTGTGTTGTGCTCTGCGTGGGTTTGTGTTACTATCCTTGTGGGGACTTGAGTATGATCACACACTCACGCTGTGGGGACTTGGTTGCACTGTGGGGACCTGAACCCAAGTCCCCACAAGGTAAAGTCTTCTAAATGTCTAGAAATGACTTCAAAAACATATGTGCCAGTTTTTACAACTTTTTAAAAATTGCCTTGCGGGGACCTGTGTTTCACCAAGTGTGTTTATTTTTCTGCTCGCTCTGTCCCTGTAGACCGGCGGTGGTACTGCAGCCTTAAACACACTTAGCATATTAAACACACTTCAGCAATTGGATTACATCTAGCAACAAACAGGATAGTGATTTTAAAGAAGCAAACCCATCAGAAAACATAAGACTTGACTACAATGACCTTTTTAATTGTATGTAACCTTATTTCTAAAGTTTATAAACCACACAGACAGAAGCATGTGTCATATTGCATTATTTCCTAATGATAACAACTGTAAGTATGAGAAGATTCGGATGGTACATTAAGAATGAATTTGCTGCCCAAAAAGGTTCCTCAATTTAAGCTGCTGTTTATTTCATTCTGTGTCTAAATGCTCAGCCCGCGATAAATGAGAAGCAGTCTTGAACGTGATGAAGGCATATTTTCATTTGTAGCTGGTAAAGAATTACAAAGCTGAAAGTGTTTTTCTTTTTTCTTGTCCTAGTGTAGTTTATACAGCGTGCAAAAGTGCAATTTCAGGAACACACAGGAAGACGGCCTTTCTAATCTCATTAAATGTAAATGTAAATGTACAGGAATTTATATAGCGCAAATCACCAAGCGGTTTCTAAGCGCTTGCTTAGGGAACCCGTCCTGGTATTCCCCTGTGAGATAACCCCGGCAGGGTATCCGCAAGGTGAACACCAGGCATCCCGCCGCGAGGGGCCGTTGTGGAGATTAAGCAAGCTATTGCCCAGAGTCGCAGAGTGTGAACCCGTGAATCGAGTAGGCACCGGAGCGAGAATTGTCGAGTCCATGGACATTTTAGGACTCAAGACCCCGCCGAGCCGGGAATTGAACCCTGGTCGCGGGCTGACCTCTGCTGCCAGGTCTGCCTCCTCTAACCAGTGAGCCACGCTTCTCCACAGCATTGGAAGTATCTCATTAAAGTATCCAAGAATTAATTCCAATTGGATTCCTGCACCTGCAGTTAAAATCGTCAAACCCTCCTGGTCCATTCTCTGAACCGATTAAATAGAGAATCAACCCGTTGGTCATTTCACTGTTTTCACATATTTGCATTGAGCTATTAAGAAGTTACCTGCTCACATGTTCTCTTGGGGGAGGCAGTAAGATAAAGGTAGTTGCATACTAATTTATCCCATTAATTTTTATTTATTTTTCAGTTTTATGGAGCGCAGATTTTACCCAAAGGTGCTAGAGTGCTTAGTTAACATGAGCACCAGCTACATTACACAAGGACACATTTGTTTCATAGGCACGGGGAGATTTGGGGGCGCATACATCAAGCCTTTTTCCATCTGAGAATGGAAAAAGGCCTTTTCAGATGCATGTAGCTTTTGTCATTCACAATTTAGGGAATCACAATTGTTTGCTATTACCGAAATTTCAAATGCATTTAGGGAATAACAATTTTTTTCAATCCCCATTTGCTGATGCGTGTAGCCTTTCCTAAATGTGAACTGCGCATTTAGGAAATGCTAATTACCATCAACTTGGAGCGGTGTGGCTCACTGGTTAGAGGCGGCAGACCCGGGAGCAGAGTACGGCCCGGGACCAGGGCTCAATTCCCGACGCGGCAGGGTCGTGGACCAGGGTCAGCGGACTCGATTATTCTCGCCTCAGTGCCTACTCTAACTAGGGATCACACTCGGCAACTCTGGGCATTAGCTTGCCTCATCTTCACAACGGCCCCCCCACATACGCCGTGGATGTCTGTTTTCGACTTGGAGATACCCAGTAGGGACCATCTCACAGGGAAGCCAGGACGGGTTCCCCAGCGGTCTACAGCACAGAGATACTCCTTCGGGAGTCGATTCTGGCGCTTTAGAAACCCACAATCAATCAATCAACTTCAAGTTAATGGTAATTTCTGCATGCTTTGAAAAATGCACAAAAATGCATTTCTCAAAGTGCCATCTAGAGCACAGATGCCCTTCGCTTCACATGTGCACACATACCTTTCATTGGGGGGGGGGGCACCAGGGGGGCCTTAGGCCCCCCGGGCTCCCTTGGATTTCCAGTCGCAATTTGCGATTACCAATCTGGTAATCGCAAATTATGAATGCTTTACCATTCATTCCTATGGGCCAGTAGGCCCATAGGAATGAATGTTGTCACATTAGCTATTAGCGATTCACAGTTTCTGAATCGCTATTAGCTGTTGATAAGGAATTGCACATTTGAATGTGATTCCTACATGCATAGGCATTTGCGATTACCAAATAGCGTTTCCTTAAAAATCGCTATTTGGTCATCGCAAATGAAGAGTTTGATGCAGACAAGGAATATTTTTTAAACTTGTGCTGATTGTATATTGCAAATAACAAGGCAAATGAAAGTTTGAAAACATCTACCCTTCACCGATATACCCGAGTGACCACGCCACAGCTATTCCAGTGACATAAGCCCTTAGGGCACCCACACACTAGAAGGTACTCTGTGAGTGCCCCTCAGGGATGTATGACGTTACCACGCATCCATTTACAATGCCTACCTTTACCACGCAATTTTTACAACGCAGGATCCATTACAACGAAGTACTATTACAACGCATTTTTTTTACATCGCATATACCTTTACAACGCATCCCATTACAACGTAAGTATTGGTAAGTATATAATATATTTTTAAACATGTAATTAATTAAAATTAATTTATTTTATTTTAATTTTAATTGTAATTTATTTTTACCCTGTACCCCTTAATTAAAATTAACAAAATGTATTTTAATTTATTTTTACCCTGTACCCCTGTACCCCAAAACCCAAACCTAGCCCTGAAACCTTAAAAATACCCTTTTACCCAAAAACCCAAAAACCCAAACATAACCCTAAACCCTAAAAATACCCTTTTACCCAAAAACCCAAACCTAGCCCTGAACCCTAAAAATACCCCTTTACCCAAAAACCCAAACCTAGCCCTGAACCCTAAAAATACCCTTTTACCCAAAAACCCAAACCTAGCCCTGAACCCTAAAAATACCCCTTTACCCAAAAACCCAAACCTAGCCCTGAACCGTAAAAATACCCCTTTACCCAAAAACCCAAACCTAGCCCTGAACCCTAAAAATACCCTTTTACCCAAAAACCCAAACCTAGCCCTGAACCCTAAAAATACCCCTTTACCCAAAAACCCAAACCTAGCCCTGATCCCTAAAAATACCCTTTCACCCAAAAACCCAAACCTAGCCCTGAACCCTAAAAATACCCCTTTACCCAAAAACCCAAACCTAGCCCTGAACTCTAAAAATACCCCTTTACCCAAAAACCCAAACCTAGCCCTTAACCCTTAAAATACCCCTGTACCCAAAAAACGCGTTGTAAAGTACATGCGTTGTAAAAGTACTTGCGTTGTAATAGTATCCGTTGTAAAAGTATGCGTTGTAAAAGTTTTTGCGTTGTAAAAAATGCGTGGTAATGGTATTGCGTTGTAAAAAATGCGTGGTAAAGGTTACATATTGCCCCTCAGTCACATACTAAGCTCATCCTAAACCACTGCCCCACATATGCACCTTTTAGTAACCTTACAAAGCCACAGTAATTCACAGGTTACAAAGGTCAACTGGCTCTTGTCTCAACTAACCCTGGGCAAAGCACTACGCTACGCTCGCGGAGTTTGCGAAGTTTTCGCAACTTCGCACTACGCGAGCTGCACGTAGCACAGTGCGAGCATGCGTAGTGCAGCTTAGCGTAGTGCAGCGGTCATTTTTTGCTTGCTCGCGGTCCTGAACGTCATGTTCGCGACCGCGAGCAAGCAAAATGACATCCCGGCGAGATTCTCAACGCGAGGAGGTCAGGTTTCTCATTTTTGAGTGGTTGCGCATGCTCGCGACCGCTCTCAATGAGAAACTACCTGTTCGCGTTGAGAAAGCTGCCGCTCGAGTAATAATCTACTCGAGCAGCAGAAAACTACAGCTCGCACTGTGCAAGATGCCATTTTCAATGCTTGCACAGTGCCGGATGCTTGTCCGCATTGTGCAATCATTGAAAACGGATCTTGCACAGTGCGAACATGCTACTACGCAGCTCGCGTAGTGCTACGTGAAGTTCGCGTAGTGCGAAGTGCACTTCGCGTAGCTTCGCGTAGCGCTACTTCGCGAACTACGCCCACCCTTAGTCTCAACCCTATCTCAGGAGACAAAGGATCATACAGGCTCAGGTATGACAGAGTACACATCACTGGCTCAGACAGAACACAGATCAATTCCCCTCCTCTTACATATATTGAGTGTTGTCTTTCATGGAAAACAGCAATATTTCCGATTTACAAAATTCAAAAATCTACTTCTCGCACAGGCCGGCTATCTTTCAAATTATCCCTCGCATCAAAATGGGATTTCAGACATGGCATATGAACTGCAATGGACGAATGCCATAACCTTCTTTGAACACAATTCTTGGATGCCCCTTAAAAGGTATACAACCTTTACCACGCATTTTTTACCACGCAATACCATTACAACGCTGGCATTACAACGCAAACCATTACAACGCATTGCGCTTGGGAGCGCTCTAGGATAGGGAATAAGTTTAATTTTCTATCCAACACCTTCCCTAGTGTCCACGGGGACTGGAGTTGGAATAGAAAATTATACTTACCACTATCCAGCACCTCTAAGCGCTATGCGTTGTAAAGGTATGCGTGGTAAAAACCGCGTTGTAAAAGTATGCGTGGTAAAAGTATGCATTGTAACGTCATACATCCCCCTTAAAGTATATGCTTCACTTCTTTCAGATGAAAAATGAAATGAGAAAAAAGCTTTCTGTTACAGCGTAAAATATTTTCCATTCTTGATAGTAAAAACACATCCATGTAAACTTGAACATTTTATATTTCTGTTTCTATATGAATAGATATGTTCTGTTCATTGAATTCCTTCTTGATACAAAGGGTACAGTTTTGTAAAATAAGGAAATAACATTTTGTGACATTCATTTCTGAAAAAAAATATGAGACACACATTTCTCTCTCAGCATACATCTCTAACCTGCTGCTAAGCTCTTGGGACAATGACATGTAGAGGGTCTCAACTGAGTAGTTGGAAAATTGCAAAACACCTGTAAATGCTCTGCTTATCCTTGCGCCCGGAGCAGTTGTTTCTTGGGTTGCTTTCACTGTTTATGTGCCTCTATCCATCTATACTAGGCTTTCCTGCCCTTCACTTTAAGTAGTAAGCATAGACATAAATGTAATGAGAGGAGTTGGCCTAACAGCTCGGGCGCTCGACCTCGGACCTGGGGATCTGGGTTCGAGTCTCGGTAACGACGCCAAAACCTCCTGTGATTAATCTCCCCGTGCCTAAAACGAATGTGTGTCCTCATGTAACTGGTGCTATGTAAAGCGCTCTGATACCTGATTCGGTTCGGGTCTAGTTCGCGCTATATAAAACGCTGCAAAAAAATAAAAATAAAAAAAATAAAAAATGACACTAGCAAAAATGATAAAATTCTGTATGTTGTAATGCGTCAAAATGCAATGACTCCCAGGGGAAGTATAACAAGCAGAAATATCTTTTTTTCTCTTCATTAGTTCCATTGTTTGTGCAGGAAGGTGCTCCTTCCAGCACAAAAACAATCCGGCTTACAACGCAAGCACCTTTGCACCTTGGTGCAACGGTGACCGCATTGAAGAAAAGGACAGGAATGCACTCTATAATGTTAAATAGAGTGCATTACTGCCCTTTCAGGCAGCACAGCACAGCAAGGTAGCTCCTGGCAGTGCCCCTCTTTTTGCACTGCTCACAGTAGCATTTTTAGGAAATCAAAGCAGTCAGTTACAGAAAGAACTAAAGTTCCAAAACAGGAAGGCGAGGAATATGCACAAAACAAAGAACTGAGCATTTTCCATATGTTCGTCTTTCCATACCTTACATACCCTCTCCATATTAAAGTTTCAATCAATCAATCAAGCAAACCACTTGTATAGCGCGCTACTCACCCGGGAGGGTCTAAAGGCGCTTGGGGGAAGGGGTCTGCTGCTGTTCGAACAGCCAGGTCTTGAGTTGTCTTCTGAAGGCGAGATGGTCCTGGGTCAGTCGAAGGTGGATGAGGAGGGAGTTCCAGGTCTTGGCCGCCAGGTAGGAGAAGGATCTTCCTCCGGCGGTGGCTCTTCGGATGCGCGGAACGGCGACGAGGGCGAGGCTGGTCGATCGTAGCTGGCGGGTGGGTGTGTAGAAGGTCAGGCGGTCGTTGAGGTACTTGGGGCCCAGGTCGTGGAGAGACTTGTTTGAGGATCTCAGCAAGGTTCCCAAGTCCTCGATTATAGAGCTCCTTGGTAATGCTACTAAAACCAAAAAATCATCTGCATTCTTTCAATATTCATGCTGGTGGAGGGAAGACCTCAGGCAGGCAACCTTAAATACCAGTCAACAAATCCGCCACTGCTGAGGGTGCTGAGGTTGGCAGTCCCAAAATAAAACATGCTTGTTTGTTGAACCTTTCTCACAGAGCATCTGCAACTCAGGTTAAATTAATTAACTTCACACACCTCAAGCACAGAAAAAAAACGGTATACAACGTTTACAACGCAATTTTTACAACGCACTACCATTACAATGAAACTTTTACAACGCACGCATTTACAACGCAGTCATTACAACGCATGACACTACAACGCACACCACTACAATGCATACCATTACAACGCAGTCATTACAAAGCATACCATTACAACGCATACATTACCATCCAACACTTACCCTACTGTTGCACCCCCTGGAGTTAGAATAGTAATTTTAACCCCTACACTATCCAACACTTACCCTACTGTTGCACCCCCTGGAGTTAGAATAGTAATTTTAACCCCTACACTATCCAACACTTACCCTACTGTTGCACCCCCTGGAGTTAGAATAGTAATTTTAACCCCTACACTATCCAACACTTACCTTATATGCAATGTAGTGTAATGCATTGTAATGGTATGCATTGTAAATGTACTATGCGTTGTAGTGGAATGCGTTGTAAAGGAAGTTTTAAAGTATTCGTTGTAATGGTATGCGTTGTAATGGTGTGCGTTGTAATGGATGTTGCGGTGTAAAAAATGCGTTGTAAAGGTAGGCGTTGTAAAAGTATGCGTTGTAACGTCACACATCAAAGTAAAACAGGTGCAAAGCTCTGCACTGAGAGAGAAAAGACCATCATGAAATGGCTCCTGTCTCACTCCACCTGATGTTGGAAATTGCCTGCTCCAGCTCTGTTTTAGGACCACTCTTACATGGACAGCAGCTTCTGTGTAGAGTATTTTGGCCATATAGCGACGCTGCATTTATTCCCAGGTTCTCCAGTTCTTACCACATTCTACCCCTCTAGACCATATTGATGGCTGAGGTGAAATCAAAAAATGCTACATATAAAGGCATCTGTTATATCCTGTTGAATTTATTCACAATGTGAAGGAAGCTAAAGACATGATCAGTGGTTGCTAGTTCTTGTCTTAACCCCTTCACTGCGGCGGCTATTCCGCCGCAGTGCTAAGGGGGCAGGGCGGCGGCGCGGCGGCCGCATGCTGGTGACGGAACCGCTCCGTCACCAGCGTCGGTTGAGCTATGCTGGTGACGGAGCGGTTCCGTCATGGCCCGCCCCGCTCAATAGAACCCTCAGCGCAGGTGCGGAATTCGCACCGCGCATGAGCGTTCTATTGAGCAGGGCGGGCCATGACGGAACCGCTCCGTCATCAGCACAGCGCACCCGCAGCTGATGACGGAGCGGTTCCGTCATCAGCGTGCAAGGGGTTAATACCCCTTGAGTTGCATTCAGTTTCTCCTCCTCCTCTACCCATTCTTTGATCGCCTTCAGAATTAATTCTGTGTACAGCGAACAATCTATATCAACGAGGATTATAGATCTCTAAGATTATGTGTCACCTCTGTTAGCAGCCCTTTACAACTAAAGGGTTATGACCCATGAGGGTGGTAATACTTTCACAACATAGATCTCTGTGAGCAACAGGGAAAAGGTGGGCTCACACAAACTGGGTAGCTGTTTCAATCATTCACATTAGACCTGGGGGCCTCATCTATAAGTTCTGCAATTGCAAACGACACATTTTCTTCTGAAAAAATGCTTGCATACTAGAAACAGAGTAGAAGGCAAAAATGGCAGGAGAGGGAGGGAAATCTCTCTATTAAAGGCAGAGGGAGACATAGAATGATACAGACCGAGAGAGACGGATGTACGTTGTTACAACGCAGGTTGTAACAACGCATACCTTTACCACGAGGCCGCTACAACGCAAGTCGTTACCACGACTTGCGTTGGAGGGCGCGGATTTAGGATTGTTATAATTTTATATTCCAACACCAGTCCCCGTAACAGTAGGGAAGGTGTTGGAATATAAATTCATAAAATTCCTTATCCCACAGCGCCCTCCAGCGCAAGTCGTGGTAACGACTTGCGTTGTAACGGCCGCGCGGTAAAGGTACCGCGTGGTAAAAACTTCGTGGTAAAGGTTGTTTACCGAGAGAGACAGTGAGAACATATTTCAAGTGATAAGTGCCAACCATCCTTATGGATCCCTTTACAAGCCAAGTAGGGCCTGATTTACCCCTCATGAGAGCGTCAGGTGAGATTTTGCTCACCCAGCACAAAAGACATAGCAGCACTATTAGACCAGTATCAGATTTTCAAGGTTGTACATGCTTTTTTATGCTACAACCATTTTATCTTCCTCAGGACCAACACCAATTTTATTTGTGGCTACAGAGGCTAAAAGGAGGCTCAAAAGAAGATGCCAACAACAGCAGCAGTCTTACTCCTCCTCCTGTCCCACCCTTACTTTTTCAAAACATTTACTTTTGCCTCTGCCGAACACGACGCTCTCCAGACTGGTGAACAGATGTTTAAGTTTTAGGACCACAAGAAGACTGTGACTTAAGAACTGCGCGTCCTACAAATCATTAACAAATGATATGCTCTTCCCTTCAAGATATGTCCAACCAAAGTCTTCCCTCAATCTGTTCTTCTCCTCCAGCCGTTCATGACCTTATCTTGTCATAGAGAATCCTAAACCTTCTTGCCAGTGGTGTCTGAAAGTATGAAAGGCCCGAAGGGGGCCTGGGTGCAGCTTCTGCTACTTCTTGATCTCCAAGGAAGAGTAGAGCCTGAGACTTCTTTCCGATCCGAGTGTCCTCAACTCCTTCGTGGGGAAAGACAACTTCTAAGTGCTCTTTATCAGCCGAGCTCTTCAGGTCTAGGACCTTCAGGAAAAAATGTTGCCCTAGGACCCACAGGATGCCCAGTGTCATATTGCAGTCCTTGAGATTTCTTGCAGGGTTGAACTGCCACCAGTTTTTAGTCCTTCCTATTGGCCTCACTTTGGGTTCTCAAGTTTTTACTAAGGTCCTGGTTAACCCTGGGCGAAGCACTACGCTACGCTCGCGGAGTTTGGGAAGTTTTCACAACTTCGCACTACACGAGCTGCACGTAGCACAGTGCGAACATGCGTAGTGCAGCGTAGCGTAGCGTAGTGCAGCGGTCATTTTTTGCTTGTTTGCGGTCCTGAACGTCATGTTCGCGACCGCGAGCAAGCAAAATGACATCCCGGCGAGATTCTCAACGCGAGGAGGTCAGGTTTCTCATTGTGAGTGGTTGCGCATGCTCGCGACCGCTCTCAATGAGAAACTACCTGTTCGCGTTGAGAAAGCTGCCGCTCGAGTAATAATCTACTCGAGCAGCAGAAAACTACAGCTCGCACTGTGCAAGATGCCATTTTCAATGCTTGCACAGTGCCGGATGCTTGTCCGCACTGTGCAATCATTGAAAACTCATCTTGCACAGTGCGAACATGCTACTGCGCAGCTCGCGTAGTGCTACGTGAAGTTCGCGTAGGGCGAAGTGCACTTCGCGTAGCTTCGCGTAGCGCTACTTCGCGAACGACGCCCACCCTTAGCCTGGTGTTGTTCACAGGACATCTTTGCAGACTGAGAATAGATATTTTATAGTATGTAGATGACTGTTTGGAGAAGGTGAACTCTTTCCAGCTGGTTTTTCCCCACCTGCTGCATATGGTCACCCTCCGCTCCACTTTGAAGCATTTGATTACCGACCAAGAACAACATCGTTCGCCTTCTCAATTCTCCATTTTCATGAGGGCGGTCCAGGACAGAAATATCTTGACGGCTTTCTCTCCAGAAAGTATTGTGTGCGGTTCATCTGTGGCTCCAAACCCAATGTTTTTTCAGATGTCATTTGTGGTCCTGACTAAGGGTGACATATATGTATTAAAAAGAGGGTTTTAACCTGGCAAAAGGTTTATTTTGCTAGATCAAGATGACAGATTAAAACTGCACACACCGGCTCTGCGGTGGTAGGCCTGTGACATGTTTAAAGGGCTACTTAAGTGTGTGGCAAAAACAGTGTTGCAGTCTCACTAGTGGCATTTAATTTATAGGACCTTGGCACATGTAATACCACCTTACTAGGGTCTTAGCCAATAAGGTATAGGCTACTGAGAAAACTACACAAAAAGAGACAAGGGACTGAGACTTCTCTGACTCCCTCACTATCAATTTAAACCCACTCAACTGAGAAGTACTTGAAGCATAATCCTATCTACACACTATCCGAGACAGGCTGGGGCTACAGGACATGTAGTTATCCACATCGGAACAGTAGATATCGTATCCACTTGAACCCGAAACAGAACAGGCAAAGACAACAAATCTCTTAATACTGCCCTCACACACTTTGCAGTGTCAGTTCAGTTCAGTTCAGTAAATCTTTATTTCGATGATTAAAAACAATCATAAAAATACATTATACAAAATAAATTAATTACATTTCTGAACCGTACATCATTAAAAAACAAGGTTAAAACATTTAAAACATGTGGCAGTATATACATCGTTGCTCAGTCTCTCGTGTTTCTTAATCTTACTGCTATTTAAAAAAAATCATAATGGAGCATAAGGTACGCGTATCACTTGCCTTTTGCAAAAAAAAGTAGGGCAGTCTTAGCTTGACGGAATTTTGCCTCTTTTAAAATATCAACAAGAAATCTACGACGAGGAGTTCGATAAAAAGAACACAAAAGTACAAAATGGAGGGGTGTCCTGCGGAGACCTATTGTCGCAGCCGCAGGCACCCTTCCGCTCAATTGTTAAAGTAAAACACGATGGATAAGCTAAAATATTATGTAACAAATTGAGGCTAAAACGAGACATTAAAAATCTATCCGGCTGGTTATACATTAAAAATAGATAGGGCTCCATACCCTCTCCATTGCTCACTAGACGGTGTGCCACAAACGATCTTTTTGCTGAATCAGAGTTTAATCTACCCAATTAAAATTTTTCTAGTAGCTGTTTTTCAATTTGATGTCTGCATGAGGTGGGAATTGAGGTCGGATCACTAAAGAGTAACGGCTGATCAATGATTCCTAGTGTATCCTTGATATACTTCAGCCAGGGGATTTGGAGGCAGTTGTCTTTTTGTAGGCAATCGCCGACTATTACCCTACTCAGCTCAGCTTCGGGATTCACCCAAATTCTGAGCCATGTCGTAATAGGCCTCACCTTCACCTGGTCTATAAGAAATGGGATCCCAAGCTCAGAATGTACAATTCCTGCTGGGGTACTCTGTGGTATCTTCAGGATCCTACGTAGGAATTTGTCTTCCTCCAATTGTAAAAATCTTGCGTCCCTAAAACCCCAGACCTCTGCACCATATAGAGCCTTTGCAGTGCTTACAGCTACGTATAGATTCATTACTTGGTCTGGTGACCAGCGACCCAGCCTTCGGGCAAAGTTGAGTATCGCACCGTTTGCGGAAACCAGCTTTCTGCACCTTTCCTCAATTAAAAAGTCGAACTTTATCTCCCCGTCAAACAGAAGACCCAGATAAGAAAAAGAGCTTACAGTTTCTAGTGTATGGGACCCTATTTTAAATACAAATTTCCTGCAGGGATTCTTGCCCGCCACCATCACGAAGGATTTGTTCAAATTCACGGACAGATCTAAATTGTCCATGAATTCCACAAATCCGTCAATGAGGTGTTGTAGACTCAGAGCTGCTCGTGCAAGCAGGACCGCGTCATCCGCGTACAGCAGTACCGGAATATGACATGATCCTGCTTTGGGGCAATCCACATTTAAGGCAACCAGTGTTCTCTCCAAATCATTTATATAAAGAGAAAACAAAAAGGGGGCAAGGATACACCCCTGCCTCACTCCGCTGGTGCACGGGAAGCGATCAGTACTGCCCAAAGGTCAATGTTATTTAGATATAGCTCTGGTGGCGTGCCATCAGGCCCCCGGTGCTTTGTTTCGGGTCAGGCCTTGGATCGCTTGAGTAATTTCTTGAAGTGAAAATTCTGGTTCACTGAACCGGACCCCATCCCAGCCCCCTACAGAAACAGTGTCACAGCTGTGATTTTAAAGGCCCTTGAAATGAGCCACCCACTGTTCGGGGAGTATATTGTTACTGATCACCGGTGCATTGCTGTCTCGAAAGCAGGGTCTATTGATGATTTTCCCAAATTTATTAAAATCTCTATTCTCCCCTGCCTCCCTCGGGTCAGCCCAGACTTCCGGTTGAAGCTTTGCAGTGTCATGCTTCATCATTGGGGCCGCATCATACATCCCGGTGCAGACCAACACTCTGGATGGAGCGCAGTCTTTTTTTTGACAAAGAACAGTGGTGAGGGTAGACAAAGAAGGTAAAACGTGATGGAACACACACAAGACACGTACACAACGTGAAACAACTTAAGACAAAAAAAAAGAAAAAGAAGGGAGGTCTAATCCCCTCTGTAACGGGACCAAACAGTGCAGTATATTGACGTAAAACAACCTAAGGGTCAACATAAATTATTTTATTCTATCTGTAAACTCCTGGTAGGATTAAAAATTATTTTGGGGTATACAGGGAAGGTAATGGCCCCTATAGCCCCACTGCGAATACCATCATGTTTCTGTTAATAGTATGCCCCCACACGGGTCACGCTGGCTTTCATCAGGGTGTTGGTCCCTAATTAAAGGTCATCGCCCAACTTGTGTGTGTTTTACTTTTATCTATATGGTCTGTAGATAAAATCCTATTCTTTTGGTCCTCTTCAGAATTTCTGAGAGGGAACAATTTCACGATTCATAAAAGTTTCTCTGAACCTGGGACTTAAGTAGGACTGTGCTCTCGCCGTCACATAGTCACAAGAGACACTAGGAGTTCTGTCCTCACATTAGTCCATCGTCGTAAGTGTGTGGCAGAAAAAGTCCTGCAGTCTCATTAGTGGAATTTAATTTATAAGACCTTGGCACATGTAATACCACCTTACTAGGGACTTATAAGTAAATTAAATATGCCAATAAGGTATAAGCTACTGTGATCATGTTTTAAGGAGCGAGCACAAGCACTTTTGCATCGATTAGCAGTGGTAAAGTGCACAAAGTCATAAGGAGAACAAAAATGTAATTCAGCAAAAAGGTAGGACGAAGGCAACACGTCTGGAAATGACCCTGTAGAAAGGACCAGGTCCAACAGGTCGGGGGAGGAACCAACGGCAGCTTGCTCCTGCAAATTAAGATAGGGGCTCTGTTTTTGTATTGTTTTCTACAGTGCTTCATGTGTGGTGCAGAAGCACAATTTTGTACTGTTATCATACTACATTATGAGGGAATGAATGGCTGGCACAGTGTTGCATGTATTATCATCCTATATTGGAAGTGGGGAGAGGGGTTGGCCTAACAGCTAGGGCGCTCGGACCTGGGGATCTGGGTTCGAGTCTCGGTAACAACGCCAAAAACCCCCTGTGATTCTGGGCAAATCACTTAATCTCCCCGTGCCTAAAATGAAAGTGTGTCCTCACGTAACGTAACTGGTGCTCTGTAAAGCGCTCGGTTTGGTTCTAGTTCGCGCTATATAAAACTCTGCAAAAAAAAAAAATAATAATAAAAAAAGTGTTTTGATTTCTTAGATGAGTGGCCAGTAAGGGGCTCTTATCTTACCTTCAGGCACAGTGCTTATTAGATACGTGCATAAAAAATGGGATAATCAGAGAAGCCCTAGTAATCCATTTGGCAACGTCTGCAAGGCAAAGATCCTTACAAAATTTGTAAAATTATAGGGTGTGCAGTATTCTCATAATTTTCTTTTGTGTAATTATGCGACATTTCAGGAAAACTACGCTAAATCACCCGTAAATATGTAAAATGGGAATCCAATATTTAATGCTACATTGCAGAAAATGAGTTTTGTGGTAAAAAACAAAGCATGAAAAAACACAAGTGGCACGAGAACAGCCGCGCATGTTCAAGCCATTCTCATTATTCCCATGCACTTGTGGTAAAAGAATGCTACAAATAGCCTGATATTATTTACGTGAAGTGCTGCAATTTTGGGAATTTTGTGTAACAAGTATAGAACAAAACTCCCAAAATGATGTGACGTATGCAGCATAATTTAAATTTTTCCTGGTCTAAAAATCAGGACAAATGGTAATAACGGGAGTAAGTGATATGAGAAGCAGCAATGCTTGTTGACCTAGAAAGAAAGAGGAAAGGAAATAAGTTCTCACTCTTTAGAAGTCTAAAGTCTTAAAGAGAGTAACCATTTGTAATGTCTACACTTTCATCGTCTGTGTCCCTATTAAAATCAATTTTTGCCAGAATACTGCAATCACCTGACACTGGGAGCTGTTCTTCCTTCAGCAATATAACAATGGGAGTTGTCCTACCTCACTGTTAAAAATAAAAAAATAAAAATATATAAATAAATAAAAAAATATATATATAAATAAAAAAATTAAAAAATAAAAATAAATAAAAATAAAAATAAAATAAAATAAAAATTCGGTAAAATACCGAATCGGTAAAATTACAGATTCTGTAATTTAACATGTAGGTAGCACTATAATCAGTGCTACAAGGGTTTAAGAATTTGTTATTTACCACCAACTAGAAGTTGGTGGTAAATAATGAAAGCCCTTCAAAAAGCATTTTTTTTTGCTTTAAAAAATGTGCCATGTTGCAGACATTCATGCCCTAAGGGCATGTATGTCAGCAACATGTACACCCACGCACAATTGAGGGGTGCAACAGGGTGTCAAAGTGACACCCTGTCCCCCTTGCAAATTCGGTAATTTTACCGAATCGGTATTTACCGATTCGGTAATTGGCATTGATTCCTATGGGCCTCAAGGCCCATAGGAATCAATGGCAATTACCGAATCGGTAAATACCGATTCGGTAATTACCGAATCATTCCGATTCGGTAATTTCAAAAGTGAAATTACCTACATCCCATTTACCTACTCTTAAATACCGAATCGGTAATTACCGAATCATTCCGATTCGGTAATTTCAAAAGTGAAATTACCTACATCCCATTTACCTACTCTTAAATACCGAATCGGTATGATTCGGTATTTAAGAGTAGGTAAATTGAGATTATCTACATCTGGCCCTTGGACTCTTCCTTTCAATTGAAAGTAGTGCAGATACTCAGTACCAGCCCATTTAAAGCACTGCTATAGTAACATCACTTTTGGAACTACACTTTAAGTAGATAATATACTGAAATCTGTCCTCACTGCAGTGACGTGACACACTAGCTGCTCTGGCTTCACACTGTGGAGAAGTGTGGCTCAATGGTTAGAGCGGCAGACCCTGATGCAGAGGTCTAGCCCGGGACCAGGGTTCAATTGCCCGCCTCGGCGGGTCTTGGCCTCAAAATTCCACGGACCTGATAATTCTTGCCTCGGTGCCTATTCCAATCATGGAGTCCCACTCTGCAACTCTGGGCAATAGCTTGCTTAATATCCACAACGGCCCCCACAACGCTAAGGATGCCTGGCCTCCACCTTGGGGGTGCCCAGGAATGGACACCTCACAGGGAAAGCCAGGATGGGTTCCACAGCGGTATTCGTACAAGCGCCTTGAGCCCCTTGCGGGTGAGGAGTGCGCTATACAAGTATCAATTTAAATTTACACTGGGTACTATCTTCAGCGCAGCGTACTCTCACGGGACTATCCTCACCGTGGAGGTTATACAATGGGTCCTGTTACACTGGCAGCTACAGTGATTTTGGGAGGTGCCCTGGCAGTAGTGACTTCACATCAAGAGCTTTAATCAATGTAATGAAGTTGCACTGGAGGTACTCTCGTTGCGGCGGAGTCACTTTGGCGGCCACAATAGATGTAGTAACTTTTCGATGGGGAGCTGCAGTGATTCTTGAAAGAAACATATTAATCAATCATTGGCGAAGCCCATAGGTCCCGCCAACAAAAGAGCAATTGGCATTGTCAATATTGTTTAGTCAAGCTGTATAGCAGTGTGGGTTCTGTGACCGGTGGCTGAATGTAAAATAAGAGTGCCATGATATGGCCCGGTTTGCCCGCAGAATAGCGGGGCTGGTAGGGGGCAGTACAGAGGAAGGGCTAAACGGAAAAAGGCCCTCACCACCTAGTCAAAAGTCACATTATAACACTTTTTTGTATAATATCCGATACAAATGAGTGTGGAGGTGACACAGGAGGGAAGGCGGTCAAGCTGGGGGCAACTTGTACAAAAAAGTATGTGCAGGATGGGCTGGGAGAAAGCACACAGACAAAAGTGGAGGGGGTGGTGGCTATCAGCAACATGGTGTCCATGGATTAGTGATGTGAAAATTAGACAAACTATAATCGAATACTAATCTGTGCCTGAGAAGGAATGATTGAGCACATTTGGCATTGTATTGCCTTTATTGTGGTTGAACCCAGCACTATAACAATGCAAAAAGGCTTTCCAAAACACTTTCTTAAAACAAAATAGAGTATTTTGTATTTTAGATGGACTTAAACAGGTACATGTGTGTTCCTGCTGATGATAAAGCCCCCGCTCCACAGACATCTGAAGCTAAAACAGGACTTTTAACCCATGCTGGGGACATGTCACCCCTTTTCTAATGCCCAAAATATCAATCAACAAATGCTAGATTGGCGAACAGCTTGATATTTTGGGCATTATAAAAGGGGTGACATGTCCCCAGCATGGGTTAAAAGTCCTGTGCTTCTGGGAGGCGCTGCTTTGTGCACACACTGAGTTTAAAATATAAAGGATTTAACAAAACCATATTTTTTTTAAGTGTAAAGTTTATATATGAGACAAATATCTAAGGCCTCATACAAACAACCTGAGCAAACTTGACTTTTAGAAGAGACAATGCGATGTAAAGGGGGCTACCGGGATGAAGTCCGAACAGCACAAAACGAGAACCCTCGTTTCTATTATCAAACACGGAATTATACTACACTGACGGCAGTTAAATGATTCGGAAAGATACGGAAGGCTCTCCCCATGCAGACACGGGACATAGGTTTTTTTTAAATGTATTTATTTATTTATGCGATTTTATATATCGCGCAAACTTTACCCGAAGGTGTCAGAGCGCTTTACATAGGACCCAGTTTCAAACATAAGGACTGACGGTACAAAAAGAATTTGCAAATTTTTGACTTACATAAGAACCAGTTGAAAACATACAGACTTAGGATTACATGCGTTATAAAAAGGTACAAACAGAAAAAATTGCAAATGTACAAGAGATAAAGTCACACAAGGAGAAGATACAAATCGATAAACTCTAGGCATATACTAGTGAAATCTCTATCTACTTAGGGAGGGGATACGCATGGATATACTCTAAGAGTCACATAGAAATGGTAGAGAGTACAAAGGTCTACTGCACATACTAGTGATTAGAGTTAACTCTATATACATAGGGAAGGGATACACATGGATATACTCTAAGAGTCACATAGGAATTGTATAGAGTACAAAGGTCTACTGCATATACTAGTGATTTGAGTTATCTCTATCTACATAGGGAAGGGATACGAATGGATATACTCTAAGAGTCACATAGGAATGGTAGAGAGTACAAAGGTCTACTGCATATACTAGTGATTAGAGTTATCTCTATATACATAGGGAAGGGATACGAATGGATATACTCTAAGAGTCACATAGGAATGGTAGAGAGTACAAAGGTCTACTGCATATACTAGTGATTAGAGTTATCTCTATATACATAGGGAAGTGTTACAGACGGATATACTCCAAGAGTCACATAGGAATGGTAGAGAGTACAAAGGTCTGCTGCATATACTAGTGATTAGAGTTATCTCTATATACATAGGGATGGGATACGGATGGATATACTCTAAGAGTCCCATAGGAATGGTAGAGAGCACAAGGGTCTACGCATATACTAGTGATTACAGTTATCTCTATATACATAGGAGAGGGATACGAATGGATATACTCTAAGAGTCACATAGGAATGGTAGAGAGTACAAAGGTCTACTGCATATACTAGTGATTAGAGTTATCTCTATATACATAGGGAGGGGATAAGACTGGATATACTCTCAACAGGTGCTGGGAAAGTCAAGGTCTTTGTCATGCAGCACTGCTGTGAGCTCTTCTTCACACCTCTTCCTCGGCCACGGGCGTGACCATAAAGGCTGGATTGCTTTGCAGGGTCCCACCCTGCACACCCATTAGGGGGAAGGGCTTCCCAGGAGGACCCGCAATGGAAGAGTTCTTCTCCGAGGAAGGAGAGAATAAAATCTGCAAAGTACACGAACAGAGGGGCATATTATCAAGGTTGTTTATCGCCGCTTTTTTGGCTTTAAAAGCCAAGAAAGCGAAGATAAAATTATCTCCCTATTGCCTAGCTGTCGCTAACACCAGTTAGCGACAGCTAGTAGGAGATAGCGACCATCTTGGGCCCCACTTTGCATGTCAGTGATATTTATCACTAATGACATGCAAAGTGGGCGTGCCAAGATGTTAGCGACTGGAAACAGTCCCTAACATCGCTATCTCCTATTACCAACTTTTGGAGATATTCGCGCTAAGCGCGAATATCTCCAAAAGCTAACACCTGCCCTGAGCAGTTCTTAGCCATGTTATCCAATGGGAGGTGGATTACATGGCTAAGAGCATTAGCTCAGTAATGCATGAATATCGCTGACTTTTCAGCGATATTCATGCCTTGCAGCCGTTTTTTATCGCTTAGGAGAAAAACCTTGGTAATACCAAGGTTTATCTGCGAAAAAATCGCCGCAGCTCAGCGGTAAAATTTTGTCTCTAACCAAGCAATAGCGATAGCATAGCAAGCATAGCAATAGCGTGAATATCTCCAAAAGTTGGTAATAGGAGATAGCGATGTTAGCGACTGTTTCCAGTCGCTAACATCTTGGCACGCCCACTTTGCATGTCATTAGTGATAAATATCACTGACATGCAAAGCGGGGCCCAAGATGGTTGCTATCTCCTACTAGCTGTCGCTAACTGGTGTTAGCGACAGCTAGGTAATAGGGAGATAATTTTATCTCCGCTTTCTTGGCTTTTAAAGCCAAAAAAGCGGAGATAAACCCCCTTGATGATATGCCCCCTAGTACTCTTTGAACACAGGCATAAAGCTATGATTTTGCATTGACCCACACAACAGAAAGACTTAAATGGCAATGCGCATCAAGGTAGCACAGACAATGTGGCACAAGAAATTCAATACAATGATGTGCAGCTAAATACAGTGGCGGTAGGGAAGGTGGTGGGGGACTGCAAAAAAAAATGGACAAAAGATAATAAAAAACGTACCTGCTACTCGCGCCGCCAGCCGTCGCCTCTATGCAGCCTCTCCTCATCGCAGGGGAGGCACCTGCTCTGGCCAGCTCCGCCTCTCCGTGCACCTAGGAATGGAAAAAGGAAATGATAATAACACGTTTTATTATCATTTTCTTTTTCCTTTGGACTGCCTTAAAGCATTGGGGCGACGCTCCTCCACATTAGCGGAAAAGCCGCCCCTGGCTAGTTACTTCTGCACTAGAAGACATGAAAACTTGCTTTCTTCTGTGTTGAACTTATTTGGAAATCGGAACAGGTCCTACATTTTCTGAAATTTTTCACAGATAGAGGATGCCTGCTTACCCTATAGACATTAGATACACTTGATCTGTGAAATTAACATTGCCACTGGGCTATTTCATTAGCTCTGAGAAAGCATGGCGAATGCAGACCTGCATTTAAAGAAATTGGCCCTTTGTCACTAGAATAGGCTCATAATTTACAGTATACTGTAGTTCTAGAGGCCCTGAGCATAGTATACTGGACTGGTTACTCCAAGCTCGCCAGGGAGAAATTCACGTGTTTTGCTGTTCCCCCTATGTGGGAAGGTATGCTCAGACGTGGGTCCCGTGCTCACTACGCCACTGGAGTCAAGCTATCCTGGCTGAAGACGGCTGATAGCCAGAAACCGGTCCTAGGATGCTTGATACCGGTCCAGGGAAGACATGGCTTGGCAGTTCGGTCTGGACTGTTCCCATGAGGCACAGGGTCAAGGCTGATTTACATATGGTCATTTCTGAACTGGGGTGGTTTGATGAGCAAATTAACGATGGATTAAACCCAGATCTGTGACTGGGGGTGAATGTTTTGCCATTGTGCAACATTTCCTCCATCATCTTGTGTGTTTTGCTGTTCACTCTATGTGGGACGGGTATGCCCAGACGTGGTTCCCGTGCTCACTACGCCACTGCTATTAAAGTCCACAGTATTGGCAGACTGAAGGGCCCATGTAGAGAGGTGTGGAAATGCAGGAATTTATAAATCCACCTTTGGGGCATTCTCAATTGGTGGCAATTCCCATAGTGAAATTACTATATTATACTATCCTAAACCAGATTTTTGTAATCGGTCCACAGCTATCCAACAAAGGTCGTACCAGTAGGGGTGTGTGAAATTTGCCTAGTTTGCTTTTCTGTAACTATGGGAAATGTTGGCAAAATTACGCATGATTAACCGAAATGAAAATATGTCATTTAGCACAATATTTGACCCCAAAAATGCATCCTTGTGTCATTTTTTGACTCAAAGATGCATTTCACTCTAAACAAAAAGTGCAAAAAGCAAACACACTGCAGCAGCAACTGGTGTTCTGTTGTTCCCGGGTGTTTGAGGTCCATTTTTAAAGCATAATGGTGTCATTTCGGGAATTTTACATTAGAAGTAGAACACAGAATTTAAAAAATGATTTAACATCACCAACGTAATTGCATTGTGCTCTAGCATCTTTAGCACTTTATTCGTTAATTGGTGGGCTTTCCTCTCCTGGGCAATATCAATTCAAACCTTAAATGCTCATAACTGCACCTTTCAAAAAAGGGGAAAAAGGGTATGTAGCCGGAATGTCCATGTCACACAAATAATTTCACCCTGTGGCTAATTTTCTCCCTCTCCTTAATATATTTTTGTTTTTGTTTAAAAGAAGAGCCAGCACAAAATGATACACAAAACCCCTGATATAGCCCTGAATAACATACAGTTGCAGTGATAGAGGCGATTGCCTGGCATTTAGCAAATAAGCTTAAAAAAAGACCACTTTTGAATTTTGTGTGTGCCAATTAAACTATGGATGTTGTAGGCACACTTGTACTAAACCATATTTAAAGTAATAAAGATTTCCTAAAACAATGACCAGAACATTCAAGAATTACAATTGGACATAATAGAAAACGTTGCTTGCAAAAAACAAAATACAACACACAGAATCAAGATTTACTCCTATTATACAGAAATAAAAAGTGAATCACTGATACTTTTGCCACCAGATAATTACCTCAACTGGAAAGCATTCATAGCAGACATTACATATCTATTGTGAATGGTTCATGTTATTCCTTCAATTAAACAAAGTCCAATCTTCACATCAAAGCTTCCCATCTGACCTCTGGGCAGGTAGGACTTTACATACTGGTCCGCTTCAAATAAGCAACCATGGTAGAAATGGTGTGCTGGAGGACAAAAGAAAATGGCAGCTCTGTGTGCCAAACATATTTAATGGAAGAGTAGAAACTTACCTAACCAGTATAGGCAAGACTCAATAGTTGTGTGATTTGAATATCATAGAGTACTCCATGTTAAGTAATAACAAACTATAACAAATTTAAAAAACACGGCTAAACTGCAGATCCATAATTTTCTTAATTGTCTAAAAATCAAATCAGAAAAAGATACAGAAAACTAAAACAAATGAAAAGATAAATCACAAAAAATTGATAAATAGCTCACAAATATTCTCTCAGACATTATGTCTTAATTTAATGTCATCCCAATATAATAATATAATTTAATGAATTACAATAAACTAACTACAGCCTACATAAGTCAAAGACTTCACAACAACAAAACTAAATGAATGTCCATCAATTTTCCTGCTTTTGCATTGCAATAATTTGACACTTTAGAGCATTATTACGAAACAACTACTGTGGGTGACCCTGCTTCAATAATTTCAAGGAAATATTTAAACTACTCCCACCCTAGTTCTCGAATAGCTAACTTGGGTATTAATTGGTGCCTAGAGAAGTAATGGCACAGTCAGGTGCTGCACCCTGAGCTATCACTCCAGCTGAATTTAGGAATATGTAAATCTGGAAACTGTGCTTACTTTTACATTAATATTGCTGCGCAAACAGTTGTCAAAAAGAGTTTTCTTAATGAGTATAAATCCCGTACCTGAGTCTTAAATACAAAATGATCGCACAGTGCTTATTAGTTTGCTAATGCCCCTCTAAGAGGACAGAAATGATTTTTCCTCATTTTTTACCTCATATATTTTTATTGTTATATTAGGCTTGCTCACCTTGATGTTCGACTTTTGTTGACTTAGAACTTCAACTAATTCCAACAATTACAGTGAGGATCACATCTACTCTTAAGCCATGGAACTTCTTTATACATGTCATTTGACTTCATATTATTAATGTTTCTCAATTTCTATGTGTACTCATTAAGATTTTAAAGCAAGCTAGGTTCTACCTATATTTAAAAAACAAAACGATTCTGGATGCTACAGAACTCAATAACTTTTGGTCCAACAGTAATTTATCATTTCCCGGAAAAGAACTGGAAAGATGTGAAATGCTTAGTTACAAAACTGCATTAAATCAAATGACCTATTTGATCAGTTAGGCTTCTGCACTACACCTACCCTTTAACTCTGACAATCAATAGATGATCTTAATAGGATTGCTTGACCTTAGTTGCCGATCCAATCATTTTTGAGTATGGGCCTCTGAATACATCTTACACTGTGGACTATGTTCCTCAATAAAATGGCCAGTGAGGAAATCACAGTATCAGACCGCAGAGGGGAGAAAGAAGATGTAAGTTGGCAAAATTAGACCCAAGGTGGTAAAATTGATCATTTGTATCAATCCACAGCGCTAATCAGCAAAGTAAATTCGTCCAGAACAACATGCTGCTCCGGACTGGTCAGAAAGAAGATTCCCCCTCTGATTCCCATCAATCACTTCATGAGGTCATTATAGTCTAGATCAGGCCGGATCCAGGCCAGATTTTTTGGGATATCCCCATTGAGATACATGTAGTTATTTTAAAATAATCCCTCCGGGAGCGGTTTGGAGACCCCTGGTCTAAATAGTCATTCTCCAGCGAGTTCAAGAGCAGCACCACATGCTGGTTCCCCCTTTATTCTTTATATAGATTGATAGCTACTTGTTTTTGTTGTTGTACTTAACTAAAAGTGCATAAAACAATAATTAAAAAAAGCTTTGCATCTGACTTAGTAAAGTTGAAACTTGAACAGAATATGGAATTTTATATTTAAAAAAATAAAGGCCACAAAAATGAAAGCGACGCAATTAAATTAAAGCTTGCTTCATTTTAACTTATAACATGAATGACATGTGTATGGGCGATAACTGACTTTAAGGCGGATTTTCTTGTGAAGTCTGTTTATTGCTCTGTTTACTTTTTTTGAACATATACAATTTCACTTCTAAGATGTCACTTCGGTTTAAAATGAACTGTTTCCTAGGCTGCTTCTTGGTAAAATGATCTCAAACAGGGTGCCACCTGTTCTTAATGGGGGAAAGAAAGGTAGTCAAGGCACTGCCTAAGGTCATTTACGTTTCTGGAATCTACATTTTATTTTTCCTAGAATACTTCAAAATAATTGATATCATTTTAGATGAGTTTCAAATGCAAGTCAGTAGGCTACATTTCATCCCTTTTCTACTTGAATCGTCTTTTGCTTATACGTTCAAATTGACTTATCGGCTAAAAGAGGAGGATCGCCCCAGTTTTTCAACATTGAATATCTGACTTGACCTAGCCAAAATTGAAGCTATGTTGGTAAAATGCCTAATATTTAAATAATGCAAAATTTGTAAATTTTCGGATTACACAATTTCAGCTATGGTTTGTTTGTGGAAGGAAGGTTTGGACAGAAAATGTCTCACAGGGAAACATTGTCTGCTCAATCCAATCTTTCTGCTGTCTCTTGTGACTTTTATTATGCAAGGTATGCCCTCATGCAATATAATGCAGTGCAATACAATTTCTAAGTGGAAGGAAATGCTGATTTTTGCATAATCACCCCCAAAGCCTTGGACTGATGCTGTTTTCAACTTTGAGGGTCCATTTACGATATTTTGACAGGGCCGCTCAGCAAGCCTTCCTGCTGCGCTGCTGTGCGTCAAAATAAAAGGGCAGGAATGTGCCATATCTAGAAGCTATGGCGCATTCGGTCCTTCCCCCCTGCGCCGGCGCACAAACAGCAGTCGTGCACCAGCGCAGACATCCTTGTATCATTTTGCAAAGGTACCTGCACTGAGGGGATGATTGTTTTTGAGCAGGAAGGCGCCCCTTCCTGGGCAAAAACATCATTAAAGTCATTTCCCTCTTTCTATATGTGCTGCAGAATGCAGCAGGATTAGAAAGAGGAAAAAACATGGAGAAATAAAAGTATTTCTCCATGTTGCCCCTCCTTAATCCTCCCCTGTGGCGGCGTAGGTTTCTAACGCATTTTTGTCAAGTTCTATGGATATTCCGTGGGAACACCCACAGTAACACCCATGAAATGCCCCTTTCACGCAGAGTTATGCGTGAAAGGGAAATATATTTACAAGGTCTTGAATAATCACGCACGGTGACTTTACATGACCATGTAAATATGGAAAAGGCCATTGCGTTGCCAGTGCGTCCATAAAAGTGATGCACCAGCGGCACAATGGGCTTGTAAATAGGCCCCTCTGTGCACTGAGGCCTGCTAACCAGTTCTCAATGCCAGTGTTCTAACCTCTTACACACTGTATGTTGAATAGGCTATCCCCAATCTTTTTACGCACGCCTTCAAATTACTATAATTCACGCACCTCTGTACACAGTGTTGTGTACTAGATAACCGCACAGTACATAAACTATAACTTGCGCCTTCTCCATGCACACCTTATATGCTTTCATATTACATCACTTATACTTTGTTAAATTATAATATTTATAACACTCATCACATTTCCAATGACATCTTTTATGAGAGCACTGTGCATGGCAGCAGGGCGAGTTATAGTTCAAGTACTGTGTGGTTAGTGAGTTTACAACAGTGTGTGCGGAGGTGTGTGATTTATAGTAATTTAATGATGGTGCATAAAATGGAAATTGATGGTATAACTATAACTTTAGAATTTCCAATATTTTTGTAGTTTAAGTTTGGTTTCTATAGAAAGAATAAAACATCTTTTCCTAACTATAACTAAGAATAAACCTTTGTTTTTTTAATTGGATGTGCATGTTTGTTTTATTCATTTATTTATTTATTTTGTTAAATGCCAAAGTAAATTCATGATTTTTTTTCTTATTATTTATTGCTTTGGAGTTGCATAGTGTAGAATGGCACACATTAGAGTGTGGTAGAGTAGAGTGAGGTAGTGAACTGGTGGTGTACTATGTCGCGGCGTAGAGTGCAGTGGCATAGAGTGAAGTGGTGTGCACTGGATTGGTGTAGAGGGTAGTGGCCTAGAGTAGAGTGGAAAAGAATGAAGTGGTGTAGAGTGGAGTGACGTCGAGTTGTGTGGAGTAACGTGTAGTGGCATAGTGTGGAGAGCAGTGGATTGGCTTAGAGTGGAGTGGTGTGAAGTGGAGTAGCATAGCCTGCAATAATGTAAAGTGAAGTAGCATAGAGTGGCTTGAGTGAAGTGGATTAGAGTTGAATAGTGTAGAATGGACTGGGGTAGAGAAGAATGGGTTAGGATGGAGGGGTGCAGAGTGGAGGTGCGTACAGTGGAATGGCATACAGTGGCGTGGCATAGAGTGGAGTATTGTACAACAGAGAAGCATAGAGTGGAGTGAGTAGCGTAGAGTGAAATAGCATCAAGTGGAGTGGCATAGAATGAAGTGGTGTAGAGTGGAGTGGCATAGAGTGGGGTGGTGTAGAGTGTATGACCTACACTGGAATAGTGTAGAGTTGCGTGTCGTAGCGTAATGTGGAGTGGTGCAGAGAGGACTAGTATAGAGTGGAGTAGACCTAGAGTAGCGTAGAGTCGATTGTAATAGAGTTGAAAGGCATAGAGATGAGTGGTGTCGAGTGAAGTGACAGAGTGGAAGTGTGTAGCAAGAAGTGGCTCAGAGTGGAGTGGAATAGCGTAGAATGGAGTGGTAGAGTGGTGTACAGTAGAGTGGTGTAGAGTGGAGTGGAGTAGAGTAGAGGGGAATGGTATAAAATAGCTTAGAGTCCAGTGATGTAGAGTGGAATAGCGTAGAGTGGAATAGTGTGGAGTGGCATAGAGTGGAATAGAATAGAGTGGATTGACATACAGTTGAGTGGCATAGAGTGGAATGGCTTACAGGAGAGTGGCTTTGAGTGTAGTGGCATAAAGTCAAATAGCGTAGAGTCTAGTGTCTTAGAGAGGAGTGGTGTAGAGTGGAGTGGTGTGGTATGGTATGACTATAGTGGCATAGAGTTGAGTGGAGTGGTGAAGAGAGAAACGTCATAGAGTGGAGTAATGTAGAGTGGAGTGGTGTACAGTAGAGTGGCATATGATGGAGTGGTGTAGAGTGGAGTAGAATAGAGAGGAGTGGCCTAGAGTGGAGTGATGTAGAGTGGCATACAATGGAGTGGCATGGAATGGCACAGAGTGGAAATGCTTAGAGTGGAGTGGTGTAGAATCAAATGGTTTACAATGAAGTGCAAAATAGTGGAGTGCTGTAGACTCCATTGGCATAGATTGGAATAGTGTAGAGTGCAGTAACAACGTAGAATGGCATAAATTGGAGTGGCATAGAGCCAAATACTGTAGGGTAGATCAGCATAGAGAGGATTGACATAGAGTGGAGTGGAATAGCGTAGATGTGGTGTACAGTGGAGTGGCATAGAGTGAAGTGCCATATAGAGGAGTTGCATAGGGTGGAGTGGCATAGAGTAAAGTGGTGTAGAGTGTCATATAATTGATTGGCATAGATTTAATAGTATAAAATGGAGTGGCGTACAGTTGAGTAGTGTTGAGTGTAGTGTAGTAGAGTCAAATAGTGCAGAGTGGGGTGGTATAGATGGGAGTGGCATACATTGGAGTGGCATAGAATTTAGTGTCAGAGGAAGTGGCACAGTGTAGAATAGCATAGAGTGGAGTGTTGTAGAATGAAATGTCATAAAGTGGAGTGGAATAGACTGAAGTGGTGAAAACTGGAGGAGAGTGGAGTGGTGTGGAGTGGTGTAGAGTGGAATAGCATAGCGTGAAGTGTTGTAAAGTGGAGTGGGATTGAGTGGAGTGGGGTAGACTGGAGTGTTCTACAGTAAAGTAGAGTCGAGATTGGAATAGCATAGTCTGGAGTGGTCTATAGTGGAGTACAATGGCGTGCCATACAGTGGAGTAGTGTAGAGTGGAGTCACGTATAGTGGCATGGTATATAGTAAATGGCATACAGTGGAGAGGAATAAAGTGGAAAGGTGTATATTGGAATATCATACAATGTTGTGGCATACAGTGAAGTGCTGTAGAGTGGTATAGCGTAGCATGGAGAGACCTGGTTTGGATTGGAGTTACATAGAGTGGAATAATGTAGATTGGAGTGGCACAGGGTCGAGTTGCGCACAGTGGAGTTACATAGAATGGAGTTCTGTAGACTGAAACAGAGTAAAGTGGAGTGACATAGAGTGGAATAGGGTACAGTGGAGTGGCATCCAAAAACCCACACCTATGCTAAACCCTAAAAAAGCCCTTACCACCCAAAAACCTTTACCCCATAAACCCTAAAAATTCACTTGCCACCTAAAACCCCATATCCACCCTAAACGCTAAAAATGCCCTTGCCACCCAAAAACTCATACCTATCCTAACACTAAAACATCCCTTACCACCCAAACACCCACCCAACCCTAAACTCTAAATATTCCCTTGCCACCCTAAAACTCATACCCGACCTAAACCCTAAGAAATCCGTTACCACATAAAAACCCAGACCAACTCTAAACCCTAAAAAAGCCCTTACCACCCAAAAACCTTTACCCCATAAGCCCTAAAAATTCACTTGCCACCAAAAACCCCATATCCACCCTAAACTCTAAAAATGCCCTTGCCACCCAAAAACTCATTCCTACCCTAAACACTAAAACATCCCTTACCAACCAAACACCCACCCCAACCCTAAACTCGAAATATTCCCTTTGCCACCCTAAAACACATACACACCCTAAACCCTAAAAATCCCTTGCCACCCAAAACCAATACCAATGCTAAACCCTAAAAAATCCCTCACCACCCAAATACCCATACCCATCCTGAATTTAAAAAATTCCATTGCCACCCAAACACCCATTCCCACCCCACCCAAAATACCTTATACATCCTAAACCTCAAAAAATCCTTTGCCACCCATAAACACATACAAATGCTAAACCCTAAAAAATGTGTTACCACCCAAATACCAATACCCACCCTAAACCCTAAAGGTTCTCTTGCCACCCAAAGCGCATACCACCCTAAACCTAAACAATCCCCTACCACCCAAAAACCTATATGCACCCTAAACCCTAAAAAATCCCTTGTCATCCAAAAACCCATACACACTGTAAACTCTACAAAATCCCTTGCCACCAAAAAATCCTACACCCACCTTAAACGCAATAAAATCCCTTACCACTCAAAACATACACTTAGCCTAACCCCTAAAAATCCACTTACCACCCAAAACCCTATATCAACCCTTGACCCTAAAAAATCCATTGCCAGGCAAAAACCCATACTCCCATAAACCCTAAAAGATCCCCTGCCACCAAAAACACATCCAAACACTAACGCCTAAAAGGTTAATTACCACCCAAAAACCCATACCTACCATAAACACTTAAGGTTCCCTTGCCACCCAAAACCCAGGCCCACCCTAAAAAATCCTTTTCCACCCAAATACTCATACCCATCCTAAATCTAAAAATGTCAGTTGCCATCCAAAAAACCATACCCACCCAAATCCCTAAAAAAACCTTACCACTCAAAAACTCATACTCACTGAAACCCTAAAAATTCTCTTGAAACCCAAATCCCATACAAACGCCAAACCAAAAAAGTCTTGCCACTCAAAAACCAATACCCACTCTAAACACTAAAAAAATCATTACCACCCAAAAACCCATACTACCCTAAACCATAACATTTCCCTTGCCCCACAAATACCTACACCCACCCAAAACCTTAAAAATTCCCTTGCCACCCATGAAACCAATACCCACCCTAAACCCTAAACAATCCCTAACCACTCAAAAACATACTCACCCTAAACCCTAAATATTCACCTGCTACCCAGAAATGATACCCACCCAAAACCCTAAAAAAACTCTTACCACCCAAACACCTATAGCCACCCTAAACCCTAAAAATCCATTTCCACCCAAATACCCATAACCACCATAAATCTAAAAAATGCAGTTGCTACCTAAAAACCCATACCCACCCTAAACCCTAAAATATACCTTACCACCCAAAAATCCATACCCACCCGGAACCCTAAAAATTCTCTTGCCACCCAAAAATCCATACCCACTTTAAACGCTAAGAAATCCCATATAACCTAAAAACCCAAACCCACCCTAAAACATAAAAAATCCCCTACCACACAAAATCCATACCCGCCCTAAACCCTAAAAATTCCCATGCCGCCCAAAAACCCATACCCACCCTTAACCCTAAAAAAGCCCTCATCACCTACAAAACTATGCTCACCCTAAACCCTAAAAAAATACCTTACCACCAAAAACCCATACCCACCCTAAACCCTAGAAGTTCAATTGCCACCCAAAAACCCATACCCAACCTAAACCATAAAATGTCCCTTGCCCCAAAAACTCACACCCATTCTAAGCCTTAAAAATTCTCTTGCCACCCAAAAACCCATACCCACCATACACCATAGTCTCTTGCCACCCAAAAACCCATACAAATGCTGAACCCTAAAAAGTTAGTTACCACCCAAATACCAATACCCACCCTAAACCCTAAAGGTTCCCTTACCACCCAAAGCCCATACACACCCTAAACCTAAAAAATCCCCTTCTACCCAAAAACTCATATGCACCCTAAAACCTAAAAAAGCCCATATCACCTAAAACCCCATACCCAACCTAAAACCTAAAAAATTGCTTGTCACCCAAAACCCCATACACACTGTAAACCCTACAAAATCCCTTCCCACCAAAAATCCTACACCCACCCCAAATGCTGAAAATTCCGTTGCCACCCATAAAACTCTAAACTCAAACAAGCATTTTCAATGTAACGGTCTCGGCATTGCAAAAGAGCTATTAGCATTGTAAATTAACGCGAGTTTAAGGTCTTGACATTGTAAATGACAAGGGGCCAGATGTAGGTAGCCAAATACCGGTCGGTAACGGCCGAATTCGGCCGTTACCGACCGGTATTTGGCTACCGAGATGTAGGGGCAGGTAAACTGGGCAAATCGGTAATTTTACCGAATCTGTAAATATACCGGTCGGTAAATTTACCGACCGGTATTTTTACAGAATCGGTAAAATTGATATGTAGGTGGGACTCTTCTGAGTCCCACAAGGCCTAAGAAATCGGTATTTTACCATCAAATTCAATTTGATGGTGAAATACCGATTCAGGTGTGCATGCACATGTGTGCATGCACACCTGTGCCATATGACAGGCAGACCTGCCCTTAGGGCAGGTATGCCTGCCATATGGCCCCCGAACCTTTTTTGGGGGTGCTAGAGGGTGTCAAAGTGACACCCCCTGCACCCTTGCCAAAAATCGGTATTTACCGATCGGTAAATACCGACCAGTAATGCCCCATTCATTCCTATGGGCTTCAAAGCCCATAGGAATGAATGGAGCATTACCGGTCGGTATTTACCGAATCGGTAAATACCGATTCTTAACGATTCGGTAAATGGAACATCTGGATGTTCCTACATACCCCCACTTCTTATTTACCGATTCTTAATTACCGAATCGGTAAAATTCGGTAATTAAGAATCGGTAAATAAGTTTTACCTACATCTGGCCCAAGGTCTTTTATTTATGTTTTAAAAACCAAAACATAAATAAAAGTCATTGTCATTTACAATGCCAATAGCTCAAAGTCGCGTAATGTGTATGGCAAACTACAGTAGCCTCCTGACGAGTGCCCTTTCACTTAATTTTTTACAAGTGAAAGCCCTGGCATTTTTTTTTTTACAAATTAAGCACGGGTGGTGTCTGTGTCTGCATGGCAGTGGTGGTGTCCGTGTGTGCATGGGAGTGGTGGTGTCCATGTGTGCATGGGAGTGGTGGTGTCCATGTGTGCATGGCACTCGTGGTGTCCGTGTGTGTATGGCAGTGGTGGTGTCCGTGTGTGCATGGCGGTGTCCGTGTGCGCATGGCAGTGGTGGTGTCCGTGTGTGCATGGGAGTGGTGGTGTCTGTGTGTGCATGGCAGTGGTGGTGTCTGTTTGTGCATGGCAGTGGTGGTGTCTGTGTGTGCATGGCAGTGGTGGTGTCTGTGTGTGCATGGCAGTGGTGGTGTCCGTGTGTGCATGGCAGTGGTGGTGTCTGTGTGTGCATGGCAGTGGTGGTGTCTGTGTGTGCATGGCAGTGGTTTGACCGTCGTGTCTTCGTTGCGCAGCTGTTTGTTATTGTGCCACTGCTAAATCCGACGGTTTCCGAGGCCTGTGATTAGTAATGGCAGATCCTGCCAGCACAGGGGGCCCCGGTGGGATTCCACGGGGTCTGTGCATTAAGTATATTTAACTTTGTGGTGTGCTGAAAGGCAGCGCGCTGTAGACAGAGGGCTGCAGCTCTGTGAAGAATGTGGTGTACTGTACATGCCTCGTGCCCTTCTGTGGTTCACAAGAAGCTGCTGTTCTCTGTCAGTTTTCACATCATTAAAAGTACTGCTCTTTCCATAACGTTGTGTTACTTCAGACAACAATAGCGTGCGTCTATGGGTTGCACAATTCATTGTGTGTCTAGTGCCGACATTACTAACTTGCAGACAGACGACCTAAAAAAAAGAAAAAACTGCCTCTTTATCAGCACCGCGCGCTGGTATGCAGACTCCCCCTCATTCCACAGAGGCACGCGACGTGATCCGGCCTGCCATGCATGCCGTGGAGACAAGACCTGGCCGCACGCACAACGTTATCCTATGGAAATACGCTGCGCGCGGCCAGGTCTTGTCTCCCTTCGGCGTCTCAGACTGCTGAGACGCCGACAATAGTTCTCTGGCGAGAACGCGCTTTCAGCGCGTTATAGCGAAGCCCTAAAAAATCCCTTACCACTCAAAAACGTACACCTAGCCTAACCCTTAAAAATCCACTTACCACCCAAAAACCTATATCAAATCAACCCTTGACCCTAAAAGATCCCTTGCCTGGCAAAAACCCATACTCCCATAAACCCTAAAAAATCCCCGGCCACCAAAAACACATGCAAAGACTAAACCTTAAAAGATTCTTTACCACCCAAAAACCCATACCTACAGTAAGCACTTAAGGTTCCCTTGCCACCCAAAACCCAGGCCCACCCTAAAAAATCAATTTTCGCCCAAATACCCATACCCACCGTGAATCTAAACAATTCAGTTGCCACTCAAAAACCCATACCCTCCCCAAACCTAAAACATTTCTTGCCACTCAAACACACATATAAATGCTACACCCTAACACAATCATTATTGCCCAAAAACCCATACCCGCTCTAAAAAATCCTTATCACCCAAAAACCCATATGACCCTAAACCATAAAATGTCCCTTGCCACCCATAAAACCCTTTCCCACTCTAAACTCTAAAAATCCCTAACCACTCAAAAACATACATCCCCCCTAAACCCTAAAAATTCACTTGCTACCATAAAATCATACCCACCCAAAACTCTAAAAAAAATCCTGTTCCACCCAAATACCCATATGCACCCTAAATCTAAAATATTCAGTTGCCACTCAAAAACCCATACCCACCAAAAACCTAAAAATTCTCTTGAAACCCAAAAACCCATACAAATGCTAAACCCTAAAAAACCCTAAAAAATTCTTGCCACTCAAAAACCCATACAAATGCTAAACCCTAATAAAATCATTATCACCCTAAAACCCATACCCAACCTAAACTCTAAAAATTCCTTATCACCCAAAAACTCACCCTAAACCATAACATTTCCCATTCCACCCAACACTCATAGCCACTCTAAACCCTAAAAAATCCTTATTACCCAAAAAAACCATACCGACCCTAAATCATAAAATTTCCCTTGCCCGACAAATACCCACACCCACCCAGAACCCTAAGAATTCCCTTGCCACCCATAAAAGCCTTACCCACCCTAAACTCTAACCACTCAAAAACATACATCCACCCTAAACCCTAAAAATTCACTTGCTACCAAAAAACCCATACCCACCAAAAACCTAAAAATTATCTTGAAACCCGAAAACCCATACAAATGCTAAACCCTAAAAAAATTCTTGCCACTCTAAAATCCATACAAATGCTAAACCCTAATAAAATCATTATCACCCAAAAACCCATACCCAACCTAAACTCTAAAAATTCCTTTTTTTTTTTTTTTTAATATTTTTTATTAAGCATTTTTTAAAAGATTTTTCCGCATATTCCTGTATATGTTACAGCATACAGCAATTTCACAAGTGGTTGTGCACACATTACAATTTTTACAGTTATTACTCTGGTACATTATGTCATAAGAAAACTACCAAAACTACCAAACCTGTGTACGATATGTGCTAATCATTGCGCACAAGGGGAAAAGAAACATAGGTAAACAAAATAAAACAAGAGGAGAAAAAAAAAAAAAAAAAAGGACGTCTATAGGATGTTATAGCAGCCTTCCATCGACTATCCTGGATTTAACCTACTATTTTTCCAGCTTGTGATGGGGTGCCATATCCTTTTACCTAATAACTTAGCTCCTTCCTTTCCTATCGTAAATTGCCTTTTCTAGATTATACATAGAAAGAAGGCTTGCGATCCAAACTTGGAACGGGGGGGGAGCCTTGTCCAGCCAAGTTCCTGCTATACAAATGCGAAGCACCGCAAGTGAGACAAAAATAAATTCTACTGGAAAAACATCCGGCGTATCCCCCACCCCCAGCATAATTAATTCATCTGTGAGCTTTATCTTGATCTTAAGTGATTTATCCAAAAACTCTTCAATAGCCTTTTTCAGGGTGAATAATTGAGGACATTGTGAAAACATATGTACAATGTCTGCTTCGGTTGAGTCACAGCGGGGGCATGTTATTCCAGTTGTTCCACCCCACTGGGCGATTCTGGCCGGGGTATGATATAATGAGAACACAGTCTTAAAGTGTTGTGATTGCAAGGTAGCTGAGCATAGCACTGTTCTACCCAGGTCCAGAGATAACTGAAAGCTTTCTACCCCTGACCCCAGTTTTTCTGTCCATTTTTGTGCATATTTCCCCCTTTCATCAGTTTTACTGTCTTTCAATTCCGTGTATAACTGTCTTATCGTACACTTATTAGCTACTTCTATGTAGTCCATGACTCTGCATTGACCCAGCCCTGCCAGGCCGCCCTGTTTTTGCGTTAGGAAACTTCTAGTTTGGAGATATTTGTAAAAGCTATGGTGTTCTAGCCCGAACTTTGCTTGTAGCGCCCCGAACTGTAGCATATTCCCCTGGCTGTCAAGCAGATTTCCTATTTTCACTATACCCTTGTTGTGCCAATCCCTCATAGTAGTATCTCCAAAAATATCCCTCGGTAGTGAGCAATTTGTGTACAGTCGTGTATAATTATTATATCTTCCTAAACCAAATTTTTTTGAAATCCCTTTCCAGACCCTATAGGCCGCCTTTAATGTTTTAAACCGTGTATGTTGAAAATAAATCAAGTCGGTTGTGTTTAGAAACCCATTTTCTGCCCCCTCTCCCAATAATGTAGTATAGACATTAGTACATCCTGGCTTGTCTTCCGCTGTGTAGTCTGTGCCTCCCCCACCTAACAACCTCTGACAGTACTGCAATACGGCAGCCCAATAATAGAGCCTAAAATCTGGTGCCCCCCAGCCGCCTTTTTCTCTGGATACTGTTAGGTATCTATAGGCTCTCCTTGTCTTCCCTTTGACCCAAATAAATTTGTTCAAGATCGCTTCTAATTTATTAAACCATATGTTGTCAAAAAATAACGGAATAGACCTAAACAGATACAGAATTTTTGGGAATGTTACCATTTTTATTACATTGATCCGACCCATCAGGGTCAGATGCAGATTATTCATTCTTTCCGTATTTGCTTTTACTTTTGCCAACAGTGGACTCATATTAATTTCCACTAACCTATCCAGGTCAGCTGTGATTTTGACACCTAAGTACGTGACTTCAGGAGCTACTCTTATGTCCTGATAATTAACCCAACTATTTTGTATAATTTGTGTCTTTCCTTTATTCAGTGAGTAACCCGATACTATCCCAAAAGCTGCTGCCTCCTGTTCTATTTCTGTGATAGCTAACTCCGGTTCAGGGGTAACCACCGCCACGTCGTCTGCATAAGCGAGTGTTTTATATTCAAAACCATGCAATTTTATCGGGAGGATGTTAGAATTCCCTTCCAGCTTGCGCAGGAGGGGGTCAATATATAACGCAAATAACAGTGGCGAAGCCGGGCAGCCCTGTCGTGTGCCGCGTCTTATGCGTATTTCAGCAGTATACCCTCTGTTTATCCTCACCTTAGCCATAGGTTCTAAATACAGTGCTTGTATAGCCTTTACGTAGCCTGCTCCTATACCAAACCAGTCCAAAACCCTCCACAGATACCTCCAGGAGACCCTGTCAAAAGCCTTCTCTGCATCCAAGAAGATAGCCGAGACAGGGTCCCCTGTGGCGCCTGCTGCATCCAGTATGGTAACCATCTGCCTTGTATGTTGTGTAGTCCCTCTCTGGGGGATAAACCCGTGTTGCGTTGCACCTACCAGACCCTCAATTACCTTGCTTAATCTTTGTGAAAGCGCCTTGGAATAGATTTTTGCATCGGCATTCATGAGTGTTATTGGCCTATATGACCCGGGATCCAAATGTGATTTGTTTTTTTTTTAAATTACTGTGATGTTTGCTCCGGCCCATGACTGTGGAGTATTTTCCCCCCTCTGCGCTTGGCTTAAGGTTTCCAACATATCACTCCCCAGGGTGTCCCAGAAAATTCTGTAGAATTCCGCCGGAATTTGATCTGGCCCGCTGCCTTTCCTGAGGGGAGTTTGGTTACTGCGTTTTGCACTTCCCCCAATGTCAATGGTAGCTCCAGTGCCTCCTTATTCTCCTCGCTCAGTTCCTTGTGTAAGGTTCCTAATAAATAGTCCTCTATCTCAATGTCAACATTTCCCAGATCTTGATCATATAGATCAGAGTAAAACTCCCTAAACACTTCCCTCACATCCTCTACCTTAGTCACAACTTTTCCCCCTTTATCCTTAATTTCTTTTATTTCTCCTGCTGCCACATTTTGTCTGATACGAACTGCTAGCATATGACCTACCCTCTCATTAAATTCGTAACATTTTTCCTTTTTCATTAGATAATTACTTGCCGCTTTATTTGCCAAACTTTCACTGGCCTCGGCTCTTTTCAGTTCTATCTCCAATAGGATCTCCTCTAAATGTTCTTGGGTAATAGCCGCTTGGATGAGCTGTTGTTCTAATTCCATTTAGTCATGCAGTCTGTTAGTTAATTCGAGTTTTTCATTTTTACACCTGTGGAGAGTGTAGGCCAATGTTTCCCCTCTTATCCCGGCTTTAAAGGTATCCCAGACCACCCCTGCGGATGCTGTACCTCTATTTACTTCCCAGAATTGTCTAATCCATAACTTCATCCTATTTACATATTCTTCTTCCCTAAGTAGCCCTCTTTCAAACGTCCAGTTATATTCTTTATAGACAGCACTAAGGTTCTGAGGGATAGTTAATACTAGGGGGTTGTGGTCTGAAAAGACCCGAGGAAGCCTTTCTATTTTTGAACCTGGTACTAGGGAGCTAGAGACCAGAAAATAATCCAATCTGGCAATTACCCTGTGAGGGGCGGAATAAAAGGTGCTGCTCGTTCCAGCGGGATTGTTGACTGTCCAAACATCTACCAATGCATTGTGAAACATTAAATTACCAATAGCCCTTCGTGTTCCTTTTTTGCGATCACCCTGCATCCCCCCACCCGACAGACCCAACCCTGGCAGTCCATTAACGTTAAAGTCCCCGCAAAATATCACCGGTTCTGCCCATAATGCCAATTCAATATCTAAAAAGTCAAATAATCAGGTTCATCCTCGTTAGAGCCATATACTGAAACAATGGTGTACCGTCCCCCAGCTGTTTCCCCTTCTACCATAACCCATCTCCCTCCCTCATCTTCCTTCTTTTTCTTTACCTGTATAGCTCTTTTTTTCGCGAAAATAGCCACTCCTTTTGTTTTAGAATCTTGCTGTGTACATGCTAGGACTTCATAACCAAGTTGGTCCATAAGGTATTTATCCTTTCCCCTCACATGTGTCTCCTGAAGGCATATAACATCCAACTTCAATATTCTAAACATAGCCGCGACTTTCTGCCTTTTCCCACTATCGTTTAGCCCGCAAATATTAATAGTAGCAAACCTTAACGCCATCTTATCTTAAAGGTTGAGCTACCAAAGGCCCTCCTCTTAAAATATGCTACCACTTGTTCATTTCTATACATCTTCTTGTCTTGTGCTGTACATGACCTTAATTCTTCTCCACCACTCCACCTCCCTCCCCCCACCCCCCGTCAACCCCCCTCCCTTTGCTTACCCCCCCCTTCTACAGGCAAATAGGTCAGACATGACCTATGTGTGGCTGCTTCCTGCTGTAGTGTCGCCTCCTTCCCCTGCCCAATATACCCACGCTGCTAACATATTCAATACTTTCCTCAGTATTGTAATATGCATCTTATGCTGGCTCAATGTCCCTACTCTTCCTACCCCTTTGATTCTCCGTGATTTCTGCAAGATACTCGCCTGCCTTTATCTCTGAGAAAAACATTCTGACACGACCCCCTGTAATAATTTTCAACTTCGCTGGGAACATCAGGTATGCTTCAGAGCCCTGGCGCTGAAAAGGAGTAATTAGCTGCCTGAGTTTCCATCTCCTTTCGACGGTCGCGTGGCAGAAATCGGGCCTAGCAAAAAATGTAACCCCTTCAAATGACCTCTTTTTATCTGGTCTGGCAGAATCCATGACTTCCTGCCTAGCCAAGAAGTTCCCAAAAAAGACTAGCATAGCCCTTGGTAAAGTATCCTGACTAGCGCCTCTAGGTTTTTTCTGCGTCAGTGGGAATCTGTGTGCTCTCTGAACTTCTAATTCCCATTGCCACTGCACCTCTGGGTATGCACCTTTCAGCAGTTTAACCACAAACCCCCTTGGGTCCTTCCCTTCCACTCCTTCTTCCAAGCCAAGAAGTCTCAGATTGTTCCGCCGCTGGCGGTTCTCAAAATCCTCCAGCTTCCTTTGTAAGTCCTCGACCACCTTCCCTTGCTCCATTCTGATAAACTGCCAGTCTGTAACTTCATCCTCCAATCTGCCAGTTCTTTCTTCAACCTGTACAACTCTCTCTTCCACCTCTTCGTATTTTGTATTCATTTTCCTAATACTCGCTTGTATTTTTTTAGTGTCTTGTCTTGCTCTCCTACTTTCTATTCTAGCCTCCGCATGCATTTGCTTTTACATAGTAAACATTCCATCTAGGGTTGCTTGAGGTGGTGGTTCGGCGATGTCTTGGGAGGCATTTGCGGTGTAATTATCAACTCCTTCTTCTAGACAGTGTTCCTGATACATTTTAGAAGTATTACCGTAGTCCCAGAGCAATTTCCTATTTGTGCTTGATGCTGATCTGTCTATGTCTCTGTCCCGTTTTATCATGGTTCTTCTTTTCTTCTTTTGTGTCTCTTTGTTTCTGGGATTGCCAGTATGGGACCCCTCTGATTCTGTCTCTGACGAGAAATCTGTGGTTCTGCCCTCATCTTCTGTGCCCAGTAAGGAGGAGTCAGAGCCTTCAGTCACTGAGTAGAATTTCTCTGCTTCAGGGAAGCGGACTCTCCTTCCTTTTTCCCCTTTAAGCCCCTTTGGTGCGCGACTTTCGACGCTTCTCATGTTCTCCCAAGTAGAGGATTCTATTAGCGTATTTTTATCTCCAGGGGTGGGAGCAAGATTTACCTGCATTAGGGCTTCTAACATTTGCGCATTGTTGAAATTTACCGGGTCTCCGAGTCCTGACCCAGTCTCCTCTGACTTCCCCCTGCTCACCTTGTCGGTTCCGCTCGCCGTGGCTGCACCTGTGTCTGTATCTGCATTCTCGGCGTTTTTGGCATTTTCCCCTCTCAGCGCGTCTCCCGCATGAGGCGTGCATGATTGGAGCTCCTGCTGCCTAGCAACCGCCGTACTAGCGTCCTCGCGGTCATTGAGTGCTGCATCAGCGTTTGTTTCCGTGTCTGTCTCAGCAGGAGCTTCGGAAACCAGAATCATCGGCTGGGCTTTACCTGCAAAAGCCTCTGAGACGGTAGGTTGTCTAAGATCTTTGGTGGGTACGGCGATCGCGTGTTTTAAAGTTCCGCTGTCTGATTGTGAGCGCCTCTGCTGTTGCTGCCCTTTAGGTCCGGGGGTGCCCGCTTGCACCGTTGTCTTAGCTCCCGCTTTTTCCTTGGCAACTTTTTCTGGCTTCTCCCCTTTCTTGAGTTGTTGATTTGTTTGTGAGACAGTGCTCGCCGGGGCAGATCGTTTGTTCACGCTTGTAAGTTTCGAAACTGCTCCAGCGCGGTGTGCCATCTCTGCAATTGCGCTGACACCTCGAGTGTACGCCTCCCTCCAATGTCTTCCAAGAAGGATGAAGAGTGTCGCCAGGGTCTTCTGTATCACCCTAGTACCTCCTGCAGTATTAATTTTATTTGGTCTTGGGAAAATCGGCATGTCGTTTTCCAACTTCCAGCCGCATGTCCCGTGGGTCAGGAGAAGGAGTAAATGCGACTGCTCTCTACAGCGGCATAGTGGCCATCTTGCCCCAACTCTAAAAATTCCTTATCACCCAAAAACCCACCCTAAACAATAAAATTTCCCTTGCCACCCAACAATCCTAGCCACTCTAAACACTAAACAATCCCTTTTACCCAAAAACCCATATCGACCCTAAACCATAAAATGTCCCTAGCCCCACAAAAACCCACACCCACCCAGACCCTTAAAAATTCCCTTGCCACCCATAAAACCCATGCCCACCCTAAACTCTAAAAATCCCTAACCACTCAAAAACATACATCTACCCTAAACCCTAAAAATTCACTTGCTACTATAAAATCATACCCACCCAAAACTCTTAAAAAATCCTGTTCCACCCAAATACCCATACCCACCCTAAATCTAAAAAATTCAGTTGCCACTCAAAAACCCATACCCACCAAAAACCTAAAAATTCTATTGAAACCCAAAAACCCATACAAATGCTAAACCCTAAAAAAGTTCTTGCCACTCTAAACCCCATACAAATGCTAAACCCTAATAAAATCATTATCACTCAAAAACCTATACCCAACCTAAACTCTAAAAATTCTTTATCACCCAAAAACCCACCCAAAACCATAACATTTCCCTTGCCACCCAACACTCATAGCCACTCTAAACCCTAAAAAACTCCTTATTCCCAAAAACCCATATCAACCCTAAACCATAAAATGTCCCTTGCCCCACAAATACTCAAACCCACCCAAAACCTTAAAAATTCCATTGCCACCCATAAAACCCTTTCCCACCCTAAACTCCAAAAATCCCTAACCACTCAAAAACATACATCCACCCTAAACCCTAAAAATTCACTTGCTATCCAAAAATCATACCCACCCAAAACCCTAAGAAAAGCTCTTACCACCCAAACACCTATACCCACCCTAAACCCTAAAAGTCATGACACATGTAGCAGGCCTACAGCCCACACCCCTAAACAAGGAAGGGGAGACAGTCCCAACAGGCAGGAACAACCAACCTCCAGCCACCACAGCCTAGAGGACAACCACCCCCCAAGAAATGAGGGTAAGGCATGACCAACTCAGAGGTGGCAGAGGGGCCAGGCCCCTATGAGCAAGAGGAAGGGAGGGAAGGGAGAGATTGGAGGCAAACCTCCCCGACCTGGAGCAGCCAGAGCAGCAGGGCATAGGAGCACCAGAACCCTACCTTCCCAGAACCAAAGAGGAGGGAAGAACAGCAACCAGACAGAGCCACCGTCAAGAGCAAAAGAAGGTACTCACATAAAACATGGGCCCCCACCGGGAGGCGAGTATCGAAGACCAGCCATGGGGTCCTCGCAGAACGGGGATGAAGGGCGGGCCGTGAAAGAATCTGCGGCTAGAATCGTGTCTACCAGATACATCGTTACCCAAGGTAAATAACTCGATACATCTGATAGAGACTACTAGCCACAGATTCCTTCCCGTAGAATAGATACCCTAGCAATACCCATGGGGAAGGAGGGTCTGCGAAAGGACCCCACCAGTCGGGACAAGACAGAAGGCCCACAGGGGACCAGACCTGTAGACCAGGAAGTAACCTCATCCCTTCCAGGCAAAAGGACCCCCACAAGTCAAACAACAGCAGCCCCAAGAGGGATATAGGAGGAAGAAGGAAGAGAAGAGTGCCCACCCACTCACAACAGAGGAACCAAGGGCAAGGCTGGAGAGTCCGAAGCACCCCACTCCACCCCAAGGCAACAGAGCTTCCACCCAACACCAGGACAGACAGAGGAACAAGAAGAAGCCCAGAGGGCCCAAGGAAACCAAGGAAAGAGAGGAGCCCACCCAGAGGGAAGGCACGAGGCCAGCCAGAACGGCAGCTATAACCATAAGCCACCAGAAGCATGAAGGACACTGAGGCATCCCAGCTCTCAGCACAAGAGCAGGAAGGAGAGGAAATGGCCGGACAAAGGGCAGCAGAGGGATGGAGGGAAAGGCACGCCGGGTCAGGCAGCACCGGAAGGTCTTGGTACAAAAGGTGTTGAGGCACCGCATCCCCCGAAGCAAGACGCCTCCAAGCTCCTGTCAGGGAAGAAATGAGCGAACCCTCAAAGGGAAGCAAAACCTCCCTCCCACCAGAGCCCTGGTGGAGAACCTCCAAAAGATAGTCCACCGGGAAATGAGCAATCGGGTCACCCATGCGCTGAATGCCCACAGCTTCGGACACCGTGTGAGCGAAGGCCGTGCCCGCCTCCATAGGGCCTGAGGAGAAGAAAGCAGCTCCTCCGTGGGTGACGGCTGCAATCTAAGGTGGCTGTCCCTGAAGCCAAGAGGGGCGGGCAAAGGCCAGACCTGGAAGCCAGAAGGAACCGAAGAATGGGGGACCTACTGCTCCTCCGACTAACACCTTGGCCTCAGAAAGGGCGGGGAGTCACCAGTTGACGATGTTGGTGAAAAAGACACAACAGGGCGGCCAGTCTCCGGGGAGGAGGATACAAATATGCAGCCAGCCTCCGGAAAAGAGGGAGGGATGAGAAAGGCCCGGAGGGGGATGAGGGGTGCCCACCCCACCTCGACCCAGAGCAGGACAAAGAGAGGTCACCAACCCCTGCGGCGCCACCCGAAGAAGGCAACTGCGCCGTGGCGGCGTCAGCTCAGCTTTGGACGAGGCCGTCGCATGCCCAGAGGACCGAGCGGGGCTCGGGGATGCGACCCGAGCCCCGGCGACCTCCCGCGACACCACAGGGACTCCTGCAGGAGTTTGCGGCGAGGCAGAGGCGCCGTGACCTGAAGGAGTTGCCCCAGAGGGGCCGCACCCCAACAGCACCACATCCTCCAAGCCTGGATCCGAACCAGTCTCGGCGCCAGGTCTTGAGCCGCCGGAGGCGCCGCCGAGGTCCCCACACAAGGCAAGGGATCCGCTGATGCCCCAGGAGGGGAAGGAGGAGGAGACGCCATCGGGACTCTCAACGCCCCAGCACCGGGAAACAGTGGATAGGAGGCAGACATGCGGGCCGCATCACCCACGGAGAGTCTATGCCCCCAGAAGGCCGAACACCAGCCCCCAGGGACAAACTGCGACACTTACTCACTGGAGAGCGACACTCTCATGACAACGGAGAAGGACGAGGACGACGACCATGGTCGTATCTGAAGCCGTCTGCCGAGGCTGATCGACGGGAGGAAGTCGACCTGGAGAGACACGCCGAGAATAGTTTCATCCGGCGCTTCCGCCGCGACTTCGGCTTCAGTTCTTGGCACGCCTCACAATCAGTGGTGCCGTGATCCTCCCCTAAACACCACATACAAATGAGATGAGGGTTCCCCGCTGACATAAGACGCCCACACGACGAAGGCATTCTCACAATGTTCCACCAAGAAAGAAGACAATGGTAAAGAAAAAAGGGCCCCAAAACAGTCCTGCAGCAAGACCGGATCCACGTTGCACGCGGAAAAGGAAAAAACTGACGTAGGAGCACCGGGGAGGGGCTTACGTGACCTCGCTGATGTCACGTACGCGGCGATGCTGTGGCAAAAAAATTCCGGATCCAGTCTCACGCCTGGGGATAATTCTACTTGAAGGAATCTGCGGCTAGTAGTCTCTATCAGATCCATAACATTTCCCCTGCCCCAAAAACCCACACCCACTCTAAACCTTAAAAAGTTCTCTTGCAACCCAAAAGCCCATACCCACCTTAAACCCCAGAAAGTCCATTGCCACCTAAAAACCCATATGCATCCTCAAACCTAAAAACTCCCTTACCACCCAATAACCCATACCCACGCTAAACCCTACAAGATTCGCTTGCCACCTAAAATCTAATCCCAACCCTAAACCCTACAAATTCCTGTGCCGCCCAAAAAGCCATACCCACCCTAAACCCTAAAAAAGGCCATATCACCTAAAAACCTATACTCACCATCAACGCTAAATTATTCCTTACCACCAAAAACCTATACCCACCCTAAACCCCAGAAATGTCATTGACACCCAAAAACACATACCCACCCTAAACCTCACAACCAAACACCCATAACCACCCTAAACCCTAAAAATTCCTTATCACCAAAAAACCCATAACCACCCTAAACAATAAAAATGTCCTTGCCCCCCAAAAACCCACACCCACCCTAAACCTTAAAAATTATCTTGCTACCCAATAACCCATACACACTGTTTTTTTTTTACATCTCATGGTGTTCTTCTCTATCGTCAATGACATATAATTGTACATCAGTAGGCAGTATCTCTGCCTTTAAAAAAAAAAAAAGATGGATAACTACTTCTCATAGCATCAACTCCCATCATTACCATTTGGCATTATATTGAGACCGGGTAGAAATTTAAATTAAGCTGCTTGAGTCATGTAATTTCTAGAATTTCATGCTACACTTGTTATAAAAATTCCAATACCACCTCACACAACTATGTGGCATTTGTGGCAAAAGTTTATCGCAAATGCATGGGACTAATACAAATGTCCAGAACTTGAGAGCCTTTTCCTTATGCCACTTATGTTTTTTCGTGCTATGTTTTTACTGCAAAATTGTAAAACTCATTTTGTGCTCAAATATAGCACTAAATAATGCATTTTGCATTTGTATAATTTTATATGATTTTGCATAATTTTCCTGAACTTTTGCATAATTAAACAAAACCAAACTAAGCAAATTTTACACACTTGACAGGATCTCTGCCTTACAGACATTGCCAAAAGGATTAATAGGCCTTCTGGGGTTATCCCTATAGTGTATTTGCGCACATCACCCGGCAGACCATCTGACTAGGCGAGTGCTGCCTATTTATTTTTGTTCTAACTATATTGTAATTTGGGTGAAAATATCTCACGGATCCTGCTCCGTTCATATGCGCTATGCCCCAAGACAAGAATGCTGCACTGATCATAGCTACTTTCTTATGCTCCATGCTTGGACTTGGACTAGACTGCAGGGAGATTTTCACCTCCTTCATCTCTGGTGCCACTGTGAAGTGGAGTAGATTGGAGGAGAGTGTTGTACAGTGGACCATCGTACAATGGAGTGTCCTAGAGTGGGGCGTTGTTGAGTGGAGTGGCATGCAGTGGAGTAGAGTGTTACAGAGTGGAGTGGCATACAGTGGTGTGGAATGGGGTAGAGTGGAGTGGCATAGAGTGGAATAGCGTACAGTGGAGTGGTGAACAGTGGAGTGGCATAGAGTGGTGTGTAACGTAGAGGTTTAGAGTGGAGTGGCATATAGTGTGGTAGAGTGAAGTGGCATACATTGGAGTGGCTACAGTGGAGTAAAGTGTCGTACATTGTGGTAGAGTAAAGTGGCATAGAGTGTCGTCGACTGGTGTGGCATATAGTGGTATAGAGTGGAGTAGTGAAGTACAATGAAGTAGAGTGCACTAGAGTCTTATTGAGTACAGTAAAGTAAAGTGGTGTGGAGTGGCCTAGCTGGAGTTGTATAAAGTGTTGCAGAGTGGAGTATAGTTTTGTATAGGGGCATAGAGTGGAGTGGAGTGTCGCAGAGTGGTATAGAGTTGAATAGAGTGTAGCAATGGAGTAGAGTGTTGTATAGTGGACAAGTGTAGAATGTCATAGTGTAGAGAAGAGTGTTGTAGAGTGGAGTGATGTGTTGCAGAGTATAATAGGGTGGTGTAGCGTTTGTGAACCTAAAACCTGCATCTGACCTAGTTCCACGAACAAAACTCTGGTCAGTTTTGGAGAGGATGGGGGTTCCTAGTAACATTTATCAACCTTAATCTGCTTACTCAATTACAGTTATGCCCAGGTGTGGAGGGCTAGTCAGGGTTAACTGGCAGAATGCATGACCATAAATAAAGGGGCGCGGCAGGGATACATGCTTACTCCATTATTTTCCTTTTATTTATATGATCTAGTTGCATAGTTCGCGCTAATGCATCTCCAATACATGCAGATAGCAAAGTCTATCTATTATTGTTTGCGAAAGATACACTGCTTGCCTCAAAAACCCTCAGAGGGTTACAACTTTTAATTGAATACTTTTTGCTGATCTGCATAAAGAGTAGACTGGGGACAAACTCCTCCAAAACAGATTATATAACCATCAAACTGCAAAAATAATTCCGGGAGAATATCCATGAGTGTAGTAAATCTTAAAAGGGTAAAAACGAACTTTGAGTATTTGGGATAAAGATAACGGTACATTTGTCTTCGACAAAGCATTAATCTGAACCTGCCTCGGTCTTAACTTCCTTGTCCCAACATTACACAACCCTTCCACCTAAATTTCAATGATTCAGCATGAATATGTATTTCTCAAAATGTCTATGATCACACACATTCTCTTTGCCAACGTGGTAATACTATAGTCACACACAATCTCTGTGGGGACCTGGACATCTTCATAATCACACACCATCTCTGTGGGGACCTGGACATCTCTATAATCACACACTATCTCTGTGAGAACCTGGGTGTGTCTATAATCACACACTATCTCTGTGGGGACCTGGACATCTCTATAATCACACACTATCTCTGTGAGAACCTGGGTGTGTCTATAATCACACACTATCTCTGTGGGGACCTGGGTGTGTCTATAATCACACACTATCTCTGTGGGGACCTGGACATCTCTATAATCACACACTATCTCTGTGAGAACCTGGGCATGTCTATAATCGCACACTATCTCTGTGGGGACCTGGGTGTGTCTATAATCACACACTATCTCTGTGGGGACCTGGGTGTGTCTATAATCACACACTATCTCTGTGGGGACCTGGGCATGTCTATAATCACACACTATCTGTGGGGACCTGGACATCTCTATAATCACACACTATCTCTGTGAGAACCTGGGTGTGTCTATAATCACACACAATCTCTGTGGGGACCTGGGTGTGTCTATAATCAAACACTATCTCTGCGGGGACCTGGGTGTGTCTATAATCACACACTTAGCAATCAACAAAAAAGGACACTTGTAACACTATTCGACTTTTGGCTTAGTGCAAATAAGGAAACCCTCAGAGAGGTCAATGTTTACTTGCGAGTAGCGGTTTATTCGTTTCATCCGCCCCACATTGACACTCATGCAGTTATCATCGGGTTTTTCCTCTTGGTATGTACTGCTCGCCTCATCCAGAGGCACCTCAAGTCTCAAGTGTAGTGTCCAGAGACAAAAGGACTTTCCCAAAAGGATTAATAAAAAATGAAAAAGAGTACCCTGAAAAAATTTTAATATTGGGTAAACTTACATTATTAAAAGGTTTTGAATACTCATAGGTAGACCAAGTTACGTGACTACATGGTATTGCTAGAGTGGTTTTGTCGACATGTTTCAGCTCTATTGGGCCGGGCGGTCTGTAGAGCTTTCGTCAGGACTAACAAGGGGTAATACAAACAAACATATATAAAACTACTCACACGGATTGTGCGGTAATTCCACAACTCAATACATTGATTTGAGTATTCTTCTCAATCTGTCGTTATTACGACTTCTGCTTCCTTCGGGGGTTCTTCAGACGCTACACTCCGGGGGCAGAGTCAGCACAAGGCAGGAGGAGGACTCCATGCGGCTCTGTAGCGTCTGAAGAACCCCCGAAGGAAGCAGAAGTCGTAATAACGACAGATTGAGAAGAATACCCAAATCAATGTATTGAGTTGTGGAATTACCGCACAATCCGTGTGAGTAGTTTTATATATGTTTGTTTGTATTACCCCTTGTTAGTCCTGACGAAAGCTCTACAGACCGCCCGGCCCAATAGAGCTGAAACATGTCGACAAAACCACTCTAGCAATACCATGTAGTCACGTAACTTGGTCTACCTATGAGTATTCAAAACCTTTTAATAATGTAAGTTTACCCAATATTAAAAAATTTTCAGGGTACTCTTTTTCATTTTTTATTAATCCTTTTGGGAAAGTCCTTTTGTCTCTGGACACTACACTTGAGACTTGAGGTGCCTCTGGATGAGGCGAGCAGTACATACCAAGAGGAAAAACCCGATGATAACTGCATGAGTGTCAATGTGGGGCGGATGAAACGAATAAACCGCTACTCGCAAGTAAACATTGACCTCTCTGAGGGTTTCCTTATTTGCACTAAGCCAAAAGTCGAATAGTGTTACAAGTGTCCTTTTTTGTTGATTGCTAAGTGAATACTTTGGGGAAAGAAACGGACACGCAAAATTCCTCATCCCTCCCAGTTGATTAATTACGTATAATCACACACTATCTCTGTGGGGACCTGGGTGTGTCTATAATCACACACTATCTCTGTGGGGACCTGGGTGTGTCTATATTCAAACACTATCTCGGTGGGGACCTGGGTGTGTCTATAATCAAACACTATCTCTGTGGGGACCTGGGTGTGTCTATAATCACACACTATCTCTGTGGGGACCTGGGTGTGTCTATAATCACACCTATCTCTGTGAGAACCTGGGTGTGTCTATAATCACACACTATCTCTGTGGGGACCTGGGTGTGTCTATAATCACACACTATCTCTGTGGGGACCTGGGTGTGTCTATAATCACACACTATCTCTGTGGGGACCTGGGTGTGTCTATAATCACACACTATCTCTGTGAGGACCTGGGTGTGTCTATAATCACACACTATCTCTGTGAGAACCTGGGTGTGTCTATAATCACACACTATCTCTGTGGGGACCTGGGTTTGTCTATAATCACACACTATCTCTGTGGGGACCTGGGTGTGTCTATAATCAAACACTATCTCTGTGGGGACCTGGGTGTGTCTATAATCACACACTATCTCTGTGGAGACCTGGGTGTGTCTATAATCACACACTATCTCTGTGGGGACCTGGGTGTGTCTATAATCAAACACTATCTCTGTGGGGACCTGGGTGTGTCTATAATCACACACTATCTCTGTGGGGACCTGGGTGTGTCTATAATCACACACTATCTCTGTGGGGACCTGGGTGTGTCTATAATCACACACTATCTCTGTGGAGACCTGGGCATCCCTATAATCACACACTATCTTTGTGGGGACCGGGTCATCTCTATAATCACACACTATCTCTGTGGGGCCATGGGCATGTCTATAATCACACACATTCTCTTTGGCGACCGTGGTAATACTGTAGTCATACACCATCTCTGTGTGGACTTGAGAATTCCTGCAATTACACGCAAGCTCTGTTTTGACATGAGGAACATCAGCTTCAATTCTCTGTATGGGGCTTTGGAATACTGAAAAGTAGTAAAGTTAAACTTTTGATCCCAGTTTACATTTGTGAAACTGAAAAGTAGAAAAGTTAGATTTTTGGTCTAAGTTTACCTTTGTGAATCAGGCCCTACTTTAATGAGGACTTAACACAATCGTCTTCATGCACTATCTCTGTGGGGACTTAGACAGTGCTATAATAATAAATCTCTTTGTGGGGGCTTGAAAAAACTATAATAAAACACTATCTTTGTGGGGACTTGAAAATTACTATAAAAACATATCATCTCTGTGGGGACTCAAGCATTCCTGTAATTAAACACACGCTCTGTTTTGACGTGAAGCACCTGGGGGTGCCATGAGGCACAGGGTCAAGACTGATTTGCATATAGGTGGGTCTGAAATGGGGTAGCAAAGTGAGCTAAAGAACGATGATTAATTCAACCCAGATCTGTGACTGGGGGTGAGTGATTGAAAAGTTTCAGAACTCCGTCCTTCATCTCCTTGTGTTTGCTTTGTTTGCCCTAAGTTGGCAGGGTATGCCCAGACGTGGGTCACCTGGTCACTTTGCCACTGGATTCAAGCTAGCCTGGCTGATGAGGGGGTGTTACCTGAAACCGGTCCCAGGATGCTTGTTTCAGGCCCTGGGAAGACCTGGCTTAGCAGTTCAGGCTGGACTGTTCCCATGAGGCACAGGGTCAAGGCTGATCTACATTTAGCTGGGTCTGAACTGGGGAAACGCAGTGAGCTAAAGAACGATGATGGTTTCAACCCAGATCTGTGATTGGGGGTGAGTGACTGAAAGGTTTCAGCGCTCCGTCCATCATCTCCTTGTGTTTGCTTTGACTTGAATATCATCAGCTTCACATTCTCTGTAGGGGGCTTTGTGAATATTGAAAAGTAGTAAAGTTAGACTTTTTGCCTAAGTTTACCTTTGTGAATCAGGCCCTATTTTAACGAGGACTTAAACACAATCACCTTCATGCACTATCTCTGTGGGGACTTAAACATCGCTATAATAGCACACTATCTTTGTGGGGACTTAAACAACACTGTAATATTACACTATCTTTGTGGGGACTTAAACAACACTGCAATAACACACCATCTCTGTGGGGACTTGAACATCACTATAATAACACACCATCTCTGTGGGGACTTGAACATCTCTATAATAACACACCATCTCTGTGGGGACTTGAACATCACTATAATAACACACCATCTCTGTGGGGACTTGAACATCACTATAATAACACACCATCTCTGTGGGGACTTGAGCATTCCTATAATTACACCGAACCTCTGTGTGGACTTGAACATCATTACCTTCACACTCTTTATAATGGGATTCAAGCTTTGAATGTACACAGTATTCCTATGGAGACTTAAACACAATGATCTTCACCCACTATCTCTGGGGGGACTTGAACATCTATTTTGACAAAAATGTTAGCAGCTAACCAAGCTCTGGGTTCCACTTGACCATATTCCTTAGTTCCAAATGGTAATTTCTTTATGTGTTAGTTCCCTTATCACCTAAGATTTTAATCACTAATAAATAGGTTAAATACAGCTTTAAGTGTCTTTCTTTAAGCGTGATATGATATTTTCTGGCACATTAACAGAATCTGTCTTTAATGTAGACCCCTAGTATATATGCAGCAATTCATATTTGAATAGATTATAATGTTGTTTGTATATATTGTTGATAAAATAAACATTTAGGCATGTGCCTTCGACTGTATTCAATCACAAATAGTGTTACGGACTAGGTCCCCACAAGGATGGTAGCACGTGTTCAAGTCCCCACAAGGATGGTGCTGTGCGCACGATTAAATAACAATATATTTGCAAATTTGAAGCAGGATCCTGTATCATGAATTTTTTATTAACATTTTTCTGTTATTAGTGTATTTTAAAAACATTGGGAAAGGTTAGTCCCCACAAGACTGGTATTCACACATAGTCCCCACAAGGATAATAACACGTGTATGTGTGTGTGTGTGGGGCTCTGCGTGTGAATGTGGGGCTATGTGTGTGTGGGGGGCTCTGTGTGAGTGTGTGTGGCTCTGTGTGTGTGTGTGGTTCTGTGTGTGTGTGTGTGTGGCTCTGTGTGTGTGGGGGGGCTCTGTGTGTGTGTGTCGGGCTCTGTGTGTGTGTGTGGACCTCTGTGTGGGTGGCTCTGTGTGTGTGGGGGGCTCTGTGTGTGTGTTGGGCTCTCTGTGTGCGTGTGTGTGGAGCTCTCTGTCTGTGTGTGTGTGTGGGGCTCTCTGTGTGTGTGTGGGGGGGCGCTCTGTCTGTGTGTGTGGGGCGCTCTGTCTGTGTGTGTGGGGCGCTCTGTCTGTGTGTGTGGTGGGCACTCTGTCTGTGTGTGTGTGGCGCTCTGTCTGTGTGTGTGGGGTGCTCTGTCTGTGTGTGTGGGGGTGCTCTGTCTGTGTGTGTGGGGCACTCTGTCTGTGTGTGTGTGGGGCGCTCTGTCTGTGTGTGTGTGGTGCTCCGTCTGTGTGTGGGGCTCTGTGTGTGTGGCTCTGTGTGTGTGTGTGGGGGGGGCTCTCTGTCTGTGGGTGTGTGTGGCTCTCTGTGTGTGTGTGTGTGTCTCTCTGTGTGGGTGTGTGGCTCTCTATGTGTGTGTGGCTCTGTGTGTGTGTGTGTGTGTGGCTGTGTGTGTGTGTGTGTGTGTGTGTGTGGCTCTCTGTGTGTGAGGCTCTGTGTGTGTGTGGCTCTCTGTGTATGTTTGGGGGGCTCTCTGTGTGTGTGTGGCTCTCTGTGTGCGTTTGGGGCTCTGTGTGTGTGTTGTGCTCTGCGTGTGTGTGTGGGGCTCTGCTTGTGTGTGTGGGGCTCTGTGTGTGTGTGGGGCTCTGTGTGTGTGTTTGTGTGGCTCTGTGTGTGTGTGGTTCTCTGTGTGTGTGTGTGTCTCTGTGTGTGTTGGGGGGGCTCTGTGTGTGTGTTGGGTTCTGTGTGTGTGTGGCTCTGTGTGTGTTTGAGTGGCTCTGTGTGTGTGGGGGGCTGTGTGTGTGTTTTGGGCTCTGTGTGTGTGTGTGTGTGTGGAGCTCTGTGTGGATGGCTCTGTGTGTGTGTGGGGGGGCTCTTTGTGTGTGTTTTGGGCTCTCTGTGTGCATGTGTGTGGGGCTCTCTGTCTTTGTGTGGGGCTCTCTGTCTGTGTGTGTGTGTGTGGGGCTCTCTGTCTGTATGTGTGTGGCGCTCTGTCTGTGTGTGTGTGGGGTGCTCTGTCTGTGTGTGTGGGGGTGCTCTGTCTGTGTGTGTGGGGCGCTCTGTCTGTGTGTGTGTGGGGCGTTCTGTCTGTGTGTGTGTGGCACTCTGTCTGTGTGTGTGGGGGCGCTCTGTCTTTGTGTGTGGGGCGCTCTGTCGTGTATGTGTGGGGTGCTCTGTCTGTGTGCGTGTGGCGCTCTGTCTGTGTGTGAGTGTGTGGCTCTGTGTGTGTGTGGCTCTGTGTGTGTGTGTGTGTGGGGGGGGGGGCTCTCTGTCTGTGTGTGTGTGGGGGGCGCTCTGTCTGTGTGTGTGTGGGGCGCTCTGTCTATGTGTGTGTGGTGCTCGGTCTGTGTGTGTGTGTGGGGAGCTCTGTCTCTGTTTGTGGGGGCACTCTGTCTGTGTGTGTGGGGCGCTCTGTCTGTGTGTGTGTGGAGCGCTCTGTCTGTCTGAGTGTGGTGCTCTGTCTGTGTGTGTGTGGGGGGCTCTCTGTCTGTGTGTGTGTGGGGCGCTCTGTCTATGTGTGTGTGGTGCTCGGTCTGTGTGTGTGTGTGGGGAGCTCTGTCTGTGTTTGTGGGGGCACTCTGTCTGTGTGTGTGGGGCGCTCTGTCTGTGTGTGTGTGGAGCGCTCTGTCTGTCTGTGTGTGGTGCTCTGTCTGTGTGTGTGTGGGGGGCTCTGTGTGTGTGTGTATGGGGGGGCTCTCTGTCTGTGTGTGTGTGTGTGGCTCTCTGTGTGTGTGTGTGGCTCTCTGTGTGGGTGTGTGGCTCTCTATGTGTGAGTGGCTCTCTGTGTGTGTGTGTGTGGCTCTCTGTGTGTGTGTGTGTGTGTGTGTGTTGTGTGGCTCTCTGTATGTGTGTGGCTCTCTGTGTGTGAGGCTCTGTGTGTGTGTGGCTCCCTGTGTATGTGTGGGGGGCTCTCTGTGTGGGTGTGGCTCTCTGTGTGTGTTTGCGGCTCTCTGTGTGTGTGTTGTGCTCTGCGTGCGTGTGTGTGGGGCTCTGCGTGTGTGTGTGGGGCTCTGTGTGTGTGGGGGGCTCTGTGTGTGTGTGGCTCTGTGTGTGTGTGTGTGTGGTTCTGTGTGTGGGGCTCAGTGTGTGTGGGGGGCTCTGTGTGTGTGTGTTGGGGTCTGTGTGTGTGTGTGTGTGTGGCTCTGTGTGTGTTTGTGTGGCCTACCCCGGTGTACCTGACCTAAGCCTAATACGTGGGAAGGAGTAACTAAGTTGCAGTTTAAGTTAAGTTGATTATTTTGCCAAGAATCTGAATCAAGAATTCTCTTAAGGGTTTAGTCAGCTCCGTACCTTGGTATTTAGAATGAAGGAGGTCTTGTATCTCTCTCTCGGGACTCGATCTCCCAGCAACCCGCAAGGGTGACTGGAAACACCGGAGCTGGATTTCTCGGCAGGAGAAAAGACAGCGTCTCTCTCAGTGCGTCAAGGGGAGGGTCGGCTTTCCTTCGGCTCTCGCATCACCTGGGCGTCGGGTAAATAGATAGCCGCTCTGCTCCAAACCACCGTGTGTTTGCTTAAGGCAACGTTGGTATACTTATACCTAAAAGGTGCCGTGTTTGACGTAAGGTTGGACATAAGACGTCACTAAGAACTGACAGACCTTTCTGGACTCCAGGAGTTCTTGTGCAAATCAAAACAAAAGCAGGGGGAATTCCCGGGCTGCTGGAGGCTTGGATTTGTTTAGAGAACGGGTTGTTCTTTCTAGGAGTCTGTGGAAGTAGCCTTGCCGTATTTGGACTGCATGGGCTATTACTAAATATGGACATGATTCTCATGCCTTTATAAGGATATGTTTTGTTATAGCCATATAAGGGCATGAATCGGGAATATTTAATTAGGGTCCTAGATCGATTCACAACAGTAGTATCTTAAATTACTACAAAAAAGCATCATATTTTGTTATTAGTAAATTTTAAAATATACATCAATTAAACAATACAAATACATTATCACTGCACATAATAAAACCTCTTATATTTGTTCACATATAAAAACACATATTGTAATATTCCTACAGTTATGTATATACATTTTGTAAATATACAGCAAATAACATATATGTAATATTTAAATCTTAGATAAATTATAAATACATTTAAAAACTTTATGTACATAAACATATATCATTTACTATTCTCAACCCAGTTTAATAATAGTCATTGAAGGTGCTGGACATTAACCATATATAATTTATTATTCCCACTCCAGTTAGGATAAAGTCATGGAATGTGCTGGACATTAACCGCATATAATTTAATATTCCCACTCCATTTGGATTAACTCAGGGAAGGTTCTGGACATTAACCATATATCATTTACTAATCCCACTCCATTCAATATAAATTTTAGTAAAATACTGGTCAGTAAACAAATATAAAAAAGTAAACCCCAATAATTATAAATTCAGTGAAAATGCTAGATATTAATCATTTCTTATATAATATTATAACTTGCTCACTATTTTCCTACCATAAAACATCATTCCAGTACTCTATACATTTTAGTAATTTAAATGTAAAATTATAAATGTCAATTAATTTTCAAATAATTTCACCACACTTATCCCCTAATAACCCAACAATCCACTCCTAAATAAGAACAATATTTTTTAATATAAATTATAATTTCATATTTGAAGTAATTTTATGTTTCACAATTTCAGTTTAAGATTTAATTTTCTACAAATATTGTTTAAATATAATCCCCACTCTTATCCCCTTATAACCCAAAATCCTGCCCCTAAAACAAACATACAATTTTGAATTTAATTTAAAATTTCCTATTTTGAATTAATTTAAAAATTCAAAATTATATTTTAATATCTAATTTTATACTAATATTTTTAAAACACTGCCCACCCTTTTCCCCTAATAACCCAACATCCCACTTCTAAAACAAATTATATGTTTAAAATTACAATTACATTTCTTAGTTTAAAATAATGTATGTTTTCTACATTTTTTATTAATTTGTAATGTTAAATCAATATTTTTAAAACACTCCCCACCCTTATCCCCTAATCCACCAACATCCTGCTTCTAAAATAAAAATATAATTTCAAAATTAAATTCAAATTATGAATTAAAAAAAAAATAATAATTTTTAAATTAATGTGTGATTTTATACTAATATTGTTAAAACACTCCCCACCCGTATCTCCTAATAATCCAACATCCGGAACCTAAAACATATTTTATAAATAAAATGTAAATACAATTTCATATATGTATTAATACAATTAAAGTAATAATACATTAATATAAATAAATAATATTTCGATATTTAACGAAAATGATATTTTTCACATTCTATATTTTTATTTACGATATTTTTTACACGACTAAAATACGATATTATCTACAAACGAATCAAATGAGTTTTAGGTGCTAAGGAGTTTTGTGGCGCTCACGAAGGAATACACTACATGTACAATTCACTATTGATATATCGCTGCGGGTGCCTGCAATAAATTGGGGAAGATAGCACCTCACTTCCCACCACCTAATCAGCCGATTAGGTACAATTGACAAAAGAAACAACACTGCAGCACTCCACTTATTACAATATTTTGAGACTCTTAGTGAAAGATTCCGCAATCCAGTAATATCAAAAATAGTCCCAAGGCTCTTCAAAATTTCTTCTTTTATTTACACATTCGATTCCAATCCCATGCCAACGCGTTTCGCCGAGGTTATAGATAACCCATCGGCTTCATCAGGGCTGGAAATAATACAAAAAACGTTTTTTACCATCCCCACTTCAAAATATGATAGCTTATTTACAGAGCCTTACAAGACTCCAAACACCAACCATGTGCTCAATAGAAACCTCTTCATTGGAATCGAATGTGTAAATAAAAGAAGAAATTTTGAAGAGCCTCAGGACTATTTTTGATATTACTGGATTGCGGAATCTTTAACTAAGAGACTCAAAATATTGTAATAAGTGGAGTGCTGCAGCGTTGTTTCTTCTATCTACAACGATATTGCTCATTCGATATTTTGTACTTTGACATTTTTAATGAAAAAAATTATATTTTTAAAATCGATATTATTACCTCAATATAATGGTGATATCAATATTATTACTTTGATATTACTGCAATTCTATATTTAAAATTCAATATTATGTCCAATTACCCTGAAAATATGGAACCTCACATTTTGTTCTTTTTAAATTTGGCAATTGTGAGAAGGTTCATGTGGATGGTTCTTAGGTTATGGTTGCAAATGTATTTTTTATTTCGGGGAGATATGAAAGTTGGGTTTCTTCCATGAAGGGATTTAAAAATGATGCAGCCTGTCTTGAAGACGGTCCTTTGTTCTACAGGAAGTCAGTGTATTTGTCTCATCAGAAGGGTAATGTGACAGCGTCTGGGTTGATGGAAAATTAACCTGGCTGCCTGGTTCCGAGCCGATTGAGGTTCTTTGGGAGGCCCAGGTAGAGAGAGTTTGCGTAGTCCATTCTAGAGATGACCAGGGCAAGAGCCTCAAAGGTAAGGAGTTTCGAGATTTTCCTGATTTTTCAGAGTTGCAAGAAACAGGAAGAAGTGACCACTCCTAGCAGGGGCTTCATAGAGATGTCCTTATCATGAGGACCCTGAGACTTTTTACTCATTTCTTGGGTTGTGGGGGAACGCCCATCGCGGGAGGCCAAAATGAGGGACTCAAAAACCATACAGGTTTCTGGTTATGACAAGTTCAGTTTTTTCAGAATTTAACTTGAGTTGATTGCTGTTTATCCAATCACGGATGAATAACATTGTGTTTTGAAAGGCTTCCTGAGATTTAGATGAGTTGTTAATCGTAAGGAGTAGCTGCATGTCATCTGCATAGTTATAGATTCTGAGGAAGGGAGCAATCAGAAATGTGCTGAAGGGTGCAATCAGCAATGGGCCAAACGGAGCAATCAGCAATGTGCTGAAGGGTGCAATCAGCAATGTGCTGAAGGGTGAAATCAGCAATGTGCTGAAGGGTTCAATCAGCAATGTGCTGAAGGGTGCAATTGGCAATGTGCTGAAGGGTGCAATCAGCAATGTGCTGAAGGGAGCATTCAGCAATGTGCTGAAGGGAGCAATCAGCAATGTGCTGAAGGGAGCAATCAGCAATGTGCTGAAGGGTGCAATCAGCAATGTGCTGAAGGGAGCAATCAGCAATGTGCTGAAGGGTGCAATCAGCAATGTGCTGAAGGGAGCAATCAGCAATGTGCTGAAGGGAGCAATCAGCAATGTGCTGAAGGGTGCAATCAGCAATGTGCTGAATGGAGCAATCAGCAATGTGCTGAAGGGAGCAATCAGCAATGTGCTGAAGGGAGCAATCAGCAATGTGCTGAAGGGTGCAATCAGCAATGTGCTGAAGGGAGCAATCAGCAATGTGCTGAAGGGAGCAATCAGCAATGTGCTGAAGGGTGCAATCAGCAATGGGCCAAAGGGAGCAATCAGCAATGTGCTGAAGGGAGCAATCAACGATGTGCTGAAGGGAGCAATCAGCAATGTGCTGAAGGGAGCAATCAGCAATGGGCCAAAGGTAGCAATCAGCAATGTGCTGTAGGGTGCAATCAGCAATGTGATGAAGGGTTCAATCAGCAATGTGCTGCAGGGTGCAATCAGCAGTGTGATGAAGGGTTCAATCAGCAATGTGCTGCAGGGTGCAATCAGCAGTGTGATGAAGGGTTCAATCAGCAATGTGCTGAAGGGAGCAATCAGCAATGTGCTGAAGGGTTCAATCAGCAATGTGCTGAAGGGTGCAATCAGCAATGTGCTGAAGGGTGCAATCAGCAATGTGCTGAAGGGTGCAATCAGCAATGTGCTGAAGGGAGCAAACAGCAATGTGCTGAAGGGTGCAATCAGCAATGTGCTGAAGGGTTCAATCAGCAATGTGCCGAAGGGGGCAAACAGCAATGTGCTGAAGGGTGCAATCAGCAATGTGCTGAAGGGTGCAATCAGCAATGTGCTGAAGGGAGCAAACAGCAATGTGCTGAAGGGTGCAATCAGCAATGTGCTGAAGGGAGCAATCAGCAATGTGCTGAAGGGTGCAATCCGCAATGTGCTGAAGGGTGCAATCAGCAATGGGCTGAAGGGTGCAATCAGCAATGGGCCAAAGGGAGCAATCAGCATTGTGCTGAAGGGTGCAATCAGCAATGTGCTGAAGGGTGCAATCAGCAATGTGCTGAAGGGAGCAATCAGTAATGTGCTGAAGGGAGCAATCAGCAATGTGCTGAAGGGTGCAATCAGCAATGTGCTGAATGGAGCAATCAGCAATGTGCTGAAGGGTGCAATCAGCAATGTGCTGAAGGGTGCAATCAGCAATGTGCTGAAGGGAGCAATCAGTAATGTGCTGAAGGGAGCAATCAGCAATGTGCTGAAGGGAGCAATCAGCAATGTGCTGAAGGGAGCAAACAGCAATGTGATGAAGGGTGCAATCAGCAATGTGCTGAAGGGAGCAATCAGCAATGTGCTGAAGGGTGCAATCCGCATTGTTCTGAAGGGTGCAATCAGCAATGGGCCAAAGGGAGCAATCAGCAATGTGCTGAAGGGAGCAATCAGCAATGTGCTGAAGGGAGCAGTCAGCAATGTGCTGAAGGGTGCAATCAGCAATGGGCCAAAGGGAGCAATCAGCAATGTGCTGAAGGGTGCAATCAGCAATGTGCTGAAGGGTGCAATCAGCAATGTGCTGAAGGGAGCAATCAGTAATGTGCTGAAGGGAGCAATCAGCAATGTGCTGAAGGGTGCAATCAGCAATGTGCTGAATGGAGCAATCAGCAATGTGCTGAAGGGTGCAATCAGCAATGTGCTGAAGGGTGCAATCAGCAATGTGCTGAAGGGAGCAATCAGCAATGTGCTGAAGGGTGCAATCAGCAATGTGCTGAAGGGAGCAATCAGCAATGTGCTGAAGGGTGCAATCAGCAATGTGCTGAAGGGTGCAATCAGCAATGTGCTGAAGGGAGCAATCAGCAATGTGCTGAAAGGAGCAATCAGCAATGTGCTGAAGGGTGCAATCAGCAATGTGCTAAAGGGAGCAGTCAGCAATGTGCCGAAGGGTGCAATCAGCAATGTGCTGAAGGGTGCAATCAGCAATGTGCTGAAGGGAGCAATCAGCAATGTGCTGAAGGGAGCAATCAGCAATGTGCTGAAAGGTGCAATCAGCAATGTGCTGAAGGGTGCAATCAGCAATGTGCTAAAGGGAGCAGTCAGCAATGTGCTGAAGGGTGCAATCAGCAATGTGCTGAAGGGAGCAATCGGCAATGTGCTGAAGGGAGCAATCAGCAATGTGCTGAAGGGAGCAATCAGCAATGTGCTGAAGGGTGCAATCAGCAATGTGCTGAAGGGAGCAATCAGCAATTTGCTGAAGGGAGCAATCAGCAATGTGCTGAAGGGAGCAATCAGCAATGTGCTGAAAGGTGCAATCAGAAATGTGCTGAAGGGTGCAATCAGCAATGTGCTAAAGGGAGCAGTCAGCAATGTGCTGAAGGGTGCAATCAGCAATGTGCTGAAGGGAGCAATCTGCAATGTGCTGAAGGGAGCAATCAGCAATGTGCTGAAGGGAGCAATCAGCAATGTGCTGAAGGGTGCAATCAGCAATGTGCTGAATGGAGCAATCAGCAATGTACTGAAGGGAGCAATCAGCAATGTGATGAAGGGTGCAATCAGCAATGTACTGAAGGGTGTAATCAGCAACACACAAGCTCCTACATTCCACGGCACGTTCTCTCACCGCCATCTCCAGAGATGATTGAGAAAATTAAGAGACGATCTGAATGCACCGAAAAGGTCTAAAAGGACCAGGGTGGAAGTACTACTATCGTCCAGAATCAGAATGAGATTATGAAGAAAAGAGAAAGAGGCCAGAATGGCCCTAACCCCTTGTGCAGACCTGCTTGGGCAGTATCTAGTAGGCCACACTCTTGTATCAATGTGTCAAGTAGCAAATGTACAGAGATTTGGTGGGTTTAGAAATGAAATGCCAAAGGGATATTAGGGGAAAGTTAACCAGCGGCGTGGGATCAGCTGTGGGGTGTTTGAGAGAGTTATGTCAGTGGCGTGCCCATTCGCGCTCTGGAAGCCACCATGGCCAAGCAGTGCATGCTTCATTCCCCTTTCTTCTGAGGAAAGGACAAGGTACCAGACTTTTCCCCATAAACTGTGGATGGTCAATATTGTCTCAGCAACATTGGAGCAAAGTCCGCTCTCTACCCACGTGACCCATATAAGAAACAGAGCAGCCTGCATTATTTAATTAATAAAAAAAAATGTGTGTGTGTTAAACTAAGTTACGAAAAATTTATGACGTTTATTTCTGTTTTTTATTTTCTTTTAATTATAGCTGGAATTGCTGCATATAGTGTGGGCGGTGGAAGCATCAAAAGCTACGCAGACACGGACATTTCCTTTGCCAATGATGCAGTGGCTCGTGCCCAATATTTTAAACAACATGGATTTTAAATAATCACGTGGATCACTTTCCTTTTGAAATCTATACGGCGTGACTCTTTTACATGAAAATGTTTTGAAAAATAATTTTTTCAGAATTCGATCTAATAGTCATAATTATGATGAATAAAATACTAGACAGTGTGTCTTTAATTATGAACTAATAAACCTTCTGTCTGCATTATTGATGTTGTGGACATAATTCAATGCTTTCTCTGTATCTTTAAAGTTATTTCAAGATAATGGCTGCAGAAAAAGTTAACATCCTGTGACATGCATACAGTTATCTAACCTCAACATTTCCTTTTAACAAACACTATGGAACAGCAGAGTTTGCAGTGTTTCCAACGATTTACTGAAATACAAATTATTTCATTCTGGCCCTGGAACTGGTAACCCACACAGGAACAATAAGAAAAAGATTATCAGACGATAAAAAAGCACATTGAGAAAGACTTTTCCATATTGATACGCCCCTACGGGTGAGCCGCCACTGGCACGGTTTCTTTGAAATTTGGAAAGTAGCATTTGATCTGCTCTTTTGACTTTCCACAATACATTCCTCCATTTAATATTCATGCATAGTATTTAATTGAAACATGCATGGTTCACACCACTTCCAATTGTTGTACTGGGAGAAATATGAGGGGCAGATGTATCAATGTTTTGCGACTCGCAAAGGCCGAAATTGGCAGAATTTCGGCCTTTGCGACTCGCAAATGGTTGTTTTGCATGTTTTTGAATGTATCAAAAAATCGCAAATTAAGAAATCGCAAAGATTTGCAATTCCTTCATTTGCCATAGCATTTAAGGAATCGCAAATTTTGCGATTCCTTAAATGATATGTATGATGCATTTTTCTTTTGCGAATTTATGTTAAGGAATCGCAAATTACCACCAACTTGTAGTAAGTCCTCAATAAATGCACAAATTTGCATTTTTTTAAGGTGGCATGTGATGCGCACACATGCCATGGGGCATGTATGTGCGCCATATGCACACACATGTACATTTCAGGGGTGCAGCAGGGTATCTTTCAGACACCCCTGCACCCTTGAAATAATTCTCAAATTGCAATTAGCAAATTGCGAATTCACAATTTTGAAAATTAGTTCAAAATCATTCCTATGGGCCTTCTGGCCCATAGGAATGCATGGGGAACTATTCCTTATTTGCGAATTCGCAAAATGCGAATTCGCAAACAAGGAAGTGTAAGGAATCGCAAAAAAATTGCGAGTTTTTTTCATACATTCCATTTTGCGATTTCTAAATAGCGATTCCTTAAAAATCGCTATTTAGGAATCGCAAAATTGAATCTTGATACCCGAGTCACTTAAATACATCTAATACATCAGGTTCACTTCAAAAGACAAAATAACAAAATAAAATAATTTGGCATTAATTATACAGCCATTATTATACTCTCCATGACAGTTATTCATAAATGCTTCATTTGTAATGCCCTCACAGAACCCACAGCATACCAGGGCACCTTGAGAACATAATCAGGGGTTGGATTAAATGTGGTGACAAATGCTCACACTACAAAATAGCTCATCTAGGGCCAGATGTAGGTAAAACTTATTTACCGATTCTTAATTACCGAATTTTACCGATTCGGTAATTAAGAATCGGTAAATAAGAAGTGGGGGTATGTAGGAACATCCAGATGTTCCATTTACCGAATCGTTAAGAATCGGTATTTACCGATTCGGTAAATACCGACCGGTAATGCTCCATTCATTCCTATGGGCTTTGAAGCCCATAGGAATGAATGGGGCATTACCGGTCGGTATTTACCGATCGGTAAATACCGATTTTTGGCAAGGGTGCAGGGGGTGTCACTTTGACACCCTCTAGCACCCCCAAAAAAGGTTCGGGGGCCATATGGCAGGCATACCTGCCCTAAGGGCAGGTCTGCCTGTCATATGGCACAGGTGTGCATGCACACATGTGCATGCACACCTGAATCAGTATTTCACCATCAAATTGAATTTGATGGTAAAATACCGATTTCTTAGGCCTTGTGGGACTCAGAAGAGTCCCACCTACATATCAATTTTACCGATTCTGTAAAAATACCGGTCGGTAAATTTACCGACCGGTATATTTACAGAATCGGTAAAATTACCGATTTGCCCAGTTTACCTGCCCCTACATCTCGGTAGCCAAATACCGGTCGGTAACGGCCGAATTCGGCCGTTACCGACCGGTATTTGGCTACCTACATCTGGCCCCTAGAGTCATATCCACATTGACTACATTGAACTGTCCCTGAACAGCTTGGGGCATGAAGTAGAGAAACAAGAGTGTGTGTCTGACTGACAGCAAGAGAAAGAAAGACAAAATAAGTGACAGAGAAAAAGAACAAGAAAGAGAAAAACACATTTTAGTTCAATGTATATTTTAAATTGCCAACATTTCTTAGAGAGCTTGTGTTCTGTAATAATAATGGACAGACCCTATTGGGTTGTTTTACTATATCAAAGACAACCCCAAATACAAACTTCTAGGAAAAACACACTCGTAAAGATCAATCTCTAAGTTGAGGGGGACACACAATGTTGTAGTTTGAAAAAGGCACAAAAATGTTGCAAGATTAATCAACAATGCATAGATAAGGATATTAAGTTAAAACAGTTTATTCTTTACATGAAAAATAGCATAAAAATGCCCCCCATGAGGGTTAAAATCTAATTTCTATACAGCTTATATCTCTTTTAGGAGACAAATCTTAAAAACAATCATTAAGAAACAATTAAACACAGTCAACACGGTGTTTCGGTGTGCAATTGATATTAGCACCTTCTACAGGACCAAAATGTTTCAAACTACAACATTGTGTGTCCCCCTAAATTACTGGGTTCTATCCTTTTGTCTTGCCTACTGACCCCCTCCCTGCATAATAAATAGGGGCACCTTCCTATATTTTTCCCTGCTATAATAATAATGATCAGTGTCAGCACTTTTCATTAAATGTTGAGTGAGTAGGTATTTGTAAATGTCTCTCAAGTACATTACCTGCAATGGCCAATCATGCACGGACACTGTCATTCTTCAATATAAAGTTGCATATTCAAAGATGTCAGCAAAAGGCGCGTAGCGTCAACAGTCATCTGTATGAAGCCAACATGCGTTTATTCATAATTGACATTTTCTCGAGAAAATCAGGGAATCTAAAAACTGTAAGACTAATCCTCACACCTGCTCTCCCTCCCATTCCCTTGTATCACTCTTCTTCCAGAGATACCCTGCAGATGCTCAAACACCCTGAGCTGGACGTTAGCTTCTTGTGACAGTCCCTTACTGCCTGGGTTTAGTTTACACTACTCACCTCCCTATGGCTCCGCACTCTTCGTTACGCCTTCACCTCACCGGTCTCTCATTGCAGTCGCACTCCCGTTTGTTGCACCCTAAACTGGAAACCAGCCACGCTTATGGTGATTACAATGCTCCCCCATAAACCTCCAGACACAACACCGGTCAGATATGGTCCGAACACTTGGACTATTGATTATCCTATAAATGTCTCAAGAATGCAAAGAAGAATCTCAAACACAAACTTCTAAAACAACAGCCTGAAACTCTAATTGCGGATACCGACCACAATTTGTCCTATGGCTCCTAGAAAACTAATTTAGTCACCTATTACAAACGCCCGACAAATTTGGAAAACAATTTCCTTCTCCTCCTGCAACAGAAAAAGACCATTAAGATACCCTATGGAACAAAACTGATGACGTCCCCCTCCTCTACTTTAGAGGTAAAATTGACATATCCATTTTCAAAACCGGTAACATCCTTATTTAAGCGACCGACCCGCACCTCTCCTTATTCGATCATAACTTCCTGTCGCATTTTAAACCGCTATCACTGCAGGGAAATCTGGACACTTGCCTTCATCTCCAGGATCTCTGACCCGCTCCCCTGACGTGCGCGACTTCTTCCACCCTCCAATTCACCTTCTAGCCCGGAGCAACCCAGGTACCTCACCAGTATACTTACTTCCCATCCCACACTCACAGCACATATATGTCTTGCGGTGGGTCGACACCTCTGCCCACCCGAACCAGCAATCTCCCGGTTTCGAATTGCAATGTGGGGCACCTTAATCCTAGCAACTCAGACCTCATTGTGAGACCTGCTACACATATACCCATAGCCAACGCGCCCCTCCCTACCATTGACTTCCCTACTCAACCCATAAGGGCTAACCACAAGCCTAGTCACAATGATAAGGAACTCACAGATTTTAAAGCACTGTCTGCTCCGAGTCTCCAGGGACTTGACACTCATCCTCCCTCGTGCATTGCTGAAAGTGTCAAAATCACTTTCACTCAGGTCTTGTCCCGCTTGGAACAGAATCTTGACTCACAGGCTAATGACATAGCTCACCTATGACATGACAGCTCTCAACAGACCAAGCTACCCAGATATGACATCTGAGAGTTGTAAAGTACCCCCACTCACTGGTTTGCCCACCTCAGCCATGCATTATATCACCTGGGCCTTCACTTCTTTAAGTCATATGGCCCACAGACCCCATCGTGCCCAACACACCCGTACTGATCTTTAACCCACTGCTCTCAGCGAATCCTACATTACGAAGCACCTGTCAAAATCTCCCCATCCCCCGCCACTATCCCAGTAATTGTCAAATAGATTACACTCAACAATAAATGCGCCCAGGCCAATAGCTCATCTCACCACCATACTAACTCTTCCTTCCTCGAAGGAAAGGCCTTGTCCTCTCTCTTGCATGCTCCTCAACTGTAGATCAGCAGCAAAGCACGCTACTGATATCGCTGAATCTATCATCAGAGAAGAAATAGATATTGCGTTCCTCATGGAATCCTGGCTTAATGACAACACCACCTTCTAACCCCACCAGATTACACCATCCTTAGGAAAGACAGACCTAAAAGGTGGACCTCTAGCCATAATTCACAAAATTGGAATTCAACTCTCCACTTTAAGTAAGGCAGAATTCTCAACCTTTGAATAACTCGGGGTGGACCTTATAAACAAAGGCTCCCATCCTATCAAATTCCACACCATCTTCCATCCTCCTGGTGAACGAGACCTCTTTGTAGAAGAGTTCTCAGACCTAATTACTCGGTTCTCCCTAACAGACAAGAAGGATGTTGTTGTAAAGTAGAGATTCTGCTGTAAAGAAGACTCTTGAGGTGGAAGTAAGTGGTAGTAGACTTTATTCTGTCCCCCACTCTCCAGACTGCCTGAAGGACCTGAACATTCCAACGCTGACTCCAGTGGAACACACCACCAGGTAAGGGTACAAGGGGGGTGTGCAGAATGTACCACTATTTTTACAAGAGGGTGAAGTAGATTACAACACATCTCCCTTCGCTATTGAAGGGGAACCAAGATGGAAATAGGAGGGGGGGGAAGAACCACGGAGCCGGGGGGAAAGGAAGGGGAGCAGGAATAAACCTGGGCAAGGCATACCAGGGTAATATACAGGAACAGGAAGGGCGGGGAGGAGGAACAGGTAAGTCCGAGGGACCTATGGAAGGACAACATATAGGGATGCAAAAGAAGATTGAGCTTGTAACGGGGTTTTGAGAAGGTGCACTAGTGGACTGCACAACTCAGTGGCTCACTGCAAGTACCTGAAAAAGAAACCGATGGATACTGCTCGTGATACAACCTTACAATTGTCATACCTGTGGAAAAGAAAGGCTAGCGAAATTTACTTGCATATACCAGAATCACTTGTGTTGATGCGTAAGGCCTACACTTCCCTGGTGCACATGCACCGTCCTGCAAGGGAAGGGGTCAAGGTATAAGGAGAACAGCGAAACTCGGCTAACGGGCAAAGCTGGGATAAAGGATCGCCAGCCCACCCTAAAACACAAACTTGGGATTACATTTGTCTTCATTGTGCACCACCTTCACCTGATTCATCTCTCCTTCTTTGCACACTCTAGCAAAGTGGCCCTTCTTATTGCATTTAATGCAAGTGGAATTGCGTACGGTGCAATGAATGCTGTTGGCCAGGTGATTGTTGCTCAGACACCTGAAACACTTCTACCCCTCCGTAACACTGATAGGCTTCTCAATTTTTACTTCCTTGGACCTAATCTTAAGAGCTTCTCCATCTCTGCACTCTTCCTGGTCATTACTTTTAATTTTGATCACCCCACTGACAGGTTCTTTAGGTAGATTCATTTCTAGGATACATTTCGCCGTGTGTTCGATAGATTGGGCCGTGGCAATAGCTTCCCTCAACAATGGATTCTTTGCCAACAATTTCTCTTTTATGCGAGGGTTGTGAGTACACCTCACCAGCTGGTCCCTGATGAGGGAGTCATTCAAATCTCCAAATTCACATAACTGCGTAAGACCCCGGAGGGCGGCTACATAGTTGGTAACAGATTCATGCTTACCCTGTCCCCGTGAAAAGAACTTGTGCCGCTCAAGTACCACATTAACTTTGTCCCGAAAGTGGGATTCTAGTTTTAACATGGTGATCCTAAACACATCTAAGTCCAACTCATCATCCTCTAATTCAGGGTTGGGGAGGGTGTCATAGATTTTTCTTCCCTGAACTCCCAGGTTATGGAGTAACACATGTTGTTTACGTAGGGCTGAAAAATGTTCACCCCCTATCGCTATGAGATAAGAATCAAATAAGTTGATCCAGTCTTTCCAATGGATATCTGGATTCCCAATCTCATTAAAAAAAGAGGGGGGTGGGTTCATGGATGAATCCGCCATGGGACAGGAATACCAAGGCTTAACAGAGGTATCAAATGTGGCAGGGGACAGGGAGGTAGGGATACCCTGGTAAGGTACTAGCAAAGGTAAAACCTGTAGAAGGATACTGAGGCACAGTAAGGAAACAGGTCCCAGGAAGGTTCCCACTAACTCTGAAATGTACGGGGGCACAGAAAAACTGACAAAGTACGAAATGCCACTATCAGGAAAAATAGAACTACCCACGTGCTGCAGCAAGGACCTGGAGTACCTAGGTGTCACCACTCCCCGCCGTGCGATATTTTGCCGCAATTGCACGATATACACCATACAATGGAACAGAGAGTGCAATTTTGTGCAACACAACACCTACGACTTGTTGCATACACATAAATATAGGTAACCCTTAGACATGGCAGATCCAATAAAGCGCAAAAACATCACAAAGATTTCACCCAATGTGTGAATCAGTGCATATAGTAGAACCTAAGTTCACTGGTAACTATGAATCTAAGCACCCACTTTTGCATATAGCCCCACCAAAATTACAAAAACGAGAACTAATTAGAACATATAGCACATACTCCCACCAAGGTTAAGAAAATGAGCACTAATTAGAACATGTAACCACTGGTACTTCTGATACTATCAAGCTTTTAAGGTGGAATACCATTTGTACATAGATGACGTGAGGAAAAGTACCATCTCAGTTCCTGCATTAACTGTTTGCCAGCACGATACTGTGGAGAAGGTGTGCGTGTCACCGGGTAGATGCACACACTCTATGCAAGCGTGAGGGAAAATGTAATGAAGAATAAAGTTCACCAACACCCTACTTTATGTTGAAAGTCACAACAGCACTCACTGTTTCACTATATGGGCACTGTTGACGAAAGCTGCTTGCCTGAGGAACAGCGTGGGGATGGCCGAGATAAGGACAGGGGTCTGGAGTCAACGGGGGCCCTGGGGCACAATAACTCACTTGGAACGTCCTGCAGCCGATGAATCGCTCCTCCAAGTGTCCCAACACCCGAGCTGACGCACTGAGGAGACCTAAAGGTAGGTCCGGTCCTACTGCAGCTGGGGCGCCGGGACCAGGCTGGAAATATTCTGACGAGATTGGACGCTGGGAGGAGGAACTGACGACTGTGCCGGTCCTACTGCGGTTGGGGCGCCGAGACTGATGAGGAGCGCTCTGAGGGGAAATTGGCGCGCTCTGAGAAGCTGACGAGCGGCGCTCAGCGTGACAGGCTGCAAAAATCCGACACGCTGCGCCCTTCAAGGAACCAGGTCGAATCAAAAGGCAAAGGCGTCTGAGGTACGGCAGGATCAGAGGGCCCACCTGTAGTGTAGTTCCTATTATCCCAATAGGCTCTGCGCATTGGAATAATACCTTCAATAGTATAGGCCTAGACCAGACGTTAACTAGGTCTTCTATTGTCGATATTAGACTTAAAGTTTTGGGTTTGCCAGCTAGCTCAGAGTTCACTAGAAACTTTCTCGAATAGGCAAGGAGGAGTTGAACCTCCCGGATAGACAAGAAGGGATTTAGTTTCTGACAACTGTAGAACATGACAACTTTGCTCTCCCCTAATCAAGAGTGTATCTCTAGAGTCGTGTGAAAACAAAGGACAACTTATTTTACTCAGTCAGTACGTGCATTCTTAGTCTCACCAGATTGTAGAGAAAAGGAAGAGACAGGCTTGTTCAATAAAAGATGGTATTTATTGATCAGTCTCTTTTCTCATACAAGAGAAATGGATCGATATTATCGCAATACTTATGGTTAAGTAAAGTGCATACAATAAAAGCAGAAGTATAAAATAATACTGTAAAAACATTTATATGGTTTCTAAGCCATATGGTGGTTTAAAATGGATAAAATAGATACATACACATATACATTTGACTAATCGTACTCAACTGGTGTTTCTAACTACGCCTACCCCAGTGTACCTGACCTAAGCCTAATACGTGGGCGGGAATAGAAAGTAGCAGTTTAAGTTAAGTTTGTTTTGCCAAGTGACTGACTCAAGAATTCTCTGCAAGGGGTTATTCAGTTCTGTACCTGAAATCTAGGATGGTTGAGGGATGGTATCTCTCGTCTTTGGTCTCGATATTCCAGGCTGCCTGCAAGGGCTGCTTGGAAGCGCCGGAGCTGGATTTCTCGGCAGGAGAAAGCAGCGTCTCGTTCTCAGCGCGTCAGGAAGGCGGGGCTGCGCCAGCGGGGTCTGCTCTGCTCTGGGCTTCGGCAAGTCTGGCTGCTCCGATCTCGTCACCACCGCGTGTGTTTGCTTAAGGCAATATCGGTAATATTTATACCTGTAAGGTGCCGAGATTGACGTAAGGATGGACATAGATACGTCAATAAGGATGTCATACGAACTGGTCGTTAGCACATTCTTTTGGTGAAATCAAAACAATGGCCGCAGGGTTTTTCCCAGGTTGTCATAGGTTTGATTTGTTTTGAGAACTCCGTATGCCTTATCAGGGGCTGGAGGAATATTGCTTGTCTAATTAGATGGCAAGCGTTATGACCTAATCAGATAACACGTTCCTGTGCCGTGGTGTGGCTTAATCAGATAACGGTTTCTGCATCATGGGATGGCTGCTAGTTAACTTGTTAACCAGAACAGGGTCAGGAATAGGGGGATCGATACAGAACCTATAGGAATACATCACACCCACTCCACGCTAACTATGGCCATATTTACGAATCTAGGCATAGTAAAACATACTGTAGAGTATTGTGTATACCTTACCACCCCAAAATACATATAATGCATTTCGAAATTATGTAATATACGGAAAAACAGTCATATATACTATATGCACTCAAGCTGTAGAATAATGCTAAAGTAATCACGCATATGATTACATTATTACTATTTGAATATGAGAATTACACATGAAATGGCTCTTAATTACAGAAGAAAAAGGTTCGAGACCATTCCATCACAGAATAAAATAATTATGAACATACCAGCGGGCAGCTAATGTCTATAAAGTTTCTGAAAATAGAAATTTTGTTCTCTAAGAATAGTTCTTACTTTAAGCAGAAGATAAGTGTCCCGAAAAATCGTAAAAATATTTTGGGGCTGCTGAAAAAATTGCTGTCCGTGAACTGGAGGGAAAATTGTTCATGCTACTTTAATATTAAAGTTCAAGGCCAAATTCAGGGTGTTGGGAATGCCGTGTGCTAGCTTGCTCAAAAGTCGGTATTTCTGCTCTGGTGAGAACATCATATCATTGAGACTGTCGAAAAAGCTGTCAACAGCTTCCTGTGAAAGTTCCACTAACTCGGAAAAAGGTGTAACCATGCATTCATGTGCATGATTGTCTCCATTGACGTTTTGATTAGTATTGCTGACAGAAGGTCGTACCTGATCGATGCTGCTTTCATCTTGAACTTCACTACCCCTTAATTGTAGTGGTGAAGTTTCCACGAATGCCGTCATCAGGATTGGCAGCCGTTGAGGGCAGCACAATGCATGAGCCGTTACCGGACCCAACAATGTTTCTGCATCCATAGGCGCATCCGATTGTAGCGTCAGACAGGTGTCCAACACGCATTCTTCTCCGCACAGCAAGCACCTTAATACAGGTAAAACACATCGATGCCACATTGGTCGAAATGAAAGAAACCAAGTCATGTTCAGGTCTCTAAGCCGTGATAGTCCCAGGATTTTTGATATCCGGTCCCGGTATCCAATGGCTCGGATTGTTTCTTCCCTTGTCGCAGGTGTTTTGTCTGTGACATGGTTTGCCATAGCGAAATATAAGGACCAAGAATAGGATTCCTGCAATTAGTCCCAAAATGAGGGGAAGTCCGCCAAAAATCGAATGGACGAAATCTGGAAAAATACCCAGTATGGCTTTGAATGGTGTTAATGCCATCGAAAAAACTGTCTTAAATACTTTTGAGACTCCACTGGTATCAGAAATATTTAAGATTTCATTCAGGATTTCTGCGAAATGTATGGGGGAATTAGTTGATAACAATGAGTGAATCTCTGCAGTCGTCCTTGCGACTAGGAGATCATACGTTTCTTTTGATGACGTGAGCCTGGTCGGCGTCTGAAGAAGCACTGTTTTCATTCTGCTTAAAGTATCAATTCGAATAGAAGTAATTTTCAAGTTAGGCCATGCCCTTGCCTCCCTGTCTGGAAAGGAGCTGGGGAACAATAGGCGTCCACAGCACATGACCTTCGCAGTCGTAGTTATGAGATAAGGAATCCCGGGCAGTAAACTACAACATCTGCGATCCACAATTAGAATGTAACTCCCGTTATAGAGTCTTTTAAAGAATGGTTCTATCTCTGTTGCAGGTGCGCCTAGCTGGTGACATGAAAGGTTATTTGAGTTCCCTTCACAGGCTCCATGCAAACTAATTCCATTACACAGAAGTGTACCGCTTAGTGACATCGCACAATTATTGCCACTAAGAAACACTTTCTGTCCTTTATTACTGACACATGCATGTGAATAGGGCAAGTTCCATGTTGACTTAATGTACCCTTTTCCCAATTTTTCGTACATGCCAGCCTGTATATATTTTTGGCAGTATTGAAACCTGAAGGTTGATATTGGAATATTAATTACCCCATGTATTATCCATTCACTGACAGGTCGTTCTGACATTGTCACTGGTAATCTCTCGAGTTTCTCAATGCTCAGGATTGTATAATCAGCACCCTTCTGTGCCATACTGACTTGTTTATCCGTAAGGTTAAAGATATTGAATAGTGACGTTGTGTTGATTAAACGCCAAGGCACATAGCCTGAACGCAGATTTTGTAACGTCCAGCCAAGCTGTACAATAGAACGCAATTGAGACTGACCGTGTTGTAACAACAGTAAGTCTTGCGATATTATGTTGATTGCTGAAGACACAATGCTGTCCAATGAAAAGATTCTGGAGGACAGAGTCATTAACCCATTGTCCACTACAGAAAGTGATTTTTCCAAATTAATACGGTCAATTTCCCGTATACTTTCTGCTGTCTCAATTTGAGTTACCTTCCAGGCCTCGTTGTAAGCTGCATATACAGAGGCTGCTATGAAGCGTTTTTGACGCTGTTTGCGCGGTCCCATAATGAAATCACGCAAGTCAGCACCATCAGTAAGTAAAGTTAGGTGTTGCTTAATTTCTGTCAGTGTGGAAGTTTGTAGCCATTGAAGGCAGAGTTTGCCCACACTGTAGGTGGTGATTATCCCTGGGTGTTGTCTTTGGGAATATCTAGGGTCTGGCCTGGTCAATGTGAACCCCTGTGTTTTGTTCAGGAATCTGTCTTGACAGTTATTAGTATCTGTGGGCCAGATTAACCATTGTTTCCAATCAGGATGTGTTCTGTTTTGGTTTAATACATAGTTTACGTCTATCTCTTCATCTGTAGAGCTATTGCTGTTCATAGTTGGCTTTGGAATAGACGGTTTATTTAAGTCTTTGATTTTGGCTAGGCCAAGACAGGTAGTTTGTTGAACAGTGTCATTCAAAAATATAATTTGTTCTGGGATCATGCAGGCTCTAAACAATGATTCTATACCTTGTACTTGCCATTCTTTTGTACCCCAAACACTTTTTACTTCAACATTTGTGTCCCAATAATCCAAACCAAATGTATTCATTTGTGCAAAAAATGAGTCCGAATATATCAATTTCGTGTTTGTAAGCATGGTTTTTGTTCCTATCTTATTTGACAATTTGAAATAAAATGTTTCAGCATTACTTGTGTTGAACCCTGAAAAGTATGAATATTTGTCATAAAAGGTTCTTGAGCTTCCTTTTGGAGGGGTTGCACAATGTTCCCATTGATTATAATTTAAAACATTTCTAGGTTGTGCAGATTTATGTAGAAAATGGTTACCATAGTGGTTGTAACAGTACATACTATCATAATTAGACGAACCCTGCAAATAATCATGTTTGGTAAATTTAGCAGACATCACTAGGTCAGACATCATATTATTAATACTTTCAAAGTCCCAATCATCAGCAAATGAGCTTGGTTTTACAAAGTCACTCAATGAGATCTTGATTTGGTGTGGATATTTCAGGATTTCAACCGGACCATAAATTTCATAGTCAGTGTTGTCCCATGCTACCCCACCCGGTATAGGATTGGCTGTGAAGTTGACTGAAGAAAGTTCTCTTTTCTCGACGTGTGAAGATGTGTGTGGTTTGAGGATCAAGTTGATTTTCTGGCTTGCTGTGTCCATTTTAGCATATTTTCCCTCAATGAAGCGTCCCAAGCATAGTATCATGATGAGCCAAAGTATGAGGATAAATGCACCAAAGGCCACCCAAAATTCAATCCATGGAGAAATCAGATAGGTTTCTTTCAGTTGTTTCAAAAGTTCCTTAGCTTTATCTTTAAAGGTTTTTGTTGATGGCTGTGTCTTTGATTCACTGAGGTCTTCAGAGGAATCATCGAAGTTTATGAAGTAGCCGGATGCCGTTCTGTCAATTGTTCCAATTGCTTCAGGATTACTGTTTATTGCATATTCGTTTGTTACTTCATTGTAGGTTGGTGTGTCTCTACTAAATGTTTTTATTTGGGTTTTTAGAGGTGTGAGTTCCAATGCATTGTTGCATAGTCCTTGTTGTTGTTCTGTAGGCGTTTCGAATGTGATTAGCCTCTTAGTTAGGACCTCTGTATTGGTAGCAAACCTTGGTGTTCTGCTACTTATCGGGAGTCCACTTGGCCTACTGTTTGTTATCGGCCACATGATTGTGGTTTTACCAGGTCGATGGATACAACTCAGTTCTCCTTTTTACCAGCAAGCGGCGGTAGTACAACTGATCTTGTCCCGTTGATAGACAAGACAGGAACTGCTTTTCTGTAAGAAGGCCCAAATTCCTTCTTTACCGCGATCTTTTCTCTGACTAGATCCCCGACTTTTGGAATCCAGACAGGTCTTGCTGGGACAGGTGGTGGTTCTTCAGTGGTTGTTGGCTGCTGTTTCAACTTTATGTTGCTCAGGTCTTTTCTTGTTTCGTTTAAGTCCTGCAAATTAGCCAAAGATCTTTGATATCAAAGCTTTTTTCCTTCACCACTGAAGTCTGACTGTCAAGATCTAAGATCAACATCCTAGTTCCAAACAATAATTCGTACGGACTGAATCCCCTCAGAGAATTTCTTGGCAGGTTGTTTAGACTACGTTGGACACTTATTAGATGTTTGACCCACCCAGCTCCCGAACCTAATATCCTTTCCGTTATAGATAGCTTTATGCCTTGGTTTTTTCTTTACACCATCCCGTATCCCTCAGGAAGGAAGTGAGAAGAATCCCGCTGTGTTATGCTCATTTGGCCATGTTTCCCCACAGGCTTGAGGGCTAAAGTGAAAACATTGGTCAAACGTAGCATGCTCCTAGCGTATATGCCATTTAGACTCGCAAATCTTTGTATAACAGTCCCGACGTCAGCCGAGTGCTGGCATCTACATTATGAGTGGAAACTAGTCTTTGTTTGTTAATAGGATGCCTTATTCACACTGGCCTTATTGATTATTGCTTAGCCCTTCTTGAGAGAAACGCCATGGTATTACACCGTTTCTCTTGCCGCTGCGATCTCTGTTGCAGTCCGGGCATTTTTTTACAAAAATGTGATGCTGTAGGCTCATACCTGGCCACCAGTACACTGATTGTAGTTCTTCCAGAGAATCTTTTAGTTTGAGATGACTAAGACCCTCATCTATATGTGCGTCTACAATTAACAAAGTTCTCCTGTCCATGTTTGGAATTACTCTATCCCCCACTCCAGGGATTCGAGCAAAAGGAACGGAGTTTGCATCGATTATGTATGTATAATTGAGTGGATGGTTGATCGGTAGCGCTGAGCAGTCGCCTTTTGATGACGTTCTCACCGCCAGCACTGTTTCACCGTCAATGTATTTTACTGTACGCTTTTTCCTAGCTAAGGAAGCCGATTTAGTTGCTACCGCTGTGGCTGTCTCAGCCAATGAATTCCCTGCAACGTGAACGCCATCACGCTGATGACTCAGTGTATGTATCACGTGAGTCTTTGGTAGTTCTTTTTGTAACAGAACTATTTGTTCCCAAAGCAGTTTTTGCTTTATTGTTGCACCTGTGTCATCTTTGTAACCGTTTTGAATCCATTTCTGCAAATCGTTGTTATATGATTTGACGCAGTAATATGAATCGGACACTATAAGTGTCGGGAATTCGCGATCTGCATTATCTAGCGCCATTTTCAATGCTATTATTTCAGTCTGTTGTTCTGAATTAGTTTCTACTGAGTGTGTTTTTGTTAATAGCGGTCTTAGTTTACCTCCGCGCCACACTTCTTTTGTAATCTCACATGTGGGGTTGTATGCTTGTTCTCCCCAAACGGAGGGTTGAGCATGTCCGTCTGTATAGATTACAAATGCGTACTGTCGTAATGGCAGAATGTCGATTGGCAGAGGGAATGTTCTTTCATATTCTAGATTTTTCAATTCTTTTAATTCTGGATCAAAGTAGTATTTTACTCTGTCCGTTGTAATTGAATTCACCCATTGTATCCATTCCGGATTCAATGCTGTTGTTGGTAAATTACACGGTGTTGTTAATGCCTCAAAGGCTGATTCTGCTGTTCTGACTGTGATACGTTTACCATCAGCTTTATCTTTTTCTCTAGCTACTGCGGTTTGAACTGCATGAACAATGTTTTCTTTAATGCTGAACTTCTTTTCAGCTTCTGTGTACAAGTGTGATTTGAATGCAATTGGTACCTTTTCTCCCTCATTAGAGGTCAGGTATGTGAATCCGCATCTTCCTGGGATGACTCGAATCACAAGATTGCGTGTGTTATCACGTGTTTCTAATTTTGTTTTAATTAGCATGTCTGTTTGTAAGGATCTCAGAATTTCTGTGTGTATTTGAGTCCAATTGGTTCTTTTAAAATCTGGTTTTATTAGATCATAAAGGGGTTTGACCCTTTCTGCGTAATTTACAATGTATGTTCTTCCGAAATTTAGGAAGCCTAGAATTGACTGTAGGTTTTTTAGTGTTCTAGGTGCTTGGAGTACGGCACATTTCTCTAGGAAATTGTCAGCCAGGCTTTTGCCTTCACCTGATAATTCATATCCTAAGAACAGGACTGTTAGATGGGCAATTCTAGATTTTTTAAAGTTGAATTTGTAACCCTCTGCTGCGAACCCAAGTATTATGGTGTTCACTCTCTTCAAGTGAGTATCCAAGTCATCATCTGTCAGGTATATGTCGTCGACATAAGATAATGCTTCGTCATCATATGTTTGTAGTAACTCTGTTACTCTCGTTGAGAATAATCCTGGGCTGTTCTTGTACCCCTGGGGTAACCGACAGAAATGTTTTTGAGCGACATTTATTGAGAACGCGGACAAGTATCTGCTCTCTGGTGCTATATTTTGACAAAAGAATCCATTAGAGATGTCTAATGTTGTTTTGTATTTTTTGCGCACTATGTTATTCATTAGTGCAGCACTATGCGAGTTTTGCACTGCAAAAGTTTTGCAACATGAGTTAAGGTGTCTGTAATCCAAAACTAGATGATATGAATTGTCTGGTTTGGAGACCGGAAACAAAGGGTTGTTCATTTGTGAGGTGCAAGTTTCAATCACCCCCTGGTATTCTAATTGGTCTAGGATTTCTTTTACCTGTTTTTTAGCTTCTTGCTTGATTGGATACTGTCTTTGTGCAGTAGGTTGTGATTTTAACTGGATTTTGTGAGGAGGAGAGTCTTCATCCCATCCTACATGATTTTTATATAAAGCAGGAGCTTGAGCTACTGCCCACTTTCTAGCAAGTGTGTATTTTTTATGAATTGGGATATGATTTGAGAAGGCAGGCATAATTATTTCTTCGCCATGAGGGCAGTCCCTGACAAACTCTGGTGGCCAGTCTTTTTCAGCTAGAAGGATGTCATAGCCCTTGGAGAGATTATCCCAAAATAGTCCCCTTATTTTTCTAGTCTTATCCCCTTCTATACGTAAAGTTATTTCATATATTTTGTGAGGTTTGCTAACTCTGGTGTCTGCAGTTTCCACTTGAAGGTATTCATTTGTGTCCACTGTCTCCAGATGATTCATAAGGACTTTGCGAGCTATGCTCACTTCTGCTGCGCTGTCTAGCATTGTCTGAGCCCATTCTCCGTTTTTCAGTTGTGTCCTCAGTATTCTCGGCATTGTTAATTACTTTAATACTGGCTACCTTCTTTTTTGGAAATTTTAATTTCTTTTTTAGATGAGCAGGTTCCTTGTCTTTGGACTTGACGTGCTCTTCTCTTTGTTCTGATCGTCCTCTTCTTTCCGATTTCTGCGAGGAAGTCTGAAAAGATTGAGAGGGGCGTGTATCAATTTCTTGATATCTATCAGGCTTCTTTATATTATCCCTATTTCTAAGGTTGTATCTTTTCCCAGAGGGCTCACTTTGGGGAGACCTGCTTCCTTGGTTTGGAGATCTTTCTCTCCGCCGAGGAAACCTTCCTCTGGACTGGAATTTCTTTTCTTTAGGATTGGATTGTTTGTTTCCATCCCAGCTCTTTTTTTGTGATGTTTAATTATTATTAAAAAATACTTTTTCAGGACTTTCAATCAGTCGGGGTTTTACTGGTATTCCACCTAAACTATCTCTACCTAGTTCCTCATAGGATTTTTCTATAATTCTGGCAATTTCAGCTGGTTGGTCTGCTAAATCTGTCTCTTTTAACCTTTGGCGGATCGCCACGTTTGCTGCTTCTCCCTTTATGTTGGCTAGTAGTATTGCCGAGACCTTCTTGAAGTCTTTTAGTAATTTCATACCAAGAGTTAAAGCGGGTTCTGGACCGTATTCATCTTGAATTTGTTTTAGCACATCTGGTATTACCGAGATGGATGGAACACCATGCGTTTTTGTGTAAATGGAAGCAAAGACTGTACCCCAAGTGTCACAGTCCTCCACGTGTGGTGCGATTCCCATTGGAAGACAGATAGTCAGAATCCTGTGTTTTTCTAACGGGGTGGTGTCTGGAAACACCGCCTCTATTTGGGTGATTTTTCTGTGCTAACCAGAATGGTATTTGTTCCCGTTTAGCTGGTACTTTGCCTAGGCAGGACTGTATGTGCTGTGGTGTCATTTTATTTGTGTTCCCCTGATGAGGGGTCAGCTGTGGAATTTTAATTGCTGGTTGGATTGTTGAAGTCCGCATTACATATTGAACTAATTGTCTATGTACTTTTATTAATTGTTTTAGTTGTACTAAAAGATCTGCTGCAGACATTCTTTTGATGTCTGGATGTGGTGTGTATCCGGCTAGGACCGGCCACGTTGCTCCTGGTCTACCTAATGGACCGAGCCTGGTGATGTGATTATTATGTTTTAGGGCGCCATTAAACAAGAGCAGGTGCTCTTGGAATTTAAGTGGTACTTCCACCTCCTCGAAAGGAGTGTATTCATTAGGAGGTTCCTCTGTTTTGTAATAGTGGAAGTGCTTTGTTACAGCGTTTGCTGCTGGAAAGTGTATCCATGAATAGAATACCTCTGTCTGCCGATATTCGTGTGCCTCTATTACGAATATGACTGTGCCATCTCTAGGTGTCAGTCCATTTTCTATAAGTTTTAAAGTTATAGATTTTCTTATGTTGACCGGGATGAGTATTATATCCGGGTCTGCTTCTTGCATAGTAATATCAGCTGCTACGAGTTCAGCTGCTATTCTAGCTGCCTCTCTTTCTCCTTCGCTGTCTGACATTGTACTGTCCAGAAGGTTATTCCGTTTGTTTGCAGATCAGGTTTCTTATGGAAACAAAGATTAGATGCACAATATTTTGGAACAGTGTATCCTTCAACGTTGACTAAACCAAGAACCATACATAGGAGTTTCCTCCTGCGAGGTTTGGCGGATATTACCTTTCACCCACTCCAGACGTCTTTGGAGTATTATGGGAAAAAAGGGGTCTGAGTGAAAAAGCACGACTGAGTTACTCTAATGTCTTGCGTTAGTTTTATCGCCTTTCCAAACGTTTGGGCGCCATGTAGTGTAGTTCCTATTATCCCAATAGGCTCTGCGCATTGGAATAATACCTTCAATAGTATAGGCCTAGACCAGACGTTAACTAGGTCTTCTATTGTCGATATTAGACTTAAAGTTTTGGGTTTGCCAGCTAGCTCAGAGTTCACTAGAAACTTTCTCGAATAGGCAAGGAGGAGTTGAACCTCCCTGGATAGACAAGAAGGGATTTAGTTTCTGACAACCATAGAACATGACAACTTTGCTCTCCCCTAATCAAGAGTGTATCTCTAGAGTCGTGTGAAAACAAAAGACAACTTATTTTACTCAGTCAGTACGTGCATTCTTAGTCTCACCAGATTGTAGAGAAAAGGAAGAGACGGGCGTGTTCAATAAAAGATGGTATTTATTGATCAGTCTCTTTTCTCATACAAGAGAAATGGATCGATATTATCGCAATACTTATGGTTAAGTAAAGTGCATACAATAAAAGCAGAAGTATAAAATAATACTGTAAAAACATTTATATGGTTTCTAAGCCATATGGTGGTTTAAAATGGATAAAATAGATACATACACATATACATTTGACTAATCGTACTCAACTGGTGTTTCTAACTACGCCTACCCCAGTGTACCTGACCTAAGCCTAATACGTGGGCGGGAATAGAAAGTAGCAGTTTAAGTTAAGTTTGTTTTGCCAAGTGACTGACTCAAGAATTCTCTGCAAGGGGTTATTCAGTTCTGTACCTGAAATCTAGGATGGTTGAGGGATGGTATCTCTCGTCTTTGGTCTCGATATTCCAGGCTGCCTGCAAGGGCTGCTTGGAAGCGCCGGAGCTGGATTTCTCGGCAGGAGAAAGCAGCGTCTCATTCTCAGCGCGTCAGGAAGGCGGGGCTGCGCCAGCGGGGTCTGCTCTGCTCTGGGCTTCGGCAAGTCTGGCTGCTCCGATCTCGTCACCACCGCGTGTGTTTGCTTAAGGCAATATCGGTAATATTTATACCTGTAAGGTGCCGAGATTGACGTAAGGATGGACATAGATACGTCAATAAGGATGCCATACAAACTGGTCGTTAGCACATTCTTTTGCTGAAGTTCTCGGTGAAATCAAAACAATGGCCGCAGGGTTTTTCCCAGGTTGTCATAGGTTTGATTTGTTTTGAGAACTCCGTATGCCTTATCAGGGGCTGGAGGAATATTGCTTGTCTAATTAGATGGCAAGCGTTATGACCTAATCAGATAACACGTTCCTGTGCCGTGGTGTGGCTTAATCAAATAACGGTTTCTGCATCATGGGATGGCTGCTAGTTAACTTGTTAACCAGAACAGGGTCAGAAATAGAGGGATCGATACAGAACCTATAGGAATACATCACACACCGAGGGACTGTACCTTGGCACCTGCACAAGTGTTTAGAAGGGATGTTCTTTTAAGCGAGGCAAGGAGTGTCCATCGGGATACAAACCAAAGAACGAAGTACTAGTTGGCCCCGAGGAACAGCGCTAGAACGCACCCGTGCTCTCAAACAACTTAAGGGGCAAGGAGTGCACCGGGTAAGAGGCAGCTCACCAGGGACGCTACAAGGACCTCGCAGGAACCGGCGAGGATCACTGCTTACTCCCACGGTCTCCGCGATGGGTGGCTGAACAGAATACCACTGGCACTTGAAGAAGATGTAAAGCTGGATCTCTCCTCCAACGGCGATACCACCACCACAGAAAGAGTGGAGCCTTCCCACCACACGGACAACAGCCGTACTCACACCTCCTGCGTGTTCTGGATAGCGCTTCTCTGTCTCCTCACCATCGCAGTTGTCAGCACAAACGTAACAAGGCACCAAGCACTGAAGATTCCTGAACATGCACCCCTCTTCACAGGGGCTATCTTGTGAATAACACACCGTCACTTGAAGAAGATGGAGAGAGGACACAAAGGGGTGGTGACAGGAGGGACCCCTACGCCGTTTTCATCGTCACCAGTGTTGTAAAGTAGAGATTCTGCTGTAAAGAAGACTCTTGAGGGGGAAGTAAGTGGTAGTAGACTTTATTCTGTCACCCACTCTCCAGACTGCCTGCAGGATCTGAACATTCCAACGCAGACTCCAGTGGAACACACCACCAGGTAAGGGAACAAGGGGGGTGTGCAGAATGTACCACTATTTTTACAAGAGGGTGAAGTAGTAGATTACAACAGATGTGTTCTTTGGAGACCTAAACATCCATTGTTACAACACAGAAGACACCTTAGTCCGACTACTCATGAACCTCCTGAAAATTAACGACCTAAATCAACTCTGTAAGGAACCAAGGGCCATTTTTGAATGCACAAACGGGTTTGTTAGCCTCAAAACCATGTACTAATGTTTTAAAACGACAATTGCAGTCTCAAAACACTCGCAATTACCACCTACTTCAAGTAGGTGGTAATGCATTCATAATTGGGAGAGGGTCCCCTTCCCCTTTGCAAATGCATGAAAAATATTTTTTAAGGGTAGGGACCACTGCCTGCCCTTAAAAAATTAAACGAAAACGTTTCATTTTTTTCCAATGCATCCCATTTTCCTTTAAGGAAAACGGCCTGCACTTTAAAAAAAAATGCTTTATTTAAAAGCAGTTCCAGATATGGTGGTCTGCTGAGCCTGGGACGGCCTGGCACCATCCCTGGGTGGGCCTGTCATGCTCAATGGGCGCGCAAATTGTGAGAGGCTCATTAATATTAATGAGCCTTGCAATTTGCAAACCCATTGGGAATCGCACAGTGTTGAAAACACTGTTGTACATTTTATTTTGCGCCTCGCAATTTGCGCCTCGAGGACCAACATACAATGATCGTACATTTGGCACCAACTCATATCAAAGGCTCCACCCTTTGACGCGATTATACCGAAATATTACCTTATCTCCATCTCACCTATTGATAGGTCTGACCACCATCTAATTCTTTTTAACATCAATACCCCTTCCAGACCCCGCCCTGATGTTATGAAGAAACTTAAGCTGTTAACCAGAAATATCAAACAAGTCCCAATTCTTGAACTTGAATCCCAAATTTGTGATCAACTACAGTGTCTCCCCATCTTGTCTACCGCAGAAAAGCTCACTTCACACTACAACTCATCGATATTGAATGTTCTCGACCAAGTGGCCGTGCCTAAACTAAAACAATTTAGATCTTCAAAATCAAAAGCTTGGTTTAATTCCAATCTCAACAGCAAAAGAAGAAAACTCAGACAAGCAGAAATGACTTTGAGACAAATCCCCTCAACGTATCACCTAGCACTACTTAGAACAACATGGCTTTCATACAAAACACATCTTTAGAGATAAAAGCCTGCTTATTCTGCAAACAACTGGACTGTGCAAAAAACAAACCTATGGAGCTCTTTGACATTGTTAAACAACAAACTACATCAGCACCTCCTCTTGCTATAATAGCCACAAACGAGCAATGTGAAAAAATCAATAGTTTTTTTGTTGACAAAGTCAGAAAATTTGAGCAATCTTTCTTACAAGTCTCATCTCCTCCCTCTGTCCTTTCCACCTACACCATCCCACTTCCCCTCATGGCTGGTTCACCTCCAGATCCCGTTGCTGACCAAACGATAAAGAAAGGAACTAACGACTCCTGAATCTTGCTAAACTGAAAAACAGCACCAACTGTTCGGACTTGACTGAAAAGGAAGTCTTCAATATAATCATGAATCTAAAGCCAACAACCCACACCAAGGATCCCCTCCCATCCACAATGGTGAAAAATCTCAACCACATCATCGCCCCGTTCTGGACTCTCATCATCAACACATCTCTCACCACAGGTTGTGTGTCGATTTCTCTCCAACTAGAACAAATCACACCCATTCCCAAAATACCAGGGCTGACCCCAACAATTTCAACAAGCTCAGACCTATCTCCAACCTCCCGTTCCTTATCAAGACTTTGGAAAATGTGTCTTACAGCAACATAATCATCATATACGAAAATTCTCCCTCCTTGACACATTCCAATGCGGGTTTAGGAAAGGTTGTATTACTGAAACGGCCATGCTGAACATATCCGATGACATCCACAGAGCCTTAGACAAGAGTGACACCTGCCTACTTATCCTACTTGGCCTATCTGCAGCGTTCGATATGGTTAATCATCCAGCCCTACTTAAATCTTTGAAGTTGTGTTTCGGTTTGAATGGCACCGCACTAAAATGGATCTCTTGCTATCTTCAACACTGCTCACAACAAATCAAAATCAACTCTTGCCTGTCTAAATCCTCTTGGATCAATTTTTGGCATCTTGGAATTCCTCAGGGCTCAATTCTACCCGCCTCAATTTATGTCTCTTTATGGAACCATTAACGGTCATGTTGAAACAGGCAGGGATCAAATACCACCTATATGCTGATGACACTCAACTTTACTACAAAATCAAATCATCTCAACAACACACTGAACAAGTTACAATCTTTGTTTTAGGCTAATCACTTAAACCTAAACCCCATCAAACCAGAGTTCATTCTTTCCTCTCCCAAAAGTAACCACCTTCAGATACACGAATGGCTCAGCGACCTAAATGCTTTAAATTGCTCTCTTACTATATCCAAGTTCGCAAAATCCCTTGGCTTTGACCTGAACAACAACATGTCAATGAAAGGGAACATCAAGAATACAGCAATAGGAGCACTGTACACACTCAAAATCCTCAAGAAACTTAAACCACTTATTTCCACTGATGATTTCAAGAATGTGGTGCAATCTTTGGTCCTCTCTACCCTAGACTATGTTAATGCCATTCTCGCTGGGACGCCGAAAACTCACCTCGCCCGCTTGAGATTAGTTCTTAACATGGCAGCCCGGCTCATCGCAGACGTTAAACAGTTTGAACACATCACTCCTAGACTCAAGAGCCTCAACTGGCTTCCAATTGAAGGAAGATGCAGCTTCAAGACTGCTTGTATCATTCACAAAGCCCTTCACTCTCATTCACCAAACTACTTAGAGAACAAACTGTCAAAAGCAGGGTCTACTAGAGCATTGAGAAGCTCCTATACTCTTATGCACCTACCTCCCATTCTAAAAAAGACAGCAACCAAGTTGTTCTCTTTTACCAGAAATGCTCCAAGCATATGGAAATCCTTACCGTGTGACCTTTGATGCAACCCTTTCTTCCCTAGCTTTAACCCCTTGGGTGCTCATGACGAGCTCAGCTCGTCATGAGCTACGGCGCTCCGGTGCTCATGACGAGGTGAGCTCGTCATGACCTCGCCCGTTCCGTGGAACGCTCGCACGCTGGGCTGATTCTCCTGCTGTGCTGAACGTTCCATGGGAACGGGTGTGACCATGACAAGCTCAGCTCGTCATGAGCACCGGAGCGCCGTAGCTCATGACGAGCTGACCTTGTCATGAGCACCGGGGCGCTTTACGCGCCCCCCGACCCCCAGCACAGCGGGGGAATGTGCCCCACAGCCAAGGGGTTAAGAGAAACCTGAAACTACTGCTCCTCAACAACTACTTTAACTCCTAGTTTATGGATCTTAGTAAAGTATCGCTTGATCAGACCTACACTCTCGGTCTGAAGCGGCAGTTCGTTTGCTTCTCTGACTTTTAGATCATATCGAATTGTGACTCTAGTGTTGGTCACTCTACTAGCACCTACGATGGGTACCATTATCTTTTGAACTCTCGCCTCATAGGTTCATTGCATGACTGTGTTACTGTATTCTATAACAATCAAGTGAAGCACTCTGAAACCTATGGGTCCAACTAGCGCTATATAAAACTTATATAAATAAATACAAAGTAAATAAAGAACTGACCCACAGACACCCTTGGCTAGAGGTTAGAAAGCCCCAAACCCCACTTGGACAATCCGAGCCAGGACGCAGAGTTCAACAGCAAAAGACCTCTGGCAGTCCTCCAGTCTGCATTAAGATTATATAGACCTGAGAGTCCCTTCCACCACCCTAAAAGACACTCAGACAGCCTTGGGACAGTCAAGTTGGTCATTAAATACCACTAGCTAGCTCTCGGACACTTTCAGCCTTCATTCACAGCAGAAAGGAAACCCTCATCCCATCCAGTGACGTCCCTTTTATGTCATCTGGCACTGCCAGTTGGTCCTCAAGCACCCCCACGTGCCATCATTTACACCCAGGTCATCTTCAGACACAACTGGGCAGGCCCTCAGGGGTACTCTGTCTCCTTCTAACACCAAGTCAGTCTTTAAATTTCCCTAAGCAGATCTCAGAGACTATCAGATTACCTGCACATACCCAACATCAGATGTCCTCAGATTAAACTAGTTTGTCAACAAACATTCCTATTTCCCCCGAGGCACCCCAGTCCTCCTTCACAAATAAACCAGATAGTCTTCAGAGGCCCTCTCCTAGCCTCTCAGCCTTCAAACAAGGCCCAACAGAAGACTTTACAAAGGAAAATCTACTTTTGGGCCCTTATCAAACCTCAATAGTTTTACCATTGCAGTTATGAAAGTTGACTAGAAAGGAAAGCTACACATTGATAGTAATCACTGCTTCTGACTATCACACGCCAGGTGTAGAACCGGCTCTTGGAGACCCCTGCACGCTAGGAGAGTCAAAGCCAGTGGTGCAGGAGAACACCTTTGAATCTACGGGTTCTGCTTGAATCAATCATGCATTACCAAAGAGACCAGGACAACCAGCCGTGCAGGGAAGCAGGTAATTTATTAGCTTGAGCTAAGGACAGAGGTCCCAGAATGATACAAAGACAATTCTACGGAGACTGCTGTTTTACTCCTCAGCATTACACATATTTATAGCGCTAGCCACGCCCATTTACACAATACAAGTTCTGCTTTATTCTTTAGGTTCCTCTTTTGACAAGTTCTTTGTCAGCCTTGCGTGGTGTGATCGGGACAGGGGACATCTGTCTCTGTTTGCACAATGTCCGCAGCCTCGTGCTACCTTGCCCAACCAGCGTGATCATGTGGCAAGGCCTCATGCTACCTTGCTTCAGCCGGCGTGATCATGTGGCACGGCCTCATGCTACCTTGCTTCATCCGGCGTGATCATGTGGCACGGCCTCGTGCTCCCCTGGTCAGTTGGTGTAGTCATAATGCATTGCCTCTGGCTTCCCCTTTCTAGTTGTGGTCACGGTGCAGTTGGATCCTGACTGGCCGGATTTACCAACAATGGCCAGGAAGCGGCCGAGTATCTGGCACAGCTGGGGCGAGGCACACAGGCGATTTCTCGGAATTGGCCCCACCACAAGGAGCAGGGGGTTTGTGTAAGTTTTAGCAGAGAGGTGGCACCAGGTTGCCGAGAGCATGGCAACACAAAATGGAGTTGTGTAGGTACTATGAAAATTTAGTTCAACACAGGCCTGTGCTTCCTAATGGCCATTGGTTTTGTGGCAGTATCAGTCATAAGACAGGCCTATGTCTCTGAAAACCTGCTGTAGCTGAGTGTCTCATATGCAAATGTGCTCTAAGTCGTGCTTCCTTCTATTGTTTAACATACCCTTTGCCCTCCTAGTTCTCTTGTTATTACTCATATTATCCGTATGTCGTTGTCTACTTGTCCAATGACATGAAAGTGACTTTCAGCAAAACCTGAATTTTTAGCCAACAAATCCACCGCACTTTAGGCAGAAAGCATGTGACTGGCTGATAGTGAATCTCAGGTCAAAGGGTAGGTTAACTGCTGTGCACTTGCAACTAGTACAATACGACCACTCCTATAAAGGGTATTTACAGAGAACAAAGAGGCTGTAAGGAGTTTTCACTATGGGAAAAAAACCAAGCTGCATGATGCATGCAATATCTGGAAAAGAAGAGATGAGAAGAAGGAAGTAGAGTGCCATACGTGCTAAGAACTTGCCTCAGGTAGCCCTGTCATGCTGCATCAGCTGCAACGGGGCAGTAGTAGTGGGCTGGGGCGGGGGGTAAAAAAAAGGAAAGAATGCAGAAAAAAAAGAAAATGTATCCTACCTTCCGGGCGTCAGCTCTCCTATGTCCTTCTTTCCACAGCGACGAAAACAAGAAGCACCAAGGTTCTCAGACTCCCCTAGCCAATCACAATGCTGGTGTCACCAGCATCACGGCAGCGTTGTGATTGGTATGAGTGCTGTAGTTCGGCACTCAGATAGGGGCTGGGAGGATGTGCATGTTCTCCACCCAGACGGTGCAATACAGCCCGGTGGTGAACATGATAAGTGCGCATGACTGTTTGGTCGACCCAAGACGCACTTAGAAAGTGCCCACCACTCCTCTCCCAGCTCTGTGGGCAGCCCCGCCCGCCCGCCCCTACAGAGCCACTACGGACAAATAAATTGATAATAACATGGTGTTAACATCTTTTTATTTTTCCTCTAGGGCTACGCTCATCTGCGTAAGCGGAGGAGTCGCACCTGCAGACATGCCGGCCCAGCTGTGACATTTGTTGCTGTGACCTTCGGTCTGCAAGCTGAGGCTCAAAACTCCAACCCAATGATTACCAGTAACGGCAGAGCTGTCCTTGGGAGGGTACAAGAAGTATCATTTGACCAGACTACCAGGTGATCAAGATAAAAGATGGAGGCTACCAAAGGTATTGCTTGTCTTCTTGCCTTTTTCGGGTGCCCAAGATAAGCAATTGCCAGCATTTTGAGTTGAATCGATTGGCACCCGACACTGCTGAACTGGCTGGGAATAAACATGCCCTCACCCTGCCTACAGATCCCCTTCTGTTTGGTGGTGAGTGGACGGATGTATGATGTTACAACGCATACTTTTACAACGCCTACCTTTACAACACATTTTTTACACCGCAACATCCATTACAACGCACACCATTACAACGCATGCCATTACAACGAATTCTTTGAAACTACCTTTACAACGCATTCCACTATAACGCATACTACATTTACAACGCATACCATTACAACGCATTACACTACATTGCATGTAAGGTAAGTGTGGGATAGTGTAGGGGTAAAAATTACTATTCTAACTCCAGGGGGTGCAGCAGTAGAGTAAGTGTTGGTTAGTGTAGGGGTAAAAATTACTACTCTACCTCCAGAGGGTGCAAAAGTAGGGTAAGTATTGGATAGTGTAAGGGTACTATGTGTTGTAATGCTATGCGTTGTAATGGTATGCGTTGTAATGACTGCGTTGTAATGACATGCGTTGTAGTGGTGTGCGTTGTAGTGTCGTTCGTTGTAATGACTGCGTTGTAAATGCATGCGTTGTAATGGATGTTGCGTTGTAAAAGTTTTGTTGTAATGGTAGTGCGTTGTAAAAGTTGCGTTGTAAAGGTTGTTCCCCGAGTGGACTCTCTACCTTCTTTGCTGTCCTAATTTATATAGTTAAATGTTTCAAATGTATCTCATAAACAAGCTCCAGAAGGGACCAACACGCTGTGAGTTGTGTTTGTGTTATGCTTTTAATGAAATAAAGCACTGAACGCCTTCCCAAGGAGTGACAGGGCAGCCTTTGGATTAGGGACTCTTGTTCAAAGTCTTTTTTATTTTAGAACAAAAAAGAAAGAAAATGAACATAGGTCCACATGAGCACAGCGTTAAGCCTACAACCCACTTAGGGCCGGCCGCGTTATTGTCAAGTGCCTCCCAGCGTAGAGAGATGCAAGATTCAGGCAAGAAGAGACACAGCATGCGCCTACAACCCTTGCTGGGCCGGTCGCGAGTTCAATTACATATAGTTACATGAGCTTGTTGTAGGGATTTCCAGGATCCGTTGTAACATGCAGAACGCGGGCTAGAGGCCCAGATAATGCGAGTAAGAATAAAGGTATAGAAAAAGATCAGAAAAAGAAAAGGCGGGAGTCAGAAGAGGAAAGATAAGCTGTACAGGTAAGTGAGTGGGCGGACAGGATGTGGTGTGTGATAGTGGCAATTATGATGGAAAAAGTTCCTGGCGCTTTGCTGAGAAGAGGGGCAAGGGTGACTGATCTAATTATGTGAGATGTCTGCTTTGGTCTGATGGGAGTATGGGGTCTTCGAAGAATCGCAACTCTCTAAGCTTAGAAGGTAAATGGCGTGAATGCTCTATTTTACAGAGGTACTGAACTAACGGTCGCCAGATAGCATTGAAGTGGGTGTCTACACTTCCAACATAAGGGAGACGCGGCGGGAAACATTTTGTGCAGACGAACGGGCGTGTAGTACCATTGCATCATAATTTTGTGTGCATTTTCCCTCTGAGGAATGCCCTGATGAACCCTAGGTATGTCTCGCCACAGACGATTCCACTGTGAGGGCGTGATTTCCCTATCCGACACCAGCTGCAATTGGCATTGATATGAATGTGTGGATATCTTCGGGGGATGTTGCAAGATCTGATATGTCCGCGATATAATTCCTTTCGAGTCGTCAAATAAACGGACCAGTCGTTCAAAGGGGGTGAATGGCCGATCGGCCGCCTGTTGCATTTCTGGGGAAGATACCCAGTGGCGCAGCTGAGCATACTGTAATCCCGCTCCCATTGGAAGACGGAAGTCTTCCCTGCACTGGGCAAATGTCTTAAGGGTGCCGCCGTCAAACAAATCACTAATCACTCAACAATCCCCCTGTAGCCATTTGGCAAATGCCTGAGAGTGAAAGGCGGGAGGGAATAATGGGTTGCCGGCAATGGGAGTGTGTGGGGAGGGAAAGGTTGTCAGCCCCTTTCGCACGGCTATCTTGTCCCATATGTCTAGGACTGTCCTAGTGGGCACCACCATATAGTGATGAAGCCACATAAGGTCCCAGATGTTACGTCCCATCACCAATCGGTCCATATGAAACCACACCTTCTCGCTTTCAGTGGTTGTCTATTCCGAGACAAAGCGGAGGTGCGAGGCCCAATAGTAGTCCAGAAGATTGGGACATGCCAACCCCCCTGTCTCAAGGCAGCATGAGATTTTTATGAGAGAAACGCGGTCTACGCCCAACTCATTTAAATTTAGTGATGTCCTTTCGGAGGCCCTGTATCCGTGTTGTGGTATAGGGGTGGGTAGGCACTGGATAAGTATAAGATTTTAGGGAGTATCGACATTTTGACGGCATTAAGCCTGCCCAGCCAAGAGATAGTTAGGGATTTCCACCGTCGTAGATCCTCCAGGACAATATTTTTACATTCCCGCCAGTTTACCTGTGTCCACGTGTCTAACGAAGGAGTCATTAGGAGCCCTAGGTATCGGATATGATCCGAGGCCCATTGGTAAGAAGCCAGCTTCTTTAATGCCGGTATTTCCTCTTTTGGACTCGTAAGGTTCAAAGCCCAGGATTTACCATGATTAATTTTAAGGCCCGAGGCGTTCTCGAAAGACTGCAACAGTGCGTGAAGTGCCGGAAGAGACGTGTGTGGGCGCGAAAGCGTGAGGATAAGATCATCTGCAAATAACGCCACCTTGTCCTGGCAGCCCCCAAAGGCGAGGCCGTGAATGTCTGCGTCCTGTCTGATCAGCTCTGCTAGAGGTTCTACCACCAGGGCAAATAGCAGAGGCGATAGGGGGCAACCCTGCCGCGTACCCCTATGTATAGAAAAAGAGTCATTGAGCTTCCCATTTACCCGAACCCTTGCTTATGGCGGTAGGGGGCCATGATCATAGAAATCAGATTAGGCCCCAAACCGATCCTGTGCAACATCGCATGGAGAACGCTCCAGTCGACCCGGTCAAACGCCTTCGGCCGCGGCAAGTGACTAAAGGCAGGCCGGTATATTCCAATGGTGCGCTTTCCCTACCAGGTGTGCAATTCTACGCACATTGTCGGCCCCTTGCCTATTGTGAATGAAGCAAACCTGATCAGGCCCCACAAGACCAGGTATTTGCGGCTCCAGGCGCTTAGCCAGCATTTTGGTGTACATTTTTAGGTCCGTGTTTAGCAGTTCTATGTGGGCGGTAAGTCGCACACAATGTGGAATCTTTTCCTGGCTTGGGAATTGGGCTATTTCTGCCATTCCCATATAGGACGTTGGTCCGCCCGTGTCCGAGAAGGAGTTGTATAATAGTAGTAAGTATGGTTGAAGTTGTGCTATGAACATGCGATAAAATGCTAACGGCAGGCCATCTGGGCCTGGCGTTTTCCTTAAGGGGAGGTCTCTCAATGCTGCCGTCAGCTCCTCTGCCAGGAGGGGGCTGTCCAACTGTGGTAAATAAATAATTAATTACCGGTACTATTTTTGAATACAGTGAATAAAACAGATAGCTCAATAAATAAGAGACAGGATTCGAGGTATCTTGAGTCTGACAGGCTTTAATCAGGCATAAGGGACAGGAACTGGATAGCCTGCATGGGAATAGAATGAAGGCATGGCAGCTGCCAGGGAATGGGAATGGGCAGGAGCAAGGGTAAGAGGGTAACTTTCAGTAACAGTATACAGTATATATACTAAAACAATTACATTACATTCAATACAGTAGGCGTAGCAGTAGGCGTAACTCGTAGCAGTCGCGAAAGATAAGAGTAAAATGGGTGTAACAAGAAGGCGTGTACAGGGCGTATACATAGAGATGTGATGCAAACGTCACAGAAGTGTCATAAATGGGGCGGAAACATGGAGGGGGCTACCTGAGCAGCTGGGACCTTTAACCTAGTGGTGCGCGCAAACGGGCAATGACGTGTTACCAGGAGGAACTGGGGGCTATGACTTCTGCGCTAGAAGAGGAGACTAAAAGTCTGCGGTGTCAGAACGACATGTACCTATATCATATCTGGTATCTGGTGTTTGGAGTACATGTTGATAGAATCCAAAAGTTATCAGGGCAAAGGCTACTTGACACTAAGACTGGTGCATGCAGTATTCTACATGTATTGCGTGTGCTAGGAATATTCTATGAATATTAATACAGTATTTCTCTTACATGGAGACAGAAAGGCTAGACCATAGCTGAAACTATTGATGCGATTCAGTAGCTTAGGAATGCAGAGAAGGAGGGCTGGACTGATAACTAGAAGCATAACATACTCTTGGCAGACTGAGAGGCAGAACCAGGCCGGGCCGGGCACTGCGAGGCAGGAAGTAAGTGAAGGGTCAGGGATGCAGGTGGGGGCTGTATCGCTCCTCGGAGTGGGTTCAGGAGACTGGAGCTGAATCTGATGTCCGGGCCCTTTTGAGGCCTAGAAACGGGGACAATTCAATGAATTAACGTGCACACTGTAAAATGTGGCAACATAGGCCTAATACTCGTTGCTTTCACGAGAACTGGAAACTGGCATACTAGAGATGGACACAACTATAATTGCGTCTTTAATCGATCATAGGGGATACATGCATATCGATCATGCACATATAGCATAATATGGGGAACACGTAGGCACATATAACATGGCAAAATTTACTTTTCCACATTCCCTCCTTGTGCCCTACGTTTCCCTCAGGAAACATCAATATTCATGAGACCATCTATCTGTTCATATAGCATCATTTGCTCGTCTCGAATTGTCTTGGAACGGGATTTAGGACTAGGAATACAAAAGGTAGCACACATGCCGCAAATCGCAGGGCCACATTGTAAACAGAGGCAGCAACTGAATATGATCATTACTGCTATACCTAGGAATGACAATACTTTCCATCCCCAGGCAGATATGATACTCCAGAGCCAACCGGACCATGTCCAGGTGCCTGGATTCTGGTGTAACTGATGGGCAATTTTATGGAGTCTGGTTATAGCTGAATAAACAGACGGCGCGTTATTAGGAATGAAAATGCAGCAACTAGATCCGATGACTCTACAAGCTCCTCCTCTATCGGCCAGTATGACGTCAAGAACGAGACGATTTTGGAGCACAACAAAACGCATAGCAGATTGTTCTTCGGTTAAGTTACCTAGAGCGGAAGTAATCTCATTCACTACTGCTTCAAGGGTTCTGGTTAACCTACGTATTAACTTACTATTCTGGACAGGTCCTATAAAGAAGAAGAAACCTTTATTGAAGTCTTGATATTGTTCTAGAGCAGTTTCAGTTTGATCGACAATTGGGGACTCGATCTCCCTTCTATGTCTAACGTGTACTAGATGTGTGTTTCTGTGATAATCAGATGGGGCTAGAAAAGCTGGTGGCAGTAGGAAGGCAATGTAACATGTTCCATCCCAATCAAGGGGCAGACGAACATATGCGGTCTGTCCACAAACAAAATAAGAATGACGTGAGGCTTTGAAAATAGATTTCCCACTGTCACTATACTCGACAATAGTAGTACAATCACTATGTCCTACATGTGCGGAACCATTCTTTCTGACACATAATTCGCCTTTAACTGGTAGTACTGAAATAGCAGGCAAATCTGGAGTAGTATCGGATTGAACATTCAGGACCATGAAATTCGAGGAATAATTACCTAAATCATATACTTCATTTTCTAGATCTAACCCTGTTCTATGGGAAAGACCTTGCTTGTCTGGGAAACATGTTCGATTCAGAAGGGACATATCAGTGGAGGATGATGTTAACGTGGACCATGCTCCACACGAACCATTATGTGAAAACGGATAAGGAAACAGTGGCAGAACTCCCTTCGGTGTCTGGAAAGGGGGGAGTCGACCACACACCCAACAATTAGTGGCATTGCTGGTCTGGTGTGAATAGTGTAACATTCTGATAAATGTATTGTTACGCATAGCAAGACGATAGGATAGCTCGTGAGGAGGCAGATCACTAAATGTGTGCTCTACTGTAACATTAGAAAACATATGTACATGTGAAATTGGAAAACATAAATGTAAAGCATAACTTATGCATGTAACCATAAGACTCAAAAATAATAAGAAGAATAGAACGATAATACATCTTTTAGAGTTTTGACTAACTCTCTCACTGTGTGGGTCTATCTCATACATGTCAGGAACCTGTCTAACCGTTTCACCCGAGAGGGACTTAGACAATTAAACTGGCTGACTTATTTTACTAGACCTCAACTTGGCTTTATACTCCTGCTGCGGAGTTTTCTCTAACAGGGGAAGTTTGAATTCAGAGTCTGTTTTTTTTGGGCAGTCCTTAGGAATAAGGCAGTCTTTAATAAATGTCTTTTGTCGTAATCCATGGATTTTCTTGATATGACTGATGTGGACCCATCCCTTCCGGCCTTCTAGCTTGACTGCGGTCCTTGTTGTCAACAACACCATTTGGGGCTCCTTCCAACGGGGCTCCAGCGGACTTGAACGATCAAAATTTCGCACCAGGACATATTCTCCCGGAACGACTTCATGCGGTTTCACCTCAGTGTTGTCTGGAAATGCAGCGGCAACCTGTGAACGACAAGAGTGTAGGGCAGACATCAAGGAAGCTAGGTAATCTGTCAGCATATTACTGGAAACGTCTGTAATACTGCGGGGTCTAGGTGTACCCCACATGTTTGGAGGGCGGCCGAATATGACCTCATACGGGGACAGACCTGATCTGGAATGTGCAACCATTCTCATGTAGAAGAGCGCAACTGGCAGAGCTACTAACCAATCTACACCTTTCTCTGTACACACTTTAGCAATGCGGATTTTCAAAGTCTGGTTATGTCTCTCTACGAGACCGGCTGCTTCAGGATGGCGTACACAATGGAACTTCCACTGGTACCCTAACAGAAGGGAAACTTGTTTCATGAGCTCGGATGAGAATGGCTGGCCGTTATCTGAATACACGACCCTAGGCAGTCCATAGCGGGGAAAGAACTCGCGAACCAACTGCTTGGCAGTGGTCGCGGCTGTGTAATCTGGAACTGGATATGCTTCTGTCCACCTGGACAAAGCGCATACAACTACGAGGACACACTTAAAACCTCGACATCGCTCCATCTGAATATAATCCATCTGGAGGACTTCAAAAGGGTGGTCAGGAGGTTGGAATCCACCTTGTTCCACCGGGACACTTTTACCTGGATTGAACTGACAACATATCATACAGGTACGTACTTTCTGTTTGGCTGCAGCTCGTAAATGCTTGTTGAACCAAAGGTTCTGAATACTGTCTAACATAGCTTTTTCTCCTAAATGTGCTGGACTATGTGCGGTATTAATAATGACTTGAACCATAGAGTCGGGGAGAAACCATGTGGCTTTTCCCTTCGTCAACCATCCTTGATCTGTCTGGACCCCTCCTTGTTCGGACCATTTCTTGATTTCTTCGGGAGTAGCGTGTAACTGTATGTCTATGACATCTTGTGTAGGGTCCTTAACTGTCATACAAGTAGTCTGATCAGGAGTGAGTGTCTGTGTCGTGTTAACTGGAATGTCTGGAGTCTGAGCTGTAAGCTTGGCTGTTCGATCTGCTAGATCGTTACCTTGAGAAATGATGTCAGTGACTTTCGTATGTGCCTTGCACTTCATGATAGCAATAGCTGTCGGTAAATGTATTGCATCTAACAGAGCTTGAATGAGGAGACCATGCTGGATCTTGGTTCCATGAGAAGTCATAAAACCTCGTTCTTGCCAGAGCACTCCAAAGTCGTGTACGACTCCGAATGCATAACGTGAATCTGTGTATATATTTACTTTCAGGTTCTTGGCACGTATGCAGGCTTGGGTCAGAGCGACTAGCTCTGCTGCTTGAGCAGACAGGGTGTCAATACGATGTGTTTCTATAACTTCAGTATCAGTAGTCACTGCATACGCGGCTACTAGTTCTCCTGTACTTGTTCTCATACATGAACCATCCACATAAAGTGTCAGGTCGGGATCAGGTAATGCAATATCTGTCAGATCTTGTCTTGACTTTGTCATGGTGTTAACAACTTCCACACAGTCATGTGTGGCAGGATTTGAAGTAACTGACGGTAACAGTGTAGCTGGATTTAGAATGTTGCAGCGTCGGATTTCTATGTGTGGCTGAAACAGTGTCAGTTCATAACCTGTTAAACGTGCAATTGTCAAGTGCTGAGTCTGTGTTCGATTTAAAAGAACTTCCACGGAATGTGGAACTTGTACTGTCAGGGAATGTCCTAACACTATGGAATCACTTTGTCTGATAGCTAGAGCTGTGGCTGCAACTGACTTGAGGCACGCAGGCAGAGCCTGGGCCACTGGATCTAATGTGCTTGAAAAATAAGCACAGGGCTTGTATTGTCCTGCTTGATCTTGTGTAAGAACAGATAATGCAGTACCATCACGTTCTGTGACAAAAAGTGTAAAAGGCTTACTGTAGTTCGGTGTTGCTAGAACTGGTGCTTGACATAAGGCTTTCTTTAATTCATTAAAAACAAGTGTATGTTCCTGGGTCCAAGGGAGGACAGTCGATACGGCTGCCTCCTGTGTCGTTAACTGTATCAGTGGCTTGGCTAGAAATGCATACTGAGGAATCCATTGTCTGCAGTAAGAAGTGAGGCCAATAAAAGCTCGTACCTCCTTCTGTGTTTTGGGCTGTGGAAGACGTGCTATTAACTGGATACGGTCAGGTGTCAACTGCCTACCCCACTTGGACAGTAAGTGTCCCAAGTATACCACTTGCTGGACACAGAATTGTAATTTTGAAGGGGACACCTTGTGCCCCATCTCGGCCAGAAAATACAGAACTGTAAGTGACGCTCGCTCGCAGTCACGTTCAGAACGGGCTGTGATCAGTAGATCATCGACATACTGGAGCAGGGCAGTGTCAGTTGGCATGTGAATATTGTCTAGTTGTCTCTTAAGTGCTTGACTGTAAATACTAGGACTTTCTGTGAAACCTTGAGGAGCTCGTGTGAATTTATAGCTTCTTCCATTTAAACAGAAACCGAAAAGGAACTGGCTGTCTGGATGAATGGGGACACTGAAGAATGCGTTCTTGAGGTCGATAACTGTGAAGAACGTAGCTTCAGAATCAATGGCTGCCAAGAGGGATGAAATATCTGGGACTACTGGATACTGGGGTATGATACATTTATTAAGTTCTCGAAGGTCAATCACTAATCGATAAACTGGAGGGGCATTTGGATCAGTACGTTTCAGGACAGGAATGATAGGAGAATTACATACGTTGGAGTCAGTTTCTACAACCACTCCTTGAACAATAAGCTCGTCAATAATTATGGATAAGGCTGCTACAGCCTCAGGTGGCAATTTGTACTGTCTGATTCGTGGTAATACTACACCTTGCTTCAGAGTCACACGATGGGGTGTGATATGCATACAACCTACATCAGTTGGACCTTGCGCCCATAAATGCTGTGGTACATTCAATAATCTTGGATCAAAATCACGTAATACATAATGACCTTTGAAGTCTCTCAAAAACAGGCGGACCCCCTCTGGGGAACAGCAAATTACTGCTCCTAATTCTTTCAATGTCTTAATGCCTAACAAATTTTCTGGACAAGATTTCGTGAGTAACAAATCAGTAGTTCGGGACAATGGACCGACTTCTAGAGTAACTGGTTTCGATATTTCATTAACAATCGGCTTTCCTGAAAATCCAAGGGAAACATTTCTAGAGCCTGAGAGCGGAGCCCCTGGAACCTCGTCATGACTGATGGTAGTCCTACTTGCCCCTGTATCAATCAGAAACTTTCTGTCTTTCCCTAATACTCGACTGTGTACATAGGGACCCTCTTGATCTACAGGTATCTCGATGAGAGGCAAGCCTACCTCCCTCTCTAGGCTGTTTCATGAATACGGCTGAAACTCTGGATTCTCTGTCTGGGCATACTGGTACATCTGCTGTGTAACATGCTGTGTTGCAGCGATAGGCTGCGGTGCTGTGACTGTCTGTTGTGCATTCTGTGGTGGCTGGGAAGTCTGTTAAACTTGTTCTTGTCTAGGCGGACGTGGTCTTTCTTTAGTTTTACCAGTAGCTATGTTGTGTTTCAGAACTGCACACTCGTTTATAAAATGACCTGGCTGTTTACAGTAATTGCATGTCCCTTTAACGGGAGCTGCAGGATGACTGGCTTGATTCGGACCCCTCTTCTGACTGTCTTGTGGAACAGATTGTGCAACTAATACTTTCATTTTCGTGTCTTTCATACGTCTTCTTTCGTGTTCCTGCTCTTCCCTGATTCTGTTCTGGTGATACTGGAGCATTTGTAACATCTGTGACGGAGTATTAGCTTGCCAGGTACTTTCGACTTTCAATACTCGATTTTTAACTTGTGGACTTGAATTCTCGACTAGTTTGGTAACAAAAAGATGAGGGTACGATTCACTACTTGTTTTCAGACCACTATTAATAATAAAACATTTTTCAAATCTAGAATAAAAATCACTAGTGTCTTCATCTTGTTTCTGTTTACAAGCTGAGATGGCATCCCAATCTTCCTTTTTCGTGGCTAGTAATCTTGGCAAAACTTGTATCAATAACTCGGGCAATTCTTTAGCTTTCGCCCCAAGACCGGTACCTGGTACTCGTGTATTATCTTCAGCTTCTAAAGCTGTCCAATCTATCTTTTTCACTCCCACCTCCCATTCTTTTTCCTTGAGTTTTTCATATATGCCCGCAGGCAACAGGACCTTTAACATTTTAATGATATCAGGATACGTGTATTCTCCCATAGGGAGCATGTCTTTTAATTCACGGTGGAACCCTGCTGGATCTTTGTCGTGACAGGGAATTAGTTTCTTCATCTCTAAGAGTTCCATTTTTGTGATAGGGGTGTAAACAAATACTCGTTCTAGATCACCACCCGCTGTCCTAACTGGGTGTACCTCTCGTAACGGATTCTGTCTGTCTATGTAAAATGATTTACTTTCTGGGGGTGAGACGTGAACAAAATGCGGATTCAGAAACGTTCGGTATTTGTGGCGCTGTTCTAGAATGACGCTAATTAAATCGGTACTTAGACCTTTCCATCTGTACTGGAGTAACTCGTTCAATACATCATGTAGTGGACCTGGATCAGAATGCTGTTCCTCATACAGTGTAATGAGGTGCTGGATCATATACATACCCACCAGTCGCTGCTCGGCTGGGGGCAGTTTCAGAAACATTTGTGCCACTATTTCATCTGGAAAAGTGGTAGAATCAGTAGTCCACCGGACTGCTGATCGGGTTAGTTCTTGTTCATGCATTGTACTAAGCTCACTATAGCCTATTCGTGATTTCAGAATGTAATCGGTAGCTTGGAATACTTGTTCAAGAGAACCCTGTTCTGGTGCTGGAAGAGGAAAAACTTTCTTGTGATCTAGGCGTGAATGTCGGTCGGAAAGTCTAGTTCTACCTACATACGCTATTCTTGAGGGATTCTCGTCTTCTACCTCTTCGGTAGGAGAGTCGTCTTCTTTCTCGGTCGCTTGTACTGCTTCTCGTTTCTCGTGTAACTTTATTATTTCCCTACGAATTTTCTTGTACATACTCTCTATACAGTTCTGTGTCTTGTGTCTTCCCTCGGCTATATGGTCACTCCACCTGGTCAGGACTTTCATTTCTTCTTGATCTTTTTCCGGACAATCTTGTTCTCTTATTAAACAGTTAATTAAAAACTTTAAAAGCATAAGCTGCGTCTCGACTTTTCTGTGAACCATGGCTTCGCGAACACTTTCTGGATTTACTCCTGTACGGATAAAACGATATATTCTGTCTAGATGTTCTCTCATATCGGGCAGGGTGTCCAAATAGTCGGTCACCCGTCTTAAACGTAATGAATATATGACCATAGTACCATCACCTGGAACTGGATCATAACGACATTCGGTAAGTGCTCGCTTGATATCTGTAAATGTATGAATTTTTGGCGTACGCTGTAACGCTAGTTCATGTAGCGTCATACGTCTGTGTTGAGGCGGGGTTCCAGGAGGACTTCCCCCCGCGGCTCCTAAACTAGAATCGTCGGTGTGTACTGTACGTGCTGGTAGAGTGACTGATGTAGCTGGTACATGTACTGTAGGCTGGGCCGGGGGTGCCGTAACAGATGTTGTAACGGGTGCGGTAACGTGAACTGTACCCGCGGCCCCGGTGGCTGGAGGAACAGGAATTACATTATTTACGGAAGCAGGCAGAACAGGATTTGCATATTCTGGGACTGTATCGTCCAAATAGGACGAGAGAAAAATATCAGCTGCGGTCGGTTTGTGACGTAGCTTAATCGGGACCAGTGGTGGCGGAAAATTACATGGTGCTTCCAGGGTTGCTTTTGGCAAGCCGTCGGCTAGAAGAGGATACATACCCTTAATAAGGGCATTTCTCTGTCTGTCTGACTGTTCTGCTTTAACTCGTTCACCTACTTCGATTAATTCCCTTTCTTGGGCTCTTTCTGAGGATTCCCTACTTAATTCTGTTTTTCTGATTTCTTATTCGGTTCTTTTATGAGATTCTTTGCGCCATAACTCGATGGCATCTTTCTGGGACTGTCTGGCTTTCTTTTTCCATAATGCTTCTTCTACTCGCATGATGCACTCGGCATCCCATGTACCTGATATGGGCCATCTATATTTCTCTTCTAACTCCTTGGTATAGTCCACCCATAAGTCTAGATATAATATGGCACTTAAGCCATGCTTATGATACATAAAATGACCTGGACTGTCCCTAGGCGGGACAGGAACTGCTTCCTCGAGCAACCCTTTTCGGGTTTTTAACTGACGTAACTTAGAGAATAGAGGCATTCTAAACTTGAATCTGAACACAATACAATACACGATAAATACAATGACTAGAAAAACAAATCACTCATACCATGACATTACACATTAAATAACATTTAGAATAACAGTTCGGACAGAAATATTACCTGGTATACTGAAAACAGAGACATGAATTTCTCGAGAACGGAACTTACTAGAATTACTAGATGCACTGCTAAAACAGTACGAAACATACCGGTCCCATAAAGAGACACGTCAGGACCCATGTCCACCTAGGTGAACACTTCGGACTGGATCTGCGAACCCAAACCCACGGACCAGAGACAAATTAATTGACCCTGTCTAGATACTACCCCAGCGACGGTACTCACCGGGCAGCAAGAACGGAAGGCCTCGGACTGGACTGGACTGCTACGACGTCGGACTACGAACTTCGGACTTCAGTTACAGGTGGGCCTCCGGATACCTCGGACCTTGGACTCTCGGCTTGGGCTCTGGTCGGGACTCGCCGCGTTCCTCACCACCTCGTCTGGATGCTGGACCGCAACCTCCGTCTCCTCCGTGGGCCTGAGGGATACTTGAAGCAGAAATATCTGCCGGTGCGCAGTAGAGTTCCGTCACGGCTGCAGAGGGTCAGGGGGCCTGCGTGGCTTCGCCGGCGCGTGGGGAAAGGGCAAGTCCCTGTTCGGGCGCCATTATGTGGTAAATAAATAATTAATTACCGGTACTATTTTTGAATACAGTGAATAAAACAGATAGCTCAATAAATAAGAGACAGGATTCGAGGTATCTTGAGTCTGACAGGCTTTAATCAGGCATAAGGGACAGGAACTGGATAGCCTGCATGGGAATAGAATGAAGGCATGGCAGCTGCCAGGGAATGGGAATGGGCAGGAGCAAGGGTAAGAGGGTAACTTTCAGTAACAGTATACAGTATATATACTAAAACAATTACATTACATTCAATACAGTAGGCGTAGCAGTAGGCGTAACTCGTAGCAGTCGCGAAAGATAAGAGTAAAATGGGTGTAACAAGAAGGCGTGTACAGGGCGTATACATAGAGATGTGATGCAAACGTCACAGAAGTGTCATAAATGGGGCGGAAACATGGAGGGGGCTACCTGAGCAGCTGGGACCTTTAACCTAGTGGTGCGCGCAAACGGGCAATGACGTGTTACCAGGAGGAACTGGGGGCTATGACTTCTGCGCTAGAAGAGGAGACTAAAAGTCTGCGGTGTCAGAACGACATGTACCTATATCATATCTGGTATCTGGTGTTTGGAGTACATGTTGATAGAATCCAAAAGTTATCAGGGCAAAGGCTACTTGACACTAAGACTGGTGCATGCAGTATTCTACATGTATTGCGTGTGCTAGGAATATTCTATGAATATTAATACAGTATTTCTCTTACATGGAGACAGAAAGGCTAGACCATAGCTGAAACTATTGATGCGATTCAGTAGCTTAGGAATGCAGAGAAGGAGGGCTGGACTGATAACTAGAAGCATAACATACTCTTGGCAGACTGAGAGGCAGAACCAGGCCGGGCCGGGCACTGCGAGGCAGGAAGTAAGTGAAGGGTCAGGGATGCAGGTGGGGGCTGTATCGCTCCTCGGAGTGGGTTCAGGAGACTGGAGCTGAATCTGATGTCCGGGCCCTTTTGAGGCCTAGAAACGGGGACAATTCAATGAATTAACGTGCACACTGTAAAATGTGGCAACATAGGCCTAATACTCGTTGCTTTCACGAGAACTGGAAACTGGCATACTAGAGATGGACACAACTATAATTGCGTCTTTAATCGATCATAGGGGATACATGCATATCGATCATGCACATATAGCATAATATGGGGAACACGTAGGCACATATAACATGGCAAAATTTACTTTTCCACACAACTGTTTGGCATGATGTGGGTCTATCGGGGTCCAGGGACACGTATTTAGGACTGTTCTTACCCTCAGACGTTTTGCCAGTAATCTGACCACTTTATCCCCCCCTTCTAAATACCGTTGTTTGAGGGCGAGCAAGGTCCGCTCAGCCTTGTTAGTGCGCAGGGACCGAAGCTGACCCCGGACGTACCTGATCCTGCCTCTCCAGCCTCTTAATGTCTTTGGCGAGACCATCCTCCAAGCGACGGGCTTCCTGCGCCCGCGCGATCACTAGCGATGTGATGTGGCCGCGGATCGTTGCCTTAAAGGCATCCCACACCACCGGAAATGGGGTGTCAGGCTGGTCATTGCTTGCGAACAAAGAGTCAATGGCAGTTCGTAGAGTTTCCACATTGGTCGGGTCCCGCAGGATGTGTGGCGGCAGGCGCCACCACGGTATACGAGTGGGGCAAGTGACCGGGTCCTGCATGAGAAGTTCGACATGGGCATGATCGGATAATGAGATGTTAGATAGAGATGCCACTACCGTTTCCCCTATAAGGGCGTGTGATCGCTTTCAGTTCATGGATGCACTGTGTAGTTTGACATCGAGTGTTGTAATTTTTCACTTAATATGATGTAGTCAATCGTTTGATTATTGTAAGTGGGGGCAACAAGAGCACCAGGATTTTTCTTTAAAAGAACAGAGTGGGCTGTTGCAAGGTTGTAGGATTTTATTACGGCATTCAAAGCATTGCTGGCCCCTGGATGGCGGCTTTGTGTAACCATTGCCCCTATGTTATGTATGTTAAGGTCGCCGAGGATAATGGAATCCAGTAATGGGTGTTGTAAAATCAGAGCTTCTAGCTGACTTGTTAACAAAGTCAAATTATCCTTGGCCCCCGGCCTATGAAAGTTGTAATAAACATTGATTAAAAGTATTGAGTGTGGGCCGTTGGTCGAGTGGAGGCCTTTCAGGATGCCCGCCAAAAACATATTTGATTGGCTTTTTTTTTCTATGAATTCAAGTTTCAGCGAGTGCTTAATGTAGATGGATATCCCACCTGAGGGTCTTCCAAATATGTTATCCTAAGTGGCTGGTTTGCAATATTCTGCATACCCTCTTATTGAGATGGGTTTTGTAGCCCAGGTTTCTTGGGTACAAATGATGTACACCCCTTCCAAGAATGCCCCTGCGGCTTGATTTTGAACGAGCTTGGTGATCCCTGCAAAATTCCAGGTCATGATGTCATGATGTTCAGTCTGCTGGTGGTCGATGGTCGGTTGGTGTGCTTTTCCTACCCAGTTATCGACCATTGCCGTTTACGCTCCTTGCTTTCGGAAAAATAGGTGTTAGTGGCTGGGATTTAAACTTGCGGCAGCCAGGACCAGTCCTTGCTGGCGCTCCCCTTGATTGAGCAGAAGCGTTTACCAAGACCCGGGTTTGTTGTTATGTTGATGTTTTCGTTGGTGAAACTTATACTAGTACCGCTTTTGGTCCCCTGGAGGATGGACGCCACATGTGGCGCTTGGTTGCGCGAAGCGTTCATGTCTGAGTTCCTCTCCATGTTCTGTTCCTGGATGTCCGTACAGTTCTTCAAGTCACGAGTTTTTAAGATCGATGGATATTTTGGTGCGGGCTGGATCTTTATTTTTATACCTCAGCTTTCCAGTAGCATATGGTTTCTTTTCAGTGCCTCTGCCGTGGATTAACTAGTGAATATTAGCTCTGTGGTCTCATTTATCTCATTGGAGCCTGGGGTGAGAAAGGAAACGCTCTAAATATCCGTAGTTTTTATCCTTTCTAGTCCTGGGATGTTTGCGCAGAGTTTCAAAAGGTTACTGCGGTTAAGAATGTCCCACTTACCCTGTGAGACGTATTCGGGATACAGCAGTATTTTCCGATCCTGGTGTTTTATGAGGGTCGGATTGTGAGCGGAATGTACATCCTTTGTATCGTTGGCCTGCATGGGGATAGAAGTTACGTGTGCCGCGGTGTCCGGACAAACTTGCCCCCGATTTGATAAGGTCGTCGTCTGCTGAACTGTTGTCTCAGGGGGTGGTCTAGATGGCCTGCGGTTCATGTCCCAATTCTCAGGGGGCTCAAAGTTAGATTTGAGGTTGCCTTGGGGTACCCTATGAGCTCGGGCTATCGTAGTAATTAAATTATTTGTTTTTGGGATATTTTGGGTCATTCCACTCGTTCTTATGTTCAATTGATTGCAAAGCAAGGGGCTTTTTTGGTTGACTTCGCGTTCTCTTTGTGGGTCTTGGATGCCGTCCCCGACTTGTTGTCCGTGTGGGTCGAGGGCATGATTTGTTCATTCGTGACAGAAGGGGCTAACTGATGGGCTGGGGAGAGATCCGCTGTGCTCAGGTTGAATTCTGAGTTAGTTTCGCCTGGAGCTTCTGAGCGTACCGGATTTTTACCTGTTATTTTGGTAATACTTAAAGAACTTGTCGGTTTTTGGGTGTCGGTGTGAACGGTGGGCATCTGGTTTTCGGGCAGCAACCATTGCTGAATGGAGCCGTTGGTGAGAGATTTGTTTTTTCTCTGCTTGTTGAGCCTTTTTAGTTTTTTCTTATTTTTTCGAGAGAGATGATGGGTATCTGGGCTTGCCAGCTTTACAGTGTTTTGGTGTTCGTGATTGTTGTCACGGTCAGAACTAAGATCTGTTCTGGTCTCATCGGCCATGGCTGTGGGCACAATGCCCGAACTTTTCACATCTTGCACGGGTTCAGTGTCGCTAGTTTATGAGTCTTTTGTGTTACAGAGCACGTTGGTATTTTGCTGTGTGGGTGAGTTGAACTGATGCCTGCTGACTTCGTTCTTAAGATCGTCAATTAGCGTGTTCATTATATCTGGTAATTTTTCTAGTTTAAGCAATATGGGGCTGCAGCCGCAGCTCCCTGGTTTGATTGTTAAGGTGGTGTTGGCCTGGGCTCTATGTATTAATGAGTTCAGGTGGTCCAGTTTAGAATCTATCCCAGAGATCAGCCCAGCAACTGCTTGTAAAATGTTGGGTTGAGCATCAAGTTTATCGGTGTGCATTATTGCTGCATTTACCATTGAGATGAGAGCCTCATTAATTAGTGTTAAGTGGTTTGCAATTAATGGTGGCTTCTTGACCGTGTCCGCTCCTCCGTTCCCGGGGCTAAGAAGCAGAAAATCTTTGTCTTGTGCTGTGCCACTGGGTTTTAGCGAATTCATGGTCTGGGTTTGTGATGTGTCGCTGGTTAAGTGTGTTTTGGCTCCATTGGCTTCATAGGCCCCGGTGATTCAATTTATCGTAGGGCTCGGTTTAGAGTCCTCCGGCTGTTGACATTCTGAGCTGGTTGTACTTGTATAGGTAAACATTATTGCATCCGTAATTGATGTCGATATTTCAGCTGGTCTGCCCCCTTGAAGGGTAGTTATTTTAGGCAAAAGTGGGATGACTGGCTGCCAAGGAAGGACGGGGCTTGGTGTTTTTTCAAATCTATTGACATGTTGATGGGTCTGGGAATTTTTCCCGAGCGTGGAGTTGGTGGGGGACTCGCGGCCCCTCTAAGGTCGTTAGATGTAGATGCCGTAAGGCACATAAATTCTCTTATGTCTCTGTTCCCGGCTGGCCCAGTTGTTGTCTTTGTGGCACTGAGACGAGGCCCGTTGGCCGGAGGATTGTCTGGGCTAGGAGCCTTTCCTGGTGGGAGTACAGATACCAGGAGTGCCGGTGATGCCAATGAAATAGCGAGGACTCCTGTTTGTTGGCCCTCCTTGGGAGCTGGCCCTAGGTTAGAACTCCCTCTTCCTGGGGGGTATAATAACTTTGCCTTTTGCCTCCTTGCTGATTTATGAGGGCGAGGCTTCTCTTGGTGTTGAATCAGGTTTGAGTCTCTAGTCCTCATGAATGTAATTACTCTAAGTTCGTAAGAAGAGAAGTTAGTATGGAGGCAAGAAGGTTAAGTTATTAGAACTTGAATAAGCCTTGGGTGTCAAATTAAAGCCCCCCCCTTTTTTTTTATAGATAGTAGATTGAGTGGATGTGATTGGTCCAGTTAATCCTGTTTGCTAGGTATGCGGGCGGAAGCTGGTTTCTGGACCTAGTTTTCCTGAGGTGAAGTCACGGCTTTTAGAGTAGCATGAGATGGCGAATTGTCTCCACAGAAACTCCGCTACAGGAAGCTCCTCCTGCCGCTTGACGCTTGACGCAATGTGACTCACGGGATGGAGACGCCTGGCCGCCTCTCCTGGTCAACCTGGTCTCCTGGTCAGCTGCTGCTGCTACTGCTACTGCTGCACGACTGTTCCACCCATTCAGCCAATGGTGGGAGGGTTAATGGGTGGGTTAATGCAGAAAGCGATGTGTTTGGAGTGATGTAGTTAAATTGTGCGCTAAAGGGCTGGATTGGAGTGGATGAAAAGCTGTTCATGAGCAGTCGAGTCGCTAATGTTCCTTGTTCCTTGCTATAGCTATAGCTCCTTTTGCTGCTTGCAGCTCTCAGCTCTCTGCTCATCGACTCTCTGTGAACCCGGAAGAGGAGGAGCAAGGTGCAAAATTGAAGCGGTGAGAGGGTGTAGCGGCGTAGCGGAGCTGAAGGAGCTGCTGGACTGCCGAGCTGCCGGACTGACGAGAGCCGAGAGCCGAAGGCTGTGGTGGAGAGAGGACCGGCATCGGTCTTGTCGTCTTTGCTACACCAGCGCCGCCACCCTGCCTCCCCTGCCTCCCCCCAGCCGCACTATCCCCTCACCAAATTGAAGCGCTGAAAGCACGCCCGCCGCTCCGCAACACAGAAGGACAGTGGCATCACCATCCGAAGCAGCTGCTTGACGACTTGGTCATATGGAAAAGCGAGGGCGAACGTGGACAGGGGGGGAGTGATCGATGAGCAGAGAGCTCATCGATCACTTTCTTTTAACATGATGATTTTTCCCTTTTTAACTTTTGTATCTTGTTGTTAATGCAATGGTTTTTAGTAACCAAGCAATAAAATTATTCATTCATTCATTCATTCAGTCAGTCATTATAAGGGCGTGTGATACAAACAAATAATCTATACGCGAATATGAGCGATGAACATGTGAATAATACGAGTACTCCCGTACTTCAGGGGAATGATATCGCCAAGAATCGATCAGGCCCAAATCCACTATCTGCTTCCGGAGAGCAGAGGACATGGCTCCGGACCCATCACTGCGGTCCAGCATTGGATCCCATACCACGTTAAAGTCTCCCCCAGGATCAGAGAGGTATCGCCATGTGGCACTTGTTCCTGCAATAAGGTTCGGAGGTAGGAGTCCTGCAACTGATTTGGCCCGTAGACATTACACAATGTGAGGGAGCGTCTCCCAAATTCCACTCCTGCCCCGATGAAACGCCCTTCTGAGCTGCGGAAGACTTTTGCTACCCCCTGCCTGATGCCTTTTCAGCACAGAATGGCCACCCATGCTGTTTTAGTGTCAGCTGTGGCCCAGAATTGGAGAGGATATTTAGGGTGCACCATGTGGGGAGTGTCCACCTTTAACAGGTGAGTTTCTTGAAGGAAAATTATGTCTGGGCTGCGTTGTAATAAATAGCGTCACAGTTGCTGTCTCATGTTAGGGGAGTTAAGCCCCTTGACATTAAGGGATATTACCTTTAAGGGGTCAGGTAAAGTCATGGGTATTTTCAATCACCAATCAGGCCATCACATCAGCACACATGCATACCAGGAGCCAACAAGCATTTGCAATGCAATTGGTCTCGCCTTCGGGGCCTTGTATGTTTTTAGCTATGCAGCACATTAGCCTGAGTGCTGGAACATCTACTGTTTAACCTGGAGAGGAAGAAAGCACCAAACTGCGCTACACACCTGGAATGGGAACACATGGAGAGAAATATCGCCTTTCAGTGGGAAATGGTATAGTCCAAAGTTCTGTATCTAATATGAAATCATTACCTTTGGTGGTCATATCACTGGAAATACAAGATTTGAAAAAAATATTGTCTATGGGTGCTTATGGACTAGAATCAAGAGAATGCTTTAGCGATTCTGGTATTTTACTGACCTCTGCTGCCCCTTTTCTATCAAGACAGTTAAATAGAGGCAGGGGAACCGAAAGAAATTCCCTGAGCGGATGCAGACAAGTCCTAGGGCTGATCTCCAGAGCCCACAAGGTACATACACATATAAGTATATAATAAGTATATTCTAAAGTATACACAAGTGGTCTTGAATGCTCGACCTAAAAAACAATGGGCCTGATTCAGAGAACTAACTTAAGACAAAATCCTAAACTTACTACTTTTGGTATTCACAGAAGTTATGATTTCGTCATAAATTTGTCTTAAGACAGACTTAAGACAAAATCCTAACTTAAGTCTGTCTTAAGTCTATCTTAAGTCTGTCTTAAGACAAACTTAAGACAAAATCCTAACTTCTGTGAATACCAAAAGTAGTAAGTTTAGGACTTTGTCTTAAGTTAGTCCTGTGAATCGGGCCCAAAGGGAACAAACAATTTAATAGATATGGACGGGTACCTTATAGTAAATCGGGTCATTTATTGCAATGGCTCTTGGACCAGTGAAGCCCACACGAAGCGATATTAACACGGCGAAAGCAAAGTTAAAATCAATAACAGTTAAAAACGGTTCTCATCTTAAAGTTTGCATCCATGAATGGTTCGAAAGCGAATGCCAGCTAATAGGCACCGTCCATTTTAGATGTGTTAGAACTTAAAGCACCTTGAAACATTGCACTCTGAGTATTGATATTTAAACATGATGCGATATCACCCACGTTTTGAGTGTAAAGATGATTTAAACATGCCTCGGATACCACTCTATCCCGTTTTAGCCTCTATCCCTTTGAGCTCAGGGTTTTGTTAGATGACTCTCTTTCGTACAGTCGACCAATCCAAGGTCCCACACCAAATCCAATGAAACAGGGTTATGATCTCCAAAGTGTTTCCAGCTAATTCTCAGTGAATAGATTAAAACTGTCAGGGGGGCTGACAACAGGATAAAATCTATGCCAATTTGCATACGTTTATTTTGTAACTGGGCACAGCTATTGTAATGCATTCGTTGCTATTTAGTTCAGACGAAAAAGACAGACCGAAAGTCTGCTCTAGTGTGAAACATCACATGCTTTCAGCGGGAAACAACCTTTACAATGCAAATTTTACAACGCACTACCATTACAACGAAACTTTTACAACACAACATCCATTACAACGCATGCATTTACAACGCAACCATTACAACGCATGACACTACAACGCACACCACTACAACGCATGTCATAAAACACAGTCATTACAACGCATACCATTACAACGCATAACATTACCATCCAACACTTACCCTACTATTGCACCTCCTGGAGTTAGAATAGTAATTTTTACCCCTACACTATCCAACACTTACCCTACTGTTGCACTCCCTGGAGTTAGAATAGTACTTTTTAGCCCTACACTATCCAACACTTACCCTACTGTTGCACCCCCTGGAGTTAGAATAGTAATTTTTACCCCTACAATATCCAACACATACCCTACTGTTGCACCCCCTGGAGTTAGAATAGTACTTTTTACCCCTACACTATCCAACACTTACCCTACTGTTGCTCCCCCTGGAGTTAGAACAGTAATTTGTACCCCTACACTATCCAACACTTACCCTACTGTTGCACTCCCCTGGATTTAGAATAGTAATTTTTACCCCTACACTATCCAATACTTACCTCACATGCAATGTAATGTTATGCATTGTAATGGTATGCGTTGTAAAGGTAGTATGCGTTGTAATGGAATGCGTTGTAAATGTAGTTTTTAAAATTTCGTTGTAATGGCATGCGTTGTAATGGAATGCGTTGTAATGGATGTTGCGTTGTAAAAAATGCGTTGTAAAGGTATGCGTCATACATCCGTTTTCAGCAGTTGGAAGCGAAACCAGACCAGGATAAAGAAGTGCTTTGAGCCTTGCAGTAAAGATTGCAATCTGTTGCCTGGCAGCATCTGTGAGATGCAAATCAGCTAAGCTCCGAAAACAAGCTCCTGCAAGATTCACACTCAGGAGGACTAAGGAAGCCCCTCAGCAGATCACCACAAGGCTTGGGAATGACAACATAGACAGCAGTGGGCTGGCTTGCAAGCACACTCAGGAGGACCAGGGAAGCCCCTCAGCAGATGACCACAAGGCTTGGGAATGACAACATAGACAGCAGTGGGCCGGCTTGCAAGCACACTCAGGAGGACCAGGGTAGCCCCTCAGCAGATCACCACAAGGCTTGGGAATGACAACATAGACAGCAGTGGGATGACTTGCAAGCACACTCAGGAGGACCAGGGAAGCACACCAGCAGATCACCACAAGGCTTGGGAATGACAACATAGACCGCAGTGGGATGGCTTGCAAGCACACTCAGGAGGACCAGGGAGCCCCTCAGCAGATGACCACAAGGCTTGGGAATGACAACATAGACAGAAGTGGGATGGCTTGCAAGCACACTCAGGAGGACCAGGGAAGCACACCAGCAGATCACCACAAGGCTTGGGAATGACAACATAGACAGCAGTGGGCTGGCTTGCAAGCACACTCAGGAGGACCAGGGAAGCCCCTCAGCAGATGACCACAAGGCTTGGGAATGACAACATAGACAGCAGTGGGCTGGCTTGTAAGCACACTCAGGAGGACCAGGGAAGCCCCTCAGCAGATGACCACAAGGCTTGGGAATGACAACATAGACAGCAGTGGGCTGGCTTGTAAGCACACTCAGGAGGACCAGGGTAGCCCCTCAGCAAATCACCACAAGGCTTGGGAATGACAACATAGACAGCAGTGGGCTGGCTTGCAAGCACACTCAGGAGGACCAGGGAAGCCCCTCAGCAGATCACCACAAGGCTTGGGAATGACAACATAGACAGCAGTGGGATGACTTGCAAGCACACTCAGGAGGACCAGGGAAGCACACCAGCAGATCACCACAAGGCTTGGGAATGACAACATAGACCGCAGTGGGATGGCTTGCAAGCACACTCAGGAGGACCAGGGAAGCCCCTCAGCAGATGACCACAAGGCTTGGGAATGACAACATAGACAGAAGTGGGATGGCTTGCAAGCACACTCAGGAGGACCAGGGAAGCCCCTCAGCAGATCACCACAAGGCTTGGGAATGACAACATAGACAGCAGTGGGCCGGCTTGCAAGCACACTCAGGAGGACCAGGGAAGCACACCAGCAGATCACCACAAGGCTTGGGAATGACAACATAGACAGCAGTGGGCTGGCTTGCAAGCACACTCAGGAGGACCAGGGAAGCCCCTCAGCAGATCACCACAAGGCTTGGGAATGACAACATAGACAGCAGTGGGTTGGCTTGCAAGCACACTCAGGAGGACCAGGGAAGCGCCTCAGCAGATGACCACAAGGCTTGGGAATGACAACATAGACAGCAGTGGGCTGGCTTGCAAGAACACTCACGAGGACCAGGGAAGCCCCTCAGCAGATCACCACAAGGCTTGGGAATGACAACATAGACAGCAGTGGGCTGGCTTGCAAGCACACTCAGGAGGACCAGGGAAGCCCCTCAGAAAATCACCACAAGGCTTGGGAATGACAACATAAACAGCAGTGGGCTGGCTTGCAAGCACACTCAGGAGGACCAGGGAAGCCCCTCAGCAGATGACCACAAGGCTTGGGAATGACAACATAGACAGCAGTGGGCTGGCTTGCAAGCACACTCAGGAGGACCAGGGAAGCCCCTCAGCAGATCACCACAAGGCTTGGGAATGACAACATAGACAGCAGGGGGCTGGCTTGCAAGCACACTCAGGAGGACCAGGGAAGCCCCTCAGCAGATGACCACAAGGCTTGGGAATGACAACATAGACAGCAGTGGGCTGGCTTGCAAGCACACTCAGGAGGACCAGGGAAGCCCCTCAGCAGATGACCACAAGGCTTGGGAATGACAACATAGACAGCAGTGGGCTGGCTTGCAAGCACACTCAGGAGGACCAGGGAAGCCCCTCAGCAGATCACCACAAGGCTTGGGAATGACAACATAGACAGCAGGGGGCTGGCTTGCAAGCACACTCAGGAGGACCAGGGAAGCCCCTCAGCAGATGACCACAAGGCTTGGGAATGACAACATAGACAGCAGTGGGCTGGCTTGCAAGCACACTCAGGAGGACCAGGGAAGCCCCTCAGCAGATCACCACAAGGCTTGGGAATGACAACATAGACAGCAGTGGGCTGGCTTGCAAGCACACTCAGGAGGACCAGTGAAGCCCCTCAGCAGATGACCACAAGGCTTGGGAATGACAACATAGACAGCAGTGGGCTGGCTTGCAAGCACACTCAGGAGGACCAGGGAAGCCCCTCAGCAGATCACCACAAGGCTTGGGAATGACAACATAGACAGCAGTGGGCTGGCTTGTAAGCACACTCAGGAGGACCAGGGAAACCCCTCAGCAGATCACCACAAGGCTTGGGAATGACAACATAGACAGCAGTGGGATGGCTTGCAAGAACACTCACGAGGACCAGGGAAGCCCCTCAGCAGATCACCACAAGGCTTGGGAATGACAACATAGACAGCAGTGGGCTGGCTTGCAAGCACACTCAGGAGGACCAGGGAAGCCCCTCAGCAGGTGACCACAAGGCTTGGGAATGACAACATAGACAGCAGTGGGCTGGCTTGCAAGCACACTCAGGAGGACCAGGGAAGCACACCAGCAGATGACCACAAGGCTTGTGAATGACAACATAGACAGCAGTGGGCTGGCTTGCAAGCACACTCAGGAGGACCAGGGAAGCCCCTCAGCAGATCACCACAAGGCTTGGGAATGACAACATAGACAGCAGTGGGCTGGCTTGCAAGAACACTCACGAGGACCAGGGAAGCCCCTCAGCAGATCACCACAAGGCTTGGGAATGACAACATAGACAGCAGTGGGCTGGCTTGCAAGAACACTCACGAGGACCAGGGAAGCCCCTCAGCAGATCACCACAAGGCTTGGGAATGACAACATAGACAGCAGTGGGCTGGCTTGCAAGCACACTCAGGAGGACCAGGGAAGCCCCTCAGCAGATGACCACAAGGCTTGGGAATGACAACATAGACAGCAGTGGGCTGGCTTGCAAGCACACTCAGGAGGACCAGGGAAGCCCCTCAGCAGATCACCACAAGGCTTGGGAATGACAACATAGACAGCAGTGGGCTGGCTTGCAAGAACACTCACGAGGACCAGGGAAGCCCCTCAGCAGATCGCCACAAGGCTTGGGAATGACAACATAGACAGCAGTGGGCTGGCTTGCAAGCACACTCAGGAGGACCAGGGAAGCCCCTCAGCAGATGACCACAAGGCTTGGGAATGACAACATAGACAGCAGTGGGCTGGCTTGCAAGCACACTCAGGAGGACCAGGGAAGCCCCTCAGCAGATGACCACAAGGCTTGGGAATGACAACATAGACAGCGGTGGGCTGGCTTGCAAGCACACTCAGGAGGACCAGGGAAGCCCATCAGCAGGTGACCACAAGGCTTGGGAATGACAACATAGACAGCAGTGTGCTGGCTTGCAAGCACACTCATGAGGACCAGGGAAGCACACCAGCAGATGACCACAAGGCTTGGGAAAGACAACATAGACAGCAGTGGGCTGGCTTGCAAGCACACTCAGGAGGACCAGGGAAGCCCCTCAGCAGATGACCACAAGGCTTGGGAATGACAACATAGACGGCAGTGGGCTGGCTTGCAAGCACACTCAGGAGGACCAGGGAAGCCCCTCAGCAGGTGACCACAAGGCTTGGGAATGACAACATAGAGAGCAGTGGGCTAGCTTGCAAGCACACTCAGGAGGACCAGGGAAGCCCCTCAGCAGATGACCACAAGGCTTGGGAATGACAACATAGACAGCGGTGGGCTGGCTTGCCAGCACAGTCAGGAGGACCAGGGAAGCCCCTCAGCAGATCACCACAAGGCTTGGGAATGACAACATAGACAGCGGTGGGCTGGCTTGCAAGAACACTCAAGAGGACCAGGGAAGCACACCAGCAGATGACCACAAGGCTTGGGAATGACACCATAGACAGCGGTGGGCTGGCTTGCAAGCACACTCGGGAGGACCAGGGAAGCACGCCAGCATATCACCACAAGGCTTGGGAATGACAACATAGACAGCAGTGGGCTGGCTTGCAAGCGCACTCAGGAGGACCAGGGAAGCCCCTCAGCAGATGACCAAAAGGCTTGGGAATGACAACATAGACAGCGGTGGGCTGGCTTGCAAGCACACTCAGGAGGACCAGGGAAGCCCCTCAGCAGATGAACAAAAGGCTTGGGAATGACAACATAGACAGCGGTGGGCTGGCTTGCAAGCACACTCAGGAGGACCAGGGAAGCCCCTCGGCAGATGACCACAAGGCTTGGGAATGACAACATAGACAGCGGTGGGCTGGCTTGCAAGCACACTCAGGAGGACCAGGAAAGCCCCTCAGCAGGTGACCACAAGGCTTGGGAATGACAACATAGAGAGCAGTGGGCTGGCTTGCACGCACACTGAGGAGGACCAGGGAAGCACACCAGCAGATGACCACAAGGCTTGGGAATGACAACATAGACAGCAGTGCGCTGGCTTGCAAGCACACTCAGGAGGACCAGGGAAGCCCCTCAGCAGATCACCACAAGGCTTGGGAATGACAACATAGACAGCAGTGGGCTGGCTTGCAAGAACACTCACGAGGACCAGGGAAGCCCCTCAGCAGATCACCACAAGGCTTGGGAATGACAACATAGACAGCAGTGGGATGACTTGCAAGCACGCTCAGGAGGACCAGGGGAGCCCCTCAGCAGACCACCACAAGGCTTGGGAATGACAACATAGGCAGCAGTGGGCTGGCTTGCAAGAACACTCATGAGGACCAGGGAAGCCCCTCAGCAGATCACCACAAGGCTTGGGAATGACAACATAGACAGCAGTGGGCTGGCTTGCAAGCACACTCAGGAGGACCAGGGAAGTCCCTCAGCAGATGACCACAAGGCTTGGGAATGACAACATAGACAGCAGTGGGCTGGCTTGCAAGCACACTCAGGAGGACCAGGGAAGCCCCTCAGCAGACCACCACAAGGCTTGGGAATGACAACATAGACAGCAGTGGGCTGGCTTGCAAGAACACTCACGAGGACCAGGGAAGCCCCTCAGCAGATCGCCACAAGGCTTGGGAATGACAACATAGACAGCAGTGGGCTGGCTTGCAAGCACACTCAGGAGGACCAGGGAAGCCCCTCAGCAGATGACCACAAGGCTTGGGAATGACAACATAGACAGCGGTGGGCTGGCTTGCAAGCACACTCAGGAGGACCAGGGAAGCCCCTCAGCAGGTGACCACAAGGCTTGGGAATGACAACATAGACAGCAGTGTGCTGGCTTGCAAGCACACTCAGGAGGACCAGGGAAGCACACCAGCATATCACCACAAGGCTTGGGAATGACAACATAGACAGCAGTGGGGTGGCTTGCAAGCACACTCAGGAGGACCAGGGAAGCCCCTCAGCAGATGACCACAAGGCTTGGGAAAGACAACATAGACAGCAGTGGGCTGGCTTGCAAGCACACTCAGGAGGACCAGGGAAGCCCCTCAGCAGATGACCACAAGGCTTGGGAATGACAACATAGACAGCGGTGGGCTGGCTTGCAAGAACACTCAAGAGGACCAGGGAAGCACACCAGCAGATGAACAACAAGGCTTGGGAATGACATCATAGACAGCGGTGGGCTGGCTTGCAAGCACACTCAGGAGGACCAGGGAAGCCCCTCAGCAGGTGACCACAAGGCTTGGCAATGACAACATAGACAGCGGTGGGCTGGCTTGCAAGAACACTCAAGAGGACCAGGGAAGCACACCAGCAGATGAACAACAAGGCTTGGGAATGACATCATAGACAGCGGTGGGCTGGCTTGCAAGCACACTCGGGAGGACCAGGGAAGCCCCTCAGCAGATCACCACAAGGCTTGGGAATGACAACATAGACAGCAGTGGGCTGGCTTGCAAGCACACTCAGGAGGACCAGGGAAGCCCCTCAGCAGATGACCACAAGGCTTGGGAATGACAACATAGACAGCGGTGGGCTGGCTTGCAAGCACAGTCAGGAGGACCAGGGAAGCCCCTCAGCAGATGACCACAAGGCTTGGGAATGACAACATAGACAGCAGTGGGCTGGCTTGCAAGCACACTCAGGAGGACCAGGGAAGCCCCTCAGCAGATGACCACAAGGCTTGGGAATGACAACATAGACAGCAGTGGGCTGGCTTGCAAGCACACTCAGGAGGACCAGGGAAGCACAACAGCAGATAACCACAAGGCTTGGGAATGACAACATAAACAGCAGTGGGCTGGCTTGCAAGCACACTCAGGAGGACCAGGGAAGCCCCTCAGCAGATGACCACAAGGCTTGGGAATGACAACATAGACAGCAGTGGGCTGGCTTGCAAGCACACTCAGGAGGACCAGGGAAGCCCCTCAGCAGATGACCACAAGGCTTGGGAATGACAACATAGACAGCAGTGGGCTGGCCTGCAAGCACACTCAAGAGGACCAGGGAATCCCCTCAGCAGATGACCACAAGGCTTGGGAATGACAACATAGACAGCAGTGGGCTGGCTTGCAAGCACACTCAGGAGGATCAGGGAAGCCCCTCAGCAGATGACCACAAGGCTTGGGAATGACAACATAGACAGCAGTGGGCTGGCTTGCAAGCACACTCAGGAGGACCAGGGAAGCCCCTCAGCAGATGACGACAAGGCTTGGGAATGACAACATAGACTGCAGTGGGCTGGCTTGCAAACACACTCAGGAGCACCAGGGAAGCCCCTCAGCAGATCACCACAAGGCTTGGGAATGACAACATAGACAGCAGTGGGCTGGCTTGCAAGCACACTCAGGAGGACCAGGGAAGCCCCTCAGCAGATGACGACAAGGCTTGGGAATGACAACATAGACAGCAGTGGGCTGGCTTGCAAGCACACTCAGGAGGACCAGGGAAGCCCCTCAGCAGATGACGACAAGGCTTGGGAATGACAACATAGACAGCAGTGGGCCGGCTTGCAAGCACACTCAGGAGGACCAGGGAAGCCCCTCAGCAGATGACCACAAGGCTTGGGAATGAGAACATAGACAGCAGTGGGCTGGCTTGCAAGCACACTCAGGAGGACCAGGGAAGCCCCTCAGCAGATGACCACAAGGCTTGGGAATGACAACATAGACAGCAGTGGGCTGGCTTGCAAGCACACTCAGGAGGACCAGGGAAGCACACCAGCAGATCACCCCTAGGCTTGGGAATGACAACATAGACAGCGGTGGGCTGGCTTGCAAGCACACTCAGGAGGACCAGGGGAGCCCCTCAGCAGACCACCACAAGGCTTGGGAATGACAACATAGACAGCAGTGGGCTGGCTTGCAAGAACACTCAAGACGACCAGGGAAGCCCCTCAGCAGACCACCACAAGGCTTGGGAATGACAACATAGACAGCACTGGGCTGGCTTGCAAGCACACTCAGGAGGACCAGGGGAGCCCCTCAGCAGATCACCACAAGGCTTGGGAATGACAACATAGACAGCAGTGGGCTGGCTTGCAAGCACACTCAGGAGGACCAGGGAAGCCCCTCAGCAGATCACCACAAGGCTTGGGATTGACAACATAGACAGCAGTGGGCTGGCTTGCAAGCACACTCAGGAGGACCAGGGAAGCCCCTCAGCAGATCACCACAAGGCTTGGGAATGACAACATAGACAGCAGTGGCTGGCTTGCAAGAACACTCACGAGGACCAGGGAAGCCCCTCAGCAGATCACCCCAAGGCTTGGGAATGACAACATAGACAGCAGTGGGATGACTTGCAAGCACACTCAGGAGGACCAAGGGAGCCCCTCAGCAGATGACCACAAGGCTTGGGAATGACAACATAGACAGCAGGGGGCTGGCTTGCAAGCACACTCAGGAGGACCAGGGAAGCCCCTCAGCAGATCACCACAAGGCTTGGAATGACAACATAGACAGCAGTGGGCTGGCTTGCAAGCACAGTCAGGAGGACCAGGGAAGCCCCTCAGCAGTTCACCACAAGGCTTGGGAATGACAACATAGACAGCAGGGGGCTGGCTTGCAATCACACTCAGGAGGACCAGGGAAGCACACCAGCAGATCACCACAAGGCTTGGGAATGACAACATAGACAGCAGCGGGCTGGCTTGCAAGCACACTCAGGAGGACCAGGGAAGCCCCTCAGCAGATGACCACAAGGCTTGGGAATGACAACATAGACAGCAGTGGGCTGGCTTGCAAGCACACTCAGGAGGACCAGGGAAGTCCCTCAGCAGATCACCACAAGGCTTGGGAATGACAACATAGACAGCAGTGGGCTGGCTTGCAAGCACACTCAGTAGACCAGGGAAGCCCCTCAGCAGATGACCACAAGGCTTGGGAATGAGAACACAGACAGCAGTGGGCTGGCTTGCAAGCACACTCAGGAGGACCAGGGAAGCCCCTCAGCAGATGACCACAAGGCTTGGGAATGACAACATAGACAGCAGTGGGCCGGCTTGCAAGCACACTCAGGAGGACCAGGGAAGCACACCAGCAGATCACCACAAGGCTTGGGAATGACAACATAGACCGCAGTGGGATGGCTTGCAAGCACACTCAGGAGGACCAGGGAAGCCCCTCAGCAGATGACCACAAGGCTTGGGAATGACAACATAGACAGCAGTGGGATGGCTTGCAAGCACACTCAGGAGGACCAGGGAAGCACACCAGCAGATCACCACAAGGCTTGGGAATGACAACATAGACAGCAGTGGGCTGGCTTGCAAGCACACTCAGGAGGACCAGGGAAGCCCCTCAGCAGATCACCACAAGGCTTGGGAATGACAACATAGACAGCAGTGGGCTGGCTTGCAAGCACACTCAGGAGGACCAGGGAAGCCCCTCAGCAGATGACCACAAGGCTTGGGAATGACAACATAGACAGCAGTGGACTGGCTTGTAAGCACACTCAGGAGGACCAGGGTAGCCCCTCAGCATATCACCACAAGGCTTGGGAATGACAACATAGACAGCAGTGGGCTGGCTTGCAAGCACACTCGGGAGGACCAGGGAAGCCCCTCGGCAGATCACCACAAGGCTTGGGAATGACAACATAGACAGCAGTGGGCTGGCTTGCAAGCACACTCGGGAGGACCAGGGAAGCCCCTCAGCAGATCACCACAAGGCTTGGGAATGACAACATAGACAACAGTGGGCTGGCTTGCAAGCGCACTCAGGAGGACCAGGGAAGCCCCTCAGCAGATCACCACAAGGCTTGGGAATGACAACATAGACAGCAGTGGGCTGGCTTGCAAGCACACTCAGGAGGACCAGGGAAGCCCCTCAGCAGATGACCACAAGGCTTGGGAATGACAACATAGACAGCAGTGGGCTGGCTTGTAAGAACACTCAGGAGGACCAGGGTAGCCCCTCAGCAGATCACCACAAGGCTTGGGAATGACAACATAGACAGCAGTGGGCTGGCTTGCAAGCACACTCAGGAGGACCAGGGAAGCCCCTCAGCAGATGACCACAAGGCTTGGGAATGACAACATAGACAGCGGTGGGCTGGCTTGCCAGCACAGTCAGGAGGACCAGGGAAGCCCCTCAGCAGATCACCACAAGCCTTGGGAATGACAACATAGACAGCGGTGGGCTGGCTTGCAAGAACACTCAAGAGGACCAGGGAAGCCCATCAGCAGGTGACCACAAGGCTTGGGAATGACAACATAGACAGCAGTGTGCTGGCTTGCAAGCACACTCGGGAGGACCAGGGAAGCACGCCAGCAGATCACCACAAGGCTTGGGAATGACAACATAGACAGCGGTGGGCTGGCTTGCAAGCACACTCGGGAGGACCAGGGAAGCACGCCAGCAGATCACCACAAGGCTTGGGAATGACAACATAGACAGCGGTGGGCTGGCTTGCAAGCACACTCAGGAGGACCAGGGAAGCCCCTCAGCAGATGACCACAAGGCTTGGGAATGACAACATAGACAGCAGTGGGCTGGCTTGCAAGCACACTCAGGAGGACCAGGGAAGCCCCTCAGCAGATGACCACAAGGCTTGGGAATGACAACATAGACAGCAGTGGGCTGGCTTGCAAGCACACTCAGGAGGACCAGGGAAGCCCCTCAGCAGATCACCACAAGGCTTGGGAATGACAACATAGACAGCAGTGGGCTGGCTTGCAAGAACACTCAAGAGGACCAGGGAAGCCCCTCAGCATATCACCACAAGCCTTGGGAATGACAACATAGACAGCAGTGGGGTGGCTTGCAAGCACACTCAGGAGCACCAGGGAAGCACACCAGCAGATCACCACAAGGCTTGGGAATGACAACATAAACAGCAGTGGGCTGGCTTGCAAGCACACTCAGGAGGACCAGGGAAGCCCCTCAGCAGATGACCACAAGGCTTGGGAATGACAACATAGACAGCAGTGGGCTGGCTTGCAAGCACACTCAGGAGGACCAGGGAAGCCCCTCAGCAGATCACCACAAGGCTTGGGAATGACAACATAGACAGCAGTGGGCTGGCTTGCAAGAACACTCAAGAGGACCAGGGAAGCCCCTCAGCATATCACCACAAGCCTTGGGCATGACAACATAGACAGCAGTGGGGTGGCTTGCAAGCACACTCAGGAGGACCAGGGAAGCCCCTCAGCAGATCACCACAAGGCTTGGGAATGACAACATAGACAGCAGTGGGCTGGCTTGGAAGCACACTCAGGAGGACCAGGGAAGCCCCTCAGCAGATGACCACAAGGCTTGGGAATGACAACATAGACAGCAGTGGGCTGGCTTGCAAGCACACTCAGGAGGACCAGGGAAGCCCCTCAGCAGATGACCACAAGGCTTGGGAATGACAACATAGACAGCAGTGGGCTGGCTTGCAAGCACACTCAGGAGGACCAGGGAAGCACACCAGCAGATCACCACAAGGCTTGGGAATGACAACATAGACAGAAGTGGGCTGGCTTGCAAGCACACTCAGGAGGACCAGGGGAGCCCCTCAGCAGATGACCACAAGGCGTGGGAATGACAACATAGACAGCAGTGGGCTGGCTTGCAAGCACACTTAGGAGGACCAGGGAAGCCCCTCAGCAGACCACCACAAGGCTTGGGAATGACAACATAGACAGCAGTGGGCTGGCTTGCAAGAACACTCACGAGGACCAGGGAAGCCCCTCAGCAGATCGCCACAAGGCTTGGGAATGACAACATAGACCGCAGTGGGCTGGCTTGCAAGCACACTCAGGAGGACCAGGGGAGCCCCTCAGCAGATCACCACAAGGCTTGGGAATGACAACATAGACAGCAGTGGGCTGGCTTGCAAGCACACTCAGGAGGACCAGGGAAGCCCCTCAGCAGATCACCACAAGGCTTGGGAATGACAACATAGACAGCAGTGGGCTGGCTTGCAAGCACACTCAGGAGGACCAGGGAAGCCCCTCAGCAGATGACCATAAGGCTTGGGAATGACAACATAGACAGCAGTGGCTGGCTTGCAAGCACACTCAGGAGGACCAAGGGAGCCCCTCAGCAGATGACCACAAGGCTTGGGAATGACAACATAGACAGCAGGGGGCTGGCTTGCAAGCACACTCAGGAGGACCAAGGAAGCCCCTCAGCAGATCACCACAAGGCTTGGAATGACAACATAGACAGCAGTGGGCTGGCTTGCAAGCACAGTCAGGAGGACCAGGGAAGCCCCTCAGCAGTTCACCACAAGGCTTGGGAATGACAACATAGACAGCAGGGGGCTGGCTTGCAATCACACTCAGGAGGACCAGGGAAGCACACCAGCAGATCACCACAAGGCTTGGGAATGGCAACATAGACAGCAGCGGGCTGGCTTGCAAGCACACTCAGGAGGACCAGGGAAGCCCCTCAGCAGATAACCACAAGGCTTGGGAATGACAACATAGACAGCAGTGGGCTGGCTTGCAAGCACAGTCAGGAGGACCAGGGAAGCCCCTCAGCAGTTCACCACAAGGCTTGGGAATGACAACATAGACAGCAGTGGGCTGGCTTGCAAGCACACTCAGGAGGACCAGGGAAGCCCCTCAGCAGATCACCACAAGGCTTGGGAATGACAACATAGACAGCAGTGGGCTGGCTTGCAAGCACACTCGGGAGGACCAGGGAAGCCCCTCAGCAGATGAGCACAAGGCTTGGGAATGACAACATAGACAGCAGTGGGCTGGCTTGTAAGCACACTCAGGAGGACCAGGGTAGCCCCTCAGCAGATCACCACAAGGCTTGGGAATGACAACATAGACAGCAGTGGGCTGGCTTGCAAGCACACTCAGGAGGACCAGGGAAGCCCCTCAGCAGATCACCACAAGGCTTGGGAATGACAACATAGACAGCAGTGGGCTGGCTTGCAAGCACACTCGGGAGGACCAGGGAAGCCCCTCCGCAGATCACCACAAGGCTTGGGAATGACAACATAGACAGCAGTGGGCTGGCTTGCAAGCGCACTCAGGAGGACCAGGGAAGCACACCAGCAGATCACCCCAGGCTTGGGAATGACAACATAGACAGCAGTGGGCTGGCTTGCAAGCACACTCAGGAGGACCAGGCAAGCCCCTCAGCAGATCACCACAAGGCTTGGGAATGACAACATAGACAGCAGTGGGCTGGCTTGTAAGCACACTCAGGAGGACCAGGGAAACCCCTCAGCAGGTGACCACAAGGCTTGGGAATGACAACATAGACAGCAGTGGGCTGGCTTGCAAGCACACTCAGGAGGACCAGGGAAGCACACCAGCAGATGACCACAAGGCTTGGGAATGACAACATAGACAGCAGTGGGCTGGCTTGCAAGCACACTCAGGAGGACCAGGGGAGCCCCTCAGCAGACCACCACAAGGCTTGGGAATGACAACATAGACAGCAGTGGGCTGGCTTGCAAGAACACTCAAGAGGACCAGGGAAGCCCCTCAGCAGATCACCACAAGGCTTGGGAATGACAACATAGACAGCAGTGGGCTGGCTTGCAAGCACACTCAGTAGACCAGGGAAGCCCCTCAGCAGTTCACCACAAGGCTTGGGAATGACAACATAGACAGCAGGGGGCTGGCTTGCAATCACACTCAGGAGGACCAGGGAAGCACACCAGCAGATCACCACAAGGCTTGGGAATGGCAACATAGACAGCAGCGGGCTGGCTTGCAAGCACACTCAGGAGGACCAGGGAAGCCCCTCAGCAGATAACCACAAGGCTTGGGAATGACAACATAGACAGCAGTGGGCTGGCTTGCAAGCACACTCAGTAGACCAGGGAAGCCCCTCAGCAGATGACCACAAGGCTTGGGAATGAGAACATAGACAGCAGTGGGCTGGCTTGCAAGCACACTCAGGAGGACCAGGGAAGCCCCTCAGCAGATGACCACGAGGCTTGGGAATGACAACATAGACAGCAGTGGGCCGGCTTGCAAGCACACTCAGGAGGACCAGGGAAGCACACCAGCAGATCACCACAAGGCTTGGGAATGACAACATAGACCGCAGTGGGATGGCTTGCAACCACACTCAGGAGGACCAGGGAAGCCCCTCAGCAGATGACCACAAGGCTTGGGAATGACAACATAGACAGCAGTGGGATGGCTTGCAAGCACACTCAGGAGGACCAGGGAAGCACACCAGCAGATCACCACAAGGCTTGGGAATGACAACATAGACAGCAGTGGGCTGGCTTGCAAGCACACTCAGGAGGACCAGGGAAGCCCCTCAGCAGATCACCACAAGGCTTGGGAATGACAACATAGACAGCAGTGGGCTGGCTTGCAAGCACACTCGGGAGGACCAGGGAAGCCCCTCAGCAGATGAGCACAAGGCTTGGGAATGACAACATAGACAGCAGTGGGCTGGCTTGTAAGCACACTCAGGAGGACCAGGGTAGCCCCTCAGCAGATCACCACAAGGCTTGGGAATGACAACATAGACAGCAGTGGGCTGGCTTGCAAGCACACTCAGGAGGACCAGGGAAGCCCCTCAGCAGATCACCACAAGGCTTGGGAATGACAACATAGACAGCAGTGGGCTGGCTTGCAAGCACACTCGGGAGGACCAGGGAAGCCCCTCCGCAGATCACCACAAGGCTTGGGAATGACAACATAGACAGCAGTGGGCTGGCTTGCAAGCGCACTCAGGAGGACCAGGGAAGCACACCAGCAGATCACCCCAGGCTTGGGAATGACAACATAGACAGCAGTGGGCTGGCTTGCAAGCACACTCAGGAGGACCAGGCAAGCCCCTCAGCAGATCACCACAAGGCTTGGGAATGACAACATAGACAGCAGTGGGCTGGCTTGTAAGCACACTCAGGAGGACCAGGGAAACCCCTCAGCAGGTGACCACAAGGCTTGGGAATGACAACATAGACAGCAGTGGGCTGGCTTGCAAGCACACTCAGGAGGACCAGGGAAGCACACCAGCAGATGACCACAAGGCTTGGGAATGACAACATAGACAGCAGTGGGCTGGCTTGCAAGCACACTCAGGAGGACCAGGGGAGCCCCTCAGCAGACCACCACAAGGCTTGGGAATGACAACATAGACAGCAGTGGGCTGGCTTGCAAGAACACTCAAGAGGACCAGGGAAGCCCCTCAGCAGATCACCACAAGGCTTGGGAATGACAACATAGACAGCACTGGGCTGGCTTGCAAGCACACTCAGGAGGACCAGGGGAGCCCCTCAGCAGATCACCACAAGGCTTGGGAATGACAACATAGACAGCAGTGGGCTGGCTTGCAAGCACACTCAGGAGGACCAGGGAAGCCCCTCAGCAGATCACCACAAGGCTTGGGAATGACAACATAGACAGCAGTGGGCTGGCTTGCAAGCACACTCAGGAGGACCAGGGAAGCACACCAGCAGATCACCACAAGGCTTGGGAATGACAACATAGACAGCAGTGGGCTGGCTTGCAAGAACACTCAGGAGGACCAGGGAAGCCCCTCAGCAGATGACCACAAGGCGTGGGAATGACAACATAGACAGCAGTGGGCTGGCTTGCAAGCACACTCAGGAGGACCAGGGAAGCCCCTCAGCAGATGACCACAAGGCTTGGGAATAACAACATAGACAGCAGTGGCTGGCTTGCAAGCACACTCAGGAGGACCAAGGGAGCCCCTCAGCAGATGACCACAAGGCTTGGGAATGACAACATAGACAGCAGGGGGCTGGCTTGCAAGCACACTCTGGAGGACCAGGGAAGCCCCTCAGCAGATCACCACAAGGCTTGGGAATGACAACATAGACAGCAGTGGGCTGGCTTGCAAGCACACTCGAGAGGACCAGGGAAGCCCCTCAGCAGATCACCACAAGGCTTGGGAATGACAACATAGACAGCAGTGGGCTGGCTTGCAAGCACACTCGAGAGGACCAGGGAAGCCCCTCAGCAGATCACCACAAGGCTTAGGAATGACAACATAGACAGCAGTGGGCTGGCTTGCAAGCACACTCAGGAGGACCAGGGAAGCACACCAGCAGATCACCCCTAGGCTTGGGAATGACAACATAGACAGCAGTGGGCTGGCTTCTAAGCACACTCAGGAGGACCAGGGAAGCCCCTCAGCAGATCACCACAAGGCTTGGGAATGACAACATAGACAGCAGTGGGCTGGCTTGTAAGCACACTCAGGAGGACCAGGGAAACCCCTCAGCAGATCACCACAAGGCTTGGGAATGACAACATAGACAGCAGTGGGATGGCTTGCAAGAACACTCACGAGGACCAGGGAAGCCCCTCAGCAGATCACCACAAGGCTTGGGAATGACAACATAGACAGCAGTGGGCTGGCTTGCAAGCACACTCAGGAGGACCAGGGAAGCCCCTCAGCAGGTGACCACAAGGCTTGGGAATGACAACATAGACAGCAGTGGGCTGGCTTGCAAGCACACTCAGGAGGACCAGGGAAGCACACCAGCAGATGACCACAAGGCTTGTGAATGACAACATAGACAGCAGTGGGCTGGCTTGCAAGCACACTCAGGAGGACCAGGGAAGCCCCTCAGCAGATCACCACAAGGCTTGGGAATGACAACATAGACAGCAGTGGGCTGGCTTGCAAGAACACTCACGAGGACCAGGGAAGCCCCTCAGCAGATCACCACAAGGCTTGGGAATGACAACATAGACAGCAGTGGGCTGGCTTGCAAGAACACTCACGAGGACCAGGGAAGCCCCTCAGCAGATCACCACAAGGCTTGGGAATGACAACATAGACAGCAGTGGGCTGGCTTGCAAGCACACTCAGGAGGACCAGGGAAGCCCCTCAGCAGATGACCACAAGGCTTGGGAATGACAACATAGACAGCAGTGGGCTGGCTTGCAAGCACACTCAGGAGGACCAGGGAAGCCCCTCAGCAGATCACCACAAGGCTTGGGAATGACAACATAGACAGCAGTGGGCTGGCTTGCAAGAACACTCACGAGGACCAGGGAAGCCCCTCAGCAGATCGCCACAAGGCTTGGGAATGACAACATAGACAGCAGTGGGCTGGCTTGCAAGCACACTGAGGAGGACCAGGGAAGCCCCTCAGCAGATGACCACAAGGCTTGGGAATGACAACATAGACAGCAGTGGGCTGGCTTGCAAGCACACTCAGGAGGACCAGGGAAGCCCCTCAGCAGATGACCACAAGGCTTGGGAATGACAACATAGACAGCGGTGGGCTGGCTTGCAAGCACACTCAGGAGGACCAGGGAAGCCCCTCAGCAGGTGACCACAAGGCTTGGGAATGACAACATAGACAGCAGTGTGCTGGCTTGCAAGCACACTCAGGAGGACCAGGGAAGCACACCAGCAGATGACCACAAGGCTTGGGAAAGACAACATAGACAGCAGTGGGCTGGCTTGCAAGCACACTCAGGAGGACCAGGGAAGCCCCTCAGCAGATGACCACAAGGCTTGGGAATGACAACATAGACAGCGGTGGGCTGGCTTGCCAGCACAGTCAGGAGGACCAGGGAAGCCCCTCAGCAAATCACCACAAGCCTTGGGAATGACAACATAGACAGCGGTGGGCTGGCTTGCAAGAACACTCAAGAGGACCAGGGAAGCACACCAGCAGATGACCACAAGGCTTGGGAATGACACCATAGACAGCGGTGGGCTGGCTTGCAAGCACACTCGGGAGGACCAGGGAAGCACGCCAGCATATCACCACAAGGCTTGGGAATGACAACATAGACAGCAGTGGGATGGCTTGCAAGCGCACTCAGGAGGACCAGGGAAGCCCCTCAGCAGATGACCAAAAGGCTTGGGAATGACAACATAGACAGCGGTGGGCTGGCTTGCAAGCACACTCAGGAGGACCAGGGAAGCCCCTCAGCAGATGACCAAAAGGCTTGGGAATGACAACATAGACAGCGGTGGGCTGGCTTGCAAGCACACTCAGGAGGACCAGGGAAGCCCCTCGGCAGAGGACCACAAGGCTTGGGAATGACAACATAGACAGTGGTGGGCTGGCTTGCAAGCACACTCAGGAGGACCAGGGAAGCCCCTCAGCAGGTGATCACAAGGCTTGGGAATGACAACATAGAGAGCAGTGGGCTGGCTTGCAAGCACACTGAGGAGGACCAGGGAAGCACACCAGCAGATGACCACAAGGCTTGGGAATGACAACATAGACAGCAGTGCGCTGGCTTGCAAGCACACTCAGGAGGACCAGGGAAGCCCCTCAGCAGATCACCACAAGGCTTGGGAATGACAACATAGACAGCAGTGGGCTGGCTTGCAAGAACACTCACGAGGACCAGGGAAGCCCCTCAGCAGATCACCACAAGGCTTGGGAATGACAACATAGACAGCAGTGGGATGACTTGCAAGCACACTCAGGAGGACCAGGGGAGCCCCTCAGCAGACCACCACAAGGCTTGGGAATGACAACATAGACAGCAGTGGGCTGGCTTGCAAGAACACTCACGAGGACCAGGGAAGCCCCTCAGCAGATCACCACAAGGCTTGGGAATGACAACATAGACAGCAGTGGGCTGGCTTGCAAGCACACTCAGGAGGACCAGGGAAGCCCCTCAGCAGATGACCACAAGGCTTGGGAATGACAACATAGACAGCAGTGGGCTGGCTTGCAAGCACACTCAGGAGGACCAGGGAAGCCCCTCAGCAGACCACCACAAGGCTTGGGAATGACAACATAGACAGCAGTGGGCTGGCTTGCAAGAACACTCACGAGGACCAGGGAAGCCCCTCAGCAGATCGCCACAAGGCTTGGGAATGACAACATAGACAGCAGTGGGCTGGCTTGCAAGCACACTCAGGAGGACCAGGGAAGCCCCTCAGCAGATGACCACAAGGCTTGGGAATGACAACATAGACAGCGGTGGGCTGGCTTGCAAGCACACTCAGGAGGACCAGGGAAGCCCCTCAGCAGATGACCAAAAGGCTTGGGAATGACAACATAGACAGCGGTGGGCTGGCTTGCAAGCACACTCAGGAGGACCAGGGAAGCCCCTCGGCAGAGGACCACAAGGCTTGGGAATGACAACATAGACAGTGGTGGGCTGGCTTGCAAGCACACTCAGGAGGACCAGGGAAGCCCCTCAGCAGGTGATCACAAGGCTTGGGAATGACAACATAGAGAGCAGTGGGCTGGCTTGCAAGCACACTGAGGAGGACCAGGGAAGCACACCAGCAGATGACCACAAGGCTTGGGAATGACAACATAGACAGCAGTGCGCTGGCTTGCAAGCACACTCAGGAGGACCGGGGAAGCCCCTCAGCAGATCACCACAAGGCTTGGGAATGACAACATAGACAGCAGTGGGCTGGCTTGCAAGAACACTCACGAGGACCAGGGAAGCCCCTCAGCAGATCACCACAAGGCTTGGGAATGACAACATAGACAGCAGTGGGATGACTTGCAAGCACACTCAGGAGGACCAGGGGAGCCCCTCAGCAGACCACCACAAGGCTTGGGAATGACAACATAGACAGCAGTGGGCTGGCTTGCAAGAACACTCACGAGGACCAGGGAAGCCCCTCAGCAGATCACCACAAGGCTTGGGAATGACAACATAGACAGCAGTGGGCTGGCTTGCAAGCACACTCAGGAGGACCAGGGAAGCCCCTCAGCAGATGACCACAAGGCTTGGGAATGACAACATAGACAGCAGTGGGCTGGCTTGCAAGCACACTCAGGAGGACCAGGGAAGCCCCTCAGCAGACCACCACAAGGCTTGGGAATGACAACATAGACAGCAGTGGGCTGGCTTGCAAGAACACTCACGAGGACCAGGGAAGCCCCTCAGCAGATCGCCACAAGGCTTGGGAATGACAACATAGACAGCAGTGGGCTGGCTTGCAAGCACACTCAGGAGGACCAGGGAAGCCCCTCAGCAGATGACCACAAGGCTTGGGAATGACAACATAGACAGCGGTGGGCTGGCTTGCAAGCACACTCAGGAGGACCAGGGAAGCCCCTCAGCAGGTGACCACAAGGCTTGGGAATGACAACATAGACAGCAGTGTGCTGGCTTGCAAGCACACTCAGGAGGACCAGGGAAGCACACCAGCAGATGACCACAAGGCTTGGGAAAGACAACATAGATAGCAGTGGGCTGGCTTGCAAGCACACTCAGGAGGACCAGGGAAGCCCCTCAGCAGATGACCACAAGGCTTGGGAATGACAACATAGACGGCAGTGGGCTGGCTTGCAAGCACACTCAGGATGACCAGGGAAGCCCCTCAGCAGGTGACCACAAGGCTTGGCAATGACAACATAGACAGCAGTGGGCTGGCTTGCAAGCACACTCAGGAGGACCAGGGAAGCCCCTCAGCAGATGACCACAAGGCTTGGGAATGACAACATAGACAGCGGTGGGCTGGCTTGCAAGAACACTCAAGAGGACCAGGGAAGCACACCAGCAGATGAACAACAAGGCTTGGGAATGACATCATAGACAGCGGTGGGCTGGCTTGCAAGCACACTCGGGAGGACCAGGGAAGCAGCCAGCAGATCACCACAAGGCTTGGGAAGGACAACATAGACAGCAGTGGGCCGGCATGCAAGCACACTCAGGAGGACCAGGGAAGCACACCAGCAGATCACCACAAGGCTTGGGAATGACAACATAGACAGCAGTGGGCTGGCTTGCAAGCACACTCAGGAGGACCAGGGAAGCCCCTCAGCAGATCACCACAAGGCTTGGGAATGACAACATAGACAGCAGTGGGCTGGCTTGCAAGCACACTCAGGAGGACCAGGGAAGCCCCTCAGCAGATGACCACAAGGCTTGGGAATGACAACATAGACAGCAGTGGGCTGGCTTGCAAGCACACTCAGGAGGACCAGGGAAGCCCCTCAGCAGATCACCACAAGGCTTGGGAATGACAACATAGACAGCGGTGGGCTGGCTTGCAAGCACAGTCAGGAGGATCAGGGAAGCACACCAGCAGATGAACAACAAGGCTTGGGAATGACATCATAGACAGCGGTGGGCTGGCTTGCAAGCACACTCAGGAGGACCAGGGAAGCCCCTCAGCAGATCACCACAAGGCTTGGGAATGACAACATAGACAGCAGTGGGCTGGCTTGCAAGCACACTCAAGAGGACCAGGGAATCCCCTCAGCAGATGACCACAAGGCTTGGGAATGACAACATAGACAGCAGTGGGCTGGCTTGCAAGCACACTCAGGAGGATCAGGGAAGCACACCAGCAGATGAACAACAAGGCTTGGGAATGACATCATAGACAGCGGTGGGCTGGCTTGCAAGCACACTCAGGAGGACCAGGGAAGCCCCTCAGCAGATGACCACAAGGCTTGGGAATGACAACATAGACAGCAGTGGGCTGGCCTGCAAGCACACTCAAGAGGACCAGGGAATCCCCTCAGCAGTTGACCACAAGGCTTGGGAATGACAACATAGACAGCAGTGGGCTGGCTTGCAAGCACACTCAGGAGGATCAGGTAAGCCCCTCAGCAGATGACCACAAGGCTTGGGAATGACAACATAGACAGCAGTGGGCTGGCTTGCAAGCACACTCAGGAGGACCAGGGAAGCACACCAGCAGATCACCACAAGGCTTGGGAATGACAACATAGACAGCAGTGGGCTGGCTTGCAAGCACACTCAGGAGGACCAGGGAAGCCCCTCAGCAGATCACCACAAGGCTTGGGAATGACAACATAGACAGCAGTGGGCTGGCTTGCAAGAACACTCAAGAGGACCAGGGAAGCCCCTCAGCATATCACCACAAGCCTTGGGAATGACAACATAGACAGCAGTGGGGTGGCTTGCAAGCACACTCAGGAGCACCAGGGAAGCCCCTCAGCAGATCACCACAAGGCTTGGGAATGACAACATAGACAGCATTGGGCTGGCTTGCAAGCACACTCAGGAGGACCAGGGAAGCCCCTCAGCAGATGACGACAAGGCTTGGGAATGACAACATAGACAGCAGTGGGCTGGCTTGCAAGCACACTCGAGAGGACCAGGGAAGCCCCTCAGCAGATCACCACAAGGCTTGGGAATGACAACATAGACAGCGGTGGGGTGGCTTGCAAGCACACTCAGGAGGACCAGGGAAGCACAACAGCAGATCACCACAAGGCTTGGGAATGACAACATAGACAGCAGTGGGATGGCTTGCAAGCACACTCAGGAGGACCAGGGAAGCACACCAGCAGATCACCACAAGGCTTGGGAATGACAACATAGACAGCGGTGGGCTGGCTTGCAAGCACACTCAGGAGGACCAGGGAAGCCCCTCAGCAGATGACCAAAAGGCTTGGGAATGACAACATAGACAGCGGTGGGCTGGCTTGCAAGCACACTCAGGAGGACCAGGGAAGCCCCTCGGCAGAGGACCACAAGGCTTGGGAATGACAACATAGACAGTGGTGGGCTGGCTTGCAAGCACACTCAGGAGGACCAGGGAAGCCCCTCAGCAGGTGATCACAAGGCTTGGGAATGACAACATAGAGAGCAGTGGGCTGGCTTGCAAGCACACTCAGGAGGACCAGGGAAGCCCCTCAGCAGATCACCACAAGGCTTGGGAATGACAACATAGACAGCAGTGGGCTGGCTTGCAAGAACACTCACGAGGACCAGGGAAGCCCCTCAGCAGATCACCACAAGGCTTGGGAATGACAACATAGACAGCAGTGGGATGACTTGCAAGCACACTCAGGAGGACCAGGGGAGCCCCTCAGCAGACCACCACAAGGCTTGGGAATGACAACATAGACAGCAGTGGGCTGGCTTGCAAGAACACTCACGAGGACCAGGGAAGCCCCTCAGCAGATCACCACAAGGCTTGGGAATGACAACATAGACAGCAGTGGGCTGGCTTGCAAGCACACTCAGGAGGACCAGGGAAGCCCCTCAGCAGATGACCACAAGGCTTGGGAATGACAACATAGACAGCAGTGGGCTGGCTTGCAAGCACACTCAGGAGGACCAGGGAAGCCCCTCAGCAGACCACCACAAGGCTTGGGAATGACAACATAGACAGCAGTGGGCTGGCTTGCAAGAACACTCACGAGGACCAGGGAAGCCCCTCAGCAGATCGCCACAAGGCTTGGGAATGACAACATAGACAGCAGTGGGCTGGCTTGCAAGCACACTCAGGAGGACCAGGGAAGCCCCTCAGCAGATGACCACAAGGCTTGGGAATGACAACATAGACAGCGGTGGGCTGGCTTGCAAGCACACTCAGGAGGACCAGGGAAGCCCCTCAGCAGATGACCAAAAGGCTTGGGAATGACAACATAGACAGCGGTGGGCTGGCTTGCAAGCACACTCAGGAGGACCAGGGAAGCCCCTCGGCAGAGGACCACAAGGCTTGGGAATGACAACATAGACAGTGGTGGGCTGGCTTGCAAGCACACTCAGGAGGACCAGGGAAGCCCCTCAGCAGGTGATCACAAGGCTTGGGAATGACAACATAGAGAGCAGTGGGCTGGCTTGCAAGCACACTGAGGAGGACCAGGGAAGCACACCAGCAGATGACCACAAGGCTTGGGAATGACAACATAGACAGCAGTGCGCTGGCTTGCAAGCACACTCAGGAGGACCAGGGAAGCCCCTCAGCAGATCACCACAAGGCTTGGGAATGACAACATAGACAGCAGTGGGCTGGCTTGCAAGAACACTCACGAGGACCAGGGAAGCCCCTCAGCAGATCACCACAAGGCTTGGGAATGACAACATAGACAGCAGTGGGATGACTTGCAAGCACACTCAGGAGGACCAGGGGAGCCCCTCAGCAGACCACCACAAGGCTTGGGAATGACAACATAGACAGCAGTGGGCTGGCTTGCAAGAACACTCACGAGGACCAGGGAAGCCCCTCAGCAGATCACCACAAGGCTTGGGAATGACAACATAGACAGCAGTGGGCTGGCTTGCAAGCACACTCAGGAGGACCAGGGAAGCCCCTCAGCAGATGACCACAAGGCTTGGGAATGACAACATAGACAGCAGTGGGCTGGCTTGCAAGCACACTCAGGAGGACCAGGGAAGCACACCAGCAGATCACCACAAGGCTTGGGAATGACAACATAGACAGCAGCGGGCTGGCTTGCAAGCACACTCAGGAGGACCAGGGGAGCCCCTCAGCAGACCACCACAAGGCTTGGGAATGACAACATAGACAGCAGTGGGCTGGCTTGCAAGAACACTCAAGAGGACCAGGGAAGCCCCTCAGCAGACCACCACAAGGCTTGGGAATGACAACATAGACAGCACTGGGCTGGCTTGCAAGCACACTCAGGAGGACCAGGGGAGCCCCTCAGCAGATCACCACAAGGCTTGGGAATGACAACATAGACAGCAGTGGGCTGGCTTGCAAGCACACTCAGGAGGACCAGGGAAGCCCCTCAGCAGATCACCACAAGGCTTGGGAATGACAACATAGACAGCAGTGGGCTGGCTTGCAAGCACACTCAGGAGGACCAGGGAAGCCCCTCAGCAGATGACCACAAGGCTTGGGAATGACAACATAGACAGCAGTGGCTGGCTTGCAAGCACACTCAGGAGGACCAGGGAAGCCCCTCAGCAGATCACCACAAGGCTTGGAATGACAACATAGACAGCAGTGGGCTGGCTTGCAAGCACAGTCAGGAGGACCAGGGAAGCCCCTCAGCAGTTCACCACAAGGCTTGGGAATGACAACATAGACAGCAGGGGGCTGGCTTGCAATCACACTCAGGAGGACCAGGGAAGCACACCAGCAGATCACCACAAGGCTTGGGAATGACAACATAGACAGCAGCGGGCTGGCTTGCAAGCACACTCAGGAGGACCAGGGAAGCCCCTCAGCAGATCACCACAAGGCTTGGGAATGACAACATAGACAGCAGTGGGCTGGCTTGCAAACACACTCAGTAGACCAGGGAAGCCCCTCAGCAGATGACCACAAGGCTTGGGAGTGAGAACATAGACAGCAGTGGGCTGGCTTGCAAGCACACTCAGGAGGACCAGGGAAGCCCCTCAGCAGATGACCACAAGGCTTGGGAATGACAACATAGACAGCAGTGGGCCGGCTTGCAAGCACACTCAGGAGGACCAGGGAAGCACACCAGCAGATCACCACAAGGCTTGGGAATGACAACATAGACCGCAGTGGGATGGCTTGCAAGCACACTCAGGAGGACCAGGGAAGCCCCTCAGCAGATGACCACAAGGCTTGGGAATGACAACATAGACAGCAGTGGGATGGCTTGCAAGCACACTCAGGAGGACCAGGGAAGCACACCAGCAGATCACCACAAGGCTTGGGAATGACAACATAGACAGCAGTGGGCTGGCTTGCAAGCACACTCAGGAGGACCAGGGAAGCCCCTCAGCAGATCACCACAAGGCTTGGGAATGACAACATAGACAGCAGTGGGCTGGCTTGCAAGCACACTCAGGAGGACCAGGGAAGCCCCTCAGCAGATGACCACAAGGCTTGGGAATGACAACATAGACAGCAGTGGGCTGGCTTGTAAGCACACTCAGGAGGACCAGGGTAGCCCCTCAGCATATCACCACAAGGCTTGGGAATGACAACATAGACAGCAGTGGGCTGGCTTGCAAGCACACTCAGGAGGACCAGGGAAGCCCCTCAGCAGATCACCACAAGGCTTGGGAATGACAACATAGACAGCAGTGGGCTGGCTTGCAAGCACACTCGGGAGGACCAGGGAAGCCCCTCAGCAGATCACCACAAGGCTTGGGAATGACAACATAGACAACAGTGGGCTGGCTTGCAAGCGCACTCAGGAGGACCAGGGAAGCCCCTCAGCAGATCACCACAAGGCTTGGGAATGACAACATAGACAGCAGTGGGCTGGCTTGCAAGCACACTCAGGAGGACCAGGGAAGCCCCTCAGCAGATGACCACAAGGCTTGGGAATGACAACATAGACAGCAGTGGGCTGGCTTGTAAGAACACTCAGGAGGACCAGGGTAGCCCCTCAGCAGATCACCACAAGGCTTGGGAATGACAACATAGACAGCAGTGGGCTGGCTTGCAAGCACACTCAGGAGGACCAGGGAAGCCCCTCAGCAGATGACCACAAGGCTTGGGAATGACAACATAGACAGCGGTGGGCTGGCTTGCCAGCACAGTCAGGAGGACCAGGGAAGCCCCTCAGCAGATCACCACAAGCCTTGGGAATGACAACATAGACAGCGGTGGGCTGGCTTGCAAGAACACTCAAGAGGACCAGGGAAGCACACCAGCAGATGAACAACAAGGCTTGGGAATGACATCATAGACAGCGGTGGGCTGGCTTGCAAGCACACTCGGGAGGACCAGGGAAGCACGCCAGCAGATCACCACAAGGCTTGGGAATGACAACATAGACAGCGGTGGGCTGGCTTGCAAGCACACTCAGGAGGACCAGGGAAGCCCCTCAGCAGGTGACCACAAGGCTTGGGAATGACAACATAGACAGCAGTGGGCTGGTTTGCAAGCACACTCAGGAGGACCAGGGAAGCACAACTGCAGATCACCACAAGGCTTGGGAATGACAACATAAACAGCAGTGGGCTGGCTTGCAAGCACACTCAGGAGGACCAGGGAAGCCCCTCAGCAGATGACCACAAGGCTTGGGAATGACAACATAGACAGCAGTGGGCTGGCTTGCAAGCACACTCAGGAGGACCAGGGAAGCCCCTCAGCAGATCACCACAAGGCTTGGGAATGACAACATAGACAGCAGTGGGCTGGCTTGCAAGAACACTCAAGAGGACCAGGGAAGCCCCTCAGCATATCACCACAAGCCTTGGGCATGACAACATAGACAGCAGTGGGGTGGCTTGCAAGCACACTCAGGAGGACCAGGGAAGCCCCTCAGCAGATCACCACAAGGCTTGGGAATGACAACATAGACAGCAGTGGGCTGGCTTGGAAGCACACTCAGGAGGACCAGGGAAGCCCCTCAGCAGATGACCACAAGGCTTGGGAATGACAACATAGACAGCAGTGGGCTGGCTTGCAAGCACACTCAGGAGGACCAGGGAAGCCCCTCAGCAGATGACCACAAGGCTTGGGAATGACAACATAGACAGCAGTGGGCTGGCTTGCAAGCACACTCAGGAGGACCAGGGAAGCACACCAGCAGATCACCACAAGGCTTGGGAATGACAACATAGACAGAAGTGGGCTGGCTTGCAAGCACACCCAGGAGGACCAGGGGAGCCCCTCAGCAGACCACCACAAGGCTTGGGAATGACAACATAGACAGCAGTGGGCTGGCTTGCAAGAACACTCAAGAGGACCAGGGAAGCCCCTCAGCAGACCACCACAAGGCTTGGGAATGACAACATAGACAGCAGTGGACTGGCTTGCAAGCACACTCAGGAGGACCAGGGGAGCCCCTCAGCAGATCACCACAAGGCTTGGGAATGACAACAGAGACAGCAGTGGGCTGGCTTGCAAGCACACTCAGGAGGACCAGGGAAGCCCCTCAGCAGATCACCACAAGGCTTGGGAATGACAACATAGACAGCAGTGGGCTGGCTTGCAAGCACACTCAGGAGGACCAGGGAAGCCCCTCAGCAGATGACCATAAGGCTTGGGAATGACAACATAGACAGCAGTGGCTGGCTTGCAAGCACACTCAGGAGGACCAAGGGAGCCCCTCAGCAGATGACCACAAGGCTTGGGAATGACAACATAGACAGCAGGGGGCTGGCTTGCAAGCACACTCAGGAGGACCAAGGAAGCCCCTCAGCAGATCACCACAAGGCTTGGAATGACAACATAGACAGCAGTGGGCTGGCTTGCAAGCACAGTCAGGAGGACCAGGGAAGCCCCTCAGCAGATCACCACAAGGCTTGGGAATGACAACATAGACAGCAGGGGGCTGGCTTGCAATCACACTCAGGAGGACCAGGGAAGCACACCAGCAGATCACCACAAGGCTTGGGAATGACAACATAGACAGCAGCGGGCTGGCTTGCAAGCACACTCAGGAGGACGAGGGAAGCCCCTCAGCAGATCACCACAAGGCTTGGGAATGACAACATAGACAGCAGTGGGCTGGCTTGCAAGCACACTCAGGAGACCAGGGAAGCCCCTCAGCAGATCACCACAAGGCTTGGGAATGACAACATAGACAGCAGTGGGCTGGCTTGGAAGCACACTCAGGAGGACCAGGGAAGCCCCTCAGCAGATGACCACAAGGCTTGGGAATGACAACATAGACAGCAGTGGGCTGGCTTGCAAGCACACTCAGGAGGACCAGGGAAGCCCCTCAGCAGATGACCACAAGGCTTGGGAATGACAACATAGACAGCAGTGGGCTGGCTTGCAAGCACACTCAGGAGGACCAGGGAAGCACACCAGCAGATCACCACAAGGCTTGGGAATGACAACATAGACAGAAGTGGGCTGGCTTGCAAGCACACTCAGGAGGACCAGGGGAGCCCCTCAGCAGACCACCACAAGGCTTGGGAATGACAACATAGACAGCAGTGGGCTGGCTTGCAAGAACACTCAAGAGGACCAGGGAAGCCCCTCAGCAGACCACCACAAGGCTTGGGAATGACAACATAGACAGCAGTGGACTGGCTTGCAAGCACACTCAGGAGGACCAGGGGAGCCCCTCAGCAGATCACCACAAGGCTTGGGAATGACAACATAGACAGCAGTGGGCTGGCTTGCAAGCACACTCAGGAGGACCAGGGAAGCCCCTCAGCAGATCACCACAAGGCTTGGGAATGACAACATAGACAGCAGTGGGCTGGCTTGCAAGCACACTCAGGAGGACCAGGGAAGCCCCTCAGCAGATGACCATAAGGCTTGGGAATGACAACATAGACAGCAGTGGCTGGCTTGCAAGCACACTCAGGAGGACCAAGGGAGCCCCTCAGCAGATGACCACAAGGCTTGGGAATGACAACATAGACAGCAGGGGGCTGGCTTGCAAGCACACTCAGGAGGACCAAGGAAGCCCCTCAGCAGATCACCACAAGGCTTGGAATGACAACATAGACAGCAGTGGGCTGGCTTGCAAGCACAGTCAGGAGGACCAGGGAAGCCCCTCAGCAGTTCACCACAAGGCTTGGGAATGACAACATAGACAGCAGGGGGCTGGCTTGCAATCACACTCAGGAGGACCAGGGAAGCACACCAGCAGATCACCACAAGGCTTGGGAATGACAACATAGACAGCAGCGGGCTGGCTTGCAAGCACACTCAGGAGGACGAGGGAAGCCCCTCAGCAGATCACCACAAGGCTTGGGAATGACAACATAGACAGCAGTGGGCTGGCTTGCAAGCACACTCAGTAGACCAGGGAAGCCCCTCAGCAGATGACCACAAGGCTTGGGAATGAGAACATAGACAGCAGTGGGCTGGCTTGCAAGCACACTCAGGAGGACCAGGGAAGCCCCTCAGCAGATGACCACAAGGCTTGGGAATGACAACATAGACAGCAGTGGGCCGGCTTGCAAGCACACTCAGGAGGACCAGGGAAGCACACCAGCAGATCACCACAAGGCTTGGGAATGACAACATAGACCGCAGTGGGATGGCTTGCAACCACACTCAGGAGGACCAGGGAAGCCCCTCAGCAGATGACCACAAGGCTTGGGAATGACAACATAGACAGCAGTGGGATGGCTTGCAAGCACACTCAGGAGGACCATGGAAGCACACCAGCAGATCACCATAAGGCTTGGGAATGACAACATAGACAGCAGTGGGCTGGCTTGCAAGCACACTCAGGAGGACCAGGGAAGCCCCTCAGCAGATCACCACAAGGCTTGGGAATGACAACATAGACAGCAGTGGGCTGGCTTGCAAGCACACTCAGGAGGACCAGGGAAGCCCCTCAGCAGATGACCACAAGGCTTGGGAATGACAACATAGACAGCAGTGGGCTGGCTTGCAAGCACACTCGGGAGGACCAGGGTAGCCCCTCAGCAGATCACCACAAGGCTTGGGAATGACAACATAGACAGCAGTGGGCTGGCTTGCAAGCACACTCAGGAGGACCAGGGAAGCACACCAGCAGATCACCACAAGGCTTGGGAATGACAACATAGACGGCAGTGGGCTGGCTTGCAAGCACACTCGGGAGGACCAGGGAAGCCCCTCAGCAGATCACCACAAGGCTTGGGAATGACAACATAGTCAGCAGTGGGCTGGCTTGCAAGCACACTCAGGAGGACCAGGGAAGCCCCTCAGCAGATCACCCCAGGCTTGGGAATGACAACATAGACAGCAGTGGGCTGGCTTGCAAGCACAGTCAGGAGGACCAGGGAAGCCCCTCAGCAGTTCACCACAAGGTTTGGGAATGACAACATAGACAGCAGGGGGCTGGCTTGCAATCACACTCAGGAGGACCAGGGAAGCACACCAGCAGATCACCACAAGGCTTGGGAATGACAACATAGACAGCAGCGGGCTGGCTTGCAAGCACACTCAGGAGGACCAGGGAAGCCCCTCAGCAGATCACCACAAGGCTTGGGAATGACAACATAGACAGCAGTGGGCCGGCATGCAAGCACACTCAGGAGGACCAGGGAAGCACACCAGCAGATCACCACAAGGCTTGGGAATGACAACATAGACCGCAGTGGGATGGCTTGCAAGCACACTCAGGAGGACCAGGGAAGCCCCTCAGCAGATGACCACAAGGCTTGGGAATGACAACATAGACAGCAGTGGGATGGCTTGCAAGCACACTCAGGAGGACCAGGGAAGCACACCAGCAGATCACCATAAGGCTTGGGAATGACAACATAGACAGCAGTGGGCTGGCTTGCAAGCACACTCAGGAGGACCAGGGAAGCCCCTCAGCAAATCACCACAAGGCTTGGGAATGACAACATAGACAGCAGTGGGCTGGCTTGCAAGCACACTCGGGAGGACCAGGGAAGCCCCTCAGCAGATCACCACAAGGCTTGGGAATGACAACATAGACAGCAGTGGGCTGGCTTGCAAGCGCACTCAGGAGGACCAGGGAAGCACACCAGCAGATCACCCCAGGCTTGGGAATGACAACATAGACAGCAGTGGGCTGGCTTGCAAGCACACTCAGGAGGACCAGGGAAGCCCCTCAGCAGATCACCACAAGGCTTGGGAATGACAACATAGACAGCAGTGGGCTGGCTTGCAAGCACACTCAGGAGGACCAGGGAAGCCCCTCAGCAGATCACCACAAGGCTTGGGAATGACAACATAGACAGCAGTGGGCTGGCTTGCAAGCACACTCAGGAGGACCAGGGAAGCCCCTCAGCAGATGACCACAAGGCTTGGGAATGACAACATAGACAGCAGTGGGCTGGCTTGTAAGCACACTCAGGAAGGCCAGGGTAGCCCCTCAGCAGATCACCACAAGGCTTGGGAATGACAACATAGACAGCAGTGGGCTGGCTTGCAAGCACACTCAGGAGGACCAGGGAAGCCCCTCAGCAGATGACCACAAGGCTTGGGAATGAGAACATAGACAGCGGTGGGCTAGCTAGCCAGCACAGTCAGGAGGACCAGGGAAGCCCCTCAGCAGATCACCACAAGCCTTGGGAATGACATCATAGACAGCGGTGGGCTGGCTTGCAAGCACACTCGGGAGGACCAGGGAAGCATGCCAGCAGATCACCACAAGGCTTGGGAATGACAACATAGACAGCAGTGGGATGGCTTGCAAGCGCACTCAGGAGGACCAGGGAAGCCCCTCAGCAGATGACCACAAGGCTTGGGAATGACAACATAGACAGCAGTGGGCTGGCTTGCAAGCACACTCAGGAGGACCAGGGAAGCCCCTCAGCAGATGACCACAAGGCTTGGGAATGACAACATAGACAGCGGTGGGCTGGCTTGCAAGAACACTCAAGAGGACCAGGGAAGCCCCTCAGCATATCACCACAAGCCTTGGGAATGACAACATAGACAGCAGTGGGGTGGCTTGCAAGCACACTCAGGAGGACCAGGGAAGCCCCTCAGCAGATCACCACAAGGCTTGGGAATGACAACATAGACAGCAGTGGGCTGGCTTGCAAGCACACTCAGGAGGACCAGGGAAGCCCCTCAGCAGATCACCACAAGGCTTGGGAATGACAACATAGACAGCAGTGGGCTGGCTTGCAAGCACACTCAGGAGGACCAGGGAAGCCCCTCAGAAAATCACCACAAGGCTTGGGAATGACAACATAGACAGCAGTGGGCTGGCTTGCAAGCACACTCAGGAGGACCAGGGAAGCCCCTCAGCAGATGACCACAAGGCTTGGGAATGACAACATAGACAGCAGTGGGCTGGCTTGCAAGCACACTCAGGAGGACCAGGGAAGCCCCTCAGCAGATGACCACAAGGCTTGGGAATGACAACATAGACAGCAGTGGGCTGGCTTGCAAGCACACTCAGGAGGACCAGGGAAGCACACCAGCAGATGACCACAAGGCTTGGGAATGACAACATAGACAGCAGTGGGCTGGCTTGCAAGCACACTCAGGAGGACCAGGGGAGCCCCTCAGCAGACCACCACAAGGCTTGGGAATGACAACATAGACAGCAGTGGGCTGGCTTGCAAGAACACTCAAGAGGACCAGGGAAGCCCCTCAGCAGATCACCACAAGGCTTGGGAATGACAACATAGACAGCACTGGGCTGGCTTGCAAGCACACTCAGTAGGACCAGGGGAGCCCCTCAGCAGATCACCACAAGGCTTGGGAATGACAACATAGACAGCAGTGGGCTGGCTTGCAAGCACACTCAGGAGGACCAGGGAAGCCCCTCAGCATATCACCACAAGGCTTGGGAATGACAACATAGACAGCAGTGGGCTGGCTTGCAAGAACACTCAGGAGGACCAGGGAAGCCCCTCAGCAGATGACCACAAGGCGTGGGAATGACAACATAGACAGCAGTGGGCTGGCTTGCAAGCACACTCAGGAGGACCAGGGAAGCCCCTCAGCAGATGACCACAAGGCTTGGGAATGACAACATAGACAGCAGTGGCTGGCTTGCAAGCACACTCAGGAGGACCAAGGGAGCCCCTCAGCAGATGACCACAAGGCTTGGGAATGACAACATAGACAGCAGGGGGCTGGCTTGCAAGCACACTCAGGAGGACCAGGGAAGCCCCTCAGCATATCACCACAAGGCTTGGAATGACAACATAGACAGCAGTGGGCTGGCTTGCAAGCACAGTCAGGAGGACCAGGGAAGCCCCTCAGCAGATCACCACAAGGCTTGGGAATGACAACATAGACAGCAGGGGGCAGGCTTGCAATCACACTCAGGAGGACCAGGGAAGCACACCAGCAGATCACCACAAGGCTTGCGAATGACAACATAGACAGCAGCGGGCTGGCTTGCAAGCACACTCAGGAGGACCAGAGAAGCCCCTCAGCAGATCACCACAAGGCTTGGGAATGACAACATAGACAGCAGTGGGCTGGCTTGCAAGTACACTCTGGAGGACCAGGGAAGCCCCTCAGCAGATGACCACAAGGCTTGGGAATGACAACATAGACAGCAGTGGGCTGGCTTGCAAGCACACTCAGGAGGACCAGGGAAGCCCCTCAGCAGATGACCACAAGGCTTGGGAATGACAACATAGACAGCAGTGGGCTGGCTTGCAAGCACACTCAGGAGGACCAGGGGAGCCCCTCAGCAGATCACCACAAGGCTTGGGAATGACAACATAGACAGCAGCGGGCTGGCTTGCAAGCACACTCAGGAGGACAAGTGAAGCCCCTCAGCAGATGAACACAAGGCTTGGGAATGACAACATAGACAGCAGTGGGCTGGCTTGCAAGCACACTCAGGAGGACCAGGGAAGCCCCTCAGCAGGTGACCACAAGGCTTGGGAATGACAACATAGACAGCAGTGGGCTGGCTTGCAAGCACACTCAGGAGGACCAGGGAAGCCCCTCAGCATATCACCACAAGGCTTGGGAATGACAACATAGACAGCAGTGGGCTGGCTTGCAAGAACACTCAGGAGGACCAGGGAAGCCCCTCAGCAGATGACCACAAGGCGTGGGAATGACAACATAGACAGCAGTGGGCTGGCTTGCAAGCACACTCAGGAGGACCAGGGAAGCCCCTCAGCATATCACCACAAGGCTTGGGAATGACAACATAGACAGCCGTGGGCTGGCTTGCAAGAACACTCAGGAGGACCAGGGAAGCCCCTCAGCAGATGACCACAAGGCGTGGGAATGACAACATAGACAGCAGTGGGCTGGCTTGCAAGCACACTCAGGAGGACCAGGGAAGCCCCTCAGCAGATCACCACAAGGCTTGGGAATGACAACATAGACAGCAGTGGGCTGGCTTGCAAGCACACTCAGGAGGACCAGGGGAGCCCCTCAGCAGATCACCACAAGGCTTGGGAATGACAACATAGACAGCAGTGGGCTGGCTTGCAAGCACACTCAGGAGGACCAGGGAAGCCCCTCAGCAGATCACCACAAGGCTTGGGAATGACAACATAGACAGCAGTGGGCTGGCTTGCAAGCACACTCGGGAGGACCAGGGAAGCACACCAGCAGATCACCACAAGGCTTGGGAATGACAACATAGACAGCAGTGGGCTGGCTTGCAAGCACACTCGGGAGGACCAGGGAAGACCCTCAGCAGATGACCACAAGGCTTGGGAATGACAACATAGACAGCAGTGGGCTGGCTTGCAAGCACACTCGGGAGGACCAGGGAAGCCCCTCAGCAGATCACCACAAGGCTTGGGAATGACAACATAGGCAGCAGTGGGCTGGCTTGCAAGCACACTCAGGAGGACCAGGGAAGCACACCAGCAGATGACCACAAGGCTTGGGAATGACAACATAGACGGCAGTGGACTGGCTTGCAAGCACACTCGGGAGGACCAGGGAAGCCCCTCAGCAGATCACCACAAGGCTTGGGAATGACAACATAGTCAGCAGTGGGCTGGCTTGCAAGCACACTCAGGAGGACCAGGGAAGCCCCTCAGCAGATCACCACAAGGCTTGGAATGACAACATAGACAGCAGTGGGCTGGCTTGCAAGCACAGTCAGGAGGACCAGGGAAGCCCCTCAGCAGTTCACCACAAGGTTTGGGAATGACAACATAGACAGCAGGGGGCTGGCTTGCAATCACACTCAGGAGGACCAGGGAAGCACACCAGCAGATCACCACAAGGCTTGGGAATGACAACATAGACAGCAGCGGGCTGGCTTGCAAGCACGCTCAGGAGGACCAGGGAAGCCCCTCAGCAGATCACCACAAGGCTTGGGAATGACAACATAGACAGCAGTGGGCTGGCTTGCAAGCACACTCAGTAGACCAGGGAAGCCCCTCAGCAGATGACCACAAGGCTCGGGAATGAGAACATAGACAGCAGTGGGCTGGCTTGCAAGCACACTCAGGAGGACCAGGGAAGCCCCTCAGCAGATGACCACAAGGCTTGGGAATGACAACATAGACAGCAGTGGGCCGGCATGCAAGCACACTCAGGAGGACCAGGGAAGCACACCAGCAGATCACCACAAGGCTTGGGAATGACAACATAGACCGCAGTGGGATGGCTTGCAAGCACACTCAGGAGGACCAGGGAAGCCCCTCAGCAGATGACCACAAGGCTTGGGAATGACAACATAGACAGCAGTGAGATGGCTTGCAATCACACTCAGGAGGACCAGGGAAGCACACCAGCAGATCACCACAAGGCTTGGGAATGACAACATAGACAGCAGTGGGCTGGCTTGCAAGCACACTCAGGAGGACCAGGGAAGCCCCTCAGCAGATCACCACAAGGCTTGGGAATGACAACATAGACAGCAGTGGGCTGGCTTGCAAGCACACTCAGGAGGACCAGGGAAGCCCCTCAGCAGATGACCACAAGGCTTGGGAATGACAACATAGACAGCAGTGGGCTGGCTTGTAAGCACACTCAGGAGGACCAGGGTAGCCCCTCAGCAGATCACCACAAGGCTTGGGAATGACAACATAGACAGCAGTGGGCTGGCTTGCAAGCACACTCAGGAGGACCAGGGAAGCCCCTCAGCAAATCACCACAAGGCTTGGGAATGACAACATAGACAGCAGTGGGCTGGCTTGCAAGCACACTCGGGAGGACCAGGGAAGCCCCTCAGCAGATCACCACAAGGCTTGGGAATGACAACATAGACAGCAGTGGGCTGGCTTGCAAGCGCACTCAGGAGGACCAGGGAAGCACACCAGCAGATCACCCCAGGCTTTGGAATGACAACATAGACAGCAGTGGGCTGGCTTGCAAGCACACTCAGGAGGACCAGGGAAGCCCCTCAGCAGATCACCACAAGGCTTGGGAATGACAACATAGACAGCAGTGGGCTGGCTTGCAAGCACACTCAGGAGGACCAGGGAAGCCCCTCAGCAGATCACCACAAGGCTTGGGAATGACAACATAGACAGCAGTGGGCTGGCTTGCAAGCACACTCAGGAGGACCAGGGAAGCCCCTCAGCAGATGACCTCAAGGCTTGGGAATGACAACATAGACAGCAGTGGGCTGGCTTGTAAGCACACTCAGGAGGACCAGGGTAGCCCCTCAGCAGATCACCACAAGGCTTGGGAATGACAACATAGACAGCAGTGGGCTGGCTTGCAAGCACACTCAGGAGGACCAGGGAAGCCCCTCAGCAGATGACCACAAGGCTTGGGAATGAGAACATAGACAGCGGTGGGCTAGCTTGCCAGCACAGTCAGGAGGACCAGGGAAGCCCCTCAGCAGATCACCACAAGCCTTGGGAATGACATCATAGACAGCGGTGGGCTGGCTTGCAAGCACACTCGGGAGGACCAGGGAAGCACGCCAGCAGATCACCACAAGGCTTGGGAATGACAACATAGACAGCAGTGGGATGGCTTGCAAGCGCACTCAGGAGGACCAGGGAAGCCCCTCAGCAGATGACCACAAGGCTTGGGAATGACAACATAGACAGCAGTGGGCTGGCTTGCAAGCACACTCAGGAGGACCAGGGAAGCCCCTCAGCAGATCACCACAAGGCTTGGGAATGACAACATAGACAGCGGTGGGCTGGCTTGCAAGCACACTCAGGAGGACCAGGGAAGCCCCTCAGCAGATGACCACAAGGCTTGGGAATGACAACATAGACAGCAGTGGGCTGGCTTGCAAGCACACTCAGGAGGACCAGGAAGCACAACAGCAGATCACCACAAGGCTTGGGAATGACAACATAAACAGCAGTGGGCTGGCTTGCAAGCACACTCAGGAGGACCAGGGAAGCCCCTCAGCAGATGACCACAAGGCTTGGGAATGACAACATAGACAGCAGTGGGCTGGCTTGCAAGCACACTCAGGAGGACCAGGGAAGCCCCTCAGCAGATCACCACAAGGCTTGGGAATGACAACATAGACAGCAGTGGGCTGGCTTGCAAGAACACTCAAGAGGACCAGGGAAGCCCCTCAGCATATCACCACAAGCCTTGGGAATGACAACATAGACAGCAGTGGGGTGGCTTGCAAGCACACTCAGGAGGACCAGGGAAGCCCCTCAGCAGATCACCACAAGGCTTGGGAATGACATCATAGACAGCGGTGGGCTGGCTTGCAAGCACACTCGGGAGGACCAGGGAAGCACGCCAGCAGATCACCACAAGGCTTGGGAATGACAACATAGACAGCAGTGGGATGGCTTGCAAGCGCACTCAGGAGGACCAGGGAAGCCCCTCAGCAGATGACCACAAGGCGTGGGAATGACAACATAGACAGCAGTGGGCTGGCTTGCAAGCACACTCAGGAGGATCAGGGAAGCCCCTCAGCAGATGACCACAAGGCTTGGGAATGACAACATAGACAGCGGTGGGCTGGCTTGCAAGCACACTCAGGAGGACCAGGGAAGCCCCTCAGCAGATGACCACAAGGCTTGGGAATGACAACATAGACAGCAGTGGGCTGGCTTGCAAGCACACTCAGGAGGACCAGGAAGCACAACAGCAGATCACCACAAGGCTTGGGAATGACAACATAGACCGCAGTGGGATGGCTTGCAAGCACACTCAGGAGGACCAGGGAAGCCCCTCAGCAGATGACCACAAGGCTTGGGAATTACAACATAGACAGCAGTGGGCTGGCTTGCAAGCACACTCAGGAGGACCAGGGAAGCCCCTCAGCAGATCACCACAAGGCTTGGGAATGACAACATAGACAGCAGTGGGCTGGCTTGCAAGAACACTCAAGAGGACCAGGGAAGCCCCTCAGCATATCACCACAAGCCTTGGGAATGACAACATAGACAGCAGTGGGGTGGCTTGCAAGCACACTCAGGAGGACCAGGGAAGCCCCTCAGCAGATCACCACAAGGCTTGGGAATGACAACATAGACAGCAGTGGGCTGGCTTGCAAGCACACTCAGGAGGACCAGGGAAGCCCCTCAGCAGATGACCACAAGGCTTGGGAATGACAACATAGACAGCAGTGGGCTGGCTTGCAAGCACACTCAGGAGGACCAGGGAAGCCCCTCAGCAGATGACCACAAGGCTTGGGAATGACAACATAGACAGCAGTGGGCTGGCTTGCAAGCACACTCAGGAGGACCAGGGAAGCACACAAGCAGATCACCACAAGGCTTGGGAATGACAACATAGACAGCAGTGGGCTGGCTTGTAAGCACACTCAGGAGGACCAGGGTAGCCCCTCAGCAGATCACCACAAGGCTTGGGAATGACAACATAGACAGCAGGGGGCTGGCTTGCAAGCACACTCAGGAGGACCAGGGAAGCCCCTCAGCAGATGACCACAAGGCTTGAGAATGACAACATAGACAGCAGTGGGCTGGCTTGCAAGCACACTCAGGAGGACCAGGGAAGGACACCAGCAGATCACCACAAGGCTTGGGAATGACAACATAGACAGAAGTGGGCTGGCTTGCAAGCACACTCAGGAGGACCAGGGAAGCCCCTCAGCAGATCACCACAAGGCTTGGGAATGACAACATAGACAGCAGTGGGCTGGCTTGCAAGCACACTCAGGAGGCCCAGGGAAGCCCCTCAGCAGATGACCACAAGGCTTGGGAATGACAACATAGACAGCAGTGGGCTGGCCTGCAAGCACACTCAGGAGGACCAGGGAAGTCCCTCAGCAGATCACCACAAGGCTTGGGAATGACAACATAGACAGCAGTGGGCTGGCTTGCAAGCACACTCAGAAGGACCAGGGAAGCCCCTCAGCAGATGACCACAAGGCTTGGGAATGACAACATAGACAGCAGTGGCTGGCTTGCAAGCACACTCAGGAGGACCAAGGGAGCCCCTCAGCAGATGACCACAAGGCTTGGGAATGACAACATAGACAGCAGGGGGCTGGCTTGCAAGCACACTCAGGAGGACCAGGGAAGCCCCTCAGCAGATCACCACAAGGCTTGGAATGACAACATAGACAGCAGTGGGCTGGCTTGCAAGCACAGTCAGGAGGACCAGGGAAGCCCCTCAGCAGTTCACCACAAGGCTTGGGAATGACAACATAGACAGCAGGGGGCTGGCTTGCAATCACACTCAGGAGGACCAGGGAAGCACACCATCAGATCACCACAAGGCTTGGGAATGACAACATAGACAGCAGCGGGCTGGCTTGCAAGCACACTCAGGAGGACCAGGGAAGCCCCTCAGCAGATCACCACAAGGCTTGGGAATGACAACATAGACAGCAGTGGGCTGGCTTGCAAGCACACTCAGTAGACCAGGGAAGCCCCTCAGCAGATGACCACAAGGCTTGGGAATGAGAACATAGACAGCAGTGGGCTGGCTTGCAAGCACACTCAGGAGGACCAGGGAAGCCCCTCAGCAGATGACCACAAGGCTTGGGAATGACAACATAGACAGCAGTGGGCCGGCTTGCAAGCACACTCAGGAGGACCAGGGAAGCACACCAGCAGATCACCACAAGGCTTGGGAATGACAACATAGACCGCAGTGGGATGGCTTGCAAGCGCACTCAGGAGGACCAGGGAAGCCCCTCAGCAGATGACCACAAGACTTGGGAATGACAACATAGACAGCAGTGGGCTGCCTTGCAAGCACACTCAGGAGGACCAGGGAAGCCCCTCAGCAGATGACCACAAGGCTTGGGAATGACAACATAGACAGCGGTGGGCTGGCTTGCAAGCACACTCAGGAGGACCAGGGAACCCCCTCAGCAGATGACCACAAGGCTTGGGAATGACAACATAGACAGCAGTGGGCTGGCTTGCAAGCACACTCAGGAGGACCAGGAAGCACAACAGCAGATCACCACAAGGCTTGGGAATGACAACATAAACAGCAGTGGGCTGGCTTGCAAGCACACTCAGGAGGACCAGGGAAGCCCCTCAGCAGATGACCACAAGGCTTGGGAATGACAACATAGACAGCAGTGGGCTGGCTTGCAAGCACACTCAGGAGGACCAGGGAAGCCCCTCAGCAGATCACCACAAGGCTTGGGAATGACAACATAGACAGCAGTGGGCTGGCTTGCAAGAACACTCAAAAGGACCAGGGAAGCCCCTCAGCATATCACCACAAGCCTTGGGAATGACAACATAGACAGCAGTGGGGTGGCTTGCAAGCACACTCAGGAGGACCAGGGAAGCCCCTCAGCAGATCACCACAAGGCTTGGGAATGACAACATAGACAGCAGTGGGCTGGCTTGCAAGCACACTCAGGAGGACCAGGGAAGCCCCTCAGCAGATGACCACAAGGCTTGGGAATGACAACATAGACAGCAGTGGGCTGGCTTGCAAGCACACTCAGGAGGACCAGGGAAGCCCCTCAGCAGATGACCACAAGGCTTGGGAATGACAACATAGACAGCAGTGGGCTGGCTTGCAAGCACACTCAGGAGGACCAGGGAAGCACACAAGCAGATCACCACAAGGCTTGGGAATGACAACATAGACAGCAGTGGGCTGGCTTGTAAGCACACTCAGGAGGACCAGGGTAGCCCCTCAGCAGATCACCACAAGGCTTGGGAATGACAACATAGACAGCAGGGGGCTGGCTTGCAAGCACACTCAGGAGGACCAGGGAAGCCCCTCAGCAGATGACCACAAGGCTTGGGAATGACAACATAGACAGCAGTGGGCTGGCTTGCAAGCACACTCAGGAGGACCAGGGAAGGACACCAGCAGATCACCACAAGGCTTGGGAATGACAACATAGACAGAAGTGGGCTGGCTTGCAAGCACACTCAGGAGGACCAGGGAAGCCCCTCAGCAGATCACCACAAGGCTTGGGAATGACAACATAGACAGCAGTGGGCTGGCTTGCAAGCACACTCAGGAGGCCCAGGGAAGCCCCTCAGCAGATGACCACAAGGCTTGGGAATGACAACATAGACAGCAGTGGGCTGGCCTGCAAGCACACTCAGGAGGACCAGGGAAGTCCCTCAGCAGATCACCACAAGGCTTGGGAATGACAACATAGACAGCAGTGGGCTGGCTTGCAAGCACACTCAGGAGGACCAGGGAAGCCCCTCAGCAGATGACCACAAGGCTTGGGAATGACAACATAGACAGCAGTGGCTGGCTTGCAAGCACACTCAGGAGGACCAAGGGAGCCCCTCAGCAGATGACCACAAGGCTTGGGAATGACAACATAGACAGCAGGGGGCTGGCTTGCAAGCACACTCAGGAGGACCAGGGAAGCCCCTCAGCAGATCACCACAAGGCTTGGAATGACAACATAGACAGCAGTGGGCTGGCTTGCAAGCACAGTCAGGAGGACCAGGGAAGCCCCTCAGCAGTTCACCACAAGGCTTGGGAATGACAACATAGACAGCAGGGGGCTGGCTTGCAATCACACTCAGGAGGACCAGGGAAGCACACCATCAGATCACCACAAGGCTTGGGAATGACAACATAGACAGCAGCGGGCTGGCTTGCAAGCACACTCAGGAGGACCAGGGAAGCCCCTCAGCAGATCACCACAAGGCTTGGGAATGACAACATAGACAGCAGTGGGCTGGCTTGCAAGCACACTCAGTAGACCAGGGAAGCCCCTCAGCAGATGACCACAAGGCTTGGGAATGAGAACATAGACAGCAGTGGGCTGGCTTGCAAGCACACTCAGGAGGACCAGGGAAGCCCCTCAGCAGATGACCACAAGGCTTGGGAATGACAACATAGACAGCAGTGGGCCGGCTTGCAAGCACACTCAGGAGGACCAGGGAAGCACACCAGCAGATCACCACAAGGCTTGGGAATGACAACATAGACCGCAGTGGGATGGCTTGCAAGCACACTCAGGAGGACCAGGGAAGCCCCTCAGCAGATGACCACAAGGCTTGGGAATGACAACATAGACAGCACTGGGATGGCTTGCAAGCACACTCAGGAGGACCAGGGAAGCACACCAGCAGATCACCACAAGGCTTGGGAATGACAACATAGACAGCAGTGGGCTGGCTTGCAAGCACACTCAGGAGGACCAGGGAAGCCCCTCAGCAGATCACCACAAGGCTTGGTAATGACAACATAGACAGCAGTGGGATGGCTTGCAAGCACACTCAGGAGGACCAGGGAAGCACACCAGCAGATCACCACAAGGCTTGGGAATGACAACATAGACAGCAGTGGGCTGGCTTGCAAGCACACTCAGGAGGACCAGGGAAGCCCCTCAGCAGATCACCACAAGGCTTGGGAATGACAACATAGACAGCAGTGGGCTGGCTTGCAAGCACACTCAGGAGGACCAGGGAAGCTCCTCAGCAGATCACCACAAGGCTTGGGAATGACAACATAGACAGCAGTGGGCTGGCTTGCAAGCACACTCGGGAGGACCAGGGAAGCCCCTCAGCAGATCACCACAAGGCTTGGGAATGACAACGTAGACAGCAGTGGGCTGGCTTGCAAGCACACTCAGGAGGACCAGGGAAGCACACCAGCAGATCACCCCAGGCTTGGGAATGACAACATAGACAGCAGTGGGCTGGCTTGCAAGCACACTCAGGAGGACCAGGGAAGCCCCTCAGCAGATCACCACAAGGCTTGGGAATGACAACATAGACAGCAGTGGGCTGGCTTGTAAGCACACTCAGGAGGACCAGGGAAGCCCCTCAGCAGATCACCACAAGGCTTGGGAATGACAACATAGACAGCAGTGGGCTGGCTTGTAAGCACACTCAGGAGGACCAGGGAAACCCCTCAGCAGATCACCACAAGGCTTGGGAATGACAACATAGACAGCAGTGGGATGGCTTGCAAGAACACTCACGAGGACCAGGGAAGCCCTTCAGCAGATCACCACAAGGCTTGGGAAGGACAACATAGACAGCAGTGGGCTGGCTTGCAAGCACACTCAGGAGGACCAGGGAAGCCCCTCAGCAGATGACCAAAAGGCTTGAGAATGACAACATAGACAGCGGTGGGCTGGCTTGCAAGCACACTCAGGAGGACCAGGGAAGCCCCTCAGCAGGTGACCACAAGGCTTGGGAATGACAACATAGACAGCAGTGGGCTGGCTTGCAAACACACTCAGGGGGACCAGGGAAGCACACCAGCAGATGACCACAAGGCTTGGGAATGACAACATAGACAGCAGTGGGCTGGCTTGCAAGCACACTCAGGAGGACCAGGGAAGCCCCTCAGCAGATCACCACAAGGCTTGGGAATGACAACATAGACAGCAGTGGTCTGGCTTGCAAGAACACTCACGAGGACCAGGGAAGCCCCTCAGCAGATCACCACAAGGCTTGGGAATGACAACATAGACAGCAGTGGGCTGGCTTGCAAGAACACTCACGAAGACCAGGGAAGCCCCTCAGCAGATCACCACAAGGCTTGGGAATGACAACATAGACAGCAGTGGGCTGGCTTGCAAGCACACTCAGGAGGACCAGGGAAGCCCCTCAGCAGATGACCACAAGGCTTGGGAATGACAACATAGACAGCAGTGGGCTGGCTTGCAAGCACACTCAGGAGGACCAGGGAAGCCCCTCAGCAGATCACCACAAGGCTTGGGAATGACAACATAGACAGCAGTGGGCTGGTTTGCAGGAACGCTCACGAGGACCAGGGAAGCCCCTCAGCAGATCGCCACAAGGCTTGGGAATGACAACATAGACAGCAGTTGGCTGGCTTGCAAGCACACTCAGGAGGACCAGGGAAGCCCCTCAGCAGATGACCACAAGGCTTGGGAATGACAACATAGACAGCGGTGGGCTGGCTTGCAAGCACACTCAGGAGGACCAGGGAAGCACACCAGCAGATGACCACAAGGCTTGGGAATGACAACATAGACAGCAGTGGGCTGGCTTGCAAGCACACTCAGGAGGACCAGGGAAGCCCCTCAGCAGATGACCACAAGGCTTGGGAATGACAACATAGACAGCGGTGGGCTGGCTTGCAAGCACACTCAGGAGGACCAGGGAAGCCCCTCAGCAGATGACCACAAGGCTTGGGAATGACAACATAGACAGCAGTGGGCTGGCTTGCAAGCACACTCAGGAGGACCAGGGAAGCCCCTCAGCAGATGACCACAAGGCTTGGGAATGACAACATAGACAGCGGTGGGCTGGCTTGCAAGCACACTCAGGAGGACCAGGGAAGCACACCAGCAGATCACCCCTAGGCTTGGGAATGACAACATAGACAGCAGTGGGCTGGCTTGCCAGCACAGTCAGGAGGACCAGGGAAGCCCCTCAGCAGATCACCACAAGCCTTGGGAATGACAACATAGACAGCGGTGGGCTGGCTTGCAAGAACACTCAAGAGGACCAGGGAAGCACACCAGCAGATGACCACAAGGCTTGGGAATGACACCATAGACAGTGGTGGGCTGGCTTGCAAGCACACTCGGGAGGACCAGGGAAGCACGCCAGCAGATGACCGCAAGGCTTGGGAATGACAACATAGACAGCAGTGGGCTGGCTTGCAAGCACACTCAGGAGGACCAGGGAAGCCCCTCAGCAGATCACCACAAGGCTTGGGAATGACAACATAGACAGCAGTGGGCTGGCTTGCAAGCACACTCAGGAGGACCAGGGAAGCTCCTCAGCAGATCACCACAAGGCTTGGGAATGACAACATAGACAGCAGTGGGCTGGCTTGCAAGCACACTCGGGAGGACCAGGGAAGCCCCTCAGCAGATCACCACAAGGCTTGGGAATGACAACATAGACAGCAGTGGGCTGGCTTGCAAGCACACTCAGGAGGACCAGGGAAGCACACCAGCAGATCACCCCAGGCTTGGGAATGACAACATAGACAGCAGTGGGCTGGCTTGCAAGCACACTCAGGAGGACCAGGGAAGCCCCTCAGCAGATCACCACAAGGCTTGGGAATGACAACATAGACAGCAGTGGGCTGGCTTGTAAGCACACTCAGGAGGACCAGGGAAGCCCCTCAGCAGATCACCACAAGGCTTGGGAATGACAACATAGACAGCAGTGGGCTGGCTTGTAAGCACACTCAGGAGGACCAGGGAAACCCCTCAGCAGATCACCACAAGGCTTGGGAATGACAACATAGACAGCAGTGGGATGGCTTGCAAGAACACTCACGAGGACCAGGGAAGCCCTTCAGCAGATCACCACAAGGCTTGGGAAGGACAACATAGACAGCAGTGGGCTGGCTTGCAAGCACACTCAGGAGGACCAGGGAAGCCCCTCAGCAGATGACCAAAAGGCTTGAGAATGACAACATAGACAGCGGTGGGCTGGCTTGCAAGCACACTCAGGAGGACCAGGGAAGCCCCTCAGCAGGTGACCACAAGGCTTGGGAATGACAACATAGACAGCAGTGGGCTGGCTTGCAAACACACTCAGGGGGACCAGGGAAGCACACCAGCAGATGACCACAAGGCTTGGGAATGACAACATAGACAGCAGTGGGCTGGCTTGCAAGCACACTCAGGAGGACCAGGGAAGCTTCTCAGCAGATCACCACAAGGCTTGGGAATGACAACATAGACAGCAGTGGTCTGGCTTGCAAGAACACTCACGAGGACCAGGGAAGCCCCTCAGCAGATCACCACAAGGCTTGGGAATGACAACATAGACAGCAGTGGGCTGGCTTGCAAGAACACTCACGAAGACCAGGGAAGCCCCTCAGCAGATCACCACAAGGCTTGGGAATGACAACATAGACAGCAGTGGGCTGGCTTGCAAGCACACTCAGGAGGACCAGGGAAGCCCCTCAGCAGATGACCACAAGGCTTGGGAATGACAACATAGACAGCAGTGGGCTGGCTTGCAAGCACACTCAGGAGGACCAGGGAAGCCCCTCAGCAGATCACCACAAGGCTTGGGAATGACAACATAGACAGCAGTGGGCTGGTTTGCAGGAACGCTCACGAGGACCAGGGAAGCCCCTCAGCAGATCGCCACAAGGCTTGGGAATGACAACATAGACAGCAGTGGGCTGGCTTGCAAGCACACTCAGGAGGACCAGGGAAGCCCCTCAGCAGATGACCACAAGGCTTGGGAATGACAACATAGACAGCGGTGGGCTGGCTTGCAAGCACACTCAGGAGGACCAGGGAAGCACACCAGCAGATGACCACAAGGCTTGGGAATGACAACATAGACAGCAGTGGGCTGGCTTGCAAGCACACTCAGGAGGACCAGGGAAGCCCCTCAGCAGATGACCACAAGGCTTGGGAATGACAACATAGACGGCAGTGGGCTGGCTTGCAAGCACACTCAGGAGGACCAGGAAGCCCCTCAGCAGGTGACCACAAGGCTTGGGAATGACAACATAGACAGCAGTGGGCTGGCTTGCAAGCACACTCAGGAGGACCAGGGAAGCCCCTCAGCAGATGACCACAAGGCTTGGGAATGACAACATAGACAGCGGTGGGCTGGCTTGCCAGCACAGTCAGGAGGACCAGGGAAGCCCCTCAGCAGATCACCACAAGCCTTGGGAATGACAACATAGACAGCGGTGGGCTGGCTTGCAAGAACACTCAAGAGGACCAGGGAAGCACACCAGCAGATGACCACAAGGCTTGGGAATGACACCATAGACAGTGGTGGGCTGGCTTGCAAGCACACTCGGGAGGACAAGGGAAGCACGCCAGCAGATGACCACAAGGCTTGGGAATGACAACATAGACAGCAGTGGGCTGGCTTGCAAGCGCACTCAGGAGGACCAGGGAAGCCCCTCAGCAGATCACCACAAGGCTTGGGAATGACAACATAAACAGCAGTGGGCTGGCTTGCAAGCACACTCAGGAGGACCAGGGAAGCCCCTCAGCAGATGACCACAAGGCTTGGGAATGACAACATAGACAGCAGTGGGCTGGCTTGCAAGCACACTCAGGAGGACCAGGGAAGCCCCTCAGCAGATCACCACAAGGCTTGGGAATGACAACATAGACAGCAGTGGGCTGGCTTGCAAGCACACTCAGGAGGACCAGGGAAGCCCCTCAGCAGATCACCACAAGGCTTGGGAATGACAACATAGACAGCAGTGGGCTGGCTTGCAAGCACACTCAGGAGGACCAGGGAAGCACACCAGCAGATCACCACAAGGCTTGGGAATGACAACATAGACAGAAGTGGGTTGGCTTGCAAGCACACTCAGGAGGACCAGGGAAGCCCCTCAGCAGATGACCACAAGGCGTGGGAATGACAACATAGACAGCAGTGGGCTGGCTTGCAAGCACACTCAGGAGGACCAGGGAAGCCCCTCAGCAGATGACCACAAGGCTTGGGAATGACAACATAGACAGCAGTGGGCTGGCTTGCAAGCACACTCAGGAGGACCAGGGAAGCACAACAGCAGATCACCACAAGGCTTGGGAATGACAACATAAACAGCAGTGGGCTGGCTTGCAAGCACACTCAGGAGGACCAGGGAAGCCCCTCAGCAGATGACCACAAGGCTTGGGAATGACAACATAGACAGCAGTGGGCTGGCTTGCAAGCACACTCAGGAGGACCAGGGAAGCCCCTCAGCAGATCACCACAAGGCTTGGGAATGACAACATAGACAGCAGTGGGCTGGCTTGCAAGCACACTCAGGAGGACCAGGGAAGCCCCTCAGCAGATAACAACAAGGCTTGGGAATGACAACATAGACAGCAGTGTGCTGGCTTGCAATCACACTCAGGAGGACCAGGGAAGCACACCAGCAGATGACCACAAGGCTTGGGAATGACAACATAGACAGCGGTGGGATGGCTTGCAAGCACACTCAGGAGGACCAGGGAAGCACACCAGCAGATCACCACAAGGCTTGGGAATGACAACATAGACAGAAGTGGGTTGGCTTGCAAGCACACTCAGGAGGACCAGGGGAGCCCCTCAGCAGACCACCACAAGGCTTGGGAATGGCAACATAGACAGCAGTGGGCTGGCTTGCAAGAACACTCAAGAGGACCAGGGAAGCCCCTCAGCAGACCACCACAAGGCTTGGGAATGACAACATAGACAGCACTGGGCTGGCTTGCACGCACACTCAGGAGGACCAGGGGAGCCCCTCAGCAGATCACCACAAGGCTTGGGAATGACAACATAGACAGCAGTGGGCTGGCTTGCAAGCACACTCAGGAGGACCAGGGAAGCCCCTCAGCAGATCACCACAAGGCTTGGGAATGACAACATAGACAGCAGTGGGCTGGCTTGCAAGAACACTCAGGAGGACCAGGGAAGCCCCTCAGCAGATGACCACAAGGCGTGGGAATGACAACATAGACAGCAGTGGGCTGGCTTGCAAGCACACTCAGGAGGACCAGGGAAGCCCCTCAGCAGATGACCACAAGGCTTGGGAATGACAACATAGACAGCAGTGGCTGGCTTGCAAGCACACTCAGGAGGACCAAGGGAGCCCCTCAGCAGATGACCACAAGGCTTGGGAATGACAACATAGACAGCAGGGGGCTGGCTTGCAAGCACACTCAGGAGGACCAGGGAAGCCTCTCAGCAGATCACCACAAGGCTTGGAATGACAACATAGACAGCAGTGGCCTGGCTTGCAAGCACAGTCAGGAGGACCAGGGAAGCCCCTCAGCAGACCACCACAAGGCTTGGGAATGACAACATAGACAGCAGGGGGCTGGCTTGCAATCACACTCAGGAGGACCAGGGAAGCACACCAGCAGATCACCACAAGGCTTGCGAATGACAACATAGACAGCAGCGGGCTGGCTTGCAAGCACACTCAGGAGGACCAGGGAAGCCCCTCAGCAGATCACCACAAGGCTTGGGAATGACAACATAGACAGCAGTGGGCTGGCTTGCAAGCACACTCAGGAAGACCAGGGAAGCCCCTCAGCAGATGACCACAATGCTTGGGAATGACAACATAGACAGCAGTGGGCTGGCTTGCAAGCACACTCAGGAGGACCAGGGAAGCCCCTCAGCAGATGACCACAAGGCTTGGGAATGACAACATAGACAGCAGTGGGCTGGCTTGCAAGCCCAGTCAGGAGGACCAGGGGAAGCCACTCAGCAGATCACCCCAAGGCTTGGGAATGACAACATAGACAGCGGTGGGCTGGCTTGCAAGCACACTCGGGAGGACCAGGGAAGCACACCAGCAGATCACCACAAGGCTTGGGAATGACAACATAGACAGCAGTGGGCTGGCTTGCAAGCACACTCAGGAGGACCAGGGGAGCCCCTCAGCAGATCACCACAAGGCTTGGGAATGACAACATAGACAGCAGTGGGCTGGCTTGCAAGCACACTCAGGAGGACCAGGGGAGCCCCTCAGCAGATCACCACAAGGCTTGGGAATGACAACATAGACAGCAGTGGGCTGGCTTGCAAGCACACTCAGGAGGACCAGGGAAGCCCCTCAGCAGATCACCACAAGGCTTGGGAATGACAACATAGACAGCAGTGGGCTGGCTTGCAAGCACACTCGGGAGGACCAGGGAAGCACACCAGCAGATCACCACAAGGCTTGGGAATGACAACATAGACAGCAGTGGGCTGGCTTGCAAGCACACTCGGGAGGACCAGGGAAGACCCTCAGCAGATGACCACAAGGCTTAGGAATGACAACATAGACAGCAGTGGGCTGGCTTGCAAGCACACTCGGGAGGACCAGGGAAGCCCCTCAGCAGATCACCACAAGGCTTGGGAATGACAACATAGACAGCGGTGGGCTGGCTTGCAAGCACACTCAGGAGGACGGACCAGGGAAGTCCCTCAGCAGATCAGAACAAAGCTTGGGAATGACAACATAGACAGCAGTGGGCTGGCTTGCAAGCACACTCAGGCGGACCAGGGAAGCACACCAGCAGATGACCACAAGGCTTGGGAATGACAACATAGACGGCAGTCGGCTGGCTTGCAAGCACACTCGGGAGGACCAGGGAAGCCCCTCAGCAGATCACCACAAGGCTTGGGAATGACAACATAGACAGCAGTGGGCTGGCTTGCAAGCACACTCAGGAGGACCAGGGAAGCCCCTCAGCAGATGACCACAAGGCTTGGGAATGACAACATAGACAGCAGTGGGCTGGCTTGCAAGCACACTCAGGAGGACCAGGGAAGCCCCTCAGCAGATCACCACAAGGCTTGGGAATGACAACATAGGCAGCAGTGGGCTGGCTTGTAAGCACACTCAGGAGGACCAGGGAAGCACACCAGCAGATCACCACAAGGCTTGGAAATGACAACATAGACAGTGGTGGGCTGGCTTGCAAGCACAGTCAGGAGGACCAGGGGAAGCCACTCAGCAGATCACCCCAAGGCTTGGGAATGACAACATAGACAGCAGTGGGCTGGCTTGCAAGCACACTCAGGAGGACCAGGGAAGCCCCTCAGCAGTTCACCACAAGGCTTGGGAATGACAACATAGACAGCAGTGGGCTGGCTTGCAAGCACACTCAGGAGGACCAGGGAAGCACACCAGCAGATGACCACAAGGCTTGGGAATGACAACATAGACAGCAGTGGGCTGGCTTGCAAGCACACTCAGGAGGACCAGGGAAGCACACCAGCAGATCACCACAAGGCTTGGGAATGACAACATAGACAGCAGTGGGCTGGCTTGCAAGCACACTCAGGAGGACCAGGGAAGCCCCTCAGCAGATCACCACAAGGCTTGGGAATGACAACATAGACAGCAGTGTGCTGGCTTGCAAGCACACTCAGGAGGACCAGGGAAGCCCCTCAGCAGATCACCACAAGGCTTGGGAATGACAACATAGGCAGCAGTGGGCTGGCTTGCAAGCACACTCAGGAGGACCAGGGAAGCACACCAGCAGATGACCACAAGGCTTGGGAATGACAACATAGACAGCAGTGGCCTGGCTTGCAAGCACACTCAGGAGGACCAGGGAAGCACACCAGCAGATCACCACAAGGCTTGGGAATGACAACATAGACAGCAGTGGGCTGGCTTGCAAGCACACTCAGGAGGACCAGGGAAGCACACCAGCAGATCACCACAAGGCTTGGGAATGACAACATAGACAGCAGTGGGCTGGCTTGCAAGCACACTCAGGAGGACCAGGGAAGCCCCTCAGCAGATCACCACAAGGCTTGGGAATGACAACATAGACAGCAGTGTGCTGGCTTGCAAGCACACTCAGGAGGACCAGGGAAGCCCCTCAGCAGATCACCACAAGGCTTGGGAATGACAACATAGGCAGCAGTGGGCTGGCTTGCAAGCACACTCAGGAGGACCAGGGAAGCACACCAGCAGATGACCACAAGGCTTGGGAATGACAACATAGACAGCAGTGGGCTGGCTTGCAAGCACACTCAGGAGGACCTGGGAAGCCCCTCAGCAGATCACCACAAGGCTTGGGAATGACAACATAGACAGCAGTGTGCTGGCTTGCAAGCACACTCAGGAGGACCAGGGAAGCCCCTCAGCAGATCACCACAAGGCTTGGGAATGACAACATAGGCAGCAGTGGGCTGGCTTGCAAGCACACTCAGGAGGACCAGGGAAGCACACCAGCAGATGACCACAAGGCTTGGGAATGACAACATAGACAGCAGTGGGCTGGCTTGCAAGCACACTCAGGAGGACCAGTGAAGCACACCAGCAGATCACCACAAGGCTTGGAAATGACAACATAGACAGTGGTGGGCTGGCTTGCAAGCACAGTCAGGAGGACCAGGGGAAGCCACTCAGCAGATCACCCCAAGGCTTGGGAATGACAACATAGACAGCAGTGGGCTGGCTTGCAAGCACACTCAGGAGGACCAGGGAAGCCCCTCAGCAGTTCACCACAAGGCTTGGGAATGACAACATAGACAGCAGTGGGCTGGCTTGCAAGCACACTCAGGAGGACCAGGGAAGCACACCAGCAGATGACCACAAGGCTTGGGAATGACAACATAGACAGCAGTGGGCTGGCTTGCAAGCACACTCAGGAGGACCAGGGAAGCACACCAGCAGATCACCACAAGGCTTGGGAATGACAACATAGACAGCAGTGGGCTGGCTTGCAAGCACACTCAGGAGGACCAGGGAAGCCCCTCAGCAGATCACCACAAGGCTTGGGAATGACAACATAGACAGCAGTGTGCTGGCTTGCAAGCACACTCAGGAGGACCAGGGAAGCCCCTCAGCAGATCACCACAAGGCTTGGGAATGACAACATAGGCAGCAGTGGGCTGGCTTGCAAGCACACTCAGGAGGACCAGGGAAGCACACCAGCAGATGACCACAAGGCTTGGGAATGACAACATAGACAGCAGTGGGCTGGCTTGCAAGCACACTCAGGAGGACCAGGGAAGCACACCAGCAGATCACCACAAGGCTTGGGAATGACAACATAGACAGCAGTGGGCTGGCTTGCAAGCACACTCAGTAGGACCAGGGAAGCCCCTCAGCAGATCACCACAAGGCTTGGGAATGACAACATAGACAGCAGTGGGCTGGCTTGCAAGCACACTCAGGAGGACAAGTGAAGCCCCTCAGCAGATGAACACAAGGCTTGGGAATGACAACATAGGGCCATATGTATCAAGCAAATTCGCATTCGTAAAGCCGAAATTGTTAAATGGTATGTATAAAGCAAAATCTGGTGCAAAACAAGGAATCGCAAAATTTGCGATTCCCTATTTTGCCATTGCATTTAAGGAATCGCAAATTTTGCGATTCCTTAAATGCAATGTATGAAGCAAACAAAAATTTCAAAATGTCCTTAAGGAATCGCAAATTACCACCAACTTCTAGTTGGCGGTAAGTTACGAATTCCTTGGAAAATGCAAATTTTTGCATTTTTTAAAGATCCATGTGACGCACATACATGCCCTTAGGGCACGTATGTGCACCACATGTGCACCCATGCTAATTTCAGGGATGCAACAGGGTGTCCTTTGGACACCCCTGCACCCTTGAAATTATTCTCAATTTGCGATTCTCAAATTGCGAATCGCAAATTGAGAATAACTTCCCATTCATTCCTATGAGCCTCCTGGCCCGTAGAAATGAATGGGAAAGTATTCTTTAATTGCGATTCACAATTTGCTAATCACTATTAAGGAATTTTAAGGAATCGCAAAAAAAATGCGATTTTGTACATACATACCTATTTGCGATTCTCAAATAGCGATTTCTTAAAAATACATATGATGATACATATGGCCCAAAATGTCTGCATAGACTTATTCTAAGAACTTGCCACTATTCTAAAGAGTGTGTACATTGTGGCACACAGCAGACGCACTTTATAGTCGGTCGGCATTCTGTCGCTGGCTTGGCCTGGAGGTATCCCACCTTTCCACCAGACCAAGAGGGGATCAGTAGACTTGTGCAGAACATGTATTGAAGTCAATAATAATTAAAATAGCAGCATGTTTTGTTGAACGTGGTCATGAAGCTTTAGCAGAAACTGCGGTGTCAGCGGTCAGAGGCGAGCTCTCCTCAGCTCATCTCTGAAACTTGACACAGCACTCGCTGGCACATATTTGGCCAGGGTCACACACATGTTATATACATTCTCATGCACCTGCTCTAGTGCACATTCGTGTAACGGCATCAGTATGCTCGTGTCCACACATGGATACCCGCACCCATGTTTACCCACATTTAACCGCTTCCGTGCGGCGCCGATTCCCCCCCTGTGCTGGACATTCCAGAACAGGGTGTGGTCGTGACGGAACCATTCCGTCATCAGCACAGCTCAACCGTGACTGATGACGGAACGGTTCCGTCACAAGCATCGAAGGGGTTAAGGGCCGTAGCGTCCTTATGTACACCCATGTCGCCACCCCGGGAGAGCCCAGGAGCCGCCCTCAGCATCAGAGACAGGGCACACCAGGACACCGCAACCACCTGACTTTACCCAACACGATGTAAATGTAAAAAAAAACAGGTTGCATACAGGGGAACTGATAGTGAGAGTACCACAAGCTGACGGTTCATCAGTTATCCTTATGAAATGTGCCTCCCCTTCTTGCCTCCCCCTACAACCACCCTGCCCCCACTTTTTAGTGACGTAACAGGTTCCAACGGAGTCAGACAGAAGATGACAACTATTAAAAACAAGTGGAAGCATCCATTGTTACAAGACAATTTAAATGCCTTCATAAATTAAATAGAAGTTAAAGATGATTTTAAGAATAAAGGCATACTTCAATTTGTGGGTTAGGGGATACACGAGTAGACGGCAAAGGCAGGTTAAAAGTTTATTCCAAAAAGACTCAGACTGCTTACTGAAACCATGAATGATTCCTAGAAAATTTCAGGCTAAAGTGGGTTTAAAAATGCGTCATTTAGTTAAAGCATAACCTGTAAAGCGCTCTGATACTCTCGGGTCCAGTTAGCGCAATATAACCCCCCCCCCCCCAATAAATAAAGGCAAAATAGCTGAACTCGGAGAAAATGTATAAAATGTATGACTGCTTTATACATTCTGCTGAAAAGGGATATTTATGGAAACGCCTGCACAGGATAAAAAGGCGTACAGAACACTTTAGTAAAAGTGCCTAGAAGCCTAATAAACGTTACGTTACAAATCTCTCACTCGCCGGAGTAGAGTTATAATTGAAATGCAGGAAACCTGGTTTTGTCAAAAATAAAGGGACATTGTTTTATTTACTGCAACATCCACGCACATAACTATAATGCACGCAGAAGTGCTGAGTCAGAATAAGTGAGCTGAAAGAATTGTATTCCGCTGAGTAATACCTTTTGAAATTAGAACTTTTTTGTTTGTAATTTTGAAGTATCTTCTATGTGATCACTTGCTTTTTCAAATAGGCACGTACGACCGCTTTCATCTGTTCATAATAATTTTCAGTGTTTCTGTATCGCAGACATGATTGCTGTCTAAGAGGATCGCTTCGTGTCATACTGCGCTTCCATGTTAAGGGCGGCCATGCCCCTTTCTTTAGACACGGCTTGACTAAAGAAAGGGGCGTGGCCGCTATTAAAGTGAAGCTGCAGCATGGGGAGCTTGTTAACAAAAGAAAGACAGAGGGAAAACAAGCATTTGCGATGCAAGAGTGCTCACATTACGCAAGACTTCTTGCTTTGCAGACGGGAGTGCGGGTGGGCGGTCCTGATTAAGGCAGGAACAGTGGGGGGGGGGTGGGAGAGAATGCATGGACAGTGGGAGGGGTGGCACTGGAACAAAGTAGTGCTCAGGAAACAAGTGGTAAAGGGGCCAATAGCCATAGAAGGAGACATGGCCGACATAAGGAGGGACTAGCAGCCTCTAAATCAGCAGGCAACATTTAGCAAGGAAAAAGTCACAAGCCAATGAAAAAGTGGGTGGGGGAGTGGGCGGGGTTTCCCTCACCTATAATGTATACTGCATGCCTCGCAAAGCGAGCAGCGCATGCGCTGCAATGCTAGGCGAGACCCAAAAAGGAGGTCTCAGGTGAGGGTCCTCCCCGCGGATATAGATCCACCATAACCTTGTTGCCTCCCGCCCGCCCCACCCAAGCGTCAGATATAAGAAGGAGGGAAGAAGCAGCCAAGTAGAAAAGAAGAAGAAGAAGAAGAGGAGGAGGAGGTGAACAACCAACATTGGCCAACCGGGCCACAATGTCTCGTTCCTGTCGTGGGCCAGCCTACACCCTCGGGTTTGGGGAGCCCAGAGACGTCACTCTCTCAGGAACAGATGGGCGTAGGTCTTTCGCTGCTTTCGAGTTCAGCCAGGTGGGGGCTTCGGCCCCCGTTACATTGCAGGACAGCAGCTGGTGTGGCACCCTGAGCGCAGCAGTGAACAGTGAGATCTACTGAGTGTGAGCCATATCTCCCAAGGTCCACTTTAGAATACAGTACAGGCCCTGAAGCTATCTATCAAGGGGTAGGAGAGTCCAAGGGCACTTCTGACTGATCCCCTTCCAAGAGGTGTAGAATAAGAGAGCTCTGCAGACCGCAGTCCGAGGGAGGTAGTGCGTTTGCTACAGAGACGTGCAGACTAATACATAACAGGCATCCACTCAGCTGGTCATGGAGTCGAGGGGCACAAGACAGTCTCCTCCCAATCCCCCTCCAGGGATCTAATATGCGCAATAATGTCCTGTTTAGCCTGGTGGGGCGTGCGCCAGTGACGATGGACGGTATTCCAAGGGGGGCTTAGCCGGGATTCGTTCTGGACGCTGTGGGCGAGATGGGCTTGACGGCAGCGACGTAGGCAGATCAAGCAGCTGTGCCGCCTCCGTGGAGGTTCGTATCACTTTCCGTTTGGCTTCCCACTGGAAAATGAGAGCGAAAGGGTGACCCCATTGGTAGGGAATGCCCATGGTTCGCAGCTTCTCAGTCACTGGCTTGATGGCCCGCCGAGTATTGAGCGCCATGTCCTGGGAGATCTGTATCTTATGCCCTTTGAAGCTAAGGTCCGGTTTGTCACGTGCCACCCTCAAGATGGCCTCCTTCTCCGTAAAAAAGTGGACCCTTGTTAAGATGTCTAGAATGAGCCCAGCCCTCCCCGCGGGCCCGGACACCCGATGCGCTCTGTCCAAGCCGGAGGGGAGGCGTCCTTATCCCCCCATACCTCATGGAGGAGTTGCGCCACATATGTCAGAATGTCTTTCCCCTCCTCCCCGAGAGAAACCCCCCTGATACGGAGGTGATTTCGGCAGCTTTGGTTCTCTAAATCCTCCTCCTTCACTTGCAGCTCTATGTTTTGCTCGTCCAGCACTGCCAGACGTTGCTCCAACTGTTCTTGGTTCTCCATAGGGGCATCCACTGTTTTTCCAGCCCATCTACCCGATCCCCCAAGTTAGTAACCTCCCTCCGGAGCTCCCTCACGCAAGTGTGCACCTCGGAACGTAGGGACCCAATCTCCATCTTGAGCTCTGACATGAAAGAGGTCATGAATGCATGGGTGACAGGCAGCGAGTCCCCGGTGTTCTGCGGTGACCCCTCAGTTGGAGATGGCGCCCCTGCCTTTCCCCACATCACCACAACAGAGTTGTCCCTGGGGGCCGTAGCTGGGTCAGCCTTGCCCCCTCTGGAGCGCGTCATCGCCAGCCCCGAAGTGTGCCGTAAACGGCCCGATGGCGCGGTCGCAATGAGCCAGGCACAATGTTCGTATGGGGGGACCGCCTCTCATTCCCTAATATGGTGCTTTCTGTCTGGCAAATCCCAGGACTACGATCCCAGGATATTATGCTGAACGGTCACCCCTCAACTCCTTGCCCTCCAGCTCACAAGCGCCCTCTCACTGCAGGCCACTACCTACCCACCCCATTCACTCTCGAGGCTTGATCAGAGATGACACAGCTGCTGTTGTTGGTGGGCCCACCGCCCCGGGACAGTAACTGCAAGTGGCCGACAGGGTAATGCCCAGTCCTGAATGACAGATTGCATGTGCCACCCCCAATCTCCCCCGCTGCAGGCACTCGAGGAGCTCAATAGAACAACGGGGCCCGAGCAACCGGTCAGGGATTCGCACCATTCAGCCACACCCCACTAACACTCTCTTTGCTCAGGGAACACCAAGTGATGACTCCAAAGTACAATGGGACCCCCCCAGCACCCAACAACAGAGGCTGTGCAGACAAAACAGGCAGTGTAGGGCCACCAGCCGTAGCAGTGCAGGGAGATCAATGTTTTAGGGGCCCATGGGGTACTAGATTCAAATGAGGGGGGCGCACTTGCCTCGCTGCACCCCCTCCCCGATCGCTCCCAACTGCAGCTGCTCCACACCCCCCTCGCATGTCTCCGAGGGCGCACTCCAAAGTCAGTTCACCCCCTGGGCAGCAAGGTAGAACAGGGCAGAAAGAGAGCCTTCGCTGTACCAGGGGAGAATGTCCAGTATCTCTAGGCCCCGGGCCGCAGTCCCAAAATGGCGACCAATGGCTGTAGGAAGGTGGATATCTGACTATGGTTACCCCCAAACTTTTTGCCTGGTGTTTAGCTGGTTTTTGACATAGTTGGCCTGGGATCCTGCTATTCAGGGCCCCAGGCTAATTGCTCTCTCCTTAAAATGGACTCCATGTACCTTAGGTACATACACAATTGGAACTGGTTCACCTTATTGGCCCCTGTAACAGTGTACCCAGGTACCCAGGGCATAGGTGCTTCCAAGGCCTACCAGGGGCTGCAGCATGTATTGTGCCACCCCTGGCCTGGCCTCCATCTTTGACACAACTGGCTGATCACTCAGCTGGGGTAAGTCGGTGTAACCACCCCTTACTTAGGTGTAGTATGCCTATACCTAACCTAAAATGGACACATATGTTCCTATCAGTCACTCCTATGGAAGGCCTCATCAATCCTGGAGGCAGAGTGCTTGGAAATATGTGAGATGGTGCTCTGGCATGAGCTGAGCCCGTCTGCAGCTTTCGGAACCATGTCCTTTAGCTGTTTCATGATACTGCCATACCATATACTCTTAAGTGCATTATAATCCTCGCGGTTAAATGCTATCTTAGGTTTGGCTTTATCAAAACATGTTGAGTAAGGTGTCATACGAATTGGAATACTACCCCCTCGCCAGTTCTGGCGACGGGGGTAGCATTCCACCCTTCTAGAGGGACACGACATGTACCTAACCTGAACCCCGGTTAAAGTTAAACAGAGCCTTAGCATCACAAAATGGATGCTGCCACCACAGACACAAGTCTGACCTCCTGCTGCTGGGAGTCCTTCCAGCGAGGGCAGCTTGGACAAAGGGTTTCCTGCCTTGGGAGGTGCTAGCACCACCCCAGACAGGATTTTGTGTATTGGGTAGGACAGGGCTGAATAGAATCAGACATGCCTGGGGCACACAAGGTGTCCCTGTGCATAGGCCAGTTCAAACCGGTGCTGGGGCTTTCCTGCCCCAGTCCTGGTGCGAAACTGGACAAAGGAAAGGGGGTGTAACCACCCCCCTTCCTGGTTCCTCCCAGAGGAGGGACCTAGTAGGTGATCCGGCCCCCCAGATTCGAATAAGAGTGGGAGCTGTGTCCTGAGACTTCAGATCATCCTGAATCAACTTGAAATAAAGAAGAAGACTGGACTTCAACATTCTGCTGCTCAGAAGACGGAAGAGAATCTCCCTTGTGGCCAAGGAGTGACCACCCTGTGAACACAGGCACCAACCAGCAACTCGACGTCTGCTTTGCCGCCGCCTCCCACCGGAGCCCGAGCCCAAAGACTGACAAGACCCAGACTCCCAGACTTCTCACCGCCCGATCCACAGTCCCTGCAAAGAAGGGACCCGTGGAGGCACCGAGAGACGTGGGACCGGACATCTTGGAAGACCCCCGAAAAGCTGACTGCGCAGCACCAGAGGCACCCTCGACGCTGTGCTTTGGGGTTTAAGAAGCCCCAACCTCGAGCAGCCCTTGCACCGAATATCAGCCCCCCAGCATCTCCACGATCTGCGTGGGGCCCTTTTGCACTGTGCCACTCGACGCGCCATACAGTCCACTTGCCACGCGGCTAGTGGCCATCTTGGCGACGAAATCTACAACTTTCACTGCAGGTCTGGTTGCTCCAGACTTCCCCTTGCTCCTGTGAAAAGGAGCACCGGCTCTGACCTTGCTGGTCTGAGTGACAAGCCTTTCTTGATTCCTGCGTGACTTGCATTAGCCAAGGCCTGTTTGCTTCCATCCGGTTGCCAACACCACCAACAGCGAGAAGCCTGCGTGGGACAGCTCGTGACCGACTCCTGGATGTCTTCGACCCCTTGTGTCCACGTGGCTGCAGAGAGAAGCTACACCTCGACGCCTGTTTGCACCCAACATCGCCTGGTTCCACTCTGGTTCCACGGTAGTCACTGGCTAGTGACTTTGAACATTGTCCCCTCTGCTTTCAGGTCTTCACGACTTCAGATCCACCCTTGGATCCACCGGAACTCTTCACCTCGAGTCGCCTGCAGCATCTTCAGCTCCAAGCACCATCGACCAGCGTGACAAAACCCGACACTACTTCGACCCTGTGCACCCGCTTCCTGTGGGTGAGGTAACTCAGCTCCGCCGGTGTTCCCACACTGGTACACACCTCTAGGGCCTGTGTCTTAAGTTTCATCCTTCTAGGTCACTCGGAAGGTTCCTCTTTAACTAACTTTGTACTTTTTACGTACCATTGACACTGCATTGGTATTGCGTGCACTTTCCGCACTGCACCCGAGTCCTGCGGGCCTTTCCCGACTTCATCACTGTTAGTCCTGAACAGCTCCAGCACTTCCCCAGGCCCTAGGCCTCTTCACTTTCCTCATAGTGGTTCTTATACCACTATTTTAGTATATGGTTTAGGTGGCCCCTAGGGCTCATCCATATTCGTGCAACTTTTGTGTATTTTTACTGTGTTTTGTTTTAACGCATTTGCTTCTGTGCTCATAAAGAGTATCAGGGATATTTGTAGTAATAAATCTATATATATTTTCAATATATATCTGTGTGGTGTCCTTTCATTTGGTATTCAAGGGATTGTGTATGGTAAAACAGCTTGCTTCACATGCCTTTACAGAGTTTAGCCTAAGACTGCTTAGTCCATGCTACCCCTAGGATAGCTTGTCTATAAGGTTGACTTTACAACCTGCACCATAAGGGTTGCTTGGCATGATACAAGGTGATCACTAGAACTAGTGAGCATCATATATCAGGCCAACTTCTCACAATGGCGGTGCTGCCCTGCGCTCTCCCGTGTTGTTGCTCAGTGGCCCGCCAGCAGCAATTTCCCGCAGGTAGTGTTCGAGCCCCCCCAGGCAGCAGTACACAGCAGAGCAGGGGGGCCGTGTCTAGGGCACGAGCCTCCAGGAGCAGGATCGCCTAAGGGCTGGAGCCTCCAGGCCGCTTGAGGCGAAGGAGCAAAATGGCAGGGGAAGCGCGTGCCCAGTCTCGCCTCTCACCTCTGGTGCAGGTTGTCACAGCGTCAGCAGCCTCAGGGAGCAGGGGACTCCCGCCCCGCAATCGAGAGGCCCACTGCTGAGATCTCTCCCGGATGCTTTACAGGGCCACCCCGACTCAGCTGCCCCTCCGCTATCTGCAGCGGCTCCAGCCCGGGTCCTCGGAGGCACTCTCAAGCCCCCAGCCGGAGCATCAGACACAGCCGATGGGCGAAGCCCCCGCCTCCACCGCTCCGCGCAGTCTGCAATTTGGCGGGGCAGGGGGGTGAACAGCAGCTCCGTCCGGACCTCTATCTCACGGTTGGTCTCCACCCTGCAGGCCCCAAGATCTCTGTGACTGCCCAGGGGTCCGAGGGCTGGAGCTCCCAGGAACACGTCTCACCGCATCGCCAGTCAGACCACGGCCCTTATTAAGGACTCTTAATGGGGGAGAGTTTCTGGTGTGTAAAACGGTGTGGTCCTGTCATGAGCCTGCACCATCAATAGTGCCACAAATGCCTTTTTGGACTGCTGTTTCGAGGAGGTCAGTGAAGCAACACAAGGCTGTGGCACAGCCATAAATTGATGCAGCTTGGATCTGTGCAGCCATTGGATTAAGGATAGTTAATGGAACGGTTTATGGCTACTACTCTAATGGATTTTACCTTTTTTAGCTGTACTGGACATTGTATATGATTGCCCACTGGGGATATATTAGGCTGTTTGGTAAACTATAGGTCCTATCATGCACCTGCATACCCATGAGGGAGCCGAGGTGCAAGTATTATTATTGTGAAATTGAGACTGTGAACTGCCAACAGTGTACGAAAGCCATCACCTATGATCAAGGTCTGATGAGACCGAAACGTGTCAGGATGGTGCAGCTTTAAGATTTAAATAAAAGAAAGTGAAGCCATAACATGTGTGTAGCTTTCTCTCACCTTGAGAGTTTCTGGTATATATATATATATATATATTCACTGAAAAAACCATAGGTTATAGACCATATATAGTTAGGAATTAGCATTTAAAAAACCTTATTTTACTCACACAAAACCATTGAAATTCCATATATAGTTAGTTGCACTAACTATATATCGCGCACCCGCAATCCAATGCTGATCATGTCACATATTACATCATTCATGACATGGTCAGTGACATCACTGATGACATCACTGATGACATCTCAAATGACATCACTGATGACATCACTGATGACAACATCCAGTGACTGTATGTTTCTGTAAAGTTAAAATATGTCTTACATATTGAAGAATGAGTGGATGTATAAGTGTCTGGATGAAGGATTTAGTAGGTGCATGACTGACTGTATGAGTGAGTGATTAAATGTGTCTCACTGAATGCATGGGTTAGTGACTAAACTGTCTTAATTTGTGCATCATTATGTCTGTTGTGATGTAAACTGCTGCATGTGTTGATCATTAGCTATACGAGAGGCTATATGTGTTATTAATTGGTTGCCCAAGTATTTCTATGGGAGATTGAGTTTGTGTGGGGGTGGCTGGAAGGTGTGTGACTCTATGCATAGATGTGTGAGCAGTTTATTCACTAGGTGTATGAGTTCAAGACTGCATGTGGAAACAGCTACATGGGCAGTTGACTGTGTGCATGAGTGTATTGATGAGTGAATGGATATCTCAATGCTACATGTCATAGTAAGTACATATGTTAAACACAGTACATGTGAGAGTTGGCATATATAAATAACTGTGCATGAGAGCCACTGAATGAGTGAGTGGTTGTATCGATCATTGTGAACTTGTATCAGGGATTGTATAAGAGTGTAAATATGTGTTAGTATATGTTTCAATAAGTAAGGTGTGTTTAACTGTATAGTTGAAGAAATGGAGGTGAGATTGTTTCTTTGCATGACTGACTGGGTGTGTGAGTAACTCCATGGATGAGTGGCAGTGTGTGAGTGTCTGTATACACTGAGTGTATCTAAGGTTATATTAGAGTCTGAAGAGGTTTATCGTATTAGCACAAGAATGATGTCAAATGAGATGTCATCAGTGATGTCATCAGTGATGTCATTTGAGATGTCATCAGTGATGTCATCAGTGATGTCACTGACCATGTCATGAATGATGTAATATGTGACATGATCAGCAGTGGATTGCGGGTGCGCGATATATAGTTAGTGCAACTAACTATATATGGAATTTCAATGGTTTTGTGTGAGTAAAATAAGGTTTTTTAAATGCTAATTCCTAACTATATATGGTCTATAACCTATGGTTTTTTCAGTGAATTTCAATGGTTTTTTAATAGCAAATATCATAAGCTGTCGAATGTCAAGTACGTGGTAAGTAAAAACATTTTCGTGTTTATGCACACTGATCTGCTTTGAATGCTGCCCCCCACCCCTCATTTCTATTAGGAGTACTCTCTCTTTGCAGATAGTGAAGGGTAGTTAACGCAGGCCTTTGCCCCCGTTGCCCCCGTTGTAATCCGTCGTGCCTGCTTCTCTCTCCATTTGATTGATTGTTCTCTTTGGTTCATTCTCTATTTACAAACAAGCACAGAGTCGCAATACTCTGTTTAGTCTTTGCAGATAGCGAAAAATTGTGTAAAAAAACAAAAGGAATCGAGCAAAATCAGTAGGCCACTAATGGGATCTCTTTTTGACCTCCCTAAAATAGAAACATTAGGAACAACCTGTTGATAATACCAATGTGTATGTACATAAGCGGCGTTCATTTGTGTTCACAGTACCCCTTGTTGATTGTTTGAATCGAGCATTGAATTGTTCGAAGTTGATTCTCTTAAGAATCTTCTCTGCCTGCAAACGAGGAAGAATAGGAATATTCTCTCTCCCTTTGCAGATAGTGAAGGGTAGGTAACGCAAACCTTTAACACGTCGTGCCTATTTCGTTCCTCATTGATTGATTGTTTCCCCAAACATTGACTGTTTGGGAATTGGTTCTTTTTGGAGGTATTCCCTGTTTGCAAATATACGTAGGAAAATCTTTGCAAATAGTGAAAGGGTACGTAATGCGGACCTTTCTCCCCCGTTGTAATCTGTCATGCCTATCTACTCCCCACTGATTGATGCACCTGTTTCACCCGGACCATTTACTAGAGATACGTCATCTGGCCCGACCAGAGAGCACCCCTAGTGAAAAGGACATATGCAATAATAACGAAGTGATCACTGTATCCTGTTAACAGAAACTTTAGCATGAAACAACCTGGAAAGAAAAGAATAGGAAAACGAAAATCAGTAGGCCACTGATGAACATGAACTTTTATTAAACAACGAACAAAGAAACGATAACATAACGTAATGATAAAACCTATTAATGTCCTAGAAACAAGAAAACGTTAAAATATGCCAGTGGTGAGAGACCAGAAAAACAGTAAGAGAAACCAAATCACCCCTCGCTGTCCCACCGCCTGCCACGCCAAAACAATCGATAGACTAGGGAAAATGCAAGTCAGTAGAACATCCGCCCCCACTCTGGAAACTTCCAAGGTGGGGCAGGGTTGCGGCTACGCCCAGCCGGGAGCAGCCCATATAAGGCGGGTCCTGCTGCCACGCCTCGGCCAGGAGATCCTAACGTAGGGTTTAGCCGGAGGAGAGGCCGAGGCCAGCGGGACCCGGCCAGGGGATTGCCTTTACAACACTGAACAGTTGCAGGGGGGGGAATGTCTCCTCGACCCTCCCCTCTCTCTCCCAGTCCAGCCGCGGTGGCCCTTGAGAGTTGCAGGTAGTCCCGCCACATGCTCTTCCGGTCCGGCCACCAACGGTCGGGGGGCCGAGGCCGACGGGATCCGGCTGCAGCCGATAAACCAAGAAACCCGTTCATGGGGCCAGAGCCAGGGGCGTCCGGCCGACATCTACCGGAAGCCCGGCCCGAAGACGGACGGGACACTTCTTCTGTCTTGAATAATGGCTGCGACAACACTGGGGGGGGATGTCTTGCACATGCCTCCGACCCCCCCCCCTCGTCCTCATCGCCTGGTCCGGCCATAACAAATCTCAAGCGAGACGCCGTGGGGTGCACTGGGAGGGAGAGACAGTGCGAACAGGCCTCTCCCGCCTCCCCAGGTGGAGGCTTCCCAGCTGCACCCTCAGCGCTCCAGGCGCCCGGAAAAGGGTTCTTCCACTGAGGCCATGCTGCAACGTCTCGCCCGGCAGGGTGGAGCCCGTCCGCTCATTTGACCCCGCGATCGCCAGTAGCTACCGAACTCTCAAAATGGCGGTCGACCTGGCAAGAGCGGGCCCAGCACAAAGAAATGGCCCGGTCACTGGTTGACTCCACCACCGTAGTCCTCCACGACCTTGAAGATTCTACAGGAGCCGCGGGAGTCTCCGACCCCCGATGGGGAATGACTGCCATGATTGCCCGTGGAGTGACGAAACTGTATCCGCGGGACGTCGGCGCTCCCATGCTGGCGCCAGCCTCACTTTGAATTACTAGAATCCTGCAGACCTCAGTTCCGGTGAAAGCACAGTGTGACCCGGTAGGAAAAATTGTTGCACCCCCTCCCCTTTTTGACTGATAGTTCAAACCACCGATCCTTTCCTTTGCCCTTTCAACGGAACTTTGGACTGCCTCCCCCTCTTTTACATTTTCTAGAGAAAACAAAACATTAACCACTACATTAGCATAGCAGTTGACACCAGAACTGTTTTCAAATTGAAAACCAACAACATCTTCAACAGAATCCTTTTTGTTTCTGCTGTGACCCTGCTACAGCACAGGCATTGTCCCCAGCAGTAATTCTGCAATGCCGGTAAGAATAGCTGTGGTGCCTACTGGACTCACTCACCCCCGCGGCGCCCCACGCTGTTATTTGTTGGGCGGCAACTTACTAGACATCACTTTCGTGCCATCTAGATTTCAGCGCGTTCTGCTGCCTTGGAACTATTCGCACAACAGACTGCTACTGACGACCCACCCCCAGGCAACATCTTCTGAATTTTTATAATTTGAAAGAACTAGTAACATGTCCTCATCAGGAATTCAAAAGAAATTGCCACGGTCTCTTCGTTGTTTAAATGTTTTTACTGTTTTTGTTTTGTTGTATATATTTATATGTTATTAAAGTTTTATATTCCTACTACTTTGTTGGAGTGCTATATATTTTTAATGTGACACATAATTGTAAAAACTTTGATGTACAAAGAGTCATTCCTGGAATCTTCCGCTTCAGGCTCGGTCCCCTCCCCAATCACAATACAGGATGCTTTTCAGATAGTAGGAACACGTGTGGTGTGACGGATCTCATCGGGTGTGGGCCTTGATCTACTATAACTCCTTTGAAGAGGGGTGATTCTTTACAGCTGGGGCCATAAACTACATCTGCAGGGCTAGGTGATAGCCTGGACAATCGGACACAGAGGAAGAGGAGTGTCAGAGGGTGCGGTAGTGAATAGGGCGAAAGGGAGGTGTCGGGCGGGCACAGAGTGTGATTTTCAGGGAACAGCAGCGCAGATGGGGGGAGGTTTATTGCCGATGCATAAGACAGAGAGCGGGGGTGACCAGTGCCTGGGGAAGATGCTTGCGAGGGTGGGGAGCCATGCTACGAATCGACAGCGTGCAGAGAGTGGATCTGGTCAAGGCATCTAAAATGGCTGCCGTGCACGACAAAAGTGTGGCCTTTCAAAAAAGGCAAGATGGCGCAGACAATGTTTTTCAACACTTCCTCATTTCCTTCGAATCGAACGTTAACAGACGTTGGTGCATATTACCAAAGTTAAGCGATATTTATCGCTAACGATGCTTACCAACGAATTTTTTAGCGCTAAGCATCGTCAGAAATTATCGAAGATAAACCTTGCTATTATCAAGGTTTATCGCAAATGCGATAATAAACGGCCGCAATGCATGAATATCGCTAAAAAGTCAGCGATATTCATGCATTACCGAGCTAATGCTCTTAGCCATGTTATCCACCTCCCATTGGATAACATGGCTAAGAACTGCTCAGGGCAGGTGTTACTTTTTGGAGATATTCGCGCTTAGCGCGAATATCTCCAAAAGTTGGTAATAGGAGATAGATATCTTGCATGTTGTAATGCAAATTATTGTGGTATATGGAACTCATACCATAATCTCTCAGGAAAGCAGAAACTGATCCTTTTGGGACCGCCTAAAAAGGCCTAGGGGGTGAGGGGTACTCTACTTTGCCCCCTTTTCACGTTCCGAACTATTTTATTTTACTCTCTTCTGTAATTACACAAAATAGCAGCGATAAGATGCATCGGAGACACACAGTGAGAGAAAGGAGGCCGGAGATGAAGAAGAGATGTCAAATACACATTGGAGATAATATAGTGGCAGAAGGGAAGTAAATATGAGTAAACTTACCATGTAACATAAAAATGTTGCACTCTATACTATAAGTCTCATTTTATACTACAATCACTTCGCTACAACCTCATAAATTAAAAATAAAAATGAATAATGTCTCAAACAATGTTTGATTTCTAAATATAAATTTATTCTTCAGAATTTTCTAAATTTGACAGAACTAGTAACATGTCCTCATCAGCAATTTCCTCATGAAAAGTCTGCAATGATGATTCTTGTAACTCTATGGTCTCCAAACATTCGATAAATTCGCCATCAACAGATTGATCAAAAAAATCATTCAAGTCATCTCCTCCTTGTGACAATATTTCATTATTGGTGCTGTCAATTTCAATCAATGTAGTGGAATCATTCAAGTCATCTCCTCGTGACAATATTTCATTATTGGTGCTCTCAATTTCAATCAATGTAGTGGAATCATTCAAGTCATCTCCTCCTTATGACAATATTTCATTATTGGTGCTGTCCATTTCAATCAATCTAATGGAATCATACAAGTCATCTCCTCCTTGTGACAATATTTCATTATTGGTGCTCTCAATTTCAATCAATGTAGTGGAATCATTCAAGTCATCTCCTTGTGACAATATTTCATTATTGGTGCTGTCCATTTCAATCAATCTAATGGAATCATACAAGTCATCTCCTCCTTGTGACAATATTTCATTATTGGTGCTCTCAATTTCAATCAATGTAGTGGACAATTCAAAAGAAATTGCCACGGTCTCTTCATTGTGAGCCATTTTATTTTGAAATTGCTTGCTGTAAATTGCAGAAAAAAATAATCACTTTCATTTATCGTTTTTAGTAATACATAATATAAAACTAACTTTATCAAGTATTTAGTCTAACAGAAGGACTGCAAATAAATAACAGAAAACATTTTTCAAATTATCTTCAAGTGTACAACATAGTTCCCCTTACAAAGAAATTGCCACGGTCTCTTCATTGTGAGCCATTTATTTTGAAATTGCTTGCTGTAAATTGCAGAAAAAAATAATCACTTTCATTTATCGTTTTTAGTAATACATAATATAAAACTAACTTTATCAAGTATTTAGTATAACAGAAGGACTGCAAATAAATGACAGAAAACATTTTTCAAATTATCTTCAAGTGTACAACATAGTTCCCCTTACAAATTAACAACTCACCTTTTTAAAAGTAGGAGAAGTGTTAGTACTGTGTAAATCAAACACCAGAAATTCACCACCAAAAATTCCTCACAAATGTACCTCACACAGTAGTATCACAAAATGGCTGTGGTTTCCTCTCATTTGACATATATACATAACCAATTAACTTTCATCACACACAAATACAAAACCAAAGTAACATTTTAATTGGTTCTAAATTTCAACACTTTCAAATGTGTTTTCCCCATGCAATTTTCCATAGGACATTTACATACGTCTACAGCCTGAATGGCTGAACGGAATTACACCAAACTTGGCAAAATGGTACATCAAACCTAAGAGGTCAGGAAGGATCTACTATGCCCCCTTATGGTCATTTCCCCCTTCGCTTTGGCCTCCTCTTGTCTCTCAATCCTACCGAGAGACAAGATGGCGGCCGCTACGGACTGTTTGGAATGTTGACAGACGCCGGAGAACCAATCAGCTTCGCAAAGCTCCGTAATGCGAAAAGTACGCGAAGCGGAGCGCTGTTACAGATATATATCTTTTTTTGAACGTTAATTTCTCAAAATCCACTGGAGCACATATATTGAGACCTAGCAAAGGCACATCGGGCTACCAGTCCCTAATATTTTGCCAAGTTTCGTGCAAATCCATTCAGCCATTCGATTATTATTATTATTTTTTTTTTTTTGCCCCGCGGGGCCCTTTTAAAACCTCCACATCAAACCTAGGGGGTCAGCGAGGATCTACTATGCCCCCTTATGGTCATTTGCCCCTTCGCTTTGGCCTCCTCTTGTCTCTCGATCCTACCGAGAGACAAGATGGCGGCCGCTACGGACTGTTTGGAATGTTTACAGACGCCGGAGAACCAATCAGCTTCGCTTCACAAAGCTCCGTTGCGCGAAAAGTCAGCGAACCGGAGCGCTGCCCGGTCCGCTGTTACAGATATATATCTTTTTTTGAACGTTAATTTCTCAAAATCCACTGAAGCACATATATTGAGACCTGCAAAAGGCACATCGGGCTACCAGTCCCTACAATTTTGCCAAGTTTCGTGCAAATCCATTCAGCCGTTCGGGCTAAAAGTGAGGCCAACCGCCCTATGGAAAACTCAATGTTAAAAACACGTTTTGGGACCCCCCTTTTTTCTCGACCCCCCCTGGACGAACCCCCCCCCAATTTTCAGGGGCTGCTCAGAAACAAAATGTGCCATTTTCCTGAAAATTTCAGCCAATTCCGTCCACAAACGCCAAAGTTATTAGACATAGAATTTTCAAAAAACCCATAAATGTAATGTAAATGTAATGTAAATGTGCAGGACTTGTAAAGCGCACAGCTGCCCATAAGCGTCCCGGCGCTTGCTTAGGGAACCCGTCCTGGTATTCCCCTGTGAGAAACCCCGGCAGGGTGTCCACAAGGTGAAAGCCAGGCATCCCGCCGCGAGGGGCCATAGTGGAGATTAAGCAAGCTATTTTCTAATTATAACGTCCCCGAAACCTATGGTTTTTTCAATGAATTTGAAAGGTTTTTTAAATGCTAATTTTTTTAATTATAATGTTCATTAAACCTATAGTTTTTTTCAGTGATTTCAAATTATCATTCCATTCTCAACCTGTAGAAAACAGCCGATATCTCCAGTTTTTCAGCAATAGGTTCTGCAAAAAAAATCGCCACAAATTAGAGCATCAACTAATGCTAATAATATGCAGAGTAGGTGTTCCTGTGCAAAAAAACAAAAAAACACCACTTCCCGATATTTTCAACGAGCAGCCAAATCTGCGGTGAGATCCAAAAACTGGCGATAAGCTGTGTTAGCAGTAGGTATCTAATATCTGCCTTTTACTGGTGTAAAGTAGGATGACTACCTACAGTGTGAAAGGGAGCCCATCCCAGAAACACATTTGAAGGCCAAAACATGTCATAGAGCCACTGATCATGCACCTCCAACCCAAAGAAGGCCACAAATCCCACTGACAGCACCCTCAGGACCTCCCCCCTGGACCACTCCTCCCCTCTAACCACCGAGGCAGCGTAGAACAGGACTGCGGACCTTTAAAAAATGTCATGGCCCCTCAAAAACACAATACCTGAACGTTGTGAGATGTGGCAACCAAACATGTGTGAAGGACGCAAGTCACCCACCAATAATAATGCACACAATACCAAGTGTAGCGGTGATGTGATGGACAGACCTCAATCTGCGGAGCACAAACCTCACCATGTGTACATATACTGCTGGTGCTTGTTGTGTTGTGGACAGTGGATCCAACCATGTTATCTCAGGCAGTGGGGAAGAACTCGGTCATGTACCTGTGTCTTCGCCCCCTGTTAGCGGAAGAGCAGGAAGGTCCAACGTACGCCACTCCAATGTAGAAGTGTGAATAAATATGCTTGGGCTCTGGGCGTGGTTCACTTGTGTGAAGGCCAGTGCGTCTGCCAGAGTGGTAGCCCTCACCCTGCCACTTGACTGCTGCCATGACCGCAGGCCTCCTCGGCACAGCCCTCCTGTGAACACATATCTGTACAGACTACTGCCTTTGATCTACAATGCGGACAGCAGGGCTCACAATTCAGATGGAGTTGCAATTGCAGTCCAGTAGGCAAGAGACATTTCTCCCTGTGCGGCCCACGTGGACCACGCATCATCGCAGACTGCGTACACACTGAGTGTTTCAGGTGCCACTAACTCAGTGCACCAAAACTCAATGCCACATGGACTTAATAAGGCAGAATTCATTTGGCAAAAGAAATGGCTACCAGTGTGACCTGCCTGGACCATGCATCATCGCAGGGTGCGCAAACGCTGAGTGCTTTAGGTGCCACTAACTCATTGCACCATAAGTCATTGCAACGTACCCTTATTAAGACAGAATTCATAATACAAAAGACATTGCTACCAGTGCGGCCTGCCCAGACCATGCATCATCGCAGGCTCTGCACACGCTGAATGCTTCTGATGCCACTAACTGTGCAGCTGAACTCAATGCCACGTAGCTGTGGGCCCTTGCTGACGGCTGACACCTGCTTACACTGCGGTCATCAAGGCTCACAATTAAAATTGAGGCTTGATTCATTAATTGCATAGTCCAGTAGGCAACTAAGTATAACGTCCCTCAATCCTACATAATATCCTTTTAGTATCCTTGCTTCAAAACTTGTTTTATATCAGTTATCGCTTTACTACAATGACCAAATTCATCTTGCAAGTCCAAAGGAACACTGAATGACAGTATACACTGAGGACAGCAGAGCTCAGAATTTGATTTCAGTCTTGATTTATTACATGCAGACAGAATTGTACTATATGTCCTCGGATTTTGTCAAGAGGAAGTGACAAAAATCATTCCTTGATATCTTTACTGACTACTGCCTTCGATCTACACTGCGGACAGCAGGGCTCGCAATTCAGATCGAGTCGCGATTGCAGGTGACGCAGTCCAGTAGGCAAGAGACATTGCATCATCCCTGGCTGTGCACATGCTGAATGCCACACCTACCACTAACTCTGTGCAGCTCATGTCAGCTCCACGTGGCTGTGGGCCCTTCCTGACCACTGCTTCCGGCCTACAATGTGCTCAGCAGGACTCACAATTCAAATTCAGTCTTCAGTCGTTAATTTCAGAATCCAGTAGGCAACTAACTATAATGTCCCTAAAACCTACATATTTCGACAGTGTATTCCATAAATGTTTCATCTTTTATTCCATACACCTACACTGCGGTCAGCAGAGCTCACAATTTAAATTGAGACGTGATTTATTTATTGTAGAGACAATTGTACTTTATGTCTTTGAATTTTGTCAAGAGGAAGTGACTAAAAGCATTCCCTGATGTCTGTGCTGACTACTGCCCACGATCTACACTGCGGATAGCAGGGCTCACAATTCACATCGAGTTGTGATTGCTGATAACGCAGTCCAGTAGGCAACAGACATTGCTCCCTGTGCAGCTCGCCCGCAACATGCATCATCGCTGTCTGCACATACTCTAAAGACTTCTGAAGCCCCTATCTCAATGCAGCACAACTCATGGACCCTTTATGATTCAATGTTTTGTGTATAATTTCAGATCTGCTGCCCCTACCTCAGTGTACCACAAGTCATGCACCCTGTACGATAGAATCTTTGGAGTATTATTTCACATCTGCTCCCCTACCTTAGAGCAGCACACATCATTGACCCTTCCTTTATGATTGAATCTCTGTTTCTGATCCAATGATTACTGTTGCACTTGTTGCCAGCACCAACTATTTCCGGAGGGCTGGCTTACACTCACCCCACACGCATCCAGCACAGACGTCACTGGACATGTGACCCTGGTAATAAAAAGGAGTTGAGTGCACGTGCCCGTACCCAGTTCCACTATCTATCTGTGTCCGTGTGTTCATTATGTATGCAAGATGCTGCCCTTGGGCCCTACCACATTACATTGTGCTGTGGACAGCGTGTGTAACCATGTTACCTAGCAATTCGGGCTGGACTGTTCCCATGGGGCGCAGAGTCAAGACTGATTTGCATATGGCTTGGTTCAAACTGGAACGGCATGGTGAGCAAAAAATGATTGATTTAGGCTCAGATCTCTGTACTTGAGTGAATGTATGACATTGTTCTGCATTATGTCCATCAACTGCTGTTTTTTCATTTGTCACCCCGAGTGGGACGGGTATGCTCAGACGTGAGTCCTGTGCTCTCCATGTCACTGGATTCTGGCTATCCTGACTGATGAGGGCTGAAAGCCCGAAACCGGTCCTAGGATGTTTGTTTCCAGTCCAGGGAGGACCTGGCCTGGCAGTTTAGGCTTTACTGTTCCCATGGGGCACAGGGTTAAGACTGATTTGCATATGGCTTGGTTCAAACTGGAACGGCATGGCGAGCAAAAAATCTATGCATTTAGGCTCATATCTCTGGGGTGAATGTATGTCATTGTTCTGCATTCTGTCCATCAACTGTTGTTTTTACCAGGTTACCTGTGGCAGTGGGGAAAACTTTGGTTATGTAACTTTGTCTCGGTCATTGTACAAGTACGTACGTAGAGACTGGATCATGAGAAGTACTGCAAGGAGAGTGTATAGTGAATTTATAAGTGCATGGGGCTTGGCTGAGCGAATGTATAAGTACATATGTTGGCGCAGCCTAATCCCGAACACGAGCTTGGCTCTAATTGGCAGCCCTCCATGTCCCAAAAACTGAAACTTGAACTTTGCATGGCCCTGTATTGCTACAGCTGCAAAACTTCACTGAATGTGCAATAAACAATCATATCCACACAGATGTGTCATGTCCACCATCTTTCATGTGTGGAACCATGGATAAATGTAGGGTTAGTGATTCCCCATACCTTCCATGTTGGCCATGTTATGGGACTTGGCTCACAGAGTGAAACATTGGCGCTTGCGACCTGGGTGATGGCAGCACTACAACAGGTGAATAGAAAAAATGAGAAAGAATCGTCGCACTCTGGTTGTAAGTATCAAAGTATATACGTTCAGTACAGGTATGTTGGTGCTATTTGGTACTTCCTTCTGAGTATAAGGAAACGTGAATTGATACAGTTGCGTTATTCCGATCGAGAGTAACGTTACCTAATGCACTCATAAAACAAAATTTCATTAATCTTCGTATTTGTCAATAAAGTTTTATTCAAAATTTCATTGAATTCTTTGAATTTCTTTAAATGTTGTTTTCACATCTGTTTATAGACATCGTTTCTCACAACCCATAGTTCCACATCGCCCAATGCATTTCGGGCATTTGCCCTTCTTCGAGGGCTTTTTTTACTGCCAAAGAAAAATACGTGTTAAGTATACACAATATTAGACCAGCCGGTCTGTTCTTATCTAGTATTACATTTAATCCTTATATCCGGATTTATTCACAACAACTGTAAAGTGAAGAATCACATTATATCACATTTGTTTGCTGCTTTTAGTCAAATGTCAACAAAAAAGTAAAAAGGATGGTAAAAAAAGATAAATGCACAGTGAACATCGTGTAAGTGAGGTTGCAGTTAAGGGTAGGATATAATTTGTGTGTGTTCAAAAACAAACGGAGTGAAGAAGTTTGTGACAAGCATGCTGTGGCCGAACATACTTGAATATCGTACCTTTAATAAGGTGGGTTTTGCGGAGGTGACGCTATTCAGAATATAATTATTATGTAACACCTGTACATTTTTGTGTTTTGCACAAGACCTTGAGTGAAAACATGGTACATAGGTTGTAAACACTGTCACTGAATGCGAGAAAAACACGTCTGCACATTACGTTTAGTAAGATAGATCGGTACCGTTATGTTATGCCACGTGGTCTTGAACGGTCGTCTCCGATTTCTTCAATTGAGAGAAACCGGCATATTAATAAAGTATAAGTCGTTTGCTAAGTAACCGCTCAGTTGGTATAGATTCTACTGGCAATAATTCTCTTACCTTATGATGCGGAAGTACAACGCGTGTTGGATGCCCGAGTTTTGCCGCTGGTGACTCGGAAGAAGTTTGTGTGCTTATGGGAGCGTGCGTGTATATGTCGGGACATGTGACCCGGAACCGCTGGGGTTCTTGTCAAACAGGAAAAATGAAAGAAATACTGTGCTAACCAAGTCGAACGAGAAAAAGATAATGTGTGGATATTAAGTGTGCATTACGCAACAATAGTGAGAAGAAAAAAAATTTCCCTCGGGTGTATAAAAATGTAACCTTATGTGATTCAAACGCTTTCTTGAAACATGCGAAGTTAACAGTTGGATTTTTAAACACCTGAATCAGAAAAATTATTAATAAAAATTATTTATAAAAAATGATTAGAGAAAGTCTTCCACATTCTACATTTACATTTCATTTGTATGTCCATTATAAATACATGATCATTCTGCTGGCTATTTACAAGAAGCAGTTCAAATCCAACCGATCATTGAGACCCTTTGAATGGATGGTATTCAGAAAGGTTATCCACAAGATCTCACACGTTAGAAGGTGTTGTGTATTGTCTCTTCCTGGTAATATATTTGGTTGTTCGAGGGTCAAGAATCTGAGTTGACTCGGGGAGTGATTGTGAAAGTTGAAATGTACTGCCAATAGTGATTTGGAACTTTTTGTGCGAATGTTACTTTTATGTTCAGTGAGTCTTGTCTTTATTTTTCTCTCCGTTTTACCTTATGTATGCTAAGCCACATGGGCATTTAATCATGTAGATCAAGTTCCTGCTGTCACATGTCGCTGTTACTCTCAATTTGATCATTGTTCCACGATTTGGATGCTGTAATTCGTTTCCTTTTATGATTGCGTTGCAGTCGCCACAGTGGCAAGGTAACGTACCTTTGTATGATTGTGGTTTTGTGATCTCCTTTTTGTTCAACAGTTCCTTAATGTTTTTAGAACGTTGAAATGCAAACCTCGGTGGATTACCAAATATACCGTTGAAATGTGAGTAAAGACCAGTGTTTGAGTATGATTCTCTTGATCCGTAGGCTTTCTGTAGAGTATTTTGAAATAAATGCTATTCTTTCTTCTCCTTGTGATTTGGTTTTGGACTTGAGTAGTGTAGAACGGGTAACTGTAGAGGCTTTAGAGGCAGCTTCTTCTAGGATGTCACTTGGGTAGCCTCGCTCCTTAAATTTGCCAATGATTGTCTGTGAATTTTGATTATATGATTCTTCCATAGATTACATTCTTTTTACTCTTAAAAGTTCAGAGTACAGGAGATGTTTCTTCAATGAATATTGGTGAAAACTATTAAAATGTAGTAAGTTGTTTCTGCCTGTGATTTTTGTAAATATAGTAGTTTCCAATCTGTCATTGTTGTTGTGAATCATCACATCCAAGAAAGGTATTTGTTCAATCTGTATGTTATGTGTGAACTTGATTTTGTCATTTACATGATTTAGGTTAGATATGACTTGTAATAGTTCACGTTAGCCGAATTACATGCACAAGCATCACAGCGTACGCCTAGATATCAGTCTGTTGCAGAAATAAGAAAATCCCTTGCCGAATGTTGCTATGATCCAGTCCCAGGCGAGGATAATATGGTTTTATATTCATTTCGCGTAAGAAAAGTGGCCGAGTATCTAGTCACCTTGCCGAATATGAAAGAAGATCTAGACAGAATATATCGTTTCATCCGTACAGGGGATGATCCAGAAAGTATTGGCGAGATTATGTCTCAAAGGAAAGCCGAGATTCAGCTCATGATATTAAAATTCCTGATCAATTGTCTAATAAGAGAACAAGACTACCCGTCTAAAGATCCCGCCGAAATGAGAATCCTGACAAGGTGGAGTGATAATATAGCCGAGGGTAAGCACAAGACCGTCGGTGCTATGGAGAGTATGTACAAGAAAATCCGTAAAGAGATAGTAAAGATACACGAACAGCGTAAAGCAGCACAAGTAAGCGAGAAAGAAAGTATCTCTGATCCCGAAGAAGAGGAAGACGAGAATCCCGCCAGAATAGCGTATGTAGGAAAATCTAGATTTCCGGATCGCCATTTACGTCTAGAACACAAGTCTATTTTTCATCATCCAGCACCAGAACAAGGTTCTCTAGAACAAGTATTTCAAGCTACCGATCACATTCTGAAATCACGAATCGGTTACAGTGAATTAAGTACTATGCATGAACAAGAACTAGCCCGATCAGCAGTCCGATGGATTACTGATTCTACCACTTTTCCAGACGAAATAGTGGCACAAATGTTTCTGAAATTGCCCCCAGCCGAGCAACGACTGGTGGGTATGTATATGATCCAGTACCTCATTACTCTGTACGAGGGTCAACATTCTGATCCAGGTCCGTTGCATGATATCCTGAACGAGTTACTCCAGTACAAATGGAGAGGTCTAGGTACCGATTTAATTAGTGTCATTCTAGAACAGCGTCACAAATACAGAACGTTTTTGAACCCGCATTTTGTTCATGTCTCACCCCCAGAAAGTAAATCATTTTACATAGACAGACAGAATCCGTTACGAGAAGTCCACCCAGTCCAAGGGGCGGGTGGCGTAATGCAACGAGTGTTTGTATACACTCCGATTTCAAAGATGGAACTTCTTGAAATGAAGAAATTAATTCCCTGTCATGATAAAGATCCAGCAGGGTTCCATAGAGAATTAAAAGACATGCTCCGTATGGGAGAATACACTTACCCAGATATCATTAAAATGTTAAAGGTCCTGTTACCCGCAGGGGTGTATGAAAAGTTAAAAGAAAAAGAATGGGAGGTGGGAGAGAAAAAGATCGATTGGGCAGCTCTAGAAGCTGAAGACAAGGCACGAGTACCAGGTACCGGTCTTGGAGATAAATGTAAAGAATTACCAGAATTATTGATTCAAGTTTTACCCAGATTATTGACAACGAGGAAGGAAGACTGGGATGCAATCTCAGCCTGTAAACAGAAACAAGATGAAGATATTAGTGATTTTTATTCTAGATTTGAAAAATGTTTCAGTATCAATAGTGGTCTCAAGACAAGTAGTGAGTCATACCCTCATCTTTTTGTTACCAAATTAGTCGAGAATTCAAGTCCACAAATTAAAAACCGAGTTTTGAAAGTCGAAAGCACCTGGCAAGCTAATACCCCGTCCCAGATGCTCCAGATGCTCCAGTATCACCAGAATAGAATTAGGGAAGAGCAAGAACACGAGAGAAAACGTATGAAAGATACGAAAATGAAAGTGCTAGTTGCACAATCTGTTCCTCAAGACAGTCAGAAGAGGGGTCCGAATCAAGCCAGTCATCCTGCAGCTCCCGTTAAAGGGAACTGCAATTATTGTAAACAGCCAGGTCATTTTATAAACGAGTGTGCAGTTCTGAAACATAATATAGCTACTGGTAAGACTAAAGAAAGACCACGTCCGCCGAGACAAGAACAAGTTTCACAGATTCCTCAGCCACAGAATGCACCACAGACAGTTACAGCACCGCAGCCCATTGCTGCAACACAGCACGTTACATCGCAGATGTACCAGTATGCACAGTCCGAGTATCCAGAGTACCAGCCCTATTCATGAAACAGCCTAGAGAGGGAGGTAGGCTTGCCTCTCATCGAGATACCAGTAGATCAAGAAGGTCCCTATGTTCATAGTCAAGTATTAGGGAAAGACAGAAAGTTTTTGATCGATACAGGGGCAAGTAGGACCACAATTAGTCATGCCGAAGTTCCAGGGGCTCCGCTCTCAGGCTCAAGAAATGTTTCCCTTGGATTTTCAGGAAAGCCAATAGTTAATGAGATATCTAAGCCAGTCACTCTAGAAGTAGGTCCATTGTCCCGTACCACTGATCTGTTACTCACTAAGTCATGTCCAGAAAATCTGTTAGGCATTAAGACACTGAAAGAATTAGGTGCAGTTATATGCTGTTCCCCAGAGGGAATACGATTGTTCCTACGTGACTTTAAGGGTCACTATGTATTACGAGATTTTGATTCAAGATTGTCTAATGTTCCACAGCATTTATGGGCGCAAGGTCCAACTGATGTAGGTTATATGCAAATCACACCCCATCGTGTGACTCTCAAACCAGGTGTAGTGTTACCCCGAATCAGACAGTACAGATTGCCACCTGAGGCTGTAGCGGCCTTATCCAAAATTATTGACGAGCTCATGGCTCAAGGAGTAGTTGTAGAAACTGACTCCAATGTATGCAATTCTCCGATCATTCCAGTCATGAAACGTACTGATCCAAATGCACCCCCAGTATATCGATTAGTGATTGATTTACGAGAGCTTAATAAATGTATTATTCCTCAGTACCCAGTTGTCCCAGATATTTCTTCCCTGTTAACAGCCATTGATTCCGAAGCCATGTTCTTCACTGTCATAGACCTCAAGAATGCATTTTTCAGTGTTCCAATTCATCCAGATAGCCAGTTTCTTTTCGGATTTTGTTTAAATGGAAGGAGCTATATGTTTACACGCGCTCCTCAAGGTTTCACAGAAAGTCCTAGTATTTACAGTCAGGCACTCAAGAGACAACTAGACAACATTCACATGCCAACTGACACTGCCCTGCTCCAGTATGTCGATGATCTACTGATCACAGCCCGTTCTGAACGTGCTTGCGAGCGAGCATCACTTACAGTCCTGTATTTTCTTGCCGAGATGGGGCACAAGGTGTCACCTTCGAAGCTTCAATTCTGTGTTCAGCAAGTGGTATACTTAGGACACTTGCTGTCCAAGAGGGGTAGGCAGTTGACACCAGACCGTATCCAGTTAATAGCGAGTCTTCCCCAGCCCAGAACCCAGAAGGAGGTACGTGCCTTTATCGGCCTTACTTCTTATTGTAGACAATGGATTCCCCAGTATGCATTTCTAGCCAAGCCACTGATACAGTTAACGACACAGGAGGCAGCCGTATCGACTGTCCTCCCTTGGACATCTGAACATACACTTAGTTTCAACGAGTTAAAGAAAGCCCTATGTCAAGCTCCAGTTCTAGCTACACCGAACTACAGTAAGCCTTTTACACTTTTCGTCACTGAACGCGAAGGTACAGCATTATCTGTTCTCACACAAGATCAAGCAGGACAATACAAGCCCTGTGCTTATTTTTCGAGCACATTAGATCCAGTCGCCCAGGCGTTGCCTGCGTGCCTCAAGTCAGTTGCAGCCACAGCTCTAGCTATCAGACAAAGTGATTCCATAGTTTTAGGACATTCCCTGACAGTACAAGTCCCACATTCAGTAGAAGTTCTTTTAAACCGAACACAAACACAGCACTTGACAATTGCACGTTTAACAGGTTATGAATTGACACTGTTCCAGCCACACATAGAAATTAGACGCTGCAACGTCCTGAATCCTGCTACACTGTTACCATCAGTTAATTCAAATCCTGACACACATGACTGTGTGGAAGTAGTTAACATTACGACTAAGCCAAGACAAGATCTGACTGACATTCCGTTATCAGATCCTGACCTGACACTTTATGTGGATGGTTCATGTATGAGAACTAGTACAGGAGAATTAGTCGCAGCATATGCAGTAACTACTGACACTGAAGTTATTGAGACACACCGTATTGACACCCTGTCCGCTCAAGCAGCAGAGCTAGTCGCTCTGACACAAGCCTGTATACACGCCAAGAACCTGAAAGTTAATGTTTACACAGACTCACGTTACGCATTCGGAGTTGTACACGACTTCGGAGTGCTCTGGCAGGAGAGAGGTTTCATGACTTCTCATGGAACCAAGATTCAGCATGGTCTCCTTATTCAAGTCCTGTTAGATGCCATACATTTACCGACATCCATTGCTATCATGAAATGCAAAGCACATACGAAAGTTACAGACATTATTTCCCAAGGTAATGATCTAGCAGACCGTACAGCCAAGCTTACAGCACAGACTCCAGACATTCCAGTTAATCAGACACATACTCCAGATCCGACTACATGCATGACAGTTAAGGACCCTACTCAAGACGTCATAGATATACAGTTACATGCTACCCCCGATGAAATCAAGAAATGGTCTGAACAAGGAGGGGTCCAGACAGATCAAGGATGGTTAACGAAGGGTAGAGCCACATGGTTTCTCCCCGATTCTATGGTTCAAGTCATTATCAATACCGCACATAGTCCAGCACATTTAGGAGAAAAAGCTATGTTAGACAGTATCCAGAACATTTGGTTCAACAAGCATTTACGAGCTGCAGCCAAGCAGAAAGTCCGTACCTGTATGATATGTTGTCAGTTTAATCCAGGTAAAAGTGTCCCGGTGGAACAAGGTGGTTTCCAGCCCCCTGACCACCCTTTTGAGGTCCTCCAGATGGATTATATTCAGATGGAGCGATGTCGAGGTTTCAAGTATGTCCTTGTAGTTGTATGCGCTTTGTCCAGATGGACAGAAGCATATCCAGTCCCAGATTACACAGCCGCGACCACTGCCAAGCAGTTGGTTCGTGAATTCTTCCCTAGATATGGACTCCCTAGAGTCGTATATTCTGATAACGGTCAGCCATTCTCCTCAGAGTTAATGAAGCATGTTTCCCTGTTGTTAGGGTACCAGTGGAAGTTTCATTGTGTACGCCATCCTGAAGCAGCCGGTCTCGTAGAGAGACATAATCAGACCCTGAAAATCCGCATTGCCAAAGTCTGTAAAGAAAAAGGTGTGGACTGGCTAGTAGCTCTGCCAGTCGCTTTGTTTTATATGCGCATGGTCGCACATTCCAGATCAGGTCTGTCCCCGTATGAGGTCGTATTCGGCCGCCCCCCTAACATGTGGGGTACTCCTAGACCCCGAAGTATTACTGATGTTTCATGTAATATGCTGACAGATTACCTAGCTTCCTTGATGTCTGCCCTCAACTCATGTCGTTCACAGGTTGCTGCCGCATTCCCAGACAATACCGAGGTGGCACCACATGAAATCGTTCCAGGCTCCCTAGTGATGGTCCGGAATTTCGACAGATCAAGTCCGCTGGAACCACGTTGGAAGGAGCCACGTCAGGTCCTCCTGACCACCCGTACTGCCGTCAAGTTGGAAGGCAGAAAAGGATGGATCCACCTTTCTCATGTAAAACTTTTCAATGGATTGAAACCCGTTTCTAAAAACATTTCCAAGGATTCCCAGGATTCGAAGGACTGCCAGAATATTGCTCTTAAGGACTGTCCCGCACAAGACATTATTACAACCCCTCCCTTGTTAGAGAAAACTCCGCAACAGGAGTATAAGTTAAAGCTCAGGTCTAGTAAAATAAGTCAGTCAGTTTGATTGTATAAGTCCTCCCCTAGGTGAAACGGTTAGACTGTTTCTGACATGTATAAAATAGACCCCCATAGTGAGAGAGTCAGTCAAAATTCAATCAGATGTATCGTTTTTCTGAGTTTCGTATTATTCATCAGCATAATGATTTCCTGCACCAGCTATGCGTTCTATCTGTATTTTCCAGTTCCTCATGTAAATATGTCTGCTAATGCTACAGTAGAGCACACGTTTAGTGATCTGCCTCCTCACGAATATTCATACCGCCTCGCTATGCGCAACAACACATTTATCCGTATGTTACATTATTCACACCAGACCAGCAATGCCACTAATTGTTGGGTGTGTGGTCGACTCCCCCCTTTCCAGACACCGAAGGGAGTTCTGCCACTGTTTCCTTATCCATTCTCACATAATGGTTCGTGTGGAGCATGGTCCACGTTAACGTCATCCTCAACAGATATGTCTTTTCTTAACAGTACATGTTTTCCAGACAAGCAAGGTCTTCCCCACAGAACAGGTTTAGATCTAGAAAATGAAGTTTATAATTTAGGTAATTATTCGTCGAATTTCATGGTCCTGAATGTTCAGTCTGATACTACTCCAGACTTACCTGCTATTTCAGTACTACCTGTCAAAGGCGAATTATGTGTCCGTAGTTATGGTTCCGTACACGTAGGACATAGTGATTGTACTACTGTTATCCAGTATAGTGACAGTGGGAAATCTGTTTTCAAAGCTTCACGTCATTCTTATTTTATTTGTGGTCAAACTGCATATGTCCGTCTGCCCCTCGATTGGGAGGGAACCTGTTACATTGCTTTCTTACTGCCACCTGTTTTCCTAGCCCCATCTGATTATCACAGAAACACACATCTAGTACACATTAGACATAGAAGGGAGTCCCCAATTGTCGATTATACTGAAACTACTCTAGAACAGTATACAGATTTCAATAAAGGTTTCTTCTTCTTTTTAGGACCTGTCCAGAATAGTAAACTGATCCGTAGGTTAACAAGAACCCTTGAAGCTGTAGTAAATGAGACTGCCTCTGCTCTAGGTAACTTAACCGAAGAACAATCTGCTATGAGATTTGTCGTTTTGCAAAATCGTCTCGTCCTTGACGTCATACTGGCCGATAGGGGCGGGGCCTGTAGAGTCATCGGATCTAGTTGCTGCATTTTCATTCCAAATAACGCGCCGTCTGTTTATTCAGCTATAACCAGACTCCATAAAATTGCCCATCTGTTGCATCAAGATCCAGGCACCTGGACATGGTCAGGTTGGTTCTGGAATATAATTTCCGCATGGGGATGGAAAGTCCTGTCTTTTCTAGGTATTGCAGTAGCGATCATATTTAGCTGCTGCCTCTGTATACAATGTGGCCCTGCGATTTGCAGCATGTGTGCTACCTCTTGTATTCCTAGTCCCAAGCCCCGTTCTAAATCCCGTTCCAAGACAATTCGAGACGAGCAAATGGTACTGTATGAAATGATAGATGGTATCATGAAAATTGATGTTTCCTGATGGAAACGTAGTGACAAGGAGGGAATGTGGAAAAGTAAATTTTGCCATGTTCTGTGTCCCTACGCCTCATCCATCATATGTTATGTGTGCATGACCAATATGCATATGTTATTCCCCATGTTCGATTAATGACGCAATTCCAGTTGTGTCCACCTCTGGTATGTCATTTTCCAGTCCTCGTGAATACTACGAATATCAGGCCTAGGTAAAGTTATGTTGCCACGTTTCTCAGTGTGCACGTTATTCCATTGTAAAGTCCCCGTTTCCAGGCCTCAAAAGGGCCCGGACATCAGATTCAGCTCCTGTCTCCTGAAAGCCTCGCTGAGGAGCGATACAGCCCCCACCTGTATCCTCGACCCTTCACTTACTTCCTGCCTCGCAGTGCCCGGTGCAGCTTGGCTCTGCCTCTGAGTCTGCCAAGAGTATGTTATAGTTCCAGCTATCAGTTCAGTCCTCCTCTTCTGCATTCCTAAGCTACTGAACTGCATCAATAGTTTCCGTCATTGTCTAGCCTATTCGTCTCCATGTTAGAGAAATAATGTATTTAATGGTCATTTAATATTCTTCATCACGCACTACATGTAGAATAATGCATGGTCCAGTCTTAGAATCAAGTTAGTTTTTCCCCTCATGACTCCTAGTTTATATCAACATGTTCCCTAAACATCAGATACCAGATAGGGTTTAGGTACATGTCGCTCCGACCCTCCAGACTCTAGGTCTCTGCTCCTAGCACAGAGTTCGTAGCCCCCAGCTTCTCCTAGTAACACGTCATTGCCAGTTTACGCGCACCATTAGGTTAGAGGTCCCGGCTCCTTAGGTAGCCCCCTCCAAGGTTTCCGCCCATTCATGACATATTCTGTTACGTTTGCATCACATGTCTATGTATACTCCCAGTTACACCTCTTTTTACTGTTATCTTTCGCGACTGCTACGCGTCACGCCTTCTGCTCCACCCACTGTTACGCCTACTGCAATGTAATACTATGTGTTTGCGCTATGTATATAAGTTGCTGTATTGTTAAAAAAAGTTAGCGCGCTCATCCCAGATCAAGCCCCGGCAGCTGCTGGGCCCCAGTTGTCCTGCTGGGCCCTGTCACCTCTGTTCCTATGCAGGTTGTCCTGATCCTGTCCTTATGCTGTAATAAACCTGCAGAAACTCCTACTACCTCGAATCTTGACTCTTATTTTATTGAGCTATCTGTTATTCATTCATGCATTCAAAAATAGATCCGGTATTATTTATTTATATACCACAGTTCTTAGATCCCTTCCAAAGAATACATTTATCGTCAATGTATCTCTTATATTAAAAATAAGATTTTTTGAGCATTCTTCTTTGTTCAAAATGTTATCAAGTTCAAACCTGTACATGAAAAGATTTGCGTATGTGGGAGCCACACAATTTCCCATGGATGTTCCAGAACTTTGGATAAAATAACATTCTTGCCATTTGAAATAACTGTGGTAGAGTGTGAAATTCAATAGTTCCATAATGAATATTTGCAATTCTTCTTCCATTTCCGTCATCATTAAAAATAATGCTGTTGCCTCCATACCTAGATTGTGCGAAATTGAGGTGTATAATGATTGAACATCGATGGTGATAGAGGGAGATTTATTACGGGGCAAGGGTCAGGGGGCTGGGCGCAGCAGCTGAGAAGCCTTCGCTGTATGATTGTGAGCGTTAGCTAGGGACAACGGAGCACCTTAATTTGTATCGGTGTGTGCAGGAACGCTTGTTCTACAAATTGAGAAAAACAGATATGTGAGCCGTGGAAACTGAAGCTGAAAGGTTAACAGTTTTATTAAGAAGATGCAACTTCTAGAAACAGTAATATAAAGGCATAAAAATCACATTAGTTCTGTTTCCAGAGCTCTGCATTCTCAGATAGCCTCGTGGACATCAAAATTACAGTTTTCAGATAGTCAGAGTGAAGATTTAAACCTTAAGACACATTTATCATTTGTGGCAGAAATGCATTCATAAAGCAAGGCACATTTCACTTGGGAATACTCACATCTGCCTATAAGTGCAATAAGGAAAAAGCAATGTTAAAAGTGGACATGGCAAATATAACAATACACATGGCAAAACACAAGAAAAACAATATAGCTAATATATATACATTAAGACACTGATCAAGAGCTCTTGGAGACAACTCCAACCTAATGACTACAACAGAGCAGGAGTTGCCCAATGATGTCTCTGTGGACCTCCTTTTTATACTTTTTAAGGTGGTGAGGGGTCTATGATAAGTCATCTTGCGCCACCTCGTGCTTATTTATTCTGATTATGTCATTTATGGTCTGTTCCGTACCCTTCCCATCCATATGTTCAAAAATCAGCCCTTTCCCGTAAACGTGGCACTTATTCTAGGCTAAGGGTCATTCCAGGTTGACTTGAGGCTTACCATAAATTAGCTTTTAGCTTTAGTTTTAACAGAAAAAGCGCCTTACAGTACACATTATGTGAGGATGTACCATCTACATATCCGTTTACCACACCTCTCACAGCAGCATGGCACTGCTGAGGGGCCCCAGTTCCTCTTTTCTCAAATACAGTTAGAGGATATGGCCTTCTGTCATGTCAAAATAATTGGGTGGAAGTTGAACTTTAGCACACAAGCGGGGTGGGGGCCAGAACAGGAGTGAGCAGCCTCGCAGACAGAGATGCTGGGGGAATTCTTGATCAGACCTGCTTTTGCTTACTTCAACAGAAAATGGCAGCACTCTGGCCAATTTAACCATGGCCTATAATGCTGAACAGTAGGGCCTACACAGGGGTTCATGCTAGCTAAGTGATAAGAACGTTCCAGGATATTTATATTGTAAAATCTTCCCCTCTCTCAATGGTGCATAGAATAATTTCTTTGGAGTACTCTGCTGCATGTTCTTCAAGGATATTAAGAAAGTTGGTCGTATCTTTTATGTACGTGGTCATTGACTGGACCAAAGGTTGTAAATGTCTATCTAAATATTTGCCGATTGGTTCGTGAATGGACTTAACCGTAGATACTATCGGTCTGCATGGAGGATGCGTGGGATGTTTATGTACTTTAGGTATCATATACATGTAAGGAACGGTCAGATTTTCTTTGATTAAGAATTATTTTTCTTTGTGGCCAATGGTTTCACGGGCAAGAGTTTGATCAATGATGGTGGTGAGAATTTTGGTAAATTCTCTGGTTAGATCCTGTTCAATCTTGTAATATGTATTGGTATCATTGATGTGTTCGTTTACCCGGTCATTGTAAACATCTGTATCCATTATGACTAGGGCGCCACCCTTGTCTGCCTGTCTGATGGTGATTAGTAGATTATTAGCCAAGTTGGTTATAATCTGTTGATCTTTAATCGAAAGATTGGTAATTTTAGATTTCGGTTGTTTGTAGATAGATTCAATGTCTTTGGAAATTACCTTCTCAAAAGCATCAAGTACTTTATGACTCACTGGTGGAATAAATTTACTTTTGTTACGTAATCCTTTAAGAGTGTCTTTGATTGGTTCTCCGGATGATGGCATGACGCTGGTGAAAAAGTGTCTGAGTCGAAGTAGTCTCATGAATTTATAAATGCTTACTTGGGTATCTAAGAGGTTTGAACGAAATGTTGAAACAAAGGTAGTCCCTTTTTGTAAAACTTGTGTTTACATGCGTGTTATTTTGACTTTGGAAAGGTTGATGACTAGAGTTTTTGACTCCTGGTGTTTCTTGCAATTGAGTCCTCGTTTGTTAGATCCTTTACCCCGCCTGGTTCTTCTGAAGGCGCCTGGCCACTCTCTAAAAAAGTAGAATTAGTGTTTGCAGTAGCACCCACATTGGATGTACTTGGTTGCTCACTGGTCCTGACAGTGCCCTGATGGTGACAGGTGCTTGTCTTCTGCGTTGTGACTCATCTGACGAAGATGTTTCGTCTGTAGATCTTCCAGAGTTCGGTTTTTGTTGTCTACGTTTGGCATAAATGTCGGCCCAGCTGTAAACTTCGCCAAATTTATAATCCAGGGTATCTCATTTGAATTTCCTAATTGGCGCTTTGTGGTAAATAAATAATTAATTACCGGTTCTATTTTTCAGGATACTCAATAAACTGGTAGCTCAATAAATAAGAGTCAGGATTCGAGGTAGCTGGAGTTTACAGGCTTTAATAGGCATAAAGGACAGGAACAGGACAGCCTGTACGGGAATAGGATGGCAGCTGCCGGGGACAGGATCTGGGAATAAGGCTGGCAACTTTTAATATGGGTGCACAATATATATATCAAAACAATTGCATTACATTCAATACAGTAGGCGTAGCAGTAGGCGTGACTCGTAGCAGTCGCGAAAGATAAGGGCAAAATGATGTAACAAGAAGGCGTGTACAGGGCGTATACATAGACATGTGATGTATACGTAACAGAATATGTCATAAAAAGGGCGGAAACATGGAGGGGGCTACCTGAGCAGCTAGGACCTCTAACCTAGTGGTGCGCGCAAATGGGCAATGACGTGTTACCAGGGAGAACTGGGGGCTATGACTTCTGCACTAGAAGAGGAGACTGAAGTCTGGAGTGTCAGAGCGACATGTACCCAGGCATATCTAGTATCTGGTGTTTAGAGTACATGTTGATAGAATCCAAAAGTTATCAGGGCAAAGGCTAATAGACACTAAGACTGGTGCATGCATTATTCTACATGTAGTGCGTGTGTGAGGAATATTCTATGAATATTAACACAGTATTTCTCTTACATGGAGACATAAAGGCTAGACCGTGACGGAAACTATTGATGCGATTCAGTAGCTTAGGAATGCAGAGAAGGAGGGCTGGACTGATAACTAGAAACATAACATATTCTTGGCAGACTGGGAGGCAGAGCCAGGCCGGGCCGGGCACTGCGTGGCAAGAAGTAAGCTAAGGGTCAGGGATGCAGGTGGGGGCTGTATCGCTCCTCGGAGAGGGTTCAGGAGACAGGAGCTGAATCTGAGTCCGGGCCCTTTTGAGGCCTAGAAACGGGGACAATTCAATGAATTAACGTGCACACTGTAAAATGTGGCAACGTAGGTTTACATAGGCCTGATATTCGTTGCTTTCACGAAGACTGGAAACTGGCATACTAGAGATGGACACAACTGTAATTGCATCTTTAATCGATCAGAAGGGAATACATGCATATCGATCATGCACATATAACATAAGATGGGGAACACGTAGGCACATATAACATGGCAAAATTTACTTTTCCACATTCCCTCCTTGTGCCCTACGTTTCCATCAGGAAACATCAATATTCATGATACTATCTATCATTTCATATAGCATCATTTGCTCGTCTCGAATTGTCTTGGAACGGGATTTAGGACTAGGAATACAAGAGGTAGCACACATGCCGCAAATCGCAGGGCCACATTGTATACAGAGGCAGCAACTGAATATGATCATTACTGCAATACCTAGGAATGACAATACTTTCCATCCCCAGGCAGATATAATACTCCAGAGCCAACCGGACCATGTCCAGGTGCCTGGATTCTGGTGTAACTGATGGGCAATTCTATGAAGTCTGGTTATAGCTGAATAAACAGACGGTGCGTTATTAGGAATGAAAATGCAGCAACTAGATCCGATGACTCTACATGCTCCTCCTCTATCGGCCAGTCTGACGTCAAGAACGAGACGATTTTGGAGCACGACAAATCTCATAGCAGATTGCTCTTCAGTTAAGTTACCTAGAGCAGAAGTAGTCTCATTCACTACTGCTTCAAGGGTTCTTGTTAACCTACGTATTAACTTACTATTCTGGACAGGTCCTATAAAGAGGAAGAAACCTTTATTAAAATCTTGATATTGTTCTAGAGTAGTTTCAGTTTGATCGACAATTAGGGACTCGATCTCCCTTCTATGTCTGACGTGTACTAGATGTGTGTTTCTGTGATAATCAGATGGGGCTAGAAAAACTGGTGGCAGTAGGAAGGCAATGTAACATGTTCCATCCCAATCGAGGGGCAGACGAACATATGCGGTCTGACCACAAACAAAATAAGAATGACGTGAGGCTTTGAAAATAGATTTCCCACTGTCACTATACTCGACAGTAGTAGTACAATCACTATGTCCTACATGTGCGGAACCATTCTTTCTGACACATAATTCGCCTTTGACTGGTAGTACTGAAATAGCAGGTAAATCTGGAGTAGTATCAGACTGTATCAAAAACATAGGGGGGAGGTAGAGCCAATCGCTGGATTCGTGCTCCAATGGTACATGAATAAACAAAAGAAATCCAACTAGTGTTGTGGAGGTTGAGTGATCAAATGGATAATGAAGCACTCATTGTTTGTAAAAATACCCCTCACACACCAACAGGCCCCTTGGTGTCAGCCAGAGCACAGAATAAAATTTCTTTTTCACTCTAGCGCCAGGTACTTTTTAACTTTCACCGCACACCCTACTCACTTATAAACATAACCCACACACTGGACACCACACATAGCCAACACCTGTAGTGCTCCCGCGTAGCCGTAGGTCGCAGCACGCCGCATCCCGATAGAGGGGTGCGAAGACCCCGATGATGAAGCATGACACCAAGGGGCCTGTTGGTGTGTGAGGGGTATTTTTACAAACAATGAGTGCTTCATTATCCATTTGATCACTCAACCTCCACAACACTAGTTGGATTTCTTTTGTTTATTCACGTAGTATCAGACTGAACATTCAAGATCATAAAATTCGAAGAATAATTACCTAAATCATATACTTCATTTTCTAGATCTAACCCTGTTCTATGGGAAAGACCTTGCTTGTCTGGGAAACATGTCCTGTTCAGAAGGGACATATCATTGGAGGAGGACGTTAAAGTGGACCATGCTCCACACGAACCATTATGTGAAAACGGATAAGGAAAGAGTGGCAGAACTCCCTTCGGTGTCTGGAAAGGGGGGAGTCGACCACACACCCAACAATTTGTGGCATTGCTGGTCTGGTGTGAATAGTGTAACATTCTAATAAATGTATTATTTCGCATAGCAAGACGATAGGATAGCTCGTGAGGAGGCAGATCACTAAATGTGTGCTCTACTGTAGCATTAGAAAACTTGTTTACATGTGAACTTGGAAAACATAAATGTAAAGCATAACTTGTGCAGGTAACCATTAGACTCACATATAATAAAAAACTTAGAATGATGATACATCGTATAGAGTTTTGACTAACTCTCTCACTATGGGGGTCTATCTCATACATGTCAGAAACCTGTCTAACCGTTTCACCCGAGAGGGACTTAGACAATTAAACTGGCTGACTTAATTTACTAGACCGGAGTTTCAATTTATACTCCTGTTGCGGAGTTTTCTCTAACAGAGGAACTTTAAGTTCCGAGTCAAGTTCAGAGTCTGTTTTTAGGCAGTCTTTAGGAATAGAACAGTCCTTAGCAAAAGTTTTTTCACGAACTCCATGGAATTTCTTGATGTGGGACAGGTGGACCCATCCTTTCCTGCCCTCCAACTTCACTGCTGTCCTTGTAGTTAATAAGACAAGGCGAGGCTCCTTCCAACGGGGCTCCAGTGGACTTGAACGATCAAAATTCCGCACCAACACGAGGCTTCCTGGAATGACTTCATGCGGTTTCACCTCGGTGTTGTCTGGAAATGCGGCGGCAACCTGTGAACGACAAGAGTGTAGGGCAGACATCAAGGAAGCTAGGTAATCTGTCAGCATATTACTGGAAACATCTGTAATACTGCGGGGTCTAGGTGTACCCCACATGTTTGGGGGGCGGCCGAATACGACCTCATACGGGGACAGACCTGATCTGGAATGTGCAACCATCCGCATATAAAATAGAGCAACTGGCAGGGCAACTAGCCAGTCTACACCTTTTTCTTTACATGTCTTGGCAATACGGATTTTCAGGGTCTGATTATGTCTCTCTACGAGACCGGCTGCTTCAGGATGGCGCACACAATGGAACTTCCAGTGGTACCCTAACAGAAGGGAAACATGTTTCATAAGCTCAGATGAGAATGGCTGGCCGTTATCAGAATACACGACCCTAGGGAGTCCATAGCGGGGAAAGAATTCACGAACCAACTGCCTGGCAGTGGTCGCGGCTGTGTAATCTGGAACTGGATATGCTTCTGTCCACCTGGACAAAGCGCATACAACTACGAGGACATACTTGAAACCTCGACATCGCTCCATCTGAATATAATCCATCTGGAGGACTTCAAAAGGGTGGTCAGGAGGTTGGAATCCACCTTGTTCCACCGGGACACTTTTACCTGGATTGAATTGACAACATATCATACAGGTACGGACTTTCTGCTTGGCTGCAGCTCGTAAGTGCTTGTTGAACCAAAGGTTCTGAATACTGTCTAACATAGCTTTCTCTCCTAGATGTGCTGGACTATGTGCGGTATTGATAATGACTTGAACCATAGAGTCGGGGAGAAACCATGTGGCTTTTCCCTTCGTCAACCATCCCTGATCTGTCTGGACCCCTCCTTGTTCGGACCATTTCTTGATTTCTTCGGGAGTAGCATGTAACTGTATGTCTATGACATCTTGTGTAGGGTCCTTGACTGTCATACAGGTAGTCTGATCTAGAGTGAATGTCTGTGTCGTGTTAACTGGAATGTCTGGAGTCTGAGCTGTAAGCTTGGCTGTTCGATCTGCTAGATCGTTACCTTGGGAAATGATGTCAGTAACTTTCGTATGTGCCTTGCACTTCATGATAGCAATAGCTGTCGGTAAATGTATTGCATCTAACAGAGCTTGAATGAGGAGACCATGCTGAATCTTGGTTCCATGAGAAGTCATGAAACCTCTCTCCTGCCAGAGCACTCCGAAGTCGTGTACGACTCCGAATGCGTAACGTTAATCTGTGTATTCGTTTACTTTTAGGTTTTTAGCACGTATGCAGGCTTGGGTCAGAGCATCTAGCTCTGCTGCTTGAGCAGACAGGGTGTCAATACGATGTGTTTCTATAACTTCGGTGTCAGTAGTCACTGCATACGCGGCTACTAGATCTCCTGTACTTGTTCTCATACATGAACCATCCACATAAAGTGTCAGGTCGGGATTAGGTAATGCAATGTTTGTCAGGTCTTGTCTTGGCTTGGTCATAGTGTTAACAACTTCCACACAGTCATGTGTGGCAGGATTTGAAGTAACTGACGGTAACAGTGTAGCAGGATTTAGAATGTTGCAGCGTCTGATTTCTATGTGTGGCTGGAACAGTGTCAGTTCATAACCTGTTAAACGTGCGATTGTCAAGTGCTGAGTCTGTGTTCGGTTTAAAAGAACTTCCACGGAATGTGGAACTTGTACTGTCAAGGAGTGTCCTAACACTATAGAATCACTCTGTCTGATAGCTAGAGCTGTGGCTGCAACTGACTTGAGGCACGCAGGCAGAGCCTGGGCTACTGGATCTAATGTGCTCGAAAAATAAGCACAGGGCTTGTACTGTCCTGCTTGATCTTGAGTGAGAACAGATAATGCAGTACCATCACGTTCTGTGACAAAGAGTGTAAAAGGCTTACTGTAGTTCGGTGTTGCTAGAACAGGCGCTTGGCATAAGGCTTTCTTTAACTCATTAAAAACAAGTGTATGTTCCTGGGTCCAAGGGAGGACAGTCGATACGGCTGCCTCCTGTGTCATTAACTGTATTAGTGGCTTGGCTAGAAATGCATACTGAGGAATCCATTGTCTGCAATAAGAAGTGAGGCCAATAAAAGCTCGTACCTCCTTCTGTGTCTTGGGCTGTGGAAGACTCGCTATTAACTGGATACGGTCTGGTGTCAACTGCCTACCCCACTTGGACAGTAAGTGGCCTAAGTAGATCACTTGCTGGACACAGAATTGTAATTTGGAAGGGGACACCTTGTGCCCCTGCTCGGCCAGAAAATACAGAACCGTAAGTGACGCACGCTCACAGTCACGTTCAGAACGGGCTGTGATCAGTAGATCATCGACATACTGGAGCAGGGCAGTGTCAGTTGGCATGTGAATATTGTCTAGTTGTCTCTTAAGTGCTTGACTGTAAATACTAGGACTTTCTGTGAAACCTTGAGGAGCTCGTGTGAATTTATAGCTCCTTCCATTTAAACAAAAACCAAAAAGGTACTGGCTGTCTGGATGAATGGGGACACTGAAAAATGCATTCTTGAGATCGATAACAGTGAAAAATGTAGCTTCGGAATCAATGGCTGTTAATAGGGAAGAAATATCTGGGACTACTGGATACTGGGGTAGGATACATTTATTAAGCTCTCGAAGGTCAATCACTAATCGATATACTGGAGGCGCATTTGGATCAGTACGTTTCAAGACTGGAATGATAGGAGAATTACATACATTGGAGTCAGTTTCTACAACCACTCCTTGAGCAATAAGCTCGTCAATAATTTTGGATAAGGCTGCTACAGCCTCAGGTGGCAATCTGTACTGTCTGATTCGTGGCAAAACTATACCTTGTTTGAGAGTCACACGATGGGGTGTGATGTGCATACATCCTACATCAGTTGGACCTTGCGCCCATAAATGCTGCGGTACATTCAGTAATCTGGGATCAAAATCACGTAATACATAGTGACCTTTAAAGTCACGCAAAAACAATCGGGCTCCTTCTGGGGAGCAGCAAAATTACTGCACCTAATTCTTTCAGTGTCTTAATACCTAACAAATTTTCTGGACATGATTTCGTAAGTAACAAATCAGTAGTTCGGGACAATGGACCAACTTCTAGGGAAACTGGTTTCGAAATTTCATTAACAATAGGCTTTCCTGAAAATCCAAGGGAAACATTTTTAGAGCCTGAGAGCGGAGCCCCTGGAACCTCGTCATGATTGATAGTAGTCCTACTTGCCCCTGTATCAATCAGAAACTTTCTGTCTTTCCCCAATACTTGACTGTGTACATAGGGACCCTCTTGATCTAAAGGTATCTCGATGAGAGGCAAGCCTACCTCCCTCTCTAGGCTGTTTCATGAATACTGTTGATACTCTGGATACTCTGACTGGGCATACTGGTACATCTGCTGTGTAACATGCTGTGTTGCAGCGATGGGCTGCGGTGCTGGAACTGTCTGTTGTGCATTCTGTGGTGACTGAGAAGTCTGTGAAACTTGTTCTTGTCTAGGCGACGTGGTCTTTCTTTAGTTTTACCAGTAGCTATGTTGTGTTTCAGAACTGCACACTTGTTTATAAAATGACCTGGCTGTTTACAGTAATTGCAAGTCCCTTTAACGGGAGCTGCAGGATGACTGGCTTGATTCGGACCCCTCTTCTGACTGTCTTGTGGAACAGATTGTGCAACTAATACTTTCATTTTCGTATCTTTCATACGTCTCCTTTCGTGTTCTTGCTCTTCCCTGATTCTGTTCTGGTGATACTGGAGCATCTGTAACATTTGGGACGGAGTATTAGCTTGCCAACTACTTTCGACTTTCAATACTCGATTTTTAACTTGTGGACTTGAATTCTCGACTAGTTTAGTAACAAAAAGATGAGGGTACGATTCACTACTCGTCTTCAAACCACTGTTAATAATAAAACATTTCTCAAATCTAGAATAAAAATCACTAGTGTCTTCATCCTGTTTCTGTTTACAAGCTGAGATTGCATCCCAATCTTCCTTTTTCGTGGCTAGTAACCTTGGCAAGACCTGTATCAATAACTCGGGCAATTCTTTACATTTGTCCCCAAGACCGGTACCTGGTACTCGTGAAGTATCTTCAGCTTCTAGAGCTGTCCAATCTATTTTTTTCTCTCCCACCTCCCATTCTTTTTCCTTGAGTTTTTCATATACCCCTGCGGGCAACAGAACCTTTAACATTTTAATGATATCAGGATATGTGTATTCTCCCATACGGAGCATGTCTTTTAATTCTCGATGGAACCCTGCTGGATCTTTGTCGTGACAGGGAATTAGCTTCTTCATCTCTAAGAGTTCCATCTTTGTAATGGGGGTGTAAACAAATACTCGTTCTAGTACACCACCCGTTGTCCTAACTGGGTGTACTTCTCGTAACGGATACTGTCTATCTATGTAGAATGATTTACTTTCTGGAGGTGGGACATGAACAAAATGCGGATTCAGAAACGTTCGATATTTGTGGCGCTGTTCTAGAATGACACTAATTAAATCGGTACCTAAACCTCTCCATCTATATTGGAGTAACTCGTTCAGAACATCATGTAACGGACCTGGATCAGAATGCTGTCCCTCATACAGTGTAATGAGGTGCTGGATCATATACATACCCACCAGTCGCTGCTCGGCTGGGGGCAGTTTCAGAAACATTTGTGCCACTATTTCGTCTGGAAAAGTGGTAGAATCAGTAGTCCACCGGACTGCTGATCGGGCTAGTTCTTGTTCATGCATGGTACTAAGTTCACTATAACCGATTCGTGATTTCAGAATGTGATCGGTAGCTTGAAATACTTGTTCAAGAGAACCTTGTTCTGTTGCTGGAGGAGGAAAAACTTTCTTGTGTTCTAGGCGTGAATGTCGGTCGGGAAGTCTAGTTTTACCTACATACGCTATTCTGGTGGGATTCTCGTCGTCTACCTCTTCGGTAGGAGAGTCGTCTTCTTTCTCGCTTACTTGTGCTGCTTTGCGTTTCTCGTGTAACCTTATTATTTCCTTACGAATTTTCTTGTACATACTCTCTATACAACCTAGTGTCCTGTGTCTTCCCTCGGCTATATGATCACTCCACCTTGTCAGGACTTTCATTTCGGTCGGATATTTATCTGGATAATCTTGTTCCCTTATTAAACAATTAATTAGAAACTTTAAAAGCATGAGCTGAGTCTCAGCTTTCCTTTGAGACATGGCTTCGCCAATACTTTCTGGATCTACTCCTGTACGGATGAAACGATACATTCTGTCTAGATCTTCTTTCATATTCGGTAGGGTGTCCAAATACTCAGTTACCCGTCTTACACGCAATGAATATATGACCATATCATTGTCGCCTGGGACTGGGTCATAACGGCATTCGGTGAGAGCTCGCTTGATATCTGCAACGGACTGGGGTTTGGGCGTACGCTGTAACGCACGTTCATGTAGCTCGAGTAGTGTCACACGTCTGTGTTGAGGCGGGGTTCCAGGAGGACTTCCCCCCGCAGCCCTTAGACTAGAATCGTCGGTGTGTACTGTACGTGCTGGTAGAGTGACTGATGTAGCGGGTTCATGTACTGTAGGCTGGACCGGGGGTACCGTAACGGGTGCTGTAACGGGTGCCCCGGTGGCTGGAGGAACAGGAATAACATTATTTACGGGAACTGGCGGAACAGGATTTGCATATTCTGGGACTGTGTCGTCCAAATAGGACGAGAGAAAAATATCAGCTGCGGTCGGTTTGTGACGTAGCTTAATCGGAACTAATGGCGGCGGGAAATGACATGGTGCTTCCGGGGTTGCTTTCGGCAAGCCCTCGGCAAGAAGAGGATACATACCCTTAATAAGAGCATTTCTCTGTCTGTCTGACTGTTCGGCTTTAACTCGTTCACCTATTTCGGTTAATTCCCTTTCTTGGGCTCTTTCTGAGGATTCCCTACTTAATTCTGTTTTTCTGATTTCTTTTTTGGTTCTTCTGTGAGATTCTTTGCGCCATAACTCGATGGCATCTTTCTGGGACTGTCTGGCTTTCTTTTTCCATAATGCTTCTTCTACTCGCATGATGCACTCGGCATCCCACGTACCTGATACGGGCCATCTATATTTCTCGTCTAATTCCTTGGTGTAATCCACCCATAAGTCTAGATATAATATGGCACTTAAGCCATGCTTATGATACATAAAATGACCTGGACTGTTCCTAGGCGGGACAGGAACTGCTTCCTCGAGCAGACCTTTTCTGGTTTTTAACTGACGTAACCTCGAGAATAGAGGCATAGTTTAGGCTGGAGTCTGGACACAATACAATACACGATAAACACAATAATAACTGAAAAACAAATCACTCATACCACGACATTGAAAACACATGAAATAACATTTATAATAACAGTTCGGACAGAATACATGAATTTTCTCGAGAACAGAAACTTACTAGAATGACTAGATGTACTGCTAAAACAGCACGAAACTTACCGGTCCCATAAAGAGACACGTCAGGACCCGCGTCCACCTAGGTGAACACTTCGTGTTGGATCTGCGTACCCAGACCCACGGACCAGAGACAAATTAATTGACCCTGTCTAGATACTACCCCAGCAACGGTACTCACCGGGCAGCAAGAACAGAAGGCCTCGGACTGGACTGGACTGCTACGACGACGGACGGGCGAACTTCGGACTTCAGTTACAGGTGGGCCTCCGGATACCTCGGACCTTGGACTCTCGGCTTGGGCTCTGGTCGGGACTCGCCGCGTTCCTCCACCGCCTCGTCTGGACGCTGGACCGCAACCTCCGTCTCCTCCGTGGGCCTGAGGGATACTTGAAGCAGAAATATCTGCACGTGCACGGTATGGTTCCGTCACGGCTGCAGAGGATCAGGGGGCCTGCGTGGCTTCTCCGGCGCGTGGGGAAAGGGCAAGTCCCTATTCGGGCGCCATTATGTGGTAAATAAATAATTAATTACCGGTTCTATTTTTCAGGATACTCAATAAACTGGTAGCTCAATAAATAAGAGTCAGGATTCGAGGTAGCTGGAGTTTACAGGCTTTAATAGGCATAAAGGACAGGAACAGGACAGCCTGTACGGGAATAGGATGGCAGCTGCCGGGGACAGGATCTGGGAATAAGATAGGCAACTTTTAATATGGGTGCACAATATATATATCAAAACAATTGCATTACATTCAATACAGTAGGCGTAGCAGTAGGCGTGACTCGTAGCAGTCGCGAAAGATAAGGGCAAAATGATGTAACAAGAAGGCATGTACAGGGTGTATACATAGACATGTGATGTATACGTAACAGAATATGTCATAAAAAGGGCGGAAACATGGAGGGGGCTACCTGAGCAGCTAGGACCTCTAACCTAGTGGTGCGCGCAAATGGGCAATGACGTGTTACCAGGGAGAACTGGGGGCTATGACTTCTGCACTAGAAGAGGAGACTAAAGTCTGGAGTGTCAGAGCGACATGTACCCAGGCATATCTACTATCTGGTGTTTAGAGTACATGTTGATAGAATCCAAAAGTTATCAGGGCAAAGGCTAATAGACACTAAGACTGGTGCATGCATTATTCTACATGTAGTGCGTGTGTGAGGAATATTCTATGAATATTAATACAGTATTTCTCTTACATGGAGACATAAAGGCTAGACCGTGACGGAAACTATTGATGCGATTCAGTAGCTTAGGAATGCAGAGAAGGAGGGCTGGACTGATAACTAGAAACATAACATATTCTTGGCAGACTGGGAGGCAGAGCCAGGCCGGGCCGGGCACTGCGTGGCAAGAAGTAAGCTAAGGGTCAGGGATGCAGGTGGGGGCTGTATCGCTCCTCGGAGAGGGTTCAGGAGACAGGAGCTGAATCTGAGTCCGGGCCCTTTTGAGGCCTAGAAACGGGGACAATTCAATGAATTAACGTGCACACTGTAAAATGTGGCAACGTAGGTTTACATAGGCCTGATATTCGTTGCTTTCACGAAGACTGGAAACTGGCATACTAGAGATGGACACAACTGTAATTGCATCTTTAATCGATCAGAAGGGAATACATGCATATCGATCATGCACATATAACATAAGATGGGGAACACGTAGGCACATATAACATGGCAAAATTTACTTTTCCACAGCTTGATAGGGTCGAAACGTCGACACTCCTTACAGGCCCCTTAACTCTAGAACTCCAATGAAATAAAAGAAATTAAAAGGGTTCAAGAAGTTTACAACAGTGGATGGCCTTTGCAAAACAAGAACTTTGTAAATTGTTGTATATATGTATAGATTGTCTAATTGAATGCATTGATTGTGTATATATTGTCCTTTGTATTATTGTTTTTTCATTCTGTGATTACTATTTCACTTCATTTTGCACTATATTGGAGATATTGACAGTCTTTGTACAGACAAAATTATTTTGTAAGAGTCTGATTCATTTAATATAAAGAGAATACAGAGTCACTTGTAGGCTATTCTTTCATTGATTGTAAGAAGTTGCCTTTTTTCTTTCAGAGGGGGTACCAGATATTCAGGTGGTATTGTATTTTGGTTTACAAGACCACACAAAAATCAAACAATAACGTTGAAAACAAGTGACGTGTTGTTCGTACCCAACAGAACCAACTTTTCTTTTGAACTATTAATCACCAAGGTTCTGAGGGACACAGGGTCAACCCCGTTTTTGTTTATATCTTGTAAATAGCCAGCAGAATGATCATGTATTTATAATGGACATACAAATGCAATGTAAATGTAGAATGTGGAAGACTTTCTCTAATCATTTTTTATTAATCATTTTTTTGATTCAGGTGTTTAAAAATCCAACTGTTAACTTCGACATGTTTCAAGATAGCGTTTGAATCACATAAGGTTACATTTTTATACACTCGAGGGAATTTTTTCTTCTTCTCACTATTTTGGCGTAATGCACACTTAATATCCACACATTATCTTTTTCTCGTTCGACTTGGTTAGCACAGTATTTCTTTTATTTTTCCTGTCTGACACGAACCCCAGCAGTTCCGGGTCACATGTTCCGACATATACACGCACGCTCCCATAAGCACACAAACTACTTCCGAGTCACCAGCGGCAAAACTCGGGCATCCAACACGCGTTGTACTTCCGCATCATAAGGTAAGAGAATTATTGCCGGTAGAATCTATACCGACTGAGCGGTTACTTAGCAAGCGACTTATACTATTTAATATGCCGGTTTCTCTTAATTGAAGAAATCGGAGACGACCGTTCAAGACCACGTGGCATAACATAAAGGTACCGATCTATCTTACTAAACGTAATGTGCAGACGTGCTTTTCTCGCATTCAGTGACAGTGTTTACAACCTATGTACCATGTTTTCACTCAAGGTCTTGTGCAAAACACGAAATCATACAGGTGTTACATAATAATTACATTCTGAATAGCGTCACCTCCGCGAAACCCACCCTATTAAAGGTACGATATTCAAGTATGTTCGGCCACAGCATGCTTGTCACGAACTTCGTCACTCCGTTTGTTTTTGAACACACACAAATTATCTCCTACCCTTAACTGCAACCTCACTTACACGATGTTCACTGTGCATTGATCTTTTTTTACCATCGTTTTTACTTTTTTGATGACATTTGACTAAAAGCACCAAACGAATGTGATATTATGTGATTCTTCACTTTACAGTGTTGCGAATAAATCGGGATATAAGGTTTAATGTAATACTAGATAAGAACAGACCGCCTGGTCTAATATTGTGTATACTTCACACACATTTTTCATTGGCAGTAAAAATAGCCCCCGAAGAAGGGCAAATGCCCGAAATGCATTGGGCTATGTGGAACTATGGGTTATGATAAACGATGTCTATAAACAGATGTGAAAACAACATTTAAAGAAATTCAAAGACTTCAATGAAATTTTTAATGAAACTTTATTGACAAATACGAAGATTAATGAAATTTAGCACTACAACAGGGACACCCGCATAGGTTGATTCCTCGTACAGCCCAGGACGGAGCCACACCCATAGCTCTGGAGTCATTCTTCACAGCCTCACGCAGGACTGGCATACGCCAGGCCAGTCCACTCCGCTTACGCTTACAGGGAAGGACAACAACGATACATAGCCCAGGTTTTCATTGCAGTGATCTGCTGGTCACAGCCTAGTTGTCAGTACGCCACACCCACACCCATCCAGCACAGGCATCACAGGACACATGACCCTACCAATGAAAAAGACCGGGCGCACGTGTTCTGTGCCATTTCAGAGTTGCTCGCACTGGATGCACTGCTGCCAGCACAGGCACACCGGCACGGGAAGATTACTTTCAGTCCACTGAGGTGCGGGTACTGTAACTGCTGAGCAGGTGTGCAGCCTGTAGTGATTGTCCGTCCCGGCGGTCTGGACAGCTCAGGTTTTGTGTGCCCTGCTGGACCACAGTGCAGGTCTGAGCCATCAGATGGAGCAGGCCTACCGCCACGTGGCATCGCCTCACTGGTCACAGATTTAGTGGCACCGCAAGGGCTGAGTGGGTGTGCAGCCTGCGATGAAAAGCCGGTATGTCCTATGCCATGGTGAAATCTAGACCCAACACCAAATGTTAGATCTGGTGGCCTGCGGAGCTGAGCTGCATAATATGCAGGGTGCCCTGCCCGCGGTCCCCGGGCTTGGGACTTGCAGCACCACGTGGTAGGCCCTCTTTTCTACATGTAGATTGCGAAAGGTGAGCAGAGAGCCTTGTTTGCGCAGCGGCGGGCAGTCACCTTCGGAGAGTGGGAGTGGATGTGGTGCAGCAGCCTGGGTGCGCAGCGGCGGGCAGTCACCTCCAGGCAGTGTGAGTGGATGTGGTGCAGCAGCCTGGGTGCGCAGCGGCGGGCAGACACCTCTGGGGAGTGGAAGTGGATGGGGTGCAGCAGCCTGGATGCACAAAGACGGGACAGCGATTTAGGCGTGCACAGTTGTATGTACTCTGCCATTTCTGATTCCATACTATGTTTCAGATGACTAAGCTTGAGGGCTTCACTATATCCCGACACGTGGTTGGAGACAAACTGGTGGCAGAAAGGTGAGCTGTGAGAATTTTCTTCACAGTGTCAACACTCACTCTCCCTCTCCATCTTTCCTTTCTGTCACTCGCACTCTTTCTCTCTCACTCTTGATCTCTTCCTTTCTCTCTCTCGCACTTTCTCTGTCTCTTCCTCTCTCTATCATTCTTTCTCTTTCTCTCTCTCTTCCTCTGTGTCTCACTCTTTCTCTCTCTCTCTTCCTCTCTCTCACACTGTTTCTCTCTTTCTCTCTGTCTTCCTCTCTCACTGTTTCTCTCTCTCTCTTCCTCTCTCTCACACTCTTTCTCTATGTCTTCCTCTTACTCTTTGTTTCTCTCTCTCTTCTTCTCTCTCACTCTTTCTCTCTCTCTCTCTCCTTTGATGGATGCATGATGCACAATCTTATCTTGCTTTTTGTCTAGCAGGCTGTGATTCACAGATTGAGGACCCTGCCCCGACACAGACCTCCTGCCATGAGGCAATGACTTGAATTCCACTGAGTTAGTGCCACCATAGCTCAGCGCGTCTGCAGCTTGCAATGATGCGTGGCCATCCTAGCAATCAACACCCAGTTTGGATTGTGAGATCCGTTTGCCCGAGTGTATGCAATGGCTGAGGAGGTTGCTTCGGCACGTGGTGGACCCTCTTCGACAAACGTTGGTGGTGCAAGGTGAGCAGAGAGGCTTGTTTGCGCAGTGGTGGGCAGTCACCTCTGGGCAGCGGGAGTGGATGGGTTGCAGCAGCCTGGGTGCACAGTGGCAGGCAGACACCTCTGGGCAGGGGAAGTGGATGGAATGCAGCAGCCGTGGTGCGCAGCGGCGGGCAGACATCTCTGGGCAGTGGAAGTAGATAGGGTGCAAAAGCTTGGATGCACAAAGCCGGTACAAACATTTAGGCGTGCACAGTTGTATGTACTCTGCCATTACTGATTCCATACTATGTTTCAGATGACTAAGCTTGAGGGCTGCCCTGTATACCGGCACGTGGTTGGAGACACACCAGTGGCAGAAAGGGGAGCTGTGAGGATTTTCTCCACAGTGTCGACACTCACTCTCCCTTTCCATCTCTTCCTTTCTGTCACTCACACTCACACTCTTTCTCCCTTTCTCTGTCTCTTCCTCTCTCTCTCTCTCATTCTTTCTCTACTCTCTTTCTTCCTCTCTGTCTCACTCTTTCTCTCTTTCTTCCTCTATCTCTCACTCTTTCTTTCTTTCTCTCTCTCTTTCTCTCAGACTGGGTGCACAGGAGCGGGCAGACACCTCTAGGCAGTGGGAGTGGATGAGGTGCAGCAGCCTGGTGAAGAAACATAGAAACCTTCTCAGGGGTCTCACTGATACCTGGTCCTTTTAAACCAACAAAGAAGAAATTGGCACAGAAGCTGAAATATAAAATACATATTTATTATCCTCAGATGAGGGAGACTTTGTCACGCAGTACCCTCAGAAACTGTATGAGGCAGTCTAAGGACTACAGAAAACAGGGGCCTTATATATGCTTAGGGTTACATAGTCAGCATAAAACCAAGGGGCAGTCCTGGCTCATATAAGCATGCACAAATGAGTAAGATGGGCAAGCAAGATCTGCTTGCTCAACAAAGTGGGAGGAGAGTTACTTCCACATACATCAGCAAAAATAGCCTGACAGTTCTACTAGATGAGCAGGTGGATTCTACTAGCTAGGCCCTCCTGAACATGTGCAAGGCTCTGATGAGGGAAATAGCACATGGCGAGCACATGGCTAACTAAAATGGCTGCCAAGTACAAAAATGGCTTTCAGCTCATGCTAACAAATCCCTGCAATCTTTAACAGATGGTCATTTTAGCATGAGCTTAAGACAATCCTATGATCCAGTAGGAACACAGAAAATATTTGCACATTAATTTTCATAAATTTATCAATATCCTAATTCATTGCAAGGTGGGCATTTTCCATTCTAAACATTTCATTAAGTGGGTATATATGAGGTATAAGTAGGAATACAAAGGGAACGAAGCATCGGGTCATAATTAACATACATATAGCAGGAGAAAGTAATAACCACTATCACAAACAGAATTATCATTTCTCTAGTGCTGAGCAAATCCTAGAACCATCTAGTAAAAACATTTTCAGGGCTCCTATGCATTTCAGTGACCATCCATTTCAATTTCAGAATAGCCAACAGCACATATTTAATAAAAACTTTTTCACTAGACGTTTACAGTGTTCCCTTTATGATGGCTAGAACATTAATCATATTTGGGACCAGGAGGACCACACAGGGCCATAGGAATTAGAACAAAGAGCTGCAAAGGGCTGCTCCTCCTCAAAAATGGGATGACCTAAGGGGTACATTATTAACAAGAAAAAGAAGAAGTCCTTAGGGAAATTGAAGCCGCTGTACAACCAAGCCAGAGGGGATTCTTCTCCCTGTGTCCGTTTGAGCCTCACAGGCAGGCTCTTGTTGTTTCCACGGTGGAGCTGCACAACTCGCAACTCAAGAATCACAGCCCAGTTTCAAGGAAAAAGCTTCTTCTTTCAGGATAGGGCATCACCCACCAGGGCAAATACTCTCAACGATCCTGTCCAGTGTTTCAGGCAGTGCACCAGTGTTCTTCACCTCAATCTAACAGGCACCAGAGACACAGCACCTGTACCCTGAACTCAAGTCCTTGCCTAACTCCTGTATTGCTCTTCTGGCGCACTGCTCATTTGTTGGGGCCACACATTGCATCTAGTGTGCCCAGGAATCTCTTAACCAACAAACAAAGGTGCAAACCTGTATTCACTTTGGGACCAGAATTCAGAGGCCTGATGCTAGGATCTCTGAAGCAACCCTTGTTTCTAAAGGGGTCACCTCAAGCAAAGCCTCCTCACCATTTTGGTCGATCTGTGGCTCTCAGCTGGACATCAACTTGTTAGTGACCCCGTCTTTCGCCCAAGACAGTGACAGGGGTACACAATTAACATCCCAGGGCTTCCGCCTTCACTGGGGTCCTAGTTGCCAGCAACGCCTGTGCTGGTTATCTTCATTTTGGCTTCAAGCTGGACTGGTGCTGACGCTGACTGCCCAAGCTGAATCTGATATCCGGGCCCCTCTGGCAATGGTTGTAAGGCAGCAAATATCTATTGGTGGACAGAAGAAAAAGGTCTTTAGACAAGGCACATAAATAATCTATCAAAAGAGAAGATAGTCTCAAATACTTCCTAGTCTTGGGATGCCCCATATGTTAGCAAAGCACACAAGACCCACTTCCATCTATCTATGTGAGAGTAAAAACAACAACAGCCTGGACCTATTGGCAAGTATAAAAGGAACTCTTTGGTGACCTGACAAGAGTAATACATCACCCAATCCCAAGCAGCCAAGGAAGTCAGTGTTCATTTACTAAATTGTGAGGAAAAGAGAAAAACAACACAGACATACCCTAAATCCTTACATTGGTGTATTCCTGTGTACTAATCTGAAAACGCTAAAAAAAAGGAAATGTTCTACACTTTTGCTCATAAACTTTACATTACTTGTTCAGGACTGCCGACACTTCTAAAATCATTTCTCTTAATAAAAGCACCTACATTGTATGCTTAGGACCATGCTCTCATGTTATAGGAGCAACAGGAGAATCTAAAACTGCTAATTTAACAGGGCTTATTACCTATAAAACAATATTTCCTTCAAAAACGTTTGCTAAGGATCACATGGGCACCTTCCCTGCATTCTACTTTTCACAGTCCAAACTATGCAACATCAGTTCTAATAAGGACTGTCAGTTTATTTACACAGACTAGCTAATAGAAACTAGCAATGTCCTTACAAAACTATGTAGCATGAGAATAGAATAACATACAATAATGGTGTTATCACCTAAGAATTTTAGAACAAAAACTACCCACTTCCAGCTCCCCTTACAGGTCAAGTATGGGAACAACAATCTAGACTGTCATAATTTCATCAAACAGGATGGGCAGTAACATAACATATATACTTATTCATTTTATTAATGCTAACAATGTTTAAAACAGTATTACTGAATAGCCAATTAAATGTCTCATTGCTATTTCACAGACAGCTTAGACAGGCTAAAAAAATTTGAGAAAAAGAAAGAGAGACATACATGTTGCCTTCCCTTAATTTGTGGAGGAGCCAGCCTCCTTTCCCCATTTTGACAGTAGGAAACCTGAAACAGGTTTCACTTCTGTCAACACTAACAACCACCAATCCCTTTGGCAAGTATACTAATGGTAACATGAGGACACATGAATTCAAACTAAATTTCATTGCCTCAGCTTTTGTACAGTAATCCTCAGACTAAAAGCATTAGTTCTGTATATATATGGCAGAGCTTATCTGTTCATCAAAGTTCACATATACCATTATATAGTTTTTTTTATCATATGAGTGCATAAAGTGCTTGCTTTTGCCCAAAAAAAGTAAAACTCCTTTTCTTCCCTGTCACTTTTCGAAAAGTTTCAGCTCAGCTCGCAGGCAGGTCGCTCCCCACGCTGCTGCATGGCTCTGCCTGCATTGTTTTTGCCTAATCTTGTATTTTTCCCCTGTGCCTAACTTGCTTTCTTGCCCAGACTTGTTTTATTCCCCTGTGCCTGTACTTGCTTTCTTGCCCAGACTTATTTTTATTCCCCTGTGCCTGTACTTGCTTTCTTGCACAGACTTGTTTTTATCCCCCGGTGCCTGTACTTGCTTTCTTGCACAGACTTGTTTTTATTCCCCTGCCCCGCCCACCTGCAATCCCATTCTCCGCCACGCTCCCGCCTCCCATCTGCTCCTCCCTCCCACATCCCGCGGCCGAGCTCAGCAATCACGCCGCTGGCGCGCCGCTGGCGCACCTAAGGCAAGCCCGTCTATGCCCGTCCATGCCTGGACCACGCCCAGCGCCAGGACCCCTGGACACCACGAACGCCACGATGCCCGACACCGCTACGATGCCAGAACCCTCCACGCACTCAACACCGGACAATTGCACACCTGCTTCCTGGCCGCCCCGAACCGCACACACGGAGCTTTCACCTGCCGGAACTGCAGCTTCACAAGCATCAGCCCCACCATGCTGCCGACCAGGAAAGAACCCAACCACCTCAGATGCATCCTTCTCAACACCCGCTCTGCCCGAAAACATGCTGTTGAACTCTGGGACCTACTCGACTCAACCTCCCCAGACGTCGCCTTCCTGACAGAGACCTGGCTGAACCACGCCTCGGCACCCGACATAGCCATAGCCGTCCCGGAAGGCTACAAGATCACCCGCAAGGACCGCACCAACAGAGCAGGAGGAGGAATCGCCATCGTCCACGGAAACACTCTCAGAGTCTCGACCAACACCAACGACACCCTCAGCACCGCCGATCACCTGCACTTCCAGATCCAAACCAACCCCAACACCACTCTCAGAGGAACCCTCATCTACAGACCGCCCGGACCCCGACCACAGTTCAGCGACTCCATTGCCGACTTCGTCAGCACACATGCCCTCGCCTCCATGGACTACATCCTCCTTGGGGACCTGAACTTCTACCTCGAGAACAATGACAACACAAACTCCACCATCCTGATAGACAACCTAGCCAATCTCAGACTCAGACAACTCGTCACAACAGCCACCCACTCCGCCGGTCACACGTTTGACTTCATCTTCTCCGCAAGCCCCCACGTCTCCTTTAACCATACCACTGAACTTCACCGGACCGGCCACCGCTGCATCCACTTCACCTTCAAGAAACCTACCACGCACCATCGCACCCAACAGATGCCTCACTGCTGCTGGAGCAAAGTCACCGAAGACTAGCTAACCACCACCCTTGCCCAGAGCCCACCCGCTGACCATACCGACCCCGACACTGCCGCCCTCAACCTCAGACAGTGGATCAACGACTGCGCCAACACCCTCGCCCCGATCAAGAAACCCTCCAACAATCATACCAACAAGAAAGCCAGCTGTTTCACTGAAGACCTCCGGGCCTCCAAGCAAACCTGCTGAAAGCTGGAGAAGATTTGGATTCCGTGTACGAACACCGGACAGCCACGCCGCCCACAAGAATGCCACCCGCAGACACCATCACCTCATCAGATCCGCCAAAAGCGCCTCCTTCAAAGACCACCTAGACACTAGACAACAACATGCACAACAGTAAAGAGCTCTTCAACATCGTGAAGGAACTCTCCAACCCCAGCTCCAACACCAACGATGTCCCACCCTCGCAAGACCTGTGCGACTCGCTGGCCATCTTCTTCCACCGCAAGATCACATACATCCACGACAGTTTCAATGCCACGACCGCCCCGACAACCACTGAGACCTCCGCCCCCACGACCACCATCTGCACCAACCGCCTGCTCTACTGGACCAACATCAATGACGATGACACCATCAAGATCATGAACACCATCCACTCCGGATCTAAGTCAGATTCATGCCTACACCACATCTTCAACAAAGCCAGCACATCCATCGCACCCTCTATCCGGAAAGTCATCAACACCTCCTTCGAGACAGCAACCTTCCCTGAGAGCTGGAAGCACGCAGAGATCAACGCCTTACTCAAGAAACCCAAGGCGGACCCCAAGGACCTCAAAAACTTCCGGCCCATCTCCCTGCTCCCGTTCCCGGCAAAGGTCATTGAGAAGACCGTCAACAAACAACTAACACGCTACCTCGAGGAGAACAACATCCTGGACCCTTCCCAGTCCGGGTTTTGCAGCAACCACAGATACCGAGACTGCCCTCATCGCCACCACCGATGACATCAAGTCCCTGCTGGACAACGGAGAAACGGCGGCCCTCATTCTCCTGGACCTGCCAGCCGTCTTCGACACGGTCTGTCACCACGCACTACGAACACGCCTCCACAACGCTGGGATCCAAGAGAAGGCCCTGGACTGGACCACCTTCTTCCTCTCCGGCAGAACACAGAGCCTCCGCCTTCCCCCCTTCCGCTCCGAAGCCACCGAGATCATCTGCGGCGTACCCCAGGGCTCATCCCTCAGCCCAACCCTGTTTAACATCTACATGGCACCGCTCGCCCATGTCGCCCGTCAGCACGACCTCAACATCCTCTCCTATGCCGATGACACCCAGCTGATACTCCCCTCACCAAGGACCCCCACACCACTAAAACCAACCTTCACGAAGGAATGAAGGCCGTTGCTGAATGGATGAGGAACAGCCGACTGAAGCTGAACTCGGACAAGACAGAGGTCCTCATCCTCGGATTCAACCCTTCGGCCTAGGACGACTCCTGGTGGCCAACCGCACTGCGAACCGCACCAACACCCACCGACCATGCACGCAACCTAGGGGTCATCCTCGACTCCACCCTCTCCATGACTAAACAGGTCAACGCCGTCTCCTCCTCCTGTTTCAACACCCTCCGCATGCTTCTTAGGATCTACAAGTGGATCCCCACTGAAACGAGAAGATCAGTCACCCAGGCCCTTGTCAGCAGCAGGTTGGACTATGGAAATGCCCTCTACACAGGAGCCTCGGCCAAACTCCTGAGACGGCTCTAATGCATCCAGAACGCCTCTGAACGCCTGATACTCGACATTCCTCGCCACAGCCACATCACACCCCACCTGAGAGACCTGCACTGGCTCTCAGTCAACAAGAGGATAACCTTCAAGCTCCTCACCCACGCACACAAGGCACTCCACAACACCGGACCAACGTACCTCAACAGACGACTCAGCTTCCACACCCCCACCCACCAGCTCCGCTCTGCCGACCTCGCCCTCTCTACAGTCCCCCGCTGCCGAAGAGCGACCTCAGGCAGCAGATCGTTCTCCCACGTCGCCGCCAAGACCTGGAACACCCTCCACATCTACCTACGGCAGACCCAAGCCCTGCTGACCTTCAGAAAACTGCTCAAGACCTGGCTTTTCAAGCAGTAGCAGAATTCCCCACCCCAGCGCCTTGAGACCCTCACGGGTGAGTAGTGCGCTTTACAAATGATTTGATTGATTGATTGATTGATTGATTGATTGAGTTCAAAATGTCAAACCAAACTTGCTCTTGGAGCTCTGCCAGGCTTCTAAATATAGAACTGACATTTAACCCTTCCCAGCTGTCCTATTTTGTGTGCAAGGGTTTCCATGTAGCTTTCCCTAATTCATAGTCACCCTGGATACTGATAGCTGAACAGCAGACCTGTTCCCCTGTTTGTCAGTTTAGAGTTAAGAGAATAACTTCTACTGTTTTTTGCATACATATTTACAATTATAAGTAGTGTGCAGTATACTTTTCTAGCAATATAAAGGTCAGCTATTTGTTTTATACCTAAATGTGTGAATTTACTGAAGCCTAAGGCAGTTTAAAAGCTGCTCTGAATGTCAGAACTGCATTTTAAATAGTGAATTTGACCCAATTTCGACTTTGATATTTGGGGCACTTAAAAATGAATATCCTAAATTGTTTTTGCATAACAGTCATCCTCAGAATGTTCTCTACACACTCCAGAGATGGGGCATTAGAAATATCTCATGTGGGGAAGCAAGATGGCGGATTGAAGCCGCCACAGTGAGGACTCCCTGAGCTCTATGAAAACCTGAGTGAGAACTCCGTGAGCTCCGTGAAAAACTCTCCACCACTTGAGATATTGATGTTTTCTAGATAAGGAGAAGTAAAATAAGAGTCTGCTTTGGCAACGCATGCATAGTATTTCAATTGCCTCCTACTTATGCCCTGTGGAAGGAGTTGATCGAGAGACCGAGAGAATCCGTTTCAGACCGCGAGGCAGCGGGCGGCTACTCAACAAGAAAGCGCGTGCCAGCAACTTTTGAAAGACGTCGAGAGGAGAGCAATACATTTAAAAAAAACAAGACTTTCAATTTGTACTTGCCTTTGCAGCTTTGTGATTTCTGTGCATCTAGTGACTTTTGTAATCGGTAACGCTTTGGCTTTGAGGTTGTGACTCTGCTGTTCTATCTTAGCAGCTGGTGGTGGAGCGGAGAAGAAGCAGAGTGGAGCGGAGAGGTTGCGGGCGGTTACTCAATAAGAAAACGCACGCTTGCGACAACAAATTCTTGAATCAAAATCAAAATCAAGACTTTCAATTTGTACTTGCTTTTGCCGCTTTGCGATCTCTGTGCTTCCAGTGACTCCTGTAATCGACGGCGCTGCGGTTTGGAGGCTGTGGCTCTGCTGCTTTGTCTTTGCAGCTGGTGGAGCGGAGAGAAGCAGAGACGAAGCAGAGTGCTGGTGGTTGGCTGCCCAGTCAATCAACGTTGGATTTTCGATTTATTAGGTCTGAACAGCAGGAGCTGAGCCAGGTTCGAATTCAAGGTGGCGAGAACGAGGAGCAAAAAGAGACACGATAGTAACGGACCGATGGTGCTGAAAAACGATAAAACTGAGAATAAAAAGGCGCCGCAACAGAATAAAAACTACAAAAAACACTTCTGGGCATGAAGAAATAGAGGAGCAGATTACGACCCCTGTAAAACCATCAACAGCACTTGCAGGGAGTAAGACAGCAGCAACTGGTGGTAAGCAGCCCATTATCCGCCCTCCTCTTTTGCTGGTTTCTGGGGATAAGAGTACACTTAATAATAATCCTACCAAAGATAATACCACGGGCAACAAAGTACTTGCTAATCTGAATGTCAGGGCTAATGGGGGTAAAAAAACGTACGCTAAAACCGATCCCCCGATCAACAAAGTTCTTGTTACCCCGATCGCTCAGGGGGTTATTAACAACATAACTGAAGCTGAGGGAGAGGCTGATAAAACTATAAAAGAAGCCTTAGCAGATATTTGTACAACAGAGACATGTACATTGCAAAGCTCATCCCAAACTCAGGAGAGGAACGATTTGGAGGATGATGAGGAGGGGCTGGTTGGCCCGGACCCGGGTGTAGATTTGGACAGTCGCGATGCTGTGGAGGCGGAGGTTATCACTGGTGATAAACTTGATTTACCAAGTATACAAGCTGCACAAATGATACAACCCCAGATAGTTGCAATCGTGGATCCTGAAAATACAAGTACTATAATTCAAGGTGATGATGAGTTGGATAAGACAGATATATCAGCTGCGGAATCCAACGAGGATGAGTACGAGGAGGTGGTGGATCTGCTTGTTGGAGGAGGAGGGTTGGAAACAGAGGAAATGGAGGATGACTCTACGACAATGGGAGCCGGCAAAATCTCTGGCCATAAAAAATGGAAGGAGAAAGCTAAGATCAAGGCTAAGAAAGGCAGAAACACGAACCGTAACATGTTATCAACAACATTGACCTCCACTAGCGCCTGGGAAAAGTTTATTAAAGATGAAAGTCCATTAAGGAAATGGATACAGGCAAAAGGGGGAGTTAAAAGTATGGATTTGCGTTTATCCGGTAATAACCCTGCAGAGGGAGAAGGTATGAAGATCACTAAAGATACCCCCCTCAACAGCACTATCCCTATCTCTCCGGAACCTCTTCAGACTTTTTTAAAAGGAGCAGGAGGTGATGATCTGGTGACTACTGGTTCTACTATTATGGGATATGAGAATACTGATTCTCTTCTCTCATCCACCATCACTACCACTAGAGGAGAGACGGCACCAGCCATAATTCAACAATGTGCTCCTGCCCCCCCGGAACTCCAACATGAACCTCATTGGATCTGATTCTGAACACACTACTGGAACATCGGCAAGAGGTCCAGCAACATTTTATTCAGTTAAGAGAAGATAACAGCAAAATGCAGACCTGCCTGCTAGAGGTTACAAGCAAATTGAATAATGTTACCGTAGAGATTGAAGAAATCCAGCAGAGGGTTGGCGTTGCTGAGGAATCTTTAGCTACTATTGTGACTTCCACCAACCAACATGATAGAGATATTGTGATCCTAAAGAATAAAGTTGAAGACCTAGAAAATCGGCAAAGGCGCCAGAACCTGAGACTCTATGGAGTACCCGAGGGGTCAGAGGGTGCGGATGCCCGAGCATACCTGGTCAAGCTGCTTCAAAAAGCCTTCCCCGATTTATCTGATTGGGATTGCGACTCACAAATACAGCGAGCCCATAGATTACCTATGTTTACCAGAAATAAAGGGAGCAAATTTCCACAACCTATTTTGATGTATTTAGGTAATTTTCTCTTACGACAAGCGGTCTCCATCAAAGCGAGGCCAAATAAACCAGTGACGGTGGATGATGTAACTTTCTTCGTAAAATCATACCTTAGTAAGTTTACGATGGAAAAACGCTGGGGGTTACATACTTTGATTGACCCTTTTAAATCTGTGGGAGCTGTGGTGTATCTTCAAGAGCCTGCACGCCTTACAGTTGTGAAAGCTGGGCATACTTATTTATTTACTGAAGTTAATGAGGCCGAGCAACTGCTCTCTAAGATGACATCGGATAACTAGATGTTAGATGCTTAATGGTCTTGATCTTACTATAAAAGATCTTTCTTTTTTTCTCTCTCTTCTGCTCTGTCTTACATATTTTTTTTGTTGCAACTTCTACGAGTTTTATATGGAGGGAGGGGGGTCCTTGTGGAGACCTCGCTGGTAGGCTGCCCATTCATCGGCAGCCGTTGATAGGGGGAGGCTTCCTGGTAGGTACTTTGGGGGGGGAGCTCTAGGGGTTGGAGGATAGGGCTAGGGGCTGAAGTTTGGAGGGGAGGGGGATTTCCAGGGGGGGAAAAAGATGACACAAGCAGAAAAGACTTAAGGTACAGATTGAGTAAGAAACTGTTTATTTTTTTTATGATTAAAACAGTCATTCAGAACATATTTGAATTAAGATATGTATCAAGTTAATTGCTTAGCCTGGAATGTTTCATGTCTTAACAATAAAAGTAAAAGACAACTTGTATTTGAGGAACTTAAAATGTACAACCCTCATTTTGCACTTTTAAATGAAACCCATATTCGTTTTCAAGATAGAAAAATTTTAGAACAAGGGGGGTTTGAGTTAATAATATGTACTCCATTAAATGCATCAATTCGGGGAGTGGCTATACTCAAGAAAAAATTACTTAAGGTAGAAGTTCTTAGAGCTGCTGCTGATAAAACCGGTAGGTGGGCAATTGCACAATTAATGTTATCAAATCGTAAATATATCTTATGTGCAGTGTACGGATCAAATTATGACGATGCAGCAGTTTTTGACCGACTTAATATTAAATTACTAGATTGGGAGGGGGAGCTAATATTAATGGGAGATTTTAATTGAGTAATTAATTATGTAAAAGATACTATGAAGTGCACCCCCTCACAACGTATGCGCAAAACAAGGGCCGCCATTTTAGAACTAGCACGCATACATAACTTAAAAGATGTTTGGAGAAATCTCATCCTACATTGGCAGGATATACTTACTATTCAATACCACATAAAATGTGATCCCGCATTGATATGGCTTGGACTACGGATAAAATACTTAAAGGTAGTAGAATGGAGATTTGTCCTAAAGTAACTTCAGACCACAATCCTATTCTGTTCGGTTTTAATATTTTATCTAAAAAACAGGAACCCAGGCTATTCTCATTTCCAAGACATTTGTTATCCAATTCCCTATTCATTAATCAGTTGAAGGAACATATAAAAGAATTTTGGGAGTTTAATATTGACTCGGCCCTTCCTATTTCTGTATGGGATGCTTGTAAAGCAAGTTTTAGAGGCTTTGCCCAGCAATTCATTATTCAGCAGAATGCTAATCAAAAAGAGGAGATACGGGGCATTACATCTAAGATCAGGGCTTTAGAAGAACATTTGGCTGAAATTACTAAGCAGGAGGATGCAGGGTTAGCTACTAATTTGAATAAAGTAAGGCTAGAACTTTAACCAATTACTTTACGTTGCGAGACCAAAACATTTCTTAGGGAAAGAGTTAGTACCAAATTGCACAAATATAAACTATCACAATATGAGAGCGGTGACAGAATCTGAAAAATTCTTGCCTATAAGGTTGCAGATGATAGAGCTACCTCTTTAATTAAGAGCATAAGAGGGGCCGATGGAATTAATTATACTCTACCCGATCAGATATTACAACAATTTGTTAAATATTACACTAAACTCTATATCCCCGAGAATTTACCTCCAATTGAATCTGTTCAAAGGTGCCTTAGAAATAATTGGTTAGTAGAAACAGATGCAGAAGCGATGGAAGAATTGCAAAAAGATTTTAGCCTTGCTGAATTAAAATTAGCCATCTTTTCCTTTCCCTCTGGGAAAGCTGCTGGGGATGATACACTCCCGATTGAAATATACAAAAGTTGCAGTGAGGAGCTTCTTCCTTTACTTTGCTCAGTTATAAATCAAATAGGGATAACTAGTAAGGCTCCGATTTCTTGGAATACCGCTAAAATAATTTTTTATTCTAAAAAAGAATAAAACACCTTCAGAGTGTGGGTCTTACAGGCCCATTTCCCTGATTAATTCAGATGCCAAAGCATATGCTAAATTAATTGCTACAAGATTATCTCCTCTTATGCCCAAATTAGTTAGCCAACACCAACATGGTTTTGTGGTAGGCAGAGACACAACATTGCACGTTAACATGGCTATTACTGCGTTTGATGTTGCTGCAACTAATTCCTCCCCACTCGGCATGATACTACTCGATGCTGAAAAAGCATTTGACCGAGTGGGGTGGGAATATCTGTGGGCTACTCTTAAAGAAATGGGTTTTAAAAAACACTTCCTAATGAAAATACAAGCACTTTATGACTGTCCAAATGCTATAATAGGGTATGATAATTTGTTGTCTTCTAGGTTTCCAATTTTAAGAGGGACACGTCAGGGATGCCCGTTATCACCTCTATTTTTTTTGCTCTTGCTATGGAGCCATTTATCAATGCTATACAATCCCAGGAACGTATAAAATCATTTAACTTTGGCACTAATTCACTTAAAATTACAGCATATGCTGACGACTTGGCGATATATACAACGGATGTCATAGAAGCCATTGGCGGAATTATTAAAGAAGCTGACGCTTTTGGTGCAGTATCGGGCTACAAATTAAACCTAAATAAAACACAAATCATAGTTAATTATAAACCACGGATCCCAGTCGCTGGCATATGCCATACAGCTACCTACTTAGGTATTAAAATTACATCCAATATTAAGGGCACTGAATTATTATGTTTTATTAAAAGATACTAGCATTCTTCTTAAAAAATGGCATAAGGTTCCCCTAAACCTTATTGGGCGAATAAATCTCATCAAAATGAACATTCTGCCAAAGTTTCTGTATTTATTTAGGTGTATTCTTTTGAAAATTACTAAATTATTCTTTAGAAAACTTGATGGCATTCTAGGTGGGGTATATGGGGTTTAAAAAAAAAACGCAGATCACTGTCTACTTCAAAGTTACCGTTCAGTAAGGGCGGCCTTAATTTTCCAGATTTTAGAACTTATTTTTTTGTATCCTTTTTGGGACGTTTACAGGGTCTCTTTAATTCCAATAATCCTTATTATTTTCACCAATTCATGCTTGGTACCGATTCTATTCAATTCCTTGCTAGAACCAATGACCTAAACTATTTTAAAAGAGTTAGGTTTAAGAACTCCAAAGACATAATATATTTATGGAATATAATACTGGTACTGAACAAAACGTCAATCTTTCACCCAGATTTAACTCTCTGGAACAATCCGGGTTTACCAGGTATTTTTAGTGATTTAGGGTGCAAGATTTGGTCCAACCTAGGCATAACAAAATTGGGCGATTTACACGGCTCCTCAGGCTTGTTAGAGTTTGAAACACTTAGGCTACTATATAAACTACTGGGGCATGCGTACTTTAAATACATACAACTCCGAGATTTTCTTATTGGGAAACTAAAGCTTAAAGAGATTTCAGATTCAGATTTTTGGATTTGTATGTATGAACGAGGGGTGAAAAACAAAGCTACGATCAGCCTAGGGTATAAATGTTTCAGTCATTATATGATAGGTGATTGCCCTAAATTGGCTCAGAAATGGACCTTAAAATTCACGACCGGTATTTCTTCAAATATCATTTTCTCATTTTTAAATAATATTGATACTCTAGTTCATTCATCCAGTTTAAAACTCCAAGCCTTTAAGACCATTTGCCAGCTTTATTACACCCCGCAACAATTTTGTAAGTGGTCTCTTAATAACGTTCACAATGATCGAATGAAATGGCCAAAATGCCAACTACAGGCTGCTGATCCAGAACATATGATTGTTTCATGTCCGGTTTTGTTTTCATTTTGGGATAGTTTAGAAAACATTCTGAAACAGAAACTATTAATTAACACCTCATTACGACCCAAAATGATTCTTCTTGGTATGCAACCCACTATTTCCCCTTTTCAGGATGTTGTTTTTATTTTGTTATCATGTGCAAGATTGGTTATTGCAAGGGCATGGATCTCGGACCAACCACCTCATGTGAACGAATGGTGGTTTTTGATGATGGAGATATAAGATATGGAATTATCTTTAGCTAGGAAAAGGGGTGATAAAGCACTTAAAAAATAGACAGAATATGGGGATGTCTTTTTACTTGCTCAGATATGAATTGATTTAAGTGAGGGTTTGACTACCTTGATATCTTATTATTTGTCTCTTAGATGATATATGTATTACTCTCTGTATTTATTATTAAGAAGTTCAAGTTACAGTATTTACTGATCAAATGCATTCTTGTTTGTATTTTTCTTTTTGTTTTCCTTTTCCATTAAATGTCAGTTGCTTGTGTTATCAATAAAAAAATGTTTTTAAAAAAAAGAAGAAATAGCTCATGTATACCCTTATAAAAATGAGTTTTTTACGCCTGAGCAGAGGGATATTTCATATGCAAATTTCCTCATTATGCAGTACAACACACCTTAAATTAAATTTTGATGCTACGAGGTCACAGTATGAGTATTAAGCTTTATAAATATTAAAAAACTGATTTAAAAGCACTTATTTGTTAATATTTTTTTCATCATTTTCTTTTTTTTTTATAAAAACCTATCATTTTGATAATTCCACGTATGAAAAGCAAGCTTCATTCCTTGCCTATCATATTTAGACGCACTCATAAATAAGCCTAAGCACAGAAGCCTAACTTGAAACCTGAAAAATCATTATTTAACATCAGACCCACGAATGTGCTTAAGTAAAAAGGCATTAAGAAAGGAAATCCCTACTTTAAATGTTTTCCTGTTATCCAAAATAATGAACCTGATTTTTGTAACTTTTTAAAACAGCAGTCTGAAATGCAGGATTTTACTCCGTGTTTGCACTGACAAAATCCTAGCTGAGTCAGCATCCCTTTCTCTCTGTGGCCTACAATCAAAACAATAGCTGTTTCTCAGTTAAAACACAGCTGTTGGAAATCTTTTTTTAGTGTTGAAATGTAAGCACAGTGACAGTCTATTTAAAACTGAGGCATTTCAATGCATCATTCTATAATGTGTGTTTAGGTCAGCAACATCCAATTTACTGGGATGATGTGTTTGCCTGTTAATATCTAATACAATGTATCTATGGAAAATGCTGTTATAGTTCAGTTTATTTATTGCAAAACACACAATTTCGTGTTGAGGCCTATTTTATTCCTATTTAATATGAATTCTAATTTCATCTTTTTAGCACTGTGGCCATTTGCACATGTGCATAATTGCTTACTCTATCAATTTAATAGTAACATGTAGTTATTTAGCATATCATATGGTTCATTTCTGGATTTTTATTTATTTTTTATTTAATATTAATTAAATTACATTTTGCATAACAGACTGATGACAGCAAAAAAAACACAAACACACACATTGAGCTCATTCCAGACATATACGGAAGGGGCTCAAACACTCAGAACACACAATACAGCTCGCTTAAGGCTAGCAATTCTTTCACAAAGAGCGCAATCGCTATTTACTCACAGAAGTACCAATGTGAACCCATAAACCACATAGACATTTAAACACATGATTAACCCACAGATCAACACTTAGGACAGAAAAAAAGGTCAGCCCACAGACTTTACTTAAACCAAACCATTTGTAAATACTAGTTGTAAGTTATATTTACAAGAATCGCTTCTCAATAGTATTCCAAAAGACTGCACAAACAGCCCAACAGAGTGTTTTATTTTCAAGAAGCCAAAATACATTCAATTCACTAGCTTTGGTTGGCAGAACACCAAAACGTCGCTCTGCATATCTCCATTTATAAAAGTGCGCAGAATAGGATCCTTGTTTGTTTGTTTTATGTTCATATTTTAATTCCATGAGGCCCAGGGTCAGACTGATTTGCATATGGCCATGTCTGAACTGGGGTGGCCAAGTGGGCTAAAGAATGGTGATGGATTAAACCCAGATCTTTTGACTGGGTGTGAGTGTTTGATTGGTTCAGATGCTCCGTCCATCACCACCCCCTTTCGTACCGCTTTGTTTGCCATAAGTTGGCAGGGTATGCTCAAACGTGAGTCCCTTGCTCACTTTGCCACTGGATTCAAGCAAGCCTGGCTGATGACGGCTGAAATGCCAGAAACCAGTCCTAGGAAGCTTGTTTCCGGTCCAGGGAAGGCATGGCATGGCAGTTCGGGCTGGGCTGTTCCCAGGAGGCACAAGGTCAGACTGATTTGCATATGGCCATGTCTGAACTGGGGTAGCAGAGTGGGCTAAAGAAAGGTGATGGATTAAACCCAGATCTTTTTACTGGGTGTGAGTGTTTGATTGGTTCTGATGCTCCATCCATCACCACCCCGTTTTGTACCACACTGAGATAGGGGCATCAGAAGCATTTAGAGTGTGTGCAGACAGCGATGATGCGTGTCGTGGGTGAGCCACACTGGGAGCAATGTCTGTTTCCTACTGGACTGCGTCATCTGCAATCACAACTCAATGTGAATTGTGAGCCCTGCTATCCGCAGTGTAGATCGTAGGCAGTAGTCAGCACAGACATCGATGAATGCTTTTAGTCACTTCCTCTTGAAAAAATTTGAGGACATAGAGTACAATTGTCTCTACAATAAATAAATCATGTCTCAATTTAAATTGTGAGCTCTGCTGACCGCAGTGTAGGTGTATGGAACAAAAGACGAAACATTTATGGAATACACTCTTGAAATATGTAGGTTTCAGGGACATTATAGTTAGTTTCCTACTGGATTCTGAAATTAATGAAGGAAGACTAAATTTGAATTGTGAGTCCTGCTGAGCACAGTGTGGGTCAAGAAGGGCCCACAGCCACGTGGAGTTGACTTGAGCTGCATAGAGTTAGTGGTAGGTGTGGCATTCAGCTTCTGCACAGCCAGGGATTATGCAATGTCTCTTGCCTACTGGACTGTGTCATCTGCAATCGGGACTAAATCTGAATTGTAGCCCTGCTGTCCACAGTGTAGATCGAAGGCAGTAGTCAGTAAAGACATCAAGGAATGCTTTTTGTCACTTCCTCTTGACAAAATCCGAGGACATAGAGTACAATTCTGTCTGCAAGTAATAAATCAAGACTGAGTTCAAATTGTGAGCTCTGCTGTCCTCAGTGTAGACTGTCATTCAGTGTTCCTTTAGACTTGCAGGATAAAGTTGGTCATTGTAGTAAAGCTATAACTGACATAAAACAAGTTCTTGAAGCAAGGACACTAAAAGGATATTATGTGGGATTGCGGGACGTTATACTTATATGCCTACTGGACTCTGCAATTAATGAATTAACACTCGATTTTAATTGTGAGCCCTGATGACCACAGTGTAGGCAGGAGGCAGCGGTTAGCAATGGCTAGGTGGCATTGAGTTGAGCTGCACAGTTAGTGGCATCAGGCGCATTTAGCGGGCGCGGAGCCTGCGATGATGTGTGGACTGGGCAGACCCCACTGGTAGTAATGTCTATTGTATTATGAATTCTGCCTTAATAAGGGTATGCGGCGATGACTTATGGTGCACTGAGTTAGCGGCACCTGAAACACTCTGCGTGTTCGCACCCTGTGATGATGCGTGGTCCGGGCGGGCCACACTAGTAGCAATTTCTTTTGCCTAATGAATTCTGCCTTTTTAAGTCCATGTGGCGTTGACTTGTGGTGCACTGAGTTAGTGGTACCTGAAGCACTCAGTGTGTGTGCAGTCTGCGATGATGCGTGGCCCGGGCGGGCCGCTCAGAGAGCAAAGTCTCTTGCCTACTGGACTGCGTCATCTGCAATTGCGGCTCCATCTGAATTGTGAGCCTTGCTGTCTGCAGTGTAGATCGAAGGCAGTAGTCTCTACAGATATAACTCAGCGGTGCTGTACCGCAGTGTTCACAGGGGGCTGAGTTGAGGAGGCCCGTGGTCATGGTAGCAGCCACCACTCTGGCAGATGCTCTGGCTTTCACACAAGTGAACCACGCCCAGAGCCCAGGCCTATTTATTCACACTTTTATGTTGAAGTGGCGTACGTTAGATCAATCACTGATCCTCCACTAACACGGGATGACGACACAGGAACATTACCAAGATCTTCCCCACTGCCTAAGGTAACTTGGTTGGGTCCATTGTCCACAACACAACAAGCACCAGCAGTATATCTACAGATGTAGAGGTTTGTGCTCTGCAGAGTGAGGTCTGTCCATCACATCACCGCTATACTTGGTATTGTGTGTATTATTATTGGTGGGTGACTTGCGTCCTTCACACATGTTTGGTTGCCACATCTCGCAACTTTCAGCTATAGTGTTGTTGAGGGGCCATGCTGTTTTTCGAAGGTACGCAGTCCTGTTCTACGCTGCCTCAGTGGTAGTAGGGGGGGTGGTCCAGGGGGGATGTCCTGAGGGTGGTAGCAATGGGATTTGTGGCCTTCTTGGGGTCGAAGGTGTATGATCAGTAGCTCTATGACATGTGTTGGCCTTCAAATGTGATTCTGGGCTGGGCTCCCTTTCACACTATAGGTAGTCGTCTTACTTTACACCAGTAAAAGGCAGACGTTACATTCCTACTGCTAACACAGTTTATCGCCAGTTTTTGGATCGCACCGCAGATTTGGCTGCTCATTGAAAATATCGGGAAGTGGTGTTTTCGGGTTATTTTTTCACAGGAACGCCTCTGCATATTATTAGTATTAGTTGTTGCTCTCATTTGTGGTTACGTTTTTTTTGCAGAAGCTATTGCTGGAAAACGGGCGATATCAGCTGTTTTCAACAAGTTGAGAATGGAACGATAATTTGAAATCACTGAAAAAACTATAGGTTTAATGAACATTATTATTAAAAATTAGCATTTAAAAAACCTTTGAAATTCACTGAAAAACCCTAGGTTTCAGGGACGTTATTGTTAAAAAATCAGCATTTAAAAAAGCTTAGAAACCCACTGAAAAAAACATAGGTTTCAGGGACGTTATAGTTAGTTAGACATTTCACTTGTAAAAAACCAGAGGTATCATCAGTTATGTTAATGTTAATTTTAATGTTAATGGGATTTTTAGAGCGCGCTGCTACCCTGAGGTGTCCTGGCGCTATGCACTATCTACTGTGGAAGCTGTGGCAAGCCCAGTGGGCAGGAGTCAGTTAACTAAAAAGCCAAGTTTTCAGTCCCTTTCTAAACGACAACAGCTCTGTCGAGTTCCTTAAGGAAAAAGGAAGGCTGTTCCAGACTCTAGCGGCGCAATGCCGAAAACTCCTGCCGCCCCAGCTCTGTTTGTTGATGTGGGGGAGTGAGACTTGTTTGGCTTGCATGGAACGTAGGGCTCTTCCCGTAACGTACCACTGAATGGATTGTTTAAGAAAGTCGGGGCCATGTCACTGGTGATGACACTGACCATGTCATGAGTGATGTAATATGTGACGTCATCAGCAGTGCAGTGCCGGGGCGCGAGTTATAGTTAACTCTACTAACTGTAATGTTAGAATTTCTCTGGTTTTGTACGAGTGAAATGTCCAACTAACCAAACGTCCCTGAAACCTATGTTTTTTCAGTGAATATATATATATATTCACTGAAAAAACCATAGGTTATAGACCATATATAGTTAGGAATTAGCATTTAAAAAACCTTATTTTACTCACACAAAACCATTGAAATTCCATATATAGTTAGTTGCACTAACTATATATCGCGCACCCGCAATCCACTGCTGATGATGTCACATATTACATCATTCATGACATGGTCAGTGACATCACTGATGACATCACTGATGACATCTCAAATGACATCACTGATGACATCACTGATGACATCTCATTTGACATCATTCTTGTGCTAGTACGATAAACCTCTTCAGACTCTAATATAACCTTAGATACACTCAGTGTATACAGACACTCACACACTGTCACTCATCCATGGAGTTACTCACACACCTAGTCAGTCATGCAAAGAAACAATCTCACCTCCATTCCCTCAACTATACAGATATACACATTACTTATTCAAACATATACTAACACATATTTACTCTCTTATACAATCCCTGATACAAGTTCACAATGATCCATACAGCCACTCACACATTCAGTGGCTCTCATGCACAGTTATTTATATATGCCAACTCTCACATGTACTGTGTTTTACATATGTACTTACTATGACATGTAGCATTGAGATATCCATTCACTCATCAATACACCCATGCACACAGTCAACCACCCATACAGCTCTTTCCACATGCACTCTTGAACTCATACACCTAGTGAATCAACTGCTCACACAGCTATGCACAGAGTCACACACCTCCCAGCCACCCCCACACAAACTAAATCTCCCATACAAATACTTGGGCAACCAATCAATAACACATATAACCTCTCGTATAGCTAATGATCAACACATGCAGCAGTTTACATCACAACAAACATACTGATGCACATATTCAGACAGTTTAGTCACTAACCCATGCATTTAGTACGACACATTTATTCACTCACTCATACAGTCAGTCACACACCTACTAAATCCTTCATCCAGACACTTATACATCCACTCATTCTTCAATAAATCAAACATATTTAAACTTTACAGAAACACACAGTCACTGGATGATGTCATCAGTGATGTCATTTGAGATGTCATCAGTGATGTCATCAGTGATGTCATTTGAGATGTTATCAGTGATGTCATTTGAGATGTCATCAGTGATGTCATTTGAGATGTCAGTGTGTGAGTGTCTGTATACACTGAGTGTATCTAAGGTTATATTAGAGTCTGAAGAGGTTTATCGTATTAGCACAAGAATGATGTCAAATGAGATGTCATCAGTGATGTCATCAGTGATGTCATTTGAGATGTCATCAGTGATGTCATCAGTGATGTCACTGACCATGTCATGAATGATGTAATATGTGACGTCATCAGCAGTGGATTGCGGGTGCGCAATATATAGTTAGTGCAACTAACTATATATGGAATTTCAATGGTTTTGTGTCAATCAATCAATCAATCAGGTCATTTGTAGAGCGCACTACTCACCCGTAGGGTCTCAAGGCGCTGGGAGGGGGGGGGGGTGCCGCTACTGCTCGAACAGCCAGGTCTTGAGCTTCTTCCTGAAGGAGAGGTGGTCTTGGGTCAGGCGCAGATTGGTCGGAAGTGAGTTCCAGGTCTTGGTGGCCAGGTAGGAGAAGGATCTTCCTCCTGTTGTCGCTCTTCGGATGCGGGGGACGGCGGCGAGGGCGTGGTTGGTTGATCTGAGGAGGCGCTTGGGGGTGTAGAAGGTGATCCGGTTGTTGAGGTAGCTCGGGCCTTGGACGTGTAGGGCTTTGTGCGCGTGGGTGAGGAGCCGGAAGGTGATTCTCTTGTTGACCGGGAGCCAGTGCAGATCTCTCAGGTGTCCGGAGATGTGGCTGCGTCGGGGGATGTCGAGGATGAGTCTCGCCGAGGCGTTCTGGATCCGCTGGAGTCTCTTCTGGAGTTTGGCAGTGGTTCCGGCGTAGAGGGCGTTGCCGTAGTCCAGTCGGCTGGTGACGAGGGCTTGGGTGACCGTCTTCCTCGTCTCGGTGGGGATCCACCGGAAGATCTTACGTAGCATGCGCAGGATGTTGAAGCATGACGAGGAGACGGCGTTGACTTGTCTGGTCATGGAGAGGGAGGAGTCCAGGATGAAGCCCAGGTTGCGTGCGTGGTCCGTCGGTTTGGGTGCGGTGCCCAGGGCGGGGGGCCACCAGGAGTCGTCCCAGGCGGAGGGCGTGGAGCCCAGGATGAGGACCTCCGTCTTGTCTGAGTTCAGTTTCAGGCGGCTGGTCGTCATCCATTCGGCTACGTCTCTCATCCCTTCGTGAGTAAAATAAGGTTTTTTAAATGCGAATTCCTAACTATATATGGTCTATAACCTATGGTTTTTTCAGTGAATTTTCAAGGTTTTTTAAATGCTAATTCCTAACTATATATGGTCTCTAACCTATGGTTTTTTCAGTGAATTTCAATGCTTTTTTAATAGCAAATATCATAAGCTGTCGAATGTCAAGTACATGGTAAGTAAAAACATTTTCGTGTTTGTGCACACTGATCTGCTTTGAATGCTGCCCCCCCCCTCCCCCTCATTTCTATTAGGAGTTCTCTCTCTTTGCAGATAGTGAAGGGTAGTTAAGGCAGGCCTTTGCCCCCGTTGTAATCCGTCGTGCCTGCTTCTCTCTCCATTTGATTGATTGTTATCCAAGCATTTACTGTTTTAGAATTGGTTCTCTTTGGTTCATTCTCTATTTACAAACAAGCACAGAGTCGCAATACTCTGTTTAGTCTTTGCAGATAGTGAAAAATCGTGTAAAAAAACAAAAGGAATCGAGCAAAATCAGTAGGCCACTAATGGGATCTCTTTTTGACCTCGCTAAAATAGAAAAATTAGGAACAACCCCTCATGAGAAATACGAAACTAGTGAGATGAACTGAGCTCCACACCATGATGGCTGCAAGACAGCTCAGCTCCACCACCCACCCCGCCCAAAATAACGATAAACTCTATGCAAATATTACAAATATATACAACACACCAGCAAAGTAACAGGGTAAAACATTTTATTAAATAACTATTTACATAACTATTTTATACTTTTTGTTGCCCGATCCGGCTAGCTCAATCAATCGAGCATGAAACTCATGCACTCTAATAGTTCAAAGTTTTTAGGAGTGCTTGTAACACTGTCTGAAGCCTATTTGCACTTGCTACAGCTTCACTATTCTCAATGTAAGTGGGGGCTGTTTGAGGACGTGACTGCATTTGAAAACAATGTGATGCGGTGCCACCCTGAACCGCTTGACGGAGGCCCCCGAGGGACGGTGTGATGGCGCGGACTCAGAGGGGGCGCTTGGCTCCGGCCCCCTCCCCAAGTCGTGTTGCCCTGGTGTGGCCTGAGATCGCCCCCGACATAGGTGGCCGGCTCCCGGGGTCAAGCGGAACTTTTTGCCTTTTGGTGACTCTTCCATTCTTGACCTTGTACCACAATCCGTTTGACCTGAAGACACGCTGTAGTGGGGCGCCCCTTTACCGTTTCAGTTGCCATTCCGCCCGCTTTTGCTACACTGTGCCTCTTCCGCTATTCAGCTGTTTACCGCCCGCTCTTGCGACTACAACGTCTCGCTCACCATGTAGTTGAGTTGCTCCCGCTCTTGCGGTGCAGCGATAGGCGGCTGCCACATGACTCTCAAAATGGCGGCCGGCTCTTCAGATTTGGGCGTGATCCACTAAAATGGCCCTGCGACACCTTGGAACTCGGACGCTTGTCTGCTAGAGCTTGGGCTCCATTCTCGAAAGCGTCCCCTCAGCCTTGAAGATTCTACAAAAGTCTTGGGGGCCCCCGACTCCCGCAGGCTTCTGGTGGGGAGCGGCTGCCATGATTGCTCGTGGAATGGCCACGACGGAGCTACGAGATGGTGGTGCTCTCATGCTGACGCCAGCTTCAGTCTGAAACATCCAGAAACACTGTAGACTACCAATTCGATCAGTTCCGGTAGCGCCCCAACGCGACCCGGTAGGGAAGAACTTGCCCTCCCCTCTTTGACTGATGGTTCTTGTTGCCTGTCCCTTCTGTTGTCATTTAACAGAACTATTTAGCCTGCTGAAAGGGGTTGTGTTCTGACCGCTGGTTGGTGGAGACATTTTGACTATATTCTGGACCTGCGTTGTCGCGTAATGCGTCATATGACGCGCCGCGTTAACGCATCCGGAAGTGCTCCGGTGCGCGAAGCGCAGCTTCCCGGAAGCGATCCGGGGCGCGGCGCGCAGCGCGTAACGTAAGCATAACAGGTCATGTGACTTGTTAATAAAACTTTTCACTGGTTCATTTTACTTTTCTTATTCTAATGATGAAAGGCTTGGTCATATGACCTAAAAATTACGCTTTTTATTACTTTCGAACATTATTTTTTCTTAAACATATGTTATAATGTTCCAGGCTAATGTACTTTCCCGGAAAATTTACAACTGTCCTGCAAGTAAAATATATTCCTTTTTCGAGAAAAAGGGCGTTTCTTCGTCCCATGACGGAGCCGTTGAGCAAAAGAGGCTCGGCCTGCTGTCTTAGTCGCCGATACGCCTGAATATCAGATTCTTATCGATCACTTTATGTTGCAGGAGTAGAAAACACAACAGCCCTTGACCATTTATCTTTACTGCGTTCCTGCGTATTATACCTTTTACCCTTCATGTAATTGGACTGCTTTATTTCACTTGCCTTTTACTGATTCTAAAACAGTGACTATTATTAAAAACTTTACCAATGTAAATACTACTACCATGTTTTCTTTTAAAAACCTTTATTGTGAAAATGTCAGTATACAAATACGGGCCTATAACCACGTGGGCCGGCCACGGAGCAAACTGTAATCGTATATGATGAGTAGACATTTACACTGTAGAGGAACGTAACGGGCGGGCCATTAGGTTGCAAGAACTAAGGTGTCTAACAGTTGCGGAATCGGTGGACGTACATTTTATAATTAAAATACGACAGGGCCAGTTACAATAAAATTATCTAGATATACATTTGCGGGCAAGTACCATGGGTGACGTTAATTCGAACTTTCAATAGTACAGTAACCAATAACACGTCAGAACTTAATATCAATAGGGATGTCGAAATATTCAATCAATTCTCGTCCCCGCCCGCCATGTGCTTCAAAACTGCATACGTATCTCGTGATATCAAGGTTCTGCAACCAGTACACAACAAGGAGTTACGAGTCCCATTTATTCCGGCGCCATTTTGGGCGAGGACGGGCAGGTCCAGGATATAGTCAAAATGTCTCCACCAACCATCGACTATGATGATGTTCATATGCTGTATTTATTAGAGTAACACTCATCTGTCCACATGAAATTAATTTGCCACAATCTAAACATGTCATTTTAATCTTTCCAAAGTTCTTCCAAATATTTGGGACCGTTTCCCTTGCCTCTGATGCTGTCAGTGCCACTTCTTTGGTGAATGTACTGGCAGGTCGGGGGTTCTCCTCCAAATCTCTCTTTTGTGCAGCATTATAATTAATCGGTGCCACCTCTCCATATGACGATGCATGGTATAGTTACCATAACTATATTTTTTTTCGGTTCCTCTGGAGAGTACATCGTGGCAGATGAGGCAGGTAACGTACCGGGCATTTACCTTTTTTGCATGTAGAGGAAAGGAAAAAAAATTCGAGCGTCTGAGTTCTAAGGTGTCCCAGGGCCATTTTAGTGGACCGGGCCCAAATCCAAAGAACAGGCCGCCATTTTGAGAGTCCTGTTGCAGCCGCCTGTCGCTGTAGCATCAAGAGCGGCCGAAACTCAGCTGAATGGCAACTGAAACGGTAAAGGGGCGCCCCACTACAGCAGACGAGCCTCCACCTGGGGAGGCCCGTTCACGCCGCCCCCCCCCCCTTCGGGCACCCCACGCCGTTATTCGGAGCAGCATTGTAGGATGGCCACACCAGTGCGGCAACTTGCTAGACACCACCTCGGTGCCAACCGAATCTCAGCGCCTTGTGGTGTCTTCCATTCCGAAAATATTGTTGTGCTGCCTTCGGCCTATTCGCCGCAAGTGCGCACGCAACTCAGCTGCATAGCGAGTGAAACACCAAGGGGCGCCCCACTGCAGCCGAGGAACCTTCATCTTGGGGGCGACGCACAGCATCACATTGCTTTCCAATGCAGTCAGATCCTCAAACAACCCCCACTGACTGACGCGAACTCACAGGCCAACGGAGCGCCCCACACCGACCTTCGGCGCAGCATTGTAGGATGGCCACACCAGTGCGGCAACTTGCTAGACACCACCTCGGTGCCATCCGGATCTTGGCGCGTTGCGCTGCCTTTGGCCCTATTCGCACATCGGTCCGCTACTGACGCCACCTCACAGGCCAACGGGGCGCCCCACGCCGACTTTCAGCATTGTAGGATGGCCACACCAGTGCGGCAACTTGCTACACACCACCTCGGTGGCATCCGGATCTTGGCGCGTTGTGCTGCCTTCGGCCTATTCGCACATCGGTCCGCTACTGACGCGAACTCACAGGCCAACGGGGCGCCCCACGCCGACTTTCAGCATTGTAGGATGGCCACACCAGTGCGGCAACTTGCTAGACACCACCTCGGTGCCATCCGGATCTTGGCGCGTTGTGCTGCCTTCGGCCTATTCGCACATCGGTCCGCTACTGACGCGAACTCGCAGGCCAACGGGGCGCCCCACGCCGACTTTCAGCATTGTAGGATGGCCACACCAGTGCGGCAACTTGCTACACACCACCTCGGTGGCATCCGGATCTTGGCGCGTTGTGCTGCCTTCGGCCTATTCGCACATCGGTCCGCTACTGACGCCGCCTCACGTGCCAACGGATTTTCTATGCTTTTTATACCCTATGCCGCATAACAGGTCATGTGACTTGTTTATAAAACTTTTCATTGGTTCATTTTACTTTTGGTTTCCTAATGATGGAAGGCTTGATCATATGACCTAAAAATAACACTTTTCATTGGATGAAAACTTTTTTTTTTTTCCAAACGATGAAAGCCCCACCTTGTTTCTGGATGTTTCAGACTGAAGCTGGCGTCAGCATGAAAGCACCACCATCTCGTGGCTCCGTCGTGGTCATTCCGTGAGCAATCATAGCAGCCGCTCCCACCGGAAGCCTGCAGGAGTCGGGGGCCCCCAAGACTTTTGTAGAATCCTCAAGGCTGAGGGGACGCTTTCGAGAATGGGGTCCAAGACCTAGCAGACAAGTGTCCGATTTCCAAGGTGTCACAGGGCCATTTCATTAGACCAGGCCCAAAAAGGAAAGAGCCTGCCGCCATTTTGAGAGTCCTGTGGCAGCCGCCTATCGCTGCACCGCAAGAGTGGGCGCAACTCAGCTGAATGGCGGATTTTGGCACAGTGTACCAAAAGCGGGCGGAATGGCAACTGAAACGGTAAAGGGGCGCCCCACTACAGCAGACGAGCCTCCACCTGGGGAGGCCCGTTCACGCCGCCTCACCCCCCCCCCGCCCCCCGGGGCGCCCCACGCCGTTATTCGGAGCAGCATTGTAGGATACCAAAACCAGTGCGGCAACTTACTTGACATCACCTGGGTGCCATCCACATCTCAGCGCGTTCTGCTGCCTTGGGACTATTCGCACAACAGACCGCTACTGACGAGCCACCCCCCGGGACGCCCCACGCCGTTATTCGGAGCAGCATTGTAGGATACCCAAAACCAGTGCGGCACCCAGGCAACATCACCTGGGTGCCATCCAGAACTCAGCACGTTGTGCTGCCTTGGGACTATTCGCACAACCGACCGCTACTGACCATTGTTGCATTTTTTTTCCTAAAAATGTTTAAATGTTTTTACTGTTTTTGTTCCGTTGTATATATTTATAAGTTATTAAAGTTTTATAATCCTACTACTTTGTTGGAGTGCTATATATTTTTAATGTGACACATAATTGTAAAAACTTTGATGTACAAAGAGGCATCCCTGGAATCTTCCGCTTCAGGCTCGGTCCCCTCCCCAATCACAATACAGGATGGTTTTCAGATAGTAGGAACGCGTGTGGTGTGACGGATCTCATCGGGTGGGGGCCTTGATCTACTGTAACTCCTTTGAAGAGGGGTGATTCTTTACAGCTGGGGCCATATAGCCTGGGACCGGCCTGGACAATCGGACACAGAGGAAGAGGAGTGTCAGAGGGTGCGGTAGTGAATAGGGCGAAAGGGAGGTGTCGGGCGGGCACAGGGTGTGATTCTCAGGGAAGAGCAGCGCAGATGGGGGGAGGTTTATTGCCCATTCATAAGACAGAGAGCGGGGGTGTCCAGTGCCTGGGGGAGATGCTTGCAAGGGTGGGGAGCCATGCTAAGGATCGACAGCGTGCAGAGAGTGGGTCTGGTCAAGGCATCTAAAATGGCTGCCGTGCACGACAAAAGTGTGGCATTTGAAAAAAGGCAAGATGGCGCAGACAATGTTTATCAACACTTCCTGATTTCCTTCGAATCGAACGTTAACAGACGTTATCTCTCCCACACTACCGGTCCCCCTGGGCTTAAACGCCGAGATGGTAGGGACTGCATCCCGTGGAGATAGGCCGAGACGTCACTCAGCAGAAAAAAAAGAAAAAAAAAGTCTATAAACATACAATAAGTTAAAAGTCAATCATTCTTGTTTCCTTGTAGTACGCTCCCCAGTCCGCTTCCCGTTACGCGAACCGGGCGCACCCCACCAAAAAAAAAAGTTTTTTTTTTTTTTTTTTTTCCCGCGGAGCCCTTTTAAAGCCTCCACATCAAACCTAGGGGGTCAGGGAGGATCTACTATGCCCCCTTATGGTCATTTGCCCCTTCGCTTTGGCCTCCTCTTGTCTCTCGATCCTACCGAGAGACAAGATGGCGGCCGCTCCGTACTGTTTGGAATGTTTACAGACACCGGAGAGCCAATCAGCTTCGCTTCGTAAAGCTGCGTAACGCGAAAAGTACGCGAAACGGAGCGCTACCCGGGACGCTGTCACAGATATATATCTTTTTTTGAACGTTAATTTCTCAAAATCCACTGGAGCACATATATTGAGACCTAGCAAAGGCACATCGGGCTACCAGTCCCTACAATTTTGCCAAGTTTCGTGCAAATCCATTCAGCCGTTCGGGCTAAAAGTGAGGCCAACCGCCCTATGGAAATTAACATGGGAAAAACGCGTTTTGGGACCCCCCTTTTTTCTCGGCCCCCCCTTGACGAATCCCCCCCCCAAATTTTCAGGGGCTGCTCAGAAACAAAACGTTCCATTTTCCTGAAAATTTCAGCCAATTCCGTCCACAAACGCCAAAGTTATTACACATAGAATTTTCAAAAATCCCATAGAGAAAAAATCCTAACTATATATACCTACTGGCGACCGCCAGTAGGTAATATATATATATATATATATATATATTTATATATATATATATATATATATATATATATATATATATATAGTCACTGAAAAAACCGTAGGTTTCACACCAGTTATAGTTAGCTGAAAGTTTTACTCGCATAAAACCATTGCAATGCACTGCTGATGACGTCACATATTACATCACTCATGACATGGTCAGTGACATCACTCATGACATCACTGATGACACCATCCAGTGAATGTGTGTCTTTCCGAGAAATAAATATGTGTTATATATGTACATGTAAAAGTTGATGGAAGAATAAATGTTTAAATAAGTGTTTACATGGATGTTTTAAAAAAAAAATGATTGGTTAACTAGTTTATTAAGTGTATCTTAGTGAATACATATATTAGAGAATAATGTTTAAATATCTAAATATATGTATTAGTGTTTCACTTTGTGTATAAGTGGCTGCATGGGTTGCTGAGTAGCTACATGTGTGTATATGGGTTAATAGATGTTTTTTAAGTATCAGTATGAGTGTCTGTATGGTTTGGTGGGGGTATTACTTAGCACATAGATGCATGAATGACTGACTCACTGTTTGTATATGTTTTGAAGACAACATATGTGCAGGACTGTATGGGTGGATGAGTGTGTATATGTGTGTGTTAGTGAGTGAATGACTGTCTCACTAGTGTCTTTATCAGTAACTACATATGTTTTAATCTAGTATATGTGAATATTGATGTATATAAGTGAGTATATGTGAGAGTGAGGGATTGTAAGACTTCCTGTTTAAATAACTATGTTTTTCTATAAGTGATTGTTTAACAGGGTAAATATGTGTATGTTTTCTTAGAAGTAAGGTGGTAGTGTGTGTATAGCTGTATATGCAAATAAATGGATGTTCAATTGTTTATTTGCATGTGTGAGTATGTGTGTGAGTAACTTTTGGATCACTGTCGTGTAACAGGATATAGAGGTGTATCACTATATGAGATGAGTGAGTGTATGTATGAGTGACTACATAGAACTGTTGGTGAATGAGTGGATGTGTATATAGATGGTGGAATTCCTGAATTGGTTGTGGTAACTGGTATGGGTATCTCCATTTTTTTGAAAATTTTAGTTTCTATTTTTCAATATGTGTTTCAAGGGTTACATTACAGTGAAAGGAGGTCTGTCACTCTGTCACAAGGATGGTGTCATCAGTGATGTCATCAGTGATGTCACTGACCATGTCATGAGTGATGTAATATGTGACGTCATCAGCAGTGCATTGCAAGCGCAAGTTATAGTGAGTCCAACTAACTATAACGTGGGAATTTCAATGGTTTTATGCGAGTAAAACTTTCAGCTAACTATAACTGGTGTGAAACCTATGGTTTTTTCAGTGAATTTAATAGGTTTTTTAAATGCTAATTCCTAACTATAACTGGTGTGAAACCTATGTTTTTTTCAGTGAATTTCATAGTTTTTTTTAATGCTAATTCCTAACTATAACTGGTGTGAAACCTATGGTTTTTTCAGTGAATTTCAATGGTTTTTTAATAGCAAATCTTTATAGGTAGAGAAAGTGAAAAATTTTAAAACAAATTTTATATTGTATAAATATGTTAAATTATTATTATTATTTATTTCTTTTTTAACCCCGGGGCGCGTACCGGTGAACGCACGGGTAAGCGCAATATTACGGCGCGCCCCGGGGCTCGGACCGGGGAGCATCCCGGGAGCGCTATTGCCGCAAACGAAAACAGCATCGTGAAGTTTTGCGTACACGCGTGATGCGTCATATGACGCACAGCGTAATCGCAACCGAAAGCACGCGATCGCATACGATCGCGAAACGTCCTGACGGGCTTACGCTACGCACCCGCGGGCGAGCCCCGGAGCGCGATTACGGGCGCGCCCCTGGGTGCGTAGCGTAAGCGCGTCGGGTCATGTGACTTGAAAATATCACTTTCTATTGGTGCAGAACAGTTTTGGTTTTTAAATGAGTAATGCCTGGGTCTTGTGACCAGCCTTGGTCTTGTGACCTGAAAATAACACTTCTGATTGGTTCAGCACAGTTTTTTTTTCCAAATGATAAAAAACCCCACCTTTCTTCCTCACTCTGACTTCGTCCTTTGACTGAGGAGGACCTGTTTCATCTACAGAGACAATTCTTTTGTACTTTGAAATGGCTACTGTAGCAGCAACAGCTGGAGCATCTGCACCACCACCACCACAACCACCAAGAGGACCACCACAACAATACATTGCTGGTGAAGAAGAGGAGGAGGAGGAAGAGGAAGAGGAGGAGGGGAGCAGATGGCTGCCTGAAGAAAATACCCCATACAAACCAAAAGAACACATTGTATGGGAGTTTTTTTCACTTCCAGAGGGCAAGAAAAAAGTTAATGCGGCTAAGGTAACATGTCGAATCTGTGGTGCAGAACTCTCAAGGGGCAATCCAGATAAAAAAATATTCATTTGGTAATAATACCATGATTCGGCATATGACCCGGAAGCATCCTGATAACTATTCTCGTGCAGAGATCAGGGAACTGGCCAGTCACCTCCCCCAGTGTTCAAGGACCAGCTCCAAAAGAAAGCAATCCACTCAATCGGGACCAGAAACATCAGAGGTGATGCCTTGTATCCAGGAACGATTTGGTGATTTTAAAGTCACTTGTACTGGATGTGGCAAACTTATGTCCTATGCGGAAAAGAGTGTAAAGCTCATTGTCATTGCTGGTGACAATCACGATTGCCCCAAAAAAAAGAAGTAATTTTTTCCGTTTTTTGTTTTTTGCTCCAGTTGAGCCATTTTCAATTCCCTTTCTCTTTGTTTCTTCCCATAAAAAATACAAAAAAATATAAAACTGTTTTGAAAAGCCAAAAAAAGTACAAAATGTTCAAAAAACAATAAAAAAAAGATAAAACAACAAAAAGAAGAAAAAAACTGTTCTTTTTAGAACTACCTTTCATATATAAAATTAAACCTATATTTTTAAAGGATCTCAGTCAATTTTTTTGTCCTTAGGGTACGCGTACCGGGGCGCGCCCCCCAAAATTTTTTTAAAAAAATTTTATGAAGCAGTTAGCATGAGAGAAGAACACAAAGAGAGTTATGTTAAGAGAAAAAGAGCTACAGGATGAACACAGAGGGATTGTTTATTACATAGTAAAAAATAGAGAAGGTGTAATTGGATGAAAAGTGAGAAAAGTAAAATGACTAAAGGAGCAAAAGAAAGGAAGAGAGCGGAAGAACACTAAAGTAGAGATAGTGGGAGAATGTGACTGGCTGTTAAAAGAAAAAGAAAGGACAGTAAAAAATGGGGAATGAAGGGTAGTGGCGGAACCAGGATAAATGAAGAACGATGAGGGAAAGTGAGAAAAGACCAGGTAGTATAAGTAAAGAGGGGTGAAAGAGGGGGAAAATTGAATTAGGATAAGACATGGGGAGTGAGAAAGAGAAAGGACAAAGAGAGTAAAGGAAACAGTACCTGAATGGGCTTGAGTGAAACAGCAAAGAAAGATAAGTAATGCAGTGTGTGTGACTTATAGGGAGTCAGTGGGTGTAGGTCGGGGTGTGGGTCTGTAAGGTGTGTCTGTGGGTGTGGCTGTGTGGTGTTTCGTTGTGGGTGGAGGTGAGGGTGTGTGAAATATGTGTGAGGAGTGTATGAGTGTGGGGTGTATATGTGTTCGATGTATGTGTGTGTATGGAATGTGTGTGTGTGTGTTTGAGGTGTGTGTGTGGTAGGATTTTTTGTGTATATGAGGTGTGAGTGTGGTGTGTGTGTGTGTGGGGTGTATGTTAGAGGTATGTGTATGTGTTGAGAGGGGGATGAGGTGTGTGTGTAGGAGTAAGGTAAATAATTAAGAAAAAGAGAATGAGTGAAGAAGCAATTTTAAATTAAAAGATACAAATGAAGAGGTTAAAAATCATAACACTCTATTTAGAAATAAAGTAAGAGTGAAGGACACAGAAAGGGAAATAAAGTAAGGTAGAAGGACAAAAAGAGAGAAAAAGAAATAGAAGGAGAGCAAATTACAAAGAGTAAGGCATATAGATTCACTGACAAAGAGAGAGAGAGAAGAACAGAGAAAGGAACTGAAGGTAAGAAAGATACTAAAACAATGTGAGTTAGCAAAACTAAATCAGGAAACAGAAGTAAGTAAAAAGATAATGACTGAGACAGAAAACAGTCTAATTAAGGATGCATTTAGAAAAATGAAGAATAGAAGATAACTGAGAGTAAGTGAAGAACAGTCATAGAGTGAAAAGATGAAGGGAGAGAGGATATTATACAACGATTGAGGGAAATGGACTGAGGAAGTTAGTAGGCAGACACACTAGAGAAAAACTGAGTGAGTTGGAGTACAATGAGTGAGAAAAGGAAATGAGTAAGAGAGCAAAAAAGGAAAGAGAGGAGAAGATGACTAAAACAGTGGTACTGAAAGAAAATAATTTGGTGATGAAAGTAAAGAGAAGGACATTGAAAGAAAGGAAATGAGGGATAGTAATGGAACCAGAGTAAAAGAAATGGGATGAAAAACAATGAGAGAGGAGCAGTGAAGTTATTGTAAAAGAAGTGATAGAAGGTAGATAAACACAACTGAACATAACACAAGGAGAGTGAGGCACTGAGGACATAGAAGTAGTGAACGAAAAATAGAGAGAAGAGGTCAAAAGTAAGGAGCAAACAAAGATAAGCGAGGGAAAGTGGGTGATTTATAGTGATAGAGTGCAATAATACTGCTGAGTGAGTAAACAGGAATTACTAAAAGAGCAAAGGAGGAAAATACGGAAAAGGGAAGTAAAGCAGAGAGACTGAAAGCTGAAAAGTTATGCAAGGGAGAGAGGGGATGCACACAGTTGAAATGAGAATGAGGGGTTGTCAAAGAAGTGGAGTAAAGGAACGGGGGTTACAGAGAATGAGAGAAAGACATTATAAGTGAATAAAAAGAGCTGAAAAAGGAAAGTGAGTGTCAGAGAATGGGAATACAATTTAATTTACACAATCCAAAGTATAAAATAACTTGTTCAACATGTTACATAGTATATTTTTGCTGTTCTCAGAATATATTGAATTTCACTTAAAACAGTGAGTTCAAATTACTCATCATATGACAGCGGGAAAAAAAAACACAATCTAAAAGATTGTGTTTTAAAAAGAACCTTAGATACTGACAAATGACAAATGTACGCTAATCTTTGATTGACTTACTTTTCCTTGAGGCCAAATACTGTATAATGGAGGTCCTTTTCTCATTGCAAAGTACTTTGCTGTTCACTTAAAAATCCATTTCATCGACTATCTACAAGAAAAGCTCCAAAAACATCTGAAATATTTTCAATATTTTCATATATTCCTTTTTTTCAGTCATGACTCTTTACTCATTCCTGCACCTTTCCATTTGGCCAAATAGTGTCAGATGTATGAGTATATTTTCAAATTAATTCTAATGCACTCTGAAATGACCTTTTTCCCAACGTTCTAAAAGAAAGGCTCTACAACATTTTCACAATATTTAAGTATTTGTTAAACCATCTCTGACTCAGTCATGTTCATCATTTTGTATAATACTAATATCACTTACTATGAGATCCACTTACAGTACCTATATGACAAGTCAATTTTTTATATTGCCTGGATCACTTTTACTCAGAATATATTTTAAACAGCAAAATAACCTTTATTAACTACTCCCGTCTTCATAGGCCAATTACTTTTACCTAAATTTTCGCTGTAAAAACACTAGGTATGAATTTATAAAGCCAAAAGGCAAACGTTGTTTGAAAGTCCAATGAGTGTCGTTACATTGGGTCCAACCTTTAGAAGTTTTTAAATAGCATGTGTAATGCCCTGATGTTGTAGAAGGACCGTCATAAAAAATAATAGCTACAGTTGTAAAGGTTCTTCCTGATATCAATAACTGAGAAGCCACAAAATTTTTAATAGAAGTTGTCAATTTAGTTCCATCAGGTCTACATCGTTGGAACATTAAAATGACATACTGACCATAACTTTGTAGAAATAATGTGGACAGCATTATAGACTTACATTGGGTACACACCATATTGTGATCCGCTGCTTTAACTAGATTATTAAAAGACACTGATTTGCAGTCTGGTAAAGTCAAATATATAACTCTTTTCTAGTAGTACTTGATGAAGCACAGTTATCACAGTCATGTTGCCATTGATAAGAAAGGTTAAAAAGATTTTTTATATCTACTCCTTCATCTTCCAATACATCAAACATATACATTAAAAATTCCTGACAATCCTGCTGAATTATCTGTGAAAATTGATTTTGACCTGAACATATGTCTAGAAGATTTCTAATTTCTGAAACACTTTCTATTTTTGCTCTATCACTACTACATTTCTCTAACACAGAATTCAATAAACAGCACAATGTTTGTTCCCGATTTTCGACAATCTGTTTTTGTAAATTTTGAAGAAAAAAAACAACAATAACTACTACATTAGCATAGCAGTTGACACCAGAACTGTTTTCAAACTGAAATCCAACAACATCTTCAACAGAATCCTTTTTCTTTCTCTTTACAATTACACTTTTATCTACTTTTTGCCTTTTTGCTAATACCTCACTGCAATTAATCTCATTTCTTCTTTTTCGGCCTACCACACGTTTTTCAAACAGAGGATATTGAGGCAAATGTGGAGCATACTCTCTTCTTAACCTATTGTATTCTTTAACACAATCTAGATCAGCACAAATCTTTGTTTATCACACTCAATCAAGTACAATCCTGATAAAGTTCTGACTCGTGATAATGCCACATATGCCATACCCTCTTTAAACACAGAACTTCCAATGTTCACCAAAGCACTATCTACACTTAAACCTTGAGATTTATGAATTGTCACTGCATATGCCAAACAAATAGGAAACTGTTTTTGGCGAACATATAAGTCTTTCACGAGCAAAAATCTAGCTGAACAATGACAAATTTGTTCTATTTCATCAATGCCATCAAATTTAATTTTTAAAATTTCAATTTCATCTCTATTTTTGTAATTCACAAAACCAACAACATGACCCTTTGCTCCATTTACCAGACCTCTTTCAACATTTAAATTCCTTCTCAAAATGATATGACAATTCAAACACACATTCAGAGTCTTTTCAAAACCAGCAGTTTTAGATATAGTCTTCTCTAATGAATCCAATTTTGATTTCAAATTTTCAGACAAAACAATTGTTGCTCCCATATGCTCTATTTTATCTGTAGCTTCCAGTTTCACTATCTCTTCATTTTCTAAATTTAACATTTTGTTGTTGAACATGGAACATTCTTTCAGAGTTGGCAACAAACATATGCCAGATTTCTTCTCGTTAATTTTCTTAAAAATATTCTCTGGAAGAATGTTTTCATTTGGGTACAAATTTGAAATTAACCGTCCATGTAAAGCTTCTTTCCCTTGCTGACTTATTTTTCCGACTCTTACGTCTTGTAAAATATTTTTATAATCTTCATCCTTTGCCTGTCGCATATTTTGAAGCAGTTCTGCATATTTGAAGTTTAACCATATATTAACGTTTCCAATGCTTACTAGGCACTTCCTGGTATCTTCATGCGTGAGCATTTTGAACACAGGTTGTCCTTTCACTGGAGTCAACTGCAGAAGATCTCCAAAAACAATAATATGTTTTCCTCCAAATAAAACATCATAGTCTGTTCTAAGAATTTCTTGCATTCTCAAATGCACAAAAGCAAGCATTATATTTGGCACCATGCTTACTTCATCAATGATAAGAAATTTCATTTTCTTCAAGACTCTCGAAACTTCGGAACACGCATCTCCAGATAGCTTGTGGTATTGCAATTTGTTATCATGCTCCACTGGCAGCATCAGTAAACGATGTAAAGTAATCCCTTTAATATTATGTGCTGCCAGCCCAGTTGGAGCGGTAACAACACAAGACAGCGGTGATTCAGTCCTTTTCTGCAGATAAGTTGCAATTGCTTTAATCAGAAAACTTTTTCCAGTTCCCGCTTCTCCACTCACGTACATTTGGACAGGCTTAAATGATGTACATGAGCACTCTTTCTTCTCATGACTGAATCCATGTTCAACCTGTTCTGTGACTTCGTCATATATCTGTTTCTGCTCAAGGTTTAATTGTTTCACCAAATCTTCTAAATTAATTACATCCTCTTGAGCTTGCTCCATAGCTCTTTCCACCTCATCCATGGCAGTGGCAGCTTCATTTTGGATAATTGGTCCTCCTAGTGGATCCTGACTCAATGAAGCAGAACTCTGACTGTCTTGAGAACTGTCTCTCGCAATCTCTGCAGCAATTGTTGCTTCTTGTTCTATTTCTTCATTCAACATTTGCAGATAATTTGGAAAAACAGGACATTCTATGGTATCCTTCGTTGCATTAAAAGAGTCTTCGTAACAGAGAAAATCTCCAAGTAGTTCCTCTTCTGTACGCCATGGTTTAAAGAGTTGCAAAAGAGCTAAATAGTAAAATTCCCTTTTCTCTGGATTTTCACAACTCAATTTTCGATGATTAATCAAATGGCCTTTTTTCTGCTTCACTAGACATCCTTCACACCCAATGATAGCATATATTCCATTGTTGATATCTTATCTGATGGTCCTCTTATAAATATAGTTTTGCAGAACTTCATACAAACAACTGTTCTCAAGATGACTACTTCTATTTGGATAGTATGTATCCAACATGTTTGTCTTCAAAATAACTGTACTTTCTGGTTCTTTCTCCGCCAAATACTCTATCTCCTGTACAGATTTCAAAACTCGGTTTCGTGTTGCAGCAAGACCTAGAATCACCCAAATGATGGTTCTAGATTTGGCATAGAGACTTGCTGATGACAATCGATCAGAACATTCATATGCTCCAATTTCTCGATGCGACAACATCTTCAAACTGAAACTGTATAATTTCTTGCTTATACTCTTTTCATGTGAAATGTCCTCCCACATTTCCTTCGGTTCTGTCTTTTCTTTTTTTGTGATGTAAGACGTCACATATCGAGCCACAGCAATAGAGTTGTCAGCAACAAATTGAATATCCATGTTAGCATTCCACATGGACAAAATCACTGGGTTGTAGTCGTTGATGTACTTGGACTCTTCGTTTCTTTTTAAATTGTATGTATTTTTTGGTGACTTCCTCGTCACAGTATGTCGTAGAGAAGACATCAAATTATTTACTCTTCTTTTAGAAATCACTGGTCGTGGAAAGCTGAAACGACATTTTGTGTAGAACTTGTCCTTGTTTCAGAATTTTCAGCGACAGTACTTCCCACAACGATGGGATTGAAAGCGTAAAACTTGTTGCCTTAAACTGTTTTCTTCGGTAGTTTTCAGAGCAGCACATGTGGAATACTCTTCAATGAAGCTCATCACTGTCTCATCCGAATCTGTTCCAAATTTGGGTGCATCTTTAACAACATATGTATGTGCGGAGCACCTCTCGCTTGATACTCCTTTCTCCAAAAGGAATCCAAAACCTCTCCAAGGGGAGGATTTTTTTTGTTGGTAATAAAAGACATCATAGCTTGAAATCTATGATTAAAATATCTGCATACATTTACTGGATCCAAAGAACACAGTTCTCCAGCAGTTTTGAATTCTATATTTTGTATATTTGCATTTGCCTCTCGTAGAAATTGAAGTAAGTCGTCCCATGCATACTCGGCACAGCTAAGAGTGAGGAACCATGTAGGAGTTCCTAAGTTTCTTAGCATACATTTCAATTCCCCATGACGACGGTACCAATACTCATTTGTACCACGCTGACATGCCATGAGATTGATTAGATGAGATTCCCAAATATTATCTTGCAGATTCACTTTCTCCATAAAGTCCCTCGCCGAAACATTTTGCAGATATGCTCCACTTTTCAGTATATGGTTTACTGCATAAGAAAGCCCAGACAAGTCACTTTCATACAGTAGATGAAACAAATAGGGAATGCATTGACGAAACCTTGGATCTTCAGCATATAATCTTACAGTTCGATATTCAGATGCAGGAATTTGAAGTGGTCGATCGTCATATCGTCCACCTTGACCTGTTGGAAATAGCTGTGGAAAACAACAAGCTTCCAAACTTTCTTCCCATACACTAATGGGACTTCCTGTTGCTGCTTTCATTTGAAACAATTCAATTGCATTCCCCGTTACTTCTTTGGAATGCAAAGGATGAACAGTATAATGTTCATATATTTCTTCACTTCTAGACACATCAACTTTTTCAATTTGGTCGCCTGAACAATCACTGTCTTCATCTGCAGCTGTTTCCTCTGCTGCAACACATACATCTTTATAATACTCATTGTTTTTGACTAAATACAACGTTGCCTTTTTGACTTTCCTAACATCCACTAAATCTTGCCAGATTTTCTTACTCTTTGTCGGAACCCCATTAACTAGAATAACTAAAGGTTCCTCTTCTACTTTTTCTATTCCAATTGTATCAATATTTTTTTTGAAATCAAGAGGCAAATAAACAACTCTTCCCTTTAATCCTCTCTGCAAATCTGTGGGAGGCAATTTCCCTATCTTAGGCTCCATGCGAACAATTGCCTGAAAAGGGTGGACACATTGAATCAAAATAGCCTCATATGTATTTAAATCCATCAATTCACGGGGAATGTCTACCAACTACAGATTATTATGAACAGCTCTAGCAGGCATTCTGTTTTGATTTAATTTATCATAACAATATTTACAAATACGGTTATCAGAACTCAAATCAAAACAATTCGCCACCCACAAATAAGTTGCAAAATCCTTCCACTCATAATTATTCATCTTCTCACTTTTTACATATAAATCAACTAATCTAGTTTGAAGCTTATAATGACTTTGTCGACAACACACACAAGTAAAATTCGGCCTTTCACTTGATTTCACCTTAAACCTGGTAATTTCCTGCTCAAACTTTTCTGTACTTGAAATCTGTACATTGTCTTCCACATTACCTTGAATTGCTGTGTCAATTTCTACACTATCCTCTTTTTCACTAAAATAACAAATCTCAATTTCTTCACAAATCTTCTTCACATCTAATTCAGTTCCATGCAAAAGAGCACTGTTTAATTGTTTAAGCTTAAGTGCTGGACTTTTTGCATAATACAACATTGTCACTAATTTCCTCATTTTGGTATGATGCACTGCTAACATCCTAAAATGATGAAAAACACTCTGACAGACTTTTCTAGAAAGACACGCAAGTGAATGGCCTTGAAAACCTGTGTTTTCTCTCACTCTGCAAGGATCTAAGTCTTGCAACAACTTCACTTTCTGCTTTAGACTTTTCTTACTATATGTACGTAAGAAATTACAAAACAAATCAATTGATTCCTGTCGCACACTACAAATACGACTACACTTCCAAGTGTACACTGGACCCTTAGTACATCTCCCTAAACCTTCATCAGTTAACACCTATTCTGGTTCTCTAGGCACAAGTTTCTCTTTTTCAATCGGACAACCGTCTTTCACTTCATACGCTCGACCACTGGTGTCAATTGCATGCACTAAATCATTCTCCTGGAAGTAACTCTCCTCATTAAAAAATGGCTCACAACTTGAACTATGCATCCATTCTCCAGAAAAAACTTTACAAAAATTAGTCCGATTAATTACTCTTTTCCATCTACTGTTTGATTTGAAAACATCAATTGTCTTGTTAAGTGTCCTAATTCTATTGATTATTAAAATAAATAATTTTTTCTTAACTTCAAAAGCCTGATCAACAATCTTCTCTACACTTTTCTTTTTCTTATAAAAAGAAGCTCTTTGTTTACCTTTCCTAATGTTTTTTAACAAATTTAAAACCACCCTATAGAGAAACATTCGTTTACGAATGTCTCTAAACTGATTCTGCCTTCTATTCCTATACATATTATTCTCTCCTGCTCCAGTTGTAGAATTCTTTGAGGTTCTCTCCTTCCTTTTCAAATTTACTCTCTCATCCTCTTTTTCTACATGCTGTCCATCATTTTTTTGGGATATACATATGTTACGTAAGAAAGACTTAGTTTTCTTACCAGGAGCTTTGTTCCTGTTTTTTGAAGTATTTGTTGTGGAAGAGTGCTGTAATTCCGTTGCTGTTTTTGTTTTTTGGCGGTTATGTTGTTTTCTTCTCCTTTCCCTTGAGGGCCTCTTTGCTTACTCTTCAAATCTTGATTTCAATCTGTGTTAAAAAAAAATAGCACATTATAGACCACTATTACCAAACAACAAAGCAATGACAAAAAGCAAACAATCTATTCAGGGTTACAGATCAGGTGAGGATTATCCAGGGATGCACAAAAGGTGAGGCCTGTATTGAAGAGTATAGTGGAAGACAGCTCTGTCCACAGGCACAAAGAAGATGAGACCTGTGTCTAAGAGTCCAGTACGGGATAGACTTCATAAAGTCTATTCCACTGCACTCTTATACACAGGCTTCACCACCTATGCTTCCGGGGAAAGGCCTCTCTCCCACTACAGTCCTGCATCAGTTTTGCGCTACTGATGCGTCACTTTTTGTGACGCATTGGCAGCATAAAACATGTACCTTGTTGCGCCATATTTAAAAAGTGACGCATGTAGGTAGATGCGTAATTTTTTAAACCTTTTGCGCCACATTATACCTCTGTCAAGTGTAATGTACAGAGAGGGGTCATTTCTCCGCAAAAAGCCTCGTAATAATGACACAGTGAAATCTATGAGATTTCACTGCGTCACTTTTAGGACACTGTTACGTTAAAATCTTGCACCTGCCTCACAGCATGGATAAGACTGAGGCAAACGCTTTCACATGGGGCTTTCCCCATGTGATACGTTTCTCACACCTAACCAGGAGTGCAGATGAGATGAAGACTGTCCAGGGGAGCACAAAACGTGAGGCTTGTGTCCAAGAGTGCAGTGGACAGGACTAAACTGGAGTAGTGTGCAAGAAAAAGATGAGCCTCATTTATAAAGCCACGCGTCAGTTTTGCGCTACTGATGCGTCACTTTTTGTGACGCATTGGCGGCATAAAACATGTGCCTTGTTGCACCATATTTAAAAAGTGACGCATGTAGGTAGATGCGTCATTTTTTAAACCTCTGCACCACATTATACCTCTGTCAAGTGTAATGTACACAGAGGGGTCATTTCTCCGCAAAAAGCCTCGTAATAATGACGCAGTGAAATCTATGAGATTTCACTGCGTCACTTTTAGGACACTGTTACATCAAAATCTTGCACCTGCCTCACAGCAGGGATATGACTGAGGCAAACACTTTCACATGGAGCTTTCCACATGTGATAGGATTCTGACACCTAAGCAGGAGTGCAGATAAGATAAAGACTGTCCAGGGGAGCACAAAAGGTGAGGCTTGTGTCCAAGAGTGCAGTGAACAGGACTAAACTGGAGTAGTGTGCAAAAAAAAAAGAATCTCATTTAGGAGGCCCTGCGTCAGTTTTGCACTGCTGATGCGTCACTTTTTGTGACGCATCGGCGGCATAAAACATGTACCTTTTTGCGCCATATTTAAAAAGTGACGCATCTAGGTAGATGCGTCACTTTTTAAACCTCTGCGCCACATTATACTCAAAAATGTAAAAGCCATTAATTTTCCCCAGAATCGTTTTTGACATCACATTTAGGAAACACAGCACAGGTCCTATGTACAAGCATTCCATGTCATTACTGAAACCTAACTATTTTACAAAATACAATTCCTCTATGCAAACAAACTCAATATGCTTCCTACACTGAGTTAACACAGGTAACATCATTGTAAAGAGTCAAATTGACGCCTGTGTCTAAGAGTGCAGTCGGGTATAGGCTTCATGAAGCCTAGTCCACTGCACTCTTAGACACAAGCCTCAGCACCTACGCTCCTCAGGAAAGCCCAAACATGTACCTTTTTGCGCCATATTTAAAAAGTGACGCATGTAAGTAGATGCGTCACTTTTTAAACCTCTGCGCCACATTATACTCAAAAATTTAAAAGCCATTCATTTTCTCCAAAATCGTTTTTGACATCACATTTAGGAAACACAGCACAGGTCCTATGTACAAGCATCTGCCTCACAGCAGGGATAAGACTGAGGCAAACGCTTTCACATGGAGCTTTCCCCATGTGATAGGATTCTGACACCTAAGAAGGAGTGCAGATGAGATGAAGACTGTCCAGGGGAGCACAAAAGGTGAGGCTTGTGTCCAAGAGTGCAGTGGACAGGACTAAACTGGAGTAGTGTGCAAAAAAAAAAGAAACTCATTTATGAGGCCCTGCGTCAGTTTTGCACTGCTGATGCGTCACTTTTTGAGACGCATCGGCGGCATAAAACATGTACCTTTTTGCGCCATATTTAAAAAATGACGCATGTAGGTAGATGCGTCACTTTTTAAACCTCTGCGCCACATTATACTCAAAAATGTAAAAGCCATTCATTTTCCCCAAAATCGTTTTTGACATCACATTTAGGAAAGCACAGGTCCTATGTACAAGCATTCCATGTCATTACTGAAACCTCACTATTTTTCAAAATACAATTCCTCTATGCAAACAAACTCAATATGCTTCCTACACTGAGTTAACACAGGTAACATCATTGTAAAGAGTCAAATTTATTTCTTTAAACAGGCACACATTCTTTATTCCTTTTAAAAAATGTAAAAGCCATTCATTTTTCCCAAAATCGTTTTTGACATCACATTTAAGAAACACAGCACAGGTCCTATGTACAAGCATTCCATGTCACTACTAAAACTTCACAATTTTACAAAATAAAATTCCTCTATGCAGTAACAACTTTTTACCAAGCATTATCAAAAAGCATGACACAAAGCAACATTAAAAAACCACAATTTGCTTCCAAATCTTCTCCATAGAGTATACAAGTCTCTATGTATATTAAATGAATCATAACTCACCTTTACAAATGCTCTAGGGGATTCACAACAGTGTCAGATACACACACCAATATTTCTTTAGCAGAGCAAAAGGTATGTTCTCCAGGCACTGCAACCATTAATGGCACAGAAAACCTCTGATTCTACACACATATTGCTCATGGTAACCAATCAAAACTCTTCCCTCTGTATTTTCAAACCAACACCCTTCCCCCCCTCAGCCCTTTCTACCTGTTACCATAGCAACTCCCTCCTCACTTAGCTCTCAGGTTTAAAAGTTTATTCTACAATGTTGCAAATCACCTGAGCAAGGATGTTTGACCTGCGAATACACCAGCTTATCTGGTGCAATGTTTCTTTAAATGACTTTTTTTTAACCATTCAAATTACTTCTTACACAGAACACAACCATGCACCCTAACTTTCATTTTTCGGCTATCTCAATCTACCATTCATTGCTTGTGATTCAAGAGCACTGAAACTCCACAGGTTTTTTTTTGCAAACTCCTACTGTTCTAACTGCCATTTTATTCCTACACTTCATCTGACTGCACCAGAACCTCTCTACCATGTATTCTGTCTGGATTATTGGACATAGCTATATCCACTGGGCTCAAAGGTATGCAGCTACCAGAAATTTTCACAACCTTGATTTACCAAATGTGAACATTAAATGGATTGGCCAGAGAGGATTGAGATGTCACCAATTGATACCATTGGTGAAAACCTTTTTGCATTTGCCACACCCTAACCTCATAATTCTGCACTGTGGTGGAAATGACTTAGGCACTTTGACTGGGGTAGGTCTGGAAATGCTTTTAAAGGACACCTTTGAACAATTGATGGCACTTTTTCCTCAAACTGCCTTGGTATTTTCCAATATATGCCAAAGACAGAAATGGAACTGGTCCAACCAATTTTGTCCACAATTTGAGAAAGCACGGAAACATGTGAATAAATCTGTTTCTGCTTACATGAGAGACTATGGAATGGGTTCAATATACAACAACAACTTGCGTTACAACATGCAAGATATCTACAGAGGAGATGGTGTGCACTTCTCAGATGAGGGGAATAGAATATTCCTCCTGAATTTAAGACTGTGCATTGGTACCTACTTGTAGGTACCTAAATCAGCCACAGAACCCAAAAGCTCTTTTCAGAGCTACCCTATCTCTGATCACTCCAAATGATCATCTTTTTCTAACTTTTTTCACTATTTTTCACCAAAGTACGCTCCCCGGTACGCTTCCCGGTGCGCGTACCGGGCGCTCCCCCCGCGAAAATTAAAAAATATATCTTTTTTTTTTTGGCCTGTATGGGCATCCTAAGACCCCCTCAGAAAACCTAGAGGGGCAGGGAGTGCCTACCGTGCCCCCTTATACCCATTCCCAACGTTGTTTGTCCACCATTTTCTGACTCAAATCTACCGAAACACAAAATGGAGGACTCCCGTAGCGCTGCCGGTACGCGTACCGGGGCGCGCACCGGGAAGCGCTCCAAAAAAGTAATAAAAGGTAATTTACATAAAAACCACTGGAGACACTTTCACCAAATATAGAATAGGCCATACTACATACCAGTCCCTACCATTTTCCCAAATTTGGTGGAATTCCATTGAGTCATTTGGGCTGTAGCCCTGTCTAAATATCCTGAGGTAAATTACTTCACAAAAACACATCTGAAGTGTTAGAATTGACAACCAATTAAAATGTTACTTTCATTTTCTACTATTATTTCATGACATTTGATTGGTTATGTACCTGAATATATATAAAGAAAGAGAGGGAAACACAGCCACTTTGACTACTACTTCCTGAAGTACATTTCAAGAGCATTTTCACTGACAACCACAACTGCTTTCTCAAAGGTAAGTTATTATTTTGAAAACTGAAGTATGTTGTGCACTTTAAGTTAATTTGGAAAACTTTTTCTGATAGTTATATACTATCCCTCTGTAATAGTTATAGATTGAGATAGACTTCTCTATTATAGTTATGGATGGAGTTAGGCTTGTTTTGGATAATTATGAATTTACTTAGGCTTCATCACATACACCTTTTTATATTTCTACTTCCAGTCTGATACCATACACTGCCCAAAGATAAATTCACTGTTAAAAAATCCAAACTACCTGTCTGAACTTGAACCCAACAGTGCCCTATCCCTTCTGATATATTTATTTTTTATGCAAATTACAGCACGAAAATGGAAGGAGAGCAAAACATTTCCTTTGAAATTGTTCTGGAGAGCAACAATGAAGAAATTATTGTACCCAATTATAACTTGGAATTCATGGATGAATCACGGGACTATGAACTACTTCAATGTGTAGAATCATATGGCCGGGATACCCGTCACCCCCTCCCAACACAATCCCCAAGAATGGGAAGACGGAAACGGTTCTTGAGCTTTTGGAAGGCGGTGAGGGAGTTACCCTCACCGGCCGTATTTATTAAAATATGAAAAAAAAATTAAAACATAAAATTAACAGTTTCATATCATGTACAACTTCATTTACACATTACGATGCATTTCTCAAAATTCAAATTGTACATCCTAACATTACGGGCCAACGGCAAGGTCGTAACCGGTGTCAGATCCCTAATACCATAACTCCCCCCCTTACTTGTAAGGGGCGGGCACACAGAGGACTGTACCTCTGTGCCAACTTCCAATTTCCCTTGTCTTAACGGGGGCCCCATATTTACTCGACGCCATCTTGGTGGTCGTCCGAGGACTCGTGTGAGGTGTCTAGAAGGTAGCGTAGACCCCCCTCCCACCCCACACTGCTTACCACATCCGCCGTCGCGGATGTCCTGGCCCCGGGAAATTCCCAGGAGGGGCCCGTAGCCCCTCCTCCCCAGGGAGGGGCCGATGACCGCCTTCCCTTTCGGCATCCCCATCCTTAGAGGGTACCGCCTCCCCGTGTGAGGGGCCAATGGCCGCCTCCCCCCGGGCGCTCCCATCCATAATGGGTGACGCCCCACCTCTAGGGATCTTCCAATTACTGCTCACCGATCATGACCTTACCGCCCGACCAGAAAATAAATACGACATTTTTTAAACTAAAGAGAATAACAGTTATACTGGGCATTTTTAAAACATAAAACTTCCAACTATGCCATAACAGCTCTTACACTTCGCTGCGATACTTCGCCTAGAAAGAGCAACCATTTTATTGTCACATCATGACTATCCCAACTTTATTCGAAACAACCTGAGAAGAGATAATATCCTCGTTAATTGACTTTATTGCAATACAAATCGCTGCCATCAGGGGCTGGTGGGTGGGTCAAAATTGGCTCCTTGTTCCGTCTCGGGCTCACGAGCAATGAGGAGGTGCAGCTTCCAAGTACAGGAACAAGAGGATGCTTCCTTGGAATGATGCTCCTTTTATCCTTCTTTGGGAGGGCGTGGGCCTTCCCCCACACGCCTACGGGGCGGTTCGAACGGTGTAAGTGTCTAGGACAACCCCTCTTGGGCGGGAAAAGGCGCGCCCCGGCTACGCTACTACGGGCATACCAGCCAAGCCACGCCTCCCGCCCAGAACGGCTTCCCGGGGGGATCGGGGCACCCAACCATACGTTAGGGGGGACCGAGTGGTCGCCCCTTTCCAGTAGATTTGCTGATTCAAAATGAGGACATTTCTGACAGTCAAATATTAGAAGTTCTATCAAATTTTGAAAAAGAATCTGAAAAATAAATTTATATTTAATAATTCTAAAATTGTGTGAGACATTATTCATTTGTATATGTAATTCTTAAACTAGTACCAAATTGATTATAATGTAAAGTCAGACTTATAGTATACTGTGCTAATTTTTTATGTTACATAGTAATTTTGCTCATAGATACTTCCTTTCTCCCAATATATTATCTCCAATGTGTATTTGACATCTCTTTTTCATCTCCTACCTCCATGTTGTTTCTGCTTTCCTGACAGACTATGATATGGATTCCATATACCACAATACCTTCTGTAACAACATGCAAATTATCTACAGAGGAAACGGTGTACATTACATGTAAGACTCAGCATTGGTACCTACATGTTGGTACTTAAAACACCCAAACAACACAACAACTCTATTCAGAGCTACCCTACCTCTAAGCACTTTAAATTAATATTTTAGTGTTTCACTGAGTTTTCCCCATGTATGGGGCGGGGAGGTGTGTGTGGGGGATGTGTGGGGTGTGTCTGTGAGGTGTGTGTGTGTTTCTGAAGGGGGATGAGATGTATAGGTGTGTGTAGGTGTGTGGGGTATGTGGGTGTGGGTGGGGATGTGGGTGTGTAAGGTGTGTGTGTGGGTGTGTGGGGTGTTTGGGTGTAGGTGGGGGTGTGGGTGTGTGAGGTGTGTGTGGGTGTGGGGGGTATGTGTGTAGGATGTGTGTGTATGTGTGGGATGTGTGGGTGTGTCAGTGAGGTGTGCGTGTGTGTGTGTGGGGGGGTGTGTGTGTGGGATGTGTGAGGTGTGTCTGTGAGGTATCTGTGTGTGCGTGTGTGTGTGTTGGGGGGTGAGGTGTGTGTGTGAGTGTGTGTGTGTGGGATGTGTGGGTGTGGGTGTGGATGTGTAAGGTGTCCGTGTGGGGTGTTTGGGTGTGGGTGGAGGTGTGCGTGTATGAGGTGTGTGTGGGGAGAGTGTGGGTGTGGGGTTGTGTGCATGTGGGTGTGTGTGGGACGTACTTGTAGGTACCTAAAACAGCCACAGAACCCAAAAGCTCTTTTCAGAGCTAACCTACCTCTGATCACTCAAAATGATTATTTTATTATTTATTATTATGATTATATAATTTTTTTCAAAATTTTTCCCCATGGTACGCTCCCCGGTACGCTCCCCGGTGCGCGTACCGGGCGCTCCCCCCGCGAAAATCGAAAAAAAAGAAAAATTTTTTTTGTCCCGCGGGACCCTTTTATGGCCCTCACATTAAACCTAGGGGGTCAGGTGTACCCTGCCCCCTTTTGGTCATTTCCCCCTTTGTTTTTTGCCACCTCTTGTGTCTCGATCCTACCGAGACACAAGATGGCGGCCGCTGCGGACTGTTTCGAATGTTTACAGACACCCGAGAGCCAATCAGCTTTCCGTGCGCAAGTCGCGTGGCGCGCCCGGAGCGCTCCCCGGTGCGCGTACCGGGGCGCTGCCATAGATATATACATTTTTTTTAACCTAAATTACTCAAAATCCTCTGGAGCACATATCTTGAGACATAGCAAAGGCACATCGGGCTACCAGTCCCTACAATTTTGCCAAGTTTGGTGAAAATCCATTCAGCCGTTCGAGCTAAAAGTGCGACCGACCGACCTATGGAAATTAACATGGGGAAAACACGTTTTGGGACCCCCCTTTTATCTCGGCCCCCACTTGACGAATCCCCCCCAAACTTTCAGAGAAGGAGCGGAGCGCTGCGAGGCAAAGTTGCTGAAATTCAGGCAGATTCCTCAACCGGCGCCAAAGTTATTCCCAATAGAATGTTGCGATTTCCCTATGGAAATCAATCCTAACTATAACTACCTACTGGCGACCGCCAGTAGGTAATATATATATATATATATATATATATATACCAAAAAATCTCGCCCCATGGTGAGAGAAAGTTGCACACACGTTATGGCTTCACTTCCTTTTATTTAAATCTTAAAGCTGCACCATTCCTGACACGTTTCGGTCTCATCAGACCTTGATCATAGGTGACGGCATTCATACCCTGTTGGCAGTTCACAGTCTTAATTTCACAATGGTAGTACTTGCACCTTGGCTCCCTCATGTGTATGCAGGTGCATGATGGAACCTGTAGTTCACTGAACAGCCTAATATAGCCCCAGTGGGCAATCATATACAATGTCTAATACAGCTAAAAAAGGTAAATTCCATCAGAGTAGTAGCCAAGCACGGTTCCATTAAACAGTCCCTAATCCAAAGGCTGCACGGATCCAAGCCGCACCAATTCATGGCTGTGTCACAGCATTGTGTTGCTTCACTGACCTCCTCAAAACAGCGGTGCAAAAAGGCATATCTGGCACTATTGATGGAAGTGCAGGCTCATGGTAGGACCACACCATTTTACACACCAGAAACTCTCCCCCCATTAACAGTCCTTAATCCAAAGGCTTCCCTGTCACTGCTTGGGAAGGTGTTCAGTGCTTTATTCCATTAAAAGCATAACACAAATGCAACTCACAGTGTGTTGGTCCCTCCTGCAGCTTGTTTATGAGCTGCATTTGAATACTTCAACTACATAAATTAGGACAGCAAGGAAGTTAGAGAGGCCACTCACCACCAAAGGTGAGGGGGATCTGTAGGCAGGGTGATGGCATGTTTATTCCCAGCCAGTTCAGCAGTGTCGGGTGCCAATCAATTCAAGTCAAAATGCTGGCAATTGCTTATCTTGGGCACCCAAAAAAGGCGAGAAGACAAGCAATACCTTTGGTAGCCTGCATCTTTTATCTTGATCACCTGGTAGTCTAGTCAAATGATACTTCTTGTACCCTCCCAGGTACAGCTTTGCTGTTACTGGTAATAATCATTGGGTTGGAGTTTTGAGCCTCAGCTTGCAGACTGACGTTCACAGCAGCAATTGTCCCAGCTAGGCTCCTGCGCTAAGGTAGAAGTGCGTCGCCCCAGAGGAAAAATGAAATGATATTAACACCATGTAATTATCGCAAAAACAATTTTAGGTAGTGGTGTTCCCAAAAAGAGAATAACCGCACCTTCACCTACGTGTCAAGTGAAATGGTATTATTGGACACACATATTAATAATCTAATCGGAGTGCTAGGGAGACCACTGTCACACACTACCAAGAGTGACTAAAGCAAATCCAAAGGATTTTCAAATGTAAAATTACAGAAAAAGGGATCAATTAAGCACTATCCTATGCGTTATAAAAAAAAATGACCTATTAGTCATTACCCCACTGACCCCCTCCTACCTTGTTGATTTAAATTTATACTTGAGCTATTTAGCATACGAAACCCATTTATATTAAATATCTTGACTTGCCTGTTGTCTGTAGACATCACTAGTTGGCTAGGGTGTTATTTTACTAATGGCAACCATTTTTTGGTCTTATACTATTGGGCGTCAATAGTTTCTTTGTATATATATATATATATATATACATTTCAATGCAGGATTTGTTCAAATCCATTTGTATGTCCCTTTAGGTCCACTTTGTTGCTCGATTATTATGACTTCGGGACATATCACTGTTATTTGACTATATTATACTTTTCCAGGTCTGGAACGCTCTATACTTCTTCGCGTTCATCATCATCATCAGCAACCTATTTTCATCTATTGTGTTCCATTCAACCATCGAGGTTCGATTGGCATATATTATTTTGTCCGCCTGATATGTCCTAATGTCCTTTAGGGTTATTAATATGTATATATTGATGCATTATTCTTTTATTTCACAGCCTTGAGAAACTCTTAGTACAGACTGTGTACCGAAGAAACACGTGTTGGCTGTTTCTTCTGATATTTGGCTGTTTCTTCTGATATTTGGCTGTTTCTTCTGAGATTTATGAATAAATGGAACAACATGCTTAAAAGGAATTTGGCTTGATTATCCTGTCTCAAGACGAACTTTGTTATTGAAATGTACAATGCTATGAATATTTTGAATATGAAATTGTAATGACTAATAGGTCATGTTTTTGTTATAACGCATAGGATAGTGCTTAATTGACCCCTTTTTCTGTAACCGTGTAATTATCATCTTATTTTTCCCTAGTGGCTCTGTAGGTGCGGGGTGGGCGGGGCAGCCCGCAGAGCAGGGAGAGGAATGGTGGGCACTTTCTAAGTGCGTCTTGGGTCGACCAAACAGTCATGCGCATTTATGATGTTCTCCACTGGGCTGTATTGCACAGTCTGGGTGGATAACATGCACATCCTCCCAGCCCCTGTCTGAGTGCCGAACTACAGCACTCATACCAATCGCAACGCTGCTGTGATGCTGATGACAGCACCACTGTGATTGGTTAGGGGAGTCTGAGGGCCTTGGTGCTGCTTGTTTTCTGCGCTGTGGAAAGAAGGACATAGGAGAGTAGGGTACATTTTCTTTTTTCTGCTTTCTTTCCTTATTTTTAACTCCCCCTCCCCAGCCCACCACTACTGCCCCGTTGTAGCTGCTTCTGTATGACTGTGCTACATGAGTCACGTTCTTAGCACGTATGTCAGTCTACTTCCTTCTTCCCATCTCTTCTTTTCCAGATACTGCATGCATCAAGCAGCTTGGTTTTTTCCCATAGTGAAAACTCCTTACAGCCTCTATGTTCTCTGTAAAGACCCTTTATAGGAGTGGTCGTATTGCACTAGTTGCTAGTCCACAGCAGTTAACCTACCCTGTGACATGAGATTGACTATCAGCCAGTCACATGTTCTCTGCCTAAAGTGCAGTGGATTTGTTGACTAAAAATTCAGGTTTGGCTGGAAGTCACTTTCATGTCATTGGACAAGTAGACAACGACATGAGGATAATATGGGTAATAATAAGACAACTAGGAGGGCAGAGGGTATGTTAAACAATAGAAGGAAGCACAACTTATAGTACATTTGCATATGAGACACTCAGTTGAGGCAGGTTTTGAGAGACATAGGCCTGTCTTATGACTGATACTGCCACAAAACCAATGGCCTTCAGGAAGCACAGGCCTGGTGTGTGATAGTCAGAAGCAGTGATTACTATCAATGTGTAACTTTTCTTTCTAGTCAACTTTCATAACTGCAATGGTAAAACTATTGAGGTTTGAGAAGGGCCCAAAAGTAGATTTTCCTTTGTAAAGTCTTCTACTGGGCCTTGTTTAAAGGCTGGGAGGCTAGGGGAGGGCCTCTGAAGACTATCTGGTTATGTGTGTAGGAGGACTGGCGTGCCTCGGGGGAAATAGGAATGTTTGTTGACAAACTAGTTTAATCTGAGGACATCTGATGGTGGGTATGTGCAAGTAATCTGATTGTCTCTGAGATCTGCTTAGGGAAATTTAAAGACTGACTTGGTGTCAGAAGGAGAAAGAGTACCTCTGAGGGCCCGCCCAGTTGTGCCTGAAGATGCCCTGGGAGTAAATGATGGCACGCTGGGGGTGCTTGAGGACCAACTGGCAGTGCCAGATGACATAAAAGGGACGTCACTGGATGGGTTGAGGGTTTCCTTTATGCTAACTACTTGTCCGTGATTGAAGGCTGAAAGTCTCTGAGAGCTAGCTAGTGGTATTTAATGACCAGCTGAAGGCTGTCTGAGTTTCTTTTAGGGTGGTAAAAGGGACTCTCAGGTCTATATAATCTTAATGCAGAATGGAGGACTGCTAGAGGTCTTTTGCTGTTGAACTCTGCGTGCTGGCTCTGATTGTCCAAGTGTGATTTGGGGCCTTCTAACCTTCTAACCTCTAGCCAAGGGTGTCTGTAGGCCAGTTCTTTATTTATTTTGTATTTATTTATATAAGTTTTATATAGCGCTAGCTAGACCCGTAGGTTTCAGAGCGCTTCACTTGATCGTTATAGAATAAAGTAACACATTCATGCAATGAACATATCAGGCGGGGGTTCAATAGATAATGGTACCCATCTTAGGTGCTAATAGAGTGACCAACACAAGAGACACAATTCGATATGATCTAAAAGTCAGAGAAGCAAACGAACTGCCGCTTCAGACCGAGAGTGTAGGTCTGATCAAGCGATACTTTACTAAGATCCATAAACTAGGAGTTAAAGTAGTTGTTGAGGAGCAGTAATTTCAGGTTTTTCTTAAAGATAGGGAAGCAAGTGTTGCATCGAAGGTCACATGGTAGGGAGTTCCATATGCTTGGAGCATTTCTGGAAAAAGAGCGCAACTTGGTTGCTGTCTTTTTTAGAATGGGAGGTAGGAGCATAAGAGCATAGGAGCTTCTCAATGCTCTAGTAGACCCTGCTTTTGACAGCTTGCTCGATATTTAAAAAAAAATATTTAAAAGTTTTTCTCAAGCCTCTTGCATACAGAAGATATGGCAAAACATAGGTTGAATCTAACACAAACATTTAACACAAAATGTCCCTAAAAGAGGAAGCAGAGAATGAAAGAAAGAATATAGAGAAAGGGCTGTCTCGAAGTGTGATAAAGAAGAGAAGAATGCAAACAAACCGGAAAGAAAGAAGAAGAAAGATTCATCCAATCCATTCCGTGATTAGGGCCCAGATTTTATGACCCATTGCACGTCTTCTATGTCCTTTTAGTCTATACACAGCTGATTCTTTGTTGTATATGACCAGCAGCCGGGCCCTCCAATTTATGAATGTGGGGCAGTCAGGACTGATCCTTCGAGAAGTGATAACTGCTCTAAAAATAGACATAGCAATAAACAAGAAACCATCTTCGGCTTTGTTCCACACTGCCACATTTTGCATCTGATCAACCCTCAAGATCACTAAGGTGGGTGTTAGCGTCAATGCTTTACCAGTAATCTGGACCAGAAATGATTCAATATATTGTAGATATTTGGCCAGTTTGGAGCAAGAAAAAAACGTATGGATCGTGTCAGCAGCTGGCACCACATCTCCTGCACGAGTTCCCACAGTTACTAGACCATCTCTAGATTTTCTCGGCGGTATAATAAAAATCAAAAGCTGATAGTAATGTTGGGCCCTCAAACTGCCAGCTATTAAAGTCTGATTGGCCAGCTCCAATGAAGCTGCCAAGTCAGTACCCTCTTGTCCAAATTTCCTGTCCCAGCTATCATTTTGGATAGTTAGGTCGTCGGGCAGGCCAGAGATAAGTGTTTGATATATTAGCCAAATCCGAGATCTTTTCTTTATGATCCCCACCAAAGGAATTTTCACAAACTTGTCCACTAATGGTGTTGCATACTTAAGCAGGTAGCTCCTGATTTTAAGAACTTGAAAAAATGCCTGGTAGGTAGCCCATATTTGTCTTGAAGGTCAGAAAAAGAAGAAATTTGGCCCTCGGAGAAGAAATTGCCCAATACATTAATTCCTAAATTACCCCAACTGAAAGTGATCGAGTTCTGAAAAATTGGAGGTAAAAGACCGTAAGACAGCAGGGGAATATGAGCATTAATATTCGATATGCCGGATCGCCGTCAATTTTTTCTCCAGACAGAATAGACAGATTTAATGACTTTAAATTTAATTTTCTTATAATAACTTGGTTCTACATTTCTGACTAAACAAATGTGAGCGTCTTCCCCAAGTAGAGTCTCAAAGATTGTGGGTCTGGCAAATTCCGGCACCACTGCCTTTCTCCCAGACAATAATAACCACATTTGCTGTAACAATGCAGCCCAATGATATAGCAATAAGGAAAGTAGACACCAGCTGCCCCTTTATCTAAGGAGTATTAGCCATATAGATGCCCTTCTGGATTTTAGATAGCCCCACAAGAATCTTGTACAAGCCCTTTCTGCACTAGAAATACAATGCGCTGGGAATTCAATGGGAATGGTCCTAAATAAATCTAAAAATTTAGGAAATATAGAAATTTTTATGACATTCGAGTGACCATGGAGTAAGAGATGCAAATGATCTAATCTCTCCGGAGTCTGATTCACATTTTTAATCATTAGTAACATATTGATTTCTGGTATCTGCTCTACAGATGGTATGATCTACACCCCCAAAAAGGTTGCTACTGGGGCAATTGGAAACCCTTCCGGTTTTGAATAATCTGAATGTATGACTTGGGTTTTGTCGACATTAAGCCTATAACCCGAGACAGCACCAAATTGCTTGGCTAAATCATAAACTGCTGGGAGAGCAGAGCAGATATCCTTTGGGCAGATGGCGACATCGTCACCGTAGGCTAGTGTTTTATAAGCCACACCATTGACAGTAGCAGCCTGAATCCGTAGATCATTGTCAAATTTACTCAGAAAAGGGTCAATATAAATTGAGAATAGAAGCGGAGAGCAGGGGCACCCTTGACGGGTTCCTCTGCTGATAGAGAGGGAGCACGACTCTTGGCCAGAGATACGGATGGAGGCCTCTGGGGAGATATATAAGGCTTGAATGGCTGTGATGAACTCCTCTGGGAATCACTTAGTTTTTAACAAAGGCCATAGAAAGCCCCAGGAAACCCTGTTGAACGCCTTTTCGGCGTCCAAAAGAATCATTGCCAAAGGTTGTTTGCAGACCTGGGCCCAATCGAATAATGCTATTGCCCGCCTGACATGGTCTGATGTGTCACGGCCAGGTATAAATCCATGTTGGCGGATGGAAACCAGGGTGGAAATGAACTTTTCTAGCCTGAGTGCAATGATTTTAGCATAGATTTTGCTATCAGCACAGATTAGGGAGATCGGGCGATAGGAAGAAGGACGGAGCTCTGGTTTATCTTTTTTTCTAAAGGCTATGATAGTAGTCTTGTGCCATGCATCAGGGGTCCGGCCATTCTGAGCGAGCGAGAACAGGGATTCAAGCTCTCCAAAAAGAGTGTGCCTGAATGTTCGATAGAATTCAAGAGGCAGTGAGTCAGGACCAGCAGCCTCCCCCGCTGCCAGTGAGGCTATCACTAGTTCCATCTCCTCCCTGGTTATCGGGGAGGAGAGCAGAACCCTCTGTTCCGATGTGACCTTGGAAATTATATAATCGCCCAGAAATTCCTCACCCGGTATATCTTCATCATCCTCATCTGGAGAGTATAGCATCTTATAGAACTCTTGATCAATCCTGAATCTGGCCCTTTTTTCCTTTGATTCGGCATATCCGATTTGAAACACCCTTATGCTGTAGCCTTTTAGCCAGCAATCTGCCGGTATTTTCTCCATACTCACAGATGTCAGTTTTAAATTGAGTAAACTTAGCAGCAAGTTCCTCCCCGAAGTATTGGTGTATTTTATTTCTGCCAATTTCTGCCAATTGCTATCTGACTTTGACATTCCTCGCTTTTATCCTGATCTGCGATGACTCGCATGAGTTCTTCCTCTACTTCTCAAAGCTGATTAGTCCAACCATTAACCCTTTCTTTGATCACCTTCTGACGAGGAAGGGAGAAACTGAGAGTCTCTTCCCTCACGGCTGTCTTGAAGGTGTCCCAGACAATTAACTCGGAGGCTGTACCCTTGTTCCTCTGGAAAAAATCTGTAATCCAATTTGTCATGTAACTACAGTACTCTTGGTCTAACAGTAGCTTTTGCTCAAATGTCCAGGTTACCGCAACTTGTTTTGGGCCACTGGTCGGAGTTTGCATAATTAACGGATTCTGATCCGAAATTACTCTGGGATGTATCTCGCAGGTAGTCCCTTCAAGAATCGGGTCTGAGACAGAAAATGATCTAAACGTACAAATGTGCTATGGGGAGCAGAAAAAAAAGTATAGCTAATTCAGTTGGTCACAGTCTTTGCCAAACATCCACCAAGGCATGTTCGTGGCAAAGCCCACGAATAGCTTTGAATGCCTTGGCCTTACTCCCGAAGTATGGGGTATTACTATATAAGTCAAAGTTAGCATTCAAATGGATATTAAAATCCCCGTATAGAACTTTGGGAGAGGGCCACAAAGCAAGTTCAATACTCAGGAAATTTAGAATAAAAGGGTCATCGAGGTTGGAGCCATACAGAGAGCAGAGAGTGTATGGTGACCCCCTGATTAATAAGTCAGCGATTACCCAACGACCTAAATTGTCCACCTTCACTTGCTTAGTGATACAAGTGTCTTGCCTGGCCATTATAGCTACACCCCTAGTAGTTGTAGCTTGTCCGGAACATGCAATCAGATCGAGACTGACTTCTTTTAACCAGGCACGGTTGTTCCAAGGGACGTGAGTCTCCTGCAGGCATAATATGTCTATGTCCAAATACCTAATAAGTTTAGCTAAAATGGCCCTCTTCCTTCTATCATTTAACCCACAGCACTTTAAAGAACAAATTTGAGTAAAGTTATGCCTACCCATCATCATTTACTACTGTCCAGACCAACCCAGTGAACCCAAAGTGCATCGGTCTGGTGTTGTTGTGTTTCTATCTAGGACCCTAATTTGATATTCCCGATTTATGCCCTCATGTGGTTTTAATAAATAATATCCTTATAAAGGCATAAGAATCATATCGATATTTAGTAATACGGCAAGGCTACTCCCCTAGACTCCTAGAAAGTACAACGGGTTCTTTAAACAAACCAAGCCTCCAGCAGCCCGGGAAATCCCCCTGCTTTTGTTTTGATTTGCACAAGAACTCCTGGAGTCCAGAAAGAACTGTTAGTTCTTAGTGACATCTTATGTCCAACCTTACGTCAAACCCGGCACCTTCCAGGTATAAATATCCCAACGTTGCCTTAAGCAAACACGCAGTGGTTTGGAGCAGAGCGGCTATCTACTTACCCGAAGCCCAGCTGATGCGAGAAGCCGAAGGAAGCCGCCCCTCCCTTTTGACGCACTGAGAGAGACGCTGTCTTTTTCTCCAGCCGAGAAAATCCAGCTCAGGTGTTTCCAGTCACCCCTGCGGGTTGCTGGGAGATCGAGTCCTGAGAGAGAGATACAAGACCTCCTAAATTCTATTACCAAGGTACGGAGCTGACTAAACACTTAAGAGAATACTTGATTCAGATTTCTTGGCAAAAACCAACTTAACTTAAACTGCAACTTACTTACTCCTTCCCAAGTATTAGGCTTAGGCCAGTTACTCCGGGGTAGGCGTATCTTAGAAGCACCAGTTTAGTAAGTTAGTCAATGTTTTTATGTATGTATATATTTTATCCATTTTAAAGTATCCTATGGTTAAGAAACCATATCAATGCTTTTACAGTATTATTTCATAATACTCCTTTTACTGTACGCACTTTACTTCATGATAAGTATTGCAATTGTGGCAATTCATTTCTCTTGCATGAGAAAGAAGACTGCTCAATAAATAACAACTTTTATTGAAAACGCCTGACTCTCTATTTCTCTGCACTCTGGTGAAACTAAGTATGCATGATTGACTGAGTAAAATAACCGTTTATTGTTTTCACACGACTCTTTATTCTGAGGGAGCAAAGTTGTCATGTTTATGCGGTTGTCAGAAACGAATCCCTTCTTGTCTAAATCAGGACAGTTAACTCTTTCCTGAACATTCAAGAAAGTTTCTAGTGACCCCTGAGCTAGCTGGCAAAACTAATTAAGTCTAATATAGTCAGTAGAGACCTAGTCGACCTCAGTCCTACGTCTACACTGCTGATTATATTATTCCAATGCGCAGAGCCTATTGGGAATATAGGAACTACACTACATGGCGCCCAACATTTGGTAAGGCAATAATCTAACGCAAGACATTAGAGTAACTCAGTCGTGCTTTTTCACACAGACCCCTTTTTCCCGTAAAAACTCCAATAGACGTCTGGAGTGGGTAAAATGTTAAAATCCGCCGGAACTTAGTAGGAAGAGATTCCTATGTATGATTTTTTGGTTTAGTCAATGTTAAAGGATACAGTGTTCCAAAATATTGTGCACTTAATCTTTGTTTCCTTGAAACTTGATCTGCAACAAAAAGCTTTTGGTTAGTAAAAATGACGGAAAGTAAAGACGAAAGGGAGGAAGCTAAATTAGCAGCTCAACTCACTAATCGACTTAATGAGTCACTCGGTACCGCCGTCAATGTCCATTGTCATATTATATTTTTTGCTTTGTCAGCTAAAATATGGACCTTACATGACTTACTCCAGCTTGACAGGCACCAAGTATATTGCGGTACATTTAATCATGATCAGCACTTTCAACCCGTAATCTCCTTATAAGCGTTTGCTTTATTTAAAACGGGCGCATGACGCGTACCTGTTGTTTTGACATAATCTTGGACATTGCTTTGGGTCTCACACTATTTGGCACTCCTCTCACTGATCTAATTAATGAGGCCCTTGATAACTCGGCACCGCCCTCATTGTCCATTGTCAAATACATTTTCTGTTTTGCTAGGTCACATATGGGCCTTGCATGATTCACCTGCATGCTCCCGTGTTGCTTGACTTGCATGTTACCAGTGAATGGGTAAGGTACTCATATCAGCTATCCTTCCCCTCCTGGCTTACCAGACCCCTTGTGAGTATAATTCACTCACATGAGTCACTTTGCTTAAGTATACACCTACTCCTCTCTGAAACTCCTTTCCTCTTTATTCCAGGTCCCCCCTTTTGCCTCCCCTGTCTTGATAAAGACCCGCAGCGACCACCAATTGGGGCACATCAGGGTCGAAACGTCGACGCACAATATTGGTCAAGAAACCCACGGGAACTGGCACAGTAACCATCTGTTTCCTTGGAGCATTAACTCAGAACTCTGACCTTCAAACCAAAAACTTCCCCCCTTCCCCTTTCCCCTGTACAATACTGTATAAATGTGTATATAAGTGTCACTGAATTATAATTGCACTATTCACCTTGTTCACCAACAGTCACTCGTCACATGTTTTAGCATTTATTGAAACTAAAACGGAATGAAGTAATTCCTGTGTATTGTAACTGTGTCTGTTTACTACATAAAAGTTTTGAATTACATTTGTTTTCAGAGAGGTTTAATTGAATGTAATTCTTCCTATTGTGTTATGAGCTGACATAGCCTTCCCGTAAAGCAATTTATTCTTCCACCCAATAGAACCACTTTTGTCTTTAATCACACTTACCCAGGTTCTGAAGGACACAGGGTTACCCCTTTTTTGTTAACCAACTCCTAGCGGATGACACAAGTCTCCAAGAAAATGACCCGAATGCTATAATCATTCCGATAAATGTAAGAAAAACTATAACTAAAAAACGTATAGAAAATGGAGTATCATCAAGAGGTGGTACAGTCATATTCGTGGTAGAGGCCCATGAATATCGGCAGACAGAGGTATTCTATTCATGGATACATTTTCCAGCAGCACATGCTGTAACACACGAATTCCACTATTACAAAATAGAGGAACCTCCGGATGAATACGCTCCTTTCGAGGACGTTGAAATCCAACTAACTTACCAAGAGCACCTGCTCTGGTTTAAAGGCGCCCTAAAACATCAAAATCATATCACCAGGCTCAGTCCACTAGGTAGACCAGGAGCCACATGGCCGGTTCTAGCCAGCTACACACCAGAATCCGACATTGCAAAAATGTCAGACCGGGAACTTTTAGCTCAGCTAAAACTACTAATTAAAATACATAGACAATTGGTCCGATATGTCATGCGGACTTCAACACTCCAACCAGCAATAATAATTCCACAGACCACCCCTCACCAGGGGAACACGCATAAAATCATACCACAAAATATACAATCGGCCAATGGCAAAATACCCACAAAACGGGAACAAATTCCATTCTGGTTAGCACAAAAAATCACTCAAATAGAGGCAGTATTTCCTGATACTACACCTCATGAAAAACACAGAATTCTGACTATCTGCCTTCCAATGGGGAGCGCACCACATGTGGAGGACTGTGACACTTGGGCACAGTCTTTGCTTCGATTTACACAAAATCACATGGTGTTCCATCCATGGCGGTTATACCAGTCGTACTAAGACAGATTCAAAATGAATACGGTCCAGAACCTGCTTTAACTCTGGGTATTAAATTACTGAAAGACTTCAAGCAGGTCTCGGCTATATTATTAGCCAACATAAAAGGAGAAGCAGCATCTGTGGCGATCTGCCAAAAATTGAAAGAAACAGATATAGCAGAACAACCTTTTGAACTTGCCAGAATCATAGAAAAATCCTATGAAGAACTAGGTAGAGATAGTTTGGGTGGGAAACCAATAAAACCCCAACTAACTGAAAATCCTGAAAAAACCTTTATTAAGAATAATCTAAACACTCCAAAAAAGAGTTGGGATGGTAACAAACAATCCACTCCCAGAGAAAAACATTTTCAGTCCAGAGGAAGGTCTCCTCAGCGGAGAGATACATCTCCAGAACTAGGAAACAAGTCTCCCCAAAGGGAGCCCTTGAGAAAAGATACAACCTTAGAGATAGGGATAAATTGAGAAAACCTGACAGATATCAAGATATTGATACACGTCCCTCTCGATCTTTTCAGACTTCCTCACAGAAATCGGAAAGAAGAGGATTGTCAGAACACAAGGAAGAGCACGTCAAGTCCAAAGACAAGGAACCTGCTCATCAAAGTAAAAAATTACAATTTCCAAAAAAGAAGGTAGCAAATATTAAAATAAAACATGCCGAGGATACTGAGGACACAACTGAAAAATGGAGAGTGGGCCCAGACAATGCTAGACAGCGCTGCAGAAGTGACCATAGCTCGCAAGATCCTGATGAATCTTCTGGAGACAGTGGACACGATTGAATACATTCAGGTGGAAACTGCAGACACCAGAGTTAGCAAACCCCATAAATTATACGAGATAACATTGCGTATAGAGGGAGCCAAAACTAGGAAAGTAAGGGGTCTCTTTTGGGACAACTTATCTAAAAGCTATGATATCCTGTTAGCCAAAAAAGACTGGCCACCAGAGTTTGTCAGGGAGTGCCCTCATGGCGAAGAAATGATTATGCCTGCCTTCTCAAATCATATTCCAATTCATAAAAAATACACATTTGCAAGAAAGTGGGCAGTGGCCCAAACTCCTGTATTATATAAAAATCATGTAGGATGGGATGAGGATTCTCCTCCTCACAAAATCCAGTTAAAAAGTCAACCCACTGCACAAAGACAGTACCCAGTTAAACAAGAAGCTAAAAAGCAAGTCAGGGAGATCTTAGATCAACTTGAATACCAGGGGGTGATTGAAATATGCACCTTACAAATGAACAGTCCTTTGTTTCCTGTCTCCAAGCCAGACGATTCATATCGTCTAGTTTTGGACTACAGACACTTAAACTCCTGTTGCAAAACATTTGCAGTACAAAACTCACACAGTGCAGCACTAATGAATAACAACGTGCGCCAAAAATATAAAATGACATTAGATATCTCTAATGGATTCTTTTGTCAAAACATAGCACCTGAAAGCAATGATTTGACCGCTTTCTCAATAATGGGGTCACGTACCAATTCTGTCGACTCCCACAGGGATTCAAGAATAGCCCAGGATTATTCTCATTAAGGGTAACAGAGTTACTACAAATATATGAGATGAGGCATTATCTTATGTCGATGACATCTATCTAACAGATGACGCCCTGGAGACACACTTGAAAAGAGTGAACACCATAATACTTGGGTTCGCAGCTTTCAAATTTAAAAAGTCACGAATTGCTCATCTAACTGTCCTGTTTTTAGGATATGAATTATCAAGTGAAGGCAAAAGCCTAGCAGACAACTTCTTAGAGAAGTGTACTGTATTCCAAGCACCAAAAACGCTGAAGAACTTACAATCAATACTAGATTTCCTGAATTTCGGAAGAACATACATTCTAAATTATTCAGAGAGGGATAAACCTCTCTATGAATTAATAAAACCTGATTTCAAAACAATCAATTGGACTCAGAAACACACAGACATTTTAAGATCATTGCAAACAGACATGTTAGCTAAAACAAAACTGCAAACACGGGAAAACGTATGCAACCTTGTCCCATCCCAGGAAGATGCGGAATCACATACCTAACCTCTAATGAGGGAGAAACGGTACCAATAGCTTACAAATCTCACTTATAACTAATACTACTTGTTTTGATTCATATGCCCCCATTTCCCGAGAGGAGTCACATCAGGCCATTCTAGTAAGTAAATCTGGATCCCCTTTCGACCCCTGTCCGCCTTTGGTTTTACAGGCATTGGTCGAGGAGGTAAATCCAACTATTAATAGCATTATTAATTCATCATTAGCTACGGCAGAAATCCCTTGCGAATGGAAGCTGGCAGTGGTCAAGCCCCTTCAGAAAAAGGCTTTACCTGACCCAACCACTCTTTCTAACCTGAGTCCTATTTCCCTGCTCCCCGTGGTGTTTAAGATGACGGAAAAATTCGTTAATAACCAACTTACGAATTTTCTTGAGGAGAATAACATCCTGCACACCAATCAATCAGGGTTTAGATCTAAACATTCCACTGATCCTCCCCTTTTGTTTACGCCAGAGACCCTGCGAATGGCTATGGATCAAGGGTAGAAGGCCGTCTTGATTTTACTCGATCTATCAGCGGCCTTCGATACGGTCTCACATACAATTTTGGTCGACCGTTTATTTAACGCAGGGATAGGAGGAGTGGCGTTGGCATGGTTTAGAAATTTCCTCAACCAAAGACGTCAAGTCACGGTACTGGGTGAATTTAATTCTGAAGTAAAAGTCATCAGCTCAGGGGTCCCTCAGGGCTCCAGTTTGAGCCCTGTACTTTTCAACCTTTACATGGTACACCCGATTTGAGCTAATCGCCTCTTATCATATTAGCACAATATCATACGCTGATGACACACAGCTTATCCTGGTGTTGGATAGGGAGCTGCCCGGAGCAGAGGAAAATCTGAAAAACTGCCTTACGGCCACATTTGAGTGGATGAATAGCAATCACCTCAAGTGTAACTCCGGGAATCCGGAAATCTTGCCCTTCGGTCCTCAAAAACTTGTTTTCCCCCAAACAATGGTGGCCCGAGGATGCTGAAGCTCCTCCCAACACTATCTCCTCTGCTCATATTCTGGGCATCAAGTTTGATGACCAATTGTTTTTTACGCAGCAAGTGGTAGGCGTGGCTAACACGTGTTTCCATATTATTAGATCGCTTAGGAAGTTCTTTGATCTTCTTCCTTTGGCAGCAAGGAAAACGGTAGCAGTAGCGTTGATAACATCGAGACTGGACTACTGCAATAGCCTGTATGCGGGAACTAATAAAGCCGTGCTCTACAGGCTGCAGTTGGTCCAGCATGCTACTGCCCGTTTGGTACTTCGCTGGCCTAGAAAGTCATCTGCCTCGTCCGCGCTTAAGACTCTCCATTGGTTACCAATACACAAGCGTATTTTATTTAAGATTCTTATTATCACCTTTAGAGCTTTTCAGCTACAAGGGCCCAGGTACTTGTCTAATGGCTTCAAACGTTATCAGCCTGCTCGCTGCCTGAGGTCCGCTAATCAAAATCTATTGGTAACCCCTAGATTCAGACTTGTCACTAAAGGTGGGAAATCTGTTTTTGTCCTGGGTTCCAGGGCTTGTAACAAACTGCCACCTCAGCTTCGGCTAATGTCCAATGAGAGCCACTTCAGGAAGTCCTTGAAGACCTGGGTGTTCTCCCTCACTGATGCTGCCTGTAGGGGACTGGTGTAAAGTGTGCAGTATGTACTGAGCTGCCTCTAGTCCACCAACCCATTCCAGCTGGGTTGGTCCAGAGCGCCAAGATGCTCCATGGAGTGGTAGTAGCGCTATACAAATGTGACGTTACATTACATTACATTACATTACTTGTACACACAAGCTGAAATGAAATTCAGTTCAACTGAAAAGATCCTAATAGCAGTTCAAACTGCTGTAGCAAAAGAAAGAGCCCAAGCCCAAGGCAGGAAGATAACTGTTTTAACAGCAGATTCCGCCCTTGAGGCATTAACAAGTCCACGCAATTTGAATGCTGTGGCATTAGATCCGAAATAGATACAATGGGAAAATTCTCTTGCTGCAGAAGACGTGAAGTACTATTTTGAAACGAAAATGAAAAAACTAGAAGATCTAGAATATGAACCAGAATATCCTCTGCCAATCGAAATGCTGCCTCTTGAACAATACACATGCGTGATCTACATGGACAGATTTGCACAACACTACGATGTAGAGAAAAAAATCCTACAACGCAGCGTGCGCGATTGTTAAAGGTCGCTGGCGCATTGGTAAATTCAGACCAATAATCACCAAAACTGAATCACTCAGAAACTGCTCAGCTCAACGAGCTGAAATAAGATCTTTAAAGATGGCGCTTGAAAATGCAGATCGCGAATTCCCCACACTAATAGTGTGCGATTCGCATTACTGCGTCAAGTCTTACAATAATGACATGCAAACATGGATAAAAAATGGTTACAAAGATGACACAGGAACCACAATGAAGCAAAAAAAGCTTTGGGAACAAGTAGTTCTTTTGCAGAAAGAACTACGAAAGACTCACGTGATACATACCCTGAGTCATCAACGTGATGCCGTTCACGTTGCAGGGAATTCATTGGCTAACAGCCACAGCGGAAGCGGTTCAACCGGCTTCCGTAGCCACAAAAAAGCATTCTAAAAAACACATAGACGGAGAAACCATGCTGGCGGTAAAAGCCTCGTTAAAAGGCGACTATGCAGCATTACCTCTCGGCTATCCACTCAATAATACATACATAATTGATGCAAACCCCGTTCCTTTTGCTCAAATCCCTGCAGTGGGGACAGGGTAATTCCAAACACGAACCGGAGAATCTTCTTGATTGAAGACGCACACATGGGATTGGGTCTAAGGCACCAAGAGATCGTGAAATCTCTAAAAGAATTACAATCAGAATACTGCTGGCCGGGGATGAGACTGCAAAATTACAAATTTGCAAAGGATTGTCCAAACTGCAACAGAGATCGCAGTCGTGAACCGGACCAGACTACTGCCAGGACTCCGTTATTAGAAAGCATCAGGCTTTTTATACGCAGAAATGCGTTCCCATAATTAGTAAGACTAGATTCACTTAAAAATGTAAACACCAGCGATCGGCTGACGCTAGAACTGTTATACAAAGATTTGCGAGACTTTATCGGCACATACGCAATTGGCATGCTACATTCTGACCAGGGTCCTGCGTTTAGCTCTCGGGTTTACAAAGAGGCCATGGCCAGCATGGGCATTGCATTGCGGTACTCTTCTCCCTTCCATCCTGAGGGAAATGCGGTAGTGGAAAGAAAAAACCGGGACGTAAAGCAATCTATAATGGCGAGGGTATTAGGTTCGTGTGATGGGTGGGTCAAACATTTAACAAGTGTCCAACGTAGTCTTAACAATCTGCCAAGAAATTCTCTGAAAGGTTTCACTCCCTACAAACTATTGTTTGGGACTAGAATGCACATTCAGGACTTAAATAGTCACACTTCAGTGATAGAAGAAAAAGCCTTTGATATCAAAGACCGTTTGGCTGTTTTACAGGACTTAAATGAAACAAGAAGAAGTCTGAGTAATATAAAGTTAAAGCCAACAGCCACTGAAGAAAAAACACCTGTCCCAGCAAGACCTGTCTGGATTCCAAAGATTGGGGATCTAGTCAGAGAGAAGATCGCGGTGAAGAAGGAATTTGGGCCTTCTTACAGAAAAGCAGTACCTGTCTTAGCTGTCAGCGGAACAAGATCAGTTGTACTACCGCCCCTTGCTGGTAAAAAGGAGAACCGAGTTGTCTCCATCGACCTGGTAAAACCACAATCATGTGGCCAATAATAAGTAGTAGGCCCAGTGGACTCCCAAGAAATAGCAGAAGACCAAATCTTGCTACAATCCAAGAGGTTCAAACTGAGAGACTAATCACATTTGATAAACCTGCAGTGAATAAAAAAGGACTATGCAACAAAGCCATGGAACTTGTGCCTCTTGAAACCCAAATTGCAACAGTTCGTCAAGAAACATCTGTCTACAACGATGTAGCCTCAGAATATGCTGATGAAACAAAGAAAAATCCAAAAGCAAATGAAAATCCAGGAGCAATTCCAACATTTGACAAAACTGCATCTGGCTACTTCATCAACTTCGATGACTTTTCTGAAGATCCAAGCGAGCATGAAGAAACGCCAGCAACAAAAACTTTCAAAGACAAAGTAACTGAACTTTTTCACCAACTAAAAGAAACATATCTGATTCACCATGGATTGAATTTTGGATTGTGTTAGGTGTACTTTTCCTCCTACTTTGGCTCATCATGGTTCTATGTTTGGGAAAATTCATTGAAGGAAAATATATTACAATTGGACACAGCAAGTCAGAACATCAACTTGGTCCTAAAGCATCACAGATTCTCTCACATCGAGAAAAGAGAACTATCATCAGTGAACATCACAGCCAATCCAATACCCGGTGGGGTAGCATGGGACAAAACGGATTATGAAATCTATGGCCCGATTGAGCTCTTGAAATATCCACAGCAGTTTAAAGTTTCCTTAAGTGACTTTGTGACACCAAGTACTTTCTCTGATGATTGGGACTTTGAAAACATTAATAATATGATGTCAGATTTAGTAATGTCAGCTAAATTCACAGAACATGATTATTTACAGGGTTCGTCAAATTATGAAGAGTTTTATTGTTATAATCATTTTGGTCATCACTATTTGCATAAATCTGCTCAACCTAGAAATGTTTTTACTTATAACCAATGGGAACATTACCCAACTCCGCCAAAAGGCAGCTTGAAAACATATTATAAGAAATTCCAATACTTCTCAGGGTTCAACAACAGTGATCCAGAAATGTTTTATTTTAAAATGTTAAATAAGACAGGAATGAAAACAATGTTGACAAATACTAAATTGATTTATTCTGAAAAATGTTATGATAAAATGTCTACATTTGGTTTTGAATTTTGGAAAAACAACATTGAAACAAAAACCATCTGGGTTCAAAAGAATGGCAGGTACAAGGTCTAGAAGCATTACTTAGAGCCTGCATGATCCCAGAACAGATAATATTCCTGAATGACACAATTCAGCAAACGACCTGTCTTGGTTTAGCCAAGATAAAGGACTTAAATAAACCGTCTATTCCGAAGCCAATACCTGACAGTAATAGCACTTCAGATGTTGAGATAGACGTATCCCATATTTTACACCAAACCAGAACAAATCCTGATTGGAACAAATGGTTGAGCTGGCCCACAGACACTAATAACTGTCAAGATAGATTGCGGAACAAAATACAGGGGTTAAAACAGAACAGGCCAGACCCAAGATACTCCCAGAGACAACATCCAGGGATAGTTACAACATACAGTGTAGGGAAACTATGCCTTGAGTGGCTACAGAAATCCACACTGGCTGAAATTAAGCAACACTTGACTTTACTTAAAGACGGTGCTGACTTGCGTGATTTCATACTGGGACCACGCAAACAGCGTCAAAAACGTTTCATATACGCCGGTATATACGCTGCTTACAACGAGGCTTGGAAAGTAACACAAATTGGAACTGCTGAAAAAATACGAGAAATTGATCGTATAAATTTGGAAAAATCACTTTCTGTAGTGTACAATGGGTTAATGACTCTGTCCTCCAGAATATATTCACTGGACAGCATTGTATCATCTGCTATTGATATAATATAGCAGGACTTGCTAATGTTACAACATGGTCAGTCCCAATTGCGTTCTATGGTACAACTTGGCTGGACATTGCAAAATCTGCTTTCAGGCTACGTACCATGGCGTTTAATCAACACACCGTAATTATTTTCTATCTTTAACCTTACTGATAAACAAATCAGTTTGGCACAAAAAGGAGCAGACTATACGATTCTGAGCATTGAAAAACTTGAGAGATAACCATTGACAATGTCAGAGAGACCTGTCATTGAATGGATAATACATGGAACAATTACAATTCCGATAACAACTTTCCAGTTTAAGAATTGCCATAAATATATCCCAGCAGGCCTGTATGAAAGGTTGGGGAAAGGATACATCAAGTCAACATGGAATTTACCTTGTACACACAAATGTTATAGTGAAGGAAAAAAGAGGTATTTCTTAGTGGTAACAATTGTAAAAAATCACTAAGCGGTACACTTCTGTGTCAAGGTATTAACTTGCATGGAGCCTGCGAAGGTTCATCAAATAACCTTTCATGTCACCTGCATGCCACTCCTGCATCACAGATAGAGCCATTTTTCAGACAGCTTTCCAACGGCAGCTACGTTCTAATAAGTGACCACAGCTGTTGTGGCATGGTGCCAGGAAAAGCCTATCTCATGAGCGTTACTTCCATGGTCACTTGCTGTATGCAAGTATTGTATCCAAACAGCAATCCAGACATGGAGGCGGCAATATGGCCTTCTTTGAATGTCCCTTCTATTCGAATTGATGCTTTAAGCAGAATGAAGTCAGTTCTTTTACAGACAACTGTGCCTTTAACCTCGTCCACGAAACGTATGATCTGCAAGTTGCAAGGACAGCGGCAGAGATACATTCCCTATTATCAACAAATTGCCCCGTGCATTTCGTAGAAATGTTAGGTCAAATCTTAAACATGTCTGATACCAGTGGCATCGCGCATGTATTTAAGACAATTTTTTCGGGACTGTTAGCACCCTTTGAAACAGTTCTGGGCATATTCCCGAATTTTGTTCATTCATTTTTCGGCGGCCTGCCTCTTCTTTTGGGATTCGTAGCAGGAATTTTATTTTTGATCCTTCCGCTCCGATATGGCAAGCCAAGCAACAGACACAGCTCCAGCTACAATGGGAGAGACGATCCTAGCTATATGCTACCGAGACAAAATTACTAAAATCCTCGGATTTGCCCGGCTAAGAGATCTAAGTACAACTTGTTTTCTTTCATTCAGACCAATCTGGCAAGATTGCATCTTACCTGTGCTTCGATGTATGCTATGCGGAGAAGAATGCGTGTTGGACGTCTGTCTTACACTACCATTAGCAGTACCAATGGATAGCGATACTTTGCTAGGTCCTGTAACAACTCATGCGTGTTGTCCCCAGCGGCTACCTATTCTGATGACGGCATTCGTTGAGACTTCACCATTACGAGTAGGTGGCGGTGAAGTACGAGAGGAAAGCAGCACCAAACAGGTCCAACCTTCTGTGAGCATTGCTGATCCTGACATTGATGATTGCAATCATTCTCACATATGCACTGTTACAGCATTTTCAAACTTGGTCGAACTTTCACCTAATGTTGTCGACCAATTTTTTTGCGAGCCTGTCTGATATGATGTTCTCCCCTGAACAACGAGAATAACTTTTAAAAACAACGGGCACACAGCGTTCCCTGAACTCTGAATTCGGCCTTCAGTTTTTGATAAACACAGCTACTGAAAACATTTGGAACTATTTTTTCCCCTGAAAGCGAAATTATCTCTTTTCACTTCCAAAATATTTACCTTTTTTCTGGCACATGGTACTCTCCTTAAAGTAGAACTATTCTTAGAGAACAGAGCTTCTAATTTAGGAACTCTAGAGACAATATTTTACCTCAGCCTCTAGCACATGTACAGTAATGTATAAATATGTGATGAAATTGTCTCAACCTTCTTTTCTGTATACAGAGCCATTTCATGTGTAATTTTCGCAATTCATTCAGCTGATATATACATGCATTTAACTGAATGATACCACTGCTTGAAAAATGTACAGTACCAATACTAATTTTCGTGTATTTACAATACTCCATTTCAAATGCGAATTATGTATTTTGGGGTGGGTTGGTAAACACACATGCATCGTTATATGTTTAATATTGCTTAGTTTTTAGTAATGATGGACATTAGTACGTGGAGTGGGTGTTGTGTTTCTATCTAGGACCCTAATTCGATATTCCCAATTTATGCCTTTATGTGGTTATAATAAATAATACCCTTATAAAGGCATAAGAATCATATCCATATTTAGTAATAGCCCATGCAGTCCAAATACGGCAAGGCTACTCCCCTAGACTCCAAGAAAGTACAACGCGTTCTTTAAACAAACCAAGCCTCCAGAAGCCCGGGAAATCCCCCTGCTTTTGTTTTGATTTGCACAAGAACTCCTGGAGTCCAGAAAGAACTGTTATTTCTTAGTGACGTCTTATGTCCAACCTTACGTCAAACCCGGCACCTTCCAGGTATAAATATACCAACGTTGCCTTAAGCAAACACACAGTGGTTTGGAGCAGAGCGGCTATCTACTTACCCGAAGCCCAGCTGATGCGAGAAGCCGGAGGAAGCCGCCCCTCCCTTTTGACGCACTGAGAGAGACGCTGTCTTTTTCTCCAGTAGAAAAAATCCAGCTCTGGTGTTTCCAGTCACCCTTGCGGTTTGCTGGGAGATCGAGTCCTGAGAGAGAGATACAAGACCTCCTACATTCTATTACCAAGGTACGGAGCTGACTTAACCCTTAATAGAATTCTTGATTCAGATTTCTAGGCAAAAACCAACTTAACTTAAACTGCAACTTACTTACTCCTTCCCAAGTATTAGGCTTAGGTCAGGTACACCGGGGTAGGCGTATCCTAGAAGCACCAGTTGAGTAAGTTAGTCAATGTTTTTATGTATGTATATATTTTATCAATTTTAAAGTATCATATGGCTAAGAAACCATATCAATGCTTTTACAGTATTATTTCATAATACTCCTTTTACTGTATGCACTTTACTTCATGATAAGTATTGCAATTGTGGGAATTCATTTCTCTTGCATGAGAAAGAAGACTGCTCAATAAATAACACCTTTTATTGAAAACGCCCGTCTCTCTATTTCTCTGCACTCTGGTGAAACTAAGTATGCACGATTGACTGAGTGAAATAACCGTCTATTGTTTTCCTCCGACTCTAGAGATACACTCTTTATTCTGAGGGAGCAAAGTTGTCATGTTTATCCGGATGTCAGAAACAAATCCCTTCTTGTCTAAATCAGGACGGTTAACTCTTTCCTGAACATTTGAGAAAGTTTCTGGTGACCTCTGAGCTAGCTGGCAAAACTAATTAAGTCTAATATAGTCAGTAGAGACCTAGTCGACCTCAGTCCTACGTCTACAATGCTGATTATATTATTCCAATGCGCAGAGTCTATTGGGAATATAGGAACTACACTACAGTGTATCTGATCAGGATATCGCCAGAATGAGATTAACCAAGCAATGCTTTAAGAGAATTTTATATTGTTTGCCATAACTCCTTTTAAACAAAGCCGATTGTACCCCCACCACCAAACACCCTTGCACCCCACCTGACCCTCCACCTACCCTTTTAACCTTACCCCCTTTGTACCCTCCCCTCCCACCCACCCTCATCAGAGGCATGGGGACCAACAGTCCCTGGTGATGCTGAGCTGGGAAACCCACTCTCTCACCACTGCACAATAAATGTAGTCAGAAAATGTATAGAAGAACAATGAAGAGCAACTAAGTGGAAAAAAAACAGTAGAGAAGGAGACCCTGAACCAAGAAAGACCGGGAAAGCCCAGGTCAAACAAAGAGCAGAGAGGGAACGGGAAGCCCTCTGGACCAAGGTAAATTACAAAGTTAATTAAAACAAAAAGTCAATCAGATCCCAGATTATAGACATAGTGCTGTCCACTAACAACTCTAAAATTTAAATCAGGGATTTTGCCCTGTTTTCATACAGAGTAGATATTCTTTAGCCTGAACCCCTGACTGGAAAAAGTGAATTTGCCCTTTAAAGATCACTTTTAATCTGACCGGGTTCAAGAGAAAAATCTGAGCACCCTTTGCCTGGAATTCGGGCATCAATTGTCGAAGGTGCAAAGGCTGTTCAAAAGTCTTCTGACAGAAATCAGGGCGCACGAAGAAGTTGTAGCGTTTCCCGGCTCTTTTGCGGTCGGGCCTGGCCAGATCATACAGGGATTCCCGGGCCAAAAAGTGGTTGAGAGAGATCAAGATGGCACGAGGGCGATTGTCAGACTGCCCCCCTGAGCTACGTTGGTTAAATGGGAAGCGATGCACCCTTTGAATTTGGGTTTTCCAATCCCATTGAGAGAGATCTGCGAATTTGCGGATGTTGGAGCCTTCTTGGCCTCAGGAATACCCAGAATTCTTAAATTATTGCGCCTAGCCCGATTTTTCATGTCAGTTAATTTAAACAGAGTGTCATCTCTGATTGATTGTGTAGATTCTATCTTAGATTTCTGGGTGGCCAGTTCATCTTCGAGTTGAGAGATCCTGGTTTCTGCTTCTCCTAATCTAGAGGAATAGTCTGAGCATGTCTTAGCTATACGATGGATATAATTTTGAAGTTTCCTACAAGACCCTTCTGTGCGTGATTTCTTCAGGGCAGGTGAGAGCTGTAGCCGTTCTAACAGGTATTGCTCCCTCCATAGTGTTGTTTTTCTCTCCCAAGTCTGGTGAATAAGAATAGTCGCAAGACATAGCCCCTGTGGCCTCCTCAGTCAGGGTAGGATAAGCATAAATTGCTCTAGTTTTTTTTTACAGTCTCTGAGTTCATCTGAGAGTGATCAGCGTCACCCTCCCAATGGAAGCTACTGGTGTCGCTTCCGTCACCAGCCCAGTCCTTATCCTGAATGTCGTCTTCTGAGGAATTAGATACATCAGATAGAGAAAAGAAATTATCATTAACTACTGTTTTAGATGTATCCGTGCCCTCTGACTCTTGAGGTCCAGCTAATGGAACTGCATCAACCAGAATGCATTTTGTTTGCTGGGTGGAAATTAGGTCGGTTTCTGGTCTTTCTGGGGAGTCAGTCTAATTACAGCCAGAGTCTTTACCTAATACAGCACGAACAGGCACCGACGACTCTGCATCCTGGAGTGTCGGTTCGTCCCCCGGCAGAAGCGCAAGTAAAGAGGAGGACTCCCCACTGACATAAGCAGCCGACACCTCTGCAGAGCCATCCAGAGTGAGAGATGTCAGGTTTAGTGATGCTGATGCTCTGGCCCCCACGGGAGCATTAAGCGGCGGCTTGGCTTTCTGTGACTGCAATTTGAACAACGCTTGGACAGTCTATTTCCCCCAGCCAGCAGTGTGAATTTTGCCGGTGGACTCCATCACGGCGATAGGACCTGCTTTGGAGTTGCCGACCTCCCTGCCCTCGGCGCTAATATCGGCTGCAGGAGTTTTCGCATGGTTGCTTGGTGCAGACGATGAACCACGGTCCCTGCCACTTTTGCTGAATACCTTTGGCGTCATGTCAGCAGGCAAAGGCGTCCGCACCGCAGACAGTACAGCTGGCGAGAACACGGCAGATGCAAGACCGCTCCACACCCGGCTAAGAGACGCCAAAAAGCAGGGAAGCGAGATGCTCCACGTCCAGAGCTGTGAACGCCAAATCATTCAGGGGGACTGGCCAAGACAACATTGGTAAGCACCTGGTTCTTTCAGTTCAGGTAGTTCAGGTAGCAAAGTTCTTAATTGCAGGATAGGCAGGTCAGCGGTGGAGAGTGAGGGAGCAGCTCATTCAGCCATCTGTGCAGCTGCCATCTTGCCTAGAAGACTTTTCTTGCCTCAAAGACTTTTGCTTGTTCTCTAAGTAGTTTGGTGAATGAGAGTAAAGGGCTTTGTGAATGATACAAGCAGTCTTGAAGGTGCATCTTCCTTCAATGGGGAAACAGTTGAGGCTCTTGAGTCTAGGAGTGATGTGTTCAAACTGTTTAACGTCTGCGATGAGCCAGCCTGCCATGTTAAGAACTAATCTCAGGGGGGTGAGGTGAGTTTTCAGCGTCCCAGTGAGAATGGCATTAACATAGTCTAGGGAAGAGAGGATAAAGATTGCACCACATTCTTGAAATCATCAGTGGAAATAAATGGTTTACGTTTCTTGAGGTTTTTGGGTGTGTACAGCGCTCCTATTGCTGTATTCTTGATGTTCCCTTTCCTTGACATGTTGTTGTCCAGGACAAAGCCAAGGGATTTTGTGAAATTGAATATAGTAAGAGAGCAATTTAAAGCATTTAGGTCGCTGAGCCATTTGTGTATTGGTAGGTGGTTACTTTTGGGAGAGGAATTACCTCTGTTTTGATGGGGTTTAGGTTTAAGTGATTTGCCTAAAACAAGGATTGTAACTTGTTCAGTGTGTCGTTGAGATGATTTGATTGTGTAGTAAAGTTGAGTGTCATCAGCATATATGTGGTATTTGATCTCTGCCTCTTTCAACATGACCGTTAAGGGTTCCATAAAGAGATTGAAAATTGAGGGGGTTAGAATTGAGCCCTGAGGAATGCCAAGATGCCAAAATTGATCCAAGAGGGTTTAGACAGGTAAGAGTTGATTTTGATTTGTTGTGAGCAGTGTTGAAAGTAGCAAGAGATCCATTTTAGTACTGTGCCATTCAAACCAAAACGCAACTTCAAAGATTTAAGTAGGGCTGGATGATTAACCATTTTGAATGCTGCGGATAGGTCAAGTAGGATAAGTAGGCAGGTATCACCCTTGTCTAAGGCTCCGCGAATGTCACCAGATATGTTCAGCATGGCCGTTTCAGTAATACAACCTTTCCTAAACCCATATTGGAATGTGTCAAGGATGGAGAATTTTCGTATATGATGATTATGTTGCTGTAAGACACATGTTTCCAAAGTCTTGGTAAGGAACGGGAGGTTGGAAATAGGTCTGAGCTAGTTGAAATTGTTGGGGTCAGCCCTGGCCTTTTGGGAATGGGTGTGATTTGTTCTAGTTGGAGAGAGATTGGCACACAACCTGTGATGCGAGATGTGTTGATGATGAGAGTCTGAAATGGGGCAACGTTGTGGTTGAGATTTTTCACCATTGTCGATGGGAGTGGATCCTTGCTATGGGTTTTTGGCTTTGGATTCATGATTATATTGAAGACTTCCTTTTCAGTCAAGTCCGACCAGTTGGCGCGGTGTTTTAGTTTAGCAAGATTCCGGAGTCGTTAGTTCCTTTCTTTATCATTTGGTCATTAACAGGATCTGGAGGTGGACCAGCCATGAGGGGAAGTGGGATGGTGAAGGTGGAAAGGACAGAGGAAGGAGAGGAGACTTGTAAGAAGGATTGCTCAATTTTTGTGACTTTGTCAGCAAAAAAGCTAGCAATTTCTTCACATTGCTCGTTTGTGGCGATTATAGCAAGAGGAGGTGCTGATGTAGTTTGTTGTTTAACAATGTCACAAGAGCTCCCTAGGTTTGTTTTTTGCACTGTCCAGTTGCTTGCAGAATAAGGAGGCTTTTATATCTAAGATGTGTTTTTTGTATGACAGCCATGTTGTTCTAAGTAGTGTTAGGTGATACGTTGAGGGGATTTGTCTCAAAGTCATTTCTGCTTGTCTGAGTTTTCTTCTTTTGCTGTCGAGATTGGAATTAAACCAAGCTTTTGATTTTGAAGATCTAAATTGTTTTAGTTTAGGCAAGGCCACTTGGTCGAGAAAATCCAATATCGATGAGTTGTAATGTGAAGTGAGCTTTTCTGCGGTCGACAAGAAGGGGAGATCACAAATTTGGGATTTAAGTTCAAGAATTGGGACTTGTTTGATATTTCTGGTTAACAGCTTAAGTTTCTTCATAACATCAGGGCCGGGTCTCGTAGGGTTATTGATGTTAAAAAGAATTAGATGGTGGTCAGACCAGTCAATAGGTGAGATGGAGATGATGTAGATAAGGTAATTTTTTGGTATAATTGCGTCAAAGGGTGGAGCCTTTGATATGAGTTAGTGCCAAATGTATGATCATTTTATGTTGGTCCTCGAGGCGCAAATTGCGAGGCGCAATATAAAATGTACAACAGTGTTTTCAACACTGTGCGATTCCCAATGGGGTCCAAATTGCAAGGCTCATTAATATTAATGAGCCTCTTGCAATTTGCGAGCCCATTGAGCATTAGAGGCCCTCCCAGGGATGGTGCCAGGCCGGCCCATGCTCAGCAGACCACCATGTCTGGGACTGCTTTTAAATAAATAATTTGTTTTAAAGTGCAGCCCTTTTCCTTAAAGGAAAATGGGATGAATTTGAAAAAAAATGAAACGTTTTAGTTTCATTTTTTAAGGGCAGGCAGTGGTCCCTACCCTTAAAAAACATTTTTCATGCATTTGCAAAGGGGAAGGGGACCCCCTCCCATTTGTGAATGCATTAGTACCTACCTTAAGTAGGTGGTAATTGCGAGTGTTTTGAGACTGCAATTGTCATTGCAAAACATTAGTACATGGTTTTGAGACTAACAAACCCATTTGTGCATTCAAAAATGGGCCTTGGTTCCTTACAGAGTTGATTTAGGTCGTTAATTTTCAGGAGGTTCATGAGTAGTCAGATTGAGGTGTCTTCTGTTTTGCTACAATGGATGTTTAAGTCTCCCAAGAACACATTCTTCTTGTCTGTTAGGGGGAACCGAGTAATTAGTTCTGAGAACTCTTCTACAAAGAGGGCTCATTCACCAGGAGGATGGTATATGGTGTGGAATTTGATAGGATGGGAGCCTTTGTTTATAAGGTCCACCCCGAGGTATTTAAAGGTTGAGTATTCTGCCTTTCTTAAAATGGAGAGTTGAATTCCAATTTTGTGAATTATGGCTAGACCTCTACCTTTTAGGTCTTCCTGCCTAAGGATGGTGTAACCTGGTGTGGTTAGAAGGTGGTATTGTCATTAAGCCAGGATTCCATGAGGAGCGCAATATCTATTTCTTCTCTGATGATAGATTCAGCGATATCAGTAGCGTGCTTTGCTGCTGATCTACAATTGAGGAGCATGTACGAGAGAAGACAAGGCTTATCCTTCGAGGAAGGAAGCGTTACAATGGTGGTGAGTTGAGCTGGTGGCCTGGACTCATTTATTGTTGAGTGTAATCTATCTGACAATTACTGGGATAGTGGCGGTGGTTGGGGAGTTTTTGACAGGTGCTTCGTAATGTAGGATTCACTGAGAGCAGTGGCTTAAAGATCAGAACGGGAGTGTTGGGAATGATGGGGTCTGTGGGCCAGATGAATTAAGGAAGTGAAGGCCCAGATGATATAATGCATGGCTGAGGTGGGCAAACCAGTGAGTGGGGGTACTTTAGAACTCTCGGATGTCATATCTGGGTAGCTTAGTCTGTTGAGAGCTGTCATATCCTAGGTGAGCTATGTCATTAGCCTGTTGAATCAAGATTCTGTTCCAATTGGGACAAGATCTGAGTGAAAGTGATTTTGACACTACCAGCAATGCACGAGGGAGGATAAGAGTCAAGTCCCTGGAGGCTCGGAGCAGACAGTGCTTTAAAATCTGTGAGTTCCTTATCATTGTGACGAGGCTTGTGGTTAGCCCTTATGGGTTGAGTAGGGAAGTCAATGGTAGGGAGGGGCGCGTCGGTATCCGCAATTAGAGTTTTAGGCTGTTGTTTTAGAAGTTTGTGTTTGAGATTCTTCTTTGCATTTAAAGGATAATCAATAGTCCAAGGGTTCGGACCATATCTGACCAGTGTTGTGTCTAGAGGTTTATGGGGTAGCATTGTAATCACCATAAGCGTGGCTGCTTTCCAGTTGAGGGTGCAACAAACAGGAGTAGTGTAAACTAAACCCAGGCAGTAAGCTACTGTCACAAGAAGCTAACATCCATCTGAGGGTGTTTAAACATCTGCAGGGTATCCCTGGAAGAAGAGTGATAACAAGGAATGGGAGGGAGAGCTGGTGTGAGGATTAGTCTTACAGTTTTTAGAATCCCGGATTTTTTCGAGAAAATTTCAATTATGAATAAATGCATTTTGGCTTCATACAGATGACTGTTGACACTACACGCCTTTTGATGACATTTTTGAATATGCAACTGTATATTAAAGAATGGCAGTATCTGTGCATGATTGGCCATTGCAGGCAATGTACTTAAGAGACATTTGCAATTACCTAGTCACTCAACATTTAATGAAAAGTGCTGACACTGTTCATTATTATTATAGAACACAAGCTCTCTAAGAAATGTTGGGAATTTAAAATATACATTGAACTAAAAATGTGCTTTTCACTTTCTTGTTCTTTTTCTCTGTCACTTATTTTGTCTTCCCTTCTCTTGCTGTCAGTCAGACACACACTGTTTCTCTACTTCATACCCCAAGCTGCTCAGGGACATTTCAATGTAGTCAATGTGGTAATGACTCTAGATGAGCTCTTTTGTAGTGTGAGCATTTGTCACCACATTAAATCCAACCCTGATTATGTTCTCAAGGTGCCCTGGTATGCTGTGGGTTCAGTGAGGGCATTGTAAATGAAGGATTTATGAATCACTTTCATGGAGAGTATAATAGTGGCTGTATAAATAATGCCAAATTATTTAATTTTGTTATATTGTCTTTTGAAGTGAACCTGATGTATTAGATGTTTTAAAGTGACTTATATTTCTCCAAGTACAACAATTGGAAGTGTTGTGAACCATGAATAACTTCCTGACACTGCTGAAACATTCAGAGATATCATTGAATTCTGTCCACAACATCAATAATGCAGATAGAAGGTTTTATTAATGGAGAAAGTTCATAATTAAAGACACATTATCTAGTATTTTATTCATCATATTTATGACTATTAGATCGAATTATGAAAAAAAATATTTTTCAAAACATTTTCATGTAAAAGAGTCACACTGTATAGATTTGAAAAGGAAAGTGATCCACGTGATTATTTAATATCCATGTTGTTTAAAATATTGGGCACGAGCCACTACATCATTGGAAAAGCCACGACCCATGTCTCCATAGATTTTGATGTGTAGAGCGCCACGAGCATATGCAGCAATTCCACCTACAATTAAAACACAGAAATAAACTTCATTCATTTTTCGCAAGTTTGTTTAACACACACATTTTTTTTTAGTAATTAAATAATGCATGTAGATCTGTTTCTTATATAGGTCAAGTGGGTAGAGAGCGGCCTTTGCTCAAATATTGCTGAGTCAATATTGACCGGCCACAGTTTGTGGAGAAAAGTCTGGTACCTCAGAAGAAAGGGGAATGAAACATGCACTGTTTGGCCATGGTGGCTTCCAGAGTGCGAATAGGCACGCCACTGGCATAACTCTCTCAAACAACCCACGGATGACCCCATACCGCTGGTTAACTTCCCCCTAATTTCCCTTTGGCATTTCATTTCTAAACCCACCAAATCACTGTACATTTGCAACTTGACACATTTATAAAGAGTGTGGCCTGCTAGATACTGCCCAAGCAGGTCTGCACAAGGGGTTAGGGCCATTCTGGCCTCTTTCTCTTTTCTTCATAATCTCATTTGGATTCTGGACAATAGCAATACTTCCACCCTGGTTCTTTAAAACTCTTCATTTTCTCAATCATCTCTGGAGATGGCGGTGAGAGAACGTGCAGTGGAATGTATGAGCTTGTTTTTTGCTGATTGCTCCCTTCAGCACATTGCTGATTGCTCCCTTCAGCAGATTGCCGATTGCTCCCTTCAGCACATTGCTGATTGCACCCTTCAGCACATTGCTGATTGCACCCTTCAGCACATTGCTGATTGCACCCTTCAGCACATTGCTGATTGCTCCCTTGAGCACTTTGCTGATTGCACCCTTCAGCACATTGCTGATTGCACCCTTCAGCACATTGCTGATTGCTCCCTTGAGCACATTGTTGATTGCGCCCTTGACAACATTGCTGATTGCTCCCTTCAGCACATTGCTGATTGCACCATTCAGCACATTGGTGATTGCACCCTTCAGCACATTGCTGATTGCTCCCTTCAGCACATTGCTGATTGCACCCTTCGGCACATTGCTGATTGCTCCCTTCGGCACATTGCTGATTGCACCCTTCGGCACATTGCTGATTGCTCCCTTCAGCACATTGCTGATTGCACCTTTTGGCACATTGCTGATTTCACCCTTTGGCACATTGCTGATGGCACCCTTTGGCACATTGCTGATTGCTCCCTTCGGCACATTGCTGATCGCTCCCTTCGGCACATTGCTGATTGCACCCAGCAGCACATTGCTGATTGCACCCTTAAGCACATTGCTGATTGCTCCCTTCAGCACATTGCTGATTGCACCCTTCAGCACATTGCTGAATGCACCCTTCAGCACATTGCTGATTGCACCCTTCAGCACATTGCTGATTGCTCCCTTCCTCTGAATCTACAACGATGCCGACGACATGCAGCTACTCCTTACGATTAACAACTCATCTGAATCTCAGTAAGCCTTTCAAAACACAATGCTATTCATCCGTGATTGGATAAACAGCAATCCTCTAAAGTTAAATTCTGAAAAAACTGAACTTGTCATAACCAGAAACAAGTATGGTTTTTGTGTCCCTCATTTTGGCCTCCAGCGATGGGCGTTCCCCCACAACCCAAGAAATCCCCCCCTGCGGGCCCCCATGGTGAAGGCGAGGGGGTGTGCACATGGGGGGTACCTGTGATACCCCCTGCATTTGCATACACAAAGCAGCAGGCACCGTGCGGTGCCTGCCGCTTTGTGTATGCAAATGCATGCCGAAACTTTTAGCATTGCGCCGGGCGGTGCCGCAATGTTAACAATGCATGATGCCCCCGCCAGTGTGGCGGGCGCATCATAATAGGCATGGCATGACTGCCACTCACGTCGCGGGCGGTCCCGTTTTCCACAGGGATGGCGGGCGGGCAAAGTCCGCCCGCCATCCTAATGGGGGCCTTAGTGTCCAGCACCTTCCCTGACTTTATCCTAACTGGAGTGGGAATAGTAAATTATATATGGTTAATGTCCAGTACCTTCAATGACTAATATTTAACGGGGTTGGGAATAGTAAATTATATATGTTTATGTACATATTTTTTTTAATGTATTTGTAATTTATGTAAGATTTTGATATTGCATATATGTTATTTGCTGTCTATTTCCTAAATTTATATAATTAACTGTAGCAATATTACAATATGTGTTTTAATTTGTGAAGAAATATAAGAGATTTTTATCATGTGCAGTGATAATGTATTTGTATTGTGTAATTGTATATTTTAAAATGTACTAAGAAAAAAACATACATATTTATAATAATTTAAGATACTACATTTATCAAATAAATACATTTAAGTAAAATAGTAAATAATAATACATGCAAATGAAAATAACTAGACATTTTTAATTTTTATACAAGCTTTATATTTGTAGAAGTAGGTAGAAAGAAAGAAATAATACATTTTTATTCACAGCATGGAATACATATTAGTAAAAACACAGAAACCAGGTGCATTTTTATTTAAGGAACAACATTTATTTTGTACATATTTATTAATTAATGCAATATTTTTATGATTTTTTATAATGGTATAATCACATTTTATTACAGAAGTAGTAATATTTTAGACACAAAACATATCTTTTTTATTATTTTAGAACAGTTGTTGGAAAATCATAATTTATTTATTCAATGAATATAAAAAATGTTTGAATATATATGCATAACATAAAAGATTGTATATTTGATATTTAAGAAATATTGTAACATTATATTGCTGTAGTTAACAATGTTTAACATTTTGAGAAAATATTAACATCATGGCATGTAATTACAATCGTAATGTATATTTTAATATATACACTATTAGTATTATGAATTTTTACATTGTTGCATTGCATGACAATAATTTTTTTAAACAGGTACATTTACTTTTATATGTGTACATAATTAATTTGTATTTATATTAATGTTTAGAATTAAAAATATACATATATCATTATAATAATAATAAAAATATGTTTATAATAATTATTATTATAATTTTACAAAGCTGGATTTTGCACAATTTCAGGGGCTAAATTAAAAAACATTGCACACTAGCACTTTAGTACTCTTTCCCCGCTCCCCAGGTGGTGCTTGGCCGATCGCAGGGCTAAGCTCACCGGGTCCCGGATGGTAGCAGTTTGGCGGCCATCTTGAGTAGGGTTGACATTGGTCGAGCGCTCTAGTCGCTCTATTTAAACGGTCAGACATGTTTCCGCGCAGCGGACGCGTGCAGCGGACGCGCCGGACCTACGCCGGAGTCACGCCTGAGTCCAGCCCGTCTGCGCCCGTCCGCGCCTCGGACGGGCCGTCGGGCTGGACCGCAGCAGGTGAGGACAGGATAGAAAATTATAGCAGAGAGGCTCTACTCGCTCTACGGCCAGCTTACAATGATTTTCACAGGTTAGACCCTGCCTCAGGGACTGGCCCAGAGACTTGCCTATACTGTGGCCATACCTTCCTATGGTCACAGATTATTCCCAGACCTGTACTAAATGATACCTTTAAAGGAGGTCTTCTTAATGCTAGGTCTCTACCTAGACACGCCCAGCATGTCTTCGATCTATTGGCTGAGGACAATCTGGACTGTTTATTTATTACGGAGACCTGGCTAAATTCATGTTGTGTCCCAGATATGGTACATTCCTTGCCACCAGGATTCAGTATGCAAAGGAGAGATAGGGGAGGAGATAAACGAGGAGGAGGAATAGCTATAATTCATAAGGAGGCATATATATGTTCGGTGATTGAACTCCCTGAATTAAAGGAGGCGGAGGGGATGGGTTTCTGCATCAAAATCAGTGAGACCATGACATTTGCGGGGGCCCTCATTTACCGCCCACCAGGTACATGTAAAGACTTCCTGGATAATATAGGAGAGGCACTGAGTCCTTTGGTGCTCAGATACTCCAATTTTACATTATTGGGAGATGTGAATATACACTTGGAGTCTACCACCGATACCGCAGCTGTCTCTTTTAAAGAATTAATGGAAGTCCTCGGACTAGAGATTGGGACAGTTCAAGCTACCCATGACGCAGGTCATGCTCTTGACTGTATAGCCACCAATCTGCAATCGCTTAAGACAAACTGCCCAATACCTCAAACATGGACAGATCATGCTCTAGTACCATTCATATTCCCTATTCAGAGCCCTAAGGAATGTAATAATAAGGTTAAGTACGACCAGGCTGGCCTACAAGAATGGAGGGCCTTAATGGCAAATCCAAATCTGATTGAGATGGCTAGGGATTGTAAGCCTACCGTGTCAGGCTCAGAGTTCTCAGACCCCAGCACCTTCAGAGAATGGATGGGTGAATTAAAAAATAGGGCAGGTCGGCCAAACAGGACCCGAAAACAGAATACTAAGAAAAAATCAGCTCCATGGTACAATCAAGAATTAAAAATAGCACAGGGGGAGCTCCGTAGAGCAGAACGCAGATGGAGAAAAAACTATAGCATGGAAGAGCGGGGTAAATATAAAAGGGCTATAAGTACCTATCAAGCACGAATTAAATCAACAAAAAGGAAATTTTACGAATCTGCCATAATCGCTGCTAAAAACAAACACAAATGTATTTTCAACATTGTAAATGATTTTAATAAACCCATATTTTTAACACAGGAAATTCCACCCTCAAAAGACCTCTGCGAAAATATAGCTGATTATTTTGAGGACAAAGTACAGGGTCTAACTAAAGATTTTGAAATTCCCTCTCTGGAACCCAGTAGAGAAGGTGGAAGTGCTGATGAAATTATGAACCAGTTAGCAACCTTCCACCCAATTAGTCTGGAAGAAACAAAGCAGACAATCTTAACCACAAAATCTGGGTCCCCATTTGACCCCTGTCCCATAAGACTCCTGCATCTCATGGTAGATGAAGTAAACCCTATGATTAACGAAATCGTAAATCATTCACTTTCCACGGCCAATGTGCCATTGGAATGGAAACTTGCGGCAGTGAAACCCTTACAGAAAAAAACCCTCCCTGACCCGGCGACCCTCTCCAATCTGCGACCTATCTCACTTCTCCCAGCATTATGTAGGATCGCTGAATCACTGGTTAACAAACAGCTGACCAGGTTTTTAGAAGTCAACGAGATATGGCATCCCAATCAGGCGGGGTTTAGAGCCCAGCATTCAACAGAATCGGCTCTACTGTACACGACAGACACCATTCGTACTGCCCTAGACCAAGGAAAGAAGGCCGTCCTGATTTTATTAGATCTGTCGGCGGCCTTCGACACGGTCTCCCATGCCATCCTAGCAGATCGGCTAAAAACATCTGGCGTGAAGGGGACGGTACTAGAGTGGCTGGAAAACTACCTAAGGGACAGGAGACAGGTGGTAACCCTGGGGGAATTTACCTCCACGGAAAAACATCAGACGATGGGAGTACCCCAGGGGTCCAGCCTTAGCCCGACATTATTCAATGTCTATACTGCCCCCCTGATTAAATTAATATCATCCCTTGGCATAGATGTAGTTGTATATGCCGATGATACTCAGTTAATATTGGTTACGGATAGAGACAACCAGTCATGGGAAGAAACATTCAAGGAATGTTTAACTGCCACCTTCGATTGGATGCGGAAGAATCACCTAAAATGTAATACAGGAAAAACAGAGATCATTCCGCTAGGCCCTAATAATGACTTTATTCCCAGGCAATGGTGGCCAGAAAGGGCAGAAATACCGCCTCATACCACCATAGTTGCTCGGAACCTAGAGGTCACGTTTGATTCCAATCTTGCCTTCAAGCAGCAGGCAATAACAGTGGCAGGAAGGTGCTTTGGCTTAATTAAAAGCCTGAGGAAATTCTTTGACATACTCCCATTGGAGGCGAGGAAAACTGTTGCTGTAGCGCTGGTAACGTCGCGCTTAGATTATTGCAACAGTTTGTATGCTGGCACAAATAAAGAAGTAACTTACAGGCTTCAGTTAGTGCAAAGCGCTGCTGCCAGATTGGTGCTAAAATGGCCAAAAAGATCGTCAGCCTCAGGGGCATTAAAAGTTCTTCATTGGCTTCCCATTGTAAAAAGGATCCTGTTCAAAGTTCTGATTATAACATTTCGAGCAATGCACAAAATAGGACCACTATATCTACAGAAAAAATTCAAGAGATACTGCCCAACCAGAAGCCTACGATCATCAAATTCCAATACTTTGGTGGCTCCTAGGTTTCGTCTAAAAACCCGTGGAGGAAAGTCCCTGGCAGTAATGGGTGCAAAGGCCTGGAAGATTCTGCCCCCTGCCCTGAGAACTCTGGATAAAGAAACAGAATTCCGCAAAGAATTAAAAACTTGGATATTCAAACTGCAAGATAGCATGGCCAGAACTCTAGTTTGATGCATGCCTTTGTTCTTGGTCCAACTCTGAGTCATTATGTCATCTGGTAATTTGCCTGAGGTAGCGCCTAGATGATCCATTGGAGCGATTGCTGCGCAATATAAATAAAATTTTACATTACATTTTACATTACATTACATTACATAATAAATTAAAAATATATTTTTCCATACACAGAAAAAATTGTACAGTATAAGAAAAATATATGTAACATTTACAGTTTACTATAATGCATGTTTTTAACCTTATTCATTTATTTTAATATATTTAAGCAGTCATTTTAATTTCACAGGGACTATTTTGTAACCGCGTAATGTTGTTTTGGGTCAATCAGAACCAGAAAAGCTCGCGGTTGGAAGCTGGGCCGCGTCGAGCAAGGTAAGGGGAATTTTAATTATTATACATAATGTAATACTTATGTTTAAGTCTAGTTAGGATGTATATAGTGTATTTATTGTTAGGTTGTCACGTTTTTTGTGTGCTGTAGGTGTTAGTTATATTTTAGTGAGATTTCGTGAGTTAGTGTTTGAGGCCTAGTGTAGATAGATGATATTGTGACTAAATATGCCTTGTTTTGTTATTTTAAATTAATGTTATTGTATTTAATTAATGTATGTGGGAGTATGTGTCTGGGTGGGTATACTTTCGACATTTTTAAAGAAGTGTGTATTAGTTGGTTCAACTAATATTGTTATCACACTTTCTTTCATTTTTCCGGATTTCAGGAGCAATTTTTATATTTTTCCGGGTTTTGAGGGTTTCAACTACTTGTATTTGTCAAGGATGGACTTACATTTGACCTGTGGGATTTTGGCATTTTTTGGGGGCATTTTTTTAAAATACCATGGATTTACAGATAGATGCAAGGATTATTACTTGTTGGAATACATTGTCTACGGTACATAAATCGTAAGTCATATTTATTTGGGTGGGAAATTATGATATATAGTATATTGTGATAAATAATATTTAATTGTAAATATATATTTATTATATTAAAGATATATATATGACAATGACATATTATTTGTGAAAAGATAATATTAATTTATGTGTGTAAAATGTTTGTTTTGTGAACATTTTTCTTTTAAAATAGCTGTGCTAATGTAGTTTTTAAGATGGTTTGGGCTGTTAGGAATAGGTACTCTAGGCCTCTTGTTGATGGGTATAGGGTAACCTGACTTTGGAGTAACTCAAACATTTTTTTAGTTTGCTTTATTAAGTTTGGACCTATTTGAGTCATAGATTGTTCCATCCGTAATTCTTGAAAGTTTTGTTCTTTCTGTACAGATTCCAGTAGTTTCTGTAGGGTAGGTTTCCCTCTGCGTGATGTTGCTTGGAAGGCATTATGCCATCTTTCAACACCATTATTTGTTTTGGATTCTTTGTTTAAGGTACTTAGGTACACATTCCACCAAGGAATGTGGAACTTAGGCTGCCTTCTATGCCCTGATCTAAGCAGTCTTCCCACCCAGGTGTCCTCAAAGTAGTCTAGGAGTGGGGATAATTTGTCTTCGTTCCATTTGTAGTAGTAGCTCTCTATTAGTATATTGTAGTGCTCTGCTACATCAGTCACAGGTACATATGCTAGTGCTATTAGTTGTTTAACTTGGTAGGCGAAAGTACTACCTGTAGCATATGGTAAACTTAGAGTTGATTTTTGCAAATGTCTCCAGAGACTTTGGTAAAAATGATAAGAGCAACCCTGGATTGCTGTGTATGGATACTTTTTTAGTGTACCATTTATCATGGCTAATTCAAAATCAATAATTAGTTTTTTAAGGAAAATAATTATTGCTTTCTTGTTTTATTTTGATTAGTATATCTATGTAGGTAGTTTGCTGTTTATTTGGTAACGGAATAGATTAATGGAATGTTTGAATCTTGGTATACTCCATGCACTGTGTACAGCTGTGTACAGCTGGTAGAATGGTTTTGGACAGACTTTGAATGCTCCATCCATCATCTATGTATCACATTGCTGTAATTTAATTAAATTGTTTGCAGTAGTAAACAGAATTATTCTTTTTTCAGGACATTTGTTATAAAAAAATTGTTCTTTAGTTAGAGTAATGCTTAATTCAAGGGGAATAAGTACTTCTTGAAAAGTTTTAGGGGCAGGTACATTACTTGTAGCTGCTTTTTTCTGTCTTGCAATAGTTCTTTTTAAAGACTCTATGGAGGGTAATTGGCCTGATGCATATTGAGGTACCTTTAATAATTGTTCTTTGAGTATTAGGGTGGTGGGCTTATCAGTACTAGTGTTTGCTTATTTAATACTTTCAAGAGCATCTCTAACCTCAATCTCTGTTATATGTGGGGGGTGAGTATGTTCTTTTACAGAAAGAACTGTAGTTTCATGAGTAATAGCTCTTCCATATCATTTGTTAGAGTAGTATTTGCTACACTTCCAAAACACTTTTAGACCAGTTTGTTTCTCCTGTGTCTAGTTTATTTCCCATAGGGCTGACAGATGGGATAATTTGTTTATGGTACAGCTTCTGCATTTAGTCAGGTATCTCAGGGTGACCTTAACAATTAGAATACTTGATCAGTGCTTTGGTCCAGAGGCTTCATGAGCTGCAACAGAAAAAGCCCTGATACCGAAGGAACACTGACCTTAATTCTGGGGTTGTCTTGTTTTCAGTTAATTACTGATGCAAGGACATCTGTGGAGGCACCCAGGCCTTCTTGCTGAGGGCCACATCATTTGCATGGAGATCAAAGATGTAACAACAAGTACTGGGAAACATGAGCCTTCACGCTGGAATTGTGCTGCTGAAAGTGGATTGCAGGTCATGTCTCCAGGCTTGGTAGTTTCCATCCTTCCAAACTACTCATGACTACACACTGGGTTGCTCTTCTTCAGCTCTGATCTAAAGGGAAGCCACACAAAATTTCACATTTCCTTTTAGTGCAGGTGCACAGAGCCTTTGCAAGTAAATGTGAACTTGCTATGCAAATAGGTCAGATTATGTATCCAATCGAGTAGTAATTGAGCTCCAGCACACTGGCCATTCAGATTCACAATTACCCTCAAACAAGTGGAGGGAGTCAATTGATTAAAGGTGCGCTTCCTTCAGATGTGCCATAGCTGTGTGTCAATCAGCACAATGAGATGCTTTTGCTGAGTTTTGGTTTCTTGGTAGAATTTGGGGCACAGGATGTGAGGGGATGCACATCAACTGTAATCAGAGGTCTCAATCAGGCGGACCTACACTGATTTACACAGGGAGAGCCATTATGCATTCTACTCAATGGTGTAGAGATGTAAAGGCCTGTACCCAGCACTTTTAATCATCTGGCACCACCCACTAAGGGCGTTATGATCTGGTAATAGTAATAGTAGTCACCCATGTGAATAGAAATGTGACTTTATTCTGCCTTTATCGCCCAGCAGAGTCTAGCATTAGCTTCATGGAAAACAGATAAAACAATGTAGAGCTATGTCAAGGGTTTTGTAAAATTATCTCCTGTAGGGGAAAACATAGAATTCGTTGGATTCAGAAAATGAGGATCAAAATGCCACATGGATACTGCACCAGCAACCTTCAACTTGTACCAAAAATACCCTTAATACCCAGGACCATGATGAACCAGTTGGCAACGTTACTGGTGAAGCCTTTTCACTATTTTCTACTTTGCACAATTTTACATTAATCCAAACTGCATATATATATATATTCACTGAAAAAACCATAGGTTATAGACCATATATAGTTAGGAATTAGCATTTACAAAACCTTGAAAATTCACTGAAAAAACCATAGGTTATAGACCATATATAGTTAGGAATTAGCATTTAAAAAACCTTATTTTACTCACACAAAACCATTGAAATTCCATATATAGTTAGTTGCACTAACTATATATGGCGCACCCGCAATCCACTGCTGATCATGTCACATATTACATCATTCATGACATGGTCAGTGACATCACTGATGACATCACTGATGACATCTCAAATGACATCACTGATGACATCACTGATGACAACATCCAGTGACTGTATTTTTCTGTAAAGTTAAAATATGTCTTGAGTGGATGTATAAGTGTCTGGATGAAGGATTTAGTAGGTGCATGACTGACTGTATGAGTGAGTGATTAAATGTGTCTCACTGAATGCATGGGTTAGTGACTAAACTGTCTTAATTTGTGCATCATTATGTCTGTTGTTCTGTAAACTGCTGCATGTGTTGATCATTAGCTATACGAGAGGCTATATGTGTTATTAATTGGTTGCCCAAGTATTTCTATGGGAGATTGAGTTTGTGTGGGGGTGGCTGGAAGGTGTGAGACTCTATGCATAGATGTGTGAGCAGTTTATTCACTAGGTGTATGAGTTCAAGAGTGCATGTGGAAACAGCTACATGGGCAGTTGACTGTGTGCATGAGTGTATTGATGAGTGAATGGATATCTCAATGCTACATGTCATAGTAAGTACATATGTAAAACACAGTACATGTGAGAGTTGGCATATATAAATAACTGTGCATGAGAGCCACTGAATGAGTGAGTGGTTGTATCGATCATTGTGAACTTGTATCAGGGATTGTATAAGAGAGTAAATATGTGTTAGTATATGTTTCAATAAGTAAGGTGTGTTTAACTGTATAGTTGAAGAAATGGAGGTGAGATTGTTTCTTTGCATGACTGACTGGGTGTGTGAGTAACTCCATGGATGAGTGGCAGTGTGTGAGTGTCTGTATACACTGAGTGTATCTAAGGTTATATTAGAGTCTGAAGAGGTTTATCGTATTAGCACAAGAATGATGTCAAATGAGATGTCATCAGTGATGTCATCAGTGATGTCATTTGAGATGTCATCAGTGATGTCATCAGTGATGTCACTGACCATGTCATGAATGATGTAATATGTGACATGATCAGCAGTGGATTGCGGGTGCGCCATATATAGTTAGTGCAACTAACTATATATGGAATTTCAATGGTTTTGTGTGAGTAAAATAAGGTTTTTTAAATGCTAATTCCTAACTATATATGGTCTATAACCTATGGTTTTTTCAGTGAATTTTCAAGGTTTTGTAAATGCTAATTCCTAACTATATATGGTCTATAACCTATGGTTTTTTCAGTGAATTTCAATGGTTTTTTAATAGCAAATATCATAAGCTGTCGAATGTCAAGTACGTGGTAAGTAAAAACATTTTCGTGTTTATGCACACTGATCTGCTTTGAATGCTGCCCCCCACCCCTCATTTCTATTAGGAGTACTCTCTCTTTGCAGATAGTGAAGGGTAGTTAACGCAGCCCTTTGCCCCCTTTGTAATCCGTCGTGCCTGCTTCTCTCTCCATTTGATTGATTGTTCTCTTTGGTTCATTCTCTATTTACAAACAAGCACAGAGTCGCAATACTCTGTTTAGTCTTTGCAGATAGCGAAAAATCGTGTAAAAAAACAAAAGGAATCGAGCAAAATCAGTAGGCCACTAATGGGATCTCTTTTTGACCTCGCTAAAATAGAAACATTAGGAACAACCTGTTGAAAATAGCAATGCGTATGTACATAAGCGGCGTTCATTTGTGTTCACAGTACCCCTTGTTGATTGTTTCAATCGAGCATTGAATTGTTCGATGTTAATTCTCTTAAGGATCTTCTCTACCTGCAAACGAGGAAGAATAGGAATATTCTCTCTCCCTTTGCAGATAGTGAAGGGTAGGTAACGCAAGCCTTTAACACGTCGTACCTATTTCATTCCTCATTGATTGATTGATTGTCCGAACATTGACTGTTTGGGAATTAGTTCTTTTTGGAGGTATTCCCTGTTTGCAAATAAACGTAGGAAAATCTTTGCAAGTAGTGAAAGGGTACGTAATGCGGACCTTTCTCCCCCGTTGTAATCTGTCATGCCTATCTACTCCCCACTGATTGATGCACCTGTTTCACCCGGACCATTTACTAGACATACGTCATCTGGCCCGACCAGAGAGCACCCCTAGTGAAAAGGACATATGCAATAATAACGAAGTGATCACTGTATCCTGTTAACAGAAACTTTAGCATGAAACAACCTGGAAAGAAAAGAATAGGAAAACGAAAATCAGTAGGCCACTGATGAACATGAACTTTTATTAAACAACGAACAAAGAAACGATAACATAACGTAATGATAAAACCTATTAATGTCCTAGAAACAAGAAAACGTTAAAATATGCCAGTGGTGAGAGACCAGAAAAACAGTAAGAGAAACCAAATCACCCCTCGCTGTCCCACCGCCTGCCACGCCAAAAAAATCGATAGACTAGGGAAAATGCAAGTCAGTAGAACATCCGCCCCCACTCTGGAAACTTCCAAGGTGGGGCAGGGTTCCGGCTACGCCCAGCCGGGAGCAGCCCATATAAGGCAGGTCCTGCTGCCACGCCTCGGCCAGGAGATCCTAACGTAGGGTGTAGCCGGAGGAGAGGCCGAGACCAACGGGACCCGGCCAGGGGATTGCCTTTACAACGCTGAACAGTTGCAGGGGGGGGGAATGTCTCCTCGACCCTCCCCTCTCTCTCCCAGTCCGGCCGCGGTGGCCCTTGAGAGTTGCAGGTAGTCCCGCCACATGCTCTTCCGGTCCGGCCACCAACGGTCGGGGGGCCGAGGCCGACGGAATCCGGCTGCAGCCGATAAACCAAGAAACCCGTTCATGGGGCCAGAGCCAGGGGCGTCCGGCCGACATCTACCGGAAGCCCGGCCCGAAGACGGACGGGACACTTCTTCTTTCTTGTATAATTGCTGCAACAACCCTGGGGGGGGATGTCTTGCACATGCCTCCGACCCCCCCCCCTCGTCCTCATCGCCTGGTCCGGCCATAACAAATCTCAAGCGAGACGCCGTGGGGTGCACTGGGAGGGAGAGACGGTGCGAACAGGCCTCTCCCGCCTCCCCAGGTGGAGGCTTCCCAGCTGCACCCTCAGCGGTCCAGGCGCCCGGAAAAGAGTTCTTCCACTGTGGCCATGCTGCAACGTCTCGCCCGGCAGGGTGGAGCCCGTCCGCTCATTTGACCCCGCGATCGCCAGTAGCTACCGAACTCTCAAAATGGCGGTCGACCTGGCAAGAGCGGGCCCAGCATAAAGAAATGGCCCGGTCACTGGTTGACTCCACCACCGTAGTCCTCCACGACCTTGAAGATTCTAGAGGAGCCGCGGGAGTCTCCGACCCCCGATGGGGAATGACTGCCATGATCACCCGTGGAGTGACGAAACTGTATCCGCGGGACGTCGGCGCCAGCCTCACTTTGAATTACTAGAATCCTGCAGACCTCACTTCCGGTGAAAGCACAGTGTGACCCGGTAGGAAAAATTGTTGCACCCCCTCCCCTTTTTGACTGATAGTTCAAACCACCGATCCTTTCCTTTGCCCTTTTAACGGAACTTTGGACTGCCTCCCCCTCTTTTACATTTTCTAGAGAAAACAAAACATTAACCACTACATTAGCATAGCAGTTGACACCAGAACTGTTTTCAAATTGAAAACCAACAACATCTTCAACAGAATCCTTTTTGTTTCTGCTGTGACCCTGCTCCAGCACAGGCATTGTCCCCAGCAGTAATTCTGCAATGCCGGTAAGAATAGCTGTGGTGCCTACTGGACTCACTCACCCCCGCGGCGCCCCACGCCGTTATTTGCTGGGCGGCAACTTGCTAGACATCACCTTCGTGACATCCAGATTTCAGCGCGTTCTGCTGCCTTGGAACTATTCGCACAACAGACCGCTACTGACAAGAATATTTCATTATTGGTGCTGTCAATTTCAATAAATCTATTCGATAATTCAAAAGAAATTGCCACGGTCTCTTCGTTGTTTAAATGTTTTTACTGTTTTTGTTTTGTTGTATATATTTATATGTTATTAAAGTTTTATATTCCTACTACTTTGTTGGAGTGCTATATATTTTTTATGTGACACATAATTGTAAAAACTTTGATGTACAAAGAGTCATTCCTGGAATCTTCCGCTTCAGGCTCGGTCCCCTCCCCAATCACAATACAGGATAGTTTTCAGATAGTAGGAACACGTGTGGTGTGACGGATCTCATCGGGTGTGGGCCTTGATCTACTATAACTCCTTTGAAGAGGGGTGATTCTTTACAGCTGGGGCCATAAACTACATCTGCAGGGCTAGCTGATAGCCTGGACAATCGGACACAGAGGAAGAGGAGTGTCACAGGGTGCGGTAGTGAATAGGGCGAAAGGGAGGTGTCGGGCGGGCACAGTGTGATTCTCAGGGAAGAGCAGCGCAGATGGGGGGAGGTTTATTGCCCATGCATAAGACAGAGAGCGGGGGTGACCAGTGCCTGGGGAAGATGCTTGCGAGGGTGAGGAGCCATGCTACGAATCGACAGCGTGCAGAGAGTGGGTCTGGTCAAGACATCTAAAATGGCTGCCGTGCACGACAAAAGTGTGGCATTTCAAAAAAGGCAAGATGGCGCAGACAATGTTTTTCAACACTTCCTCATTTCCTTCGAATCGAACGTTAACAGACGTTGGGGCATATTACCAAAGTTAAGCGATATTTATCGCTAACGATGCTTACCAACCAATTTTTTACCACTAAGCATCGTCAGAAATTATCGAAGATAAACCTTACTATTATCAAGGTTTATCGCAAATGCGATAATAAACGGCCGCAATGCATGAATATCGCTAAAAACTCAGCGATATTCATGCATTACCGAGCTAATACTCTTAGCCATGTTATCCACCTCCCATTGGATAACATGGCTAAGAACTGCTCAGGGCAGGTGTTACTTTTTGGAGATATTCGCGCTTAGCGCGAATATCTCCAAAAGTTGGTAATAGGAGATAGATATCTTGCATGTTGTAATGCAAGTTATTGTGGTATATGGAACTCATACCATAATCTCTCAGGAAAGCAGAAACTGATCCTTTTGGGACCGCCTAAAAAGGCCTAGGGGGTGAGGAGTACTCTACTTTGCCCCCTTTTCACGTTCCGAACTATTTTATTTTACTCTCTTCTGTAATTACACAAAATACCAGCGATAAGATGCATCGGAGACACACAGTGAGAGAAAGGAGGCCGGAGATGAAGAAGACATGTCAAATACACATTGGAGATAATATAGTGGCAGAAGGGAAGTAAATATGAGTAAACTTACCATGTAACATAAAAATGTTGCACTCTATACTATAAGTCTCATTTTATACTACAATCACTTCGCTACAACCTCATAAATTAAAAATAAAAATAAATAATGTCTCAAACAATTTTTGATTTCTAAATATAAATTTATTCTTCAGAATTTTCTAAATTTGAAACAACTAGTAACATGTCCTCATCAGTAATTTCCTCTTCAATCATCTCATCTGGAATCTCCTCATTAAAAGTCTGCAATGATGATTCTTGTAACTCTATGGTCTCCAAACACTCGATAAATTCGCCATCAAGAGATTGATCAAAAAAATCATTCAAGTCATCTCCTCCTTCTGACAATATTTCATTATTGGTGCTGTCCATTTCAATCAATGTAGTGGAATCATTCAAGTCATCTCCTCGTGACAATATTTCATTATTGGTGCTCTCAATTTCAATCAATGTAGTGGAATCATTCAAGTCATCTCCTCCTTGTGACAATATTTCATTATTGGTGCTGTCCATTTCAATCAATCTAATGGAATCATACAAGCCATCTCCTCCTTGTGACAATATTTCATTATTGGTGCTCTCAATTTCAATCAATGTAGTGGAATCATTCAAGTCATCTCCTTGTGACAATATTTCATTCTTGGTGCTGTCCATTTCAATCAATCTAATGGAATCATACAAGTCATGTCCTCCTTGTGACAATATTTCATTATTGGTGCTCTCAATTTCAATCAATGTAGTGGACAATTCAAAAGAAATTGCCACGGTCTCTTCATTGTGAGCCATTTTATTTTGAAATTGCTTGCTGTAAATTGCAGAAAAAAATAATCACTTTCATTTATCGTTTTTAGTAATACATAATATAAAACTAACTTCATCAAGTATTTAGTATAACAGAAGGACTGCAAATAAATAACAGAAAACATTTTTCAAATTATCTTCAAGTGTACAACATAGTTCCCCTTACAAATTAACAACTCACCTTTTTAAAAGTAGCAGAAGTGTTAGTACTGTGTAAATCAAACACCAGAAATTCACCACCAAAAATTCCTCACAAATGTACCTCAGACAGTAGTATCACAAAATGGCTGTGGTTTCCTCTCATTTGACATATATACATAACCAATTAACTTTCATCACACACAAATACAAAACCAAAGTAACATTTTAATTGGTTCTAAATTTCAACACTTTCAAATGTGTTTTCCCCATGCAATTTTCCATAGGACATTTACATACGTCTACAGCCTGAATGGCTGAACGGAATTACACCAAACTTGGCAAAATGGTACATCAAACCTAAGAGGTCAGGAAGGATCTACTATGCCCCCTTATGGTCATTTCCCCCTTCGCTTTGGCCTCCTCTTGTCTCTCAATCCTACCGAGAGACAAGATGGCGGCCGCTACGGACTGTTTGGAATGTTGACAGACGCCGGAGAACCAATCAGCTTCGCAAAGCTCCGTAACGCGAAAAGTACGCGAAGCGGAGCGCTGTTACAGATATATATCTTTTTTTGAACGTTAATTTCTCAAAATCCACTGGAGCACATATATTGAGACCTAGCAAAGGCACATCGGGCTACCAGTCCCTAATATTTTACCAAGTTTCGTGCAAATCCATTCAGCCGTTCGATTATTATTATTATTATTTTTTTTTGCCCCGCGGGGCCCTTTTAAAACCTCCACATCAAACCTAGGGGGTCAGCGAGGATCTACTATTCCCCCTTATGGTCATTTGCCCCTTCGCTTTCGCCTCCTCTTGTCTCTCGATCCTACCGAGAGACAAGATGGCGGCCGCTACGGACTGTTTGGAATGTTGACAGACGCCGGAGAACCAATCAGCTTCGCTTCGCAAAGCTCCGTTGCGCGAAAAGTCCGCGAACCAGAGCGCTAACCGGTCCGCTGTTACAGATATATATCTTTTTTTAAACGTTAATTTCTCAAAATCCACTGGAGCACATATATTGAGACCTACAAAAGGCACATCGGGCTACCAGTCCCTACAATTTTGCCAAGTTTCGTGCAAATCCATTCAGCCGTTCGGGCTAAAAGTGAGGCCAACCGCCCTATGGAAAACTCAATGTTAAAAACACGTTTTGGGACCCCCCTTTTTTCTCGGCCCCCACTGGACGAACCCCCCCCAAATTTTCAAGGGCTGCTCAGAAACAAAATGTGCCATTTTCCTGAAAATTTCAGCCGATTCCGTCCACAAACGCCAAAGTTATTAGACATAGAATTTTCAAAAAACCCATAGAGAAAAAATCCTAACTATATATACCTACTGGCGACCGCCAGTAGGTAATATACACATATATATATATATATATATATATATATATATATATATATATATATATATATATATATATATATATATATATATATTACCTACTGGCGGTCGCCAGTAGGTATATATAGTTAGGATTTTTTCTCTATGGGTTTTTTGAAAATTCTATGTCTAATAACTTTGGCGTTTGTGGACGGAATTGGCTGAAATTTTCAGGAAAATGGCACATTTTGTTTCTGAGCAGCCCTTGAAAATTTGGGGGGGGTTCGTCCAGTGGGGGCCGAGAAAAAAGGGGGGTCCCAAAACGTGTTTTTAACATTGAGTTTTCCATAGGGCGGTTGGCCTCACTTTTAGCCCGAACGGCTGAATGGATTTGCACGAAACTTGGCAAAATTGTAGGGACTGGTAGCCCGATGTGCCTTTTGTAGGTCTCAATATATGTGCTCCAGTGGATTTTGAGAAATTAACGTTTAAAAAAAGATATATATCTGTAACAGCGGACCGGTTAGCGCTCTGGTTCGCGGACTTTTCGCGCAACGGAGCTTTGTGAAGCGAAGCTGATTGGTTCTCCGGCGTCTGTCAACATTCCAAACAGTCCGTAGCGGCCGCCATCTTGTCTCTCGGTAGGATCGAGAGACAAGAGGAGGTCAAAACAAAGGGGGAAATAACTATAAGGGGGCATAGTAGATCCTCGCTGACCCCCTAGGTTTGATGTGGAGGTTTTAAAAGGGCCCCGCGGGGAAAAAAAAAATAATAAAAATAATAATTGAACGGCTGAATGGATTTGCACGAAACTTGGCAAAATATTAGGGACTGGTAGCCCGATGTGCCTTTGCTAGGTCTCAATATATGTGCTCCAGTGGATTTTGAGAAATTAACGTTCAAAAAAAGATATATATCTGTAACAGCGCTCCGCTTCGCGTAACGGAGGTTTGCGAAGCTGATTGGTCATTCTGTCACTGGGCTATAGTTGGGCTACATCTGGCTGATATTTGGGCTACATTTGTTTTTTTGTGTGTCTGGCGGCCATCTTTGGGCTACATTGGGCTACATTGGGCTTCATTGGGCTACATTCGGCTAATTAGCAAATAGCTCATCGCAAACTAGGAATGGTAAAGAATCGCTATTTATTCCTTAAAGTTCGCTATTTAGGAAATGCAAATAACTTTGATGATACATATGGCGGTTCATCTCTAACAAGATAAGAAGCATAGGGATAGATTTATGATGACTGGCGCATCACCAGGGATGTGTTAGTCATTCTGTGCCGCTGTTCCGTCACCTATGGTGTGCTGCATTTACAATGCGGCGCATCACGGGGCAAAAACAGCACAGATGCGTGATGTATCTGTGCCGTAAAGGTGGCGCATTGCTGGAGTTGTATCGCAAGTGTGATGAAGGTCCAGCAAGGGTCGGGGGTGCCCCTGTCGCAGGGTTTCTGTTCTCACACAGAACTGTGGACAGAGGATTGGAACCTCGGCGAATTAGGGTGTCCCAAAACTCACGTTAGTAATCAAAAACTATTTAGCAAGCTAGGTACAGTGTCACATTGGATATAACAAACTCTCAATGTTTAGACAATCCAGAATATGAACTTATAGTACCTCAGGATACGTGGAACTCATGAACAGTCGGTCGTTATATATTTCTTAGAAACCAGAACATGGAGTTAAGAAGAACACATGTGTATTTGAAATGTTTATTTACTAATGCCGTCTTCTCAGGCGTAGTACCTTAGATAATAAAAGTACACATATTATCAGTAGCAAAATTACCAGCATAGTTACTAGTACATAAAAAGTGAATGGTGATAGTATGTTAACATGCTGTAAATGAATAAGAGTTAGCAACACTTATAAGCAGCCGCGGGCCGTGGAGGGAGTTACGGTGAGGCAGGGAGGCGGGGAGGGGGAGAAGCAGGGTGGAGAATACAAGTACACATATTATCAGTAGCAAAATTACCAGCATAGTTACTAGTACATAAAAAGCGAATGGTGACAGTATGTTAACATGCTGTAAATGAATAAGAGTTAGCAACACTTATAAGCAGCCGCGGGCCGTGGAGGGAGTTACGGTGGGGCAGGGAGGCGGGGAGGGGGAGGGGCAAGGTAGAGAGGGCTCCACCCTGCTTCTCCCCCTCCCCGCCTCCCTGCCTCACCGTAACTCCCTCCACGGCCCGCGGCTGCTTATATCTCACCCTCCCTAATACACATATTATATTATTTGCTAAGAAGGTCTCTTTGTGTTGGTTTAGGGCGTGCCCATACTTTAGTGTCTTAGATTTGAAGGAATCACATCAGCATACACCAGCTCTCTCTTCATGTGAACCGCATCAACTGTTGTGTATGTGTGTTCGGCAAAGCAATATAAAACCCGCCTCATGCCCAGAATTGGCAGAAGTTGCACTTATGTTATGAGTATGAAGTCGTGGAGATCAGACCTCATAACAATTCTGTACCGTGTTGTTCTTGAAACTTTAGCACTCGCTGTACAGATATAGTTTAACAAGTAAAGCAGATAGTAGACCAATAACATATTATTCTCATGTAAACCACGATGAACTACTAGGTGGAAAGCTAAAGCAACAACTAAATGTCGTGTGCAGAAGTTGCAAAAAAGGAAAAATGGCGTTTAAACCGGTAATGAGCCCATGCTAACTTAACACGGTGTAAAGATATCCAGGACCTAGATGACACCTCCTCATGATCCGGAAACGAACTGAATAAGATAATAGAAGTGCCATCTCATGAGAGCAGATTGCAAGTTTATATGTGGACGGTCCGCAAGGTAAAGCATTAAAAACTAGGAAAATTCAATGCTAAAGAAAAATAAAACAGCCAAGTACTTTATCGAGTCTTAAGCCAATAGGCAAGGTAAATAATAAAAACTTGACAATTAAGTCAATGAATTGTCAATGAAATGCTAGTACTCAGCATATGAAACATGAAAAAGGTCTATGACATAACTGTGTATGCAAAATAAGCTGCAACAGCCTCCAACAGGAAGTCACCGTCTTCATCCGAAAACAGTTCAGCCATCCAATTTAAAAGCGGAAAAGAACATACGTGCTCTCCCAGCACCGGATCCTCTATCACCATCAGAGGACAGCTCGGTGGGTTTTCAAGAAAGCTGTGTTCCAAGAAAGACTGTGCTGCCGCCAGTAAATTCCAGGGACCAAGTAGTCCATGCATCAATGCCACAGCCATAATCCTTTCGCCAGGACAAATCAACTCGTGAGTAATGATAGGAGTCATCAGCTGATTAAAGTCGACGTCAGGAGAAACCGGTCTGCAGAGACACAAATCAATGGCCCAATCGAAATCACAGGTCAGGCAGTGAAATACAGGCTGGACACAGGTGAAGTAGGAGAACCGAAAAGATAATCCATATGCCGTGCTTAATATCGCCAACGGCATTGTGCCATAATATTCTAGCATGCGATTGCGGAACAGTGTCAGCAGCTGCAGGGTCGGAGGTTGCATAGGAGGGACATCCATATTTAAAAATGAAAAAAAGCACAGAGCGTCCGCTGGTAATGCAAGTAAAAATGCAATCCACGAACCAGAGTGGAGAAAATGGAATGAAAGGGAGCAGGGATGACTCCAAAGATTTTCTCAAATGAAGTCACGAGACCACTGGTAACAACTTTAAAAAAGTGTGCCAGGGATTTTGTGGAGGATGCGTTAAAGATAGTCGGAAACATGTTGCTGAAATTGAAAGGCAAACCTGTGTACGGGTGTTCGCTATGTGAAGTACGAAAGTTTCACGGGCCGAACTCAAGGCCACCTCTCTCTGAGACAAAAGAGCTCTTATTCTTGTCATGCCGTTGAAACGTGTCCCAAGGTTGGTATTTGTGGCCAGATTGAAAACTCCCTATGTTCATGTGTGGGAGGAAATAGAACATTTCTGCAGCAAATAACCCGTTCACTTACTGTTACGATAAAAGGAATACTTTTAATTAACTCAGAACAATCTTCATTATTGAGCATCAAATAACTACCATTTTCCAACAACTTGAACGTGGGGATGATAGCAGGAACTGGCGTGCCTTGCATCACGCAAGCCATATTTGGTCGGTGTTTGTTGCATGAATCGTGTAACTGTATGTGCCTACACATTAGTGAATGATCTGGCGTCTCAGTGCATTCCTCTCCATTCAGATAAACTTCTTGATCATCTTTGAAACATCTGTATGTGTATGGAAGCGACCAGACCTCATGAACAAAAGCACTACCTAAAGGTTCATAAAGACCTATTGGTATATATTTCATACAATTTGAAAACTTATATAAAGCAAAAGGCAGCGTTATTAAACCGTCGATAAGGCATGTTGCCAAAAAACCCGCAATCCTCTGCTGATGATGTCACTGAGCATGTCATGAATGATGTAATATGTGACATCATCAGTAGTGGATTATGGGTAATAGTATCTCTAGTTTACTCCCCTATAGCTGTCTTTCTTTTAACATAAGTGTGTGTTTCCTTCCCTTATACTTACTGTTTTTGGTTCGCTTCCAGTTCGCGTACCAGCGAGCGAACTAGGAAGCGAACTAAGAGAAATAGAGGTTGGCACAGTTCCAAATATTGTACCAATTTTTTAATAACGGGGAGGTAGTTCTGAAAAGAACTTTTTTTTTTTTTTTTCTGAACATTTTTTTACTGTAAGGTTCCCGATTCGCGAAGCGGGAACGAAGAAAAAAAAATATTTAAAAAAATAATTATTCATAAACATATAAAATATATTTTTGGATTTAAAGAAGAATAAATTTTACAGCTACAGATATTAGCTGTTAAAAAACCAATGAAATTCACTGAAACAACCATAGGTTATAGACCATATATAGTTAGGAATTAGCATTTACAAAACCTTGAAAATTCACTGAAAAAACCATAGGTTATAGACCATATATAGTTAGGAATTAGCATTTACTAAACCTTATTTTACTCACACAAAACCATTGAAATTCCATATATAGTTAGTTGCACTAACTATATATCGCGCACCCGCAATCCACTGCTGATGATGTCACATATTACATCATTCATGACATGGTCAGTGACATCACTGATGACATCACTGATGACATCTCAAATGACATCACTGATGACATCACTGATGACATCTCATTTGACATCAATGACCACATCACTGATGATATCATTCATGTGACAATACAATGCATCTCCTCACATTTTAATATAACCTCTGTTTCACCCAGTGTTAAAAAGAGAGTATAATTTTTGAAACCATTGACACACCAATACTAGTTACTACATACGCACTCACTGATTGCTACGTCTACACACACCTTCACTCATTCACCCATACAATCATTCATACATACAATCACTCATCTTTACAACACTATCATATGCACTCATACACCTATACAGACACTCACAGTCTGCCACGCATCCATGGAGTTACTCACACACCTAGTCAGTCCTGTAAAGAATCAATGACACTTCCATTTTCTTGTCTATACAGTTAAACATAGAGCACCTTACATTTTCAAACATATACTAACACATACTTACCTTCTTATACAATCATTGATACAAGTACAGATTGATCTGCACAGAGTCACACACCTCCCAGCTAGCCACACACACACTCAGTCTCCCATACAAATACTTGGGCAATCAATCAATAACCCATATAGTTACTCATATAGCTACTGATCAACACATGCAGCAGTTTACAGAACAACAGACATAATGATGCACAAATTAAGACAGTTTAGTCACTAACCCATGCAGTCAGTGAGACACATTTAATCACTCACTCATACAGTCAGTCATGCACCTACTAAATCCTTCGTCCAGACACTTACACATCCACTCATTCTTCAATATGTAAGACATATTTAAACTTTATAGAAACAAAAAATCACTGGATGTTGTTATCAGTGATGTCATCAGTGATGTCATTTGAGATGTCATCAGTGATGTCATCAGTGATGTCACTGACCATGTCATGAATGATGTAATATGTGACATCATCAGCAGTGGATTGCGGGTGCGCGATATATAGTTAGTGCAACTAACTATATATGGAATTTCAATGGTTTTGTGTGAGTAAAATAAGGTTTAGTAAATGCTAATTCCTAACTATATATGGTCTATAACCTATGGTTTTTTCAGTGAATTTTCAAGGTTTTGTAAATGCTAATTCCTAACTATATATGGTCTATAACCTATGGTTTTTTCAGTGAATATATATATATATATATTCACTGAAATAAACCATAGGTTTCAGGGGTGTTATAGTTAGCTGGACATTTCACTCGTATAAAACCATTGAAATTCCCCCGTTATAGTTTGTTGTACTAACTATAACTCGCACGCCCGAAATCCACTGCGGAGGATGTACCATGTTACATCATGCAAGACATGGTCAATACATCACTGATGACATCCCAAATGACATCACTGCTGACATCACTGATGACATCATCCAGTGAATGTGGTTTGGTTCGATATTTAAATAATTATTATATATATAGTAATCTGCATTGAAGACTGAGTGGATGTATAAGTGTCTGAATGGAGGATTTAGTAGCAATATGACTGTCTAAGTGTGAATACCTGTATCACTCTATCTCTTGTTGTGCAAACAAATACATACGTTGCTTACTAGCTATGTGAAAGTCTATGTTAGTTATTAATTAGTTAAGTGAGTATTTGTATGGCATAGTGAATGAATGTGTGTGTGGTTGGGTGGGAGGTGTGTGACTGTCCAAAGATGTGTAAATAGTTCATTTAGTAGGTATATGAGGTTAAGAGTGTATGTGCAAACAGTTGTTTGATTGAGTGAATCTCTTTATGGGTGTGCTGATGAGTAAATATATTTCTGAATGATATATGTCCAACAAACTAGAAATACAAAAGGCAGTGTATGTGACAGTTGTTGTATATAAATAAGTATACCTAAGACTCAGTGATTGTATGAGTGAGTGTATGGATAACTGTATACTTGTAATAGTGATTTTTTAACACACTAAGTATGACTTTCTAACTATATGAATAAATAAAGTGGTGTTTGTGTAAGTGTGTAGCTTAGTAAATATAAGTATGATCAATTGTTTGCATAGGTGAGTAGGCTTTCTGCATTAGCGAATAAGATGTGTGCTGGTGTGTATATTTCATAGTATTATATTGATCTTTGTTAGCATGTATGACTAAATGTATATGTAAGTGTTTAGATGTGTGTATAAATGTAGGAATCACTAAGTAGGTTTTTAGAAACTTGTATTTGTGTCTCACTGCTTTCAAACATGATAGTCCATATTTTAGAATGTGTGTTGAAATATTATGTTCAAGTTCAAGTTCAAGAATTTGTATAGCGCGCTACTCACCCAGAGGGTCTCAAGGCACTTGAGGGAGGATGGGTGCATTACTTATCGAAAAGCCAGGTTTTTAGCTGCTTTCTGAAGGAGAGGTGGTTTTGTGTAAGGCGGAGGTGAGTGGGGAGAGAATTCCATGTTTTGGCCGCTAGGTAGGAGAAGGATCGTCCTCCCATGGTGGATCTATGGATGCGCGGAATTGTGGCGAGGGCTTGATTGGATGATCGGAGTTGGCGGGTGAGTGTGTAGAAGGACAGTCGAGTGTTGAGGCATTCGGGTCCTAGGTCGTAAAGGGCCTTGTGTGCGTAGGTGAGGAGACAGAACGTTATTCTCTTGTTGACGGGGAGCCAGTGGAGGTCTTTCAGGTGACCGGAAATGTGAGCTTGACGGGGGATGTCCAGGATGAGTCTGGCTGAGGCTTTTTGGATGCGTTGGAGTTTTTTCTGTAGTTTAGCTGTGGTTCCGGCGTAAAGGGTATTTCCATAATCCAGTCGGCTAGTGACCAGTGCGTGGGTGACTGTCTTTCTTGTTTCGGTGGGGATCCAACGGAAGATTTTTTTGAACATGCGTAAGATGTTGAAACATGAAGATGAGACGCCGTTGACTTGTCTGGTCATCGAGAGGGAGGAGTCTAGGATGAAGCCCAGGTTGCGTGCGTGATCTGTAGGTATGGGTGCGGTTCCCAGGGCCGGTGGCCACCATGAGTCGTCCCAGGCATAGGGGGATGATCCTAGGATAAGGACTTCCGTTTTGTCCGAATTTAGTTTTAAACGGCTGTTCTTCATCCATTCGGCTACTTCTTTCATTCCTTCGTGTAGATTGGTTTTGGCGGTGTTTGGGTCTTTGGTGAGGGAGAGGATCAGCTGGGTGTCGTCTGCGTAGGAGATGATGTTGAGGTTGTGCTGTCGCGCGATGGATGCGAGGGGGCTCATGTAAATGTTGAAGAGGGTGGGACTGAGTGATGATCCTTGTGGTACTCCGCAGATGACTTCGATGGCCTCTGATTTGAATGGGGGGAGGCGGACTCTCTGGGTTCTTCCTGCGAGGAACGAGATGATCCAGTCCAAAGCTGTTAGACCTGTCACCCTTAGGGTGGTCTCCCCTATATTTTTGCCCTTTTTGCCTCCCATTTTTATCCTATATTAGGACTCTGGGTGCCTCACCACTGCTAAACAGTGCTGAGGTGCAGGTGCTCTCCCCTAAAACCTTGTGAGGCTGGCATATCTGCCACAAGCCACTGCTACTGCAGTAAGGCTAATCCTCCATAGGCTAATATTGGGAACCTCTCATTATGGAAAAACTTCTGACAGGGACCTAAGAAGTCTATCATGTTTGGTCTTGTTGGACTCGGGGCGGGGAACCCTTTCCAATGATATATAGGGTTTGGGCACTACTACGCTAGGGATCCCACTTTTATAAAGGGGACCTTTTCCTGCCTACACTTAGATTAGGCTCTGCAGACTCCCCCCTCCCCTCTGCATACTGATAGCCTGCCTGGGTTGGGAGATGGGAGTGGTGATTCACACCTTCTTCCCTGGGATGAGCTGTGATGGGCTGTCCACTGTAGCCTTAACGGCCTGTCTCTCGTCACTTTGACAGCTAGGTCAGGGAAGGCAGGGAACATACCAGAACTCCCTGGACTCTTCCAGAAGCCCCTGCCCCCAGACCCTTCCAGAGACTTCCACCACTTTCTAGCCCCTAGACTAAAAAGATATATAAGGGAGGGTCCTGGCCTCACATTCTTGTTACACTGCTGGACCTGGAAGAATCCCTGCTGGAGTGAGGACTGCTGCGCAAGAGGATTGCCACTGGGAAGGAGGCTGACTGCTCCAAGGAACTGCTGCCCCACAACCTGCTGAGCTGCCCTACTGTCTGCTGATCCTGCCCTGCATTGGAGACTGTAACATCACCACCAGAGTGTCTCCACAACATCCCAAAGGAACTACTTTTCTTTGAACCACATTTTAAAGAATCTTCAACCTTTTAAAGATTGCCTTTTTGGCACTGCACCCTTTTTAAGCTAAAGGAAACTACCTGTCCTTGGACCACAGCGTTTTAAAGACTGCCCTTTGGAACAGCAACAACACTCTCAAGATTTGCCCTGCAACGCTGTGCCTGCCCTCAGCACTGCTTGCCCCGTGATCCTCCCGAGGGCTCTGTGATTGCCTCTGCTTCTGGCGCAAGCAGACTGAAACTGGCCCTGAGGTCACTGCCACTGGGACCGGAGCGCGCTGTGTAGCGCTGAGAAGCGAAGCGCTGTGTGGCAGGAGGCTCCATCGTTGCCCAGGACTTGGAGGCACTGTTAAGCGCTGTGCTAAAGGAGCGCAGTGTGGCTGTGACCCCCACCCGTGCAGCGCCTGCTGAGCCCAGGGACCCAGGGGGAGAGGAGCCTCGCACCCGCGCCCGCAACGACCACCCCAGGTAACGCCTCAGTGCAACCAGGCTGCTGTGAGGGGGCGGGGTGCGGGTTGGCCGGGTACTTGGAGTGTGAGCTTTGTGCTTGGCTGGGAACATCATTTCTATGAGAGGCACACTTATTACGCTACAAGGGAACTTTGGCCTAAGAACCTTCCCACAGTGAATTTTGACCATAAGAACCTCCCTCAAGTGAACTTTTGCCATTCAAGGACACTGTGAGAAAGACATTACCAGCAGGAGCCCTGGGGACACATGAGCTTTTGGTGATTTGATCAGGCCTGGGAACTGGATTCATTCTTATTGATTATTGATCTTGCTTGGAAACTGGAATCCTTTTTATTATTGATCAGACCTGGGAACTGAATTCATTTTTATTGATTATTGATCTTGCTTGGAAATTGGAATCCTTTTTATTATTGATCTTGCCTGGAGCTGGATTTACCTGCTTTTGGTTCTCGCATAGTTTTTAGATAAAGACATTCTTATTCTTATACCAAACTGGTGTGGTGTTCCTCTTGTGAGTGTTTTTACTGTGTCATCGCCGTTGTGTGTTGCACAAATACTTTACACATTGCCTCTGAAGTTACGCCTTTGCTGCTCTGCGCCAAGCTACCAGGTCGGAAGTGGTGGTCCCTACTTGGACTAGGGTGCATACCCCTGCCAACTAGAGACCCCGGTTCTAACATTGGTGGCAGCGGTGGGATAGGACTTGTGCTTGTGTAACACCACGCAGCGACGCAGTGTACACCGCAACCCTACACCTGACTCTACTGAATTTTTGTCTACCCTCTCCAATTGGCATTTTTGATTTTTTTTTAAATTCTCCTTGACTGGCTGCTCTTTTAAAAAAAAAGTCCTTTTGCCTAAGTCCCATTTGGTTTTCTCTACAAACGTCGGAGGCCCTACCTAGCAAGATGGAATTCGAGCTTGCCAATCTGGAAGTTTACACAGTGGCACAACTCAAGGAATTCTGCGAGGAGAAAGGGGTGCCCTTCAAGCAAAGCGCCAAGAAGGCAGAGCTTCAGAAAGCTTTGAGAGCATGGGTGACAGCCCACTCAGAAGGAGATGGGGACGAGCAAGGACCAGAGCATGACGCCACAGGAAACCTTGACCTACTGCACTTGGCGGAAAATGGTAATTTGTTACCAGGTACAAAGGTCCCTTCCAGGGCAGACAGTAGTGTGTCAGTGAAGAGCCTGTCCTCAGAGGACCTGGAGGACAGGAGGGAGGAGAGACAGCTCAAGTTGGAGCTTGCCAAGCTGGAGAGAGAGCGGGAAAGAGAAAGGTGGGCCATGGAGCAGGATCGCGAGAACAAGCGACTGGCCTTGCGGGAAAAAGAACTTGCCCATGAGCTCAGCCTGAAGGAACTGGAAATCTGGGCCCTAGAATAAGGGGCCAACAGCAACAAGAATGGTGGCAGCGTACCTTTGGAAGCTTCACGTGAGTCCAGGGTCTTTATGCCTAAAGATGTGATGGCCAGTTTTAAGGTGGGGGATAATATTGATAAGTGGTTAGCCGCCTATGATGTGTCTTTAAGAGCCCATGGGGTCCCAGAGAGTTATTGGGGGGGTGGTTTGTATAAGTACCTACCTCCAGATGTTAGGGACACCCTCCTTTACCTAGCGAAGGAAGACCAGACTAACTATTCTGTCATGAAAGCCGCATTGCTTAAGAGGTTCGGTCTTACCCCTGAGAGGTATAGGCAGAGGTTTAGGAATAGCCACAAACTTCCCACACAGAGCTGGGTAGACTTCCTGGACTACGCTAGTAAAGCTTTAGATGGTTGGGTGCGGGGTAGCAATGTGCATGACTATGAAGGGTTGTATGACTTGTTTTTAAGAGAGCACCTTCTAGAGAAATGTTTTCCAGAGCTGCGCCAACACCTGGTTGACCGCAAGTTGACCAATCCTAGGAAGCTTGCGGAGGAGGCGGGCACCTGGGTCAGTACCAGGGTGTCCAACATGGGTTCTGGGGGGGACTCCCAAAGGGGTGGTCAGGGTTCCCACCAGAAGAAAGAGGGGGGAGACAAAAAGAAAGAGTTCTCTAAAGGCCCCCAAAATAATTCACAAGGGAAAGGGTCTGGGTCCCAGCCCCAATCTGGCCACCAGAAGCCCACTTATCCTGACAAAGGTCAGCAGCCCATAATTGTCCGGTGCTACGAGTGTGGTGAACTTGGATACTACAAGGGGGATCCCAAGTGTCGCAAGAGAGCACCACAGCCCACTGGAGGTAAAAACCCCGGGGGGGCTGGTGTAGCGCTTGGGGAGGAGCTGTCCCTAGATGATGGGAGTGAGGGGGTAGGGCTTGTCCTAGTGTCTCTGGGGGACAGTGAGATGGTTCCTAAGGTCCATGTGCCCTCAAATACTACCAAGTATAGGCAGTGGGTCACCCTCAATGGTCAGGGGGTGGAGGCCCTGAGGGACACAGGTGCCAGCATGACTATGGTAAGGAGTCAGCTGATGTCGCCAGAGCAAAAAATTCCCAATGCAGTCCATCCAGTTGTGATGGCTGACAACCGGGGGGTCACTATCCCATAGCACAGGTCCCATTTGAGTGGGGAGGGGTTTCAGGCCTTTTAAGAGTTGCTGTGAGCCCTGCCATGCCAGTGGACTGTCTGTTAGGGAATGACCTAGAGCATACTGCCTGGAAGGAGGTAGAGCTCAAAGCGCATGTGGAGATGCTGGGGTTGCCGGAGTGGATTTGTGCTACCACACGGTCTATGGCTGCCCGGAAAGGGAGTCAACCAGGGCTGGAGCCTGGAAAAATGGCCCAGTCAGCGGCTAGGAAGGGAGGAGCCCGAGGGCGTGGCAAGCCCGCCCCGGGGCAGTCACCCCGGGAGATGGATGGGGCACCTGAGGAGGTTGCACCGGAGTCCACGGAGGGGGACGTTGCTCCCTTGGGGGACTTACCTACCCCTGCAGAGTGGCAGGTGGAAGGAGGGCCCACCAGGGAGGAGTTTTGCCGGGCACAGAAGGAGTGTCCTACCCTTGAGAGCATGAGGCGACAGGCCGAAGCCCAAGCAGCAGGCAATGCCTCCGTGAAGTATCATATTTACTGGGAGGATGGGCTCTTTACAGTGAGCCCAAGGCTCCTGTGCATGGGTCATCAAGGGCCTTAGTGGTCCCCCAGTGCTACAGGGCCTTTCTTTTGGAACTGGCCCACGAGATCCCTTTGGCAGGACACTTGGGCCAAGACAAGACCTTTGCTAGGCTTGTCACACATTTTTATTGGCCGCAGATGAGGGTCTCCTCAGGTACATTCTACAGGACCTGTCTGACCTGCCAAGCTAGTGGGAAAACAGGGACTAAGCTGAAGGCTCCCCTGGAACCGCTGACTGTCGTTAGCACCCCCTTTGAGAGGGTGGGCATCGACATTGTTGGGCCTATGGATCCACCGACTTCTTCTGGTCACAGGTTTATCCTGGTTCTGGTGGACCACGCCACCCGGTACCCAGAGGCTATTCCTCTGAGAACCATCACTGCACCTGCAGTGGCCCGGGCCCTGATGGGGATTTTTACCAGAGTGGGTTTTCCCAAAGAGGTGGTGTCCGACAGGGGTACCAATTTTATGTCTGCCTACATGCAAGCCATGTGGAAGGAGTGTGGGGTTACTTATACGTTCTCCACCCCTTACCACCCACAGACCAATGGTCTCGTGGAGAGATTTAACAAGACCCTAAAGGGCATGATCAGGAGTCTGCCTGAGGGCCTGAGGAAAAAGTGGGACATCCTCTTACCCTGTTTGCTGTTTTCCTACAGGGAGGTACCGCAGAAGGGGGTGGGTTTCAGCCCTTGTACGGTAAGCATGGGCGGATTTTGCGGATCCACGATTCACGAATTTGCGGATTCACGGATCGTGGATCCGCAAAATCCGCGGATTATGCGGATCGGCGGATTTGGGGGCGGGGCTTCCTCGAGTGTGTGGGCGGGGCCAAACGGACGGGGCTTCCATGCGAGCGCACATGCCGCTTGTGTGTATAAAAGGGGTTTGCGCTCGTGAAAGTCAAAGATGCCGCTTGTGTGTATAAAAGGTCAGAGACCGATCAGAGCAGCAGATTAAGAGACAGAAGCCCCTGGTCACAGGAACAGCACGGGGATTCCGCTCGTCAAAGTCAAAGATGCAAATGCCTCTGGCCAGCATCACAGCGGATTTTCGATGGTATATTTGGGAAGAAGGCACATCTGCCCAGCCTCCCAACGCTCACGATTTTTTTTGGGCTGATGAATGAGTCACTGCATTTGCGCTTCAACTAGTTCCAGCGACCAAGTGTGTGTTACTATGCAATCGCGCCGAAGTGCGCAGGGGTCCCTTGAGTGAAATGTCCATCATAGTGGGTAAATGGCGGGAAGACGGTGCACACCTCGAGTGTGTGGGCGGGGCCAAACGGACGGGGCTTCCATGCGAGCGCACATGCCTCTTGTGTGTATAAAAGGGGTTTGCGCTCGTGAAAGTCAAAGATGCCAATGAGTCACTGAATTTAAGCTTCAACTAGGGCACATGCTTTATTGATATCTGCAAGTGTTTCCTGTTGAGGTTTATTTTTTGTGCCAGGACCGTCGTGCCCGAATGAACCCTGCCCTTCATATTTATTCAAGATGAAGACACCACCGGTTAAATAATTTACGATGGCGCCGGCAAGCTGCCAGCGCCATCCTGCAAAAGTTACTTAATTAGCTTCAACAGGAAGCTCCAACTGATAAAATAAAGCAGGCGCTCGAGCCCCTGCTTTATCTTATCTGTTAGAGCTTCCTGTCGAAGCTAATTAAGTAACCATTTGAGGATGGCGCTGGTAGCTTGCCGGCGCCATCGTAAATTATGTTAGGCTTGAACTTTTGACCGCAAAATCCGCTCCGATCGCGGATTGCGCATTCTCGGTAAATTCGCGAGAGTTCGCAGATCGCGGATTTACCGAAAATCCGCAAAATCCGCGATCGGAGCGGATTTTGTGCTCATGCTTATTGTACGGTCACCCTGTTAGGGGACCTCTCAGTTTAGTGAAGGATGGGTATGAGAAGACTCCAAGGAGGCTTCCCCAAGATGTAGTGAGCTACATGCTGGCCTTCCGCAGCCAAATGGCTAAGTTGTGGAAGCAAGCTTCTGACAACTTAGAGGCCAGCCAGGCGGTGATGAAGGAATGGTACGACCAGAATTCTCACCCTGTGGAGCTAGAACCTGGACAGAAGGTGTGGGTCATGGAGCCTGGGGAGCTTAGTGCCCTCCAGGATCGATGGACTGGCCCTTATGAGATATTGGAAAAGAAGGGTAAGGCCACTTACCTAGTGGACCTTAAGACCCCCAGGCAGCCCCACAGGGTGCTACACGCCAACCGCCTCAAACCCCACCATGAGAGGTCTGAGCTCACCTTACTGATGGTGACTGATGGGGCCAAGGAAGAGGAAAGTGAACCTCTCCCGGACCTCTTTGCTTCCAAAGAGAAGGATGGTTCGGTGGAGGGAGTGGTCCTCTCCCCCTCCTTGACTCCTGAGCAGCAGAGGGACTGCCGCCAGGTCCTGGGGCAGTTCTCCTCAGTGTTCTCCCTTATCCCTGGGATTACCCACCTGTGTACCCATGATGTGGACACAGGAGACAGCCCCCCTGTCAAGTCCAAATCTTACAGGCTGTCAGATAAGGTGAAGGCCAGCATCCAGAGTGAGGTCACTAAGATGCTGGAGTTGGGGGTGATAGAGCCCTCCAACAGCCCCTGGTCCAGTCCGGTGGTTCTGGTACCAAAAGCTGCCCCACCGGGCACCACACCATACCAGAACTTAGGTTCTGTGTGGATTACAGGGGACTGAACTCTGTGACCAAGACTGATGCTCATCCTATCCCTAGGGCGGATGAGCTCATTGACCGACTAGGGGCTGCCCGATACCTGAGTACCTTTGACCTCACGTCGGGGTACTGGCAGATCGCCCTAACAGATGGAGCTAAAGAGAGGTCCGCCTTTTCCACCCCAGAGGGCCACTACCAGTTCAGAGTGATGCCCTTTGGACTGAAAAACGCTCCTACCACCTTCCAGCGGCTGGTGTACCGGGTCCTCTCCGGTTTAGAGGCCTTCTCTGCTGCCTACCTGGACGACATCGCTGTCTTCAGTAGCAGCTGGGAGGACCATTTGGGTCACCTCCAGGAAGTGCTTCAGGCTCTGCAGCAGGCAGGCCTGACTATCAAAGCTAGCAAATGCCAGATAGGGCAGGGGTCGGTAGTCTACCTAGGACACTTGGTAGGCGGGGGCAAGGTGCAGCCCCTACAGGCCAAGATAGAAACCATCCTGGCCTGGGAGCCTCCCAAAACACAGACTGAGGTCAGGGCATTCCTGGGCCTCACAGGTTACTACCGCAGATTTGTCAAGGGCTATGGCACCATTGTTGCCCCCTTGACTGAGCTAACCTCTAAGAAATACCCTAGGAAAGTGATCTGGACAGAGGCTTGCCAAAAAGCCTTCGACTCTCTAAAGCAGGCCATGTGCACCGCTCCTGTGCTCAGGGCCCCTGACTTCTCCAAAGAGTTCATTGTCCAAACGGATGCCTCAGAGCATGGCATAGGGGCGGTACTTTTGCAACTCAACGAGGAGGGAAGGGACCAACCAGTAGCCTTCATCTCCAGGAGGCTGCTCCCCCGAGAACAGCGGTGGAGTGCGATAGAGCGAGAAGCCTTCGCGGTGGTCTGGGCTGTGAAGAAGCTGAGGCCATACTTGTTTGGCTCCCACTTCCTGATTCAGACTGACCACCGGCCCCTCAGGTGGCTCATGCAAATGAGGGGCGAGAATCCCAAATTGTTGAGGTGGTCCATTTCTCTACTGGGGATGGACTTCAGGGTGGAACACAGACCCGGAGTAGACCACGCCAATGCTGACGGTCTCTCTCGGTTTTTCCGCCTTAGTGATGAGAACTCCATGGAGGTTGGGTAGTTCTCCCCACTTTCAGCTTGGGGGGGACACGTGTTAGACCTGTCAGCCTTAGGGTGGTCTCCCCTACATTTTTGCCCTTTTTGCCTCCCATTTTTATCCTATATTTTGTTGGACTTAGGACTCTGGGCGCCTCACCACTGCTAAACAGTGCTGAGGTGCAGGTGCTCTCCCCTAAAACCTTGTGAGGCTGGCATATCTGCCACAAGCCACTGCTACTGCAGTAAGGCTAATCCTCCATAGGCTAATATTGGGAACCTCTCATTATGGAATAACTTCTGACAGGGACCTAATAAGTCTATTATGTTTGGTCTTGTTGGACTCGGGGCGGGGAACCCTTTCCAATGATATATAGGTTTTTGGGCACTACTACGCTAGGGATCCCACTTTTATAAAGGGGACCTTTTCCTGCCTACACTTAGATTAGGCTCTGCAGACTCCCCCCTCCCCTCTGCATACTGATAGCCTGCCTCGGTTGGGAGGTGGGAGTGGTGATTCACACCTTCTTCCCTGGGATGAGCTGTGATCGGCTGTCCACTGTAGCCTTAACGGCCTGTCTCTCGTCACTTTGACAGCTAGGTCAGGGAAGGCAGGGAACATACCAGAACTCCCTGGACTCTTCCAGAAGCCCCTGCCCCCAGACCCTTCCAGAGACTTCCACCACTTTCTAGCCCCTAGACTAAAAAGATATATAAGGGAGGGTCCTGGCCTCACATTCTTGTTACACTGCTGGACCTGGAAGAATCCCTGCTGGAGTGAGGACTGCTGTGCAAGAGGATTGCCACTGGGAAGGAGGCTGACTGCTCCAAGGAACTGCTGCCCCACAACCTGCTGAGCTGCCCTACTGTCTGCTGATCCTGCCCTGCATTGGAGACTGCAACATCACCACCAGAGTGTCTCCACAACATCCCAAAGGAACTACTTTTCTTTTAACCACATTTTAAAGAATCTTCAACCTTTTAAAGATTGCCTTTTTGGCACTGCACCGTTTGTAAGCTAAAGGAAACTACCTGTCCTTGGACCACAGCGTTTTAAAGACTGCCCTTTGGAACAGCAACAACACTCTCAAGATTTGCCCAGCTCCCGCCCATTGACTAACGCGGCGATCTAGGCTGCGGATGTGTGTTTGTGGATGCTGATGAAATTATTTTAAAAGAAACTGCTGATTTAAGAGCACACCGAAAATCTTCATTTTAAAAGTGTATTTGTGTTTAACACTGTGATTATTGCAAAGCGCTTCCCTACCTGTACTTCATCCGCTCGTGGCTTGGTGCCGTTTGTGCGGAGGGTCAGCTTGAGGAGCGTCACTTCCTGCTGGCGACAACACTTCCGCCCTGCACCTACTCATTGCAGGTTAGCGGTGCAGTGTTGCCGAGCCAGGGGGTATTTAACTTTCGTTTCCAGCTCCCGCCCATTGACTAACGTGGCGATCTAGGCTGCGGATGTGTGTTTGTGGATGCTGATGAAATTATTTTAAAAGAAACTGCTGATTTAAGAGCACACCGAAAATCTTCATTTTAAAAGTGTATTTGTGTTTAACGCTGTGATTATTGCAAAGCGCTTCCCTACCTGTACTTCATCCGCTCGTGGCCCCGTTCCGCCCCGGCTTGGTGCCGTTTGTGCGGAGGGTCAGCTTGAGGAGCGTCACTTCCTGCTGGCGACAACACTTCCGCCCTGCACCTACTCATTGCAGGTTAGCGGTGCAGTGTTGCCGAGCCAGGGGGTATTTAACTTTCGTTTCCAGCTCCCGCCCATTGACTAACGCGGCGATCTAGGCTGCGGATGTGTGTTTGTGGATGCTGATGAAATTATTTTAAAAGAAACTGCTGATTTAAGAGCACACCGAAAATCTTCATTTTAAAAGTGTATTTGTGTTTAACGCTGTGATTATTGCAAAGCGCTTCCCTACCTGTACTTCATCCGCTCGTGGCCCCGTTCTGCCCCGGCTTGGTGCCGTTTGTGCGGAGGGTCAGCTTGAGGAGCGTCACTTCCTGCTGGCGACAACACTTCCGCCCTGCACCTACTCATTGCAGGTTAGCGGTGCAGTGTTGCCGAGCCAGGGGGTATTTAACTTTCGTTTCCAGCTCCCGCCCATTGACTAACGCGGCGATCTAGGCTGCGGATGTGTGTTTGTGGATGCTGATGAAATTATTTTAAAAGAAACTGCTGATTTAAGAGCACACCGAAAATCTTCATTTTAAAAGTGTATTTGTGTTTAACGCTGTGATTATTGCAAAGCGCTTCCCTACCTGTACTTCATCCGCTCGTGGCCCCGTTCCGCCCCGGCTTGGTGCCGTTTGTGCGGAGGGTCAGCTTGAGGAGCGTCACTTCCTGCTGGCGACAACACTTCCGCCCTGCACCTACTCATTGCAGGTTAGCGGTGCAGTGTTGCCGAGCCAGGGGGTATTTAACTTTCGTTTCCAGCTCCCGCCCATTGACTAACGCGGCGATCTAGGCTGCGGATGTGTGTTTGTGGATGCTGATGAAATTATTTTAAAAGAAACTGCTGATTTAAGAGCACACCGAAAATCTTCATTTTAAAAGTGTATTTGTGTTTAACGCTGTGATTATTGCAAAGCGCTTCCCTACCTGTACTTCATCCGCTCGTGGCCCCGTTCTGCCCCGGCTTGGTGCCGTTTGTGCGGAGGGTCAGCTTGAGGAGCGTCACTTCCTGCTGGCGACAACACTTCCGCCCTGCACCTACTCATTGCAGGTTAGCGGTGCAGTGTTGCCGAGCCAGGGGGTATTTAACTTTCGTTTCCAGCTCCCGCCCATTGACTAACGCGGCGATCTAGGCTGCGGATGTGTGTTTGTGGATGCTGATGAAATTATTTTAAAAGAAACTGCTGATTTAAGAGCACACCGAAAATCTTCATTTTAAAAGTGTATTTGTGTTTAACGCTGTGATTATTGCAAAGCGCTTCCCTACCAGTACTTCATCCGCTCGTGGCCCCGTTCCGCCCCGGCTTGGTGCCGTTTGTGCGGAGGGTCAGCTTGAGGAGCGTCACTTCCTGCTGGCGACAACACTTCCGCCCTGCACCTACTCATTGCAGGTTAGCGGTGCAGTGTTCCCTCACCTTCGGTATATAATGGCGGTATGGCGGAAGCGCAGCGGACGAGCGCAGCGGGAGCGCCGACTTCGCGCCAAAGTCGCGCACAAGTCAAGCCCGTCTACGCCCGTCCGCGGCCGACCGGGCCCAGGGCCCCGCCGTAATGCCCATTTTATTACGTATTCCACCACCGACCTTCATAAACATAACCTCCCAGGGCCCATCACTGGTCCCGCTACCAGGGCCGCCCAACAATGCGGTATTCTTGTCCCCTCGAAAATCCCTGTCTTTGAAAACCCTTCTTCCCCTGAACATTCTTCCACCCCTTGTACCTCCACGCTCCCAACACTTGCTCCTCTGAGGGTGCTGTATTTAATATACCCGCTCCTTAGTTCGCCACCAACTCGAAGTTTTCCAACTATTACATGGCAGCACTATTGACATCCTCCTCTTAGCCGAGACATGGCTAACCGAGGACTCTGGCCCTGACATTCTCGCAGCTATCCCTGTAGGATACTACATTATGCAAGCTAACCGTCCTGTCGGCAAGTCCGGTGGAGGGGTGGCGGCCATTATCCGCTCTGAACTTAAAGTTTCGGAGCTGCCGACGACCCCCATTCCCAAAACTGACTGTCTCGCCCTTAAATTTTCCTCACCCAAATCCTCATTTGTTTGTGTCCTAGTTTATAGGCCTCCCGATCACATGCCTCTTTTTTCCCAACTCTTCGGTGAATCCATCTCTCAACTCTCGATCAATCATGCCAATATCATGATCATTGGAGACTTCAACTACTGGCCATCTGACACCCATGAAAGCCATCTCTCTGCTCAGTTTACTGACCTATTAGCAGGCATGAATTTCTGCCAGCATATTAACACCCCTACTCACTGCAAAGGTCATATTCTGGATCAAGTTTGGACATCCAACCTTGATATCTCCCCTCCCTCTGTACTTCCCTGTTCTTGGTCCGACCATTATTCTATTTCCTTCTCTCTCTATCTTCACACTCCCCGCCCCCCTCCTCTTATTAATAATCTATCTGCTCGTAACTGGAAGAAAGCCAATATAACCGATTTCCATACCTTACTGGCTTCCTCCGTTCCAGCACCTACGATTTCGGTCGCCGACCAGGCTGCCCACCTTGAAGAATGGCTGTTATCTGCCTGTGACAAAGTTGCTCCCTATAAAACCATTAAAGCTAAGCGTCCCCACGACGCTCAACGGTGGTTTTCTGAGCAGCTTAAAGCTGATAAACTTGCTCTTCGACAGGCAGAGCGCCGTTGGAGACGCAACTACGATCCTCAGCTTAAACTGGTTTATGTAGATGCCCTGAACACCTACAAAAAAGCTATTCTATCTACCAAAACAGCCTATTACTCCAATACCAAAGCCAAAGACATTTTTTCTATTGTCAACGAGCTTTCCCTGCCCGATAGGATCACTCCCCAACCCCAACCTACCCAAATCTTGTGCGATTCTCTGAACTCTTACTTTATAGATAAAATAACCACTATCAAAGACAACATCCCCTCCCCCTCATCACCTCTTCCGTCACCCCCCCCATGAATCCTAGCCAGTTGACTCACTTTCCACCAATCTCTCAAAATGATTTCTCCTCGCTTCTTCTCAAGGTTAGCTCAGGTTCCCCTAATGACTGCTGCCCCCCTCAGATTCTTAGAGAGGCTTTCCTGGCATGTCCTGGCCCCCCATTAGCCTTGCTCAACAACTCTCTTGCTACTGGGGAGGTCCCTCGTTCTTTCAAACAGGCAGCTGTCATACCCATTCTAAAAAAAACTAATGCTGACCCTACCATTCTGAGTAACTATCGTCCCATTTCCCTCTTTCCCTATCTGGGCAAAATTTGGAGACTTACGTCACCCGCTGCTTGAGTACCTTTATCGAGAATTCCTCCTTCCTGGATGCCCAACAAGCTGGCTTCAGACCCCTCCACTCCACCGAGGCAGTCATAGTGGCCGTCATGGATGCCTTGAGGAAAGGTGCCGACAATAACATTTCTCAGGCCCTTGTCCTCTTGGACCTGTCGGCTGCTTTTGACACGGTCGTTCACTCTATCTTGATCGACCGTGTCCACAACGCCGGCATCCAGGGGGTGGCCCTCGACTGGCTCAGATCCTTTCTGAGCCATCGGACTCAAGCAGTACACTTATCTACCTTTTCTGCGCCCTACTTACCTCTCACCTGCGGGGTCCCTCAGGGCTCCGCGCTCTCATCATTATTGTTTAATTTGTACCTACAACCCCTTCTTGCTACCCTCTGTAATTCTCCGGTCACTATTTTTAACTACGCAGACGATCTTCAGTTAATTTTCCCCATTGACTCTCTCCCTTCTTCCCGTTTTAACTTTCAAAGCACTCTGCTTAACATCGCTGAATGGATGCTCCATAGTCAGCTAAAACTGAATCCCACAAAAACGGAGCTGGTACTTGTAGGGGGCTCCACTAATCCGTGGAATTCCACCTTTTGTCCCTCCTCCCTGGGGATTCCACCTAGCCCGGTCAGCACTGGGAAGAGCCTGGGGGTGGTCATCTCTGAGGACCTCTCTATGAGACCTCAAATCAATGCAGTCACCTCATCCTGTTTTTTTCATCTAAGGCGGATTCGTAAAATCAGCAGGTTCCTCACTAGAGATGCCCTAACTCTAGTCATCCTAGCGATGATCAGTTCCAGACTCGACTATGCCAACACGTTGTATGCCGGAATTCCTTCAATCCATCTTCACCGGTTACAACTTATCCAGAACCAGGCAGCCCGTTTGATCTTTCGCCAGCCAAAATATCAGCATGTCACCCCTCTTCTGCGCAGCCTTCACTGGCTCCCCATCATTAAACGCTGCACCTTCAAACTGGGCTGTATCACTTTTAAAGCCCTTTCTGACTTAGCCCCTGCATTCATTTCCTCATGCCTGACACGGTATGTTTCTCACAGAGACCTTCGTTCTGCAACTCTCAATCTTCTTGTCATTCCCAAAACCAGACGCAAGAAGCACGGCGATCTGAGTTTTTCTGCTATGGCCCCCACCACCTGGAACTCCTTTCCAACTGCACTCCGCCTCTGTACCAACTACGATCACTTCCACAGACTGTTAAAAACCTACTTGTTTCAGTCAGCATTTCAGTAACTCCTCCACCTTAGCTGCCGTTATGTCAAGAGCGCCATGAAACCGTTGGTGAACGTGCGTGGTATAAATATTTTTAACGTAACGTAACGTAACGCTGTGCCTGCCCTCAGCACTGCTTGCCCCGTGATCCTCCCGAGGGCCCCGTGATTGCCTCTGCTTCTGGCGCAAGCAGACTGAAACTGGCCCTGAGGTCACTATCACTGGGACCGGAGCGCGCTGTGTAGCGCTGAGATGCGAAGCGCTGTGTGGCAGGAGGCTCCGTCGTTGCCCAGGACTTGGAGGCACTGTTAAGCGCTGTGCTAAAGGAGCGCTGTGTGGCTGTGACCCCCACCCGTGCAGCGCCTGCTGAGCCCAGGGACCCAGGGGGAGAGGAGCCTCGCACCCGCGCCCACAACCACCACCCCAGGTAACGCCTCAGTGCAACCAGGCTGCTGTGAGGGGGCGGGGTGCGGGTTGGCCGGGTACCTGGAGTGTGAGCTTTGTGCTTGGCTGGGAACATCATTTCTATGAGAGGCACACTTATTACGCTACAAGGGAACTTTGGCCTAAGAACCTTCCCACAGTGAATTTTGACCATAAGAACCTCCCTCAAGTGAACTTTTGCCATTCAAGGACACTGTGAGAAAGACATTACCAGCAGGAGCCCTGGGGACACATGAGCTTTTGGTGATTTGATCAGGCCTGGGAACTGGATTCATTCTTATTGATTATTGATCTTGCTTGGAAACTGGAATCCTTTTTATTATTGATCAGGCCTGGGAACTGGATTCATTTTTATTGATTATTGATCTTGCTTGGAAATTGGAATCCTTTTTATTATCGATCTTGCCTGGAGCTGGATTTACCTGCTTTTGGTTCTCGCATAGTTTTTAGATAAAGACATTCTTATTCTTATACCAAACTGGTGTGGTGTTCCTCTTGTGAGTGTTTTTACTGTGTCATCGCCGTTGTGTGTTGCACAAATACTTTACACATTGCCTCTGAAGTTACGCCTTTGCTGCTCTGCGCCAAGCTACCAGGTCGGAAGCGGTGGTCCCTACTTGGACTAGGGTGCATACCCCTGCCAACTAGAGACCCCGGTTCTAACAAAAGCTTTTCCTTGTATTCCAACGTTGCTGAGGCGTTGTATGAGGGTGCTATGACAGACTGTGTCGAAGGCGGCGGAGAGGTCAAGTAGGATGAGGGCAACTGTTTCTCCGTTGTCCAGTAGTGTTCGGATGTCGTCAGTAGCAGCGATGAGGGCGGTTTCGGTGCTGTGTATGGCTCGGAAGCCGGACTGTTAGGGGTCGAGGGAGTTGTTGGATTCAAGGAAGGCGGCGAGCTGACTGTTGACGGCTTTCTCAATGACTTTGGCAGGGAATGGGAGGAGTGAGATGGGGCAGTAGTTCTTAAGTTCAGAGGGGTCTGCTGTGGGTTTCTTCAGAAGGGCGCTGAGTTCGGCGTGTTTCCAGCTTTCCGGGAAGGTGGCAGGGTTGAAGGAACAGTTGATGACATCGCGGAGATGGGGGGCGATGCTGGAGTCTGCTTTGTTGAAGATGTGGTGGGGACATGGGTCGGTTGGTGAACCTGAGTGGATGGAGTTCATCAAGCGGAAGGTGTCTTCAGTAGTGATTGGGTTCCAGGCGTAAAGGTTGTGAGAGTGCTGTTTTTGTTCGGAGGTGGGTGGAGTGGTCTGATCTTCGGATTGGTTTTCAAAGCTGTTATGTATGTCGGCGATTTTGTTGTGGAAGAAAGAGGATAAGGAGTCGCAGAGGTCTTGGGAGGGAGTGATGTCGTTGGTGCCGGCGGTGGGGTTGGTAAATTCTTTGACGATGTTGAATAGTTCCTTGCTGTTGTGGGCGTTGTCGTCGAGTTGATCCTTGAATGCTGATTTCTTGGTGGATCAGATCAATTGGTGGTGTTTGCGGGTGGCGTCCTTGAAGGTGGTCAGGTTGTCAGTGGTTGGGTTTTTTCTCCAGGTTTTCTCGAGGGTACGACATAACTTCTTGGATTTCTTAAGGTCATCGTTGAACCAGGTGGCCTTTTTGTTACCTTGTTTGGTCTGGTGGTTTTTCAGGGGTGCTAATTGGTTAGCGCTGTGTGTGATCCATTGTGTAAGTTTGGTGGCAGCTTGGTTTGGGTCCGATGGTATGGTAGGAGGGTTTTGGTTAAGCGATGTGAAGAGTTGGTCGGTGGTGATTTTGTTCCTGTTTCTTCGAGGAATAGGTTGGTGGGGGGTTGTGGGTCGTGGTCTTTTTGTAGCTGAAGTGAACGCAGCTGTGGTCCGTCCAAAGGAGAGCTGTAGTGTGATCGAAGGAGATGTGTTTGCTGGAGGTGAAGATAGGGTCGAGCGTGTGTCCGGCTAAGTGGGTGGGGGTGTCAACAAGTTGTTTAAGTCAGAGATTGGCCAGGTTGTCCAGAAGGGTGGTGGTGTTGCTATTGTTTTTCTTTTCCAGGTGGAAGTTGAGGTCTCCCAGTAGGATGTAGTTTTCGGATGTGAGGGCATATGGGCTGATGAAGACAGTGATGTCATCGTTGAATTGCGTGCCGGTTCCTGGTGGTCTGTAGATGAGGGTGCCTCTAAGTGTGGTCCTGGGGTCAGTGTGGATCTGGAAGTGGAGGTGTTCGGCGGCCGCGAAGTTGATTTCGGGGCTGGTCGTGATTCGGATGGTGTTCTTATGGACGATGGCGATGCCTCCTCCTGTTTGGATGGTGCGGTCTTTACGGATGATCTTATAATTGTCTGGGATCACTATGGCGATGTCGGGTGCTGAAGAGGCGTTCATCCATGTTTCAGTAAGGAAGGCGACGTCCGGTGATGTGGTGTCGAGTAGATCCCATAGTTCAGTGGCGTGTCTGTGGACCGAGCGGACGTTCAGCAGGATGCACTTCTGGTGGTTAGAGTCGGAGCGGTGTTTGGAGGAAGTGGATTTGGCGAGGGTACAGATGCAGGTGAACTTGCAGGATTGGCAGGCGAAAGGTCCATGGATGTGTCCAGGGGTAGCTGCGCAGCAATGTGGTGTACGTGCAGGGTTAAGGGCAATGAGGGTATCGGCGGTGTACGTTAAGCGGGTGGAGGGGGGTTTGCGAGGGGCAGGGGGTCTGGCGCTGGGCGTAGTCCAGGCGCGGACGGGCGCAGACCGCCTTACCTTTGGCGCACGTTCGGCACGCATGGGGCGCGACCGCTGCGCGTGAACGCTGCGCGCAAATGCATCTGTCATATGTGGATAGTGAGAGGGGAGGGGCGAGGGAGGGTCAGCTGGGAGGCGGGGTGGAGATCAGGGGAAGGAGGCAGAACAAAGACAAACAAAATGGCAGCAAGCAGGCAATATCGAAACAACACTGGGGCACAATCTAAACTAGCGCGATGTAAATGGCGGAGGCGCAGGAAATCAGGCACAAATACAATTGCAGGCAGCACAGCACAAGATCTGAAGTCGGACAAGCGCACCTTGGTAGTCGAGTGCTACAATCTAATTAACCTCGGCAGATCTATTAAATAATGCGAAGCAGGCGGGGCAATCTAGCGCTACAAACTAGCTAGATGATTATGCAGGCTAAGGCAGAAGGCGAGATAGGCGCTCAGTAGTCAACGATACCAGGTGAGGAGGCTGGGAGCAGCGTGTGGAGCGGGCGCTTCTTCTGCTACTGTATGATGAGATGTATCAGCTTGTCACATGGATGATGTCATAAATGATGTCCTCAGTTGTGTCACTGGTCGCTGTCTAGGATCCGCGTAGGGTGTGCGACGGGTACGACTTTTCCAATGTGGTTGCTATGCGACTTGTGCGCGATGCTTGGCGCATACACAAGGTGCATGTATTATGGACATGCGGTAGCGCGTGACGTCATATGCATATCGGACGCGGTGGGTGTGCGACTTCCGCGATTTATGGAATGTTGGAAAACTTATTTATATATATTTAATTTAAATATTAAGACAAGAGATTATCTGAGGTTATTATAAAAATAATATTCTTTAACTTTCACTTTTTAATGCAATTTTGCAAAGTCACGCTGGATGAAAGCACAATGTAAGCAGGCTGCGTGCTGAGTATGCGCATCCTACGCGCAACCTACGCGCACCCCATGTGATTTCAGAAACAGAGATTTGATTGGTTCATTACACTTCCTATTGAAACTATTGAAGGACCCCACCCATTTTAATCACTCTTATTAGAAATTTTCTTAGGGAAAGACCTCCTAAGAAGATCTGTGGCTTTTTTTTTTTGGAGAAGAGATTCATTTAAAGATACTATGGCTGCTAACCCACCATCATCCTCTGATTCAGAGAACCTCCACCAAAGGAAAAATATAGCAGCATTTTCTGGAAATTTTTCATCTTGCCACCAGGCTTAAAAAAGGTGAATGCAACAAAAGTTACTTGCTGTATATGCAAGGAAGTGCTTTCAAGGGGAGACCCCAACAAAAAGTACTCACGCGGAACTGCAAGTATGCGGAAGCAGTTGCAATCTAAGCATCCGGTCAACTTTGCAAGGGAGGAGTTAAGGAGATTGAGAAAGGCTTCCCCTGCTTCATCAGAAGGCCGAGTATGAGTGGAGCAACACCATCAACCTCTACTGAACACCCTGATATTCGTCCCCAATTAGGGAAACTTAGAATGAACTGTGTAAAATGTGGACGGCTGATAGAATATGGAGAGCAGTCGGTGGATCTGGTGTGTCGAGCTGTTGACCGCCACCATTGTTAGATTTCTTTTCTCCTCTCCTCCCAGTTTTTAGTTCTCTTTTTCCAGTTCTAATTTTTTCCCCTGTTTTAAAAAAACAAAAAAATAAAAAACCATTGAAAAAATCAACAAAAAAAACAACAAAAGGAAAAAAAAAGTGATTTTCAGAACTAACTACACTGGCTAAAGAAAGATCTAAACTAGTATGCTAGTGTGTGAAAGTTAAGATGAATGTATGTGCAGTGAATAATTAACTGTAAAAATACATTTCTAATGTGTGGTGAATGCATAAGTGCAGAATTATAAGGAAGTGCTGCAGCATGACACTGTAAACTGTTTAACTACAGCATGCCGTGGTACTTCCGAAGCACAGGGATGTAACATATGTACATAAATATGTTGCAACTCTGTGCTTCGCTCTGCACAGCTGCACAAACTGCAGCCATGCGGTCAGATTGACACGGACACGGACAGGATGTCCGTGTCATGTGGAGATTGTTTTTGTGCTGTGCATTGCAGCATATATTGAAAGTGAAAAAATGAGAAGTGAAAACAATTCTCTTCGTTGTGCTTTGCTACACCAATAGGACGACGTTGTAGCATTCACAAACATGTCCAGATGTATGGTTTCTGATAAATCTGGAGATGTGTCTTGTTCTATGACTGTTCTGTGCAGGCATGCACAGCAACACCTATAGAACACCTTTTCAATGCAAAGTACTGTGTATGATGAGATTATATTTACATGGAAAAGAAAAGGTATACAGAATGCCTTTTTGCCACCTTATAACTAAGTAAGAGAGTTAATGGCTAGGCCAATTGTTATTATTGGAATACATTTGTTTACTGATAACAAAGAATAACAAACATTTACAACTACCTTCGTTGTAGGAAACTGATAGGACATAATTATATATTACTGAAGGGAAGGGATGCGATCTAATATGACATATGCAAAAACTCTGACTGATATGGTTTAAGTTAAAAAGTTTCATTTCTTTTAATTCTGAAATTATCAAGACCTGCAAAACAACCATATTAGTCTATTCAGTACTATACCATATATCTTGCAGACAGGTGTTCTAAAGCTGTACCCTATTTTATACCTTTTTGCATTACAATTTTCTAAAAGAAATCTAGTCCATCCATGTTCCTTTTCTTCAACTGTGTGGAAACACAGTCCATTGTGCATTTTAAGACTTACTAAAACTTACCTCAACAGTAATACACGTAAAAAACAGTACACATTTTATTCACTTGTTTTTTTATAATCTAAATGGTGATAAATTTGATATCTTAAAATTAAGATCTGTAAAATAAAAGAAAGAATATTTATAACATGTAATATTAAATTTTAAACAGCACAGCATAATTTTAACATTTTACTAAGTAGTTTCTTTGCCTTTTTTGCTGTTCTCAGACTATATTGAATTTCACTAGCAACAGTGATTTCAATTGTACTCATCACATAACAGCGGGGGAAAAAAAAACAATCAATTAGATTGTTTAAAAAAAACAATAAACCATCCATAGTAAAATACTAGATAATACAAATCACACTTCTATAAAATGATTACTGCTAAGAAAATTTTATAACTTAAATTTATAAACACTATAAATAATGATAGTTAAAATTATACACCGAGACAATTTGCAACGAAAAGTCCATAATTCAAAGAAATACATTTCCTTGATGCCAAATTGTATTTTTGCAGTCATTTTTATGTAAATTGTCCAATGATAATCCTATGAAATTATAACAATAAATTTCTCAGAGTCTGATTTATCTTCCTAAAACTTTGTCTTTCAAAATATTAGGTAGGAATTTAGTAATTTGAAAGGCAAATGTTATTTGAAAACTAACTCTTCATCATTACAAAGACTCCAGCCTTTCTCACTTTTGAGATATGCAGTGTAATGTCCAGATATTATTGAAAGACCATTGTGGAAAATTATAGTTGCTGCTACAAAAGCCCTTCCAGATATTGATAGTTGTGTAGCTACAAAATGTTTTATTAAAGTGTCCAATTATCTTCCATCAGCTGTACAACGTTGCATCATTAAAATTATATATTTTCCATATCTTTCGATAAATAATGTTGATAACATTTCTGATTTGCATTGGCTACACTCCATGTTTTGGTTTGCAACTTTAACTAATTTACTGCAAGACACTGATTTACAGTCCGGTAATGTCAAATATAAAAATCTTTCAGTGTCTACATTAGTGCTACATGTATACATACAATTTTCACATTGATGTTCCCATTTATAACAAAGGCCAAAAATATTCTCTATGTCTACACCTGTATTTTCCAATTCTGTAAGCATATACATTAGAAACTCCTGAGCATCTTGTTGGATATTTTGTGTAAATTGTGTAGAACCAGAACATACATCCAAAAGATTACGAACATCAGAAATGCTTTGTATTTTACTTTTATGTGTTCTCAATTATTCATAAAGAGAATGTAACAAGGAACAAAATCTTTTTTCACGATTCTCCATAATTTGCTGTTGCAAACCTTCAAGAAAAAAAACAACACTGACCACTACATTAGCATAGCAGTTGACACCTGAACTATTTTCAAACTGAAAACCAACAATCTCTCCAACAATGTCCTTTTTCTTTTTGCTTGCAATCACAACATTATCTTGTTTTTTTCCCTTCTCTACACCTTCAGTACAGATTTTCTCATACCTTCTTTTTCGAGCAATCACACGCTTCTTAACCTATTGTACTCTTTGACACAGTTGGCATCTGCAGTAATGTTAGTATCATCAAAATCAATCAAAAACAAACCAGATATTGTTCTGACTCTGGACAAAGCAACATATTCCATACCTTTTTTAAACACAGATTTTCCAATGTTCACCAAAGCACCGTCAACCCTTAAACCTTGAGATTTATGAATAGTCACTGCATATGCCAGAGAAAATGGAAACTGTTTTCTACGGACATATAAATCTTTAACAAGCAAAAAACGAACAGAACAACAACTAATTTGTTTCACTTCTTCAATCTGATCAAATTTAATCTTTAAGAATTCAATACCATCTTTATTTTGATAACATAATCTACAACTTTGTCCATTGCTCCATTAACTAAACCTTTTTCTACATCCAAATTACGCCTTAAAATTATCCGACAGTTCCTACATGCATATAGATTGTTTTCTAAACCAGCAGTTTTAGATATTAATTTTTCTAAAGAATCCAATTTTGTCATCAATTTTTCAGTCAAAATAATAGTGATTCCTTCATGTTCTATTTTATCGATGGCTTCCATTTTTATTATTTCTTCATTTTCCAGTTTCAAAAGTTGTTAATTGAATATAGAACACTCACGCAGTGTTGGCATTAAGCAAATTACAGATTTCTTATCTCCAATTTCCATGTATATTTTCTCAGGAACTACGTTTTCATTTGGAAACAAATTGGAAAGTAATCAAGTCTGTAAAGCGTGTTTGCCATGTTCTGTCAGTAGTCCAATTCTTATATCTTGGAGAAAAGTTCCATAAACAACATCATTTCCCTGTCGCATATTTGTAATGAGTTCTTTGTATTCAAAATATGACCAAATGTTCATGTTTCCAACACTACCCAGAAACTTTCTGGTGCCTTCATGCGCAAGTGTTTTAAATACTGGTTGTCCTTTTACAGGAGTCAGTTGTACTAGATCTCTAAAAACTATGACGTGTTTTCCTTCAAATAACACGTCATACTCTGTTTTAAGAATTTGCTACATTCTTAAATGCACAAAGGCAAGCATTAAGTTTGATGCCATGCTTACCTCATCAATAATGAGAAGTTTCATTTTCTTCAAGACTCTTGAAACTTCACAACAAGCTTCTCCAGATAGCTTGTGGTATTCCAATTTATGTTCATGCTCTACTGGTAGCATTAGTAAACGATGTAAAGTAATTCCTTTAATGTTGTGTGCTGTCACCCCAGTTGGAGCGGTGACAACACAAGACAAATGCGACTCAGTTGTTTTCTGTAGATAACTTGTAATTATTTTAATTAATAAACTTTTTCCTGTTCCAGCTTGTCCACTCACGTACATACGGATCGGTTGAAATAACGTACATGAGCACTCCTTCTTTTCATGAAGTAATCCACGGTCAATCTGTTGTCTCACTTGCTCATATATTTGTTTTTGCTCAACCTTTAGTTGTTCTTCCAAGTTTCCTAAGTTTGTTACATCTTCTTGAGCTTGTTATATTGCTGTTTCCACCTCATTCATGGCGATTGCTGCTTCGTTTTCAACAATTTGTTGTCCTAGTGGATCTTGACTCAGCGCAGCAGAACTTTGACTGTCTTGAGAACTGTCTCTAGCAATCTCAGCTGCAATTGTAGCTTCTTGATCAATTTCATCGTTCAACATTTTCACATAATTTGCAAAAGCACTGCATTGTATGCTATTAAGTAATTCCAGTTCTGAACGCCATGGTTCGAATAGTTGTAAAAGAGCTAAATAGTAAAATTCACTTTCATCAGCAGTGTCACAACTCAGATTCCTGTGAATAATCAAATTTCCTTTAGTTTGTTTCACCAAACATCCAAACATCCTTCGGAACCAATTACTCCATACTTTCCATCATTGATGTTCTCTGTAGTATTCCGTTTAGAAGTGTAATTTTGCAGCACTTCATAGAGACACAAATTCTCAAGATGATGACTTCTGTCATTTTCAAAATATCTGTACTTTCTGTATCTTTTGCTGCTAAATATTCAATTTCTTGTACAGATTTCAGTACTCAATTTCGCATTGCTGCAAGACCTAGACTCACATAAATGATTCTTCTAGATTTGGAGTATAGACTTGTAGATGATAACTGATCTGAGCATTCATATGATCCAATTTCTCGATGCGATGACATCTTCAAACTGAAACTGTATAATTTCTTACTTGGAGTCTTCTCATGAGAAATCTCTTCCCACATTTCTTTCAATTCTGTCTTTTCTGATTTTGTAATATAAGATGTTACATATCAAGCAACAGCAATGGAATTGTCTGCAACACATTGAATATCCATGTTAGCATTCCACATGGACAATATGACTGGGTTGTAGTCATTTATGTATTTTGACTCTTCATTTCTTCTTAAGATGTAGGTATTTTTTGGAGACTTTCTTGTGATAGTATGTCGCAAAGATGACATAAAACTGTTCACTCTTCCTTTTGGTATTACAGGACGTGGAAATCCAAAACGACATATGGTGTAGAACTTGTCCTTAGATTTGTACTTTCGTCTGCAGTATTTTCCACATCGGTGGCTTTGAATTTGTAAGACTTGCGCTCTCAAGTTGTTTTCTTCTGTGCTTTTGGGTACAGCACATGTTGCATATTGTTCAATAAAACTCAAAACAGTATCATCCGCATCGGTTCCAAATTTGGGAGCGTCCTTAATCCATAACAGCATATGTATATGAGGAGCACCTCTTGCTTGATACTCCCTTCTCCAAAAGAAATCCACAACTTCTCCTAGAGGAGGATTTTTTTTATTGCAGAAAAAAGACATCATAGCCTCAAATCTATGATTGAAATACCTGCATACATTAACAGGTTCCAAAAAGCACAATTTTCCAGGTGTCTTGTATTCAATGGTTTTTATATTCAAATTTGCCTCTCGAAGAAATTCTGGTAAATCCTCCCAAGCGTACTCAGCATAGCTCAGGGTAAGGAACCATGTTGGAGTTCCTAAGTTCGGTACCATACATTTCAGTTCTCCATGACGACCGTACCAATATTCATTAGTCCCACGCTGACATGCCATCAAATTAATGAGCTGAGATTCTAGATGATCATCTCTCTGGTGCACTTTCTCCATAAAATCTTTAGCAGATACATTTTGCAGATGTATTCAAGATTTTAGAATATGGTTGACTGCATATGAAAGTCCAGATAAGTCACTTTCAAACAAAAGATAAAAATATATAAGGGATACATTGTCGAAATCTTGGATCTTCTGCATATAATCTTGTTGTCCGATATTCAGATGCAGGAATCTGCAGAGGACGTTCATCATATCATCCTCCTTTTCCAGTTGGGAACACCTGTGGAAAACAACAAGCTTCCAAGCTCTCTTCCCATACACTCATGGGACTTCCTTTTGCTTTTTTCATTTGGAACAAATCAATAGTGTTTCCCATCACTTCTTCTTCAATAGATTTCTTTACCTCTTAACATATCCACTTTTTCAATTTGTCCACTTGACGTTTCATTATCTTCTGCTAACACTTTTTCTTCTTCTCCTATATCAACATTCTTATAGTATGTATTGTTTTTTATCAAATACAAGGTTGCCTTTTGCATTTTCCTAACATCCACTAACTCCTGACAGATTTTCTTATTCTTAGTGGGCACACCATTAACAAGAATAACTAATGGTTCACTTTCTACACTGTCTACTCCAATAGTTTCAATATTTTTCTTTAAATCTAACGGTAAATACACAACTCTTCCTTTTAATCCTCTTTGTAAATCTGAAGGAGGCAATTTACCTGTTTTAGGCTCCATACGAACAATAGTCTAAAACAGGTGCACACATTGAATGAGTATAGACTCATAGGTATTGAGATCTGTCAGTTCTGGAGGAATAGCAACTAACTCTAAAATATTATGCACTGCTCTAGCAGGCATTCTATTCTCATCTAATTTGTTATAACAATATTTACAAATACGCTGATCAGAACCCAAATCAAAACAATTCTCTACCAACAAATATGTAGCAAATTCCTTCCACTTATCATTATTTTCTTCTTCACTTTTTAAATTCAGATCAACACTCCTAGTCAGATTTTTGTAGTGAGTTCAGCGAAACTCAGTGAAAAATGTGGCCTTTCACCTGAAATCACCTTAAACTTTGTAAATTCATTTTCAACATTTTTTGTATAACTATGTTCAACATTCTCTACAACATATTCTTTTATTAATGTCTGAGTTTCTTCACTCTCTTCTTCTCAACCAAAGTAACAAAACTCAATATCATCACAAACCTTTTTCACATCTGATACTTACCCACGTAAAAGAGCACTGTTCAACTCATTTAACTTTAGTGCTGGACTTTTTGCATAATACAATCTTCTCACTAACTTCCGCATTTAAGTATGATGTACTGCCAACATCCTCAAATGGTGAAAAACACTTTGACATGCTTTCCTAGAAAGACAAGCCAGAGAATGACCATGCAAACCAGTGTGTTTTCTCACTCTGCAAGGTTCTAGTCCTTGCAACTCCTTCATCTTTTGTTTAACACTTTTTTTACAATATGCTTGTAAGAAATTCCGTAATTTATCAATAGATTCTTGTCGTACATTACAAATACTACTGAAATTCCAAGTGTACACTGGGGCTTTAGGACGTCTGCCTAGAACTTCATCAGTATCACATTGTCTGCATTTCTAGGAACCATTTGCTCTTTCTCAATTGGACAACCATTTTTAACCTCATAAGCTCGACCACTGGTGTCAACTGCATGCAACGGATCATTGCTCTGTAAATAACTCTCTTCATTAAGTTCTTCAGAACTTGAACTGTGTTTCCATTGCCCTAAACAAATATCACAAAAATTACTTTGATTGGTTTATCTAGTGATCGAATTATCTTCAATACTAAAATGAAGAGCTTCCTCTTTACTTCAAAAGCCTTTTCCACAATGGATTTGATATGCTTCTTCTTTTTATAAAATTGTATACTCTTTCAATATTTCTTTGTGTCTTTCAGTTAATTATGGACAACTCTGCTGTAAAATATTTTGGGCATATTTCTTTATATTGATTTTATCTTCTTTTACTATAAGTTGTATCCTTTGTTTTTACATTGCCTTTTTTGCCTATCCTGTGTTTTGCATTTTTTTTTTGTGCTTGGAACATTTTCACTGCTTTGCACATTTGGATTTTTTTTTCTGAATCTAGTAATGTTTTTTATGAAGTCCTTTGTAGTCTTACCAGAAATTGTTCTCTTTTTAGTCACATTATGTTGGTCTTCCAATACTTGTGGTTGAGTGTTTTTCAAATAAATATCCTTTTTCTGACTTTTTCTTCTTCTTTCTTTCTGCGGCATGATAACTTTATTTTAATGATGATAAACAGTATCTGTAAAAAATAAACATAAATAAGTATTTATTAAAAACTTACAAAAATTATACATTTTTATTACTATACAAACACAATTCATTCACATTCTGACTAAAAAAACTGTAGGCCTGAAGCACAACTGTGAAGGTGATAAGAGCACTACATACGTAATGCATAGCAGTTTCATGTTCTAGGATAGTGCAGTCATGATTGGGTAGTGTAGGAGGTTGTGGTGAGATATATTTAATGTTTAGGGTAGTAAATTGGTGAATACATAGTGTGGGTGGTCATGCTGGGGGTAGATTAAGGGTTTACAGTAGCGCAGTGGTGTTTGAGTAGTGTAGGAAATCATACTGAAGATAGTGTCACTGCAAGACTACATGTACTTATTTGTCTGCAAAAACATCTAGAATGCATTCCATATATGTCAGAACTGCATTTTACTATTAATACTAAACTCATTTTGGAAACACATAACCAATTACTATTTTCTAATTCTACAAAAATGTGAGAACACAATACGTTTTTAACCAATTACCAAAATGCTTCTCTCAGAGTGATTCCTAAATGCACAGACTCACTGTGTGATTGTAGACAAATAACAATATATCTTATAAATACTGTAGTAGAATACTATAGTTGTGTTTGGGTGGTGTAAGGGGTCCTCATGTGATAGATTTAAGCTTTAGAGTAGTGAAATAGTGATTAGGTAGTATAAAAAGTCAAACTGGGATAGTGCTCTACCATAGTGCAGTGGTGTACCGTAGGGGATCATGCTAGGGATAGCGTTTTAGGCTTTAAGATAGTGCAGTGGTGTTTGTGTAGTATAGGGTGTCGTGGTAGGTGAGAGTTCTAGGAAAGAAACTGGTGTTTGGGTAGTGTAGGAGGTTCTGCTGGGGTAGATTTAAGGTTTAGGGTAATAAATTGGTGAATAGGTAGTGTAGGTACTCATGCTAGAGGTAGATTAAGGGTTTACAGTAGTGCAGTGGTGCTGATGGAAATGTCGCATGCGCTGAATATTTGTAGCCTCCTTCGGTAAACAGGAAAGTAAGGCTCGGATCACCAAGGTCGATAAGGTTCGTTGCAGAATAATACAAGGCCACTTTATATACTGAATCACTCCAATGTAATTCACCGGTTTCAAACTCCATATATCACTAGTCCGTTCAGAAAAAACACTGTAATACCTGTAAATGAGGGAATCAGCAGTCCAAGTTTACTTGGAGAGAGGCACGATGTTCAAGGAGGCCATGATAAGCCACCAACTTTCCCAGTCAGAAAGATTAAGTTTTTGGTAATCTCTCCCGTACCTCGTAAGACGCCAGTGGTGTTTGGGTAGTTTAGGAAATCATACTGGTGGAACTGTCACTGCAAGACTACATGTACTTATTTCTCTGCAAAAACATCAAGCATACATTCCATATATTTCAGAACTGCATTTTACTATTAATACTAAACTCATTTTGAAAACACATAATCATTGACTATTTTCTAATTCTACCAAAATGTGAGAACACAATACGTTTTTAGCCAATAATATGTCGGGAAACGCATGAACTACCAAAATGCTTTTCTCAGAGTGAATCCTAAATGCACAGACTCACTGTGTGATTCTAGACAAATAACAATATTTCTTATTAATACAGTAGTAGGATACTATAGTAGTGTTTGGGTAGTGTAAGGGGTCCTACTGTAATAGATTTAAGCTTTAAAGTAGTGAAATGGTGATTAGGTAGCATACGGAGTCAAACGCAGATTGTTTTGGTTTGTGGACAGCATTCTATAGTCTCGTAGAAAAGTAGAAACAGATTTATTCACATGTTTAGTCACTTATCTGTGCAGATCAGGGGTTTCAGTCTTCCCCTATCTCAACGACTGGTTGTTGAAGGCGGGCTCGCCCCAGACAGTAGTCTCCCACCTGCAGACTATGGCCATCCTCCTGCACCTGCTGGGGTTGTCCATGAATGTGCCGAAGTCGCACCTGTGCCCCTCTCAGAAGCTCCTCTTCATCGAAGCGGTTCTGGATTCAGCGGAGTTTTGGGTTTTTCTCTCCGAACAGCGGGTTCGGGATATTCAGGCTCTGATTCCAATCTTTCAGATTTTATCCCGGTTCTCGGTCAGGTTGACGCTGCTGCTCCTGGGGCTCAAGGCTTTCTGCATCCTACTGGTGCATCACGCAAGGTGGCATGTGAATAAATATTAACATAGGCCACGCAGTTTGCCTCCCTTAATACACAAATTTCAGGGGGTGGTGTTTCCCGGGGCTTAAAGGGGGTCGTTGAGGCCCACATACTTGTAATGTTGTAGGGGGGGGCAGGGGTTGGACACAAAAGTGGTGCAAGGGGGTTGTAAATCTGGTACACAGTGTTTTGTTTTACTTTGCTTTCCTTTCTGTCATGTAGAAGACCCTGGGTAAATATAACGGTTTTTGTACAGACAGTAACTTTTAACCCTACCCCCAAACGGCTTTCTGCCTGTTACCATAGTAATAATTCATGGAACACTTACGTGAGCTGAGAGGTTAGAATTTCATCACACTATGTTGCTAATGAGTTAGCCTCAGAATTATACTTCAAATTATAAATATCATTTCTATTGATGACTGCTACCCCCACAAAAAAACCAGACTCATCTACTTTTTTTTATTAACTTTTATTAAAACAATAACTGGAACTATAACTAAAAGATAACAATACAATAAATAACTAGAACCATAACAAACAAAACAATATAATAAACAACATATAATATGCACTCCAAAAGAAGTACTGTAGTTAATCTGCAAAACAAAAAAGAAAATTAGTGTTTAAAATTAGATCGATGTGACTAAATGAGGTCCAACATTACAAGACAAAGTAACACTTGATGATATTTATAGTTTTTTAAATGTTTGCAGTGTGCCTGATAGATTTAATTTATCTTATAGGCTTGCATTCAAACGGTGTTTGTATAGATATGCCTACTACGTCATATTTATATAACAGATGAACAAGTCTTTAATTCAGAGAAGAGACAGAATTAGGTGAGAGATCAAGTCATTATGCAGTACGATATTTTTTAGGGGTTATTTACAAAACTATTGTGCCACTTTTGTGTTACTTTCCTCATGTTGAACGTGACGCAAAAGTGGCGCAAGGGGTTTGTAAATAGGCTCTTTTATTTCTAATGTATTTATTCGGAGACATTGAATATCTAGGCTGCTCTGCTTACTTTGTGTAAACATTGTGAACAACAGAGTTCACAACTTCAACTCAGCTTTGGTTCTACACGTCAGAGTGGACAGCAGCGTCCATAACTTTAAAAGGAAAAGAGCAACGATGTAAGAGAGAGAAAATTATAGATGGAGCAGATTTCCAAACCCAGCCTCCACCACCCATGGACCTTCCTCCCCGTTGTTGCCACCTCCTTTGCTATGCCTTATCAATCAAATCTCTTTACTTGACCTTGGATGTACTCGCTCTCACAATGCTTCCACTGGCCATTGTACATGCAGAAGTTTGGTCCACTCTTTTTATCCATTTTTGCACTTGAGATATAACGTACTACCTCTGTTATTCATCTCCTACTTTCTATTTTAAAATTCTGTTGTAAAAACCTTATCAACAATTAAAGGGAACATTTTCTGCATATTCTTATTAAAGCATTTGACACAATGCATAGTGACACCGTAATTATTGAAGGTTTTTAAATTAATTTTCACAAGTTTTAAAAAAGGTGAATGCAAGAAAAGTTACTTGCCGTGTATGCAAGACTGCTTTCAAGAGGAGACCCCAATAAAGAGGACTGGTGTGGAACTGCAAGTATGTGGAAGCACTTCCAGACTAAGAATCCGGTCAACTTTGCAAGGGAAGAGTTAAGGAGATTGAGAGAGGCTCCTCCTGCTTCATCAATCAATCAATCAATCATGGCATTTATAAAGCGCACTACTCACCCGGAGGGTCTCAAGGCGCTTGGGGGGGGGCCCAAGTACCAGTGGAGCAACACCGTCAACCTCTACTGCACAGTCTAATATTCGTCCCGAATTTGGAACCCTTTAAGAGAAAAAGTAAGAAGGTTGGGAGCTCTGTATGCCATCCTAATACCTAATCATCCATTAGTTATACAGAGATCCACCCTGTATCAGACCCATCCGTACAAGTGTGAATTGGAGATTATCTGTCACCGAAAACCCCTCAAGTACTTATATCCGTTACTTTTTAACTTCGGCGAGTAGTCGTATTATGAGTATTTACCTTAAAGTTGTCTGTTAAAAATTTGTGATTCTCTCTGGCTTCACACAACTAGTTCATGCCATATTTGAGACATGGGTGAAATGAGCTGGAAGAGGAGGATATACTTTCTTCAATTTCGGCAATTTGCTGCTGACTTATGTAACATTCTGCAAACTGAAAAAAGTGTTAATAATATATATGTTGTAAATATGTCCAAGCTTAAATTTAATGTGCATAAAAACAATTGTTCTCAATAGGATTGGGTTTGAAAAGCAATCATCAGAGGTTATATTTGGCAAGCAAAATAGGAAATATCATTGCATTATACAAATGTTAGGCCGAGATTGGTCACTCACTTCATTCATAAACTCTTGGCTTTGATCTGGTAGAACCCTTTTTGGACTTCCATAAACTAGAAATTGAGAAATAAATATCAAGAAAAATTGAAAGACACGTCTTCAAATAAAAAAATTCAAAACAACATTTTCAGTTTGTATCTGAAGTGCAGGCTGAAAACGTATAACGAATATTTAAATGAGAAACATATGGGTTACAGGAACAAACGTCTATAAGACTATCACAATGGAGATTTATATTTCATAAAAATATTTATCGAAGCAAGAAAAACTATAACTTATACATTGTTCAATTTCAAATGACATATTTGGGCAATAAAATCGGGAGGACTTGCTTTTTTTTGTTTTGTCGATTTCACAATGGCCACTAATTCTAACAAAACATGACAATAGTACAGTTATCTGTCTGAAAACACATGAAATATACAAATGCTTATCTCAGAATGCTTTTCTATCATGAAATGTTGAAGTCAAACCTGATAACTCCATTAGGTCCATTGCAATTTTCGGTTGATAACTAATGGAGAGCAGTCAGTGGATCTGGTGTGCACTACTTAAAAAATTATATGCTGCAGGATTAAGTGATTTGCCCAGCAACATCGCCTACCAAGGCAAGATATTTGAGGTATAAGAGCTGGAAACTGTGCTAAAATACACTATTGCCGAAAACATTACTTTTACAATGCATGGGGCACGTGACGCACTACTTACACAAGAAAGACTACATCGCATTAACTTGAACAGCACGTAGCACACTGCTGCATTATCGGACACATGGTGCCTGGCAAAATAAACAAACGCAGCAGGATTAAGTGATTTGCACAGAACAAAGGAAAGCAAATCAAGTTTAACGTTATTAAAAAACATGGAGAGCATGCTAAAATACGACATTGGTCAATCGATTACATGTGTAGTGCATGGGGAGGAAGCTGCACGTGGCGCACTACTTAAATATTGAGAAACGGCCAGATTAAGTGATTTGCCCAGAAACATCGCCTTCTAAGGCAAGATATTTGAGGTATAAGAGCTGGAAACCATGCTAAAATACAATATTGCGAAAACATTACTTTTGCAATGCATGGGGCACGTGACGCACTATTTACACGAGAAAAACTACATCGCATTCACTTGAACAGCACATAGCACACTGCAGCAGGAGTGGCCACGTGGTGCTCGGCAAATTAAACAAATGCACCAGGATTAAGTGATTTGCCCAGAAACAAAAGTTAAGAAGTCAACTTTAATGATATACAAAAGCAGGAAAGCGTGCTTAAAAACAACATTGTCAACTGGAACATACATTAGCATTTACGCGGTATTTAAAGATTGTTCAGATTAATTAATTTAATTACTCTTTAAAAAAGTGCTCACCTATGAAGAAGTGGATACGAACACTCTCAATGGCTGTGACTGCGGAATAGGAAAAGTTCTAGAAGGTTGGCAGCTTATAAATGCTTTGCAGAAAGATGATTGGTTTAGCATGATGTCACTGGGTGTGAGAGCTGTGATTGGACATGTTGTAATTGAGCATGCGCAAATAAAATGAAATACGTTAGGGGTATATAGCCGGGCGGTGGGACGTATTGTGCACATGCGTAATATAAACACACATGCGCTACCACAAACATGCATGCACAAAGTGAAGGCAACTCCTAGGGGGTACATACATAGATGGAGTTCGGATGTCGATAGAATACCGGCTCCCGCAGGAGGCGGGTAGCCGGCAGGACAGTGGGGGAATTGGAGACCCTCCTACAGTCCCCAACGGTGACGGCTAAAATAAATAAAAGAAAAAGGCAGTCCCTGGGGAATGGGGTCCCTGGGGCCTTGAAGTGGCTTCAGGAGGGGGGCTTTGTAGCCCTCCTCCATAAAATACATAAAATAATATTATATAAAAGTATCCATGCCCCGGGGGCGGGGGAACCCAGTGCCCGGAATTGGCCATGGGGGGGGGGCAATTGGCCCACTTCCCATAAAAAAATTGAATACAGATACTCCGCTTATTGTCATCATACCATAAGCCTACCCTTCCAATCATGCGCTGAAGGCTAATTGGCTGTCAAGTGGTTGTCAACATTCGAAACTAGTAACTATTGGCAGCCATGTTATGTCTTGGTACAAGGGAGGCTGAAGAAGCATGTGAAATGTATGTTTAAAATATGAAAAGGGCGAGGGTAGACACACCCTGATCCTTTAGGTCTGCTCAGGGAATCGCACAAGGTCCCCCAGGGCCCCTGTTTTTTTGGGAGGGGGAAATTGCGGGGTGTGCGTATGATCCGCGCATTCTAGCGATATTAAAAAAAAGACGTGGGCTTCTGCGGGTAATTTGCATTCTTTCAACTGTTTAGAGTAGATGCAGCAGTGCTATATCCCAGATCCACCACTGAGTAAGAAAAGGTAACGATAACACCATTTACCTGCTAAGTGAATTTCCTTTCATAGGCTAACATTCACTGATTTCACTTGCAAATTCTTCTAAGTGTGGAGTTTTGGAACTTTAAAATATTCACCTAAAATCATCAAAGCAACAAATTCCAATGTATTCTCCTGTTATCAGGAGAGAAACCAGTGCTGCATCTTGTAGCCCAAAGCGAAACAAAAGGGGATGATGGACGGAGCGTTTGAGCAAATCAAACACTCACCCCCAGTCAACTGATCTGGGTTGAATCCATCACCATTCTTAGCTCACTCAGCCACCCCAGTTCAGACATGGCCATATGCAAATCAGTATGACCCTGTGCCTCATGGGAACAGTCCAGCCCGAACTGCCAAGCCATGTCTTCCCTGGACCGGAAACAAGCATCCTTGGACCGGTTTCGGATTCATAATCCTCATCAGCCAGGCTATCTTGAATCCAGTGGCCAGGTGAGCAAGGGACTCACGTCTGAGCATACCCTGCCAACTTAGGGCGAACAAAGCGAAACAAAAGGGGATGATGGACGGAGCGTTTGAGCAAATCAAACACTCACCCCCAGTCAACTGATCTGGGTTGAATCCATCACCATTCTTTAGCTCACTCAGCCACCCCAGTTCAGACATGGCCATATTCAAATCAGTCTGACCCTGTGCCCCATGGGAACAGTCCAGCCCAAACTGCCAAGCCATGCCAAGTTATAGTTAGTAAAACTCACTATAACGTGGGAAGTTCAATGGTTTTGTACAAGTGAAATGTCCAACTAACTATAACACCCCTGTACCCTGTGTTTTTTAGTGAATACTTTCATATATATTTAAAGAGAAAATGGTGCGGACATTTCTAGTTTGTTGTAGCAGCGAGTGTGCCACTGAGGAAGGGATTCATCATCCTGAAACGCGTATGGCAAGAATAAATTGATGCTTTGAACTCACCCTGCCTTCTGCAGCCTTCTTCGAAAATTGCGGGGTCAATTGCTTACTAGGCAGCTCTTCCAGGGTAACTCTGCTTTTGAAATTATATAGCGGCCGACCCGGCTGCAAAAGAGCTGCCACCTCAGGTGAGGGCCCGGGGAGCCATTTACCGATGCCTCCAATCTTTCCTGGAGTAAGCCCCAGGCGATGTGAGGCGTGTAATATGCAACTGGCAAGCATTGTGAACCGAACATCATCCCACTGGGGGCTTCTATAACAATTTCACTACAGGGCTGCAACGTATGGACTTACTCTGCACTTCGAATCCCAGAAGGCCCTTTGGTGGGCCACGCCCACTCGGGCAGGACTTTTAAAGAGAAAATGGTGCGGACATTTCTTGTTTGTTGTAGCAGCGAGTGTGCCACTGAGGAAGGGATTCATCATCCTGAAACGCGTATGGCAAGAATAAATTGATGCTTTGAACTCACCCTGCCTTCTGCAGCCTTCTTCGAAGATTGCGGGGTCAATTGCTTACTAGGCAGCTCTTCCAGGGTAACTCTGCTTTTGAAATTATATAGCGGCCGACCCGGCTGCAAAAGAGCTGCCACCTCAGGTGAGGGCCCGGGGAGCCATTTACCGATGCCTCCAATCTTTCCGGGAGTAAGCCCCAGGCGATGTGAGGCATGTAATATGCAACTGGCAAGCATTGTGAACCGAACATCATCCCACTGGGGGCTTCTATAACAATTTCACTACAGGGCTGCAACGTATGGACTTACTCTGCACTTCGAGTCCCAGAAGGCCCTTTGGTGGGCCACGCCCACTCGGGCAGGACTTTTAAAGAGAAAATGGTGCGGACATTTCTTGTTTGTTGTAGCAGCGAGTGTGCCACTGAGGAAGGGATTCATCATCCTGAAATGCGTATGGCAAGAATAAATTGATGCTTTGAACTCACCCTGCCTTCTGCAGCCTTCTTCGAAAATTGCGGGGTCAATTGCTTACTAGGCAGCTCTTCCAGGGTAACTCTGCTTTTGAAATTATATAGCGGCCGACCCGGCTGCAAAAGAGCTGCCACCTCAGGTGAGGGCCCGGGGAGCCATTTACCGATGCCTCCAATCTTTCCGGGAGTAAGCCCCAGGCGATGTGAGGCGTGTAATATGCAACTGGCAAGCATTGTGAACCGAACATCATCCCACTGGGGGCTTCTATAACAATTTCACTACAGGGCTGCAACGTATGGACTTACTCTGCACTTCGAGTCCCAGAAGGCCCTTTGGTGGGCCACGCCCACTCGGGCAGGACTTTTAAAGAGAAAATGGTGCGGACATTTCTTGTTTGTTGTAGCAGTGAGTGTGCCACTGAGGAAGGGATTCATCATCCTGAAACGCGTATGGCAAGAATAAATTGATGCTTTGAACTCACCCTGCCTTCTGCAGCCTTCTTCGAAAATTGCGGGGTCAATTGCTTACTAGGCAGCTCTTCCAGGGTAACTCTGCTTTTGAAATTATATAGCGGCCGACCCGGCTGCAAAAGAGCTGCCACCTCAGGTGAGGGCCCGGGGAGCCATTTACCGATGCCTCCAATCTTTCCGGGAGTAAGCCCCAGGCGATGTGAGGCGTGTAATATGCAACTGGCAAGCATTGTGAACCGAACATCATCCCACTGGGGGCTTCTATAACAATTTCACTACAGGGCTGCAACGTATGGACTTACTCTGCACTTCGAGTCCCAGAAGGCCCTTTGGTGGGCCACGCCCACTCGGGCAGGACTTTTAAAGAGAAAATGGTGCGGACATTTCTTGTTTGTTGTAGCAGCGAGTGTGCCCCTGAGGAAGGGATTCATCATCCTGAAACGCGTATGGCAAGAATAAATTGATGCTTTGAACTCACCCTGCCTTCTGCAGCCTTCTTCGAAAATTGCTGGGTCAATTGCTTACTAGGCAGCTCTTCCAGGGTAACTCTGCTTTTGAAAATATATAGAGGCCGACCCGGCTGCAAAAGAGCTGCCACCTCAGGTGAGGGCCCGGGGAGCCATTTACCGATGCCTCCAATCTTTCCGGGAGTAAGCCCCAGGCGATGTGAGGCATGTAATATGCAACTGGCAAGCATTGTGAACCGAACATCATCCCAATGGGGGCTTCTATAACAATTTCACTACAGGGCTGCAACCTATGGACTTACTCTGCACTTCGAGTCCCAGAAGGCCCTTTGGTGGGCCACGCCCACTCGGGCAGGACTTTTAAAGAGAAAATGGTGCGGACATTTCTTGTTTGTTGTAGCAGCGAGTGTGCCACTGAGGAAGGGATTCATCATCCTGAAACGCGTATGGCAAGAATAAATTGATGCTTTGAACTCACCCTGCCTTCTGCAGCCTTCTTCGAAAATTGCGGGGTCAATTGCTTACTAGGCAGCTCTTCCAGGGTAACTCTGCTTTTGAAATTATATAGCGGCCGACCCGGCTGCAAAAGAGCTGCCACCTCAGGTGAGGGCCCGGGGAGCCATTTACCGATGCCTCCAATCTTTCCGGGAGTAAGCCCCAGGCGATGTGAGGCGTGTAATATGCAACTGGCAAGCATTGTGAACCAAACATCATCCCACTGGGGGCTTCTATAACAATTTCACTACAGGGCTGCAACGTATGGACTTACTCTGCACTTCGAGTCCCAGAAGGCCCTTTGGTGGGCCACGCCCACTCGGGCAGGACTTTTAAAGAGAAAATGGTGCGGACATTTCTTGTTTGTTGTAGCAGCGAGTGTGCCACTGAGGAAGGGATTCATCATCCTGAAACGCGTATGGCAAGAATAAATTGATGCTTTGAACTCACCCTGCCTTCTGCAGCCTTCTTCGACAATTGCAGGGTCAATTGCTTACTAGGCAGCTCTTCCAGGGTAACTCTGCTTTTGAAATTATATAGCGGCCGACCCGGCTGCAAAAGAGCTGCCACCTCAGGTGAGGGCCCGGGGAGCCATTTACCGATGCCTCCAATCTTTCCGGGAGTAAGCCCCAGGCGATGTGAGGCGTGTAATATGCAACTGGCAAGCATTGTGAACCGAACATCATCCCACTGGGGGCTTCTATAACAATTTCACTACAGGGCTGCAACGTATGGACTTACTCTGCACTTCGAGTCCCAGAAGGCCCTTTGGTGGGCCACGCCCACTCGGGCAGGACTTTTAAAGAGAAAATGGTGCGGACATTTCTTGTTTGTTGTAGCAGCGAGTGTGCCACTGAGGAAGGGATTCATCATCCTGAAACGCGTATGGCAAGAATAAATTGATGCTTTGAACTCACCCTGCCTTCTGCAGCCTTCTTCGAAAATTGCGGGGTCAATTGCTTACTAGGCAGCTCTTCCAGGGTAACTCTGCTTTTGAAATTATATAGCGGCCGACCCGGCTGCAAAAGAGCTGCCACCTCAGGTGAGGGCCCGGGGAGCCATTTACCGATGCCTCCAATCTTTCCGGGAGTAAGCCCGAGGCGATGTGAGGCGTGTAATATGCAACTGGCAAGCATTGTGAACCGAACATCATCCCACTGGGGGCTTCTATAACAATTTCACTACAGGGCTGCAACGTATGGACTTACTCTGCACTTCGAGTCCCAGAAGGCCCTTTGGTGGGCCACGCCCACTTGGGCATGACTTTTAAAGAGAAAATGGTGCGGACATTTCTTGTTTGTTGTAGCAGCGAGTGTGCCACTGAGGAAGGGATTTATCATCCTGAAACGCGTATGGCAAGAATAAATTGATGCTTTGAACTCACCCTGCCTTCTGCAGCCTTCTTCGAAAATTGCGGGGTCAATTGCTTACTAGGCAGCTCTTCCAGGGTAACTCTGCTTTTGAAAATATATATATATATATATATATATATATATATATATATATATATTACCTACTGGCGGTCGCCAGTAGGTATATATAGTTAGGATTTTTTCTCTATGGGATTTTTGAAAATTCTATGTCTAATAACTTTGGCGTTTGTGGACGGAATTGGCTGAAATTTTCGGGAAAATGGAACATTGTGTTTCTGAGCAGCCCCTGAAAATTTGGGGGGGTTCGTCAAGGGGGGGCCGAGAAAAAAGGGGGGTCCCAAAACGTGTTTTTAACATTGAGTTTTCCATAGGGCGGTTGGCCTCACTTTTAGCCCGAACGGCTGAATGGATTTGCACGAAACTTGGCAAAATTGTAGGGACTGGTAGCCCGATGTGCCTTTTGTAGGTCTCAATATATGTGCTCCAGTGGATTTTGAGAAATTAACGTTCAAAAAAAGATATATATCTGTAACAGCGGACCGGGCAGCGCTCCAGTTCGCGTACTTTTCGCGTTACGGAGCTTTGTGAAGCGAAGCTGATTGGTTCTCCGGCATCTGTCAACATTCTAAACAGTCCGTAGCGGCCGCCATCTTGTCTCTCGGTAGGATCGAGAGACAAGAGGAGGCCAAAGCGAAGGGGCAAATGACCATAAGGGGGTAGAGTAGATCCTCCCTGACCCCCTAGGTTTGATGTGGAGGTTTTAAAAGGGCCCCGCGGGGCAAAAAAAAATAAAAATAATAATAATCGAACGGCTGAATGGATTTGCACGAAACTTGGGAAAATTGTAGGTACTGGTAGCCCGATGTGCCTTTGCTAGGTCTCAATATATGTGCTCCAGTGGATTTTGAGAAATTAACGTTCAAAAAAAGATATATATCTGTAACAGCGCTCCGCTTCGCGTACTTTTTGCGTTACGGAGCTTTGCGAAGCTGATTGGTTCTTCGGCGTCTGTAAACATTCCAAACAGTCCGTAGCGGCCGCCATCTTGTCTCTCGGTAGGATCGAGAGAGAAGAGGAGGCCAAAGCGAAGGGGCAAATGACCATAAGGGGGCATAGTAGATCCTCCCTGACCCCCTAGGTTTGATGTGGAGGCTTTAAAAGGGCCTCGCAGGGCAAAAAAAAAAAATATCGTTTTTTTAGTTCTTTTGCGTGGAGTGCGCCCGGTTCGCGAACCGGGAAGCGTTCTGGGGAGCGTACTTTCTTGAAAATTAGTGAAAAAAGGAGTAAAATAATATTTGTGAGTGATCAGATGTAGGGTAGCTCTGAGAAGAGCTTTTGGGTTTATGGTACATTTAGGTACTTATAAGTAGGTACCAATGCACAGTCTTAAATTCAGAATGAAAATTCTGTTGCCCTCATCTGAGAAGTGAACTCCATCTCCTCTGTAGATATCTTGCATGTAGTAACGCAAGTTATTGTTGTACAGGGAGCCCATTCCATGGTCTCTCATGTAAGCTGAAACAGATTTGTTTACATGCTTCCTCGACTTCTCAATTTGTGGACAAAATTGGTTCGACCACCTCCATTTCTGTCTTTGGCATATATTTGAATATACCAAGGCAGTCTGAGGAAAAAGTGCCATCAATTGCTCAAAGGTGTCCTTTAAAAGCATTTCCAGACCTACCCCAGTCAAAGTGCCCAAGTCATTACCTCCACAGTGCACAATTAACAGGTCAGGTTTTGGCAAATGCATAAAGGTTTTCACCAATGGTATCAATTGGTGACATTTTAATCCTCTGTGGCCAAACCACTTAATTTCCACATCTTGTAAATTGAGGTTAGGTAATTTCCTGTTTTCAGCGTACCTCTGAGCCCAATAGATGTAACTATGTCCAAAAATCCAGACAGAAAACATGGCGAGAGAAGGTTCTCCTGCAGTCAGATGAAGTGTGGCAATGAAATGGCAGTTGAAAAAATAAGAGTTTAAAATGAAAAAAACTGTGGAGTTTCTGTGTTAATGAAGCAGTAACAGTGATTGGTGGATTTTGATTGCTGAAAACAGAAAGTTAGGGTGCATGGATGAGTTCGTTGAAAGATGTATTTTGAGTGGCGAAGAAAAAATCATTAAATGGAAGAATGCACTGGATATGCAGGTGCACTGAGAGTTCAGAGTTCAATTGCAACATTGTTGTGTGAACTTGCAAACACCAGAGGTCTTGCAAGAGGTGGTTGCTATGCAAAAAAGCAGAGAGGGCAGAGGGGGGAAGGGTTTTGATTTGAAAAAAAGTGAGGGAAGAGTTTTGATTGGGTGACATGAGAGATATGTGTGAAGAATTACAGCATTTCTGTGCTTTTGATAGCTGCAGACTCTGGAGTGCATACCTTTTGCTCTGCTGAAGACAAATTGGTGTGTTTCTGAGACTGTTTTGAAACTCAAAGTATTTGCTAAGGTGAGAAAAGATTTCTTTAATTTAGATAGAAAATAGTGTGCTTTAAGGAGAAAATTATGAAGAAAGTTGTGTTTTTCAAATGTTGCTTTGTCTCAAGTGTTTTACAAATAGATTTTGTTTCTTTGAGAAATTGTAATTGGGGAAAATGTGAAGTATTAGTACTGACAGGGTTTTTATGTGCATAGGAGCTGTGGAGTGTTTTCAAATTATGACTTGTAAATCGTTTTTGAGGAAAAGGAATGGTTTTAATATTTATGACAAGGACATAATGGTGTATGCTTCTTTATAAGGCAATTGAGTGTCTCTGATGTTATTTTCCCATTTTAATGTAAGACGTTTCCCTGTGGAGCAAATTGCTTGTAAATATGCTCCCACCTGTGCATGGCAAATTTAGATTTTGAATGTTTGCGTTACATAGGCATGTTAAAGGTGACCGAAACATGCTGCAAAGGCAATCAAAAAACGCTTTCATGTGTCTTAAGGACATTTTAAGTCATTTCTCCATGTGGAGTGTTTTTAAATTATGACTTGAAAATCGTTTTTGGGGAAAATGAATGCTTTTAAAATTTATGACAAGGACATAATGGTGTATGCTTCTTTATAAGGCATTTCAGTGTCTCTGATGTTATTTTTCCAATATTAAATTAAAAGACCTTTCTCCGTGGAGCAAATTCCTTGTAAATATGCTCCCACCTGTGCATGGTAAATTTAGATTTTGACTGTTTGAGTTACATAGCCATGTTAAAAGTGACCCAAAAAAGTTGCAAAGGCTTTTAAAAAAACACTTTCATGTGTCTTGAGGACATTTTAAGTCATTTCCCCGTGGGCAGTTGTTCTGCTCGATTTTCCCGGCCCTCTTTTGAGGAAAGGTGATTGAATGTGACTTCAGTCTCTTACCATTCCAGTGCAAGGGTTAGAGTAGTGAATGGAGCCTATTTACTAGGCACTTTGACATGATCCTGTGTTCTCCCCCATAGATCAGGGCTCATACACATAGGCTAGGGGATAGATCCATTAGTATTAGGGATAATCCGCCCTTCAGTTAGGGTATTCCATGGAGTTATGCTGAGTTCGGGCCTGGTAGGCCGCAAACAGGAGAGACTCCATCTTTCTTTCTGCTCCGGCAGCTTGGGATGCTTCTAGGTCAAGTGTAATGTTTTAGTTATGAGGTGTTGTCCGCTTAGAGAGAACCGGTTCAGGCCCGCCCTTATCGAAAGAATGTATTTTTCTCCATGTTGAAGACGCAACACTAGGCTGGCCAGCTGGAGGCGCGTCCTTGGCATGGAGTGGTACAGGAATTTGGTGGGCGGCAGGTTACTGGCCGGAATTTTCCATGAAGAGACACGCTTCTATATTAGTGAAAGTCCGAGGCAGTTGCAGAGTCAGTTCGTAGGCGGCATCTAGCCGTTAGCAGCAAAGCTATTACTTATTCCAGGGAAGACAGGCGCCATCTTGAAGGCGGAGAAGAACCAAGAGACAGATACTCTCTTAGCAGAACAGCCAGAGAGGAGAGAGTAGCCGATAAGAGGAAGGTTCCAGTGACTCGGAGAAGGGTGAAGGGAACAGCGCATAGCGGTGCAAACGTGTACCCGTGACTGCGGAGGTGTGACTTCAAGGCGAGCCGAGGCACAGACGAGAAGGGAATCTAGATGACTGCTGAGTACAGGCTTCACACTAATAAGGTGATGTCGACCCTTTCTTACTAGAGTGCACAACTTAATCTTTCACTTTTCTTTGCAGGTTATGTGTTGTAGGGTGATGTTATATAATTGTTTACTGTAATGAGAAATAAAGTCCCGTTCTTAGTGAACCGACATGTGCTGCGTGTTCTTGTATGAGAGGGTAACTTATTCTTCTAGTCAGATGCTGTTATGTGAACAGATGCTAACCCTGATCAGGTAAGTGGTAACTGAATAAGGGAGAGAGGAGCCCCTCGAACCAGTGAGCAGGTTGTACCTCATCCAAATTGGCAATCATTGTGTGATCGGTAATACTGTAGTCTTATGCCCCTGATGAATAGTGAGACTGATCCCCTTTATGTAATGGTAATCATAGGATAAACTGCCGTATGGGCAGAGAGGTCTGGATTCGTATGGGATCGCGAGGCCGCCGATTGTGCTGTTGTGATACTGTCGTATGGGCAGAGAGGTCTGGATTCGTATGGGATCACGAGGCCGCCGATTGTGATGTTGTGATACTGTCGTATGGGCAGAGAGGTCTGGATTCGTATGGGATCGCGAGGCCGCCGATTGTGATGTTGTGATACTGTCGTATGGGCAGAGAGGTCTGGGTTCGTATGGGATCGCGAGGCCGCCGATTGTGATGTTGTGATACTGTCGTATGGGCAGAGAGGTCTGGATTCGTATGGGATCGCGAGGCCGCCGATTGTGATGTTGTGATACTGTCGTATGGGCAGAGAGGTCTGGATTCTTATGGGATCGCGAGGCCGCCGATTGTGATGTTGTGATACTGTCGTATGGGCAGAGAGGTCTGGATTCGTATGGGATCGCGAGGCCGCCGATTGTGATGTTGTGATACTGTCGTATGGTCAGAGAGGTCTGGATTCGTATGGGATCGCGAGGCCGCCGATTGTGATGTTGTGATACTGTCGTATGGGCAGAGAGGTCTGGATTCGTATGGGATCGCGAGGCCGCCGATTGTGATACTGTCGTATGGGCAGAGAGGTCTGGATTCGTATGGGATCGCGAGGCCGCCGATGGTGATACAAGATCTTGGTATGTATATTAGGAATTCCCTGTCCTTAGGGGGTAGATACCTGTTGTAAATAGGTCCTAGGGGGAGGAGAGAGTAACGTTCTGACTGGGTGAGTGAGGCTCCGAGGAGCTGGTTCTTTCCAATCTGCGAACCCAAGCAGAACAGCAGTGTTTTCAAATTATGAGTTGAAAATCGTTTTTGAGGTAAAGGAATGTTTTCAAAATTTATGTGCGCCATATGCCCCCAAATTTCTTTTTCAGGGGTGCAGCAGGGTGTTCTTGAGACACCCCTGCACCCTCGGAAAAATTCGTAATTTGCGATGAGCTAATTGCTAATCGCAAATTGCACGTTCATTCCTATGGGCCTCCTGCTCCATGGAAATGAATGGGTAATTTGTAATTAGCAAATAGCTCATCGCAAACTAGGAATGGTAAAGAATCGCTATTTATTCCTTAAAGTTCGCTATTTAGGAAATGTAAAAAACTTTGATGATACATATGGCGGTTCATCTCTAACAAGATAAGAAGCTTAGAGATAGATTTATGATGACTGGCGTATCATCAGGGATGTGCCAGTCATCCAGCCGCGGGCCGTGGAGGGAGTTACGGTGGGGCAGGGAGGCGGGGAGGGGGAGGGGCAGGGTGGAGGGACCTAAAAACTGGCATATGGATAATTGCAGGTAAGTACACAATTTAATTATTCAAACGAATTTCGTAGCGCGCACAGCATCACATTTTGCGATGCAGTGCGCGCTACGAAATTCGTTTGAATAATTAAATTGTGTACTTACCTGCAATTATCCATATGCCAGTTTTTAGGTCCCTCCACCCTGCCCCTCCCCCTTCCCGCCTCCCTGCCCCACCGTAACTTCCTCCACGGCCCGCGGCTGCAGTCATCCTGTGCCGCTGTTCCGCCACCCATGGTGTGCTGCATTTACAATGCGGCGCATCATGGGGCAAAAACAGCATAGATGCGTGACGCATCTGTGCCGTAAAGGTGGCGCATTGCTGGAGTTGTATCGCAAGTGTGATGAAGCTCCAGCAAGGGTCAGGGGTGCCCCTGTCGCAGGGTTTCTGTTCTCACACAGAACTGTGCACAGAGGATTGGAACCTCGGCGAATTAGGGTGCCCCAAAACTCACCTTAGTACCCAAAAACCCTTTAGCACGCTAGCTACAGTGTCACATTGGATATAACAAACTCTCAATGTTTAGACAATCCAGAATATGAACTTACAGTACCTCAGGATACGTGGAACTCATGAACACTCGGTCGTTATATATTCATTACAAACCAGAACATGGAGTTAAGAAGAACACATGTGTATTTGAAATGTTTATTTACTAATGCCGTCTTCTCAGGCGTAGTATCTTAGATAATACAAGTACACATCTTCGTCGCCATTGTAATAATGTGAGAACGTACGTCTTTAAATGCTTTTTAGTTATCTTTATTCCGGAGCGCCGGGGCTAAGCTGTTGCTCAACGGTCGGCGCCAAGCAAACAATATGGCCGCCTTCCGCTTTCTGTTTCCCCACATCCTGTTCCTGTGCAGGAACACTAGAACGCTACCACAATTATCAGTAGCAAAATTACCAGCATAGTTACTAGTACATAAAAAGCGAATGGTGACAGTATGTTAACATGCTGTAAATGAATAAGAGTTAGCAACACTTATATCTCACCCTCCCTAATACACATATTATATTATTTGCTAAGAAGGTCTCTTTGGGTTAGTTTAGGGCGTGCCTATACTTTAGTGTCCTAGATTTGAAGGAATCACATCAGCATACACCAGCTCTCTCTTCATGTGAACCGCATCAAGTGTTGTGTATGTGTGTGTTCGGCAAAGCAATATAAAACCCGCCTCATGCCCAGAATTGGCAGAAGCTGCACTTATGTTATGACTATGAAGTCGTGGAGATCAGACCTCATAACAATTCTGTATCGTGTTGTTCTTGAAACTTCAGCACTCGCTGTACAGATATAGTTTAACAAGCAAAGCAGATGGTAGAGCAATAACATATTATTCTCATGTAAACCATGATGAACTACTAGGTTGAAAGCTAAAGCAACAACTAAGTGTCGTGTGCAGAAGTTGCAAAAAAGGAAAAATGGCGTTTAAACCGGTAATGAGCCCATGCTAACTTAACACGGTGTAAAGATATCCAGGATCTACATGACACCCCTCCATGATCCGGAAACGAACAAAATAAGGTAATAGAAGTGCCATCTCATGAGAGCAGATTGCAACTTTATATGTGCACGGTCCGCAAAGTAAAACATTAAAAACTAGCAAAATTTAATGCTAAGAAAAAATAAAACAGTCAACTAGTTTATCGAGGCTTAAGCCAATAGGCAAGCTAAATAATAAAAACTTGACAAATAAGTCAATGAATTGTCAATGAAATGCTAGTACTCAGCATATCAAACATGAAAAAGGTCTATGACATAATTGTGTATGCAAAATAAGCTGCAACAGCCTCCAATAGGAAGTCACCGTCTTCATCCGAAAAGAGTTCAGTCATCCAATTTAAAAGCGGAAAAGAACATACGTGCTCTCCCAGCACCGGATCCTCTATCACCATCAGAGGACAGCTCGGTGGGTTTTCAAGAAAGCCCTGTTCCAAGAAAGACTGTGTTGCCGCCAGTAAATTCCAGGGACCAATTAGTCCATGCATCAATGCCACAGCCATAATCCTTTCGCCAGGACAAACCAACTCGTGAGTAATGATAGGACTCATCAGCTGATTAAAGTCGACGTCAGGAGAAACCGGTCCGCAGAGACACAAATCAATGGCCCAATCGAAATCACAGGTCAGGCAGTGAAATACAGGCTGGACACAGGTGAAGTAGGAGAATCGAAAAGATAATCCATATGCCGTGCTTAATATCGCCAACGGCATTGTGCCATAATATTCAAGCATGCGATTGCGGAACAGCGTCAGCAGCTGCAGGGCGGGACCTTGCACAGGAGGGAGATCCATATTTAAAAATGTAAAAAAGCACAAGAGCGTCCGGTGCTAATGCAAGTAAAATTGGGAATCCACCAAACAAAGTGGAAAAAATAGAATGAAAGAAAGCAGGGATGACTCCAAAGATTTTCTCAAATGAAGTCACGAGACCACTGCTAACAACTTTAAAAAAATGCGCCAGGCCCTTTGTGGAGGACGCGTTAAAGATAGTCCGAACCATCTCGCTGAAATGCAAAGGCGAATCAGTATTTAAAAGGGTCTGCACCTCTGTACGGGTGTTCGCTATGTGAAGCACGAAAGTTTCACGGGCCGAACTCAAGGCCACCTCTCTCTGAGACAAAAGAGCCCTTATTCTTGCCATGCCGTTGAAATCTGCTCCCAAGGTTGGTATTTGTGGCCAGATTGAAAACTCCCTATGTTCATGTGTGGGAGGAAATAGAACATTTCTGCAGCAAATAACCCGTTCACTTACTGTTACGATAAAAGGAATACTTTTAATTAACCCAGAACAATCTTCATTATTGAGCATCAAATAACTACCATTTTCCAACAACTTGAACGTGGGGATGATTGCAGGAACTGGCGTGCCTTGCAACACGCAAGCCATATTTGGTCGGTCTTTGTTGCATGAACCGTGTAACTGTATGTGCCTACACATTAGTGAATGATCTGGCGTCTCAGTGCATTCCTCTCCATTCAGATAAACTTCTTGATCATCTTTGAAACATCTGTATGTGTATGGAAGCGACCAGACCTCATGAAGAAAACCACTACCTAAAGGTTCATAACGACCTATTGGTATATATTTCATACAATTTGAAAACTTATATAAAGCAAAAGGCAGCGTTATTAAACCGTGGATAAGGCACGTTGCCAAAGCAGCCAACCTTTTGGATTTATACTGGAAATGTTAAAGGAAGAATTACGGAGTAGGGCCTGTAAATCACTAATGGACAACCGAGTAAAATGACTCCAATCATCATATTCCTCTAACTCCGGGATAGTAGGGGTGTTTAATTTTTTAGAAGTAGCCAATCCAAAGCATTTGGTGTGGGAAATTGTTTCATTCACAAACAACATATGATTTGGGATGAGACATGCACGGTGCAAAGCCTCAGTGCCTTGTACCTGCCAGGTTCGTGAACCCCAAACTGATGTAGATCCTGGATATCTTTACACTGTGTTAAGTTAGCATGGGCTCATTACCGGTTTAAACGCCATTTTTCCTTTTTTGCAACTTCTGCACACGACACTTAGTTGTTGCTTTAGCTTTCAGCCTACCTGCGTCAAGATCTATGCCTGCTTCAAGCAGGCGCAGGGTTTTGACGCAGCTTTGTCCTATCTGATTGTAAATGCGGCACACCATGGGTGGCAGAGCAGCGGTGCACGTTGACTGGTGCATCCCTGGGGATGTGCTAGTTAACATAAATCTGCCCCTTTACATTTAATTATGTGCAGGGGACACAGAGTCGGTGAGGTTTATCCAAGGTTAAGAAGAGATGAGTCCTGTTCACTGAAAAATTGGACATAGGCTTCACCTCCTCACAGCCGCGGGCCGTGGAGGAAGTTACGGTGGGGCAGGGAGGTGGGGAGGGGGAGGGGCAGGGTGGAGGGACCTAAAAACTGGCATATGGATAATTGCAGGTAAGTACACAATTTAATTATTCAAACGAAATTCGTAGCGCGCACAGCATCGCATTTTGCGATGCAGTGCGCGCTACGAAATTCGTTTGAATAATTAAATTGTGTACTTACCTGCAATTATCCATATGCCAGTTTTTAGGTCCCTCCACCCTGCCCCTCCCCCTTCCCGCCTCCCTGCCCCACCGTAACTTCCTCCACGGCCCGCGGCTGCCTCCTCAGCATCGCTGGACATGGTTAAATAATAGCTGCAAAATGTTACTTTTGTTAAACAATTTTACTATTATAATCTCTGAGATTTGTCTCTTACTCTGCAACATCTCATTGTTGTTATCTTTCTTTAAAGATAAAGACAACATCAACATGAGCGACAATCAGCAATCAGTTGATTTCAACCTCATCATTGAACTCGTAATTGAAACATCAGTGGATGTTGATCCTTTGGATGATTTAAATCCTGAGGATGAAGAAGAACGTGATGAGGATGCAGATTTGTCAGAATTGTATGACATAGGATGGGAAGCTGACGTGCTTGAGCCTATGGAACTATAAACATTTATTTTTTAAATTTATAATAAATAAAAAGTAAAAATGTAAACCGTTTAATTTAAAAATAAAGACACCTTCAAAAACAGGTTATGTGTAGTGTCTTCAATAAAATATTAAAATATGCTCATAAAATTAGATCAGATTCACATATAAAACAGCACAGGTAAAATGAATATAAATTCCATTTCTTTTCTGCTATTTCTGTATTCTAAATTTGCCATGCACAAAAAAATCTTCTATGTAAAAATGTTAAGTAGTGTGTTAAGTTTTTGATGACTGTTATTGATTTACTGTTGGGTAATAGTGGTTAATAACATTTTTTATTATATTTTACCACAGATTCAACTGCAGATCATTTCAAGATTTCAGCATGCCAACCAAAGAAAGAGTGAGAAAGGCTGCAAAACGTCAAAGACAGCAGGTGAATGAAAAAAAGTAGCAGTCCTCTAACAAAAAGATTTGTCAAGTCACCAAGAAAGCACCGGGTAAGAGTACGAAAACATTCATAAGAAATATCTGTAGTAAAAAAAATATTACTACAGAAAATGTTTCAGTCCAGAAAAGGAGAAGCAATTCAAACGGAAAGGAAAGGCCAATGAAAAATGTTACTGCTAGAGTAAGAGATAACTCTATGCATGAAAGTAGAAGGAAACAACAGTTTAGGGACATTCGTAAACGAATGTTCCGCAACAGGATAATTGGCAATTTGTTAAAAAATATTAAGAAAGGTCAACAGAAAGTGGTTTTTTATAAGAGAAAAAAAATAGTTGAGAAAGTTATTGATCAGGCATTTGAAATTAAACGTAAGTTATTTATTTTGACAATCAATAGAATTAGGAAGCTAAACAAGGCAATTTATGATTTCAAAAGAAATAGTAGATGGAAGAGAATAGTTAATCGTAGTAATTTTTGTGAAGTTTTTTCTGGAGAATGGATGCATAGTTCAAGCTCTGAGGCATTTTTTAATGAGGAGAGATATTTCCAGGATAATGATTTGGTGCATGCAGTTGACACCAGTGGTCGAGCTTATGAAGTGAAAGATGGTTGTCCAGTTGAAAAAGAAAAACTTGTGACAACAGAGATAGAAGAGGTGTTAGGTAATGAGGTTTTAGGGAGACGTCCTAAGGGTCCTGTGTACACCTGGAAGTGTAGTAGTATTTGCAGTGTACGACAGGATTCCATCAATTTGCTTTGTGATTTTATACGGTCATTTAATAAGAAAAGTTTGAAGCAGAAAATGAAGTTGTTGCAAGAATTAGATCCTTGCAGAGTGAGAGAAGTGATAGGTTTGCATGGTCGTTCACTGGCTTGTCTTTCCAGGAGAGTATGCCAGAGTGTTTTTCATCATTTCAGGATGCTAGCAGTGCATCATAATAAAGTGAGGAAATTAGTTAGAATGTTGTATTATGCTAAGAGTCCAGCAATTATGCTTAAACAATTATGCGCTGCTCTTTTGCATGGTTCTGAAATAGATGTGAAGAATATATGTGAAGAAATTGAGTTTTGTTACTTTGGAAGTAAAGAGGAGAATGTTGAAATTGATCAAGAAGAAGAGAGTAATGTGGAAGATAGTGTACAGGTTTCCAGTACAGATAATTTCCAGAGGGAAATTGCGACGTTTGAGGTGAAATCAAGTGAGAGGCCAAATTTCACTTGTGTGTGTTGTCGACGCACTTATTATAAGAATCAGACTAAGTTAGTGGATTTATATGCAAAAAGTGAAAGGGAAAATAATAGTGAATGGAAGGATTTTACAACATACTTGATGGTAGAAAATTGTTTTGATTTGGGATTGGATCAACGTGTGTGTACTTATTGTTGTAACAAATTAAATCAAAACCAGATGCCTGCTAGAGCAGTTCATAATAATCTGGAATTGGTTGAGATTCCTTCTGAATTGAAGGATTTAAATACTTATGAATCTATTTTGATTCAAAGTATCCATCCCTTTCAGGCTATTGTAAGAATGGAGCCAAAGACAGGGAAATTGCCTCCATCAGATTTACAGAGAGGATTAAAGGGAAGAGTTGTTTATTTGCCTCTAGATTTCAAGAAAAACATTAACACAATTGGAGTAGAAAAAGTGGAAGAGGAACCTCTGGTTATCTTAGTTAATGGGGTTCCGACAAAGAATAAGAAAATATGGCAAGATTTAGTAGATGTTAGGAAAGTCAAAAGGGCAACATTGTATTTGAAAAAAAATAATAAATACTATAAAAATGTATATTTTGCAGAAGAGGAAGTAAGTGAGGAAGAGGATAGCGATTTGTGTGCTGGTCAAATTGAGAAAGTAGAACCCTGTACTAGTGAAGAAATATATGAACATTATAGTGTTCATCCTTTGCATTCCAAGGAAGTCATGGGGAATGCTATTGAGTTGTTTCAAATGAAACACGCCAAAGGGAGTCCCATTAGTGTTTGGGAGGAAAGTTTGGAAGCTCGGTGTTTCCCACAGCTTTTTCCAACAGGTCAGGGAGGAAGATATGATGAGCGACCTCATCAAATTCCTGCTTCTGAATACCGGACTTTGCGATTGTATGCAGGAGATGCTAGGTTTCGACAATGCATTCCTTATTTGTTTCATCTCCTGTTTGAAAGCGATCTGTCTGGACTGTCATATGCAGTGAACCACATCTTGAAAAGTGGTATACACATGCAAAACATCTCGGCAAGTGACTTTATGGATAAAGTCAATGTCCAAGACAGTATTTTGGATTCTCACCTGATTAATCTCATGGCGTGTCAGCGTGGTACTAATGAGTACTGGTACCGTCGTCATGGTGATTTAAAATGTATGCTGAGGAACTTAGGAACTCCCACATGGTTCCTCACTTTGAGCTGTGCTGAGTATGGCTGGGAAGACTTACTTGAATTTCTACGAGAGGCAAATGCTAACGTAGAAAACATCGAATTCAAGACACCCGGAGAACTGTGCTCTTTGGATCCAGTCAATGTATGTAGGTACTTCAATCATAGATTTGAAGGTATGATGTCTTTCATCATGAATAAGAAGAATCCACCTCTTGGAGAGGTGTTGGATTTCTTCTGGAGAAAGGAGTACCAAGCAAGAGGTGCTCCTCATATACATATGTTGCTGTGGATCAAGGATGCACCTAAATTTGGAACGGATCCAGAAGACTCAGTGATGAGTTTCATAGAACAGTATTCTTCGTGTGCTGTTCCAAACGCAAAGGAGAAAAAAAGCCTAAGAGAAAAAGTTCTACGTTTCCAAAGCCATCGATGTGGAAAGTACTGTCGTCGTAAATTCCGAAACAAAGACAAGTTCTACACCAAATGTCGTTTCGGCTTTCCACGACCGGTGATTTCTAAAGGAAGAGTGAACAGTTTGATGTCTTCGCTACGACATAATGTGATGAAGAAATCACCTAAAAACACATACAATTTGAAGAGGAATGAAGAGTCTAAGTACATCAACGACTACAACCCGGTGATTTTGTCCATGTGGAATGCTAACATGGATATACAGTTTGTGGCTGATAACTGTATGGCTGTGGCTCGGTATGTGACATCTTACATCACCAAAAAAGAGAAGACAGAATTGAAGGATATATGGGAGGACATTTCCCATGAAAAGAGCCTCAGCAAGAAGTTGTACAGTTAAAGTCTGAAGATGTTGTCGCATCGAGAAATCGGAGCTTACGAATGTTCTGACCGGTTGTCTTCAGCAAGTCTCTATGCCAAGTCCAGGAGTATCGTTTGGGCGAGTCTTGGTCTTGCTGCAACGCGTAATCGAGTTCTCAAACCTGTGCGGGAAATTGAGTATTTGGCGGAAAAGGAGCCAAACAGTACCGACATTTTGAAGACCAACATGTTGGATACATATTATCCAAATCGAAGCAGTCACCTCGAGAATGTTTGTCTGTATGAGGTTCTGCAAAATTACATATTCAAGAGGAACATCAAAGAAGATACTGAGAAAGGAGTGTATGCTGTAATAGGAAGTGAGGGATGTCTGGTCAAGCAAAGAAAATGCCACTTGATAAACCATCGAAAATTGAGTGGCGAATCTCCTGAAAAAAAGGAGTTTTTCTATTTAGCACTTTTGCAACTTTTTAAGCCTTGGCGTGCAGAAGAGGAACTGCTTGGAGATTTCCTCTGTTATGAAGACTCTTTCAATGCTGCCAAGGAGACCATAGAATGTCCTGCTTTTCCCAAATATGTAGAAATGTTGAATGTGGAAATTGAGCAGGAAGCAACGATTGCAGCGGAGATTGCCAGAGACAGTTCTCAGGACAGTCAGAGTTCTGCTTCATTGAGTCAGGATCCACTAGGAGGACCTGTTATCGAAAATGAAGCTGCCACTGCTATGAATGAAGTGGAAAGAGCCATGGCACATGCTCAGGAGGATGCGGTTAACTTAGAAGAGTTGGAAAGACAACTCAACGTTGAGCAGAGGAAAATATATGACGAAGTTACCATGAAAATTGATCATGGATTAAGTCATGACAAGAAAGAGTGCTCATGTACGTCGTTGAAGCCTGTTCGACTGTACGTGAGTGGAGAAGCGGGAACTGGAAAAAGTTTCCTTATTAAAGCAATTTCATGTTATTTGCAGGAAAGGACAGAGTCATCGCTGTCTTGTGTTGTCACCGCTCCAACTGGACTGGCTGCACATAACATTAAAGGGATTACTTTACATCGTTTACTGATGCTGCCAGTGGAGCATGACAACACATTACAATATCACAAGCTATCGGGAGATGCTTGTTTTGAAGTTTCAAGAGTCTTGAGGAAAATGAAACTTCTTATCATTGACGAAGTAAGCATGGTTTCCAATGTCATGCTTGCCTTTGTGCATTTGAGAATGCAAGAAGTTCTCAAAACAGAGTATGATGTGTTATTTGGTGGCAAACACATCATTGTTTTCGGAGATCTTCTGCAGCTGACACCAGTGAAAGGGCAACCTGTGTTCAAAATGCTCACGCATGAAGATACCAGGAAGTGCCTAGGGAGCATTGGCAACGTCAATATATGGTTAAACTTCAATTATGCTGAACTGCATGAAAATATGCGTCAGGCGAAGGATGAAGTTTACAAGACTATTCTACAAGATGTTAGAATTGGAAAAGTGACCGAGCATGGGAAAGAAGCTTTACATGCACGATTACTGACAAATTTATATCCAGACCAAGATGTTGTGCCTGAGAATATTTTTCAGAAAATTACTGAGAAGAAATCTGGAATATGTTTGATGCCAACTCTTACAGAATGTGCCAAATTCAACAACAAAATGTTGCATTTAGAAAAGCAAGAGATTGTGAAACTGGAAGCTATTGACAGAGTAGAGCATATGGAATCAACAATTATTTTGTCTGAGAATCTGAAAACAAAATTGGATTCATTAGAGAAGAGTATATCTAAAACTGCAGGTTTTGAAAAGACTCTGAATGTGTGCTTGAACTGCCGTATAATTTTAAGAAGGAATTTACATGTTGAAAGAGGTCTGGTAAATGGATCAATGGGTAATGTTGTTGATTTTGTGAAATACAGAAATAGAGATGGAATTGAATTTTTAAAAATTAAATTTGATGGCATTGAGGAAGTACAGCTAATTGGTCGTTGTTCTGCTAGATTTTTGCTTGTAAAAGACTTATATGTTCGTCGTAAGCAGTTTCCTGTTTGCTTGGCATATGCGGTGACAATCCATAAATCGCAAGGTTTAAGTGTAGACAGTGCATTGGTGAATATTGGCAGTTCTGTGTTCAAGGAGGGTATGGCATATGTGGCATTGTCACGAGTTAGAACTTTATCGGGATTGTACTTGATTGAGTGTGATGTCACAAACATTTGTGCGGATCTAGATTGTGTTAAGGAATACAATAGGTTAAGAAGAGAGTATGCGCCACATTTGTTTGAGAAACGTGTGGTAGGCCGGAAACGAAGAAATGTGACCAATATTGGGGAGGTTGTAGCAAAAAGACGAAAAGTCGATGAACCTGAAATTATAAGCAGAAACAAAAAGGATTCTGTTGAAGATGTTGTTGGTTTTCAATTTGAAAACAGTTCTGGTGTCAACTGCTATGCTAATGTAGTGGTTAATGTTTTGTTTTCTCTAGAAAATGTAAAAGAAGAGATTGTGGTCAATTCTGATCAAAGATTTTGCAGTTTGTTAAATTCTGTGTTAGAGAAATGTAGCACTGATAGAACAAACATAGAAAGTGTGTCTGAAATTCGAAATCTGTTAGACAGATGTTCAGGCCAAACACAATTCTCTCAAAATAGTCAGCAAGATTGTCAGGAGTTTTTGATGTATATGCTTGATGTATTGCATGATGAAGGTGTAGATGTAGATCACCTGTTTGGGCTTTCTTATCAATGGCAGCATGACTGCGAGAACTGTAGGGTATCAAGTACTACTAGTGTAGACTCAGAAAGATTTATATATTTAACTTTGCCAGACAGTAAATCAGTCTCTTTTAATAAGCTAGTAAAAGGAGCTGATCACAACATGGAGTGTAGCCAATGTAAATCTGAAATGATGTCCACATTATTTATACGAACATATGGCCAGTATGTCATTTTAATGTTCCAACGATGTAGGCCTGATGGAATAAAATTGACAACTTTAATTAAAATTTTTGTGGCTTCACAGTTGTCAATATCAGGAAGGACTTTTGTAACTGTAGCAATTATATATCATGACGGTCCTTCAATAACATCAGGACATTACACTGCTTATTTAAAGTCTAGAAATTGCTGGTCATTCTGCAATGATTCTGTTTTAATTTTCAAAAAAAAATTGCCGTATGACCTTAAAAACTCTTACCTGGTGTTTTTAAAACCAAAATTTTAGGGAAAGAATCTCGGGATGTGCTCTGAGGAATTTCAAGAAGTTCTAATGGCTCCTACACGATTTGGCCTTGAGGATAAGTGTAGTACAGAGACATAACTTCTTACCATAACACTGGACGTCATGGAGAAATACGTGCACTTTGAATGAGTTCAGAAAAACTGTTTCTTTTTATAAGCTAATTGAAGCAGCCAATCAAAACATGGAGTAGAGGGAATGTAAGTCTGCAATGCTGTCTACTGTTTTACATTGCTTTGTGATTAAAAGTGATGTAGAGAATTAAATAATTGTAGTAGTCATAAAGGTAGTGTAAGTCTGCTTCATAGTAAGCAGTATCAGTGTCATAGGAAATGTAGAACATGATTGAGCAAGAAGGGGAAGATATTACTAGTCCAGGATTGTGAAAATGATCTTCAACATTTTAATTGTGAAAGTTGCGGAAATACAACATGACGGGATTGGCTTACAAGAATTCTAAGAGTTATAAATGGCTCAGACACGATTTGGCCTTGTGGAAACGTGTGGTAGAGAGCGAGAAGTCATTTATTGTATGTAACATGTTTTTGAAAACAATGGAGGTTTTCTTTCAGAAAGTGGCGGGTTGAAAGTAATAACAGCACAACAGAGTGTAAGCTGTTCATAGGACATCCTTCGCCGTCATGGAAAGTAAGTTAACTTTAAGGAGTTCTGAATTCTGATTTGTTATGTTGTATGGGTTTTTTAAACACAATCATTTTGATTGTGTTTTTTTTCCCCGCTGTTATATGATGAATACCTTCAAGTCACTGTTTTTAGTGAAATTTGATACATTCTGAGAACAGCAAAAATAAACCATTTAACATGTATAATTAATTCTGTTCTGTTTGCATTTATGATGTACATGTAGAACTGTGTAGGAGGCATGGAGAAGGTGAGGCTTCTGTAAGTGTCAAAGTTGTTGCATACAGTGCTAATATTCTACGTAGTCTTTCATATGATAGACTACATTTCCACAATGAGATACCTAAGGAAAGGAAACACAGGTGATATGATTGTGGAATGAGGAAAAAAAATTGCACGTTTTTCAATTATATTACCTGTGTTTCTTAACATTACACATCACATTGTGTAGATGAGGTTTAGGCCTGTTCCTGGAGACAGAGGAGGTCTAACATTTGTCCAAGAGTGCAGTCGACATGACACACTTGGTTGGTAGGCCTGCACATGTATTTTCTTCTCTGTATTCTTCAACAAACCTACATTTCATCTGCAACTCTGAGTAGGACTTACCTGAATCAAATCTGTGAATAGGTTACACCTTATCGGCATCTTGAAACAATGATTTAAAATGTTAGGCTGAGATTTATGATGACTGTGCGCCTCATTTGCTCCGCTGTGGGTCACTTTTGTGTAAAACATGCACTATGTTGCAAGATAGGTTTCAGTTCATCTCCAGCAAGATACCATCACTTTGAAATGTATATAATTAGCACTGTGTAGGGGACATGCAGAAGCTGAAGGTTTTCTAAGTGTGAAAAATTTTGTATACACTGCTCAACTTCTGTGTACTGTTTGATATGCTAGACTCCATCTGCACTATGAGATACCTAAGCAAAGGCAACACAGGTGATGTGATTGTGAAAAGAGGAAAATAAACTCCACATTTTTCAATTACATCACCTGTGTTTCCTAAGTTTACGAATGACATTGTGCAGAGGAAGTTTAGGTCTGTCCACGGACACAGAAGAGGTCTAGCCTTTGTTCAAGAGTGAAGTGGACATGACTTACTTCATTAGTAGGCGTTCACATGTATTATCTCCTCTGTATTCTTCAATAAGTGTAAATTTGATCTGCAACCCTAAGTAGGCCTCACCTTAAACAAACCTCTGGATAGGCCACACCTTATTGTCATCCTGAATCAATTATTTAACATGTTAGGGACAGATTTATGATAGGTGTATGCCTCTTTTGCGCCACTGTGCGTCACTTTTGTGACGCAGTCGCGGTTGAAAAGATTTGGTATGAGGCGACAAAATTATAAAATGATGAATCTAGGCAGATGTGTCAAGCTGTAAAAAAACAATGCCACATGAAACCGATGCAGCAGTCATGCAAAAGATGCACAATGTTGCAAGATAGGACTCACTTCATCTGCATCAAGATACTATTAGTTTAAAATGTATATTTTTAGGACTGTGTAGGGGCATGGAGAAGCAGAGGCTTCTGTAAGTGTCAAAGTTCTTGAAAAACTATTTGTCCTTCAATCTTTTCCCTTGTTTTTTCTAATTTATTAAAAACATGTTTTAATATTTTTCAAATGTTTGTTCTCTCTTTCACAGATTTTTTAGTATAAAAAGAACAAATGACTAACTTAACGACAATTATAAGGTAAATGTTTTGTACTCTTTTTGTTATATTTCTATCACATTTAACTTCTATTAGTTCCACTGCTTTATTTCTTTAAGAATCACTTTCCTGCCTTTGCTACTTCCCTCATTCCTTTGTCTATTACTTAATTACTCTACTCCTTCACTATTTTTCTTAGTCCCTCTCTTCTCATACTTCTTCACTCTTGGTCACTCACTCTGTCTCTATTACTTTCACTGTTTCTGACTGATCTAAATTTTTTTTTTTAAAAAGAACAGTAAGTATAAGGGAAGGAAACAGACAGTTATGTTAAAAGAAAGACAGCTATAGGGAGTAAACTAGGGATACTGTTACCCGCAATCCTCTGCTGATGATGTCACTGACCATGTCATGAATGATGTAATATGTGACATCATCAGCAGTGGATTACGGGTAATAGTATCTCTAGTTTACTCCCCTATAGCTGTCTTTCTTTTAACATAACTGTCTGTTTTCTTCCCTTATACTTACTGTTCTTTTTTAAAAAAAAAAAAAATTTGGTTCGCTCCCGGTTCGCGTACCGGCGAGCGAACTGGGAAGCGAACTAAGAGAAATAGAGGTTGGCAGAGTTCCAAATATTCTACCAATTTTTTAATAACGGGGAGGTAGTTCTGAAAAGAACTTTTTTTTTATTGTTTTTGTTGTTTTATATTTTTTTTATTTTTTTTCTGAACATTTTTTTTACTTTTTTTGAATTTTTCTGAACGGTTTTATATGTTTTTTTGGTTTTTTTTGGGGGGGGGAAACGAAAACGATTCATTGTAAAGGGCTCAACAGGAGCAACAAAAAAAAAAGAATTTAATGTTTGCGGCGTTTCGGACAAATTGGAAGATGATTGTCAATAGCTCTGTTGATCAGAGTGATGCTACTTTCTCTGTAGCAAATGAATCCATTGCAAAGTACGCAGACTTGTTTTACTTCCCCAAATCTCAGTTGTATATTTGGCACCATCTCCCTGCCCTCTGGTCCCGTCACTTCCGGTACAACAGATCTTCTGGCCATAATAGGGGGATTATCTAGTTCGTTACGAAACTGTGCAGCACTGTGGTTGTTAGGATGCCACCTAGTCATATGGCGATGCATTGTGTAGTTTCCGTAACTGTATTTCTTCTCGGTCCCTCTGGACAGTCTATCTTGACATATAAGGCAAGTTACGTATCTTGCATTTTCTTTTTTCTGGCCTTTGGGAAATTAAAAAAATTGCCAAATGAAGTTTTCTTTCCGGTGAGACCTCCTGGGCTCCTCAGGCAAAAACTGCCTCTCTTCCTGCTCTTCCTCCTCTTCCTCTTCTTCCTCTTCTTGCTGAATTATAACTTCAGCAGGTGGTCCTCTCTTCCTTGGATGTGGTGGAGGTGGTGGGGAAGCACCAGCTGAAGCTACTAAAGAAGCCATTGCTCACTGGTAACAAAGGGTCTTTCTCTCACAAAGATGAAAGTCAGAGTGAGGAAAGAAGGAGGGGTTTTCATCATTTGGGAAAAACAATAGTTCTCAACCAATGAAAAGTGTTAATTTTAGATTACATGACCTAGTATTACATCATTAGGAAACTAAAAGTGAAATGAACCAATGAAAAGTGTTATTACCAAGTCACATGACCTGCTGTGTTTACGTTACGCGCTTTGCGCCGCCTCCCGGTTTGCTTCAGGGAACCTGCGCTTCGCGCCTCGCTTCGCGTACCAGTTCTCTAACGTAGCACGTCATATGACGTATCACGCGACAATGTGAAACGTCATGCGGACGCGAGGCGTCACGATGTTTTCTAACGCGGCAGTTGCGTTAAAGGAACGTTTACCGGTTCGCGGACTATTTCGCGGCATCAAGGTCAGCTAACGGGAAGCTTCCCGATTCGCGAAGCGGGAGGGAAGAAAAAAAAATATTAAAATTTTTTTTATTAATAAACATATAAAATATATTTTTGGATTTAAAGAAGAATACATTTTACAGCTACAGATATTAGCTTTTAGAAAACCAATGAAATTTACTGAAAAAACCATAGGTTATAGACCATATATAGTTAGGAATTAGCATTTACAAAACCTTGAAAATTCACTGAAAAAACCATAGGTTATAGACCATATATAGTTAGGAATTAGCATATAAAAAACCTTATTTTACTCACACAAAACCATTGAAATTCCATATATAGTTAGTTGCACTAACTATATATCGCGCACCCGCAATCCACTGCTGATGATGTCACATATTACATCATTCATGACATGGTCAGTGACATCACTGATGACATCACTGATGACATCTCAAATGACATCACTGATGACATCACTGATGACATCTCATTTGACATCATTCTTGTGCTAATACGATGAACTTCTTCAGACTCTAATATAACCTTAGATACACTCAGTGTATACAGACACTCACACACTGTCACTCATCCATGGAGTTACTCACACACCTAGTCAGTCATGCAAAGAATCAATCACACCTCCATTTCCTCAACTATACAGTTATACACACCTTACTTATTCAAACACAGACTAACACATATTTACTCTCTTATACAATCCCTGATACAAGTTCACAATGATCCATACAGTCACTCACACATTCAGTGGCTCTCATGCACAGTTATTTATATATGCCAACTCTCACATGTACTGTGTTTTACATATGTACTTACTATGACATGTAGCATTGAGATATCCATTCACTCATCAATACACTCATGCACACAGTCAACCGCCCATGTAGCTGTTTCCACATGCACTCTTGAACTCATACACCTAGTGAATCAACTGCTCACACATCTATGCACAGAGTCACACACCTCCCAGCCACCCCCACACAAACTCAATCTCCCATACAAATACTTGGGCAACCAATCAATAACATATATAGCCTCTCGTATAGCTAATGATCCACACATGCAGCAGTTTACATCACAACAGACATACTGAAGCACACATTCAGACAGTTTAGTCACTAACCCATGCATTTAGTACGACACATTTATTCACTCACTCATACAGTCAGTCACGCACCTACTAAATCCTTCATCCAGACACTTATACATCCACTCATTCTTCAATATATCAAACATATTTAAACTTTACAGAAACACACAGTCACTGGATGATGTCATCAGTGATGTCATTTGAGATGTCATCAGTGATGTCATCAGTGATGTCATTTGAGATGTCATCAGTGATGTCATCAGTGATGTCACTGACCATGTCATGAATGATGTAATATGTGACATCATCAGCAGTGGATTGCGGGTGCGCGATATATAGTTAGTGCAACTAACTATATATGGAATTTCAATGGTTTTGTGTGAGTAAAATAAGGTTTTTTAAATGCTAATTCCTAACTATATATGGTCTATAACCTATGGTTTTGTCAGTGAATTTTCAAGGTTTTGTAAATGCTAATTCCTAACTATATATGGTCTATAACCTATGGTTTTTTCAGTGAATATATATATATATACATATGTATATATATATATATATATATATTCACTGAAAAAAACATAGGTTATAGACCATATATAGTTAGGAATTAGCATTTAAAAAACCTTATTTTACTCACACAAAACCATTGAAATTCCATATATAGTTAGTTGCACTAACTATATATCGCGCACCCGCAATCCACTGCTGATCATGTCACATATTACATCATTCATGACATGGTCAGTGACATCACTGATGACATCACTGATGACATCTCAAATGACATCACTGATGACATCACTGATGACAACATCCAGTGACTGTATGTTTCTGTAAAGTTAAAATATGTCTTACATATTGAAGAATGAGTGGATGTATAAGTGTCTGGATGAAGGATTTAGTAGGTGCGTGACTGACTGTATGAGTGAGTGATTAAATGTGTCTCACTGAATGCATGGGTTAGTGACTAAACTGTCTTAATTTGTGCATCATTATGTCTGTTGTGATGTAAACTGCTGCATGTGTTGATCATTAGCTATACGAGAGGCTATATGTGTTATTAATTGGTTGCCCAAGTATTTCTATGGGAGATTGAGTTTGTGTGGGGGTGGCTGGAAGGTGTGTGACTCTATGCATAGATGTGTGAGCAGTTTATTCACTAGGTGTATGAGTTCAAGACTGCATGTGAAAACAGCTACATGGGCAGTTGACTGTGTGCATGAGTGTATTGATGAGTGAATGGATATCTCAATGCTACATGTCATAGTAAGTACATATGTTAAACACAGTACATGTGAGAGTTGGCATATATAAATAACTGTGCATGAGAGCCACTGAATGAGTGAGTGGTTGTATCGATCATTGTGAACTTGTATCAGGGATTGTATAAGAGAGTAAATATGTGTTAGTATATGTTTCAATAAGTAAGGTGTGTTTAACTGTATAGTTGAAGAAATGGAGGTGAGATTGTTTCTTTGCATGACTGACTGGGTGTGTGAGTAACTCCATGGATGAGTGGCAGTGTGTGAGTGTCTGTATACACTGAGTGTATCTAAGGTTATATTAGAGTCTGAAGAGGTTTATCGTATTAGCACAAGAATGATGTCAAATGAGATGTCATCAGTGATGTCATCAGTGATGCCATTTGAGATGTCATCAGTGATGTCATCAGTGATGTCACTGACCATGTCATGAATGATGTAATATGTGACATGATCAGCAGTGGATTGCGGGTGCGCGATATATAGTTAGTGCAACTAACTATATATGGAATTTCAATGGTTTTGTGTGAGTAAAATAAGGTTTTTTAAATGCTAATTCCTAACTATATATGGTCTATAACCTATGGTTTTTTCAGTGAATTTCAATGGTTTTTTAATAGCAAATATCATAAGCTGTCGAATGTCAAGTACGTGGTAAGTAAAAACATTTTCGTGTTTATGCACACTGATCTGCTTTGAATGCTGCCCCCCACCCCTCATTTCTATTAGGAGTACTCTCTCTTTGCAGATAGTGAAGGGTAGTTAACGCAGGCCTTTGCCCCCGTTGCCCCCGTTGTAATCCGTCGTGCCTGCTTCTCTCTCCATTTGATTGATTGTTCTCTTTGGTTCATTCTCTATTTACAAACAAGCACAGAGTCGCAATACTCTGTTTAGTCTTTGCAGATAGCGAAAAATCGTGTAAAAAAACAAAAGGAATCGAGCAAAATCAGTAGGCCACTAATGGGATCTCTTTTTGACCTCCCTAAAATAGAAACATTAGGAACAACCTGTTGCTAATACCAATGTGTATGTACATAAGCGGCGTTCATTTGTGTTCACAGTACCCCTTGTTGATTGTTTGAATCGAGCATTGAATTGTTCGAAGTTGATTCTCTTAAGAATCTTCTCTGCCTGCAAACGAGGAAGAATAGGAATATTCTCTCTCCCTTTGCAGATAGTGAAGGGTAGGTAACGCAAACCTTTAACACGTCGTGCCTATTTCGTTCCTCATTGATTGATTGTTTCCCCAAACATTGACTGTTTGGGAATTGGTTCTTTTTGGAGGTATTCCCTGTTTGCAAATATACGTAGGAAAATCTTTGCAAATAGTGAAAGGGTACGTAATGCGGACCTTTCTCCCCCGTTGTAATCTGTCATGCCTATCTACTCCCCACTGATTGATGCACCTGTTTCACCCGGACCATTTACTAGAGATACGTCATCTGGCCCGACCAGAGAGCACCCCTAGTGAAAAGGACATATGCAATAATAACGAAGTGATCACTGTATCCTGTTAACAGAAACTTTAGCATGAAACAACCTGGAAAGAAAAGAATAGGAAAACGAAAATCAGTAGGCCACTGATGAACATGAACTTTTATTAAACAACGAACAAAGAAACGATAACATAACGTAATGATAAAACCTATTAATGTCCTAGAAACAAGAAAACGTTAAAATATGCCAGTGGTGAGAGACCAGAAAAACAGTAAGAGAAACCAAATCACCCCTCGCTGTCCCACCGCCTGCCACGCCAAAAAAATCGATAGACTAGGGAAAATGCAAGTCAGTAGAACATCCGCCCCCACTCTGGAAACTTCCAAGGTGGGGCAGGGTTGCGGCTACGCCCAGCCGGGAGCAGCCCATATAAGGCGGGTCCTGCTGCCACGCCTCGGCCAGGAGATCCTAACGTAGGGTGTAGCCGGAGGAGACGCCGAGGCCAGCGGGACCCGGCCAGGGGATTGCCTTTACAACGCTGAACACTTGCAGGGGGGGGGAATGTCTCCTCGACCCTCCCCTCTCTCTCCCAGTCCGGCCGCGGTGGCCCTTGAGAGTTGCAGGTAGTCCCGCCACATGCTCTTCCGGTCCGGCCACCAACGGTTGGGGGGCCGAGGCCGACGGGATCCGGCTGCAGCCGATAAACCAAGAAACCCGTTCATGGGGCCAGAGCCAGGGGCGTCCGGCCGACATCTACCGGAAGCCCGGCCCGAAGACGGACGGGACCCTTCTTCTTTCTTGAATAATGGCTGCGACAACACTGGGGGGGGATGTCTTGCACATGCCTCCGACCCCCCCCCCCTCGTCCTCATCGCCTGGTCCGGCCATAACAAATCTCAAGCGAGACGCCGTGGGGTGCACTGGGAGGGAGAGACGGTGCGAACAGGCCTCTCCCGCCTCCCCAGGTGGAGGCTTCCCAGCTGCACCTTCAGCGCTCCAGGCGCCCGGAAAAGGGTTCTTCCACTGTGGCCATGCTGCAACGTCTCGCCCGGCAGGGTGGAGCCCGTCCGCTCATTTGACCCCGCGATCGCCAGTAGCTACCGAACTCTCAAAATGGCGGTCGACCTGGCAAGAGCGGGCCCAGCATAAAGAAATGGCCCGGTCACTGGTTGACTCCACCACCGTAGTCCTCCACGACCTTGAAGATTCTAGAGGAGCCGCGGGAGTCTCCGACCCCCGATGGGGAATGACTGCCATGATCGCCCGTGGAGTGACGAAACTGTATCCGCGGGACGTCGGCGCTCCCATGCTGGCGCCAGCCTCACTTTGAATTACTAGAATCCTGCAGACCTCAGTTCCGGTGAAAGCACAGTGTGACCCGGTAGGAAAAATTGTTGCACCCCCTCCCCTTTTTGACTGATAGTTCAAACCACCGATCCTTTCCTTTGCCCTTTTAACGGAACTTTGGACTGCCTCCCCCTCTTTTACATTTTCTAGAGAAAACAAAACATTAACCACTACATTAGCATAGCAGTTGACACCAGAACTGTTTTCAAATTGAAAACCAACAACATCTTCAACAGAATCCTTTTTGTTTCTGCTGTGACCCTGCTACAGCACAGGCATTGTCCCCAGCAGTAATTCTGCAATGCCGGTAAGAATAGCTGTGGTGCCTACTGGACTCACTCACCCCCGCGGCGCCCCACGCCGTTATTTGCTGGGCGGCAACTTACTAGACATCACTTTCGTGCCATCTAGATTTCAGCGCGTTCTGCTGCCTTGGAACTATTCGCACAACAGACTGCTACTGACGACCCACCCCCAGGCAACATCTTCTGAATTTTCATAATTTGAAAGAACTAGTAACATGTCCTCATCAGGAATTCAAAAGAAATTGCCACGGTCTCTTCGTTGTTTAAATGTTTTTACTGTTTTTGTTTTGTTGTATATATTTATATGTTATTAAAGTTTTATATTCCTACTACTTTGTTGGAGTGCTATATATTTTTAATGTGACACATAATTGTAAAAACTTTGATGTACAAAGAGTCATTCCTGGAATCTTCCGCTTCAGGCTCGGTCCCCTCCCCAATCACAATACAGGATGGTTTTCAGATAGTAGGAACACGTGTGGTGTGACGGATCTCATCGGGTGTGGGCCTTGATCTACTATAACTCCTTTGAAGAGGGGTGATTCTTTACAGCTGGGGCCATAAACTACATCTGCAGGGCTAGGTGATAGCCTGGACAATCGGACACAGAGGAAGAGGAGTGTCAGAGGGTGCGGTAGTGAATAGGGCGAAAGGGAGGTGTCGGGCGGGCACAGAGTGTGATTTTCAGGGAAGAGCAGCGCAGATGGGGGGAGGTTTATTGCCGATGCATAAGACAGAGAGCGGGGGTGACCAGTGCCTGGGGAAGATGCTTGCGAGGGTGGGGAGCCATGCTACGAATCGACAGCGTGCAGAGAGTGGGTCTGGTCAAGGCATCTAAAATGGCTGCCGTGCACGACAAAAGTGTGGCATTTCAAAAAAGGCAAGATGGCGCAGACAATGTTTTTCAACACTTCCTCATTTCCTTCGAATCGAACGTTAACAGACGTTGGTGCATATTACCAAAGTTAAGCGATATTTATCGCTAACGATGCTTACCAACGAATTTTTTACCGCTAAGCATCGTCAGAAATTATCGAAGATAAACCTTGCTATTATCAAGGTTTATCGCAAATGCGATAATAAACGGCCGCAATGCATGAATATCGCTAAAAAGTCAGCGATATTCATGCATTACCGAGCTAATGCTCTTAGCCATGTTATCCACCTCCCATTGGATAACATGGCTAAGAACTGCTCAGGGCAGGTGTTACTTTTTGGAGATATTCGCGCTTAGCGCGAATATCTCCAAAAGTTGGTAATACGAGATAGATATCTTGCATGTTGTAATGCAAATTATTGTGGTATATGGAACTCATACCATAATCTCTCAGGAAAGCAGAAACTGATCCTTTTGGGACCGCCTGAAAAGGCCTAGGGGGTGAGGGGTACTCTACTTTGCCCCCTTTTCACGTTCCGAACTATTTTATTTTACTCTCTTCTGTAATTACACAAAATAGCAGCGATAAGATGCATCGGAGACACACAGTGAGAGAAAGGAGGCTGGAGATGAAGAAGAGATGTCAAATACACATTGGAGATAATATAGTGGCAGAAGGGAAGTAAATATGAGTAAACTTACCATGTAACATAAAAATGTTGCACTCTATACTATAAGTCTCATTTTATACTACAATCACTTCGCTACAACCTCATAAATTAAAAATAAAAATGAATAATGTCTCAAACAATTTTTGATTTCTAAATATAAATTTATTCTTCAGAATTTTCTAAATTTGAAAGAACTAGTAACATGTCCTCATCAGCAATTTCCTCATGAAAAGTCTGCAATGATGATTCTTGTAACTCTATGGTCTCCAAACATTCGATAAATTCGCCATCAACAGATTGATCAAAAAAATCATTCAAGTCATCTCCTCCTTGTGACAATATTTCATTATTGGTGCTGTCAATTTCAATCAATGTAGTGGAATCATTCAAGTCATCTCCTCGTGACAATATTTCATTATTGGTGCTCTCAATTTCAATCAATGTAGTGGAATCATTCAAGTCATCTCCTCCTTGTGACAATATTTCATTATTGGTGCTGTCCATTTCAATCAATCTAATGGAATCATACAAGTCATCTCCTCCTTGTGGCAATATTTCATTATTGGTGCTCTCAATTTCAATCAATGTAGTGGAATCATTCAAGTCATCTCCTTGTGACAATATTTCATTATTGGTGCTGTCCATTTCAATCAATCTAATGGAATCATACAAGTCATCTCCTCCTTGTGACAATATTTCATTATTGGTGCTCTCAATTTCAATCAATGTAGTGGACAATTCAAAAGAAATTGCCACGGTCTCTTCATTGTGAGCCATTTTATTTTGAAATTGCTTGCTGTAAATTGCAGAAAAACATAATCACTTTCATTTATCGTTTTTAGTAATACATAATATAAAACTAACTTTATCAAGTATTTAGTATAACAGAAGGACTGCAAATAAATAACAGAAAACATTTTTCACATTATCTTTAAGTGTACAACATAGTTCCCCTTACAAAGAAATTGCCACGGTCTCTTCATTGTGAGCCATTTATTTTGAAATTGCTTGCTGTAAATTGCAGAAAAAAATAATCACTTTCATTTATCGTTTTTAGTAATACATAATATAAAACTAACTTTATCAAGTATTTAGTATAACAGAAGGACTGCAAATAAATAACAGAAAACATTTTTCAAATTATCTTCAAGTGTACAACATAGTTCCCCTTACAAATTAACAACTCACCTTTTTAAAAGTAGGAGAAGTGTTAGTACTGTGTAAATCAAACACCAGAAATTCACCACCAAAAATTCCTCACAAATGTACCTCAGACAGTAGTATCACAAAATGGCTGTGGTTTCCTCTCATTTGACATATATACATAACCAATTAACTTTCATCACACACAAATACAAAACCAAAGTAACATTTTAATTGGTTCTAAATTTCAACACTTTCAAATGTGTTTTCCCCATGCAATTTTCCATAGGACATTTACATACGTCTACAGCCTGAATGGCTGAACGGAATTACACCAAACTTGGCAAAATGGTACATCAAACCTAAGAGGTCAGGAAGGATCTACTATGCCCCCTTATGGTCATTTCCCCCTTCGCTTTGGCCTCCTCTTGTCTCTCAATCCTACCGAGAGACAAGATGGCGGCCGCTACGGACTGTTTGGAATGTTGACAGACGCCGGAGAACCAATCAGCTTCGCAAAGCTCCGTAACGCGAAAAGTACGCGAAGCGGAGCGCTGTTACAGATATATATCTTTTTTTGAACGTTAATTTCTCAAAATCCACTGGAGCACATATATTGAGACCTAGCAAAGGCACATCGGGCTACCAGTCCCTAATATTTTGCCAAGTTTCGTGCAAATCCATTCAGCCGGGGCCCTTTTAAAACCTCCACATCAACCTCCACATCAAACCTAGGGGGTCAGCGAGGATCTACTATGCCCCCTTATGGTCATTTGCCCCTTCGCTTTGGCCTCCTCTTGTCTCTCGATCCTACCGAGAGACAAGATGGCGGCCGCTACGGACTGTTTGGAATGTTTACAGACGCCGGAGAACCAATCAGCTTCGCTTCACAAAGCTCCGTTGCGCGAAAAGTACGCGAACTGGAGCGCTGCCCGGTCCGCTGTTACAGATATATATCTTTTTTTGAACGTTAATTTCTCAAAATCCACTGAAGCACATATATTGAGACCTACAAAAGGCACATCGGGCTACCAGTCCCTACAATTTTGCCAAGTTTCGTGCAAATCCATTCAGCCCTTCGAGCTAAAAGTGAGGCCAACCGCCCTATGGAAAACTCAATGTTAAAAACACGTTTTGGGACCCCCCTTTTTTCTCGGCCCCCCCTTGACGAACCCCCCCCAAATTTTCAAGGGCTGCTCAGAAACAAAATGTGCCATTTTCCTGAAAATTTCAGCCAATTCCGTCCACAAACGCCAAAGTTATTAGACATAGAATTTTCAAAAATCCCATAGAGAAAAAATCCTAACTATATATACCTACTGGCGACCGCCAGTAGGTAATATACATAAATATATATATAAATATTCACTGTAAAACCATAGGTTTCAGCAACGTTATAGTTAGGAATTAGCATTTAAAAAACCTTAGAAATTCACTGAAAAATACATAGGTTTCACAGATGTTATAGTTAGCGGGACATTTCACTCATACAAAACCATTACAATTCCCCCGATATAGTTAGTTCAGCTATAAGATTTCATTAAGTCACTTTTGGGTAAGCGTAAAATCCGTTTAGTTGAGGGAATTTGCGGATTTTTGGCAAATTCGCGGTCCACGAATCCTGCGAATTTGGCCAAAAAATCCGCAAATTGGCAAGCTGCGGATTTTTTTGCTTGGTTGCGCTTGAAAAATACAATATCGCGCTCGCGGCGTTGACTTACCGTGATTCTGAGTCAGATGAGTTGTTTTTCTCCCGGTTTGCGCGTGCCACGCCATTTTGGATCTTGCTGCGTGATCGCACAAGATTTTTTCGAACGCAATTACGTCATCGCGGCTCGCCATCTTGCACAGCGAGAGTTTGACAACGTGAGTACGTCATAAGAGCCCGCGATTACGCATTGCCGGAGTAAACAATGCCAAACACGTAGATGCGGCGCGCAGCTGACTTCCGCCGGGAGATTTGAACAGCTCGCTTTCCCGAAATTGCAAAAATTGCAATTCTGCACAAGAAATCCACCGCAGGAAGCATAAACCTTCTGAAAATGATGATTTTGATCAGAATAACTCCTCAGATTGACATTTGGCTGCACTTTTTGGTGCAAGGAGTCAATTTTTTTGGGGGGGGAGGAAGGAAGTGCCCCAGAGTCTCCAACTTCCTATTCCTGTCCAGCAGGCTCCTCCCAGTGCTTTGTCCATGCCCTGGTCACTTTTGATTTGGATCTGGAGCTGGAAGGATTACTTTTTGTGGCTGCTGCTGAATATTTGTATTTGAGGACTTTTTGGACTTTGGAGTTTGGATCACTTTTGGACTTGAGATTTTACAAGTAAGTTGGTGTTGTTTGTTTGGGGAATTGCAGTTGCTGCAACTACAGTTTTAAAACTTTGTTTACAAGTTTAAAACAATATATATTGTGGGCAGCCACAGTATCCAGTAGGCCCAGGGTTAGTCATGGGTGCATGATACAACTGTTTCTATGATTTGTTTTTTAACTTAATTCTCATTTATGACATGGAATTTTAGCTCACTGTTATTTGTTGATTTTTTATTTTTATTTTGGGGTGCCTGTTAAGCCTCACTAGCTAGTAGGCCCAGGGGGTAGTGAGTGGTGCATGGACCAAGTCTTTCTGTGGGGTGTCTTGAATTTAAACATCATTGAGGGCATGGATGGCATTGGATTGTGGTGATTTGTGTGTGTTTTTTTACTTTTTGGGGTGTTGTTGGGGCCTGGCCATGTGGGTGGGGGCCATATTGAGGCCTGGTTCAGGCATGACCTGGCCATGTGGTGGGGGTCTAGGGGCCATTTTGAAGCCAGGCAGTGTGCTCAGCCCTGCACCCAGTTTGCCTTGCTTTCACCCATTATACCAAGGATAGTCAGTGGTGCATGGACCTAGTCTTTCTGTGGGGTGTCTTGAATTTAAACATCATTGAGGGCATGGATGGCATTGGATTGTGGTGATTTTTGTGTGTTTTTTTACTTTTTGGGGTGTTGTTGGGGCCTGGCCATGTGGGTAGGGGCCATTTTGAGGCCTGGTACAGGCAGGGCCTGGCCATGTGGTGGCAGTCAAGGGGCAATTTTGAAGCCAGGCAGTGTGCTCTGGCCTGCATCCAGTTTGCCTTGCTTTAACCGATTATGCCCAGGGGTAGTCAGTGATACATGGACCTAGTCTTTCTGTGGGGTGTCTTGAGTTTAAACATCATTGAGGGCATGGATGGCATTGGATTGTGGTGATTTTTGTGTGTTTTTTGACTTTTTTGGGGTGTTGTTGGGGCCTGGCCATGTGGGTGGGGGCCATTTTGAGGCCTGGTACAGGCAGGGCCTGGCCATGTGGTTTGGGTCAAGAGGCCATTTTGAAGCCAGGCAGTGTGTTCAGCCCTGCACCCAGTTTGTCTTGCTTTCACCCATTATGCCCAGGGGTAGTCAGTGGTGCATGGACCTAGTCTTTCTGTGGGGTGTCTTGAATCTAAACATCATTGAGGGCATAGATGGCATTGGATTGTGGTGATTTTTATGTGTTTTTCGACTTTTTGAGGTGTTGTCGGGGCCTGGCCATGTGGGTGGGGGCCATTTTGAGGCCTGGTACAGGCAGGGCCTGGCCATGTGGCTGGGGGTCAAGGGGCCATTTTGAAGCCAGGCAGTGTGCTCAGCCCTGCACCCAGTTTGCCTTGATTTCTTCCATTAGGCCCAGGGGTAGTGAGTGGTGCATGGACCAAGTCTTTCTGTGGGGTGTCTTGAATCTAAACATCATTGAGGGCATAGATGGCATTGGATTGTGGTGATTTTTATGTGTTTTTTGACTTTTTGAGGTGTTGTCGGGGCCTGGCCATGTAGGTGGGGGCCATTTTGAGGCCTGGTACAGGCAGGGCCTGGCCATGTGGCTGGGGGTCAAGGGGCCATTTTGAAGCCAGGCAGTGTGCTCAGCCCTGCACCCAGTTTGCCTTGATTTCTTCCATTAGGCCCAGGGGTAGTGAGTGGTGCATGGACCAAGTCTTTCTGTGGGGTGTCTTGAATTTAAACATCATTGAGGGCATGGATGGCATTGGATTGTGGTGATTTTTGTGTGTTTTTTGACTTTTTGGGGTGTGTTTAACTGATGCTCCTCTGGCTTCCATTGCTTTTAGGTGCACAGGAGAACCACCAGTGCCAGGAAGAAGTCCTGCAGCGGTATGTGCAGCACAACGTCACGTAACGTCACGTGTGGCCACAGACAAGACAAATCTGCAACTCGTGCAACTGCGGCCTGCTGTTCTGACTGTTCCGATGCCGACCGGCCCAACACAGCAGGAGTGAAGAACGTCCCAATCCTCTACCCTCACCGTGACCCCCAACAACCGCAATCAAAACGGATGGTGGAGAACACGACACCGGGAGAAGGTGGGTAACAAAACAAGGGAACCCAAGGTCTTGGGGAACACAACTCGTCTCCTCTGGCTTCTTGGCAGCTGACAGCTTGACACAGACGAGACCGCTAAAATGAAAGAAGGAGACAAGATTAAACACACCCCATCTACTATTACCAGTGCCAAGTACACACACGAACCACCGACCTCCCTGCTTACCCCAGATAACAAACGGGGGTGGCTTGATACGAAACAGGATTCTTCCACTGCAATCGTATTGGTTGTTTCTTGCGTAACCCCAGACCAACCACGCCCCCTCGGGAAACACCGAGAATGACAAAGGGGGTGGAATTCACAATTATTAGGACAAAAAAGGACAGGGGAAAAAATGGTATCAAAGGGAATACGAAAGACACCCAAAAAACCCCTGGAATCTAAAAAAGAACACGAAGGTAGCTCAAAAACGGCCGTTATTCAGCTCCTTCGTGAAACCACCCAAACACAGCGTATAACAAGATGGTTTACTTTGGATACAAAAAGGGATAATAACGGGACGTTAAAACTCAAAGGAAACGCAGCCGCGAATCCCAGAATGTCACCGAAGATCAAAAACAGGTCCCCAATAAAGGGTTCAGAAATGCCCACGGGAATAGGAAAACAAGGGAGCAGGGGAAAAAAGGGGATCAAAACCCAGCACTAGAAAAGACCGCTGGAACGGTGCTCGTGGGAAGGGAAACAAGGTAGAACCACAGGAACAGGAATCACACGGCAAGGGACCAATAAAGAAACCAAGCACCTGTTTCCTGTTGGCAGCCCCCTTTTAAAGCGAGCCCTAGGGAGCGTCCATAAATTCGCATATGCACTTGGCACTTTTAAGAAAAACCACTAACTGGGAACTAGACAGAAGGAACCAGGCCCCCTTGAACCCCAACACTGACATCTGAAGAAGATGGCCCCATTGAAAGATGGCCGTAGCGCCTCAGCAAAATAAGTTGGCAGTGCCACTGCCAGTAAAGAGGAGCAGAAGAAGCAAGTGGCACCACCTACCAAGGAGACTGGTGTGCCCACCGACACCTTTTTTGGGAAAAAAAACTATGCCTGCAGCAGCAGCGGTGTCCACCGAGGACCAAGCTGGAAGCAGCACCTCCGCTACATTGGGCTCAGTGCCACCACGCCAAGTTAGGTCCAAGACCATGAGTGCTGCTGCGGCAGCCACTTTGGTTGTTCAATCACCATGGACCTGTAATGTTGGCTCATCACAAGAAAGTACCATTCCATCAACGCCGGGTGTAACTCAGCTGACGAGTGTTCAACAACCACAGCCGCAACGACAACCACAGGTGCAACTAGTACAAGCACAAGTTCATGGGCAAGGAGAGGCGCAAGGAGAGGCGCAAGGAGAGGCGCAAGGAGAGGCACAAGGAGAGGTGCAAGGAGAGGTGCATGGAGAGGTGCAACTAGAGGTTCATGGTGCGGCACAACTGCCTACAACGCTTGTTCCTCCAGAAGTAGGGGCACATCAGGAAATTGATATTCGAGCTGAGGTGTCATCCGAGGAAGCCACTCCTCCTGAGGATGATCCATTGTCTTCCAGATCCCCAGCAAGAAAATGGTCAAGGAGGGCTACTACTACTACAAGTTCTTCTTCAAGCCCCCTTCATTCTGATGACCTTGATCCTGATTGGAACCCACAAATGAAGTCTGTGAGTGAGGCACGCCATGAGCCGACAAAGGTAGCTAAGCCTAAAAGGGAGGTTCCCGCAAGGCTTCGACTTATGTGTGATGACGACGAACAAGAAGTGGTGTCTTCTGCTGCTGATGAACAGTTTGACGACGACCCAGTCATCTTAGACGTCACTCCAGCCCCAGTGGGCATGCAGCAAACAGACATTTTCACCCTATCCCGAATGGCTGCTGAGCGGGATGTGGGCGGCATGGCACTGATACCACCACCAACGCAGTTAACTACAACACCAACACGACCTACAGCTTACATATTTTTTTGTCAGAAGGGCCGGCAGGGACCTCCATCCACCTCGACCTCAAGTAGTGGTGCTGTAAGTGAACAACAGAAACGAATTCAGCCACGCCCATCCTCCACTTCATCTGGCATTGAAAGTCAAAGTAGCACCTCCACCACCAGCAGACATCTCCAGTCACCAGGTTGGGACTTCTTTACTGTTAGCGAAAAGGCAGAAAACATGGTTGTTTGTAAAGTATTAGTTAGTCGGGGTAAGCTTGGTACCAACTATGGTACCGGAGGCCAGAGATGCCATCTCAAAAAACACCACCCTATCCAGTGGTATGCGCACCTAAGTAAGATCCAGGAAGTCCAAAGTAGAACTGATCCAAATGTATCCATTCACATTGCATCTGATGCTGACGAGGGGCTGATTGTGCAGGGGGGAAGTCAAGAACCGACCGACATTTTGTCTGGTACACCCAGTACCCCTGGCAGCAGCACTGCAGTGGTAGCGCCCACACCCTCTACCCCTGCAATATGTATGAGTCACACTAAGAGTCTGGGAGAGACACCAATGCGAAAAACTACATCAATGAGCCTAACTGGTTTGAAGTCTGCATCATCATCATCATCATCACGTAAAATGGCCCAGCCCACCATTAGAAGCATGTTTTGGTCTGATGCGCCATTTGAACGCAACCACCCAACAGTACGTCCGTATAACGCAAAGCTGGCTAAAATGCTATCGCTGGACCTTCTCCCTTTTTCTTTCGTGGAAGGGGTGTGTTTTCTAGAATTTGTTGCAACAGTCTGCCCTAAATGGAAGGTTCCTAGCCGGTCCTATTTTGCCAGAGTTGCGGTTCCAGCACTACATCAAGATGTGCTGGAGGTGATTGGGGCAGCTTTGCGGAAGAGTGCTGTTCACACTATGCACTTGACAACAGACATGTGGACCAGTTGCCAAGCCCTTGATTACATGTGCATCACTGCACACTGGGTCACTTTTGCAGGGGTTAGAGACAAGACAAGTGCAGCTGTTGACCCGGACACACTTTTTCAAGCTACTCGGAAACATGCAACATTAGCCATGTTTGCCATGGAGAAAACTCATACTGCACCTAACCTTTTGGACGAGTTTGATAGGAAGGTCGCTGAATGGCTGCATCCAAGAAATCGCATAGTTGGTTATGTTTCCACGGATAATGGCAGTAATATAGTTAGGGCCATGGCTGATGCTGAATATTTCAGAGTGCCGTGTTTGGCCCACAGCATTAACATCGTGGTGCAAGATTTCTTGAAAAACAAAAACACAGTTACTGACCACCTGCCGAAGAATCTGCAAACATTTCAACCATTCTTTTAAGAACCGGAAGCAGCTGAGGAGCATTCAACATGTAGACTGGCAGTCAAAGGACTCATCCAGGAGGTGGCAACACGTTGGAACTCAACCTTTTACATGCTTGAGCGTCTGTCTGAGCCGTGGGAGGCAATAAATGATTATGTCTATAAATTGGGTTCTACTATGAAAGACATGAGGCTAGAGTTGGAGGAATGGAAGCTAGTTGCAAGCCTGACAGACAAGCTTCGTCCTTTTGAGGTCAGCAGGGAGGACTGTTCTTTGGGCAAAGCTATCCCATTGTTGCGCATGCTAGAGCACCAACTGAAGGCGGGGTCTTCAACGTTCCGAGATGATGCTGAAAAGCAAGACGCATATCATTTGGCGGAGAGGTTATTAAGCCGCCTAGTTAACAATCAAAGATTTAAAAACATACATACAGAACAACATTACATGTGTGCCACTATTCTGGATCCACGGTATAAGAAAGCAGTGACCAGCAAAGCATTCATTCCTTTTGATGAAGCAGATGTTTCAAAGTAAAAATATTGGCTAGCTGTGTCAGCCAGTCGGTTCGAAAAAGAGCGTCAGAAAATTCAAGGAGACGGCAGAAGTACAAATGAATCAGCAGGCCATCCGGCGTCAAGTTTCACTTCTGAATCTGTGGCCAAAGGGAGTCACTTTCCCTCACAGCCATTAACGACACCAGCAGCAACCGTATCATCGCACTCACCTGCACTAGGCCGAGCCATAATATTGTCGGAAGAGGATTGGCTAACTCATCAAGGGTTTGCTCGTTACAGCGCTGCAAAGGCCACAGATGGTACGCAAAGTGGAGCAACCGTGGAGAACCTTGAGTCGATGGTACAGGCCTATCTGGATGACCCAACAGAGGTCTTTGTTAATAAGAACCCATTGCTGTATTGGTACAGGAAAATGCCTCTATGGCCACTGATCACCAACCTGGCTATACATTATTTGTCTTGCCCACTCGCAAGCGTGTCTTCTGAACGTGTTTTCAGTGCTGCTGGTGCCATTGTAACTTCAAAAAGGACCAGCCTCTCACCCAAAAATGTGGAGAGGTTAACACTGATCAAGATGAATCAGCACTTCATACCACCAGATTACAAAATACGTGAATGCACGCAGGAAGAAGAGGACACCGACTTAGGTGACGGAAGTTCTTCTCTGTTAGCTGACCTACTCCTGTCTCAATTCATAGAGTTTGAGGACGAGCTCTACTTCCCTGACACCGAGGCCTGAAAATGAATTCCTTTTTTCCGTCCTTATTCACTTTTATTCCTGTGTGTCTTTCTTTGTTTTGCAACTTCTATCACAACAAAACTCTAATCACCTAATCACAACAAGTCCATCAGCAGCACTGTCTTCATCTGATTTTCCTTATTTTCCTTATTGATTTGAAGGTGCCGCAGTCTGCATTCCTGAGGTTCACAAGTTCACAACTCAATCATGCTCCTCTATCCTCCTCCTCCAGACTCCCCCTATCCATTTCCCTCAAGGCAGATGGATGGATTACGAAGAATAAAGAAACTTTGTGTTCGTAGACGAGTCCCCTCAAGTGGGACTGAAATTACTGACTGACTACATGCTTGCTGATTGCTGACAGAGTTACTTCTGATATTGACAGGAGAGGCTGCCCTGTGGCCCCTCACTTTCCGAAGAAGATGCAGACAAAAAGTAGAACAGGTAAGGAATAATTGGGAAGATGGCATTCATAAGTGTCACATTTAGCATTTTTGATTTTTGCCTGTTTGGGGTTGTTCTAATTTTTTGCGGGTGGGTTGGCGGGTCTAGGGGCATTGCTGGGAAGGTCTAATATCGGGCGCAAGTGGTTTGGACAAAATCCATGGTGAAAAAGTTTTTCCGTTTTTGCTCACTTGCCTGTTTTTGGGGGGCTGTTTGGGGGGCTTCTAGGTTTTGGTGGGGGGTGTCTGGGGGTCTTGGAGCACTGCTGGGATAGTATAATTTTGATTGAAAGTGATTTGAAGAAAATCCACGGTGGGAAACGGGAGTTAGGGCCTCGCTGCAGACTGAATCGAAGGAAGGCCGAAAATATTCTAAGTGTGAGATTTAGCATTTTTTCTTTTTGCCTGTTTGGGGGGGTTCTACTTTTTTGCGGGTGGGTTGGTGGGTCTGGGGGCATTGCTGGGAAGGTCTAATATCGGGCGCAAGTGGTTTGGACAAATCCATGGTGAAAAAGTTTTTCCGGTTTTGCTCACTTCCTTGTTTTTGGGGGGCTGTTTGCTGGGGTTCTAGGTTTTTGGGGGTGGGTTTTGGGGTCTGGGAGCACTACTGGCACAGTCTAATTTTGATTGCATTTGTTTTTAAGGAAATCCATGGTGGAAAAGGGGAGTTATGGCCTAGCTGCAGAGTGCGTTTGGACTGAATCGAAGGAAGACCAGTCTAATTTTGATTGCATTTGTCCGGAAAAGGTGGAAAAGGGGAGTTAGGGCCTAGCTCCAGAGTGCGTTTTGGCATGATTTGGAGTTAGGGTTCAACCTGGTAGCAGTATTGCATGTTTTTAGAGGGCTACTTGGGGGTGTTCTAGATTTATGCGAATGGGTCTTGGGGTCTGGGAGCACTACTGGTAATGTCTAATTTTGAATGCAAGTGTTTTTAAGAAAATCCATGGTGGAAAAGGCGGGTTTGGACCTAGTTTCAGAGTGAGTTTTGGCACAATTTGGAGTTAGGGTTAGCACTTTCGCATTTTTTCTTGGGGCTACTTGGGGGTGTTCTACATTTTTGCGACTGGGTTTAGGAGTCTGGGAGCACTCCTGGGAATGTCTAATAATCATTGCAAGTATTTTGAAGAAAATCCATGGTGGAAAAGGGGTCTTTTGGGCCTAATTTCAAAGTGCTCTTTCTGCTTGATTTTCAACTAGGCCTCATCCCCGTCGCAGTATTGCATGTTTTTGGGGGGCTACTTGTGAGGGTTCTACACTTTTGCGCCTGGGTTACGGGGTCTAGGGACACTCCTGGGAATGTCTAATTTTGATTGCAAGTGTTTTGAAGAAAATCCACGGTGGAAAAGGGGGGTTTGGGCCTACTTGCAGAGTGCATTTTTGCACGTTTTGAAGTTAAGGTTCAACCTGGTAGCAGTATCGCATGTTTTTAGTGGGCTACTTGGGGGTGTTCAACATTTTGCCGACTGGGTTCAGGGGTCTGGGAGCACTCTTGGGAATGTCTAATTTTGTTTGCAATTTTCTTAAAGGAAATCCATGGTGGATCAGCAGAATTCAACCATAGTTACTATTACTATCCTTGTAAAGGAGAACCAGGTTACCCACTTTTGAAGTGATGATTGTATATAATAATAATGTCAGCTCTGAAAACTGAAAGTGTTATTTTTGCACTACACAGCGTACCTTAGATTTTTTTAACTGGTTCACTTCCTGTTTTTTCCCATCAAAACATACAGGACGGCTTTTACCATGTGCCATGGAACAAACGCTGAACTCAGACGCAATCCGCAATTACTCATCAGGCAGCCATTGGACAGTGTGTCTGGTCACCACTACTGATCGACGCAGCGTAAGATGGAATGGAGGAGTATATCGCGAATAAGAGGAATGGCTGGATGCATGCAACTTCAACAATTCAACAGGACAACTACAACATAAAGTTACAGTATTCTCTCTTAACTTCTCCTTATCTATTAAATGTTATTGTTGTAAAAAACTTGAACTTCTACGAATGTGACTAGGTGCGTTTCTTCTTTGTTCTCTGCTTCAAAGTCATCTCTCCAGCTATTTCATACGTGTCTTTGCTATTTTTATAACTAACTTAATGTACTAATAATAAGTGTTTATTCTCTATGCGGGCAGAAAGGCAAGTGAAATTGCGTAATTAATGCAGCCCTGTACTAGTGTCAATGTCAAATTGTTTCCTCATACTTACTAATAAGATGTAGTAAGTACAACTTTTCAGTAACCTAACCATCCGTTTAGCAAACAACTTCATGCATGCAGTAGTGCACTACCTTTATATCCCTTAAAAGATTTATGGATATCTTTGAATCCAAAAATGTGTTTCTCTTCATTTGTTGTTTGTCCATGCATTGTTTTTTTTTCTTCTCTCCACAAAAGCTTTCCCAAAAAAAAACATTCCCATCCAATCTTCAAAAACCCTAACCCTCTTCCCCCGGGCTGTGTGGTTTTTCATTGAGGTATGACTATGACAACAAGAAATCCCACACACTTGCAGGGGAGGATAAGGTCTAAGCACCAGAAAAATGTTGGAAAATGGAATTTCATGTGCGACATCGTGAATTGAGCATCAAACATCATGCTCGTACACATGGCGAATCAAATGGTTAATTCTTATGTTTAAGTATCCTTTGCCTTCATAATATTTCTTATAGTACCCATAGTCCACGAAACTAGTACTTATATTTAGAATACTTTAGCACTGCTTAGGCTACAATGTATGACACTGTTCTGTAGCATACTATCTATCGTACTGTTTCTAATGCTACGCTCAGGCCACTCAATGTTTTTTTTTTTAAGAACTTTATTCACAGCTGTTCTGTCATCAGGTAAATCATTACAGTAAATATTTCCAATGTAACAGCCGGGTTTTGTATTTTCACCCCAACACAAACCTCCATATCTTACAACAGTGACATTCATATAGTACCGCAAAATGTTACATACATTTTTGTCTCATAGTGTCACAGTATCTACATCACGAGGTAATGTGGTATTATCGATCAATTAACCCCCCGCCCACCCGCCTCCCTCCACCCTCTTCCGTACTGAACTGGTCATCTCCTGGCCGTCCATTAGTGGCAATTGTCTAAAAGGAAAATCGAAAATGGGTTCCTCTCCAGTTAGCAGTGGCGCTAACATGTGCCAGCTCGTGGGGTGTAATGACGTGTGGTGAAAGTTAGTGTGAGGAAATGCGAGTGGGGCCGGGGCATGCTGTTTCGTAGCATATGGAGTGGGACTGTTCTTATCTAATCCTCCTGCCCGTTGTCCCCTGTTTGTGTTCGGTCTTCCCCCTCCATTGTAATGAGCATAGCCTCCCATTCCAGGGATATAGGGAACTTCCTAAGGCCTCTTGTTTCCTCCCTCCGAAGTATCGTCACCTCCGCCCGTCCCGACTTCAGCACTTCTGAATGCCAGAGGTGTGTCCCAGGCGGTCTACCTCATTGTTATTGTTCTAATTGCTAGTAGCAGAGCCAGATCTAGTAATTTCAGTTGGGCCTTCAGTGTTTTGGGCCTTCTGCACAACCCCAGGAGGCAATACTGTGCCTCCTATGGCACCGGGAGAGTCGTGACCGTTCTCCGCGTCCGGCACACTTCCATCCAGTATCCCCGGAGTTGCGGGCAAGACCATACCATGTGAATGAGCTCGGCCTCCTCCTCATCACAGCGTGGGCAGGTATGGGGAGAGTTCGGGAACATTTTATGTAGCCGGGTGGGGGTCAGATATGCTCTAGGAAGACTCGCTTAGGATGTTCCAATATTGTGGTCCATTCTTTATCTGAGATGGCCCGGTCTGTATCTTGTGCCCAAATGTGTTGAAGGGTAGTGAGTGATACAGCAGCGTGAGCCCTAACTCCTGTATACAGCCAACGTACCAGATGCCCTCCCTATCCCATAAGGTACATTAAGTGTACCAGTTGATGTTGTGGGGGTTGCAGGCGCTGAGGCGCCTATCTGTGTTGTATGTAATGTGTGACTGTAGTGTGCAGTAGGTACATTCGAGGGGGGGCACCCGTGGCTTGTAAGAAGGCTTCGTGGGTGAGGAGATGATCATCGCCAAAAAAGTCGCCCACCACCTCCACGCCCGACTCTAGCCACGGACCTAACACTCTGTTCGTAAGTCTACCTTGTGGCGTCGGGATGCCCAGTAACGGAATGTTGGGCGCATACGCCTCCACCGAGGCCGTGTATGCTAGGGTCTTTTGCCAGATCTTCAGCGCCGTGTGGAGAAACAGGTGACATTCCGCTGGAATGCGGCTTCTGGGAAGGAGCAGGGCATGTAGCTCCCCGCGTCTCAGTCTGTCATTCGTGTATCCTATTTCGTGAAGGTTCCGTCCTGCCAACCAATAGGAGAGCCACTGGAACTGGCTAGCATAATAGTATCCCCGAAAATCTGGGGCTCCCATCCCGCCGGCTTTAGTCCCCAGTTGTAACTTACGTAGCCCTATCCAACGCCTTCCCGCCCCCCAGATCAGGGTGGTTTACAGGGAATTAAGAATATCAAAGATAGATTGTGGTAGAAACACCGGAAGGTTAACAAAGAAATATAATAGTCTGGGGAGCATTACCATTTTGGAGATCGAAATTCTGCCCATAACTGACAAGGGTAGCGTCGTCCAAAACCCCACAGAGGCTCGAAGTTTTGCTATGGCTTTCTTGATGTTCCCTTCTATCTGATCTTCCTGCTGTCTGTAGACCTGAATCCCCAGATATTTGAACGTGTCAAGAGCTATCGGGATAACAGTGGTGCCTAACCGTAGTACACCTGGATCCCGAGTGACTGAAATAAAAGCCAGTGGACTTCTCGGGGTTTATAGTTAGGCCCGAAAGTGCAGAGAATCTCTCAAAGATTTCGTATATGGGGGTATGATCTGCCTCCAGGTCCCTGAGGAACAACAAGATATCGTCCGCGTAAATGGACAGTAGGTGCAGAGCGCCACCACTTGGTATCCCTCTTTGCTCCATCCCAGCCCTTAGGGCAATGGCCAAGGGTTCCAGAGCCAGCACGAATAACAACGGAGACAATGGGCACCCCTGTCTAGTGCCTCCGTGAATTGTGTATTTATCTGAAATATGTCGCCCTGTTCGCACCCTAGCCATGGGAGCGGTATAGAGCAATCTGATCCATGCCAGGAGGGAGGCCGGGAATCCGAACCTCTCCAAGGTCAAGAACATGAACGACCAGGTTAGGGAATCGAAAGCCTGTCGGAGATCTAAGGATAAGCAACCTGCCCATGGCAGGTCCTGTGTAGTGAACGCCATAAGCGCATGCAGCCGACGTGAGTTCATAGAGGTGCTCCTGCCTGGTAGGATCCCACATTGGTCTCTGTGAACCAGAGTCGGGAGGTACTGCTGCAATCGCCGAGCTATCGCTTTACTGAGAATTTTGTATTCCGTGGCTTGCATGGACAATGGTCTATAATTCGTTAAGTCCAGGCTGTCCCTTCCGGGTTTTGACAGGGAGACCACTAATGCCTGCATCGTGGAATCAGGCAGATGGCCTTCTGTCAGTGGCACTCGATACACTCTCTCCAATATTGGCACTAATATGTCCGAGTATGTCGCATAGAACTCTACTGGGAGTCCATCCATGCCTGGCGTCTTTTTGCGTTTCAAAAATGTAATGGCTGTCCGGATTTCCTGTTGCGTTATGGGACCTTCGAGGTCTTTTTGGGCGTCAGCGGTCAGGACAGGGAATGGGAGATCAGTCAAAAAGGCGGCGATCTGGTCAGTGTCAACTACTGCAGGCTGAGTGTATAAAGCAGTCAAGTGGTCATAAAAAGCGCGGTTAATTTCCGTTTGGATACCCACTATGTGTCCTTCCCGCGTTCGTATCCTAGTTGTCACCGGGATGTCCGGGTGCTCCCTAACCAAACGAGCCAGCAACGCTCCCGATCTGTCTGCCTCAGCGTGCTGTCGGCGTAGATACTCTCTATGGCTCGCAGTGTTTCAAGTGTGTCAGCATGTTCTATGTTCTCCAGCCGTAACTCATCACGTTTAGTAGGGTCTAGCCCCACCTCACTTTCCAATTTCTTCAATCTAGCTTCTATATCCTGCAACTTCCTAAGGGTTTCTTGTCGGGCTCCCACTAACTGTCCGATCGACGCCCCCCGAACCACTGCCTTCATGGCGTCCCAAACCACCAAATTCGAGGAGGCAGTGTCCCAGTTCTCTAAAAAGTATTTATCCAACGTCTCGGACAAGGACGTTCTGAAAGGGCCGTCCTCCAATAAAAGCGGATCTAGCCACCAGGTGGGGACCAGGGTAGGAACTCTGCCCCAAAGAATGGTGAGCGTCAGGGGCGTATGATCAGAAAAGGTTTTTGCTAGGTATTCTGGACTATCAATCTAAGCAATCAGGGCCTCAGAGCACAGAAACCTGTCAATCCTTGTGTGAAGGGCATGTGTGCATGAGTAATGAGAGTATTCTTTGCTTTCCGGGTGGGAGGCTCGCCAGGCGTCTCTCAGGCCCCAGTCAGTCGCCCAAGTGCAAAACAATTCCGTCAGTTTGGAGACACCTGCCATTTGTAGGGGAGGGTGTGACCTGTCTTTGTCGATATCCATGATCATGTTCCAGTCCCCTCCTAATATCCAGGGGGTGTCCGTCCAGTCCGCTAGCGCCAGACCTAATTTCTGTAAGAATTTGTCTTGGTCAAAATTCGGAGCATATACACATCCGAGTACTACTGGTGTATTGTCTAGTGTGCCCTTCACTAAGATATAAGCGTCCCTGGTCATCTACTCTCCTTTCTGCCTCAAGGAAGGGTGTACCGTGTCTAATCCATATTGTCGCCCCCCCTAGAGAAGGCGGAATACGTTGTGGTCAGAATTGTACCCCTCCATTTCTTCCGCATTTTGATAGCTTCGGAGGCCGTGAGGTGGGATTCTTGTATAAACGCAATCTGCGTGTGGTGACGCAGCAGAAATGCGTGTATTCCGTGTCGCTTCTGAACCGCCTCCAGCCCTCTCACATTTCAGGTCGTGATGTTATATTTCCCCACTGCGTCAGCCATATTCATATGTGTACCTGACATGCAACCTCAACTGCCTTCCGGTTCGAACCCCATGTGATCACCACCAGGAAATTACCCTCCCCCAACCCAAAATACAAAATGGAACTCTAACGGAGCAGCCTAAAAACCAAGCTGAGCCCAACAATGTAACAAAGCGTAATAGGACTAAGAATCCTGTGCGTTCGCCATCGGGGGGTGGTCGAGCGCCATTGTTATCTGTACCTTCAGCCCAGCGGGCTCCGCCAGCTCTACGGCTGCCATCATGGGGCTATGTTACCAATAGTCAGAGGGGAATTGAAATCTCAAGTCGCCCGTGTTTCAGCTACACCTTACAGGTGGTCGCGACCATACCATTATAATAACAGGATATATTCTGCGAATAACAGTGGCTCCCAGAATGTGTTACCCCTGCCTCCCTCCTCAAAGCCATCATCAGCAATAATACAACAGATGAACAAAACTAGTAGTGAATACGAAACGGTTCTTGGGTCATTCAGCTGCTACCGGCCTGGTCTCCCCCTCCACAATTGTCCATCACGTCATCAGCAGTGCCAGGCGTGACATTGGGGAACATCAGTATACTGTGGTCCGAGTCTGAGTGGACCGTGCTGTCCTCTGAGTCTGTCAATATCTTCTGAGAGTCCTCTATAAATGTGCCTGCCACCTCCAAAGCGTCCCGTAGTTTCTCCTTTTGTTGCGTCTTTGACGGGCCGCGGCTCCTTCCATTCCGGCATGGTTTGGGGGCCTCCCTCCCACTCCCTTCTCGAGACCTCCTCAATCGCCCGACATCCGATTCCTGCGAGGATCCCTTGCTCCCGTCTATGCCCATCACTTCCAACCATTCCTCAGCAACTGCAGGACTCTCGAAGAAGTGCGTTTTCCTGTCGTGTATGATTTTTAAACGGCCCGGAAACAGCAATGCGTACTTGAGGTTGGCGTTTTGTAGTTTCTTCTTCATGTCCTGGTAGGAGGAACGACGTTTTTGAACCATGTTGGTGTAATCCGGATAAAGGGAGATTTTGTGAATCTCATACTGGATAAGGGATTTCTCCCAGGCTTTTTGCAGCATAACATCTCTATCTCGGTAGTTCAAGATCCGCACTATCAACGGGCGTGGGGGCGGCCGGGATCTGGCCTGCCCGTCGGGATCCTGTGCGCCCTTTCCACGCAGAAGTGCAGTGAGAGGCCATCCTCCGCTACGTGATCTCGAAACCACTGCTCCATAAAATCCGCCGCCTGAGGGCCCTCACATCTCTCCGGAAGGCCTATAACGCGGATGTTATTCCGGCGGTTACAGCCGTCCGCGTCCTCCACCCGGTCCAAGAGAGAGGCCACCTGAGTTTGGAGCTGTTGTATGGAGACCGTATGTTCTGCCACCGTCGGCGTGAGCCCGCCAATGGATAGGCCCTGTTCCTTGACTTTGTCCGCCAGTTTACCATGGTCCACCCTCAGAAGGGACAAGTTTGTCGTCAGGGTGTCCATCTGTTGTTCCAGGACCGCTCTGGAATCCCTGATTTCTTTCAGGATAATGTCTAACTTATCTATTTGAGGTCCCTCCGCTTGGCGCTCCATCCCAGGCTGCTGCGGTACCCCATTTTCGGTGGCTGGTGGCATTGTGGTGGCCGTCGGCAATCCTCCGGGGTTCTCTGCCTGCTTCGCCCCCTTACGGACCATTGGCACGGCAGTCTCGGTCCCCAATGCTTGGCGGTATATGTAGTCCTCAGTGATGGGCCCTGTGCGGCTTCCCGTGCCTTGCCCTCTGGGTAGGTTCCACCTCAGCGGCTCCTCGCCAGTTAGAGTCCGGGTGGGTGCCCCCTGGCCAGTCGTCCGCAGGACGGAGGGGCGTCACGGCAGATACATCAGCCTCGAACACAGTCACCCCCTCAGGCCACCTCAGGGACGCGCGGCCGTAATGTACCACATCCTGTGCACCTCCTAAGAATATATGGGGGGAAGGACGAGATCTCCTCCCAGCGGCTACATCCGTTTGTGGCCAGCAATGCCCTATCTCCCCCAAGGCGTCGCCTCTCTCCAGGTCCGCTGGGGCCCACGTGCAGTCTCAGTAATCAACCCCCAACCGGGGAGCGCCCCCAAGTTGCCCGCGGTGCAGGGAGGCCAATGGAGATCTCAGGTCCAGGGGGTGGCGATACGGAGGGGGAGCACCCTCACCTCCAGCGCCGATTCTGCAGCTCCACTCGGCTGTCGGTCCCTATGCCTCGCGGTGCCGCCCGCCGGTGCCCTCGCGCGGCCGGTGTCTTCCGAGTGCCTCGCGGCCCGACTGTCCCTTCGGCGGCGCCTACTCCGCGCCTCACATCTGCACTCGGTCACCTCCGGGGGGGCCCTCCGACGATCTTCGGTCGCGCCCTGAGTCTTCCACCGCCTTCCGCGTAGTCTCGGTAGGGAGCCTTCCGGCACTTCCGGTGACCGCAGCTGTAGGCCGGGCGGCTGCACCTCGCACTGTGGGTCAACTTTGCAGTTACGCCGAGGGCCGCATCGCTTCTGGCTCGGTGTTGCAGGCCGTTTCGCTGCTCTCCCGTCGGTGTCAAGGGAGGCAGGGAAGGAAGCACACCTCCGGTCTGCCAATTAGCCCCCCCAGGGGTCCCCAAGGCAAATTTGTCAGGATTTTGCCCCAATCAGCGCAGGAGCTCTAGCGGTACTCATGGCTTGCAAGCCACACCCCCCCAGGCCACTCAATGTTTCATTTCCTTTTTTTTCATATGCTGCTACTGCCAGTGTGTACCACTACTACTACCGGCACAACAATGATATTTCATCCGTCGAGGATTCATGTCAACAACCAACCATTTGCCATGCAGGCAGCCCTGTGGCTACCCCTATTCTCAAACATGAATTACAGATAAGATAAGCATTTTGGAGAGGTAGAATAATGGGCTAGGACTGGGAGGAGAGCAGAGACTGCCAGTACTACTAGTAAAGTACTAGTAGGGCTACTGAATTCACTAACTCGGTTACTGGCACTTTGGTACATTTCAGGACTAGATGTTTCATTCATGCTGGTAAGTTGGAAGAAACCAAACGTCCAGTAACCACCGCCCACCCCCACACAAAATAATATGAACGCGTATACTATGTGTTGGTATGAAAAATAATTATTAGGAAATATATTCATGTAGTACAAAAATAAAATAAATTAACCCAACTCAACCCCCTACCTAACCCCAACCAATGTCCAAAAGTCCAAAAGTCCCCTTTCCCAAACACCCAATTCCCCCCCCCAACAGTCTTTAAAAAAGGGGCAAGGGACAGTCACTTCCTCCGGTGGCGTAGTGTGGACAACTGTTGCTGTACGTCCCACAGCTCTTTGCAGAGGTCCCGGAACTGGCAGTGATGTTTTTCGGCAAACCGCTCCAGGCACTCCACTCTTTTACAGAGGCGGCGCTGACGTACCATCCAGGCTCTGGGGGGGCAGCTGATTGTGTTGCTGCTGTGCGGTGGCGGCGGTAGGCTGTTGGGCCACGGCTCCGTTTGGATGGAGGCTTCTGGCTGGTGGACACGGGGCACTGGAGGAGGATGCAATGGTTGCTGTCTCCTCCTCCTGCTCCCGAGCCCACAGCAGCCGATACTCGGCACAAATAGCCTCCATCTTACGGGCCCTGGCCCGGACAGCCATCTCCTTTCGGGTGAGCTTTTTCGGAGTAGCATCTATATGAAGAAAGAAAGAAAAATACTGTAGCCAATATTCTTTAACATAAAGTAAAAATAATTCAACAGAAAGTTGACTCTCAGTAACACCAGCAAGTAGCAAACTCAGTATAACATTTTGGCATGTATCTTTCCACCGTCTTTGTAGGCCTGTGACATTACTGGGAGTTTCAGGAATTCCACTAGCAGGACTAGGGATGGGCTCACTAATACATACATAGTCAGAGAGTACTAAAAAAAGTCTTCTGTTTTTTCTCTTGTTTTGCAAAAGAAATTACTGGTACGTGAACTTGTGGTAGCCAGCATGGCAGCTCACTCAGCTTGCACCCAAGAAAAACAAACACAAGTCATGATGACGCAGACTCGCAGTACTTTAAGCAGTACATGCAGGTGGGGATAGAAAGCTCTTACTTTTCTATAGGGGTGGCTCTGCCACTGGCCATACTCGGTTACTTCAAGGCCAACTGCTCAATGTAATGATATCTTTCGCACTGCCCCCCCAGGCCTTTACTACAACAAAAGAAGAATGAAGATGTTTCTATTCTGATCATATATCATTATCCTGCCGATCACATGATCTTTGGTTATATGATGGATGCCTTTAGGTGCTTTGTTTTGATAGATTGAGTGAACTACAGCGATAGTCCACCCATGACACAGCTGAAATAAAATTATTAACATAGGGAGTGAGTGTGGAACCCATAATTGGCGGAGGAAGGGACTTGACTTGATATAATGTTGTCAACTATACAATCCATACACAATAGATGCTGCGCTTGCAAAGTAAAGTACTCTACTGTTAGTCAAGGCAGGGAGTATTTGTGATCAATCACAAATTCCAGTATTTGAATTTCCTCAGCTTTGCTACTCTGGCACATGCTGTTCAAAGTAACAATCTTTATCCACTCAGCGTCTGCTCTACTACATCATATACCTTTGCTATCGATGAGGAAAAAGAGGATAACATCCAGGCTTCCACAGTACGTCTATCATTCTTCTTAATGTCTCAAATGTACCAAGTTTTCTTTTTCTCAACAACCAGCTAACACCCTTTTCATTATATTTTGGAAACCACCGTCTTCTTCTCTTGACTTGCATTCAAAAACACCATTCTTTACAGTCATAAATGTTAAGACTCGCTCGTCCTTCGTTTCACCCTTCTTTCACTTTTCGTTCTTCACATCCCTAAAGTACATCTGATATGACTTGGCTTCACGATAAAAGTTTGCCAGCTGAGTTGAAGTCAAATAGAGGGGGCCATTGCTTACCCGAGAGGTACAGCCGCTAATACTATTACATTTCAAGGTTGACTGTCTTCTCTGTGATAGCCACAAAAGTAGTTCTAAATTAGTAACTGTTCTTAACAGTACAGTGTACTTGTACTAGTGTACTGTACAGTACATCATACACTCCTTTGCAAGCCTACTCAAAAATGTCAATAAGTAAGGAGTATAATATCTTACTACCGTCCGCCGCCGCTGAGCCTTCCCCCATCTCCTCCTGGTAGCGCTGCCGCATCCGCCCCTAGAGTGGAGCCCTCCGCAGTGCTGGCCCCGGCACTGGTGATCATCTGTGCCGCATCAGATATTGTGACGTATAGAAAAAACATGTCATATTTTCAGATGCCATACACAACCCCCCATTTTGTCTCGTAATGGAAGGAAATGTTACATAACACATTTTTTATTACTGGGATTGAAAAAAAAAGTAACGGTTTTGGGGAGGGTGTTAACTTTTTATATGCTTATTCTATTAAATGCTACACTTCTTAGGACAACTGATGAATGCTTGCTTAACGTGCACCATTTTTCTAATTACAGAAAGAAGATTAAATTGCCCTTCTGCCAACAAGACGATTCACCAACTACTAGTAAGTCATCACCAGCAGTACTTTAAGTACTTTAAAGAAGGTGGTGGCTCCCGCACAGTTTTTCTAATAATTTCATGTGTCTGTTAACTATTATGTTAAAGTAATTTGATTCATGGGAATGTTGTTTAAACTTTAACGTCATCTATCATTACTGCTCGCTCCGAATACTACGCTATAAAAATAAAGAAATCATTTTTTCATTTCTTAATTGAAAATAAAACTTTCAAACTAACAAACACTGTGTGGTTTTTGTTCACGAGTGAGTGAGCAGAAGGGTTTGAACTACTGCACTTGGCAGTCATGTTTCTGTGACTCAGATAGGCCGGGAATCGGTGGTAGTCTTCTTCTGTTCTTCTGGGTCGTAAAATCATTGGTCAGACACACTAGATAGTCGGTCAGGGGATTGGGGGTTCAACTTCTGTTCGGACTGAGGTATGTGGAAAGTTGAACTGCACCTATCATCAATAATGTCCTATTTCTCTTGTCCATACATCTTTATCTGCAGAATAGTCCCTGAAACACTAGCGGTATGGTATGTGCTCCTAGCAAATCAAAAAGGCAACTGCTACCTTTTTCTTGGTGTAAACATTGACATTTTGTTGTTGGAAATTGTCAAAGCACTTACATTAAGAAGACTGGAATAGACAGCAAGGGCAACCCAGAAGACTGCAATCGGTGCCTAGAGCTATTGCTGGATCAGAGTTTTGTTTAACACCGTTTGCCGACTGGGCAAGCTTAGCTACCTACACAGACCGACACATAATTGTAAATAGTAGTAGCACAGAGAGTGATGGTAGAGGCAGGATAAGAATGTAGAAAGTAGTCTAGATTAAAAGAAGATCAAAGACCATTTTGTAAAAAATAGAATTAGGAAACAGTTTGTAATGAATAGGAGCTGTAAAAGTTAGGGACGTATAAGTATTAATATAACAATAGAACAACTTACTGAGGCCAGCAGAAGAGCCTGCAAGGGACTGCTGTGACTGTCACCTTCTTCCACCGGAGTCTCAATGGTGCTGCTAGTCGCCTTGCCCCTGGGAGGTGCTGATGATCATGAAATGAAGAAACACATGGATGATTGTTTTTTTGAAATATTTTATTTCTTTGACCACAGTCTAAAATTATCTTGGGGAAACAAATTAGCAACAATTGTACTACATGTATTAACCTATCTGATCTGGTCAATTAGGAGGATACTACTAGTACAGTAATGCTGGATTCGCAGACCGTCTTCTTGGAAAGTTATGTAAATCACCAACTAAACCAACAACAAAAAGGTTATACTACGACTGCCAGCACTCAGCAGCACGCGACGTGACAGACACAGTCCATCATCATGATTGCAGAGCACTGAAAAATGTCCTACTACTACTAATACCAAGTCATAATATACTCAACCTATCAATCCATCACTATCTCTTCTTCTTAGTGGCAGCAGGAGTACAAAGGAAGGACTAGACTTGAGTCTCTTGTCTCTCTAGCATTATGCAGTTCTGTAAAGTACTATACTCATACATATTCTCAGGCCAAATGAGCACAAAGTTGCAAACAATTAAGCATAATAGCAACGCCCCTGAGGAGGCGAGCACCTGCAATCACAGAAGCTATTTAAACACTATTTTACCTGCGCATGGCCCGGCACACCTTATCCCACCGCTGGCGACACACCCGGAGGCCATACCCTTGACCGGGCCTGCCCCCTGCTGCCACGGTCTTGGGAGGTGGCACTGAACAAAAAAAATCAGGGCGGCCACCTCCACCGCAGTAAAAACCTCCCTGGCCACTACATCAACTCCCCTCAATCGCCCGCAAGGGAGACGACTACGGGGTGCGGTACCCTTCCCCTTTGATTTGTCGCCTCCCTTTGCCATGGTCCTGTTCGGAAGAAGAAAAGAATCGGGGGAAGAAAAAAAAACAAATGAAAGAGAGAGCTAAACCAAAGTAGAAGTTATAAAGTAACAAAAAGTTGAAAAAAACACAAAATATAGAGCTAGACAAATAGAGAGATAGATAATGAGCAAAAAAGAGCAAAAAAAAGTTCAAAGAAAGAAAGGATGGCAAAGATTCAAGCAGGATTCAAAAAGCATGCACAGGACCATAGCAATGAATGAAAAACAAGATGGCCACGCTCATTGAGGACCGCGTGGGTAAGTTTGCGCGATATTTCCCCCACGAGCACGCAAAAACACGCGCAAACTCGTAATAGCGCGCCGCACACAACGCGAGATTGCCAATAGCGGGCGGAAATGGAAATACACAACGTGCACAAGATGGCCGCGCACATGTACGACCGCATGGGCAACCTCGCGGTCAGTGCGCTGCAAGCGTCTGCGAATACGCAAAAAAAACGCGAACACGCAAAAAAATCCGCAAATTCGCAAATTTTGCCCATTCTTACTTTTGGGCTTATACTGCGTCAAAACCCTGCACCTGTTTGAAGCAGGTGTAAGGAATGTCACAGCATTATGAGTATACGGCCCAAAGAGCATTGCTGGAGCTGCATTGTGCTTCCAATGCAAATCAAGCAATGCGCCATCTACACAGCACAGATACATCACATATCTGTGCCATTTTTGCCTCATAGTGCACCACATTGTAAATAAGGTGCATCCATGGTGGTGATGTCACGATGCACAATAACTGTCATATCTATGGGGATGTACTATTTATTGTATATCTACTAATTACTGTTTTAATGTAGTGAATGCCTTACTATACACTGATCAATGAGTCAATAGAAAACTATACCAAGAGTAACAGAGTGTTTGGTGGAAGTGTAAAGATAGAAACTGCGAAATTCAACATAAAAAAGGCAAATTTGCAGGTGCATAGAACAGGGTATGCACAGTCTATAGGGATTTGAAACAGTCTATGCACTAAGGCCTACTTGGTGCATGACTACTTGGGAACCGACTGAAGGCTTACACTTCTACAAGGAAATTGTCTAGCTGAATATATATCACCTTCACTTTTAGAACAGTGCATACATAAGAACATACTACTGTATGACTCATTACAATACTAAAATAGCAGTAGCAGAATGTTTGCAGGAAGTGTCAAGTTATAAACTAGGCAGTTCAAACTTTAAAATCCAAGTTTGCAGATGTTTAGAAAAGTGCATTTGTTATATATAGGTGTTTGAAGCAATCCATACCCATAGGCCGACTTTGCTGCATGACTACTTGGAAACTGGCAGAATGATTACACTTCTCGAAGGAGACTATAGAGCTGAATGTATAACTGCTTCACTTTTTATACAGTCTATAGACAAGCATATATTGCTATATGGCTCAGTATAATACTGAAAGAGTAGTAGCAAAGTGTTTGGAAAGAGTATAAGGATAGAGACTGGGTAATTAAAAGTTTAAAAGACAAGTTTTTAGGTGCATAGTAGAATACATGCACAATAAACCAGAGTTTGAACCAGTCCATATACTAAGACCTACTTTACTAGACAAATATTTCGGTACGGACTGGATGATAAGACTTCTGCAAACAGTGCCAACCTGAATGTGTACCTGCTTCACTTTTACAACACTGTATAGATAAGTACAACAATGTCAGAGGGTTTGCTATAAGTATAATGATATAGAGTGTGGAATTGAAGGTATAAAAAACAAGTGTGCAGGAGCATAGAAGACTGCATGCATAGTCTATAGGAGTTTATAGGAGTCTATAGGCCTAAGGCCTACTTTGCTTTATAATTACTTGGGTACTGACTGTATAATTTCACTTCTGCAAAGAGACTGCATACATAAGGACATTCCAATGAATATCTCAGTACAATACTGAAACAGCAATGACAGAGTGTATACTGGAAGTGTAAGGAGAGAGACTGGGGAATTGAAGGTATAAAACACAAATTTGCCGGTACATAGAACAGTGCATGCATAGTCAAAAGGGGGTTGAAAAAGTCCACGCCCTAAGGCCCATTTTACCTCATAAGTACTTCGGTACTGGCTGAACGATTAGAATCCTGCAAGAAAACTGTCTGGTTGAAAGTATAGCAGCCTCACTTTTAGAATAGTGTATAGATAAGCACATAGTGCTGTATGGCTCAATACAATACTGAAACAGTAGAGTGAGAGTGATTGCCGAAAGTCTAATAATACAGACTGGGGAATTCAATATAGAAAATACTAGTTTGTAGGTACATAGAAGACTGCATGGATAGTCTATACAGGTTTAAAGCAGTCCATGGCCTAAGGCTTACTTTCCTCCATGATTACTTGGGTACTGACTGGATAATTATAGTTCTGCAAGGAGAGTGATTGACCAAATTTTAAATAGGTTCATTTTTATCACATTGCATACATAAGGACATTCTGTTGAATAGCTCTGTACAATACAGAATCAGAAATCACAGAGACTTTGCTGGAAGTCAAAGGATATACACCTGGAAATAAAAACTATAAAACACAAGTTTGCTGGTGCATGGAAGAGTGCATACATAATCTATAAAGGTTTGAAGCAGTCCATGCCCTAAGACCCAGTTTGCACCATGAGTACTTGGATACAAGCTGAATGATTAAGAAGAGTCTCTCAAACCATTTTTAATTTTTAATCATGAATTTATTCTTGTAACATTTCATAATTTAATAGAGCTTCTAACATGATTTCATCTGAAATTTCATTTTCTTGATTATGAATTTCCAAAGTTTTATCATGAAACTCGATGTCGTCTAATGCTTCAACAAAATCATCATCCAATGTTTCATCTAAAAAATCGAAGGTAATATCTCCAGCACCAATACTTTCATCTTCATTCTAGCTCCCCATGAAAGATATATTTAGCTCCTCTATCAGAGTGTTACTAAATTCAAAACTATCTTCCATATTGTTATGTTCTTCTTCCATATTGAATTTTTTTATGTTGTTGTTCCTTGGTGAAAAACATAAACACTTCATGTTATCATTTTTCCTAATACATAATACAAAACTAGCTTTATCAACTGTTTTGCCCTTAAAAAAATATTATGCAAAACACATTCTCAACTACTTTATATGATGATATCAATATAATTTGCTTATATGAATTTCTAGTTATAAAATGTCCTTACATTTTCAAACCAGTCACTCTTTATCACTATGGAAAAAAACTAAGGCTATTATAATAAAATGCAGTACTAAAAATAGTACAAAATATCTATTCACCTCCCCAGTTCCAAAGTAGTTGATGTGTTGTAGTAAAATGCAAAGAATACAGGTACACTCAGTATATATATTTTTTAATTTCTTCAAATGTGTTTCAAAGATACAAACCTTCTTTACAAACTTATGTACACCATGGACGTTCTGTTACTTCAGCTCTGTAGAAGTACATCCCATCGATCATTTTTAACAGTTAGTTATACTTACCTTCAAAATAATAAATAAAAAAATAAAAATTATTATAAATTTAGCATCTGTAGAAGACAAAAAAAATACAGTTACAATTTATCTTTCACAACACAAAATAATTTGTAAAGCATTCCATTTGCCTTTTTTGCTGTTCTCAGAATATATTGAATTTCACTAGAAACAGTGAGTCCAATAGTACTCATCACATAACAAATCAATCACAAACAACAATCTAAATAACAATCTAAAAAATAGAAATAAAACATATGTTAAATGTTTTTTTTCTAAGACCAATTTCTTACGTAACTATGAGATATGTCAAACAATCTTGAAATAACAAAACACCATCATTCATTTTCTTCCATTATAAATAATGTTACTTATAAATATAGGCTGACAACATTTACAACAAAAAGTCATTAAAGGTTTCACATACTTTTCCCCATGGCCAAATAGTATGTGTGAAATTCTTAGTTTGAAAGTTGTTCAATAGTTACTCTTTGCGTCTCCCTTCCAGCCTTCTGATCCAAAACCACTGACATCATTTGCACCGTCCTCCAGTGCTTATCCCTCAGCCCAACGTTATTCAACATCTCCATGGCCAACCTCACAAAAGTGGCCCGCCATTTCAACCACAACATCATCTCCTACGTCGACGACACCCAGCTCATCCTCTTCCTCACCAAGGAGCCACATACCACAAAAAACAACCTCCACGACGCAATTAAGTACGTCACCAAGTGGATAAGGAGCAGCTCTCTAAACCTGAATTCACACAACATGAAGATACTCATCCTCAGACCCACCCCCTCAGCTTCAGATGACTCGTGCTGGCCAACTACACTGTGAACAGTACCAACACCTACTGACCATGTACACAACCTACGATTCATCCTCAACTCCTCCCTCTACATGTGTAAACAAGTCTACAGCATTTCCCCATACTGCTATAATACCCTCCACATGCTCCGCAACATTTACAAGTACATCCTAAAGAAAAGAAGAAGAAATAAACTACACTGTGGCAACACACTCTACACTAGAATTCCAGCCAAACACCTATAACGACTACAACCAATCCAAAGCACCTCCACCTGACTGATCTTCAATGTCCCCTGCTACAGCCACATCACCCACGACATGATACACCTACACTGTCTCAACATCAACAAGAGGAATACCTTCAAGCTCCTCACCCTCAGTTACAAATTACTCTACAATACCAGACAAATCTACCTTAACAGCAGTAATCCTGAAAGGTCAAATTTTGATCTTAAAATTTTGGCTTTAAAAATATTAGGTAAGAATTTAGTAGCTCTTTAGGCAAACATTGCTTAAAAACTACTTGAGTATCATTACCATGTATGCAACCTTTCAGACATTTTAAATAAACTGTGTAATGTCCAGATGTTGTAGAAGGTCCATCATGAAAAATAATTGCAACAGCTAAAAAAGTTCTTCCTGATATTAATAGTTGAGTAGCTACAAAACTTTTAATTAAAGTTTCCAATTTTCTTCCATCAGCTCTACAACGTTGCAGCATTAAAATTACATACTGCCCATATCTTTGTATAAATAATGTTGATGGCATTTCTGATTTACATTGGCTACACTCCATGTTTTGACTTGCTCCTCTAACTAGATTGTTAAAAGACACTGATTCACAGTCTGGTAAAGTCAAATATATGAATCTTTCAGTGTCTATGTTAGTGCTACATGTAATCAAAAAATGTTGACAGTCATGTTGCCATTCATAAGAAAGGCCAAAAACATTTTCAATATCTATACCTTAATCTTCCAGTACACCAAGCATAAACATAAAAAATTCCTGACAATCTTCCGAATATTCTGCGTAAACTGAGTAGAACCAGAACATATGTCCAAAACATTTCGAATATCAGAAACACTTTGTATTTTACTTTTATCACTACTACATTTCTCATAAACAGAATACAACAATGAACAGAATCTTTCGTCCCGATTTTCAAAAAATTGCTGTTGCAAACTTTCAAGAAATAAAACAACATTATTTACTACTTTAGCATAACAGTTGACACCACAACTATTTTCAAACCGATAACCAACATTCTCTTCAACACTGTCCTTATTCTTTTTGCTTCCAGGCGCAACTTCATCTTGTTTTTATTCTTTCTCTACAGTTTCAATACATATATTATCAAATCTACTTTTTTTACCTACCACACGCTTTTCAAATACTGGATATTGACCTAAATTTGGTGCATATTCTCTTCTTAACCTATTATACTCTTTCACACAATTTGCATCTGCACTAACCTTTGTATCATCAAAATCAATCAAGTACAATCCAGATAAAGTTCTTACTCGGGACAATGCAACATGTGCCATTACCTCTTTAAACACGGTACTTCCAATATTCACTAAAGCACTATCTACACTTAAACCTTGAGATTTATGAATGGTCACCGCATATGCCAAACAAATAGGAAACTGTTTTCTGCGTACATACAAATCTTTTACAAGCAAAAACCGAGATGAACAACGACTAAATTGTTGTATTTCAGCAATTTCATCAAATGAATTTTCAAAAATGTAATCCCATTTATATTTACAAAATTAACAAAATCAACAATTTTACCCATTGCTCCATTTACTAAACCTTTTTCTACATTCAAATTACGTCGTAAAATTACCCTACAGTTTACACATGCATACAAATTCTTTTCTAAACCAGCAGTTTACTTCTCTAAAGAATCCGATTTCCTCTTCAACTTTTCAGTCAAAATAATAGTGATTCCTTCATGTTCTATTTTATCAATAGCTTCCAATTTTATAATTTCTTCATTTTCCAACTTTAACATTTCTTCATTGAATACAGAACATTCACGCAGTGTTAGCATTAAGCAGATTACAGACTTGTTTTCCGCAATTTTCATATATATTTTCTCAGGAACAATATTTTCATTTGGAAACAAATTGGGAAGTAATCGTCCCTGTAAAGCTTGTTTGTCATGTTCTGTCACTTTTCCAATTCTTATATCTTGAAGAATTTTTCCATAATCTGCATCATTTGCCTGACGCATATTTGTAATAAGTTCCTTATATTGAAAAAATGACCAAATGTTAACATTTCCAATCCTCCCCAAAGACTTTCTGGTGTCTTCATGTGCCAGTGTTTTAAACACTGGTTGTCCTTTTACAGGAGTAAGTTGTAGTAGATCTCCAAAATCTATGACGTGTTTTCCTCCAAATAATACGTCATACTCTGTTTTAGGAATTTGCTGCATTCTTAAATGCACAAAGGCAAGCATTAAGTTTGATACCATGCTTACCTCATCAATAATGAGAAGTTTAATTTTCTTCAAGACTCTTGAAACTTCAAAACAAGCTTCTCCAGATAGCTTGTGGTATTCTAATTTGTTTTCATGCTCTACTGGTAGCATTAATAAACGATGTAAAGTAATTCATTTAATATTGTGTGCTGCCAACCCAGTTGGAGCAGTGACAACACAAGATAAATACGAGTCAGTTGTTTTGTATAGATAAGTTGAAATTACTTTAATTAAAAAACATTTTCCTGTTCCAGCTTGTCCACCCATGTACAATCGGATAGGTTGAAACGATGAGCTAGAGCACTCTTTCTTTTCATGAAGTAATCCATGGTTAATCTGTTCTCTCACTTGCTCATATATTTGTTTCTGCTCAACATTTAGTTGTTCTTCCAAGTTTCCTAAGTTTCTTACATCTTCTTGAGCTTGATACATTGCCGTTTCCACCTCTTCTATAGCAGTTGCTGCTTCATTTTGAATATTTGGTTCTCCTAATGGAGCCTGATTTAACGGAGCAGAAGTTTGACTGTCTTGAGAACTGTCTCTAGCAATATCAGCTGCAATTGTAGCTTCTATCTCAATTTCGTCATTCAACATTTTCACATAATTAGCAAAAACAGGACATTCTATAGTATCTTTAGTTGCATTAGCTCTCGAAATCTCCAATGAAGTCTAATTCTGAACGCCATGGCTTGAAAAGTTGCAAAAGAGCTAAATGGTAAAATTCCCTTTTGTCAGGTGTTTCGCAACTCAGTTTACGGTGATTAATCAAATGTCCTTTTCTTTGTTTCACCAGACATCCTTCAGAACCAATCACGGCATATATACCATTATTGATGTTTTCTGTAATATTCCGTTTAAAAATATAGTTTTGCAGCACTTCATAGAGAAAATTTTTCTCAAGATGATGACTTCTATTAGGATAATATGTATCCAACATATTTGTTTTCACAATATCTTTACTTTCTGGCTCCTTTTCAGCTAAATATTCAATTTCTTGTACAGATTTAAGTACTCGGTTTCGTGTTGCAGCAAGACCTAGACTCACCAAAATGATTCTTATAGATTTGGAATATAGACTTGCAGATGATAAGCGATCCGAGCATTCATACGCTCCTATTTCTCGATGAGATAACATCTTCAAACTGTAACTATATCATTTCTTACTTAGACTCTTCTCGTCTTTTCTGATTTTGTTATGTACGATGTTACATATTGAGCAACAGCAATGGAATTGTCTGCAACACATTGAATATCCATGTTAGCATTCCACATGGACAAAATGACTGGGTTATAGTCATTTATGTATTTTGACTCTTCATTTCTTCTTAAGTGGTAGGTATTTTTAGGAGACTTTCTTGTCATAGTATGCCGCAAAGATGACATAAAACTGTTCACTCTTCCTTTCAATATTACTGGACGTGGAAATCCAAAACGGCATTTGGTGTAGAATTTGTCCTTAGATTTGTACTTTAGACTACAGTATTTCCCACAACGATGGCTTTGGAATCGTAAGAATTGTTGTCTAAAGTCCTTATCCTGTGTGCTTTTGGGTATATCACATGTAGCATATTCTTCAATAAAAGACAACACAGTATCATCTGAGTCTGTTCCAAATTTGGGAGCATCTTTGATCCATATTAGCATATGTATGTGAGGAGCACCTCTTGCTTGATACTCCTTTCTCCAAAAGAAGTCCACAACCTCTCCAAAAGGAGGATTTATTTTATTGGTGATAAAATACATCATAGCTTCAAATCTATGATTGAAATACCTTCATACATTAACTGGATCCAAAGAGCACAGTTCTCCAGGTGTCTTGTATTCAATATTTAGTATATTTGGATTTGCCTCTCGAAGAGATTGTAGTAAATTGTCCCAAGCATATTCAGCACAGCTTAGAGTAAGGAACCATGTAGGAGTTCCTAAGTTCCTTAGTATACATTTAGGTTCTCCATGACGACGGTACTCATTAGTACCACGCTGACATGCCATGAGATTAATTCGCTGAGATTCCAAAACATTATCTTTCTGGTGTACTTTATCCATAAATTCCTTTGCCGAACCATTTTGCAGATCTACACCTCTTTTCAATATATGGTTTACTGAATAAGAAAGTCCAGACAAATCACTCTCAAACAAAAGATGAAACAAATACGGAATACCTTGTCAAAATCTTGGATCTTCTGCATACAATCTTAGTGTCCAGTATTCAGATGCAGGAATCTGCACAGGTCGGTCGTCATATCGTCCTTTTCCTGTGGGAAACAAATGAGGGAAACAACGAGCTTCCAAGCTTTTTTCCCATACACTAACGGGACTTCCCTTTGCTTCTTTCATTTGGAATAACTCTATAGTATTTCCCATCACTTCTTTGGAATGCAGTGGATGAACACTGTAATGTTCGTAGATTTCTTCAGTTCTGGACACATCCACTTTTTCAATTGGTCCAGATGGTAAGTCACTATCTTCTTCTACAGTTATTTCTTCCTCACTCACATTTTTATAATATTGATTATTTTTTTTTTAGATACAACGTTGCCTTTTTCACTTTGCTAACATCCACTAATTCCTGTCAGATTTTCTTACTCTTACTAGGAACGAGATTATCAAGAATAACTAAAAGTTCATCTTCTACATTTTCTACACCAACTGTTTCAATATTTTTCTTTAAATCTAGTGGCAAATACACAACTCTTCCCTTTAATCCTCTCTGTAAATCTAAAGGAGGCAATTCCCTGTCTTAGGCTCCATACAAACAATAGCCTGAAAAGGATTCACACATTGAATACGAATAGACTCATAAGTATTTAAATCCATCAATTCAGAAGAAATATTTACCAACTCAAAATTATTATGCACAGCTCTAGCAGGCATTTTATTCTCGTCTAATTTGTTATAACAATATTTACAAATACGCTGATCAGAGCCCAAATCAAAACTATTCTCTACCTAACAAAGAAGTTACAAATTCCATCCACTCCTTATTATTTTCCTTTTCACATTTTAAATACAGATCAACAGTCCTCGTCTGATTTTTATAATGAGTATGTTGAAAACAAATACAAGAATAATTTGGTGTTTCACCTGAAATCACTTTGAACTTTGCAATTTCTTGCTCAAATTTTTCTGTACTACAATGTTGTACATTCTCTTCTACATTTCCTTCTACTAAAGTATCAATTTCTGCACTGTCTTCTTCAGGACCAACGTAACTAACCTGAATTTCATCACAAACGTTCTTTACATCTGATACAGATCCATGCAAAAGAACACTGTTCAACTTTTTTAACATTAGAGCTGGACTTTTTGCATAATACAACCTTCTGACTAATTTCCTCATGTACTGCCAACATCCTGAAATGGTGAAAAACACTCTACATACTTTTTTAGAAAGACAAGCCAAAGAATGAACTTGCAAACCAATATTATCTCTCACTCTGCAAGGGTCCAATCCTTGCAACATCTTAATCTTTTGTTTAACACTTTTCTTAGTATAGCTACATAAGAAATTGAGTAAAAAATCAATAGATTCCTGCTGTACTCTACAAATACTACTGCAATTCCAAGTGTCCACTGGAGCTTTTGGCCTTCTCCCTAATACTTCATCAGCTAACACCTCTTCTACATTTCTAGGAACAATGTACTCTTTCTCAATAGGACAACCATTTTAACCTCATAGGCACGACCTGTAGTGTCAACTGCATGCAACAAATCATTACTCTGAAGATAACTCTCCTCATTAAAAAAGGCTCAGAACTTGAACTATGTTTCCATTCACCCACAATTACTTCTATTAATTACTCTTCTCCACTTACTTTTGCCCTTCATTAAATGGATTGTCTTATCTAGTGATCGAATTATATTGATTAATAAAACAAACAGTTTCTTTTTTAATTCAAAAGCTTTCTCAACTACATTTTCAATACTTTTCCTCTTTTTATAAAATGCTTTTTTCTTTTTACAATTCTTTACTAACTTAGTCAAATTCAACAAAACTCTATTATAGAACATCTTCTTCCTCATTTCCTTATATTGTTTTTACTATATACGTTTTTTTCACAACCAGTTTTTCCATGGTTCTTCTCTTTTCTCTTAGTTGCAGAAACAGTGAAACTATTTTTTACTTTGCGCACACTACTGTTAGTGGTTGACAATCTTCGCAGATTTTTTTTTCTTTTTGTTAAAACACTGTTCTTCAGCTAAATGTTGTAGATGATTTCTCTTTAAATAAACTGCTTTCTTTCGTTCTTTCTTCTTTTCTATTTTTGAAGGCATGATGATTTTTTTCAGTGATGATCAAAAGAATCTATTATGAAAAATATATATCACTTTAGAAAAATAAGGACAAAAGGGAATATAAGAAAAAGAAAATAGTATGAGGACACAGGGAAAAGTAAGACAAAAGAGAGGAGAATATGAAAACAGGGGAGACTATAAGACATCCAATCAGAAATTTGTATAGCGCGCTACTCACCCAGAGGGTCTCAAGGCGCTTAGGGGAGGGGGGATCCGCTATTGATCGAACAACCAGGAGAGGTGGTCCTGGGTACGACGGAGGTGGGTGGGGAGGGAATTCCAGGTTTTGGCCGCCAGGTAGGAGAAGGATCTTCCTCCCATGGTGGCTTTTCGGATACAGGGAATCGCGGCAAGGGCTTGGTTGGATGATCGCAGTTGGCGGGTGGGGGTGTAGAAGGTCAGGCCGTTGTTAAGGTAGCTGGTTCCTTGGTCGTGGAGGGCCTTGTGTGCGTGGGTGAGGAGACGGAACGTGATTCTCTTGCTGATGGGGAGCCAGTGCAGGTCTCTCAGGTGTCCGGAAATGTGGTTGTGTTGAGGTATGTCCAGGATGAGTCGTGCGGAAGCGTTCTGAATGCGTTGGAGTCTTTTTTGCAGTTTGGCTGTGGTTCCGGTGTAGAGGGTGTTTCCGTAGTCTAGCCGGCTGGTGATGAGTGCCTGGGTGACCGTTTTCCTGGTTTCGGTGGGGATCCATCAGAAAATCTTTCGGAGCATGCGTAGGATGTTAAAACATGATGATGAGACGGCGTTGACCTGTCTGGTCATCGAGAGGGAGGAGTCAAGGATGAAGCCCAGGTTGCGTGCATGATCCGTTGGTTTGGGTGTGCTGCCTAGGGCTGGAGGCCACCAGGAGTCGTCCCAGGCAGAGGGGGATAATACCAGGATGAGGACTTCTGTCTTGTCTGAGTTAAGTTTTAGGCGGCTGTTCTTCATCCACTCTGCTACTTCTTTCATCCCTTCGTGTAGGTTGTTTCTAGCGGTGGTTGGGTCTTTGGTGAGGGAGAGGATCAACTGGGTGTCGTCGGCGTAGGAGATGATCTTGAGGTTGTGTTGGCGCGCGATGGCTGCGAGGGGGCTCATGTAGACGTTGAAGAGGGTGGGGCTGAGTGATGAACCTTGTGGTATGCCGCAGATGACTTCGGTGGCCTCTGATCTGAACGGGGGAGGCGGACTCTCTGGGTTCTTCCGGCGAGGAACGAGGTGATCCACTCCAATGCCTTATCTTGTATTCCGATGTTGCTAAGTCGTTGTACTAGGGTGCGGTGGCAGACAGTGTCGAACGCTGCGGAGAGGTCCAGGAGGATGAGGGCTGTTGTTTTCCCGTTGTCGAGCAGGGTCCGGATGTCGTCTGTGGCTGCGATGAGGGCGGTCTCGGTGCTGTGGTTGGCTCGGAAGCCGGACTGTGAGGGGTTGAGGGAACCGTTGGATTCGAGGAAGGCGGCAAGCTGACTGTTGACGGTCTTTTCGATGACTTTGGCAGGGAACGGGAGGAGCGAGATGGGGCGGTAGTTCTTGAGTTCGGTGGGGTCTGCTGACGGTTTCTTCAGGAGGGCGCTGAGCTCTGCATGCTTCCAGCTTTCTGGGAAGGTAGCGGTGTTGAAGGAGCAGTTGATGATGTCCCGGAGTTGGGGTGTGATGACGGAGTCGGCCATGTTGAAGATGTGGTGGGGGCATGGGTCGGTTGGCGATCCGGAGTGGATGGTAATCATCGCGCGTATGGTGTCTTCGGTGCTGACCGGGGTCCAGGCGCGGAAGGTGGTGGTGGGGGGCTTCGGATCTGTGGTTGGGGGTGTGGTCGGGTCGCCGAAGCTGTTGTGTATGTCTGAGATATTGCTGTGGAAGAACGAGGCGAGAGAGTCGCAGAGTTCTTGTGAGGGAGTGATGTCGTTGTACCCGGCGCTGGGGTTGGTGAGCTCTTTGATGATGCTGAAGAGTTCCTTGCTGTTGTGGGCATTGTTGTCTAGTCGATCCTTGAATGCAGATTTCTTGGTGGTGCGAATCAGCTGGTGGTGTTTGCGGGTGGCGTGCTTGAGGGCAGTCATGTTGTCTGTTGTCGGGTTTTTTCGCCAGGCTTTCTCGAGGATGAGGCAGTTCTTCTTGGAGATCTTGAGGTCGTCGTTGAACCAAGAAACTTTTTTGCTTCCTGGCTTGCTGGGATTGTTTTTCAGGGGTGCGAGGTCGTCAGCGCAGTTGGAGATCCATTGTGCGAGGTTGTTGGCTGCTTGATTGGGGTACGTTGATCTGGCAGGAGGGTTCTGGTTCAATGATGAGGTGATCTGGTCAGTGGTAATCTTGTTCCAACTTCTGCGGGGAACCTGTTGCGGGTGGTGGTGGGTAGTGGCCTTTTTGAAGCTGAAGTGGACGCAGCTGTGGTCTGTCCAGTGGAGTCCCGTGGAGTGGTTGAAGGAAATGTGCTTGCTGGAGGAGAAGATTGGGTCGAGCGTGTGTCCGGCATAGTGGGTGGGGGTGTTTACCAGTTGTTTGAGTCCGAGATTGGAGAGGTTGTCCAGCAGGGTGGTGGAGTTTGTTGTCATTGTTGTTCTCCAGGTGGAAGTTAAGGTCCCCCAGGAGGATATAGTCATCGTAGGGGAGGGCGTGTGGGTTGACAAAGTCAGCGATGTCTTCGCTGAATTGTGTGTGGGGTCCTGGGGGTCTGTAAATGAGTGTGCCTCTGAGTGTGGTCTTGGGGTCGGTGTGTATCTGGAAGTGAAGATGTTCGGCGGCTGTGAGGGTGTCGTCGGAGCTGGTCGTGATGCGGATGGTGTTCTTGTGGACGATGGCGATGCCTCCTCCTATTTGGTTGATGCGGTTCCTTCGGATGATCTTGTATCCGTCCGGGATGGCTATGGCGATGTCGGGCGCTGATGAGGTGTTCATCCAGGTTTCCTTGAGGAAGGCGACGTCTGGAGTTGTGGTGTCGAGTAGGTTCTATAGTTCCATGGCGTGTCTGTGGACGGAGCGGGTGTTGAGCAGGATGCACTTCCGGTGGTTGAAGTTGGTGCTCTGCTTGGCTTCTGCGGGTGCAGTGTAGGTCCTGATGCAGCAGAACTTGCAGGATTGGCAGGTGAAGGGTCCGTGGGTGTGTCCTGGGGCGGCTCTGTGGCAGTCGGGGAGTCAGCCGGTATTGAGTGCGGTGAGGGTGGCGGCGGCGTAGGTCCGGCGGGTGGGATGGCCTTCCCGGGGGGACCAGGGGGTCTGGCGCTGGGCGCGGTCCAGACGCGGACGGGCGTAGACGGGCTTGCCTTTGGCGTGCCTTTGGCGCCCTTAGGGTGCACCCACTGCGCGTTTGCCACTCTGCCATAAGTGGAGAGTGGAGGGGGGCGGAGCGAGGGAGGAGCAGCTGGGAGGCGGGAGCGGGGTGGCGAGTGGGGAGGGGAACATAGATGCTGGAGGGAACGGGGGTGGGGCCACGGGGGAGCAGCGGCAGGGAGTGGAGTGGGTCAGCAATAGAAACGGCGGTGGGGGCGCAGGGCAAGCAGGGGCACAACGATGAAAAAATAAATAAACAGAGCACAGGCACAATGCAGGGGGCAGAAACAAACAGGGTCCAAGAGACGATAACGGGCACAATGCAGGGGGCAAAGCAAGCTACAGCAGGGGCAGGGGCACAACAGAGGATAAAACAGCACAATAAATTACAGGCACAATTCTGGGGGCAGATACCCACTTGGCAGCGCCAGCGGTGGTGGCAAGCGGAACCGGGCACACTCGAGGCGGGAGGAGCGACCGGCTCTGACCAGGTCAGGTCGGGTCACAGCTCCCGTCTCGCAAGCCTTGCCTTTTGGTTTCAGTGGGAGGGAGGAGCAGCTGGGAGGCGGGAGCGGGGTGGCGAGTGGGGAGGGGAACATAGATGCTGGAGGCAACGGGGGTGGGGCCGCGGGGTAGCAGCGGCAGGAAGCGGGGAAGGTCAGCAATAGAGACGGCGGTGGGGGCGCAGGGCGAGCAGGGGCACAACGATGAAAAAATAAATAAACAGAGCACAGGCACAATGCAGGGGGCAGAAACAAACAGGGTCCAAGAGACGATAACAGGCACAATGCAGGGGGCAAAGCAAGCTACAGCAGGGGCAGGGGCACAACAGAGGATAAAACAGCACAAAAAATTACCGGCACAATTCTGGGATCCATCTGACAATAAAAAAAGAGAAGAATATTAGGACAGAATTGGAACTATAAGTAAAGGGAGGAGAAGTGTGAGCAGAGAGAGGAGAGTATGAGAAGAGAAAGAAAAATAAGAGAATAAAGGGAGAATATAAGGAGAGCAGAGTATGTTTGAGAAAAGAAGAAGGCGGTATGATGAGAGAGAGAACATTAAGAGGACATAGGACAGACTATAAAAAGAAGGGGGACTATTAGGAGACAGAGGAGACAATGAGGACAGAGAGAGACTAAGAGTACAGAAGGGACTATGAGAACAAGCATCACTATGAAGAAAGACAAGTGAAAATAAGGAAAGAGGAGAAATATCAAAAGAGAAGGGACAGTATAAACAGAGAGAGGTAGACTGTGAGGAAAGACTGCGGAGATTATGGTAAAAGGTGCAAGTATAATTCCTTAATTTACACAGACGCTCAATGTGATTCTTGACAAAAAATGTAAAACCATAAATTTTACCAAAACACATTTACCACACTAAAATGTTTAAGTGACTGAACACATTCCATGTATATGACCACTACATTTCTGTGGACAATCCTGACTCATTTTGCAAATACATTTCCAATTTGCTGCATTATTTTTTTACCAACATTACATCTAAAAATGAGACACAATACAACAAGAAAGAGGCCCAAGGGGCTTATAAATCTGCCCAAGAGTGTATGCAGCTGTCAGTACTCACGGGAGGTTTCCTCCCTATAACACAGTCCTGGCCACCATCTCCTCTTCACTAGATTAAAAAAAGCCTGTTAATTGTTTAAGTTGGGGTGCATGTTGGCATCGTTGGAAATCCAAGATGGCTGCCAACATGCACATACTGCGACAGCATTCTGCTGTCGGCGGTCTAGTCTTTTAAGACTCTGAATAGCTGGTGAAGTGTGCTCCAACATCCTACTGCACACTTGACTGAAGAGATTTGAAGAACGATTCAAAAAGGGGGGTGGTGATGGACAGAGTATCTGAATTAAGCAGAACACTCCTACCCAGTCAAATGATCAGGGCTTGATCCATCACCATTTTTTAGCTCACTGCACCATCCCAGTTCAGAACCTGGCTACATGCAAATTAGTCTGACCCTGGCCCAGTGCATCATGGGAACAGGGCAGACCAAACTACCTAGCCAATTCTTTACTGGAAAGGAAACAAGCATCTGAAAATCCTGCGTCGTGCTAGGTAGCTAGGGTAGTTTGCGGAATATACGGGGTTAGCTTTGCCGGTACCCTTATATCCCCTTCAGATAAAAGGTTAGTGAATTCAAAGAATAATTTTAGTAAAAATTCTCTGTGAGCTAAAATAGTTTGTCACAGTTTAAAGCTAAAGTCTTGTTCAATGTAATGTGCAAGTAGGATGTATCATCTCTTAGTAAAATATCACTAGGAAAAAGGTGAGCTATGTGAAGAGCTTATTTCTTTCGACATTTATTCTAGGATTGTTGTTCTGCCAGACGCACTCATTACTCAAAGTGTCACGTCAGACAGGAAACTAATTAAATATTTCTTCTAGGTTAAACAAGCAGAAAGGTCTGAGAATAACTGCGGATTCTTTTTTCCTTCATGTTCAATGCCAGCAGTTAATTAATTTGTTAAACTCCAAAATCCATTTGACACGGACTGGTGAATTAATTCTGGCTGTTAGATGAATTATGGTTTTAGACACGAGCAAGCAGTCTAAAAGCTCTGTGTTTAAACAAAGTGAATACTAAGAAGAGCAAGTGAAATTAACCATTTAAAATACCTTCTTCAATAAGTATTTAACTAGAAGACTAAATAATTTAACCTTAGTTCATACTTTCCAAGGCTAACAAATACTAAGGTATATAAAAGGAGTGTTTAAATGACTTATTAGCTGGGAAACAATTTATGAGCATAAAAGAACTCCATAATTAAATAAACATATCACTGGACACTTTACCTTGAGCTTTGTGGAGACACCGGCAGGAGGAGAGCTTCGCCCTTCCCAGCCCTTCCCAGCCTCGGACCTCGCCGCACCCGCTTCGCGGGTGCCGCAGCGCCTGGTGGCGTGAGGGGCTGCACATCTCTCCCCAAGGGAACCGAGGAGCTCTGAACTGGGCCAGGCACACAGCAGGGTTGCGAGCGTTGCAGGGACTCCAAATCCCAGGAGTCCCTGCGTGACCGACTCCCAGCTTTCGGTCCGCTATCCCTGCTGTCCCGCCCACCGCCCCTTGGACTCTTTTAAATATCCAAACTCCGCCTTTCATCGCGGGATCACTGGACACTTTACCTTGAACTTTGTGGAGACACCGGCAGGAGGAGAGGTTCGCCCTTCCCAGACTCGGACCTCGCCGCACCCGCTTCGCGGGTGCCGCAGCGCTTCGTGGCGTGAGGGGCTGCACATCTCTCCCCAAGGGAACCGAGGAGCTCTGAACTGGGCCAGGCACACAGCAGGGTTGCGAGCGTTGCAGGGACTCCAAATCCCAGGAGTCCCTGCGTGACCGACTCCCAGCTTTCGGTCCGCTCTCCCTGCTGTCCCGCCCACCGCCCCTTGGACTCTTTTAAATATCCAAACTCCGCCTTTCATCGCGGGATCACTGGACACTTTACCTTGAACTTTGTGGAGACACCGGCAGGAGGAGAGCTTCGCCCTTCCCAGCCCTTCCCAGCCTCGGACCTCGCCGATTATGGTAAAAGGTGCAAGTATAATTCCTTAATTTACACAGACGCTCAATGTGATTCTTGACAAAAAATGTAAAACCATAAATTTTACCAAAACACATTTACCACACTAAAATGTTTAAGTGACTGAACACATTCCATGTATATGACCACTACATTTCTGTGGACAATCCTGACTCATTTTGCAAATACATTTCCAATTTGCTGCATTATTTTTTTACCAACATTACATCTAAAAATGAGACACAATACAACAAGAAAGAGGCCCAAGGGGCTTATAAATCTGCCCAAGAGTGTATGCAGCTGTCAGTACTCACGGGAGGTTTCCTCCCTATAACGCAGTCCTGGCCACCATCTCCTCTTCACTAGATTAAAAAAAGCCTGTTAATTGTTTAAGTTGGGGTGCATGTTGGCATCGTTGGAAATCCAAGATGGCTGCCAACATGCACATACTGCGACAGCATTCTGCTGTCGGCGGTCTAGTCTTTTAAGCCTCTGAATAGCTGGTGAAGTGTGCTCCAACATCCTACTGCACACTTGACTGAAGAGATTTGAAGAACGATTCAAAAAGGGTGGTGGTGATGGACAGAGTATCTGAATTAAGCAGAACACTCCTACCCAGTCAAATGATCAGGGCTTGATCCATCACCGTTTTTTAGCTCACTGCACCATCCCAGTTCAGAACCTGGCTACATGCAAATTAGTCTGACCCTGGCCCAGTGCATCATGGGAACAGGGCAGACCAAACTACCTAGCCAATTCTTTACTGGAAAGGAAACAAGCATCTGAAAATCCTGCGTCGTGCTAGGTAGCTAGGGTAGTTTGCGGAATATACGGGGTTAGCTTTGCCGGTACCCTTATATCCCCTTCAGATAAAAGGTTAGTGAATTCAAAGAATAATTTTAGTAAAAATTCTCTGTGAGCTAAAATAGTTTGTCACAGTTTAAAGCTAAAGTCTTGTTCAATGTAATGTGCAAGTAGGATGTATCATCTCTTAGTAAAATATCACTAGGAAAAAGGTGAGCTATGTGAAGAGCTTATTTCTTTCGACATTTATACTAGGATTGTTGTTCTGCCAGACGCACTCATTACTCAAAGTGTCACGTCAGACAGGAAACTAATTAAATATTTCTTCTAGGTTAAACAAGCAGAAAGGTCTGAGAATAACTTCGGATTCTTTTTTCCTTCATGTTCAATGCCAGCAGTTAATTAATTTGTTAAACTCCAAAATCCATTTGACACGGACGTGACCTTTTTTCACATATCGTGTCTGGTGAATTAATTCTGGCTGTTAGATTAATTATGGTTTTAGACACGAGCAAGCAGTCTAAAAGCTCTGTGTTTAAACAAAGTGAATACTAAGAAGAGCAAGTGAAATTAACCATTTAAAATACCTTCTTCAATAAGTATTTAACTAGAAGACTAAATAATTTAACCTTAGTTCATACTTTCCAAGGCTAACAAATACTAAGGTATATAAAAGGAGTGTTTAAATGACTTATTAGCTGGGAAACAATTTATGAGCATAAAAGAACTCCATAATTAAATAAACATATCACTGGACACTTTACCTTGAACTTTGTGGAGACACCGGCAGGAGGAGAGCTTCGCCTTTCCCAGCCCTTCCCAGCCTCGGACCTCGCCGCACCCGCTTCGCGGGTGCCGCAGCGCCTGGTGGCGTGAGGGGCTGCACATCTCTCCCCAAGGGAACCGAGGAGCTCTGAACTGGGCCAGGCACACAGCAGGGCTGCGAGCGTTGCAGGGACTCCAAATCCCAGGAGTCCCTACGTGACCGACTCCCAGCTTTCGGTCCGCTATCCCTGCTGTCCCGCCCACCGCCCCTTGGACTCTTTTAAATATCCAAACTCCGCCTTTCATCGCGGGATCACTGGACACTTTACCTTGAACTTTGTGGAGACACCGGCAGGAGGAGAGGTTCGCCCTTCCCAGACTCGGACCTCGCCGCACCCGCTTCGCGGGTGCCGCAGCGCTTGGTGGCGTGAGGGGCTGCACATCTCTCCCCAAGGGAACCGAGGAGCTCTGAACTGGGCCAGGCACACAGCAGGGCTGCGAGCGTTGCAGGGACTCCAAATCCCAGGAGTCCCTGCGTGACCGACTCCCAGCTTCCGGTCCGCTCTCCCTGCTGTCCCGCCCACCGCCCCTTGGACTATTTTAAATATCCAAACTCCGCCTTTCATCGCGGGATCACTGGACACTTTACCTTGAACTTTGTGGAGACACCGGCAGGAGGAGAGCTTCGCCCTTCCCAGCCTCGGACCTCGCCGCACCCGCTTCGCGGGTGCCGCAGCGCCTGGTGGCGTGAGGGGCTGCACATCTCTCCCCAAGGGAACCGAGGAGCTCTGAACTGGCCCAGGCACACAGCAGGGCTGCGAGCGTTGCAGGGACTCCAAATCCCAGGAGTCCCTGCGTGACCGACTCCCAGCTTCCGGTCCGCTCTCCCTGCTGTCCCGTCCACCGCCCCTTGGACTCTTTTAAATATCCAAACTCCGCCTTTCATCGCGGGATCACTGGACACTTTACCTTGAACTTTGTGGAGACACCGGCAGGAGGAGAGCTTCCCCCTTCCCAGCCTCGGACCTCGCCGCACCCGCTTCGCGGGTGCCGCAGCGCCTGGTGGCGTGAGGGGCTGCACATCTCTCCCCAAGGGAACCGAGGAGCTCTGAACTGGGCATGTACATAGGTAAAACCAGCCAAGAGGTGCGTCAACACATCTCCCAGCACAAATCAAGTCTTAAGAACAAAGTAGTGAACGCTCCTTTGGTCCTACATTGGACAAAAATGCAACATGTAATCAGTGATCTTAAATGGACTGTGATTTCTCGAATAGAGAAGAACCCCCGCGGAGGCGATTTGAATTTACAACTTTCAAAAAGAGAAGACTTTTTAATTGTAAAATTTGATACGGCAATCTCTGGCCTCAATGAATTGAGTAAAATTTTTAAATTATAAATCTCAAGTGTGTATACCATTCACACAGTTGCAAAACGATTTTTCAGTCAGAACGTCCATGTCACGTTAGAGCTGTGTTTTATGAAGGCTTGGGCCTTTGGTACCTGTGGGTTCCGCCCACTGGGACTGAACTTACGGTAAATAAGTAAGAGATGGTAGCTTCTGTGTTTAATGAATTCCACCCATAAACAACACCACATTCCTAAAGAGTGGTATCCCTTTAAGGAGCAGGCGGTCGGTATATCGCCACGTCCCTTTAAAAACCAGCTAGTATCTCGCCTCTGAATGCTATGCGCATGTGCCAGGAGGTAGCGCTGAGAGAAACGCGAGCGGACCCACACCTTCGTATTTGATACTAAAGTAAGTACTGCGGAAAGCTAAACACCATTTATGCCGACACTTCTATAGTAGTATATACGCTAAAAAGTGCCCGCTTTTCTTGTAAATTGTATTTAGTGATCGTCACAGCACCGCCATCAGCCGAAAATTGAGCCAGCAAGTCAGACATTTTTATTTACATTTTGGTGAGCATTTTATTTGTAATGAAGAGTGTGGCCACGGCTTCTTACATGCAGCCCCTTCCCATGTTTAAACACCCCTGCATTCCGTTGCAGGACTCCTAAAGATGGCGAGAACCCTGTAAACAATTTAACCCGCCGTGATACGAACGGACCTAGAAAATGAGCGGACGAGTTCCCGCCCGACTGCTAGCAGCGGTCCTTACCGGACTTTAGGAAGGTAATAACTTTAGCACCGGTCTAACAGCGTGAATGCTAACTTCCCCGCAGAAACCGGCAATGAAAAGTCCGGCATTTAACAGTAGCTAGCGTGTTCCTTATACTATATTTCTCGCGTTTGGGAGCTCCTACCTAATTCCATTAAAGATAAGCTTATACTTCTTTCCCTTTTGTGCCACTAACAGATAGCTGCTCTGTGACTGCTTCCACCACGCCGTCCTGGCCTTGATTTTTGCAAAGAAAACTACAGCTTACTAAGGCAAGTATCACCTACGCTCGAAGGACACTTAGTTCGCCCTTGTTTCTCGAAATACATCCAATTGAGATATATGTACCCTTTTCTTGTAGATACGGCTTCCCTGCCCACTTTCCACCTTCTAATCGTATACCACCGATTGGTAAGCCACGCAGTGTGTGGGTTGGGCGGCTGGGTTAGGTTCACTGAGAGCTGGTCAAAAGACAAAATATGTCCAAAGGGCTATTCCTGATCTCCCTTTTGTGCCGTTTTTGTTGTCATTCAGCATGTTTTGAGTCATTAATTTTAATTTTTGTGCTCTAATTCTTGGTTGTGCCCTGTTTAGATATTACTCGTGGCCCTGAAGAGAATCCTAAGAAAACAATTGGGATTCGAAACGCGTAGGCTCCTTTGCCACATCACAACTGCGAAAACGGCTTGGTCATCTAATCAATGTTTCCATCCCGTCTGTACATTACGAAGAATCTTTCGAAAGTGTAAAAATTATTAGAGACAAATGTACATATGAGAAAAGTCGTTTGGTTAATTATTGTAACACTGTGTTCGCAGTTTGTGGCTTTATGTTCCTTTTGTAAAGTAGAAATTGCAAATGTATATATAACTTTTATCACTATAATGTGTGTTTCTATATTTCTTTTTCTTCTCTTGAATGGTGTGAAAGTTTGTCGAATGCTTGTGATATGGGTGTAATAATGAATGTTTGAAGATAAGTATTCAGTTTTTCTAATTGCACTTGTCCTTCCCTTGTGAATAAGTTTCTTTGATCGTTTAAAAAAATAGAAATCTTTTTTCTAAAATATTGAAATAAAAAGCTACTGAACAGCAATTCCCGTCCTTGAATCCTCTGTTCAGGTTCTGGTTAGCATATTGTTTGTCTAAATTACCCATATCAGCATTGGCACCCCATTTTTGTTTTTTGATAACTTGGCTCAGCTTTGCTGAATAGAGCCAACCCGTAGTTGTTTTCTAGTAACTGAACTGGGCCAGGCACACAGCAGGGCTGCGAGCGTTGCAGGGACTCCAAATCCCAGGAGTCCCTGCGTGACCGACTCCCAGCTTCCGGTCCGCTCTCCCTGCTGTCCCGCCCACTGCCCCTACGTCCCCCTATATTAAAGCCCTAATCTCCCGCAGCGCGGGACGCAGCCCGGAGCGAAGACCGGGCAAAGAGTGGGCCGTTTTAGGCCGATTAGGGCCGGGCCGGCCCACATCTCTAACTCCTGTTGTGATTTAGCCCCACTAGTAACAGTTACTATTTTATATTTATTTATTAGCGTTGTTACATTTGCTACTATGTCTCCGAGAGGAACTAGAAGTAAAACCGCTGAAAAAAATAGGCAACTTACCGGTCCTATAGATAGTTTTATCACGAGAGCAAATTCTTTTATAGATGAGAGCATTACACTCATTGAACGTAGAGTATCGCAAGACCTTTTAGAGGCTAGAAGATCCTCTATGGGACACCTGGCAAATATAAGAACGCCAGTCTCCCACAGAGGGGGAAAACAGAGTGAGGGCGGGAGTAAAAGACAGAGCCTTCCAAACACAGTGGACCTATCGATCTCACAATTTTCGGAAACACAATCAACTTCCGACATAGAGAAGATTCCAGATTTAGCCCTCCAACCCACCCCGGAAGAGGTAAGACAGGCAAGAGGGAGGAGGGAGTGCGCAGTAAAGAAAAAGAAACTTGTAGATGCTAATAATATAACTACAGACAAACCAATAGTATCCCTAACTGAGACCACAGAGAACACACCTAGCCCCCCCCCTGTTGGAAAATCAGAACAGGCATACGGTGATGATACACCATACTCACGATACTACACCCTCTACTAGCTTGGAAATAGTACCCAGCGCCCCACTACTAAATGAGCTAGGCCACAATTATAATACCGAACTCTTAACAAAAATTAGTGACCTGTTACAGCAAACTTTCTCACCCATACAAGCTAGACTGACAAAGTTAGAAACAGCGATAGCCGATCTTTTATCTCTGATGAAACCAACTCAAAAATCTAATTTAATCCAGGAGCCACAGAAAGCAGCGGCAGCCAAGTTGCCTTGTCCAACTCCCACTCCCCACCTGAAAAATTCGACCCCATCATTAGCAGTAGTAGCCAAGCCCACAAATATCCCAGTGGTCAAAAACAAAACAACCGAAAATATATTACCAAATCCCTCACACAGACCAAACATTACCCCCCGCCAAAATACAAACATAGCTACGAAAACAAAACAATCACAAACAAACAGTGAGAGGGAGAGACAACCAATGGCCGTAACACGCCCAGTCACCCTTCCCCCAGAAGCAAGCCCATTTGTTGTCATTATGACTGGCGTCCAAGAACTGGTGGACCAAAGTTCCGAACCTAACTGGTCGCTCAAGAATAAAATCCAACATTGGCTCAGTATTAATCGCCCACCTCCGCCCTATTGTTCAGCAAGAATCCTGATGGTTAGAAGAGCCCCTTGGGTGGGCCACGGGAATAAAACAATACAGGGAGACTGTATCCTAATCACTTTTGAAGACCCCAGAATAGTAGAACACATTTGCTCAGGGGAGGAACTTAGTCTAAATGGGGGGATCAGTACGAAGCGCCTCTCCTTTTTTTATCCACCAAAACTTACGGAAGGTACCTCCCCAAATGATGGACCTTGGTACACAGTGGGTCCTCGCTATCGGGGAAGAGGAAGGGATGAGTGGAGAGAGCCATATCAGAGGGGGAATTATAGAGAACCACCACGATGGGAGGGTTGGAATGGAATCCCACTAACGAACAGGTACAGCGGCTTAGAGTCAGTAGACTGACCACCACAGCCAGCAGACCCAGGGTGCAACAATCCAGAGAAGTCCAACACCTCCCATAACTCCCAAAGTGCTGACACCCAAAGCGATAACATCCTCGCGAGCGATTATTCACACCAGGACATAGTGTCCTGGAATATTGCTGGTTTACGCTCAAAGATCGAAGATGGCAGTATCATGAACCTTGTGGGTAGACATCAAATAGTCTGCCTTCAGGAGACATGGTCACCAACAGAACACCACCTCCTAGGCTTCAAGACGTATTTCTCCCCAGCTCTGGTAGGACCCAAAGGCAGGCCAAAGGGAGGTTTAAACATCCATATAGCTAATACCATTCAGCAAATAAAAATAACGACAATCCAATTGGATGTTAACTCTCAGATTCTTAGTCTTTCCCTACCTAAAAATGAGCAAGTTATCCTCATAAATTTTTATAATAATTTTGAGGAACAACAGTTATTTAGGGCGATAGCAAACCTACATGAGAAACTATCTACCCTAAGGGAAAAAAAAGGTGAAAAGCGTCCTGTTTTCTTCATATGGGCGGGGGATTTCAACCTGCATTACTGCAAGAATCTGGAGAAAAATTGTGCTGGGATAGTGACTGAGGAGGGCAATCCCCTCACTCACTTTTCCCATACTAAATATGGTACCATAATGAACGACCTTTTATCAGATCTGGACCTCCAGATAGCTAATACCCTAGACGGTAGCACGAATCACCTAGAACCAACTTATGTGGGAAGGGGGTTCCTGTCAACGGTCGACTACATCTTAATATCTGCAGGTCTTCAAACTAGGGTTAAACATTTTGAGGTCATCGCAAACACTTTAAGCGACCACTCCGTTCTTAAATTGGAAATGAACTTAATCCAACAACGGTCCCTACCCCAAATAATAGCAAAGGCACTGACTCAGAACAACATAAGTCTGGGCCAATTAAACGGTTTTACAATAAAATGGGGGAAGATAAATCCCGGAGAACTCACTGAAGAATTGATAAAAGCCACTTACTCCCAGTTTATGAAATGTTTAGACTTAACGACGGGAGACGAGGAGGTACTTAGCAACTTCTCCATAATTATGGAAAAAATAAAAACCTTACTTACAGCAAGACCAAGTACTCGACCCCGGAGCGATAAAGGCTGGTTTAATCATGATTGCACCCAGGCTCACACTAAACTTAAGGTAGCACTAAATAAAAACGATAGAGATCCCCATCAAATTGCCATCTTAAGAAAGGAGTACCTTGTAACAAGGAAGAAGAGAAAGGCGGATTTAAAGCAGGCCCTATGGGACGAACTCCACTCTAGTGCCCAAGAAAGAAATAGCGAAGCATTCTGGAGAGTAGTGAGAACCCCATTCTTGGCAGATGATAAGACCCCAAAAATTGAAGTAGCCATAGATGAGACAGAATGGGTATCCCACTTTTCCAAAATTTTCCAAAAGCGGGCAACAAACCAAGAAGATGAACGAGAAACACTACCAGACGTTATATATCCCATCCAAATAGAGTTTGAAACCCCGGAGATCCTTCTGGCCATAAAAGCAACTAAAAATGGAAAAGCCCCTGGCCCGGATGGAGTCCCGGCTGATCTTTTTAAACACAATACAGACCTTTGGGCCCCCATCCTTACCAGGGTATGCACGGCAGCCGCAAAGAAAGGACTCTTGGAGTCATGGACAAGGTCTGTGATGGTCCCGATTTTTAAAAAGGGAAATCGCCAGGACCCCACCTGCTATCGCCCGATATCCCTGTTGGATTCACTGGGCAAGATAGCAGGCAGGGTAATACTGGAGCGATTACAGCAATGGGTGGAGGAGAGAAATATCCTCTCTGATTTGCAATTTGGTTTCCGGGAGGGCTTCGGGACAGTGGAACAGGCCCTTAATCTCTCCATCATCATGGGAAAATACTTACATGCAAAGCAAGACAGACTCTACATGGTCTATGTGGATCTGTCTGCCGCATTTGATAGTGTCTCCCATGAAAAACTATGGTCAGTGCTGTCTCAAATGGGGGTGGATTCGCCACTCTTAAACTTTTTGAGGGAGCTGTATTCCAAGCCTTCCGCGAAAGTCCGTTATGGCACAAAGGGCGAGCTATCGACGTCATTCGGAGTGGAGCATGGAGTAAGGCAAGGATGCGTCCTGGCCCCCTTCTTATTCTCCCTCTATACTAACAGCCTGGAGGTTGAGCTCTTGAGGGGTGCCCAGGACCTCCCGCAGGCAAAACAATGCCCGATTCCCGCTCTACTCTACGCAGATGACGCCGTCTTGCTGGCACGGACCCCTCGTGAACTTCAGAAGGTTCTCAGTAGATACTCTTCGTTTATGGGTAGTCTTGATCTCCACATAAACGTGACAAAGACCTTTGTAATGACGGCAGGTACAGGGAGAAAGCAGACCAAAGACTTGGTGCTAGAAAACCAAAAATTAGAATTTACTTCTGACTATTGTTACCTGGGCATTACGATAGATGATAAACTATCTTGGAAGGCGGCAGTTGAAGCCAGGAAACATTGTTTTAAGAGAGCCATAGCAGCCTTGGTCTCCTTTTCACAAAAACTGGGCAAACGCCCACCCCTTGAACTATTAAAAATATACAGAGCCAAATGCCAGTCAACAGCACTGTATGGGGCCGGCGTCTGGGGTCATACAGATGTCTCTGCCCTACAGGTTGCAGAAAACGCATTTCTTAGGTTTCTCCTGATGGCCCCAAAGAGATCCTCAACATATGCATGCCACGTAGAACTAGGCACCCCATATGTTGAGGATCTGGCAAGAATCCAACCGCTGCTCCTATGGCGGCGTATCTGGACCTCGGAAAAAAACGTGTTTACAAAAAGGATAGTGGCAGATGCCATGTCATTGGACCACTCTCAAAAAATAAAATGGCTAGCCTACATTAAAGAATTTTCTCACTGACCTAGGACTGGAGATGTATTACTCCACTCCGGAAAATATTAGTGAAATCTCCAAGAAAGAGCTAAAAGATCTGGCCCTGGGTCATTTGGACAATCTGAGACTTCTTACCGAATCAGGCAAGCCTTCTGTCCAACACGCTATAATGATCCAGACTACCCTCACTATACAGCCCTACTTAAACCTTGAAATGAGCATATTTGACCGTTTCCTTCTGACGAGATTCAGATTAAACTTATTTCATAGGCTAGTAGCCTTTCCCGACTCTTGGGACACGCCCTTACCCCTCTGTCCCTGTGACGAAACTTCCGTACAAACTACCATACATGTAGTCTTGTTTTGTAAATTTTACAAAGAACACCGTAAATTGTGGTTATTGTCTTTGTTAAAATCTTGCGGATTTAAGCAGTGTCGTCCAGCCATGCTATATTTACAGTATTTAGACACAGAAACCACCTGCTATCACGTTCTTAACTTTTTGAAATGCATATTTAGGCAAAGGAAACATTTGTAAATATAAACAACTAATGCATTTAAAATGTACTGTGAAAATAATTTTTGCATACTAAATCTCACTGTATTGTAAAATTTGATGCTTAAAATTCGTTTTAAATGAAATGTATTAATACTGCTTTTATGGATTTCAAAATTCGAAATTCCGAATAAAGAATTTATATATATATAAATAAACATATTCTTTCTGTGAGAAGAAGATTAAAGCTACATCAAGGCAGAACAGAAACCCCAATACATTTCCTCACTCATCACTCTTTATAGTAAGTCACCTGGAATAAGGGAAAGTTAAGAAATCTTTGAAGAATAAAAATACACTAACACTTACCTTATTTCCCCTCTAGTAGAAGGGGTTCAGAAGGAATCCAGTGTAGAGCAAATCTAGGAATACAAGAAGAGAGTAGAGTGAAGACTTCTCATTATACGATGCTAATAAAACAGTGAGAAGTAAGAAGAGGAGCGAGCTTTCCAAGATATTCTGGTAAGATAAGAATTGTATAGTAAAAGTAAAGAAAGTAGAGCAGTTATAAAGTTGCAGTGAGTATAAAATAATTGTAAAATGTTGACAAACCTGTAAGAAGCAGAAGAACCAGAAGAAGTTAACAACACAGAACAGGCAGATCCTGGGAGCAGTCTCTTCTCTGTCCATTCCCCTTTCCCCCCTTAGAATGTACCTGTGACGGAACTAGAAAACCTAACAGGAATTGTTCCGAGTAGGGCATTGGGCTCTTGCGTCATCCTGCTCCTGTGAAGGTTATAGTTTACAAGTACCTTGCCCTGACAGCAGCAGTCTATCTATACTGACTGGGCAATTCTTAAAATAGAAGTATGATGAGAGAGGGTGGATTAAGAGGTCAGAAGTGGGATTATATAAAGAAGGGGAACTATTATGAGACAGAGGACACAATAAAGACAATGAGGACAGAAGGGACTATGAGAACAAGCAGCACAATGAGGAAAGACAAGTGAAAATAAAGAAAGAGAAAATATCTGAAGAGAGGAGACAGTATAAGCAGAGAGAGGTAGACTGTGAGGAGAGACTGCGGATATTATGGAAAATGGTGCAAGCATAATTCCTTAATTTACACAGATGCTCAGTGTGATTCTAGACAAATTATTTAAAACCATACATTTTACCAAAACACATTTACCACACTAAAACATTTAAGTGACTAAACACATTCCATGTATATGACCACTCTCATTTTGACAATCCTGACTCATTTTGCAAATACATTTCCAATTTGCTGCATTATTATTTTGCCAACATTACATCCAAAAATGAGACACACTACAACAAGAAAGAGGCCCAATGGGCTTGTAAATCTGCCCTAGTGTGTAAGCATCACAGTATGTATACTGACTACAAAATTATAGATTTAGAACATAAGCCTAATTGTAAACAAGCAACACTATTAAATACTCTACAACTAAAAAAGTGATTGCACACATTCTACATTTTTTAGTACTGCACTTTGTTGCACAAAGGTGACTCACTAAACACATTAACTTACCAAAGGATTTTTTCACAATAGTTATTCAAATGCAGTCAAACCCAAAATACAATTCTACAAACTGTACAAAGATAAACACACTACTTATACTAAAAATAAAGTGCACCACATACATTCCCTTACAAGTTATCAACTCACCTCTCAAACTGATTGGTAAATTAAGAAGAATGCCACTCACACAGCAGATAGCCTTATACAGAATCTCTCTGCTTCAGTGCTTGCAGCAGAACCAAGAAATGACACCTTTTCCCCCTCAATGTACACATATATACACATTACTAACAAATCAAATTCCTTCACACAATAATTCAAAACCAAATGCACATTTCTATTTGTTCAACATTTCAAACATTTCCAACTGACATAACTTTCCACCCTACCCCCAACAGATCATGCAAAAGCCAACTGTCAACAGCGGTCAAAAGTTCAGCACTCTATAAAACACTGCTCCTCAACAAGTTTAGACTATGCATAAGTACTTTCTTATAAGTACCAATAAAGAGAAAAGGTCTAATTAGAACCAACCAACACATAAACACATAAACTTGATAGATATCAGTAAAATATATTTTTTTAATGATTTTTTTCATGATAGGGTACGCTTACGGGACGACTTTCAGACTTCGCACCATACGTCGGTGGTCCCCGGGGCCGGGGGGTCCATCACGGACCCTCCTACATTAAAAATTAGAGCCCCGGGGAGGTGGAAGTCCCCAGGGCGAGTGGGGGGGCTTGAGCCCCCGACACAGGATTTTTTTTTAAACAGAAAACGAAGCCCCAGGGGGTCACGGTCCCCGGGGCTGCGGGGGGCATAAAGAGCCCCGCGCAAACATATACTTAAAGCCCCGGGGGATGGGGTCCCTGGGGATTATAAAAAGTTAGTAATAGAGGCTATTGTTTTTTTTTTACGATAGATTTACCGTACACGTACCAAGCTTGTACGTACGATGTACGGGTCGAAGTCTGTAAGCCGTCCCATGAGCGTACAAAACCAAGAAAAAAAAATAATTGACATTGGGGATCATTGTAAAACCCTCTAAGCAACCCAAGAGAGTCAGGAAGTCCTATAGCAAATAGCAAATATTTCCTGTCGATCTACACACTCAATCCACACACATATACAAATAAATAACAAATCACATTTATTCCCACATTAAATCAAAATGAAACACACTTTTCTATTGCTTGAACTTTTGAACCCTTTCAAACTGACAACATTTTCAACCCTTCCCCCAACCACATTCTGCCAGTTACCATAGAAATACTTCAGAGAACACCTAACTGACAACACAGGTGAAAAGTTCATCATACAGTGTTGCAAATCAAAACAGCAGGTGTGCTTGAGTTGTCAATATACCAGCTTATCTTAAGTAATGTTCTTTTCTATCACTTTTTCTCAACCAATAAATAACAGGCTTTTAAAAAACAGAAAATTGCCCCCTAGTTTTGTAGCTAATAACATTTCAAACAACCAATCACTTCTTTGCTTTTTTTCAAATTCCACTTATCCACCATTTTAGAAAAAAAATCTTCAAACTGCCCTTTCATTTACAGAGATCATCTGAGTGCATCAAGACCTCTCTTCAAGATGGTTACAGTGTGGATTGTGGGACACAGCTGTATTTTCTGGAGTGAAAGGTACGGACAAGAGAAAGAAATTCACAAAGACCTAGGTTTACCAAATGTATTGGACAGAGAGGGTTAAAGTGGCACCTATTGATGCCATTGGTGAAATCCTTTATGCATCTCCAACACCCTAATAATTGTGCACTGTGGTGGCAATGACCTAGGCACTTTGACTGGGGTAGGTCTGGAAATGTTTAAGAAGGAAACCTTTACAGAACTGATGTCACTTTTCCCCAAACTACCTTTGTCTATTCTAATACATGTCAAAGGCAAAAATGGAACTGGTCCAATCAATTTTGTCCACAGATTGAGAAAGCTAAGAAACGTGAATAAATCTGTTTCTGTGTTTCTCCGAGACTATAGAATGGGGTCCATTTACCATAACAATCTACGCTTTTATATGCATGGCATATATAGGAGAGATAGTGTACATTTTACAAATGAGGGGAACATAGTCTTCCTCTTGAACTTTAGACACTGTATCGGTACTTACTTGTAGGTAGTAAAATCTCCCAATAAACACAATGGCTCTTTTTAGAGCAACCCAACATCTAAATACACTTCATAAATATCTAAAAATATTTTACTTTTTCTTACTTTAGTACGCTTACGGGACGACTTATAGAATTTGCACCGTACGTCGTACGTACGAGCATGGTATGCGTACGGTAAATCTACTGTAAGAAAAATAGCCTCTATGACTAATTATTATAATTCCCGAGGACCCCATCCCCTGGGGCTAAAATATAACGTTGGGGACCGTGGGGGGAGCCCCAATGCCCCCACGATCCCAGCCAGCTCCCCGCGTCCTTTGGGAGCCGGCATTGCTTTTCGTCAGACAGAGCAGCTAACATGCTGCTCTCTCTGATGAAAAGCAATCTGCTTTCCTACTTGAAAGAGAGAGCAGGTTTCCTAATCTCACTTTCAAATAGGAAAGCAGTTTTCTATGGTAGGGTGGGAGGCGCGAGGCTCCCGCCCTACCATAGCAAACAGCAGTGTCCCAACGGTAGGTACCCCGGGATACTGCAGGAGCCGGCCCTGGGGAGGTGGCGGTCCCCAGGGCCACAACAAGGCTCCAGGAGGGGGCCGCATGTCCCCTCTCCTAACATTGAAAAGCCCCAGGGGGTGTGGTCCCCCTAGTTTCAATATTATAGCCCCGGGGAGGTGGCGGTCCCCGGGGCTTGTGGGAGGGCTTGAGCCCCACACACAGAATTTTTTATTATTTTTTTTAATAAAATTTAAGCCCGGGGTGGGGTGGCGATCCCCGGGGCTGCGGGAGGCCATGAGCCCCCGCATACTTAGTAATTAAGCCCCGGGGGGTGGGAGTTCCCAGGACTCGGGGGACCTTAGATGCCCCTCATCATTATGATCAAAGCCCCGGGGCAGTAGTGGTCCCCGGGGCTGCGGGGGGGGCCGTATGCCCCCGCTAGCATAATTACTTTGCCCCAGGGGGTGGCGGTCCCTGGGGCAGTGTGGGGGGATTGGGGCCCCTCCACACTTTTTGCCAAAATGCCCCAGGGATTTGGTCAACCCCGGGGGCTATTAAAAAAAAATGCAGATTGGATTATTTTTCTGTTGTTCACAGCATACGCGTACCTACGCGTACCCTGCCATTTAAAAAAAAAAAATAATTCTTTGACCTACCCTACCCTGCCACCCTTGTGTGTTTTCCACATTTGTTTCACTGCTTTCTTGTGCCTCGGTTCTACCGAGGCACAAGATGGCTACCAACACTTCCTGATTTGGAGTGTTGACAGACAGTTGACAGCCAATGACCATGCAGCTCGTGCTCCTAATTGTCACCGTACGTGACGGTATGTAATCTATAGATATAGCTATGATTTTACTTATGATTTTCTCAGGAACTACTGAATGGATGTACACCATTTAACAAAAAGCGTGATCTGCGGAGCAGAGCAGGCCATTTTCTTGGAGGAATTTGCGAAGATTTGTCCACCGGCGCCAAAGTTATTCCAAATAGAATGTTGCGGTTGGGGGTGATTCAAGAAG